>NC_143563.1:101885000-103305000 GCF_054136105.1 Typopeltis vanoorti | reverse complement strand
CACTCAATTTATTCAAGTCTTCTTGCAAGGCCACAATATCTTCACTACTCTTTATGGTTCGTCCCAACTTTGCATCATCTGCAAACAACTGAATATCTCCATCCAAATCTTCGCCAATATCATTAATATACAAGTTAAATAGTAATGGCCCTAAAACAGATCCCTGAGGCACTCCACTAGTGACTTTCCTTTTCCTGGATATTGCACCCCCATACACAACTTGTTGATACCTATCAGATAGCCAGTCTCCAATCCAATGCACTAATCTAATATCCAACCCCATCTGCTCTAGTTTGACTGTCAACTTATCATGAGGCACTCTATCAAAAGCTTTTGCGAAATCCAAGTATATTACTGTGTATCCTTCTCCTCTGTCCAAGGAAGCAGTCACTTTATTGTAATAAGTAAGTAGATTACTAAAACATGACCTCCCTTTAGCAAATCCATGCTGTCCATCAAAGATTATACCATTGTTGTCAACCCAACTCTGGATTCTAGTTCTCACAAGCTTCTCCAACAACTTAACCACAACACCCGACACACAGATAGGCCTATAGTTTGATGCTTGAGTTCGATCACCTCCTTTATGAAGTGGCACAATCTTGCCCTCCTTCCACTCTTTAGGGACTTGACCAAGTGCAAGACTCGTATTAAAAAAATATGTCAAGGCAGGTGTCAACTCTCTGGCACATTCCTTCAGAATACGCGGTGATATATTATCAAGTCCCACAGCCTTATTTACATCTTTACACCTTATTCACAAGATTGAAAGATCTTTATGAACTGCTCATTAAGTATCTCCACCACACATTCTACAACAGCTGTCTTTATACCATTTCCTCCAATCAATGTCATCCTTCCATAATCATTCTTTCTTTTGCTGGCTACATATCGAAAGAACTCCCTAGGATTCTTTTTAGCTTCATTAGCTAACTGCTGTTCATACCTCTCTTTAGCTACTCTCACCAACCAAGTCACTCTCCTTGCCTGGTCTTTGTAGAACTCATGAAATTGGTTACTTCCACTTCTCTTATGCTGCCTCCACAATGCCCTTTTTCTCTGTATTGCATGCTTAATCTCTTTATTCATCCATCTCACACCTAATTTATTTAACCTTCTCACCCGTGGTATACATTTAGACATTGCATCCACTAAATATTTTTTGAAAATCCCCCAAGCTGCATTGATCTCTTTTCCAGCTAACTCCTCATTCCATGCTACACCTGCAAGCTGTCTCCTGAGCTCTTCATAATCACCCCCCTTGTAGTTCCACATATACCCTTTTTTCACAGGGGTCCTTGCACTGCTGGCAACCACCCAAGTAATCACCTCATAGTCACTTTCACCAATTGGTGGATGATTTGATACCTCATTGATAATTACATCCTCCGATGAGATGACCAAATCCAAGACCCTTAATCCTCTTGTGCCCTCTGTTACATACTGTCTGAGGTAGTTATCCCTCAAAAACTCAAGAAACTCATTTTCTTTACTTCCAGTTGCTATCTCTTCATTCCAGTCTATATTGCCATAATTAAAATCACCCATAATGATCACCCTTTTCTTATTTGCTTGGCTTATTTGACTATACATTTCACTATCACCACCATCCACATTACCAGGTCTATAACAACATCCCACCAAGTATTTGATTCTATTCACCTCTATCTCACACCATACTGCCTCAAAACCACTGGCCCCATTTCCCCCTTGCATCTCTACCTTGTATGGACATAACTCTTTCTCTATCATCAATAGCACTCCCCCTCCCTTTTTACCCCTTCTATCCTCACGAAACACATCATACCTTTCCATCTCTATTCCTGTCAGGATGTCATCCTCATCTAACCATGTCTCACTTATTCCGACAATCTCTGGGTGCACAGACGCAATTAGTGCAACCATTTCATCCGCCTTGTTTCTTATACTTCTAGCATTGGTATACAAACACAACAACTCATTTCTGGATCTACAGCTAGTTCCACTGATACCACTCACTCGATGTGATCTCTCCATGCTGGACTGGGGCCATTTCCCTTTCTGCTTCTTCATTTTAGAACCCTTTGCAATTCCATCTGTTTCCTTTTGATCCCTGATCATCCCATTACTCTCCTGCCTACACATTCTCTCACCTCCTCTTGGAGCATCCACCTTTCTCACGCTGTGTATCCCTGTCCACCCTGAGCCTCCCCGTTTCCCGTTTCCCTATGTATGTGTGTATATATATATATGTATGTGTGTATATATATATATATATATATATATATATATATATATATATATGTATGTATACAGTCATTCCTCGACTTACGTCCGGTTCCGTTCCATCTGGCAGGACATAAGTCGATACATTAATATCAACAGAGTTATAGGGTTTATGGTCTTAACCGTAATAAGTATACTGTCATTTTAATTTTTAAACCTTATTATTAAACTGTACTGTGTATCACTGCCACTATAAAACAGGAGCGTAGTCACCCAAATCTTCCTCCACAATCATCTTCATTACCTTCCCTATGTGAAGGACCAGGCTGCGGCTCTTCTGGTGTAACCTTTTTTTTTTTTTTTTGATGAAAAATGTCCAATGTGTTTTGTTTATTCCTCTTCTTCTTTTCATCATAAATTTGTGTATAGCAAGCAAATGTCCGGTACTTTCCTTTCTACTAATAAGTAGCGTTCAACATCGGGGTTCATGTTTCAGCCATTTTGAGAACATTTCTGCAAGACCCTTCACTGGGAATTGTTTAACTACCTCTTCTTGTTTCTCTTTCCCTCTTTCTGTTCTCTTTCTTCCTCTTCGACGACACATTGTTCCTCCAGTTCGACCAATTCTTCATTGGTCAGCTCTTCAGGGGAAGTTTCTTTGAGTTGAACTATGTCGTCATCATTCACTTTGAGATTCAGATTGTTTACCAGGCCCACTATTTCTTCACTCAATTTACAAAGATCTTCATTTTTTTCAAAACTTCCAAAATCATGCACAAACCTTTTTAATGTCTTTTTCCATATGCCACTCATATATTGAGAGGTCACCTCGTCCCAAGCCACAGCAATATTTTTAATAGCATGATAAATATTGAATGCTTTCCAGAATTGCATGAGAGTCTAGTCATTTCTTTTAGTGGCAGAAATGGCTTGTGAAAAAGTTTTCCGTAGATAATAAGCCTTAAACATTGCAAGAATTCCCAGAACCATCGGTTGGATCAATGAAGTAGTGTTTGGAGGGAGAAACATGACCTTGAACTTGGTGAAGATCATCGATATAAGACGGATGACCTGGAGCATTATTTGGAATTAATAAAATTTTAAATTCTGCATTTTCTTTTACACAAAAGCTTTCCATTTCACTCGCATAACAGTTGATTAATTAAGGCTCTGCAAACAATTTTTGAGTCATCCACAACTGCACGACCTCAGGCATTTTTTCCAAAACAAGGAGGTCTCATCCATATTAAATATTTGCTGTTGCAAATAATTTTCCTCCGTAATAATTTGATCCAATTTCTTCACAACCTTCTTGGCAGCCTTCTCATCGGCACTCGCAGATTCACCATACATTTTCACATTATGCAGTGCAAAACACTGCTTGAATCTCATGAACCAACCAGAAGAAGCGTTGAATTCACAGTCATAATTGGGCCCTGCTTTCTCCTTCAATGTGTTAAAGAGAGACTTAATGCTTTAGCGGTTATGCTCATAGTCCTAGGGGGGGGGGTATTCACTTTTGGTTCAGGTCCTCTATCCATGATGAAAGTAACTTTTCCATATCACTGATAGGACCTTGTCATTGATTCGTTGATTTAATGGAAGCAGATCCTTTAACAGCCTCTACAATTTTATCCTTATTTTTCAAAATGGTCATCACTGTGGAATGAGACCATCTTAAGTCATGTGTGATCACTTTGAGTGGCTTACCAGCTTCATGCTGCTTTATAACTTGCAACTTCTCTGTTCACCCAAAGATTGTCGGAATAAGTGAGACATGGTTGGAAGAGGATGACATCTTGACAGGAATAGAGATGGAAGGGTATGATGTGTTTTGTGAGAATAGAATTGGTAAAAAGGGAGGGGGAGTGCTATTGATGATAGAGAAAGAATTATGTCCATACAAAGTAGAGATGCAAGAGGGAAATAGTGCCTCTTGCATTTCTACTTGGTATGGTGTGAGGCAGTATGGTGTGAGATAGAGGTAAATGGAATCAAATACTTGGTTGGATGTTGTTATTAAAGGTAATGTGGATGGTGGTGATAACGAAATGTAATCAAATTAGCCATGCAAATAAGAAAAGGATGATCATTATGGCAATATAGACTGGAATGGTGAGATAGCAACTGGAAGTAAAGGAAATGAGTTTCTTGAGTTTTTGAGGGATAAGGTTGGAGAGTGGTGAATGAGTGGAATAAGCTTCCAGAGTCTGTTGTGGGTGTTACGACCGTGAATGAGTTCAAGGCAAGGTATGATAGATACTGTGTGAATGTTGAATAGTTGTTCTTGACATGATGTTAGGGCCTCCCTCGATGAGTCTATCGACTCCTTGGAGTTTCCCGGAACAACAACAATAATAATAATAATAATAACTACCTCAAGACAGTATGTAACCGAGGGCACACGAGGATTGAGGGTCTGGAATTTGGTCATCTCATCAAAGGATGTAATTATAAATGAGGTGTCAAATCATCCACCAATTGGTGAGAGTGACCATGAGGTGATTACCTGGGTGGTTGCCAGCAGTGTGAGGACCTCTGTGAGAAAAGGGTATATGTGGAACTACAAGGGGATGATTATGAAGCTCAGGAGACAGCTTGCGGGTGTAACTTGGAATGAGGAGTTAGCTGGAAAAGAGATCAGTGCAGCTTGGGGATTTTCAAAAACTATCTAGAAAGATGCAATGTCTAAATGTATTCCAAGGGTACGAAGGTTAAATAAGGTAGGTGTGAGATGGATGAATAAAGATGTTAAGCATGCAATACAGAGAAAGAGGGCATTGTGGAGTTAGCATAAGAGAAGTGGAAATAACCATCATCGTGCATATCAAGGATTTAGGCCTAGCATGGCCTGTTCTGGCCTTAGAAGTCATCGTTGAATCATTTAAGAGGACGTCCTGGTTTTCTTTTTCCTAATGGCTTGTACTTTAAGGCTTGCTTTGGTAATCTTTCTGTTTTCATTCTTTGAATGTGTTCCATCCATTTATGTTTATATTTTTTAATTTTTTCTATTACTGGTTCTTGGTTTAATTTTTTCATTATTTCTTCGTTATACTTTGGAGTTTTTCTCATAAACTTCATTTCTGCTGTTATTAATCTTTGTCTTTTTGTTTTATTGTCCAGATTTCGCTTCCATACAATAAGATTGGTAGGGCTAACGTATTGTATACTTTTAGTCTGGTTTGTTTTTGAACTAGATTTGGTTTAAATATAGAGTTAATTATACCTGTTATTTTAAAATATTTTGCAATTTTTACATTTATATCTTTTTCATTTTCATAAGTGATCATACATCCTAGATAGTTATATGAATTCACCTGTTCTAAGATCTTGTTATCTATTACTAGTTTAGTTCTTGCTGGATCCTGTCCTTTAAAGGCCATAGTTTTTGATTTTTCTGTTGTTATTATCATACCATAATCTTTGGCTATCTCATTTAGATCTAAAATAGCTTTCTGTAAGTTATCTTCAGAATTTGTAATTATTATTTGGTCGTCAGCAAAAAGGAGAGTGTTTAAGTTCACTGCAGGAGAAAGTTTAATTCCTTGATGTAAATTTTTATTCCATTTTATTATTATTTCGTTTAAGTAAATATTAAAAAGAGTTTCTGCGAGGGGACATCCCTGTCGGACCCCTTGGTTTATCTCTCTTGTATATGATAGCTCGTGATTTAATCTTATTTGTATTTGATGGGAATAACTTATTTGTATTTGGGTGGAAATAACCAATTCCAATAAATGAGTGTAAAACTGGCATTTCTTATGCCAGTTTTACATTGGTTACTTTAGTTTTGAACTGGTTCAACTATAAGGGGAAAAAAGGAGAGGGGCTGTCCAGCCTGGAATCTAAGAAGAAGCATGTAAACTGACGTCAAATCTCAACCTTGCATTCCAATTCCTGCAACTAAAAACTAATGAAATCTTTATTTTCCTTCAAAGTGAGGGAGGGGGAACCCATGATTCAAACTGATGGAGATGAATGTGCTACATGGAATAAATCTGTCTTTTCAGTATTCCGAAGCCTCTCACCCTGACTTCTTTCTTATCCCCATTCTTCTTTGGAAAACTTGAAATACATTTCAGAACAAGAAACTGTAGTTTACAAGGGATAAAAATGAAAACGGTGCCTAATTAAGGGATTCTTGAATTTATTTATTTAGGAAATATCTTATAATAGCTTAAACTTTCCTTCTGCTCCATGTTGCCTAAGATATTTGTCCCTGAAAAATTCTAGAGATTCCATTCCCTTATTACTACATGTTTCCTCTTCCCAGCTTATACTGCTGTACTTAAAATCTCCCATAACAATCATTCTTCTTGCACATGCCAAGCTCAACTGCCTAAACATCTCCTGCTCTCCACCCTCTGTGCTCCTTGGCTTGTAGCAACACCCCACTAAATATCCTGTCTTGTTCGTCTCTACCACACACCATATGCTTTCAAAACCATCAGTGTCATTGCCTTCCAAAGCACCACTCTTAGAGGACATAAGTCATCACTTATCATAAGCAGTACTCCACCACCACGTTTTCTCTTCCTATCCTGCCGAAAAATGCTGTACCATGCTACTTCTATTCCTGTCAATATATCATCTTCCATTAACCATGTCTGGGAGATTCCAAGAATCTTTGGACAGGCAGATGCTGTCAGTGCCACCAATTCATCTCCTTTATTCTGGATATTCCTGGCATTAGTAAAAAGAATCAGTAAAGTGTCACTATTTGTATACCTATTATTATCCACTGCAGACTCCACTGGATTCAGCATTATGTGTTCCTACTGGAGGCTACCCCTGTTCCCATCCACCCTAATAATTCTAGTTTCCCTGTTGACACACTGACTTGTTAGAGAACAACATTCTCTCCAGATGCCTGTGTACTTCCTCATTCAGATGTAAGCCATTTCTCGCACACAGCAACTTCTTTCTGTACTCAAATGCCCTCCAAACATCCACATAATCCAAGCCTCTCTTTCCACAGATTATAGCTGTTATACTGTTTATTACTGATGCTCTTCTCCACATCTGGACATTATCATACCTGGGCAACATACTATCTTCCCCTCTTTGTCTTCTTCTGTACAACTTCATAGTTGTACCTCAGATCTCTTGCCACTTGATCTGCACCCTCACAAATCATTTGCGCCCACCATCACAGTCATCTCATTCACCCTTTCACCTTGCTTAATTGCCATAGTCACACTATCTTTCCTCCAGGCAAACACTCCTCTGGCATTCTATCTTGTACAGCCACGGATCATCTTGTCTCCACACATCATACCTCTTACCAAACCTCTACTATTATCATCTACATCAATGCCATCTACCACCCACCACCACTAGTATATTTTGTCTGTAAATTGCGTGTGTTCTGAAGGGCCGATTTGTCTGCATGTGGGATGAAAAACTCAAATTTCCGGAAGGAAAAAAATAATCATATTTCTGCTACTGCCATACAAGATTGGCTAACTCACCTTCAACTGATAAAGCCCATACAAGGATTCCTCCTCATGACGATGAACTTAGACCTTTTCCAATGGAAGGGCACAGCTTGCCGTCTTTCTTCCAATTGCGCCATTGAGGCAAATATTGTAAATTCTTCAGAGAGGGAAACGAGATTTCTTGTTCTATACTTCATTGTTATTAAATCACACACTTCAGTTGTTATAGAAGTGTAATTCTGATGCATATTGGAATTAAAACATGATTATTATTATTAATATTGTACTGCCACCTCCATGGAGATTGAAAACTCATCACAGGAGACCCAATTCATCCACACAATCTATCATACCCCTCCTTGAACTCATTAACAGACAAAACACTCACAACTGACTCTGGCAACCCATTCTACTCATTCACAACTCCCCAAGCAAAAAAATCTAGTCCTCACACCTCTACTAACCACACCCTTATTCAACTTCCAGGGATGATCCCTTGTTCTGGCACCTCCTGCCAAGTGCTGAAACATTTCCCCTTCATCAGTCCTATAAAACCCTTTAAGAAACTTAAATATCTTTATTATGTCCCCTCTTTTTCTCCTATCAACCAATTTCTGCAATCCACACACCCTCAATCTATCCTCACAGACCACTCACCATCTTGGTCACTTGCCTCTAATCTTCTCCACTGCACCCAGGAGACCAGACTTGAGTACAAATGTGGATGTATCAAGGCTTTATAAAGAGGAATAACTACTTCCTTATCTCAACTTGTTAATGTGTTCTTCAATAGCCAAGTAATCTTATGGACCACCTTAGCAGCCTTAGCAATATGTCCTCTAAGCGTTAACTCTCTGACAACTACTACCCCTAAATCTCTGGCTGCATCTGTTTCTCGGAGTACAGTGCCATCAGTATGGTACACAGCTTGTAGTCTATTTATTCCAAAATGCATAACTTTACATTTCTCTGCATTAAATTGATACCCATTATCTTTTGCCCATTCCGACAGCTTATTTAAATCGTCCTGTAAGCTCTCCACATCACTTTGATTAACTATTACTCTACCTAATTTTGCATAATCAGCAAACCACTGAATATATCCTTTCAGGTTATTTCCTATATCATTTATGTACAAATTAAACAGTAGTGGTTCTAGCACTGAACCTTGTGGCACACCACAAGGTTCAGTGCTAGAACCACTACTGTTTCTAGTCACCGGTTTTTTCTCGATTCTGCCCCCTCTATATACCACTTTTTGATATCTGTCCAACAGCCATCCTCTTATTCACTTAACCAGTCTCATATCCATCCCCATATGTTCTAATTTGCAGAAGTGTTCCATGTGGCATTCTGTCAAATGCCTTGGTAAATCCAGCTCTGCTGTTACTTTATTATAAAAAGATAGTAAATTGCTATATCATGAGTGAACCTTCATAAAATCATGTTGATCTGTGTGCAGTATCATATTTTTATCTAGCCATTCTTGAATTATCTTTTTGGCCAATTTTTCCAGTACTTTTACCACAACACCTATGATACTGATTGATCTATAATTTGCTACTGCAGTCTCGGAACCTCCGTTATGCAAGGGAATTATTTTGCTCTCTTTCCACTCCCTTGGAACTCCACCAGAGCCAAGACTGAAATTAAAGAGCATAGTCAGAGGCATTGCCAGTTCCCTTTCACATTCTTGCAAAACTCAAGCTGATATCCCAGCTAATCACATAGCCGAATTTACATTGAGATTTTGCAATATCCTAAGAACCTTTAATTCATCCACCTCTGTTCCTACATTAGTGTCTGACACATATGCTGTCACAGTAGTAACCTCACAATAATGATATGCCATTGCAAAGTGCTCACTCAGTAACTCATTATTGTTAACGATTTCATCATTTATGCTCACCAGAATGTTCATGATAAGTCCAATTTTAGTAGCAAACATCCACCAGTTAAATTCAGTTTCTTGGAACAATGCTTGGTTTACAGACATGTTTTTTGGGAACTTTTTCCTTTATTTAGAAGTGTTTTTTTCACATTTACAAATGTTTACCAACACTTTTTTATAACCCCTCTATATCTTTGGATATATGAAAAAATCAGGACACCTCCTGACTTTGGACATATGAAAGATAAAAAAGGCCAATGACTATCAGTTTTAATTTGACAGTAAGACTAGTGTGCATCAACAGCAGTGATTCAGTGGACATGTAAAGAGTGCACGTTCAGCACATTAAAGGCTTGTGATGTTAGTGTGATGGTAAGGAGAGCATTTTCTCAGTAGTAAACAGTTGCTGATGTGTGCATCCTTTCCTTAATTCTCATTAGGCATGGATTGTTTGGAAATGATTCCAATATCAGGAGAGCAGTACTTCAACGACCTAATCATTCCCCAAATCTTGATCTAGGTGAACATCTGGGATTTATGGAACAAGCCATTTACAACAGAGTATTTACAGTTCATTGCAGGGCAACTTATGTAATGTGATTTGAATCTACATTTGTTTGGCATCCTGTGGAACACTTTCAGCATCTCATTATTATGCAGATTTTCTGATAAACTAAATGCTCAATGTATATAGTATAATGAATGCACAGTTATAGTAAGTGTTATTGACCCAAAAATTCTTTCATAGCTTATTCAAAATATTATTTAAATATTATTTAACTTATAATTATTTTACAAAGGTATTACATATATTTGACCACAATTGTACTTTTGTCATCCTCTTATAGGTTGGTGATCAGAATGAGCTAATGGCTGCTGGATGGCATGTTGCTGAAGGCATAGATGAATTTGAAGAAAAAATAGCTTACCGACAGGAGCAACATCTTATTCCACTTAAAGAAGATTTAGCAGAGTGGCTGAATAAAACTCTAGGTCAGTTTACAATGTGTAAAGCTTCCATTCCCCCCCCCCCCCATGCATAATAATTGTATGGGGGTTTCCTCCCCCTGTCCCTTTGGGTGAGGGATTAAGTATGTATATTTTTTATGACTGTAAATTCGTATGCTTTCACAGGACTGGTTTGCCTGTTCTGAGGGACAAAAAATCAGTTTCTGGGTGGGAAAACTCTCTACATCCATATGAGACTGGCTAACTCATCTTTAGTCAAAAGAGACCAGATAAAGGTTCCTCATGTCATAGACAGGAATGGAACCCAAGTCTTTGTGACCAAAGAGCTTCATCTATGCTGGCTGAGCTATGGAAGCTCTTCACCCCCACATAATATATATTCACTGAATATGCACTAATGTTGGAAATATAACAAAGATCTCTATATATAGAAGGTGGACTAAAAGTTACTTTACCATAATATTATTTTATTAGAACAATTATATTTCATTAATGATTTTATTAACACAATTATTTTCAACTAAATAAAGTAAACATCAAGTAAATTAATAAGTTAAATCAAGTATTCAAAATAGTTTTCTTTTTCTCCTAAACAGAGTTGGCACCTCTTAAACACCAAGTGGCAAATTCTTCTTCTCCTTCTCAACTCATGAACATTTTTCAACTTGCAGGCATATATTAATGAGAATTTCAACTTGTCAAATTCTGTTGTAATTCTTTCTTCAATTCATTAAGAAAATTAAAAAAAAAATAATAATAAACTAAATATTTATAAACAAAATTAAAAAAAAAGAAATAAAAAAAACCAGGTTATATTATGGTAAAAGTAACTTTTGGAACACCCTTAAAAGGGTGAGCCAAATTAGGCAGTGCACCATGCAATATATATATATATATATATATTTGCTTCATCATAATAGCATATCTTTGAGTGTGTTTCAGTACTGATTATGAAATAGTAAAATTACCTCTGATGGCAAGATTTTTAATATTGTTTCAGTATTATTACACTGAACAACAAAATTTTACAAACGTCATGTTCCCCAGATTAATTTAGTCATTTCTTATAGATTTTGAGGTGCTGAACACGAATATGACAAAGAAAATGCAAAATTGGTTATGGTTTGTGAGAGATCTGCAATACTTTCTTATATAATAGAGTAATATGCACTCATTACATATATAAATGTCTGCTTCTATGTCCAATGTTGCTTTGCCTACTGCTTGTATAGCTGCTCAGGATCATCTCGCAAGTGTCCAACAGTAGTCAGCCAACATGGAAGTGGACCACTTTTATTATTATTATGATTACATGCTCCATAAAGTTGGCAGACTCATCATGGGAGGTTCATTCAACTGACAACATATGAGGGTGGACTGAAAAGTTCTTGACCTGACAATGAAAAAACAAATTTATAATTTCAAAATTATTTTTATTTTTCAACATAATCTCCCTTAACACTAATACATTTATTCCAGCGATGCTCTAGTGCCATTATCCCATTCCTGTAGTTGTTCTCAGTAAGATATGCAAAATATCCCTGTACAGCTGAATCACCTCTTGATTTGAAGAAAAACGCTAACCAGCGAGTAAGAGTTTTAGTTTTGGGAAGAGATAGAAGTCAGAGGGAGCCAAATCTGGGGAATAGGGTGGATGTTCCAATAATTCATAGTGCAGAACCCTTAATTTTCCCTTTGCCAAAACACCTTTGATTTGAACTGATACCCCCAATCATTTGCCCATCTGTCTAGCTTATTCAAATCCTCTTGCAGGGCTACCATATCTGCACTATTACTAATAGCCTTTCCCAGCTTCACATCATCTGCAAACAACTGAATATCCCCCTGCAATCCACTGTCAATATCATTGATATAAAGGTTAAACAATATAGGTCCCTGTGGGACCCCACTGGTAACCCTCTGCCTCCTTGAAACTTCCCCACCATATACAACTCTCTGATACCTATCAGACAGCCAATCCTGAATCCAGTTAACCAACCTGACATCCAAACCCATGTGCTGCAACTTGAATATCAGCTTATCATGCGGCACCCTGTCAAATGCCTTCACTAAATCCAAGAATATGCCTTTCTCTCATCTACTGCTCTTGTAACTTTATTATAAAAGGCTAGCATATTACTAAAACAAGAGTGCCCCTCCACAAATCCATGTTGACTCTCACAGATAACATTACCCTCATCTTCCCAGTGCTATATACGGTCCCTCAATAATTTCTCCAAGTTCTTAACAACTAATGATGACACACTAACTAGTCTATAATTAGACACTTCCAGTCTGCTACCCCCCTTATGCAATGGTACTATCCCTTCCTTCCATTCCTTAGGCACCTTTCCCATAGCCGGACTTTCATTGAAAAGTCAGGTCAAAGGAGCTGTTAGTTCTTTAGCACATTCTCTCAATACTCATGGTGAAATACCATCCAGTCCCACAGCTTTACTGACATCCAGCGTACTCAGTATTTGGAACACACTCTCCTCCTCACCTCTAAACCTTGAACCTGCTCTATCCCTCTAGTATTAAAATTTTACTCCTCCAAGATGAAATACTCCAATAAAGTGTTTATTGAACAATTCCACTATGTCCTCTGCATCAGTCACTCTATTCCCATTTTTATTCCACAATGTCATTCTTCCACAATCATTTCTCTTTCTACTGGCCAAATAGCTAAAAAATTCCCTAGGATTTTCTTTGGATCTTATGGCCAATCCCTTCTCATATTCCAGTTTTGCCTTCCTTACCATACTAGTCACTCTCCTGGCCTGTGTCTTATATTCTTCATGCATCTGCTCTTCACCCATCTCCTTATATCTCTTTCATAGCCTCTTTTTCACATGCATTTCCTGTTTAATATTGTTTGTCATCCACTTTACACCAAATTATGGCCTCTTCTTCACTTGTAGAATACAGCTTCGCTTCCTATTGTTGCTAACAAATATTCCTTCACAATTCCTAAGCACTAATGATATCCTGGCCTTCCAATTCCTCCCTTCATGAAACTTTCCCAATTTGATGTATAAGACTATTGTAATCATCTGCCTTATAATTCCACATATGTTCCCATCTCTTTGATATTCCTGCATGTCTGTTCATCTTCCAAATCAAAACCACATGGTCACCCTCTCCAACTGGTGGGAGAGATGTCATCTCAGTTATTATAAACTCTTCTGATGTTATGGCCAAATCTAAAACTCTTGAACCTCTTGTTTCCTCTATTACATGTTGCATAAGACATTTGTCCTTCAAGAATTCTAGAAATTCCCTTCCCTTATTGCTACATGTATCTACCTCTCCCCAATTTATACTGCTGTTGTTAAAATCTCCCATAACAATCATTCTTCTTGCACTTGCCAAGCTCACCTGTCTATACATCTCCTGGTCCCCATCCTCTGTGTTCCTTGGTTTGTAGTGAACCACGTCTCATTGATTCCAATAATGTTTGGCCAGGCTGATGCTATTAGTGCCACCAATTCCTCTCCTTTATCCCAGATACTCCTGGCATTAGTATAAAGCATAAAAATGCCACTGTTTCTATACCCAGCATCATCCCCTCTAGAGTCCACTGGACTTAGCATTACCTGATATCGTCACCCTTCTCCCACGTATCCATTTCCACAAGAGGCCATCCCTGCTACCATCCACCCTGGGCATTCTAGTTTCTCTGCATTGACACACCGACTTGTTGAGAACAGCAATCTCTCCAGATGCCCACGTCCTTCCTCATTCAAATGCAAGCAGTCTCTTGCAGTCATTTCTTTTCTGTCCTCAAATGCCATCCAAGCATCCACATATTCCAATCCTCTCTTCTGACACATTCTAGCTATTATCATATTCAATATTACTGCTCTTCTGCTCAGCTCGTCACTATCATACCTAGGCAACATGCACACTATCTTTCCTCTCTGCGTCTTCTTTCATACAACCTCAAGCAAGAATCTCATATCTCTCATTGCCCAATTTACATTACCTCTGAAGTCATTTGTTCCTACCATCACAATCATTTCATCCACCCTTTCACCCCTCTTAATTGCCATAGCCACACTTTCTGTCATTCCTCCAGTCAAACATTCCTCACTCATCCTATCTTGCACTCCACGGATCATTGAGCCCTCATACATTATACCTCTTACTATCCTGTTCCTCAATTGCTCAATTGCCTATGTATTTAAAAAAAAAAAAAAAAAAATTTTTTTTGTTATCAAAATCTCTCTCCCATGATCTGGTTAGGGTGTACCAAGTTGGAAGGTATTTTGCCTAGAGGTTCTCTCTACAGAATACTCTGAATAGCGATAGTTTAATTTGAAACATCCTGTATTATATGCACTATTTTTAAGCACCAGGATGAGTTTTAGAATGGGATGTGTATTGATATTATTAACATCTGACCTCCATGGAGCCAGAAGACTTATCATGGATGGTCCATACTCTCATGCAAAAAGATCATTGAACTGTGCTTCAAACCCATTCACAGTTTCTGCACTCACCACACTCTCAGGAAATGCATTCCACTCACTAATCATGGTCCCTACAAAGAACCTGCTTCTCACTCTCCTCACACTCTCCTTATATAGCTTCCAAGGATGGCCTCTTTTCTACCTTTGTCTCACTCTACTCTATGAAAAAATCTTCTCCATATTAATCTGCTGATAACCCATCACCAATTTATATGGTGCAATCATATCACTCTCCTTCTTTTTATAAGAGCTCTCTAGGTGTTCCTTGGCCTGATTGGCTATCTTCTGCTAATACCGCACTTTTGCTGTCCATACCGAGTCACCTTTTTGGCCTGCACTTGTGCTCTTCATTTAATTGATTGTTACCATTATTCAGCATGTGTGGATTCATAATGCCTTCATCCAGCTCATGCTTAATCTCCATCCATTTTACACCTTCCTTAACCACGTCACCATCAATATGGATAAAACACATCACTCCTCATACACTTCGTATCCATATTTCAACGTACTTGTAATATCTATGGTATTACAATTTTAATATGCATTTCGCATCCATGGTAACCTTGATGTATATACATGTCATGACTGGTTGGGTGGTTAAAGTATTGAGGGATGTCTTATAGCTTATGTTATATGGCATGGTTAGTTAACTGACTGCATTGAAGTCTGTATGTTAATAATAAGATAAAAATTTTCATGCATACATGTGTTAATCATATATCATTAGTAAATGTATGCTAATTTATTCAGAAATACTGTGTTAAACATTATTATTATTTTTTTTAGTTGCGATTTTTCTTTAACACTGAGCTTTTTGTAATATTGGCTGTATTTTATCTTTGGTAGATGTTGAATATATCACAGCTCATAATTTCATGGAAAAGTTAGGAAATGGTGTTGTTGTTTGTAAACTTGCTCAGTTGATTCAAAAGAAAGCAGAAGAGTGTCAGAAACCAGGCTTCACTCATAAGGTAAGATTTTATTATAATATTATCTTGACCTCCATGGAGTCATAAGACTCATAGTAAGAGGCCAATGTTAGTCAATATAAATCTATCATACCACTCCTTAAACTCGTTCACAGTTTACACTTTTACCACTCTCTCAGATGATACATTCCATTCTCCTATGTGCCATGAAAAAAAAACTTACTTTTTACACCCTGTTACTTATTACTTTGTTTTGCAAATTTTAGAGATTGTCCCTTGTCTTTCTTCCTTTCTCTTGCTCTATCACATGAAAAAATCTTTCCATTGTTAATCCAGTAATAACTCTTTTCAACAGCTTAAATATTCTCTTCAAATCCCAGTGAAGAGATCTGAGCACAGAAATTCAGATGTGGTCTGATTGAAGCTTTATACAAAGGGAACCACCACCTTTTTATCTCTCATAGTCAATGTCCTCTTTAATATTGCCAGAATTCTCTGAGATGTTTTCACAACCTTTGCAATATGTCTTCTGAACTTCAAATCTCTATCTATAATCACCTGTAGATCCCTTACTTCCTCCACTTCTTCCAGTATAAGTTAATGGCACAATCTTTTCCACACTACATTCCTAAGATACATAGAAAACTTCCATCTAGTCCCTCTGCTTTATTTGGAATACATCCTCTTCATTCTTCTAATCCATTCCCCTTTTGTATCCCTCTAGGAGTAAAATCTGCTGTACCAGGATGAAACATTCTAATGAAGTGATCATTTAAAGAGCTGAACTATGCCATCTGCATTGATCAGTAGTCCCATCTCCATTCTGCAAAGTAATCCGTCCACAATTAATTTTTCCTTCTACTCCCCACATAGCGAAAAAAACCTCGATTCTGCTTGAATTGCAGTGCTAGTGTTTGCATCTATCATTCATTCATTCACATTCCTAGCATTCACAGATACTATTGCAGCAAAATCGCTCATTCTTTTCTCCTCTCTCTGTATAACCCCTTATGCATTCATTCTGTAAAACCCCTTCTCCAACTCAAAATGTCTAACTATAACATTGCTCCCCGCTTGCATAGCTCATTGGATGTAGCGTTTGCACACCATGGCACTTGGCCACACGAAGGAGGACTTGGTTTCAAGTCTAGTTGGCGACTAGAGGAAATTTTTGTAAGCCGTTTATTGACCAGTTCCCGAGTTAGTAGATCTCTGGCACGGGCAAGCAGGTTTTTTTCTCTTGGAAACTCGGTTTTTTGTCCTGTAAATTCAAGAAAATCGACCGTAGAACCCACACTATTTCAGACATTAATAATATATTGAGTTAGGGACCACGAGATAGCAGCACTTGAGCTGTCTCTAGTGTGGAATTAGCCTTGGGCCATCTCTGATTGGTTACCAGTGGAGATTGAACTGCCCACTCAGTCTCTAAAAGTTAGATAGGGCTAAAACGGCTTCTTTAACTTCCTATATGGGAATTAAAGGCATTAATTGATTTTTTTTTTTAACTGTAACATTTGTTTTGCATATTTGCAGCACTCTGTAATTCATATTTCCTTAACTACTCCTTACCATCAATACTCTGGAGTGATTATATCCTCAATTACTCATGGCTTGATCCCATCTAGAATTTTCTTGTCACTGCATATACTAGGTGACTAAATTCAGGTATGGCTGGATTAAGCACTTTTTTTACAGTGGTTGCAGCACTACTATAGCAGCAGGATTTAGTGTGGAGGATCTTTATAGCTCTTGAAATATACACCTTTGAACATCACTTCTACCAACCATCATTACCAAGTCACAAATCTCATCCTTCACTTTTCAAGCAAACTTCCACCAATACAGTATTATACTTGGTGCACTAAATAGAAAGAGTAATTCCCTATATAACATTGAAATGTTAACTTCTTTTAGCTGTCCAAGCTAAAAGTTTGTTTAAATCTTCCTAAAGAGAATGACATTAGTCTTTGCAATAGTCTTTCATAACATGCTTTAAACCCATTCACTATCTGCACTATCACCATCCTCTCAGGCAGCACATTCTATGCTCTAGTCATTCTTCATTCACAAAGACTACTTTGTGCTCTCTTAATCAGCATTCCTCGTGCACCTTGCAGGAACTGCAAGGTGCATGAGGAATACTGTCTCATCCTGTTTTCCTCCAATATGAAAAATTGTCCATTGTCCCAGATATATCACCTCTTTATCTTTTATATACCAAACTCTGAAAATTTATATGTTCTCAGTCTATTCTTATAACTAATATTCAACAGTCTTTGTTGTTTATATTTGTCTTCTCTAAAGTTTCTCATCACAAACAAATCTTATATCTGTCATAAGTAATACAGGTGTGGTATGTTTGGAGTCTTATGCAATAGACCCACCAACACCCTTTTACCTTTCCTGGTCAGTCTCCTTCCTATTGCAGCGTTTTGCTGGATTGTCTTCATGACTTTACAACATTTCCCCTGAAATTCAAATTTATATCGACCGTCAACCCAAGATCACTTGCCTTCTTCACTCTTCCTCTAGAATAGTTCTACCAGTAGAATATTATTATTATTACTCCAAGATCTCATGGAGTCAAAGACTCATCTGGGAGGTCCTTTTATCACACACATAGGTCATCATACCATGTCTTAAACACACTCAAACTCCTTGCAGACACCACACCCTCAGGCAAGGCATTCCGATCATTTACAACTCTGCACGAAGAAAACCTGCCTCTCACTCCCCTACTCACCCCTCTTTATACAGTTTCCAGGGATGACCTCTGGTTCTCCCACTATTTTATGTAGAACTTCTCCAGCATTGATCCTATAACAACCCCCAACTTGTAGCTCTCTATCATATCTCTCCTCTTTCTCCTGTCCACCAGACTCTGCAAATTACATCTCAATCTTTCCTCATACTCGACATTCCAGAGGTCAGAAACTACCTTAGTCAGTCACCTTTGGACTCTTTCAAACATCTATTCATCCTTCTGAAAACCAGGTGACCAAATCTGGGCACAATAGATAACGGAACAAGAATCTCCCTACTTCTACGCATCAGTGTCCTCCGCATCATTCCCAGAAGCCTTTGTGTTTTCTTTACAATTTTGGCTATGTGGCCCCTAAATTTCAGATCCTTATCCACTATCATTCCCAGATTTCTTATTTCCTCCACTTTCAACAATATATCCTCACCAAGCATAAATTCTACATCCTATCTTTGCTTTCCAAATTTTAAAACCTTACATTTTGCAACATTAAACTCGTATCCCCATTTCTGTGCCCAGTCACTCAACTTATTCAAGTCTTCTTGTAAGGTCACAACATCTTCACTACACTTCATGGTTCGTCCCAACTTTGCATCATCTGCAAACAACTGAATATCTCCATTCAAATCTTCACCAATATCATTAATATACAAGTTAAACAGTTATGGCCCTAAAACAGACCCTCGAGGCGCTCCACTAATGACTTTCCTTTTCCTGGATATCGCACCCCCATACACAACTTGTTGATACCTATCAGATAGCCAGTCTCCAATCCAATGCACTAATCTAATATCCATCCCCATCTGCTCTAGTTTGACTGTCAACTTATCATGAGGTACTCTATCAAAAGCCTTTGCGAAATCGAAATATATTACCGTGTATCCTTCTCCTCAGTCCTTCTGAAATTGAAAAATCAATATATTACCGTGTATCCTTCTCCTCAGTCCAAGGAAGTAGTCACTTTATTGTAATAAGTAAGTAGATTACTAAAATATGACCTCCCTTTAGCAAATCCATGTTGTCCATCAAAGATAATACAATTGTTGTCGACCCAACTCTGGATTCTAGTTCTCACAAGCTTCTCCAACAACTTAACCACAACACCTGACACACAGACCTATAGTTTGATGCTTGAGTTCGATCACCTCCTTTATGAAGTGGCACAATCTTGCCCTCTTTCCACTCCTTAGGAACTTGACTGAGTGCAAGACTCGTATTAAAAAAATATGTCAAGGCAGGTGTCAACTCCCTGGGCACATTCCTTCAGAATACATGGTGATATATTATCAAGTCCCACATCCTTATTAGCATCTAGTTTACTCAACTCCCCATACACCTCTTGCTGACTTACAGTCAGTCTCTCTTCGCCATCATCAACTGCTCTCAATCTCTCCATGAAGTCACATACATAAGATTGAAAGACCTTTATGAACTGCTCATTAAGTATCTCTACCACACACATATGTAGCCTTGCATTCCTAAATTTCAAAATCCTACACATTGATAACTGATATCTCTATTCATTTGTATCCACCTTACCAGCTTATTCAAATCCTCCTCAAGAGACATAAAATTAGCACCATTACTAATACCATCTGAGCTTAATATTGTCTGATCCATACAGTTAAATATCTCCCTGCAGTCTAGTGACAATATTGACAAAGAGGATGAACAGTAATGTTGCAGTATGAAGCCCTGCAGATTCCCCCCCCCCCCCCCCGAATGTAACCTTCCTTTTTCACATTACTGTTTCTTCCTATGCAACTCTTAGATCAAACTCCAATCCATTCACCTGATTTCTAGCCCTATACATTGCAACTTAAATATCAACTTGTCAAGTTGTACCCTATCATATGCCTTAATAAAATCCAGAAAAATTGCAGCACAGTTGACTCTGACTATATCAAACTATATGGACCACAGGCACATTTCATTATATTGGATGGTGTGCTGTAATCAATTTCTTTTAGCATAGCATTATACCTGTGAAGCTTTGATCAGGTATTTTTGGTAATTTCTTATAGTGATGTTAGTTATAGTGAGAGTTGACTGCATATGATTTTTCTTTTAACTACTGCTGTTGCTTTATTTCATTATAAAAAAGCAACCAGATTACTGAAATAGCTGTCTCTTCATGAACCCATATTGACCTTCATAGATAATGTAATCCTCATCTCTGCATATGAGCTCTTAACTAATTTCAACAAAATCTTCAAAAAGGGTATATGTGGAACTACAAGGCTGTCATTATGAAAAGCTCAGGAGAGAGCATGTGTAGCATGGAATGAGGAGTTAGTTGGAAAAGAGATCAGTGCAGCTTGGGAGATGATCAAGAACTATCTAGTAGTTCTTGTACATGAATACTAAATGTATTCATGTACAAGGGTCAGAGGGTTAAATATAGTATGTATGAAATGGATGAATCAAGAGATTAAGCATGTGATACAGACAAAAAAGGCATTATGGAGGAAGCATAAGAGAAGGAATTGGTAATAGCCAATTCCATGAGGATTACAAAGATGAGGCAAGGAGGGTAGCAAAAGTGAAGTATCAGCAGCAGTTAGCTAATGAAGTCAAAAAGAATCCTAAAGAGTTCTTTCGATATGTAGCCAGCAAAAAAAAAAGAATGATTATGGAAAGATGACATTGATTAGAGAAAATGGTATAAGGGCAACTACTGCAGAAAGTATAGTGGAGATACTTAATGAGCAGTTCATAAAGGTCTTTCATTCTTGTGATTGTGATATCATGGAGAGATTGAGAGCAGTTGATGATGGGGAGGAGAAACTCATTTTAAGTGAGCAAGAGGTATATGAGGAATTGAGCAAACTTGATGTTAATAGGCTGTGGAACTTGATAATATATCACCACATATTCTGAAGGAATGTGCCAGGGAGTTGACATCTGCCTTGACATATGGGAATGTTGACGAGGTGAGAATGATTTCGGGTTTGTGTTTGTCCAGTTCGGACCAATCATATGTGTGCAAAGATGTCTACATATGTAAAGCATTAGAGAAGAATAGAGATCTGCGAGTTGTCCAATTGGATCAGGCAGACTGCAAAGAAGGGTATACTAAAGAAGATGAAGTAGATTATTATGTCTGTACACGAATGCTAGGAGTATCAGAAACAAAGGGGTAGAGTTTGTTGCCTTGGTCAATATGTTGCGACCTCAGATTGTAGGAATTAGTGAGAACTGGCTATCCGAATCAGACCTATTAACTGGTATTGATTGTCATGAGTACAGTATTTTTAGGAAGGATAGAGTGGATAGGAGAGGAGCGAGCATGCTACTAATGATATTGGATGACTTAAATCCAGTTAGAGTTGAGACCTATGAATGTAGTAATACTACTAACAATATTTCACGTGGCAGTGAGTTTGAAGCCATCTGGTGTGAGGTGGAATCTAATAAGACATATTACACAGTGGGATGTTGTTACAGACCTGGTGGATCGGTTGCTGGTGATGAAGAAATGCATCACCAAATAGAAAAGGTGAGCGCGAAAAGAGTAATCATAATGGGAGACTTTAATTATACAAATATTGATTGGGTAGCAGTAGAATCTCATGAGAAGAATGAAAATGCATTTATTGAGCTGTTGCGGGACAACTTCCTCATGCAGCATGTGACAGAAGGAACGCGAGGTCAAAGAGTGCTAGATTTGATTATAGTGTCAGAGGGCATTTTAGTTAATGTTAAAGGGCATTTTGTAAAAGTTAAAGACGTAACTATTCTGCCTCCAGTTGGTGACAGTGATCATGCGGTACTCACTTGGGAAGTGACTAAGTTTATGAATGTTCCATTCAGAAAAGGTTACATGTTGAACTACAAAGCAGGAAATTATGACCAACTGAGGAGTATACTGAGTTCAGTGGAATGGGATCGGTTGCTGGATGGAAAGGATATCAACAGTGTATGGGAAGCATTTAAACAATATTTAAATGATGCGATATCAGAATGTGTGTCCTGAGAGTTCAAAGAATAAATAGAGTAGGAGTCAAATGGATATGAAATCTTATTAAGTAAGTAAAAAAAAAAAAAAAAAGGACGATGTTGAAGGAATACTGTTTGCATAAGGATGATGTCCATTATGAATGTTATAAGCAGCAGGCTAGAATAGTCGCAACTGTTGTACGGAAAGCAAAGTTTGATTATGAAAAGAAACTGGCTCTGCGTGCAAAAGACAACCCACAAGAATTCTATTGATATACTGCAAGTAAAAGAAAGACTGAATATGAAAGAATAACTCTTCTAAATCCAGATGGAGTGAGGGTTACTGATGCAGAAGAGGTTGTTCAGTTAATGAGTGCCCATTTCGTTAAAAGCTATCAATCTGATGAACACAACATTGAGCTCACTGTTACCTCTTCACTAGATGAAGAAACGCAGTTGTGTGAGGCTGAGGTATTTGAGCTGTTGCACAAACTGAATAAGAATTCAGCAATAGGACTGATGGAATATTAGCATTTGTGCTAAAAGAGTGTTCAGCTGAATTGATCATTCCTTTGACCAGGATGTTTAATATGAGTCTCAGAACAGGGAAAATTCTGCAGGAATGGAAGGAATGTATGGTAATTCCATTGCATAAGGGTGGTGCAAAGACCGATGTATCAAACTATCGACCAATTAGTATCTCAGGAGTGGTTGTGAAGATTTTAGAAAAATTAGTTAGGGCCCGCATTCAGAAATGGGTTGATAGTGAATCTCTACTTTGCAATGAACAACATGGGTTTACTAAGGGAGAGTCATGTTTTAGCAACTTGCTCACATTCTATGACAATGTTACCATTGAACTAGACAAGGGGAATGGATACACCATGATACTTTTGGATTTTGCTAAGGTTTTTGACAGAATACAATATGATGGACTGCTGCATAAATTGTAGAAAATGGGTTTGGGTTATACAACATCCTCTTAGCATGGATAAGAGGATGGCTGACTGACAGATATCAAAAAGTGGTATATGGGGGATCTGAGTCTGCAAGGTTTAAGGTAACAAGTGGTGTACCACAAGGATCAGTGCTTGGTCCACTATTATTCAATCTGTACATTAATGATATTGGGAAGGATTTGACAAGCGACATACAGTTATTTGCTGATGATGCAAAGATAGGCAGGGTAATCATGAATGCTGCTGATATGCAGTCCTTGCAGAATGATTTGAATAAGCTGGAATTGTGGGCATGGGTGTCAGTTCAATGTCAGTAAATGTAAAGTCATTCACTTTGGCATGATTACCTATCCAATGTCATATTATATTGGTGGGATTAGGCTAGAAGAAACTGATGAGGCTGGGGATCTTGGAGTGTTAATAGATAGGAAGTTGAAGTTCAGGGGTCATGTGGCAAAGATTGCAAATACAACTCAAAAGATAATTGCAATGCTCAAACGAACGTTCACATATAAAGATAAGGATGTTATTTTGCCTCTTTACAAGGCCTTGATAAGACCTCACTTGGACTATTGTGCGCAGGTCTGTTTTCCTGGTTTCCGATGTGATTCTGATATATTGGAGAGAGCACAAAGGCGAGTGTTAAAAATGATATCAGGATTGTGGAATACTGATTATGAAGACAGGTTGAGAATTTGTAGCTTGCAGACACTAGCAAATAGGAGAAAGAGGGGTGATATGATTGAGACTTACAAACTGCTGAAAGGGTCATAAAAGATTTCAATTGATGGGATTTTTCAGTTTATGGAGGGTGGGGAAGGACGAGAGGGCATCCTTGAAGCTGAGAATGAAGGCTGCCAAAAGGGAGTAAGGGCCAGATTTTTCTCTCAGAGGGTGGTGCATGATTGGAATGGATTGCCATTGGATGTTGCGAGTGCAAGCGGTGTGAATGAATTCAAGAATAAGTATGATAGATGTTATGTGTAGTATGTGGTCTTCCTCGATGAGTCTCTGACTCCCTGGAGGTCTCTCTTAATAATAATAATAATAATTAATAATAATAATATGAGTTTTGCACTGGGTCGAGTTCAAAAGGAGTGGAAGGAGGGAAAGATTGTGCCATTTCATAAGGGAAGTGATAGAACTCAGGCATCAAATTATAGGCCTATATGCATGTCAGGTGTTGTGGTTAAGTTGTTGGAGAAGCTGGTGAGAACTAGGATCCAGAATTTGGTTGACAACAATGGTATTATCTTTGATGGACAGCATGGATTTGCTAAAGGGAGGTCATGTTTTATTAATCTACTTACTTACTTATTACAATAAGATGATAGCTTCCTTGGATAGAGGAGTTGGACTGACTTATCAAGAAGTTGCGTATGTGGGGGCAATATCCAGGAAGAGGAAAGTCACAAGTGGTGTGCCATAGGGGTCTGTTTTAGGGCCATTGCTGTTTAACCTATATGTTAATGATACTGGTGAAGATTTGAATGGGGATATCAGTTGTTTGCAGTGCAAAGTTGGGACAAACTATGAATAGTAGAGATAATGTTGTGACCTTACAAGAAGACTTGAATAAATTGAGTGAATGGGCAAGGAAATGGGAATGCGAGTTCAATGTTGAAAATGTAAGATTTTAAAATTTGGGAAACAAGATGGGATGTAGAATTTATGCTCAGTGGAGATATATTGTTGGAGGTGGAGGAAATATAAGATCTTGGGATGATGGTGGATAAGGATTTGATATTTAGGGGACACATTGCCAAAACTGTGAAGACAACACAAAGAATTCTCAGAATGATGCAGAGGATACTGATTTATAAAAGTAAGGAGATTTTTTTCCCTTACTTGGGAAAAAAATCTCCTTATATAAGGTTTTAATTAGGCCACACACAGACTTCTGTGCACAGATTTTGTCACCTGGTTTCCAAAAGGACGAAGGGATGTTGGAAAGGGTCCAGAGACTACTCACTTAGGTAGTTTCTAGAATGTTGAATATGAGGAAAGGTTGAGAAGATGCAATTTACAGAGTCTAGTGGATAGGAGGAAGAGGGGTGATATGTTAAAGACCTGCAAGTTAGTAAAGGATTTTTATAGGATCATTGTTGGAGAGGTTTTGCAGTAAAAGGTTGGAGAACCAGAGGACATCCCTGGAAGCTGTATAAAGAAGGTGTGATCAGGAGAGTGACAAGCAGGTTTTTTACATGCAGAGTTGTGAATGATTGGAATGCCTTGCCTGAGAGTGTGGTGTCTGCAATAAATTTGAGTGTGTTTAAGGCATGGTATGATAAAGCTGTGTATGACAAAAAGACCTCCTAGATGAATCTTTGACTCCATGGAATCTTGGGATGATAATAATAATAATTCTGTTTACTCTCCAGCTAATGATGTCTCAGAACTTTGCATCATTAGCTGAATATTCCCTGTCATTTCACATGAAATATCATTAGCAAATAAGTTGAACAATAGTTTTCCAAGAATAGAACCCTGTTGCATATCACAGATTGGTCAGATTGGTAGTGAATTCTGACCAATTTGTTATCGATGCTCATCTTTTTATTTGTTTACTTTAACTTGCCATGTGCAAATGCCTTTGTGGATTACAAAATATTGCTATATATGAGTCACATGTTGAGCACTTCCATCTCTTTTTACAGGAACAAATCTGACTACTGTAGAGAATCCAGTATTGCTGACTCAGATACTCTTCTTCAGAGTAATCTTTCCAACACCTTAATCACAAACTGAATTAATTAGTTATTAGAAAAGTTAATTAGTCTCATGTGAAGGTGCAGGGTTTCTTATCCTGCAGAACAGGCAAACCATCCAGAAGCAGCATATACATGCTGTTCTGACTAGTTATGCTGCCTGATAACTTTAGTTGCCTAGGCTGTAATTCCAGATAGTAACAACCCTAACCACAATTTCAGATATACAGACTTGTCTACAATTCAGAAATTTTGCCCTCTTTTTACCTTTAGGATTTTCTTTATTGCAAAATCTCATCAGCAACCAAGTTAAGGACAATGTCAACTCTTTTGTGCATTTCCTAAAATTAAGTATGACGATATGTCATCCAATCTGAGAAACATTAAAATCTAGCCAATTTACACTTCATATGCCTAAAGTTCATCATTTTGATTATCTAAAGCATTTACTTTCTTTCTGGGGCCCAGAAGATTGACTTTTTTTTTTTTCATCCTGCAAACTGGAGAATCAACTAGAAGGTCTAAGGCCTTAACCTCAACCCATCCTAGAAAGGATGGGTTGAGGTTAAAGCCTTTGCTACTAACCTGTGCTTAGTAGCAAATTAGCCTTTTGGTTGAAAATGACGGGCTTCAAATCCTATCTAGAGGGTGAAGAACTATTATAGAATTTTTTCATCCATCAGTGTTGATTTGGATTTATGGCCTATGCAACTCCGGGCAGTGTGTTATGTCTGTTAATGCATCTGTTCTATGGCCAGTTTGTCTGTTTTTATTATTGGATTATTATTTAGACCTCCAAGGAGTCAAAAGACTCATCGTGGGAGGTCCTTCCTAGGAAACACAAGTCTATCAGGACTCAACATGGGAGGTCCCTCCTAGGAAACACAAAGTCTATCATACCACTCCTTGAACTGATTGACTGTTCTCGCTCTCACCACTCCATCAGGCTATGCATTCCATGGTTCAACCACCCTCCGTGCAAAGAAACCACTCCTCACCCTCTTGCTCACGGTTTCCTTTCGTAACTTCCAGGGATGGCCTCTTGTCATCACTCCTTCTCGCTGTTCAACCAAGCGAAAGAACTCCCCAGTGTCAACCCTGTAACGACCTCTCAACCGTTTAAAAGTCTCAATCATGTCACCTCTCCTTCTTCTATCCACCAAACTTGGCAGTCCACATTCCCTCAGCTGATCCTCATAACTATTATTGTACAGTCCTGAAACCATCTTTGTTATCCGCCTTTGTACCCTTTTCACAGTTAATTTATCCCCTTCAAATCCTGGGGACCAAATCTGAGAACAATAGTCCAACTGTGATCTGATCAGGTTCTTATACAACAGAATGATAACTCTTTTATCTCTGTAGGTCACCGTCCTTCTCATTATTACAGCAATCCTCTGTGTTACCTTTGCCACCTTTGCAACATGTCCCTTGAATTTTGTGGAATTAAAAAAAAAAAAAAAAATTTCTGGGAGAAAAAACCTTGCAACTGACTAACTCACCTTGAGTTGAAAATCCCTGATAAAGGTTCTTCATGTTGTAGAAAATAAGATTTGAACCATCCATCTATTAGTGTAATTATTCTTCCTTCTCCTCCTTGCTGCTTAAGTAGATTAAATAAGGTTAGTGGGATTATGCTGAAGCATCTAAGGCTGTGAGGCTGACATACTGTATCTGTAAATTGCATGTGTTTGCCAACTTGTTTTTCTTCTGCAGGATCACTACTAGAATTCATATAGATTTCCTTCGGCCTGAACTTCTTTCTTCTTTTTTATTGTATTTTTTTCTTTCCTTACTATTCTTATTACTTTACTTGTGTATCTGATCATTTGTATAGCATCTTACATCTCTTTCAAAACAAATCTTTCTGATGTCTAATTTTGCTGTCTGTCCACCTGCTAGCTGTACCTGTGTCTTATGTATCCTAACTAATTTCCATGCACTTGGAACTTTAACACATTCATAACACATCATATGTAATCAACCACCTAAGTCTCTCATATATGCCTGTTAATTAGTAACTAGTTATTCCTTTCTACTGTAGATAGTAGAAAGGAATAACTAGGAATAACATTCATTCTGATTAAATTTTTCATCAAATATGTTCAAATATTTTTTTATATATTATTTTTGAATATTTTTTGCATGTTTATTAGGTTCAGATGAAATTTTAACACTAATAAACATTATCACTAAATTAAATACTTTGTGTTTATATAATTGATTTTATATTAGAAAAAAAAACAAACTGATTGCCATGTTGAATTTATGAGGAGTGGCCCACAAAAGGAACAAAAGAGGATTATTATTATTATTAAAAATTAGTAAAGATTGCAATATTAATAGTCACTATTATGCCATAGTAACTAAGAGTACACGTAACTGTATATTCAGTTAATTGTACCTTTAGTTAAAAGATTAGTAAATCAGTTTTCCAAGGAATCCAAAGACTCATTAAGAGAGAGGATACAGAAAAGAAACTTGGAGAAATATTCTTGATAAACAAATTATGGAGACTGGCTATTTTAGAGTAGTAAATTAAATTTTATTTCATCTTAACATTTTATAATATATCAAGGTAATCTGAATTATGGGTATTAGATGTTTCAGCTTCCATTGAATGGGAAGCTGTAGAGCTGAAATGTCTACCAGCTGATGCGATCTGAACTATAATTAAAAAAATAAAATAAATCCATCAAAACTGAATGAAGAAGTTAGCAGTTAAGATGGATTATAATTGTTGTTTATTATTTTAACGGTATAATAGAACACAGAAACTAAGTAAATAATTAATTTATTAACTTGATGCTGATATTTCGCTGGTATTATAACCAGCATCTTCAGAGCACAAAAACACTATTTGTCACAATACGCAAGACTAAAACAACATGGTGTACTTAAAATTGTAGCAGCAATACAAAGACTAGAGTCCTGATTTTGGCGCCCTCTATCTGAAAAAAAAAAAAAAAAACGCTATCATATATTACTAGAGTCCTAGAAAAGTGCTAGTTTTTTCTTAATATGACTGTCTCCCAGATCTTCGGCAAGTTAATACAGCCATATTTGTTGAGATTTGGAGTATGTTTTAGGGCTTCTGTCGCCTCTAAGAACAATCTCTCTGATTTATATGGGTTTCTGTGTAGTACTTTTGTGTTTTTCCAGTTGATCCTGTGTGCAGGGGTATCCAGAGCATGGTCTGCTAGGCCCGACTTCCCATAATGATATTTCCGGACGTATCGTTTATGTTCGCTGATGCGGATATTCACAGTTCTTCCTGTTTGACCGTAGTAGGCTTGATTGCATGAGCAGGGTACTTGGTAGACTCCTGGATGTGATAAAGGAGGAATGCTGTCCTTGGGTGAGCGGATGAGGGTGGCTAATTTGCTATATGGTCTGAATGTAGTGCGTAGTTTATGTTTATTGAGAATTCTTGAGATCTTTTCGGATGTGCCTTTAATGTAGGGGATGGTGACTGTTTTGTTGTAGTTCTCTGTGATGGATGGTGGGAGGGGTTTCTTGGGAGTGTTTAGTATTTTGTTTATTTTTTGTGGATTGTAGCCGTTGGCCAAGAAGGTGTGGCGTAAGTGAGTGAGTTCAGCAGTAAGAGCCTTGTCATTTGAACAGATTGCTCTCGCTCTATGGGTTAGCGTTTTTAATATGCCATATTGTTGAGAAGGATGATGGTGTGATTGTTTGTGTAAGTATCTGCCTGTATGTGTGGGTTTTCTGAAAACTGAAAATTCTAAGGAACCATCTGGGAGACATGTGATGAGTGTATCCAGGAAGGGCAGACAGTTGTTGGCTATTTAATAGCCAACATCCAAAAATCCACTTTACTATGGAACTGGAAGCCAACAACTGTCTGCCCTTCCTGGATACACTCATCACACGTCTCCCAGATGGTTCCTTAGAATTTTCAGTTTTCAGAAAACCCACACATACAGGCAGATACTTACACAAACAATCACACCATCATCCTTCTCAACAATATGGCATATTAAAAACGCTAACCCATAGAGCGAGAGCAATCTGTTCAAATGACAAGGCTCTTACTGCTGAACTCACTCACTTACGCCACACCTTCTTGGCCAACGGCTACAATCCACAAAAAATAAACAAAATACTAAACACTCCCAAGAAACCCCTCCCACCATCCATCACAGAGAACTACAACAAAACAGTCACCATCCCCTACATTAAAGGCACATCCGAAAAGATCTCAAGAATTCTCAATAAACATAAACTACGCACTACATTCAGACCATATAGCAAATTAGCCACCCTCATCCGCTCACCCAAGGACAGCATTCCTCCTTTATCACATCCAGGAGTCTACCAAGTACCCTGCTCATGCAATCAAGCCTACTACGGTCAAACAGGAAGAACTGTGAATATCCGCATCAGCGAACATAAACGATACGTCCGGAAATATCATTATGGGAAGTCGGGCCTAGCAGACCATGCTCTGGATACCCCTGCACACAGGATCAACTGGAAAAACACAAAAGTACTACACAGAAACCCATATAAATCAGAGAGATTGTTCTTAGAGGCGACAGAAGCCCTAAAACATACTCCAAATCTCAACAAATATGGCTGTATTAACTTGCCGAAGATCTGGGAGACAGTCATATTAAGAAAAAACTAGCACTTTTCTAGGACTCTAGTAATATATGATAGCGTTTTTTTTTTTTTTTTTCAGATAGAGGGCGCCAAAATCAGGACTCTAGTCTTTGTATTGCTGCTACAATTTTAAGTACACCATGTTGTTTTAGTCTTGCGTATTGTGACAAATAGTGTTTTTGTGCTCTGAAGATGCTGGTTATAATACCAGCGAAATATCAGCATCAAGTTAATAAATTAATTATTTACTTAGTTTCTGTGTTCTATTATACCGTTAAAATAATAAACAACATGTTCGACGAACACATAAGTCTGTCCACACGTTTATGGATTATAATTATAACAGATAGCTTAGAGCTGGGATAGGGATTGGTGTTGGCAATCTTTTGGCATTTGTGGTATACATTTGTCTTATAATAGAAGTTGTGTTTCCATTGATGCTCTTTTACTTTCATAATGGTAGGTGAATGGAATGAATTATTTGTAAGTGTAGTGAATGCAGACATGATATATGAATTTAAAGAACAAATTAATTAGTACAGTCATACCCCGAAGTTACGCGGTCAGTGGGACCAACAAAATGTGCGTAAGTCGAATTCGCATAACTCGGGATATAATTTTGCATGTAATTTATATATACAAACACACAAAATATTAGTTAATTGGGACCAAAGGTTTACAAAAACATCTATATTTTTTAATAAATATAATCATAATTGTAGTTTTTCGTACGTAAAAAAAAAAGTTATTTTGATGTCGATGGTTTCATAAATTCTAATAGATTCGTCTGATGGCATAATGTCTTTTTCTTGTCATGCAAAATTTCTTCATAGCAAGCTAATGATTTTTTATTCCTTGCCTTGTGGGTACAATTCATTCCTCGTTAGAATCTATGTCCTCCAAAATCTGTAAACCTTTCTTTTATGATTGTTCTTACTGTGGATTTCTGTAGATCGAAGTACTTTGCTAGCTCACAAATTTTCATTCCGCCTTCAAAATCCTTAATAATGTTGAGTTTTGTTTCCAAAGTCAATGTTTTTCTTTTTCTTGCTAGCTGTAGAAGAATCGGACTTGCTTCTTTTGGAGACCATGCTAAACACATCGGTGCTTGTTCACAGCATGTGCGACACTGGCGAATGCGGCCGGCGCCGGAAAGATATGACTAGTGGTGAGGCATGAAATGGGATGGGAATACGTACATACAAGAAAGCGTGTAACTCCGGATTCGCGTAAGTTGGGGTATGACTGTGCTGTGTTTGTTAGATATCTCCCATTAATGAGTGTTTTGACTTCATATGGGGTCTGTTGATAATAATAGTAGTGATGCGCTTATTTAGGAAATTCATATGCTATAATATTTCTAGAATATCACAGCTGCAATGTTCTTGATAAAATTTTTATCAAGAACATAACATTAAACAATCGCAAGGTTTGTAGACTATAAAAATCGTGTATGAATGGAGACCGTGCTAAACACATTAGTGCTTGTTCACAGCATGTGCGACACTGGCGAATGCTGCCAGCGGCGGAAAGATATGACTAGTGGTGAGACGTGAAATGGGATGGGAATACGTACTTACAAGAAAGCGCGTAACTCCGGATTCGCTGCTGTGTTTGTTAGATATCTCCCATTAATGAGTGTTTTGACTTCATATGGGGTCTGCTGATAATAATAGTAGTGATGTGCTTATTTAGGAAATTTATATGCTATCATATTTCTAGAATATCACAGCTGCAATATTTGACAATTTTATTGCCCATGGATGATAAATCAGCAAAGGGATAGGAGATTGCTTGTCTCAAAGGCATCAGAAAGCTATGTGTGTGTGAGGGACAGCATCCAGATACAGATACCAGTAGTTTGCCACAGAGTTCTCTTTTTAGATCACTACTGTTCACTTTATTAACGATCCTTTTATGCGAATTGACAGGATTATTCAGTCTTTGTTGATAATTCAAAGTTGGGGAGTTATTCTGATATTAAGTACCTTTAGGAAGATTTTAATAGCTTCAGCTTGGAATAATGGGCAAGATATTGCATTTCAAAGTGCAGGAGTGTGAGATTGTGCTACTGTAGCTGTTTCATATGTATAGAAAGACTTTAATGTTGGTTGTTGTTCATAACACTGCTTCATGGTATAAGCAATACAAGATAATGGTTGTTTTTATTTCACTTTGAAGCAATGTTACAAATATACCTATTTCAATTTTACAATTTACCATAAGGCAGACGTCTATTGTTATATACAGTGATCTCTGAGTTGTATTGATACTCAGATAACTAAATCTTCAGTTAATTGGTCTTTGAAGGTATTTCTGGTATTTTTGAAGATTCCTGGAACAGCACTGTTGAACTGTGCATTTCACTTTCGTGTATCCTTAGTTAAATTTAGGATCAGCAAATTAGTTTTTCAGTGAGTGGATAATCCAAAAATATATGCACTATTGTGTGTGTATACACTTTTTAATGTGAAAGTTGGGATATGAAATGTTAAGATTAAATTATTACTTCAGAAAAGTAGTAATCTCTCTGTTTATTTGAAAAGTAACTTCATTTTATCCGAATATGGAAGTATTACAAACAATTCCCTTACTTCTAGAGCAGGGGTCTTCAATGCATGGCCCACGGATGGCCTGCAGAGCTCTTTGCTGTGGCCTGCCTGCCATTTTTAAAAAATAACTACTTAACATTAAAACACGATTAAATAAAAAATAAGTTCAATGAAGCCTGCGGACCACTAAGCTATACTGCGGTATTTAGAATTGTAAGATGCTTTCCAGGTTCACAAGGAATGCTGTGCATTTGATACTTTACATAAAATCCTATAAAAATAAATATTAAATAGACAATCTTTTTCAGCCATCTACCAGCGCCAAGCAGTACTTAAGTACTAGTACTAATGTCTCAGGTAGATGACTGAAGCAGTAGTTTGTTCGAGTGCACTGTCTAGTGCCTTCCAGATACATCTTGAAGGTTCTCGATACTTTGTTATTTTCATATAAATACAAGAGGATCTCATCCACAGTCAGTGAATGAGATCCTCTTGTATCGTGAACAGCGGGTAGTCGTAAACAGTGTGATATTCGTGTATAAGTGTATGCAGGTTCATCATGTCAGCCATAGCCTATTGTGGTTTTATACTGCCAGACTTTTTTCATTAGTGTGAGACATATTAAGTGGATAATAACTGTTACATGGCCATTTTGGATAATTTTTTGGGTTCACCTTCCATCACTATGGTGTCTACGAGTAAAAAAAAGCATAAATCAAGTGACTCTTGTCGGGTTTTAATGGAAAGTGGACCAATTTGTACTTTTTTGTTCTGAATGACAATAAGCCAGTGTGTTTAATTTGTCATGAGTCACTGTCAGTATCAAAAGAATACAATATAAAATGACACTATGAGACAAATCATGTGTCCAATTTCGATCACCTTCAAGGGCGGCTTTGTGTGGACAAAGTGAACTGTCTCGAAATTGATTTAAAATGCCAGCAGGGTATTATTATTATTCCAGGTAACTCCAAGAAGTCGACAGACTCATCGAGGGAGGCCCTAACATCATGTCAAGAACAACTATTCGACATTCACACAGTATCTATCATACCTCGCCTTGAACTCATTCACGCACAACAGACTCTGGCAGCTTATTCCACTCATTCACCACTCTCCAAGTAAAAAACCTAGCTCTAACACCCCTGCTAACCACATTCTTGCCCATCTTCCATGTTTGGCCCCTAGTTCACCCACCACCAGTCCTGTTCTCAAAAATATCTTCTGGATTAATCTTATAGAAACCTCTCAGTAATTTGAATGTCTCAATCATATCACCCGTTTTCTGCCTATCGACCAATTTTTGCAACCCACAAATCTTCAACCTGTTCTCATAAGGTTCATTCCACAGACCTGCTATCAGCTTGGTCACTCGTCTCTGGATCCTCTCCACCTCCTCCCCATCAAGAAGAAACCCTGGCATCCATATCTGGGCACAGTAGTCCAGATGGGGGTCTTATCAAGGCTCGATACAGAGGAACAATAACTTGTTTGTCTCTGCTTGTTAAAGTATTTTTCAGAAGCCAAGTGATTTGATGAGCTGATTTAGCCACTTTTGCAATGTGTCCCCTAAACTTCAATTCCATATTCACCAACACTCCCAAATCCCTGGCCTCATCAATCTCCTGGAGTATGGTTCCACCAGTGTGATATACTGCTGCTAATCTTTTCACCCCAAAATGCATAACCTTACACTTTGCCACATTAAATTGACATCCATTTTACCTAGCCCAGTTCTCCAAAGTATCCAAATCATCCTGCAAAATTTTGACATCCTGTGCACTCACAATTGTTCTACACAACTTTGCATCATCAGCAAACAAGTAAACACTTCCTCTCAGATCCTATACTATATCGTTGATGATCAAATTGAAAAGTAGTGGTCCAAGAACAGAACCCTATGGCACACCACTAGTCACAAGCCGTCTTTTGGACTCAACTCCTGAATAAACAACTCTCTGGTATCTCTCCATCAACCACCCTCCCATCCTTCTCACCAACCCTATATCCATCCCCATACAATATCCCATTTTCATCTATCCAATCCTGTATTCTTTTGACTAATTTCTCCAAGACCTTGACAACGATTCCTGATATGCTAATCGGTCGGTAATTTACAATAGCAGTCTTGGAACCTCCTTTATGCAGTGGAACTATTTTTGCCTCTTTCCACCCCCTCGGGACTAACCCAGACCCGAGACTCAAATTAAACAAAATGGTCAAGGGTACTGACAATTCTTTAGCTGCTTCACATACGACACTAGCTGCTATACCATCCAATCCCACAGATGTATTGACATTGAGGTTTTGCAATAGACTACTCACCTCCATTTCATTTACCACAATTCCCGTATAATCTGTTAGTTCATTCATTTCTGCAATGTCACCACCACCTGGATGATATATTCTTGCAAAGTGCTCGCTCAGTAACTCAACTAGATCAACTGATTCGGTTACCTCCCTACCATCGGCATTCTTTAAAATCATTCTGCCATGTACATTTTTCCTTTTACTTGCTACCTATCTAAAAAACTGTTTAGGATTCTCTTTAGCCTGCATGGCCAATGTTCTTTCGTAATCCTTTTTTGCTTTTCTTACCACACTCATTACCCTTCTGGCCTGCGCTTTATGCCGTTCATGTGCCTGCTGGTCACCTTTCTCCTTAAATTCCCTCCGTAGTTGTTTCTTTTTTTTTTGCAGCTCAAGCTTAATGGTGTTATTCATCCATTTAACCCCTACTTGATTTATTATTCGGACTCTAGGTGACAGTCAGCCATTGCTTCATGCAAACACTTCTTAATCGCCTCCCATGCACTATCAACTTCTAGCCCTTGCAGTTGTACATGTCATGGCACTGAAACAAACAAACTCCTAAGCTTGTCATACTTACCAGCCCGATAATTCCACATGTACCCTGTCTTAATTGTAAATTCCACACCTTTAGCCACCTCCCAAGTCAAGACCCTATGATCACTCTCACCAATTGGTGGCAATGTGGTCATATTAGTTACATACAAATCCTCAGTTGCAATTACTAGGTCAAGCACTCTCTGATCCCTAGTATTTTCCATTACATGCTGTCGCAGATAGTTATCCCTTAATAACCGCATAAAATCCAATTCCTTCCTCCCGTGTGTGCTCTCCTCACTCCAATGAATGCTATCATAGTTGAAATTGCCCATTATAATTATCCTCCTTCCACTCATTTCTTCTATTTGTTTTGCATACTATCTCCACCATCTTTTCCATCACCTGGTCTATAGCAGCACCCAATTGTATATTTAGTTCTGCTAGCCACAATCTCACACCAAATGGCCTCAAATGTGCTCTTTTCTCTATCCTGCAATTCAACTTCTATTCTCCTTGGCTGCAACTCATCAGCTATCATCAACAATACTCCTCCCCCATTCTATTCTCCTTGTCATTCCTGAACACACTATACCCATCATATTCAATCCCACTAGCTATATCATCTACAGTCAGCCATGTTTCACTAATGCCAATAACCTGTGGTCTGGAAGTGCCAACCAAGGCCAAAAATTCTTCCTTCTTGTTCCTAATACTCCTAGCATTAGTATACATGAATTGCAGACCCCCCCCATTAGCCCCATCCCTACCTTGATGCCTTATACTAACTCTCCCATTCTGATTTGTTGTCCTTATTCGCTCGGGCATATTATACTCATTCATACACTCAACTGTCCCCCCCCCCCCTTAATAAATCTAACTCCCCTGATTCTGCACATCCACTTCATTCAACAACACTTTTTCAAGTCTCCTTACACCGAATCCATTAAAATGCAAACCATCCATCCAGTATCTTTAAAAGGCAGAGGGAAGAGAGTGAATTCTGATGCTATGACCAAATCCAAAACTCTTGAACTTCTTGTTCCCTCTAGTACATGTTGCCTTAGACATTTATTCCTCAAAAATTCTATAAATTCCATTCCCTTATTACTACATGCATTTTCCTTTTCCCAGCTTATACTACTGTAGTTAAAATCTCCCAGAACAATCATTCTTCTGGCACTTACCGAGCTGAACTGCCTAAACATCTCCTGCTCCCCAACCTATGTGCTCCTTGGTTTGTAGCAACACCCCAATAAATATAATGTCTTGCCCACCTCTACCTCACATCATATGCTTTCAAAACCATCAGTGTCGCCGCCTTCCAAAGCCTCCACCACTCTTAGAGGACATAAGTCATCACTTATCATAAACAGTACTCTATCACCATGTTTTCGCTTCCTGTCCTGCCAAAAAATGCTCTACCCTGCTACTTCTATTCCTGTTATTATATCATCTTCCATCAACTATGTCTCATTGATCCCAATAATATTTGGCCAGACTGATGCTATCAGTGCCACCAATTCATCTCCTTTATTCCAGGTATTCCTGGCATTAGTATAAAGCATAAAAATGTCACTGCTTCTATACCTGTCATTATCTCCTCCAGAGCCCACTGGACTCGGTGTTACCTGATGTCCCATTCCCCCAAGCACCCATTCCCACAAGAGGCCACCCTTGCTGCCATCCGCCCTGGGAATTCTAGTTTCCCTGCATTGACACACCACCTCTTTCAGAAAACAGCAATCTCTCTCTCCAGATGCCTATGTCCTTCCTCATTCAAATGCAGTCGGTCTCTCGCATAAAGTTCCTTTCTGTCCTCAAATGCCCTCCAAGCATCCATGTATTCCAATCCTCTCTTCTGACACATTATGGCTATTATGCTATTCATTATTACTGCTCTTCTGCTCAACTCGTCACTATCATACCTGGGCAACACACACACAATCTTTCCTATCTGCATTTTCTTTTGTACAACCTCAAGCAAGAATCTCAGATCTCTCGCCACCCGATTTACATTGCCTCTCAAGTCATTCGTGCCCACCATCGCAATCATCTCATCCACCCTTTTACCCCACTTAATTGCCACAGCCACAATCTCTCTTCTCCAAGAAAGTGCCCCTCTGGCATCCTATCTTGCACACCATGGATTATCGAGTCTACATGCTGTTCCTTGATTGCTCACTTGCATCCCTTACTCTCTTTCCTCTAACTCTTTCACTCTGTGTTCCCTACTTGATGTCCTGGTATCATTCTATCCCTGGTTCCACCACTCCCTCTCATTCTACTCCTTCCCTCTCTCTGTTTCCATTCTCTCCTCTTCTATCACCATAACTCTCTCTCTCTCTCTCTCATTCTCTCTCTTCTACTCTTTCTATTCTCTCCTCTTCTATCATTCCCATACCTCTCTCTCTCATTCCTTCTATTCTACTTTCCATAACTCTCTCTCACTCCTACTCTGATTTGCCTTGTTCATCGAATCATTCAACATATTTTTGAAATAACTGGAAGGAGGGAAAAGTGAAATAAAAAAAAAAGCAGAAAGTTCATTGCAAGATCTGCATTTAAAACCCTTGGTATGTCAGATATTTTATTTGATGGGAGAAAAGAAATATGTGAAATGCGTTATTAGAGAATTTTTAATTTTATTTTGTAAATAGTGTTTGATTTTGAACATAATGGTTTAAATGTTGTTTAAACAATTATGTTTAGACAATGTTTCCAATAGTTATATAGAAGTGTGAAGGATGGAAATTATAGCTTTTAGCATCAGCAATTAAAAGCTTATTAAAAGCTGGTTTATGTGAATGTGTAAAGGAACTGATGGCACCATTGACTTGGCTTTTCAGTGAGAGAGAGTCTGGATATGGGAAATGGTGCCCAAGGAGCAGAAGAAGGATAAGATAGTCATTGCATATGGGTGGTAGTGGTAGAATAAAAGTGTTGAACTATGGACCAGTTTGTATTTCTTTATATATTTTAAAAATTTTTAGAGACATTAGTGAGAGAGTTTAGTCCGCGTGGTTAGCCTAGTGGCTATGCGCTTCGCAACCATATGCCTGGGGAAGGAGTGTCCTAGGTTCGATTCCCGTCGGTGACGTGAGGAGCTGAAGGATCTTCCTCAGCCATAGCCAAGTTAGCCAGTCTTGGGCGTGGACAGCAGGGTTTTTCCCCCAGTTTATTCTGGGGTTTTTCATCCCGCAAGCAGGCAAACTGGCCTTGAGAACTCAACACTACAGGGCATAAGGCTGACCACCTTATCCTGTAGAAACGGAGTGAGGTTTCTGATCAATGGACCCTCGACACCGCAAGGTAAAAAGAGGGTATAAGGAAGATGATGATGATTAGTGAGAGATCATATATATTGCATTGGGTGATGAGGGTGATGTTATCTGTGAGGATCGGTATGGATTTGTTAATGGGAGCTCTTGTTTTGGAATCTGATTACCTTTTATAATGCAAGTAACAAGAGTGGATGATGAGGGAAAAAGAATATGCTACCATTGTCTTATTTTACAAAGGCATTTGTCAGGATGCCACACGGTAAGCTGATATTTAAGTTACAGTACATGGATTTAGATATGAGGTTAGTGAATTGGATGGTCATCTGAGAGATATCAAAGAGTTGTGTATGAGGGGGTATCAAGGAAGTAGAAGGTTACAAGTGGAGTTTAACAGGGCTAAGTATTTGGACCCATATTGTTCACCTTTTATATCAATGGCATTGTGGTCACACAGAGAACAAAAATCACCAACTATTACTTTCTGTTCTAGTGAGAGCAGAAGCACCATTTATTCAAACAACCAGACTTGCAACTTGATCATATATCATTTTTTTTCTTCTAGTACAGTTCCTCTGTTGGAGGAACTGTTCTAGCAGAAGTGGAGGAGGCAAGCGATTTTGGGGGTAATGATTGATAGACAATTTATATATAGGGAACATATCGTCAAGGTGTTGAAGGAAAACCTGCAAGATTGCTGTAATACTGAAGATGCCTACCAGCAGAGATAGAAGGGTGGTGCTCCATTGTATTAAAGCACATCAAACCACATCTATATTATTGTGCTCAGATTTGGTCCCCAGGGCATGATGTTTATGTTGGGAAGATAGTAACACGCTTCCCCACAGTAAACAACATGCCCTCCCCAATGACCACTATGTTGCAGATGCAAGAAAAACAAGTAGTTTTACTGTATCACTGAATAAGATACAGAGACATTTGCAGTCTAATATATTTCTCAACTAATAGTGCAATTAAAGACAACTGGGATAAAAACAGCACTAACAAATGAGAATAGCATGCCCCCCCCCCCCACAGAAACTATGCTGTATAGACTTAAACAAAACCTTATGTTGCACCAGCAAACACAGTATCTAACTAAAAAATATTGTCCAATTTTTTAATTACATGAAATAAGTGTTTGTTCAATTGCATTTGAAATTTTTGATGTCATTAAGACAGATCACAAATGCTGACTTCAAATAAAATCTACCGATAATTGAAACATGCCATATAATTTTGTGTGTGAGTCCACCTGCCAGCTTGACGCAGAAGCAGCAGCACACAAACAAGCAGCAATAAAATTCAATGGAAGGGTTGAAACTTTGTGTGAGTTGAGCCCACCTGCGCGACGCAGAAGCGGTACACAAACGATAATGAGAATTTCCACTGGAATAATAAATGAGCAAAATAAATGAGCAAAACATCACCCCCATCGTGAATGTGCTAAAACTAAGAAATATATAGTGAATGTTGTTATGGCAGTTTCAGATATTGTGGAATTCAGTTGAAGAGAATTAGCATTTCAACTCAACAGTTGTCAACTTGCCTTTGTTGTTGGGTCACACGATCTTTTGCTAATACCACACCAATCATGTGCACGTCTTCATAGCTGCTCTATCTCTATTGACCTACCATTCTATTGCTGTCTGCTTCATGCTCTGCTTTCACTTCTCATTAGTCATTCACGAAGGATTGTTCATTATGTATCTCAAGTCTTGTAAATTATTGGTAATTTTGGCTTGAAATAATGGGAAAGAAGATGACGCTATTTGGGTTGATGACTGATGATGCATTACACTCTTGAGGCCAGAAGTAGCGATAGTGAATAGGAGATTCTTGTTAAGTCATACCCATTTCCAGTTTTTCCTGAAAACCTTTGGTTTCTGAAAATCCCTGCATATATCTCGCACCACGAATTTTTAGCTTTAATTTTGGGAACAGAAGTGCGAGTTATATCCAAGTAAATATGGTATCATTAGAAACTATGAAAGTTGATGGTAAAAGGGTGAGCAGTGACTTTTTTGTATGAAGGATGGCTGGATCATGGAATGCATTGCCTGATAGGGTAGTAAAAGCACATAAATGGTGAATGAGTTTAAGTAATGCTGGTTGACCGAGTGGTTAGCATATATGCTCTCCAGCCAAAAGGCTACAGGTTTGAATCCCGTTGTGGGCATGGATGTTTGTGATTGTCTGTGAAAATAGTGGTGGAGGTCGGCAGTAGATAGTGCTGGTGTAGCTGATGAAGGTAGTTGCGGTTAGTGGAGATGGACAGTTGTACAACAGGTGCCATCCTTCGATGAGTCCTTGGACTCCCTGGAGGTGTTATGTAATAATAATAATAAATTATTTAAGACAAGCCTCTTACAATGAGTCTTATGACTCCATGGAGGTCCTGCCTATAAGACGCGCCCCCTTTTTTGTACACATTTTTTAGGAAAAAACTTTATCACTGAATATTATAATGAATTTACATAATGAAATTCAATAATTTTTTCTGCATATTCAGCTGGCATCTTTTGTGATATTTTTGTTTTAGTCTGCATACATAGCTGGTTTCTCTTCATGAATCTTGAACAGCATGATGTTGATTCAGTGAAGTTGGCGATCCCTGTGTTAGTGACTATCGCTTTCGCTTGATGAGTAATCATTTTTGTAGACACCGAAAGTCCCGCTTTTCTGTAGTCTAAAATCCAAGTATTCATTTCTGCTAAAGTTCTGGCCATTTTGCAGTTCCACTTCGTAGGTTATGTTTACTGTGAGTTGCTTTTTTTAGATCCTCTTCCTCATTCCACCAAGTTCTTATCATTTTCTCAGTTGCGGGGGGCCTGAAATGCCTCTCTGCAGCCCTATTTCCATGTTCTTTAGCATATGCAATGTAGCTTGTATGCAGTGTTGTAGCAATGGCGACGTTTTTCAGCTATAATTTGCCAAGAAATTTAGAGAAAATTTAACGGCATATCTGTGATTTAACAGCTGTGATCGTCGATTACAGCGCATGTGCATCACTGAACGCTACATAACTGGAATGCTCTCACACACCGCAAGGAAGCAAGAAAGAAATTGCGTAACACAGAACAGAGAAAATTTCCAGAAATGAAAGTGCATAATAAAAAACTGAGTATCGGCATATAAGACGCACTCTGTTTTTAAAACCTATTTTCAAAGAAAAAAGTGCGTCTTATACAACATTAAAAATATCCTTTGTACTTTATCATTCATGGATGCATTAAGTAGGTGCAAAAATGATCTGATTCAAGTGTAAATATTTAATTTTATAATTTTTTAATTTTTTCTCAAATTTTTAAAATCTTTTAATACTTTTTTAATAATATTTTTGGACAGTTCTGTATGAAAGCACATCAGAATTTTAAATAAACATTTTTATTTGAAAATTCAACCAAAAAAAAAAAAAAAAATCAAACCGCATCCCATAAAACTGTGTTCAACCTGTCAACCGCGGAGCGATTTTTGGTCGATCTCTTGTGTATTCCTCCTTACTTACAAATTTAATTAAAACTGAAAACATAATATTTTATTTATCACTATTTTGTATTATTTTTAATTCGCTTTAAGTGTATTGCTATTTATTTATTTTTTGTTACAATTGTCAAATCAGTAATTTTCTTATAAGTCTGGGTAAATGAATTAATTTGGATCAGTGGAAGGCAAACAGTGAGCCGAGTGAATACGATTATAAGCAAAGTGTAAAAACTTGATTTTAGCTTAAATAATAAATATTTCAAAGCACATTAAATCGATTTTTTACTTAGGTTAAGTCCCATGTGAATATTGTAAAAAAATAAACTTTGTTTGTCTCGGTATAGTTTATATTAGATGTTTTTGTAAATAACTCATTTGAAGCTAACTGTATATACTGCTTAATGAGAATATGTTAGAGTGTTAAAAACAAAGGCAATGTTTCTGTCACCGAAGCTGTATATGGCGGCATTAGAAAGATTGTTATCGAAACTTGTATGTATGAGAAAGGCTTGCAGGCTCTAAGTAAACATCTCTGAAGTCAGTCAGAAAGAGTTCAAACAACTTTCTGATGGCCAGCAACTTACAATCAAAAGAAAGAGGAGGAGAACAAAAGGTGTGCCGAACTTGAAACTTAAGATGAAAGACTCATACCGATTGTTTGGGGGATGCCAAACTTCATGCGAGGTATCAGAGGAGATCTAATAAAAAGGGACGGAAGCAAGCAGAAGGGGTCCCGTTTCCAGAATTGCTGTCAGAGAGGAGGCTGCCCAGTCCAGAGTCGCTGTCAGAGAGACTGCCTGGATCCACATTGCTTGAGAGAGGAGTTTCGTGCTTCCAGAAAGGAGCTTCTAGGTTCGAGACGTCGCTAAAGAGAGACTACGTCTAGGTCGCAGACAAGGTTTCAAATTGCTGAAAGGAAGAGTTCCAATTGCCGGAAAAATGTTTCCAGGCCAGGTTAATGTCAAACATTCACCAGTGTGTTGTGTTTTCATTACAATTTGATGAATCAAACAACTTCACTGATATTGCTCAGTTAATGGTATTTATTCACATGGTATTTCAAGATTATTCAATAAGAACTTTTGAAAATTATACCATTATTGGGAAGGACTAGGGGAGAAGACATTTTTTCGGCATTTGATGAATTTGTAAAAGAACACAAACTTCCGCTTTTTAAACTTGTGTCTATTACTACTGATGCTGCTCCTGCAATGATAGGTAATAAATCGGGCTTCATTTCATTATGTAAAAATGATGACAAATATCCAGATTTTTTAACATACCACTGTATTATTCACCAACAAATACTGTGTAGTAAAAGATTAAACACAAAAGATGTTTTGGACATTACATTTAAATTGTAAATTCTGTTCGAGGAAAAGTCCTGCAACGGCAGTTATTTAAATTACAGGCAGATGATGATTGGGAACTTCTGTTGTACAATAATGTTCACTGGCTCAGCAGAAGTCAATTTTTAGAAAGATTTCTTGTATTAATTAACGATATAAAAATTTTTCTTGATGAAAAAGGAGATATTTATCCACAATTGAGTGATACAAGATGGTTGTTACACTTATCATTTTTAGTAGATTTCTGTACGAAATTAAGCAATTTAAATTTAGAGTTACAAGGTAGAGATAACAATTTAAATGACATGTTAAGTTCAATAAAAACTTTCCAACAATACTTACTTTTATTAAAGAAAAATATGACTGCAAATTTAGACATCTCCCATATTTATTAAAATTTTTTGAACAAAATCAAGAAATGCTTAGCTATGATTTAAAAGAATTTATTCGTGAAATAGAATTAGTTGAGGAAGAAATAAATTTAAGATTTAAAGATTTTAATAAAAATGAAGTGATTGTATTTTTTATCAATAATCCATTTCAAGAAAACTTGAACATCACAGAAATTTCAAATAAAATTAGTGGGCTGTTTGATATAAACCAAGCTGAAGTAGAACTTGAGATAATAAACATTCAGAATAGTGAAAAATTCCCAATATTAACTGATATTGCGTGAAAAAGTCTGTTGTGTTTCAGATCGACATACTTGTCAAAATCCGCTTTTTCAAATTTGACCGTAATAAAAAATCAATTAAGAAACAAATTACAAATGATCATTTCGATGATTGTCTGTGATTGGCCACTTCTTCATATCAACTTGACTATGAAAATATTGCGAGGTTCAAACAATGCCAAATTTCACATTAATTTTTTTTTTTTTTTAATCAACCAGCATTTCCTGTAACTTGTGAGTTTGTAATCAATCTGTTGTTTTTTCTAATTTTGGTTTTCCAAAATAGAGAAATAAATATTTTATTCCAATATATATATATATATTTTTTTTTTGTTGTATTAAAATAATTAAAAGTGATAAATAAATTTTTAAATACACAAATAAAGTTTTTAGTTGTTTATTTGTGCGTAATCAGGTTAGGGGAACGTGATCTATATAAGAGAGTAAATTGTCGAATGACTTATAAGAGAGTAGATTGCCGAATAACTTTTTATAGAAAAGTAGCTCGGTTGAACACCATTGCCATAAGATAATTTTATGAAAATGAACCTGCCAAGTGCTGGGGAAAAAATTATGTGTGATCAAGTTGCGAGTCTGTTTGGCTGAGTATGTTTGCATCACTGAATTCAAAGGTTACCCAGAGTATAAGACAATTCCATGTTCCTGTATTTCCCCCCCCCCTGTAACTTTTAATACTTTTTTAATAATAATATTTTTTTTAACAGTTCTGTATGAAAGCACATCAGAGTTTTAAATAAACTTTTTTATATGAAAATTCAACCAAAAAAAAAAAAAAAAACTTCAGATATTAACTTCTCCACCAATATATTCGGTATATGTTAATTCCATACTCCATTGACTTATTTAAATTGTTCTTCAGCTTCCTAATAGTATATTGCTGACCTCAGAGCAATAAAAAGAATGTGCTTTATAACATTTGTTTTCTTTCTCTTCTTGTTTTATGTACCTGTCATTTATTCTGCATTTAGTGTGATGATGAGATACTCATAACCAGATGTATATCTGTATTAATAATTTCATTTTTTCCTTGTGTAATTTGCATGTTTAGTTTATTATGAGTTAATTACATTAGTTTTAATAATCAGATTTGCATCTTACACAAAAATCATGTATAGAGGTTGACTACTCACTGTGGTAATTTACATTTGAAGCTATTTTCACTATCTTGGTTTAATTTTATTTATTGTTACATGAATTACATTCATAAAGGTTTCTTTGCTCATCCTATGTTAATACATTGAGTGAGATAATGGGAAGTTGATAAAACCCTGCTTGTTGGAGGTCTGAAGGGGTTGGAAAAAAAAATCCACATTTTGTTTCTAGAGCAGTTTTCTGATCTGCCCATTATCTCGTTCACTGTATTAATGCATGACCTAGAGCTATTCACAAACATCCAACATGGTAATATAAAATACATTTTAAATATATTACTGCTTATATTGTAAAATAAAATCAATTAATAACAACAATAACAAAAAAAGATTGCTATAATATGAAATATATAGGGATCTTCATTTTGCTGTCTCTCTCTCTCTCTCTCTCTGTAGAACAAAGTCTAGGCAGTCAGTGATTTTTGTTGCTTGTAGAATCACTACTGTGCTTGATGGATACTTCAATTGGCTTGAAGTAGTTCTATGTTTAGTCTTTAGAGCATTGGGGACTGAATTATATAACCCTCAGCCTACCTGTCTTTCATGTGTGGGATTCACTTTTTAATAAAATCTCAATGCATAACATCACTTATAGAGCTAATTGTGAATGTTCAGTCCACAACATGAATCTAAATTCAGTCATTTCATAATCCATTTTAACTTTTATGTGAATCGCACTTGTGAAAGGTTGTAAATCTGTGGCCCATGGTATTGTAATTGACTAAGGGGTAGATAATACAGTAATTCAGCTCTAGAGGCCAGTGTGACCTAATTGACATGTGTAGTCTTTAGCAGAATTACTTTTTCTTCTTAACCAGGCTATCAAGCTGTCAGCAAGTTCAATATCAGCTATTTCAGTTGTATCTATATGTAACTTATCATAGTAAGATATAATGCATGTAAATAGTTTATTTTGTTTATATAGACTGTTATTATCTTTTGACTTTCCCTAGTTTATACACTAGGGAGAGTCATGCATTTTCATGGTCTCAAATCCTTGTATTATGTAGATTAATATTTTCAACAAATGAGAGATTGGGACTTAATCTGAAACAGCTGTAGGATCAACAAAATTCTAAATTTTTAACTTGACTGTTACTTCAGAGCAAATTTTTAATTTACTCCCTGTATCATTGTTTGATTTTTTGCAGTAATTTCTTATAACACTTCATTTTCATTTCTTTTATAAGAAAATAATTGAAAAATAAATCTTTGAAGCATCTACAATTCTTGACTTGTATGCACCGTTGACTTTTTTAGAGCCTCTAGAAATGCCTATTATATTCCACCTGTAGTCTATTTGGTTAACGACAGACAAGCAGGACTTTTCTCTTTTGATAGCAACCATCTTCCCATAAACTCCTATAATGGTAATAAATGGAAGGGCTAGAAAGTGGTTCTACATTAATGGTTTTGAAACTGTCTCTGAAAGATGTTCATAAATCTGGATTTATGAATCTGCAAAGCATATGCTTTCTGCTGCTGACCTGTCATGACAGTATGCACTTGACAGGCTGTGCACCTTGTCAATCCTTTCAGAGGCTAGAAATTTAGAGAACTACTTTTTAGTGTTAGTTTTACTTATGTGTATTTTCTTTTAATTTAAGTGTAAAGATAATTTATAAAGTGCTGTGTGTGTGTGTGTGTGTGTGTGTGTGTGTGTGTGTGTGTGTGTGTGTGTGTGTGTGTGTGTGTGTGTGTGTGTGTGTGTGTGTGTGTAGGAAGAGTCAGGTCATTATGCCCACACACACACACACACACTACCTATCAGTGTTTTTTTCTAAATTTTTATTTATTTATTTTTTATAATAAATGTGTTTCAAGTGTATGAATTATAGTAACCTTACATACAGTGTCAGATTTACATTTTATGTGGCCCTAGGCTAAAAATAAGTATGAAGCCCTACTTTTCAAAAGTAATTTATCTACTATATGTAATATAGATAAATTACTTGAAGTAGTTCTATGTTTAGTCTTTAGAGCATTGGGGACTGAATTATATAACCCTCAGCCTACCTGTCTTTCATGGGTGGGATTCACTTTGCAAATTGCAAAAGGCACATTGCAAAAGTAGCTAAATCAGCTCATCAACTCACTCGGTTGTTGAAAAATACCGTGACGAACAGAGACAAGCAAGTTATTGTACCTCTGTACCGAGCCTTGATAAGACCTCATCTCGACTACTGTGCCCAGATTTGGTCACCTAGGTTCCTTCTTGAATGGGGAGGAGGTGGAGAGGATCCAGAGGCGAGTGACTAAGATGATAGCGGGTCTATGGAATGAACCATATGAGAACAGGTTGAAGATTTGTGGGTTGCAGAAATTGGTTGATAGGCAGAAAAGGGGAGATATGATTGAGACATTCAAATTGCTAAAGGGTTTCTATAGGATTAATTCAGAGGATATTTTTGAGATCAGGACTGGTGGTGGGAGAACTAGGGGACACCTATGGAAGCTGGGCAAGAGTGTGGTTATCAGGGGTGTTAGAGCTGGGTTCTTTACTTTTAGAGTGGTAAATGAGTGGAATAAGCTGCCAGAGTCTGTTGTGGGTGCTATGACGGTGAGTGAGTTCAAGGCAAGGTATGATAGATACTGTGAGAATGTCGTATAGTTGTGTGGACATGATGTTTAGGGCCTCTCTCGATGAGTCTAAGGACTCCCTGGAGTCACTGTAATAATAATAATATTAAGTGATATGCAGTGAAATTCGAAGTGGTATTATAAAACTTTTATTGAATTATAATAAATTGTAACAAAAATTATGTGTAAAAACATTTTTTCTAGATTTGATGCTTGCAAAGTCATTAATGGTATTGTCAAATGATAATTTTATTAATGTTATTGTAGGAAGTTAGTCTTATTCAAGGAAGTTAGTCTTGATCTTGAAAATTATCTCTTTTTCTGTTGACAATTTATCAGGGGCTATTTACACATTTATTGTATAAGCAAAGTTCAGAATGTAGAAGAGTTATGTGGTGATTACTAAAAAAAAAAAAAAATATATATATATATATATATATTACATTATATACAGAGTGTACAGCTGATGCTTATGTGCACATTTTGATATCTTATGTCATGGAGCTCTGTTCATTTCTGAAGCTCGAGTTTGGGTGTTGAAAAAGAATGACTTGGATTTTCTCAATCTATTCAAATAATGTAGGATGTGGGTTAGGAGGGTGAAGTAATTTGCTGGCATGTTACATTACATGGGGATATCCAACATTAGCATTTTGATTAATTTTTGATTTAAAGATGAAATCACTAAGTTGAAGTTTTATCTAAATGTTACAGTAGAACCAAAAGTTGCAACCTCATATTTAGAGTTTTTATGAAACTTAGTAGGTTGAATTCAACAAGATGGCATTGTCATTAGAATACTTTATTTCAACAGACATTACTTGTAAATATGCCATTTTTTTAGCATGGAGTCCATTACAAGCTGCTTCGAAGAAACCCCTGAGTAATTTCTTTAGCTTCTTTTCATTCTGGAAATAGATGTGGACAATATCAGCCAATAGAAAGATCCTGAACTGTGCAGTCATTTTCCAATCAGTCTTTTAGCTGATATTGATGCTGAAAAACTTTCAGTATACATCTAATAATATCTGCTATATTTATATTCAGGAAGAGGTCAAGATGGCAGTCATCTTACTTGAAGTGAACAATATCTTAACAAGAACTACCTGTTCAAATAGTGCATTGGGTATCATACTTTCATAATCTTCTTTTCATTGTTGGATGTGAATTATACATCCGGGCATTTTATATGCTATATGAATTTCTATCTATTGTGGCCTTTGAAACTTAAAAATGCGATACGAAATGTTACATATATTGCTTGATGATCATAAAGATGTAGTTACTCAGCTTGCCTTGGGATTCAAAGAATGTGTGAAGCATATCAAAGATGATGTTGTTCAAAGTTATTGGAATGAATGCTCACCTTGAATCTGTATGGTGACATATCACTAGCTTGCACTACTTGATGAAAAGTAGTCAAATTTTTTTAGACAAGTTGCCATGCACAAATATGGAAGAGCTCCACACATTTAACTGAATGGTCATTTAAATTGCTCCTTTCCATACATTCAGATTCCACTAGATTATATTCTTCCTGAACTACTTAAAAATGCTGTCAGAGCAACAGTCGAAAGCCTCATTGATTCACTTGAGTCATCTTTCTCCAGCCACTAACCATAGTTAATAATGATGTGGGACTTCATTATCAGATTCTCTGATAGAGGAGGAGAAGGTATTCTCATGATACCATTAATGAAATAATATGAGGTATCATATTACTGGGAAGACCACATTCCCAACTCTACTATAGATGAAACCTAGCAAGATCCTCTAGTCAGAAATGTTCAAAGAAACTAAATAAAATGGCTCAGCCACCAACTTAGACATACACCCTCTGTACCCTTTGATGCTCTGGTCCTCTACACCCCTATAGACGGAAAAAGAGGCAGACCCCAAACTCCATATTGGAAATACATCAGCAATATTCTTCCCGTTTTCCCCCAACTCTCTGCATCAGAGATCCGTCAGTTAGCATATGACAGAGAAGCCTGGTTTTCCTTCACGTCATAACAACCTCCAAGTCCTATCTTAGTGTACACAGACTACTTATTTGTTTTGATTGGTTTCCCTATTTATAATTGTAAAATTATCAATGATGATGATCATCATCATATTACTGCTAGTAGTGTCACTCATATACAACCCTTCATCTATGGGTTTGAATTTGGGTTTCCTACTACTCATGCTGAATACCTTGGTTGCAGCCTTACCACAGAAACCATGCAAGGAGTAGGTACAGATGTGTATTTAAAACTTTGACACATAGATTATTATTATTATTCCGGACAACTCCAAGGAGTTGACAGACTCATCGAGGGAGGCCCTAACATCATGTCAAGAACAACTATTCGACATTCACACAGCATCTATCACACCTTGCCTTGAACTCATTCACGGTCGTAGCACCCACCACTCTGGCAGCTTATTCCACTCATTCACAACTCTCCAAGTAAAAAACCTAGCTCTAACACCCTTGTTAACCACATTTTTGCCCAGCTTCCATGCATGGCCCCTAGTCCTCCCACCATCAGTCCTATTTTCAAAAATATCTTCTGGATTAATCCTATAGTAACCCTTCGGTAATTTGAATGTCTCAATCATATCACCCCTTTTCCGCATCGCCCAATTGTTGCAGCCCACAAATCTTCAACCTATTCTCATAAGGTTCATTCCACAGACCTGCTATCATTTTGGTCACTCATCTCTGGATCCTCTCCACCTCCTCCCCATCAAGAAGAAACCCTGGCGCCCATAACTGGGCACAGTAGTCCAGATGGGGTCTTATCAAGGCTCGATACAGAAGAACAATAACTTGTTTGTCTCTGCATGTTAAAGTATTTTTCAGAAGCCAAGTGATTTGATGAGCTGATTTAGCCACTTTTGCAATGTGCCCCCTAAACTTCAATTCCCTATCCACCAACACTCCCAAATCCCTGGCCTCATCAATCTCCTGGAGCACGGTTCCACCAATGTGATGTACTGCTGCTATTCTTTTCACCCCAAAATGCATAACCTTACACTTTGCCACATTAAATTGACATCCATTTTTCCTAGCCCAGTTCTCCAAAGTATCCAAATCATCCTGCAAAATTTTGACATCCTGTGCACTCACAATTGCTCTACCCAACTTTGCATCATCAGCAAACAAGTGAACACTTCCTCTCAGATCCTTTCCTATATCATTGATGAACAAATTGAAAAGTAGTGGTCCAAAGATGGAAAACAAAAGTTTTCGAATATAGGATTCTGTAGACCAGGGGTTGGGAACCTTTTTGAATCAAAGAGCCATTCCACCAAAAAAATTAATTAAAACAAAATTTTGGGAGCTGCAACTTCAATTCGATTTTTCCTGGTGACTCAAAGTTGTAGTTAGTTCAAACTTAGGTAAATTTGGTTTTAATTCAGTACTTCCAGATATCAAATACTACTTTTATGTTTGCATATAAATTTTTTATATGTTCAATAAATAAAACAACATTAAGTTTGATTAAGTTTTTAATCACAAAACATGTTTAAATAAGTATAATATTGCAAAAAAGTCAGAATTTGTATTGCAAAAAGAATTAGTCCGAACAAAAATACAATATTTTAATAGATATTTGATTGTTTTAATTTAAAATTCACCAATGAGACTTTTGATTTTGCATCTTCTCAGCCAATTTACTTAAATGTGGATTGCATTTCGTGCACTTTAATAGTAGTTCGGCTTTCAAACTTTCATCAGTCAATTTGTTCCTATACTTATTTTTAATGTAATTCATTGAAGAGAAAAAATGTTCACAATTGTACATTGAACCGAACCCCAAAAGCAAGTCACCTGGTATTTGAATAATTAGGTGGTAAAGAATTCCAACATTTAAATATAATTTCCTGTGGTGTTTCTTCCATAGTTTCTTCAATTTGCGCTACCATTTCCTAAAGTTTTTGTACCCAGATGCTTTTATTCTGAATTTTCAGAAGCTCCATTTGTAGTTGTTCTGCAATTGATATTCCGGGAAAAGCTTCAATATCTATTAATTTTAAATTACAATTTAAAGGATGTAATATAAATTTCATCATCTCCTGATGTTTTTTTTTAAATCCTGAAATCTGCTTGTAAATGAATCTAAAATTACAGTAATCATTTCAGCAAATATTTTGAAATCAACTTTTTCTTGATTTAAATTCATTCTATAATTTTTTGGATTTTCAAAATATATAAATTTTTTCGTCAGTAGCATCTTCGAAAAACACTCAGTTTCTGTTCAAAGGTAAGGACTTCCTCTAGTAATTGTAAGGCTGTGTTTCCCTTCCCTTGCAACTTCAAATTTAGCTTATTAAAATGTTCTGTCACATCAAGCCAAAACAAAAATTTTGTATCCATTCGGGATTACTGAGAAGTTCCACATGATTTACGTTATAATTTTTAGTGGTTATGAAAACCATTACTTCTTTTAAGCACTGAAAAAAACGTTTTAATGCTTTCCTCTTGATAACCATCGTACAGATGTAAATGTTACTAAATCTTTATGTTGACTACCTAGGTCCTCTAAAAATGTGTCAAAAAGTCTGTGATTTAACGCCTGAAATCGGATGAAATTTTTAACGCCTGAAATCGGATGAAATTGATCACTGGCACAACAACATCCATCACTCTTTTTAGTTGTGATAATAATCCCAAAGAATTTGCAACTAAAGCTTGTTGATGCAAAATGCAATGAAATGAAATAACTCCATGTGGAATATGAGGGGAGAATAATTTAACAAACCCCTTATCTTTTGCAATCATAGAAGGCGTGCCATCGATCGCAATGCATACTATATTATTAATATTTATATTTTTATTCTGTAAACTTGTTAGAAGGTTTTCTGAAATATCTTAATATAGTGTGTCCTTTAAGTGTTAGCAGATCAAGAAGTTCTTTTCGAATAACTGAAGATGTGATATATTTAACCATTACGCAGCATCGTGCCATATCGGAAATATCATTTGATTCATCAACTGCAATAGATATAAAATCGGCAGAATTAATATCCATAGTTTGCATATTTGAAACTTCTGCAGAAATTGTTACAATCCGTTCCTTGACAGTTCTAGCCGAAAGAGGTAAATCTTTAATTTTTTTCATATCTCATCCTTATTTTTCATATCCTTAAATAGAATTTCAGAAACATTATACATGCAATTTTTTAGAAATTCACCATCAGTAAAAGGTTTTCCTTCTTTTGCTATTTAAAGGGATAACAAAAAACTTGCTTCAGTAGTATTAGACAAAGATTTCGTCCAAGTTGACAAATTTCTTTGCTGAAGCAAAGTTTTCTTTTGTAATTCTGCAAAAATGTTTTGTTCTATTATCACCCTCAGGATATTTTTTACTGAAGTCTAAACGTTTTTCTCAAAAATTTCATTCGACGTTACTTGATTTGTTATTTTGAAGTCGTAGATGGCAAATTAAACATTGCAGATTTCCATTTATTTCTATAAATGCAAATTTCTCTATCCACATTTTATGGAATCCTCTGTTTTCTTCGATTATTTTTCTTTTTCTTGAACTCATATTAGGAGGGTTATTATCACAAATTTACCTGCAAGTAAAAGCACAAATTCAACATAATAACATAATAAAAATTAATTTGTGCATAACATTACCTGACACTAAATTAAACACCAGTTTAATACTACAATAAATAAGTTAACTAACAGAATATTTATTTTGACAGTTAAAATCCATATGTATCTAAAAACAGTGATGTTTGAGGACTGCTGATCAATTAGTTCAAATTTTCACCTTTGCGCTAGTTACCTTAGGAAGGGTTAACATTTAGTGGTATTTCAAATGTAATGTAGTTGTCAGTTGTTCATGTCATAAAATTTCATGTGTAACACGTCACATGCATAGTATCTGGCGCCACGAACAGGCAATATTAAAAAACAATATTTAGTTGTTTCTTTTAATTATGTATCTTTTAATTCAATATAAAAGAGCTGCACTTTGTTCAGCCAAGAGCCGCATGCGACTACAGAGCCGCCGGTTCCCGACTTATGCTGCAGACCAAAGTTTTGTTCTTTATTCCTCCTCTCTTTTGCCTGGGTAGTTAAATTGAGCAAAAAGGTATACTGTGTTTTTTTTTAAACCTAATAAAATAAAATTTCTGCATTGTGGCACAAACATGTATTATAGAATAGACGTGTTTCATCAAGAAATTAATGGTTACAAAGATCAGTTTTATTTCAAAAATTCTCAATAAATGAATTTCACAAGCAAAAAAAAAAAAAAAAAAAAAAAAAAGCATTTATAAATAAAATATTATATATATAATGCTGGAGTGCATTGTGAATGAAGGTAGTGTAAATAATTTCTTATGGTAGACATGTTCATGGTTGCGTGGGAATCCCACAATGAGTCTGACTCCATGGAGATTACCAAAATAATAATAATATAATGTATTATATATAATTTTAATTTAACAGACTTTCCAGAAAATCAAAGGACTCATCTGTGAGATTCATTCGGTCCGCACACCTATCCTTTTTTTATTTAACTGCCACCCACAGCCAGCTGTAAACCTACAGTACATTATTACTGCAGATAGGTTAAGGAGATTCACATGGTATATTCTGGTAATTGGACCACATTTTTTTGAATAAGCTATATAAAACACAATGGATTAATAAAAGACCCGACAAATTTAGTAAGTTAAGGAAAATTTTTCGAATTTCATTAATTTTTTATATATTTGCTCCCTGTCAAATGCAAAGGCATTTGACATTTGGTGGATAGAAGAAGGAGAGGTGACATGATTGAGACTTTTAAACAGTTGAGAGGTGGTTACAGGATTGACACTGGGGAGTTCTTTCGCTTGGTTGAACAGCGGGAAGGAGTGATGACAAGAGGCCATCCCTGGAAGTTACAAAAGGAAACTGAGCAAGAGGGTGAGGAGTGGTTTCTTTGTATGGCGGGTGGTTGAACCATGGAATGCATTGCCTGATGGAGTGGTGAGAGCGAGAACGGTCAATGAGTTTAAGGAGTGGTATGATAGACTTTGTGTTTCTTAGGGGATGACCTCGATGAGTCTTGATAGACTTTGTGTTTCTTAGGAAGGATCTCCCACGATGAGTCTTTTGACTCCATGGAGGCCTGAATAATAATAATAATAAAAATAAAAATAATAATAATAATATATTCGTATTTTGATTTATTTTTACATAATTCCGAGATGCTGCTCTAGAGAACAAGCATACAACTTTATCAAGTCACTTTGGACTTCCATTAACTGGACAGTAGTCTCATACTGAGCAATGAAATGCATTTTCCACCTAAAAACAATTACAGACATCCATGCTTATGTTAGGATTCAAACTTGTAGCTTGTTGGTTGGAGAGTGGATTTACTAACAACTCTGCCAACCAGGGTGACAAAATCTTAATTTTCTTAAATTCATTAACCAATAATATGCTCACCAATTTCATTCATTTCACTCTAGTCATTGAGCCATACTTCTATTCAACATCTAGTGATGTGTCCTCATTCCTTTTCCTCCTCTCACATACTGAAAGATTTTAGCCACCTTCCTTTATAAATACCTTTTATCAGTGCTGTATACCTCCATCATATCTCCTTTCCTCCAGCTGTATGCCAGTGTTTTGTAGTCATAAATTCTCAACATTTGATAAACTTGATATAATCATGATCACCTGTCTTTGTATTTTCTCCTTGGTTTCTTCAGCCTACTCATCCTCGAGATCAGATCTGAACAAGTCTAAATGTAATAAATTTTATAAAGTGACACCATGAGGAACTCAGAGCATTTGTTGTTTGTTGTGTTGATGACCTTTACAATGTGTGACCCCTGTGAACTTAAAATCACACTTTGAAATCCCTATAATTATTAGTTTTGTGGTGTAAAATCCTAGTAATATGGTATGTTCTCCAGAATTTTTTCCAACACAAAATGCCTCACTTTGTATTTAGTAACATTGATATGGCATTCATTATCATTTGCTCATAACATCAATTCATTTAAACTCTTGTGGGTCTTTCAAAATTGTTTCCTTCCCTTCATTTTTGAAAGAACCAAAAATAGAGAGGAAGAAGTTAAAATTATGAATCTGCTGCCTTGGTATGATAGGACAGAGTTAAGAATGGCTATGATTGCTAATGAGTCAATGAGAAGATTGTGTAGAAGGAATGGTGTGAGTTATTGATATGTGTGGACTGAATTTGATGGACAAAAGGACTTAAATGTAGTCTATCAGGCACATATAAATGGTGTTTTGGTGTTAGACGTTCAGAGAAAGTATTACTTAGTGAGATTTTGGAAGTGCAAAACCAAGGAAACCAGAGATATTAGGAAGGATGCAATCAAGCATGTGCGTGGCCGCTCCTTTGATAAATGAGAATGTGTACAGAAATGACTATGCAATTCTGAATATAATTTTATAGGTTTCTGATTCAAATGGGTTGGTAATGACAATACACAAGGTTTATTGTGGGTAGTACAAGGCAATGTTGAAATGCAGTATGTGAATGTAAGAAGTATCAGGAATAAGGAGAGGAGTTATGGGCATTAGTCAGCTCGACTTACCAAAAATTCTAGGCATCAGTGAGACCTGACTAAGTTTAACACGCGCGAAGCACAGTAGTAGGTGTTTTATTACGTGAATATTTCATCCCAGGTATCTTAGGACATCATCAGTACAGTACGGCCATACTAGGAATGACAAAAGAAAGGGCACGTACGTACAAAGGAATCCAAATTGCATGCAGTGGCACATTGCAGCCTGAATAAATTAAATTAAATTGAACTAAATTACTTAATTAAAATTAATTACAGTTATTATTTTACACAATTTTGTATGACAATTTCCCATACTTTAGGGATGACATTATTGCAGTTTAGATTTGTTCTGTGGAGTAGGGCTTCAGCGCTTTCTTTATATAAACGTTCATATTTATATGAAGATCTGTGTAGAAGTTTTGTCTTTTTCCAATGGATCTTGTGGTTTGGGTTTTCAACTCCGTGTTGAGCGAGGCCTGATTTATGCGATTTGATGAGGTGGATATGGTCTTGGTGTTCCGAAATGCATTTAAAAACTGATCGGCCTGTCTGTCCAAAATAAGAGAGTTTACAGGAGCATGGAACCTCATATATACCAGGTAGTAGCATAGGTGAAAGTTTGTCTTTAGGCAAGAGTAACAAGTTTTGGATCTGGTTGATGGGTTTGTAGGTGGCAGCAAGATTGTATTTCTTCATAATTTTCGACAAAATTTGTTATCACAATCTGATTCCCCCCCCCCCCTTTGTGAAGTTGAATAATTTTTCCCACCTTTCATTCCTCTGGGACTTGTCCTGTTGCAAGCTTCATGTTAAACATATGTGCCAAAGGTGGCATTAATGCCATAGAGCGTTTCCTCAAGACATGTAGCAATATATTATCAAGTCTTACTGCTTTATTAACAGCAGGTTTGCTTAATTCATCATATACCTCCTACTCATTTACCATCACTCCCTCCTCTGTCCTTCCCTCTACACTGCAGCTTCTCGTGATGGCACCTTCACGAGGATGAAATACACTAATAAAATGATCATTGAATACTTCAGCTATATCTTCTGCATTGGTTACCAATCTCCACTGTCATCAACTTACATTGTCCTCCCATAATATTTTATTTTTCTACTTGCCATATATCAAGAACTCAGTAGGATTTTTCTTTACCAACCAAGTCACCTTCTTGGCCTGCTCCTCTTTATGCAACTGATAATTACTAACATTCATCCTGTGTTGCTTTTGCAGTGCCTTCTTTCATATTTCTTGCTTAATCTCTTCATTCATCCATTTTACCTTGTTTAGCATTTTTACCTTTGGAATAGACTCCAACATTGCTGCTGTTAAATAGCGCTTGATCATTGCCTACACAGTGTCTGTCCCATTCCCGCTTAACTCTTCTTTTCCATATTATAGCTTCCAGTTGTCTTTTAATCTTTTCATAATGATTTCTTGTAGTTCCACGTGCATCCTATCTTTATAGAAATTGTCATATGATTGGCTGCAACCTAGGTGATCACTTCATGGTCACTCTTGCCAACCAGTAGGAAGATTAGACACTCCATTTGCAGTCACATCCTCTGATGATATAACTAGATCTAAACTCTTAACACCTTCATGTGCTGTCTGTTACATATTCTTGACTAAGATTGTTTTCCCTTAAGAACTCGAGAAATCCATTCTCCTTATTCTCTGATGCTATCTCTTCATTCCAATTAGTATTGCACTACTGTGCATAGATTTGGTTTCCTGGGTTTCTTGGGGACAGGAGGTGGTTGAAAAGATTCAGGAATGAGTGACCAAGATGGTGACAGATCTGTAGAATACTTCCTACGAGGATAGGTTGAAGGTTTGTGGGTTGCAAAGTTTAGTTGATAGGTGGAAAAAAGGAGACATGATAGAAACTTTTAAGATATTAAAAGGGTTGTATAAAATTGATGCAAGTGAAATGTTTCAATATATGACAGGAGCCATCCATGGAAGTTGTGTAAGAGTGTGGTTAATAGGGGTGTGCAGACAAGATTTTTTGCATGGAGAGTGGTGAGTGAGTGGAATGGATTGCAAAAATCAGTTGCGAGTTCCCTGATGGTGAATGAATTCAAGGAGAGGTATGATAGGATTTGTGTATATGATGGTTGATTTGGGTCTCCCGCGATGAGGCTCTATGGGGATGCCATAAATAATAATAATAATAATGCTGTGATTGAAATCACTGATAATGATCACCCTTTGCCAAGTTGCCTATACATTTCTGTCTCCACATTCCCTGGCCTGTAGCAACATCCTCACCAGATATCTCATTCTATCAGCTTTCACTTTGCACTATACTACTTCAAAATCACTGCCACTTTTTCCACTTTCTCCCTTGTATCTCAGGTTGAGATACAAGGGGGAAACTTGACTCTCTCACAGATAACATTACCTTATTTGCCCAATGCTGTATATGGTCCCTCATTAACTTCTCCAAGAGAACAACTACTGAGGAAACACAAACTGGTCTATAATTTGACACTTACAGTCTGCTACCACCCCTATGCAATGGCACTATCTTGCCCTCTTTCCACTCCTTGAGTACCTTTCCTGTACTCAGACTTTTATTGAAAAGCCAGGTCAACAGAGCTGTCAGTTTTTTAGCACATCTCTCAAAACCCATGGTGAGACTCCATCCAGTCCTCCTGCTTTTTTGACATCCAGAGTACTCAGTATTTGAAACACTTATTCCAACTGTTTTTGGGCACATAAACTTATTCAATGCAACAATTTCATTTTCCTTATTCCTGATACTGCTGCCATTCGTAAATAAGCACAACAGTTCATTTCTTGGTCTATAACCTGTCCTGCTGATGCTGATCCCCATCTGGGCGTCTCTTTACTTGCTCCTGTCTGATTGTTCCATATTTCTCCACCAGCCTGAACTCTCCCTATCTCAAAATTATCCCCCATGTATTCCAGATTGTTTATTTCTGTTCTGATCATCCCTTACTACTTTCAGATTGTGTCTTCCTTACCTTGGCCTACCCCATTTTCCCTCTCCAACTTGCATTCCTGCTCCCATATTCTCCTCTCCATTCTCAGCTGCATCACTCACCTGGTCCATTCTTCTGCTCATACATACATCATTCTCTGACTTTCGCTGATACCTTGTTTGCATCCTTTATACTTCCTTCCAGCAGCAACTTTTCCAAATGACTCACTTCAAAACCATCCAAATGTAGTCCATCACTCTTATACAGTTTCATTTTTCTCTCAGATTCATCCCACACAAAAACACACTCACAAACTGCACTTCTTTCTCTTCACACATTTCTGCTAACATTCCATTCAAGATTCTTTGATCTCTGCAACTCATCATTGTAATACGTGTACAACGCACCAACTACCTTTTTTATCACATCGTTGTCTTTCACTGTCCTCAATAATCTCCTGATATTCAATCTTGCATTCTCCCTATGCCTAACCAAATCATTTGTTCAACCACAACCCCCTAACTCCCTCACATGCTTATTTCTCATATCTAACACCTTGATCATCGAGAAAACAGACCTTGTGCATCCTCTTATCCACCACATCTTTTATGATAGAATCTCCATATAGTGCTATTCTTGAGTCATTTGCTGCTTCTCTCTCTCTCTCTCTCTCCACTATCTTTCATTTTATTCTTTTGCACTCCTGTTCATATCTACCATATGTCTAATTTCATTCTTAATATGCCTTATTTAATTTGCATTCCAACAATCATTCTCATTATTGCTTCATGAGTCAGATTTTTCTTCCATTTTTTTCAGTCATGCCATGTCTTGCTTTGTCAGTCAGGCACACTTCCACTTCCTTAATTACACCTGGTATTTTATAATTATATTTTATATTTCCACTTCCTTAATTACATCCAGGAATTACTTCCAGTTCCTGATGCTCATTCAAATCAATGCAGTGCATTGATTTGAATTGATTCTACTGACTTTCTAAAGATTCTCACTCTCTCACTTCTCATGTTTAACCTCTCAACAAACACATCTGCCACATTCACCTATGCATACGTATTGTACTTTCCGACAGCAAACCATCTTAGTTAAATCTACACCACTCAACACACTCAATTTTTGTGTTAAGAATCTGGTTGACCTAGCTCTTACTGCCTTTTTAACCAACTGACTTTCATTGTACCCTTTCTTACCAGTCTTGAAAAAAGTGCTTCAAACTGCATTACTTCCAAAAGCAAACACACTATATTCACTCAAAACCAAATCAGACTAAAATGATGCCAAAGTTATAATATATTGCTAATAATTAATATCCAAAGTTATCTTTTTTACCTAGACTGAACTGTTATCCCTCTAATATCTCTCATTATCTATGAACACAATATTTCTTCTCTTAATATGTTTTCTATGTGCATATTCAAATATTCTTTCAGTAGCATAAATATTCTGTTATTTCCTCTTGTGAAATTGCTTTCATTATGTACCTAAATTTTCTGAAGCAGTTAGTTTCCTGTTATTTTTTTCCAGTCTCTTTCAAGTTAATCACTATGTTATTTCTGACATATTTCTGAAAATTAAATTCTTTGAACATAAACTATTAATGGTGTTATTAATTATATGAAGAGCCAAAGGCTTCAGTTCGGCGACATAACTTGTTTAAGTTAAGGGATATTACATCCCATATTGTTTCTTAGCCGAATAAGAAACTCAAAGAGTTTCATGCTGAATATAGAAACTATATAAAGTTCGGCGATTCCAAGCATAAGCAAATACCTGGATACTGCAGCAACTGACCCTATAGGTAGTGCAAGCTGAGGCAACTCATGTCAAAGGTGGAGCAAGATCCGATCACTATTCTTGATATTTACCCATAATGTGAACTTAGCTCCTAGGAGCTGTATTACTGTTCTACATTATGAGAGAAGGTCACTACCCAGACCAGTTTCAACCTTTATTGAGGTCTCATCAGTGAGTAGGTAGACCTAGTTAATAATACCAAGTTTGTAGCAAACAGAACTTACATCCCTTCTATGAGTATTGCCAAGAGGTGTCCTAATAAATTATTAATTATATGAAGAGCCAAAGGCTTCAACAGAATTGAAGCCTTTGGACAGATCCTTGACCATAGCATCAATACAGAGAGTGACCAGTTTCCTTGCCATAATGTAGCCTCAACTGTACTACCCGCACACCACTAATCAGACTCTCTCTCTTTCCCTCCCTCTCTCTTCAGACATGATCTGGCAGAAATGCTGCAGCAGAATTATGCATCATCTGACTGAGAAGTCTCTTGGCTTGTTAGTGACAGGTTCCAGCCTGTATACTGTTTGGTGGCAGTCCTGCAGTAGTACTGTTTTTACTGTATCTTTAAGTGGAAGAGATTCTAGTTTTTCAGATATAAGAGATTAAATGAAAGAGGTTCTGCCAAACATACTTAAAGTATATTTGGCATGGCCTTGAAGTACATGACTCACACTGCATGGAAATGATAGGTAGGGAAAGAGTCTTGAGCCCTGCTCCAGAAGCTAAACAGCCTTTGCCACTTCAGGTTCCCAGTTAACAGGGTGGTGTTCACCAGGCAATGAAGATCATCTACCACCTAGCAGGTCTAGCTGGCATTTCCTCCACTAGGAAGGTATCTTCTTGTAGTGGGAATGCGTGCTGGATGCATCAGAGCACCTTTTGTGGAAACAGGCCATACTATGGGAAGGTGGATTGATTTGACAAGGATAGACTGTATATTGTGTGTGTATACCTGCCCATTAGTAGCTCATGGGCTTTTCATCTTAAGCTGAGTTAGCTGATCTCTTACACAGCAACAGAACTCAGATTTTTTCTTCATGCAAAAGATGCAAACTAAGCAGAGCACATGCTATTAAACAATTTTTTAAAAAATACATTTGCAAAATAGATTTCCATGTGGAGTAACAATATGAGGTAGTATGGTATAGTTCAGTGATGGCGAACCTTTTTACCCAGGTGTGTCAAACATCTTTTTTTTTTTAAATATTGACGTTGTTGATGTGCCACTTGCATACATGCATTATAAATTAAACTACATAATTATAGATGGCGACTTATACATATCATATTAGGCTATTTATTTAATAGGACATTGATACAAATCTATGAATTCATATTATACAATTAATTTAATAAAGTGAAATTACAAACTTACATTACATTTAATGACTTTTCTGTTGCTGAGTACTAGTAGAAAGTTGCTTTATAGAAGGACTGTAGTGTGTGTGTATATTTTAATGCTACACAGGCAGCGCTCAAATCATTGCTCAATCTCTTTCTCTCTTTCGAATTTGATATTATTTAAGGCAGAAAATAGTTTCACAAGAGTATGCAGAAGAGAAAATTGTTAGAAGAGCTTTACATGTGGTATCATGCAGACGTTCCCACTCAAGCTCTTCTAATTCATTTCTAAGAGCAATAAACGTTCTTTTCCAGATAGGATTACACTGGAAGTCGGCTAGTTGCATTTCTAGATCTTTTAAATCCAACCATCTAATTTAAGATCCATCTCAGAGCCATCTAATTTAAGATCCATGAATTCTGTTTCATCAGGATACTTTATGAATTGGATTGTTTGTTCCAAAATTCGAAATTGCTCAAATCTAGAAAGTTTGTATCATATAATATTGATAATAATTTTTATAAGTTTTTATAATATCATATGACTATGCAGAAATTATAATGATTAAGAAAGAAAACTTAAACTTAAAATGCTCGTTGTTTATGGGCTAGTTACAAAATAAAATAGAAATAAGCTAACTACAAAATAAAATAGAAATACGCTAACTATAAAATATAATTCTTTCAATGAACCGAAACCTACCTTTGCCTTAACTGACATTTTACACGATTTATCACAGTTTTTTCATCAGAATACCAATATCTTTCAACATCCAAGGTGTGTCACCCGAAACCCTCAAGTGTGTCAGTGCTGACACGCATGTCATAGGTTCACCATCACTGGTATAGTTTATATGAAAGGGAAAAATATATAAGCATCAGTATCTTTTTAGCTAATATCCATATGGAAACTAAAGTTTTCAAGTTTAGCTTATACTTAAATATTGTAGCTGTGGTATATTGGTTATATTTCATTATAAAAAGAATCAAATTACTGTTTTTTCCTTCCTGGATACATCACACAGAGACATTTTTAATCGTTTCCTAGGTATGCATCTTAAATATGGTTCACTCTCATTTTCCACTTATGGAAAACCAACACACACTGAAAGACTTGCATTCACAATATCATGTAGCCTAACAGTATAGCATCGTAAAAACATCAGCACACAGGACCAAGGCCACTCATATTGAAGGCTTAATAGAGTAAAACAGTAATAGGAAAGGATTAAAAATTTAGTTCTTCCGATATTCGTCTCATTCACAGACATCGTTAGGAAGTATAATATAAAACTTGTAACACACACAAAGGTAACACAGAATTGTTTTGTGTTCCTTGTGTGTGTGTTACAAGTTTTATATTATGCTCACTGATGATTTCTTTGTGACCGAGACAAAATATTGGAAGAACTAAATAGCATTTTTAATCCTTTCCCAAATCTGTTTTATTCCATTAACCTCCAACATAAGTTCCTCCCAGCATGTGAGCCCTAACATATAGGACCAAAGCCACTTATTTCAGTGATACACTCTTTCCATTGAAATCAGTTGCCTATACTAAACTATTATTTTGCCAGTGGCTGCAATCTCTGTAAAAGAGATGGAGTATTATGTCTCCCCCCACTCACACACACACACACACACCCATTGTTTCACACACAACATACAGGACCATAGCAAAATATTTCTGGTCCATATATCCAGAGTTTATTGGAAACATTTAAAATTTTTTTAAAACCGTATCTCAAACACGTATTCTTTATCAAACCAGCTAGAAGAACAGCAGACATAATACACTGCCTCATAGCATTAGTTGCTTCAGCCAAATCCAAAATGATCACAAATGACATATTCAGGAGTGTATAGTACCATGAGCAACTTGGTTTACTATGGGCAGTAGGAAGAGCTTTCAACATCTACTGTGAAGGAACTAAGAAATGCATATTATTATTTATTATTATTATTATTATTATTACCCCAAGACCCCATGGAGTCAAAGACTCATCTAGGAGGTCCTTTTGTCATACACAGCTCATCATACCAAACCTTAAACACACTCAAATTCTCTGCAGACACCACACTCTCAAGCAAGGCATTCCAATCATTCACAACTCTGCATGCAAAACACCTGCTTCTCACTCTCCTGATCACACCCTACTTATACAGCTTCCAGGGATGCCTGCTGGTTCTCCCTTGATCCCCCACCTTTTGCTGTAAAACCTCTCCAACAATGATCCTATAAAAATCCCTTACTAACTTGTAGGTCTTTATCACATCACCCCTCTTCCTCCTATCCACTAGACTCTGTAAATTGTATCTTCTCAACCTTTCCTCATATTCAACATTCTAGAGATCAGAAACTACCTTAGTAAGTAGTCTCTGGACTTTTTCCAACATTCCTTCATCCTTTTGGAAACCAGGTGACAAAATCTGTGCACAGAAGTCTGTGTGTGTGGCCTAATCAAAGCCTTATACAATGGGAAAAAAATCTCCTTACTTTTATAAATCAGCATCCTCTGTATCATTCTGAGAATTCTTTGTGTTGTCTTCACAGTTTTGGTAATGTGCCCCCTAAATATCAAATCCTTATCCACCATCATCCCAAGATCTTATATTTCCTCCACCTCCAACAATATATCTCCACCAAGCATAAATTCTACTTCCCATCTTTGTTTCCCAAATTTGAAAACCTTACATTTTGCAACATTGAACTCGCATTCCCATTTCCGTGCCCATTCACTCAATTTATTCAAGTCTTCTTGTAAGGTCACAACATTTTCTCTACTCTTCATAGTTCGTCCCAACTTTGCATCATCTGAAAACAATTGAATATCCCCATTCAAATCTTCACCAGTATTATTAACATATAGGTTAAACAGCAGTAGACCTAAAACAAACCCCTGAGGCACACCACTAGTGACTTTCCTCTTCCTGAATATTACTACCCCATACACAACTTGCTGATACCTATCAGATAGCCAGTCTCCGATCCAATGCACTAATCTAATATCCAACCCTATCCGCTCTAGTTTGACTATCAACTTATCATGCAGTAATCTATCAAAGTCCATTTCTGGCCATTTCAACCCATTTCTGGATTCTAGTTCTCACCATCTTCTCCAACAACTTAACCACAACACCTGACCTGCAGATAGGCCTATAATTTGATGCCTGAGTTCTATCACCGCCCTTATGAAATGGCACAATCTTCCACTCCTTTCGAATTCGACCCAGTGCAAGATTCATATTAAAAAAATATGTCAAGGCAGATGTCAACTCCCTGGCACATTCCTTCAGAATATGTGGTGATATATTATCGTTCCACAGCCTTATTAACATCAAGTTTGCTCAATTCCCCATACACCTCTTGCTGACTTACAGTTCATTTCTCCTACCCATCATCAACTATTCTCAATCTCTCCATAATGTCACATTCACAAGAATGAAAGACTTTTATGAATTGCTCGTTAAGTATCTCCGCTATATCTTTTGATGTAGTTGTCATTATAACATTTTCTCCAATCAATGTCATCCTTCCATAATCATTCTTTTTTTTGCTGGCTACATATCAAAAGATCTCCTTAGGATTCTTGTTTGGCTTCATTAGCTGACTGCTGCTCATACCTCACTTTTGCTACCCTTATTAAACACAAATCACTCTCCTTGCCTGGTCTTTGTAATCCTCATGGAATTGGTTAGTGCCACTTCTCTTATTCTGCCTCCATAATTTTTTCTCTGTATCGCATGCTTGATCTCTTCATTCATCCATTTCACACCTATGTTGTTTAACCTTCTGACCCTTGGAATACATTTAGATATTGCTTATACTATATAGTTCTTGAATATCCCCCAAGTTGCATTGATCTCTTTTTCAACTAACTCCTCATTCCATGCTACAACTGCAAGCTGTCTTCTGAGCTCTTCATAATCACCAGGCTTGTAGTTCCACATATATCCTTTTCTCACAGAGGTCCTCATGCTGCTGGCAACCTCCCCCAGGTAATCACCTCATGGGCACTCTCATCAACTGGAAGGTGATTTGATACCCCATTTATAATTACATCCTCTGATGAGATGATCAAATCCAACACCCTCAATCCTCATGTGCCCTCTGTTACATACTGTCTGAGGCAGTTGGCCCTCAAAATCTCAAGAAACTCATTTTCTTTACTTCCAATTGCTATCTCATAATTCCAGTCTATATTATCATAGTTAAAATCACCCATAATAATCACCTTTTTCTTATTTGCTTGGCTTATTTGATTATACATTTCATAGTCGCCACCATCCACATTACCAGGTCTATAACATCCAACTAAGTACTTCATTCTATTCACCTCTTTCTCACACCATACTACCTCAAAACCACTGGCACTATTTCCCTCTTGCATCTCTACTTTGTATTGTCCTAACTCTTTCTCTATTATCGAGAGCATCCCTTAACCTTTTTACACTTTCTATCCACATGAAACACATCATATCCTTCCATCTCTATTCCTGTCAGGATGTCGTCCTCATCCAATCATGTCTCACTTATTCCAACAATTTTTGGGTAAACAGACTCAATTAATGGAACCATTTCATTTGCCTTGTTTCTTACACTTCTAGCATTTGTATATAAACACAGCGGCTTATTCCTGGATCTATAGCTCGTTTCTTTTTCACTATATAATTTAAGGAAATTATAATGTACTAGGATATACATTAAAATAAATTTTAATATATTTGAAGTATATTAAAATTGATTTTAATGTATATCCTAGTATGTTGTAATTTCTTTAAATTATATAGTGAAAATGCATAACCAATGTCTAAGCCTTTCCACGAGAAATATAGCTAGTTCCACTGACACCACTTATTTGATGTGACTTCTCCATGCTTAACTTGAGCCATTTCTTTTTCACCTTATTCATCTTCGAACCTTCTTCAGATCCAACTGTTTCCCTTGATCCCAGGTCATTCCCTTCCTTTTTTGTCTACACATGCATTCACATCCTCTTGGAGCATCTACCTTTCTCGCACTGTGTTCCTCTGTCAACCATGAGCCTCCCCATTTCCTTGTCTGTCTTACACACCTATTCTCTCATTCTCTATACTCATGCTGCTCACTTCTTCATTCACAACTGCCTCTTCAATCTCTCCTGTTCTACCACATTGCTTACCACTTGATCAGATTCATTCTCTGCACTCACTTCTCTACTCTGCCTTCCAGCAGCAGTAGTCTCTCCAAGCAACTCACACCAAAACCACTCAAATGCAGTCCATCGCTTCTATACATCACTTATATACTCATTCCACACATTAACAAACTGCACTCCTTTCTCCTTACACTTTTCTGCTAACATATTATTCATAATCCTTGCTCTCCACCTCATCTTACGACTCTCATATCTGAGCAACGCTTACTACTTTTCCTATCATACTATTCTCTTTTATTCCTCTTAACAATCTCCTGATATCCAATCTTATGTGTTCTTTGTTTGCAATCAAGTGATTTGTACCTATTACAACTAGCAATAGTTGTAATAGGTACAAATACAAAGTCACTCTTCTCATTCTACCTCCAGTAAAACATACTTTATGCATTCTCTCATCTAGCACACCTTTAATAACTGAATCACCATACAAAATCACTCGTGGGTCTTTCGTTACACTTTTATTATACCAACATTATTTGTTTTCATCATTTTCACTCTTCCATACATATCTCGAATTCTTTTAACTTCATTCTGCATCCATTTCATCTCTTGCCTCATCTTAACCAACACTGATCTTTCGAATCTTGTGTCCCATTTTCTCTGTCATTCATTCTTTTGAATTTTCAAACTTTCGAACCTTACATCACACTTTCACTCTCATTCATCCCTTTGAATTTTTGCACCTTCAAACCTTGCGTCATACACACTTGTTCACAGCAAATGCCACTCTTCGCCTTATCTTTTACTGCACTTTGTTTAGCAACATCTGCCATATTTAAATTACTTTAATCTTTCTTACCATCTACTGTTATGTTTCTCAGATCACTCGTTCTCTTTTTCAAAACTTTTTTAACTTTTTTTCACTGCTCTTTTATACCATCCTTTTCTATCAGACAAGCACTCATCCTCCTCGCAGCATTCTCAGTACTAACACTTTCAGTTATCAAATTTATCCAATATTAGATTTCATTGAATCCTCATTCAGCTCATACTTTACACATATCTGCCAAAGAATCTGCCTTAAATATCTACAATTTATCTATATAATCAAACAAGTACATATAGCACACTTCATGAAACGACTGAAATCAAAATTGAATTCCTGCATGCCATCTTTCCTTTGCTGGTTATTATACTGAACTCTAATTTCAAAGAATTTGTAAATAAATCTATCTTTATCTTTTTGTTATATTCTGTCATCATTATGGCAAGTTAGAACATGGGCATGCTAACACACAGAATTTAAAGAAGAAAAGAACAAAGAAACTGTTATAAATATAAAACACTATTTTTGTATCCAGCATCAGAGAATCACTTCCCTAATCTCAACAAGTATGGCTGCTTTAATTTACTCAAAATTTGTGAGAGACCATTCTTAGCTCTACAATCATAGACTGCTTTTGAAAAACCTATCCAGCTCTAGAAGGTGGACACTTGCGCTGTCTTTTTGCTATTACAGTTTTGGATTGTTTCTACTATTAGTGTTTTGTGTTCTGAAGAACTCCATAATTTATTCTGCTTTTTTTTTGTTTTGTTTTTATTTTGGTGTTCAGCATTTACTGTTAGATTTACCTAATCATTAATGGTGTATTCTGAAAATTAGCAGTGATGCAATAAGAATAATATTAATCACAATTGTACTTAACTTATTTTGTCATGATTTCCTGTTCTTAATACAGAATTGTTACCTATACAGTAAATCAGAAATTTAAATAATTATCACCAGTTAATTTGGATACACATTCTGCAGCCTTATCTTTTTATTTTATTATTATTTTTTATTACTATTATTTTTATTTTTTTTAATTTTTTTGCATCTTGCTTAGGTGAGTTTGGGGGGTATGTCCATCTGCTTTGGGTTTCTCCAACTGCTCCATGAAAATTGCAAGATAGAAATACTACTCAGCTGAACATGCATTTCCTGGGGTGTAGGAATGATTACTCATATCATGAGGTAAAACTTTATACTACTTGATATTTGGATTAACTCTGAGAGGAGAAGGTTAGTGTTAGTGAACTCTTTAGGCAAATATTGTCATCAATATCATCACTATAACATTACCTTCAAGTTGAAACCTCTGCTGGCTAATTATAGGAAGTAGAGGCAGATATACAAGTTATGCAACATTGATATCTATTAAGCAACATCTGAAACTGATTCTTCTTTATTTTTTTATTTCTAAACACACAAAAAATAAAGTTTTTAAATTTTTCTTTCCTGAACTTTTAACATTACTTTTTAACAGCATCTTGTCCTATTTTCTTCTGTATATTCAAATACCAGTGACTGGTTTTTAAAAAAAATTGTTTTTCATCTACTAAATAAAAGGTTAGAATGCTGCACCTTACTATGCATAAATGTTAATTTGTGAAACTCACATAAAATTTTGGTTGTTACTTAACTCTGAACATGTTTTGTCTCTTCAGCTTTAATGAACTGAGATTCCTAATTGAAGTTTTGTTCTTAGTACTAAATATCTGGTTTCATTTCTTAACAAATATGTACATTAGGATGATCAGAGAATTTGACAGTTGTGCAGGTATGGAAGACTGGCTTTGGTTACTGGTGATGGCATAAAGAGTGACATCATCTGACAATTTAGTAGAAATGTTCACATATTTTTGTCACTTATTTCATGTTAAATGAGACTGGTTAGGAAGAGGAGAGACTGGCGGTTCATGAATGGTGAAATGTTTGGAATCTTAAAATAAGCTTGATGTTAATAAGTCTGTGTGACTGACTTGTACTTTCCCATGTATGTGCAAAGGAGCTAACAATGAACAGGTATTAATATATTTTTACTTTATTTTTATATACTTTTGACTTGATTGTTGAGTAAGAGTTGGCAAAATAGGAACAGTCCTGATAAGTGGAAGATAAAGTGTCACTGCACTAGGAAGAATCCAAGTGCAGTGGCTACAAACTGTAGGCCAGTTGGTATATTAGATATTGTATTGAAGGTGTTGAAGAGTTCTCATGTATTGTACTAAAGGTTTAGTACAATATCAGCTATTGTACTAAAGGTGTTAGGAATAGAAGATTGGATTGACAAAAAACAGGAATCTCTCTAAAGGAAAGCATGAATTGGTGAAAAGGATTTCTTGTTTAAGTTACCTGATTACATTTTATAATAGTGTGAGAAATTGGACAAGGGAATTATTTATAGGGATTTTTCTAGATTTTGCCAAAGCGGGAAATTAAATACTGTGTGACATGCTATTGTTGAAACTACAGTTTGTACTCTTGGACATAGGATGAATAGCTGATTGATAGAATACAATGATTGGTGTAGAGTGGAAGGAAACACAATGTCCCCCAAACAAGATTCTCTTTGGGGACCGCTGTTTAATTTATACATTGATGATATAGTTGAAGGTCTGATATGATATTCAGTTGTTTGCAAATTATGCTAACTTGGAGAGAGTAATGGCAAAGAGATCTGATGTGATGCTGCTACAAAATGATTTACATTTGAATAGGTTGGTGATTTGAAGTTTGAAGATAAATGAAGATATCAGTTGAATGTTTCCAAGTGTAAACCCATTCATTGTAGTCAGAGGAGGTGGAATGAAGTATTGGTAGAACTTTGATCAAGGTGAAGAAAATAGAAGTGTTAATGAATACTTAGTTGAAGTTTTGATAACACATTGCAAAAGCTGTAAAAGTTTACTCAAAACAATGCAGAGTGATAATGCTTTATGGCACTGATCAGGCCATATCTGGATTCCTCTGCACTGATATGGATGTGACATGTATGTAGATATAGATTTCTGTGCACATACAAGGTCACATATGCATCTAGTAATAAGGAAACATTAGTTTAGATGCAAGTGATTGTCTCAGGACTATGGAACATTGAATATGGGAACAGATGGAGGGAATGTGCTCCTTAGAACTGGGCATATAAGAGGAGGAAGGATTATATTATTGATATATAAATTGTTGAGAAGAACTTGTCAGATAGATGGTGGGGGAAAATGTTGGATAGGGTAATAGGTAATGAAAGAACAAGGCATCCTTAGAAACTGTGTAAGGATCATGTGAGTTTTCACTAAAAAGTTTTCTGCAGGGATAGTGCTAATGTTTAAAATCTTTGTGTGGTGACTGGAATACATTTTTTGTGCTGGTTTGATTGCAGAAATACTGAATGTGTAGGGGATGAGGTATATGTGGTTCTTAAGAGAGTTTAGCCTCCTGCAATGAATCCTTTGACTCCTTTGAAGCCTGACTATAATACTAATGCTGTACTGTTAAGGCATTATTCAGTAACAAATCCTTTGATGCCATTGTTAGCATAATAACAGACAGGTCTGATAAAAGTGGTTATGCTGTGATTTTTTTTTTTCTGATCCAAAAAGATATGTAATTGAAAAGTTGAAGTATGCTAAATTAAAATTTAAAAATTAGATAGATGGAAATGTCTAAAACAAGCAAGTTAAAAACAAGTACAGTATACTGACCATGCAAGTATGTCAAAGATTTGACATACTGTTGTAGTTATTATAATAACGTTATAATAACTACAACAGAATATTAAAGCATGAATAAATATCTTAATGTAAGTAGCAGTACTATTTCGTGTATGTGTTCCACAATTTTCATGCCCCCCCCCTCCAGTTAGAGAACATCAAAATCAACCTTTAATAAATATTTTCCGATATTTTGGCAATGTCACATTGCCATCTTCTAAAGGAACTTACAAAAAGGGGCACATGCACGTAGGCACTACAAACACAGTAACTGGGAATGAAGAGATGAAGCTATTGTTCTCCTAAAAGTCCTGATGGTGCCCACTAGCGGGCTAGGTGTTCTTGGCCGTTGGGCTGAAGGTCTACTGATGTAAGCCTCCCAAATTTGGAGCAGTCGCATACAACCAAATTTGTTGAGGTTTGGAGAATTTCTTAGGGCTGAGGCTGATTCCATAAATAGTCTTTCGTATTTGTATTTGCTACAGTGTATTACTGTAGCTTTCTTCCACCGTATTCTGTGGCGTGTATCCAGAGCATGGTCCGCAAGACCAGAATGGCTGTACTTGTGAAACCGGATGTAGTCCTTGTGTTCAGAAATTCTGATATTCGCTGTCCTGCCTGTTTGGCCAAAGTAAGACAGATTACAACTGCAAGGGACCTGGTATACACCAGGTAGGTATAGGGGAAGTGGTTGGTCTTTAGTGGAGCAGATAAGGGATGCCAATTTTCTGTAAGGTTTGTAACAGGAGGTCAGGTCATGCTTTTTTAAGATTTTGTTAATCTTTTCCGAGGTGCCTCGGATGTAGGGAATGGTGATGGATTTAGAGTAATCCTTGTTGTGGAGGGGGGGAGGAGATCTGTGGTTTGTAGGATCTAATATTTTTTGGACTTTTTTTGGGGGGTAGCCATTGGCTGAGAAAGTGTTGAGGATGTGATTTAGTTCAGTGTTTAGGGCCAAGTCGTTTGAACAGATTAGTTTCGCCCTGTTGTATAGTGTTTTCAATATTCCATATTGTTGTGTGGGGGGGTGGGGGGATTGTTGGTGAATGTATCTGCCTGTATGGGTGGGTTTTCTGTAAACTGAGAAAACCAAGGTTCCATTAGGCTGGCGGGTGACTAGTGTGTCTAGGAAAGGGAGGCTGTTTTTTCCTCTTTATCCAGGGTGAATTTGATTCTGGGGTGTTGGTTGTTTAAGTGTGTTAAGAAGGAGAGAAGTGTTTCAGAGCCATGTGGCCAAATAGCGAACACATCATCAACGTAGCAAAGCCATATGGTTGGTTTTTGTGGGGCAGAGGCCAAGGCTTTTTCTTCAAAGGTCTCCATAAAGAAATTGGCCAAGGGTGGGGAGAGTGGTGAACCCATGGCTGTCCCCTCTATTTGTTTGTAGAATTTTCCTTGCCAAACGAAATATCCTGAGTTCATTGTGAACTGAAATAAGGCTGAGATATCAGGAGAAAATTTAGCTTGGAATAGCTCTAGAGTTTCCTTGAATGGGACATTTGTGAATAAAGAGGAGACGTCAAAGCTGACCATTATGTCAGTATGTTGGAGTGTAAGGTTTTCTATGCTGGCTTTGAAATGGGCTGAGTTTTTTTATGTGTGATGGTGTGTTGCCAGTATAGTGTGTGAGCTCTTTGGCCAAATGTTTAGCTAATTTGTATGTGGGGGAATCAATGCCATCCACTATGGGATGTAATGGCACATTTTCTTTATTTATTTTTGGGAGTCCGTAAATACCTGGGGGTATAGAGTTAAATGGCTTTAATCTGTTGGTAACTTCTACAGGCCAAGAAGTGACTCTCTTAAGGAGCCTGTGAAGTTTTCTAATTTGAGATTTGGTGGGATAGTAATTGATGGGGAGGTAAGTAGCCCGATCTAAGAGAAGAGCATTCAGCTTACCTGTGTAGTCCTTATGGTTAAGGACTACAGTTGCGTTTCCCTTATCCGCTTTGGTGATAACTATTTCTTTATTATTCTTCATTTCCTGTAGAGCTTTATATTCCTTGTTGAATATATTGGATTTTGGTGGGACTGCTTTGGAAAGGACACAAGCTACATCCAGTCTCACACTGTTGGCGACTTGATGTGGAAGGCGGCAGATTCCGTGTTCGATCTGGATCATAATATCCTCAATGGGCTAATTTTTTGGGAGCAATCGTGAAGTTGTGGCCACGTGACAGCGCGTTGATTGCTTTAGGCTTCAGGGTGACTGAAGAAAGGTTGATTACGGTATTGGTAGCAAGTTTTGGAAGGACGGTAGAGTTCTTTTTTAATTTTTCGAATTTTTTCATCTGTCGGCCGTGTATTTTTTAAAATTCTTTGTCGGCAGCGGTACATGAGACGTCACGTAAAATCGACCAAAGTTCATGGTTTAAAGTGCACGAAAGCTCATCTTCGACGGCACGAATAGCTTCGTTAATGTCTGCTAAGAGCGACCGCGTGGCAGCGATTTGTTCGTTACATCAGTAGACCTTCAGCCCAATGGCCAAGAACACCTACTTAGCCCACTAGAGGCACCATCAGGACAAATTTGGAGCAGTCGCATACAACCAAATTTGTAGAGGTTTGGAGAATTTCTTAGGGCTGAGGCTGATTCCATAAATAGTCTTTCGTATTTGTATTTGCTACGGTGTATTACTGTAGCTTTCTTCCACCGTATTCTGTGGCGTGTATCCAGAGCATGGTCCGCAAGACCAGAATGGCTGTACTTGTGAAGCCAGATGTAGTCCTTGTGTTCAGAAATTCTGATATTCGCTGTCCTGCCTGTTTGGAGCAGTCGCATACAACCAAATTTGGGAGGCTTACTTCAGTAGACCTTCAGCCCAATGGCCAAGAACACCTACTTAGCCCGCTAGAGGGCACCATCAGGACTTTTAGGAGATCAATAGCTTCATCTCTTCATTCCTAGTTACTGTGTTTGTAGTGCCTACGTGCACGTGCCCTTTTTGTAAGTTCCTTTAGAAGATGGCAATGTGACATTGCCGAAATATCCGAAAATATTTATTAAAGTTTAATTTAATTTATATCCTTAACTACTTTGTTCTATTCCTTAAGTGTTTTAATAATGCATAACCAACGTATAAGCCTATCTACGAGAATCAAAATCAACCACATTCACATAGGAAAGCATGACCGGAAATGCCACCTCAATGTGATAGATGGTTTTTCAGCAGCACTCCAGGTGAGCAATTTTAGCTTCTTCATTGAAGTTTTCGACGTCATACGAAGAACATGTGTTGTTTTACGAATGCTGAGATGTCAGACATGCACCTCGTTTACGGGTTAGCTGATGGTAATGGACGAGCCGCTGTATGAATGTATCGCGAAAGGTACCCAAACAGATGTGTGCCACATCACCAAATGTTTACGCATTTGCATCAGAATTTGTGTGACTGTGCATCATTCAGGAATCGCAGGCATGATAGTGGGCGGCCACGTTTGATGCAAAATCCCACCATGGAAGAGGAGGTGTTGCATGCGATGGACAACGTGCCGGCAAAGGTTGGTCGATTGGTAGAGCCTCTGCTACTAATGGCTCAGTTAAGTAAGTTTGAGCGTGGTTAGTAGTTGGAAGGGGACCAATCGTTCAATGCTGTTGGCACACTCTCCCTCGATGAGTCTTTGGACTCCCTGGAGGTGTCAAATAATAATAATAATAATAATCCAGAGACAAGCACGTGCCATTGCCTCTGCTATAGGAGTATCTCAATCCAGTGTAATGCATGTTTTGCACTCTGAGTCCTTACATCCATTTCATCTGCAATTGGTCCAGTTACTAACATTTCATAGATGTTCTTTATTTACGAGTGGCCGGATGTCGTCATCACTTGAAATCTCTTGGACATCATTATTATAATTCTCATTGCATACTTCAGTTGGTTTAGTTATCAAGAAGGCAATAATAAGATCTTGTTTACCACTATGCTGCATTTTTTTTTATTAAGTTCATAATATGGAGCTAAACAAATATCCAATTATCTCGCGAATTTTCCAGAGCGCTTCATTGAGAGATCATTATCCATAAAATAACTTTCTTCCAAGTGCAGTCCTTCTGCTAATTTCTTTAAACTGAATTCTTTAATGGATTCATTGCAATCAGAATCTTCGTCAGAACTTTCCCCACCGTTTGGTTCGATGTGATCTATTAATTGTACTCATTTAAATCTATTTCCCCATCAATTAATTCACTAATTTTGTTTTCAACTATATCACAAAAGCACTCTAAGTGGCCATTACTATAATTTTTTTTTTAATAAAAAAAGCATTACATATTATATGTAACTCACCAAAAAATAAAGTGCTCAGCTTAAGATTAACACATTTATGATTTTTAATGCCCTTTCTGGGCAGAAAACGAAGACAATTTACCGTATAAATAATTTATACGGTAAACAATTGACTACATGTGTGCTAAAGGGTATTTCCCCTAATATAAATTTGCTACTTATAACGACATACGCAATATGGGCAGATGCAAATTTAACAAAGATAAAATTTGATTTTTAAGTCTCGCATTGAAAAATATATGAAAAGATAAAGGGTTACTAGAGTTTGTAGACCATCTTATATTAAAACCGCATTGTATAAGTACCGCGTTCAACAAGGGTTACTACAATTTGTAGACTGCGTTATATCGAAACCGCATTGTACAACTACCGCGTTATACGAGGGTTACCTGTATATAAGTTATTGTCTAACCAAGTGGAGGAAAAAAAAAATACTTCCAAAATCCTTTAGGCATATTACATAAGTAATAACTTATTAAGATATATGCAATGCATATTACATGTGGCACTAATGTGGACGCGCACACACACACACACACACACACACACACACACACACACACACACACACACACACACACACACACACACACACACACACACACACACACACAGGGTGGTTCAAAATTCTATGTACAAACTTTGAGGGAGGTAGAGAACATCAAAATCAACCATATTCACATATGGAAAGCATGACCGGAAGGTACTAACAGGGACACAAAGATACAGAAATAATACAAGACAGTAAGTAGTGTAAAAAACTTTATTAGGCTTAACTGAACAGTTCAGTAGTAGTTGGATACATGATATGGTTTCACATCAGGTGCTCAAAGTTACGACCATTAGCGGTGATGCATGCCTGACACCGACGACTCTGCCTACATAAACTAAATATATAATTTATAGTCTAACCAAGTGGGGGAAAAAAAAAATACTTCTAACGTCTTTCTCTAATCCAGAGTAATTCAATAATAAGGTGTGACACCTTTTGGCAACTAGCATGCGGAAATATGAGTTCGGCATTGCTTCAACCTTGGTATCACCACTGGGTCTGGCTTCCACTGAAGAGATCTCAATAAAGGTCGAAACTAGTCTGGATAGTGACCCCCTCCCATAATGAATAGCATTATACATGTTCGCAAGGAGATGTGCTTTGCATTATGGGATACTAAGGAAAGTGATGAGAACTTAGCCCACCTTTGCCACGAGTTTCCCCGGTCCTGCAGATACTTCAGGTGCAAACTTTGTTTGCTTACACTTGGATAAAGGATTAAACTAAATATATAATTTAATGCCTAAAGGAATGGAATAATTTATAAAGAAATATAAATTATATAAAGAAATAAGACATAATTTACATGTAGTGAGGCTTTTGGATAAAGTCTGAGTAAATTAAAAAATTAGGATTTTTTTTTTTCATATATCCATCTTTCTGATATGCTATAATATGATTTTTTTTTTTTTTGTAAGTGATCTTAATGATTACAAGACTATTGAGAATCAAACTGAGTTTTTAATAATTATTAACTTCTAGATATATCTTAACAGTTATTTAAAACCCAGTTTCATTCTTAAGACTCATGGCATGCTGTAAACATGCACATAAATTAATTTCTATTTCATCTTTCCCTTATCCTGTTGCCAAATGTTTTAAGTTAATTCCAAGTAAAATATTGCTGTATTCTTTGCTGCATATTCCTAACATGTTATTTTCTTAATGTACCTTTCTTTTTATCTCTTAAAGCATTTTTTTAAAAATATTGGTTCAAATAATAGAGAATTATTGGCATTTTCCTGAACCATCCTACTACTTTAGAAATTTCCTACATCAGCAGTGGTGCTGGTGCCTATTATGAGTTGAGATACTTAGAAAAATGAGATAAGCAGACAGTTGAAAGCGCCAAGAGATGTGTGTGTGTGCATATCTCAATAGATATGTAAGCTATACAGAGTTAATAACATAGGTGTGCCAGGTGAAAAATATTATCTGTGTTAAGAGAGAGTGTTTATTTTATTTCATCTCTATGAAGAGATTTTTACTCATGAGTGTTTAATAATTACACAAGGATTCAATTTAAACCGGTGCAATGACTTTTAATTATTTCTTTTAGAATCCAGAAAATTATTGACTCAAGACCAAATAAAATATATATACATTTAATAAAAAAAACTACAATATATACATTTTAAATAATATTACATAACTACAAAAATAACTGGCTCCAAAGTCTACAGTAAAATAAATCTACACTTAAGAGATTTTCTTATCCAAAAATATTAAAATCATTCATTCTCTGACTCATTCTGTCATTGGATTGTTTGACATATACTTAATCACATCTGCCAGACTAAACATTTTGTTTTCACAACAACAAAATTGTTCATTGCAGTCAGTTTCTTTGTTAGGCCCTTTCCGAAAATGGGAAATCCGAAAATGATGAGCTGAAAGAACAAGTGGAATGTTTGGGGAATGAGAAGAGAAGTGTGAAAGATGAGATTAGGTGAATGGAAGAGATGAATGCAAGGTGGATCAGAGGAGGAGTGAGAGAAGAGGAGAGAATAGGAACAATAGTAGAGGAGAGGAAATGGTAGAAGAAGAGAGAATAGGAACAGTATAAGAGGGGGAATGAGAGAGAGTTGTATGAATGATAGAAGAGGTGACAATAGGATAAGTGGAAGAAAGGGAATGAGTGTCAGATATAGGAATGATAGAAGAGGAAAGAATGGAAACAGCAGGAGAGAGGGAATGAGAGGAATGCAAGGGAGCACTGGGACTAGGGATAGAGTGATGTCAGGAAGGCAGGTAAGTAGGGGAGCACAGAGAGAAAGTGTTACAGGAGAGAGAGTGAGGGATGCATGTGAGATTGAGGAATAGGGTGGTAAGAGGTGTAATGTATGGGGACTCAATGATCCGTGGTGTTCAAGATAGGATGCATGAGGAGTGTTTGCCAGGAGGAATGATAGATAGTGTGACTATGGCAATTAAGAGAGGTGAAAGAGTGGATGAGATGATTGTGATCGTTAGAACGAATGACTTGAGTGGTAATGTCAGTAGGACAGCAAGAGATATGAGATTCTTGCTTGAGGGTGTACGAAAGAAGACACTGAGAGGAAATATAGTGTGTGTGTTGCCTAGGTATGATAGTGATGAGCTGAGCAGAAGAGCAGTGATATTGAATGGCATAATAGCGAAAATGTGTCAGAAGAGAGGATTGGGATATGTGGATGCTTGGAGTACATTTGAGAACAGAGATGAATTGTAATCGAGCGACCGCTTGCATTTGAATGAGGAAGGACGTAGGCATCTGGAGAGATTACTGTTCTGAACGAGTCAGTGTGTCCCAGTGTGGATAGTAGCAGGGGGGGGGGGGTTGCCTCTTGTGGGAATGGGTACTTGGGAGAAGGGGGGGGGCGACATCAGGTAATGCTGAGCCCAGTGGCGTCTAGAGGGGATAATGCTGGGTATAGAAACAATGGCATTTTTATGCTTTATACCAATGCCAGGAGTATTTGGAATAAGGGAGAGGAATTGGTGGCACTGATAGCATCAGCCTGGCCAAAGATTATTGGGATCACTGAGACATGGTTGACAGAAGAGGATATAATAACAGGAATAGAAGTTGCTGGGTACAGCATTTTTCAGCAGATAGGAAGGGAAAGCGTGGTAGTGGAGTATTGTTTATGATAAGTGTTGATCTATGTCCTCTAAGAGTGGAGGCTTAGGAAGGCTGTGACACTAATGATTTTGAAAGCATATGGTGTTAGGTGGAGGTGGGCAAGACAGGATATTTAGTGGGATGTTGCTACAGACCAAGGAGCACAGAGGGTGGGGACCAGGAGATGTTGAGACAGTTGAGTGTGGCAAGTGCAAGAAGAATGATTGTTATGGGAGATTTTAACTACAGCAGTATAAATTAGGGAGAGGAAGATGCATGTAGCAAGAGTTTTGGATTTGGTTATAGCATCGGAAGGGTTGATAATAACCGAGATGACATCTCTCCCACCAGTTGGAGAGAGTGACCATATGGTTTTGGCTTGGAAAATGAATAGACATGCAGGAGTATCAAAGAGATGGGAACGTGTGCGGAATTATAAAGCAGGTGATTATAATAGTCTTAGACGTCAACGTGGAGAAGGTTCGTGCAAGGAGGAATTGGAAGGCCGGGATATCATTAGCACTTGAGAAATTAAGAAGGAATATTTGTTAGCAGCAATGGTAAGCTGTATTCCACAAGTGAAGAAGAGGACACAATTTGGAGTAAAGTGGATGACAAACAATATTAAACAGGAACTGCATGTGAAAAAGAGGCTATGGAAGAGATATAAGGAGACAGGTGAAGAGAAGATGCATGAAGAATATAAGACACAGGCAAGGAGAGTGACTAGTATGGTAAGGAAGGCAAAACTGGAATATGAGAAGGGATTGGCCCTTAGATCCAAGGAAAATCCTAGGGAATTTTTTAGCTATTTGGCCAGTAGGAGGAGAAATGACTGTGGAAGAATGACATTGTGGGATAAAAATGTGAATAGAGTGACTGATGTAGAGAACATAGTGAAATTGTTCAATGAACACTTTATTGGAGTATTTCATCCTGGAGGAGTCAATTTGAATACTACAGGGATAGGGTAGGTTCGAGGTTTGGAGGCGCAGGAGGAGAGTGTGTGTTCCAAATACTGAGTATTCTGAATGTCAGTAAAGCTGTGGGACTGGATGGTATTTCACCACGAGTTTTGATAGAATGTGTTAGGGAACTGACAGTGCCTTTGACCTAGTTTTTCAATGAAAGTCCGGCAATGGGAAAGGTGCCCATGGAATGGAAGGAAGGTAAGATAGTGTCATTGCATAAGGGCGGTAGCAGACTGGAAGTGTCTAATTATAGGTCAGTTGGTGTGTCATCAGTAGTTAGTAAGATCTTGGAGAAAATAGTGAGGGACCGTATACAGCATTTGGCAGATGAGGGTAATGTTATCTGTGAGATTCAACATGGATTTGTGAAGGGGCGCTCTTGTTTTAGTAATATGCTAGCCTTTTATAATAAAGTTACAAAAGCAGTAGATGAGGGAAAGGCATATACTGCCATTTTCCTAGATTTAGCAAAGGCATTTGACAAGGTGCCACATGATAAGCTGATATTCAAGTTGCAGCACATGGGTCTGGATGTCAGATTGGTAATACTGTATTCAGGATTGGTTGTCTGATAGGTATCAGAGAATCGTGTATGGTGGAGCAATATCAAAGGGGCAGAAGGTTACAAGTGGAGTTCCACAGGGTTCAGTACTGGGACCTATATTGTTTAACATTTATATCAATGACATTGTCTGTGGATTGGAGGGGGATATTCAGTTGTTTGTGAATGATGGGAAGCTGGAAAGGGTTATTAGTAGTAGTGCAGATGTGGTAGCCCTTTGAGAGGATTTGAATAAGCTAGATAGATGGGCAAATGAATGGGGGTGTCAGTTTAATGCAGCAAAATGGAAGGTCTTGAGGTTTGGGACACATCGATGGGATGCTGCATACTCTATGGGAGTAGTTAAACTAGAGGATGTAATGGAGACAAGAGATCTGGGGTTGATAATTGATAGCAACCTGAAATTTAGAGGACATATTGCAAAGATAGTGAAGGTAACACAGAGGATTGTTGCAATAATGAGAAGGACACTGACCTGCAGAGATAAAAGGTTATAATTCTGTTGTATAAGATTCTGATCAGACCACACTTAGACTATTGTTCTCAGATCTGGTCCCCAGGATTTGAAGGGGATAAATTAACTGTGGAAAGGGTACAAAGGCAGATAACAAAGATGGTTTCAGGACTGTACAATCTTAGTTATGAGGATTGGCTGAGGGAGTGTGGACGGCAGAGTTTGGTGGATAGAAGAAGGAGAGGTAATATGATTGAGACTTTTAAACTGTTGAGAGGTGGTTACAGGGTTGACACTGGGGAGTTCTTTCACTTGGTTGAACAGCGGGAAGGAGTCATGACAAGGGGCCATCCCTGGAAGTTACGGAAGGAAACTGTGACCAAGAGGGTGAGTAGTCGTTTCTTTGCATGGAGGGTGGTTGAACCGTGGAATGCATTGCCTGATAGAGTGGTAAGAGCAAGAATGGTCAATGCGTTTAAAGAATGGTATGATCGATTTTGTGTTTCCTAGGAGGGACCTCCCACATTGAGTCTTGATAGACTTGTGTTTCCTAGGAAGGACCTCCCACGATGAGTCTTGATAGACTTTTGTTTCTTAGAAAGGACCTCCCACAAAAAGTCTTTTGACTCCATGGAGGCCTGAATAATAATAATAAAATATAAAACTTTTCTTCTTTTCCGTGAGATCTTTTCTTATCACCCTTACGTAGCATACAATATTATTTTTCCTGTCTCATTGAAGTATAAATACTCTTATCTCTTGTAATCCAGTTTGTCACACAATTTACTAATTTTTGTACCAGAAAAAGAAGTTTCTTCCACCACTTCATAAACGACATATCTAAGTTGAGTTTGTCATGTTAAGCCACTTTACAGTTTCAGATTTCACCAATCTTTTTTATAATCGTCATACTTGTAAACTAAACTACAGAGATGTAAAAATAATCATAATTGTAAATTATGATTATTTTTACATTTCTATAGTTTAGTTTAGCTAACAGTTCAGTGTATCATAAAAGTACAGCTTGGACTACAAGTAGTTTCATCTGCTGAGGTCTGTATCATATGAATTTAGAATTTTCTTCAAAAGGAAAGTGGGTCCAGATGTCTTACCTTATAGCAATATTAGAAGGCTAATTTTAGATGCCTGAGAAAGTTCACAAACTTGTGAATTTTGTCAGACCACATAATATCTTATGTAAGATATGCAGAAACACTGACATTTTCCAATCCCTCTTTGCTGTTTTAAATGTGTTTTTGTATAGTATTATGAAAACTACGAATTATAAATCTTTCCCTTTTTTTGTCTGGAAGACATTCACTGTACTGTATGTTACTTTCTGTTTTACTTCATTCTTATATTTATTATTAACTGGATATATTCACAGAGCTCCAAGACCAGTTGCAAGAGATCTAGATGGAAGTACCTATCAATCATTCTATCTTAGGAAACTTTCCACAACCTGACATCTTGAACATTCACATCTGAATCCTCTCCTCTACTTTCTCATGTGTAAGAAATGCAACTGACCAAATCTGAACACATTAGTCCAAATGGATATCAGAACCTTATAAAGTGGGACACTTCTACTTTTCAGTGTTTTTTGTATAACATAATGGATATCACTTCCAAGTGATATCCATTGTGTTATTTTGTTCATTTATGTAATATGTCTTCTGGATTTCAACACTCTCTCCACAACTATCATCCTCAAATTCCCAGCCTCATCAGTTTCTTGAAGAACAACTCATCACTATAATACACAGTTCATAATCATCTTAACCTTCTGCTATGCTACAATAAACTGCTAGCCATTATCCTTTGCTCATGGTGTCAGTACTGTATTTAAATTGTGAAGAACATAAAAATTCATTTAAACATGTTTACATAATTTGATTACTAATTAACTTAAGGAATTCACAGCGTACACTAGAATATAAATTCAAAGTAAACTTGAATATATATATCCAATATTTCGGCAACGTCCCATTGCCATTTTCAAAGGAACTTACAATAAAGACATGTGCATGCAGGCACTACATACAGTAAATGAGGACGAAGCAGGGAGCTATCGTTTCTCCTAAAAGTCCAGATGGTGCTCCCTAGTGGGCTATGTAGATATTCTTGGCCGTTGGGCTGAAGGTCTCATGATGTATGTCTCCCAAATTTGGGGTAGTCTCATGCAACCAAATTTGTTGAGGTTTGGCATGTTTCTTAGGGCTGAGGCTGATTCCATGAAAAGTCTTTCAAACTTGAACTTGCTACGGTGTATTATTGTGGCTTTCTTCCACCGTATTCTGTGGTGAGTATCCAGAGCATGGACTGCAAGACCAGAGTGGCTATACTGGTGAAAACGGATGTAGTCCTTGTGTTCTGAAATTCTGATATTCGCTATCCTTCCTGTTTGGCCAAAGTAGGACAGCTTACAGCTGCAAGGGACCTGGTATACACCAGGTAAGTCTAGGGGAAGTGGTTGGTCTTTAGTGGGGCGGATAAGGGATGCCAATTTTCTGTGGCTTGACCTCTGTAACAAGAGGTCAAGTCATGTTTTTTTAAGATTTTGGTAATTTTTTCCAAGTTGCCTCGGATTTAGGGAATGGTGATGGATTTAGAATAATCCTTGTTGTGAAGTGGGGGGGGGGAGGTTTGCTGGTCTCAATATTTTTTGGATTGGGGGGGGGGGGAGGATAGCCATTGGCTGAGAAAGTGTTGAGGATGTGATTTAGTTCGGTGGTTAGGGCATTGTCATTTGAACAGATTAGTTTAGCCCTGTTGTAAAGTGTCTTAATAACTCCATATTGTTGTGTGTGTGTGGGGGGGGGGGATTGTTGGTGAATGTATCTGCCTGTATGGGTGTGTTTTCTATAACAGAGAAAACCAAGGTTCCATCAGGCTGGTGGGTGACTTGTGTGTGTCTAGGAAAGGGAGGCTGTTGTTTTCCTCTTTTCCCAGGGTGAATCTGATTCTGGGGTGTTGGTTGTTTAAGTGTGTTAAGAAAGAGAGGAGTGTATCGAAGCCATGTGGCTTTTCTACGAGGTTTACATAATTTGTAAACAAATTTTATCATTACAGTAATTATTAATTTGGAATAGGGAAAAATGTATATAAAGATTGTTATGCTTATTTTTTTTTTAAGCTATCTTGCTAGAATGATATTCGATTTAATGTATTGTAAAGAAAATGAAGCAGCAGCAGTACTTCATTCCTTTATCAGCAGAAAGGTAGTAGGGCCATACCACACCTCAGTTTAAAAGTTGTCAGTGGAAAATATTTTCATTCAGATTTCAAGAAAATCTGTGAAGTGTACTTATTTTATCAATGGTAAAACTTTTATTATTAGTAATATTACATGACACCTCCAGGGAGTCCAAAGACTCATTGAGGGAAGGCACCTACTCCACAACTCTCTGTCTCCACCACTGAATCCACCAACTACAGTGAACCACAACTACACAAACACCAACCATCACCACTATTATTTTCACAGACAATCACAAACATCCATGCCAAAGCGGGATTCGAACTTGTAGTCTTTTAGCTGGAGAACAGATACGCTAACCCCTCGGCTAATATTGAGATCATTAAGTTAATGAGAGACTTGACTGGCTTTTGAATTTGACCTAGTTAAGTAATATGTTTGCCACTTGAGTGAACTGTTTCCTACTGACTGTAATACCTATCTATCAGGATGTCATGCTGTTCTGTCTTAATGATCGATAGTATGTGCATACATAATGTGATATTTGTATAGGATAGGAGCAACTGAAAACCATGAAATTCTGAATTTTGCAGACACTTCACCACATGCATTTCTCACTGGATTAATATTTTCTTTAGCATCTGCTACTGAGACTCTAAGGTTTGGTTCATGTTTTCAGATGCTTTCACTTCTTTTGAATAACATTTGCATACTTTGATAAACTTGAAAAGGTTCAACTTTGAAAATTATCAAAGTTGAACCTTTCAGTTCAACTTTGATCATTTTTAAAACTTTCTTAAAAAGTTTTAAAACTTTCTTTTCAATATGATATGATGTTCAGTTTTATCCTACTTAGAGTTAAATGGTGATCACTTCTGTATATACTTGTATTGTGAACCAACATGAGAATATCATTATTAGCAATAATATATATAAGATAAGCCTTGTCAGTGAGACTTATCTTATTTCTTGAGTCCTCTCTCTATGTGAGTTTGTGTAGGAATGTTGAAACATGGTGTTACTAATGGCTGATCCATATCCTGAAGAGAAATCCAGCAGTTACTTTCCTTTATATTATCTTACTCTTCAAATTTGCCTGAAATGTATACTTGGTATTCACCCTGTTGTTTAGATCTCAGATAAGTACCAACTTTTTTTCTTCTTTATGTCAGCTATCCACTTTAATGATTTGGTAAAAATTCTTTGACTTCTTTCTTGGAAGAACCTTCTGTAGGGCCATACACACAAATAAGTCTCATCATCTAGTTTCCCCATTTCAATGTTTGCCCACATCAACCTGCTTGATATTCCTTACCATTCAAGATTATCCTTGTGTTTAGTGTGTTATACTAATATTACTCCTTCCTTTCCTGGTTATTTTTGCCTGAATGTAACAGCTTATATTTGCTATTTATAAGAATGTCTCATTTTTACCACCAGTTATAGTGATGTGGTACTTCTCTCATTGTTCTGCTAGTTCCACTTCTTTTGTATTGATAGTTAGAAGGGGACCAATTGTTCGATGCTTTTGGCACATTCTCCCTCGATGAGTCTTTGGACTCCCTGGATGTGTCAAATAATAATAATAATACTTTAAGATGGGCCATCAGTGTAAACTGATGGTCTCTCTCTCTCTCTCTCTCTCTCTCTCTCTCTCACACACACATCAGGTTTCTGTTTCATGTGATACTGCTTATGATGACATTTTGCATTACTGTGATTTTTCTTTTCGAATGCCTTAAAAAACATGGTCAAATCTATTGGTTGTTATTTTTCAAGGCACAAGAATAATTCTTTCTCTGCTACTTCAAATGAAATTAATAATGCCTATTAGCAACAAGTATATACTTGGAAGTAGGGAGTATTGAATCTGCAAGATGTCATGTCATAGAGATTGGTAGAGATTTGAGTTTGTTTCCAATTAATCAGAGAGAGAGAGAGAGAGAAAGAACAAATCTTCAGTTTTGAATCTGGCCTTATGCAATAAAATAAAATATATTGTGTTGGTAGCATTTTAGTTGAAGAGGTGCAATAAAACATTTTGTCTCATGTTGTTCATCAGACTCAAAAGGTTGTACGCATAGAGGATAAATGCGCATCATGGTCAACTGACAATTTATATTGATATTGAGATTGGCCACTAGAGGGCTGTAAGGTGTGTAGTGTTGAAAAAGAGTTCCAGAAAAGATAAGTGCTATTTTGAGTTATCATGAAATTCCTGACATACCCTCAGGAGGGTGTTGGCAATATTTCATGAATTTTAGTGTTGTACTATTTATTTTTGATAACAAAGTGTGTCTGCATGATTTTTGGCTTGATTTCTGGCATAATATATTAGTTGAAAATTGCCTTCTTTAAATAGAACACACTCCACATGGTTGTCGACAGATGTGACTAGGCTAGTGCCCCAAAAATCAAGTGGCATCAATGATAGACTTTTCAAAATGATTCGATGCTGTGAGTGTAATATGTATGTATGGCAAAGTGTAGGAGATGTGTTTGTGGAGAGAGAGAGAGAGAGAGAGAGAGAGAGAGAGAATGGACGGGAGATTAGAGAAGGTATAGATTTATTGGAAGTGCGATATTCACCATGAAGCAATGAATGCGAAAAGATAAAAGATGGCATAAATGAAAGAAACAGAAATGAAACGAAAGCTAGTGAAACTGAGGGAGTAAAAGAATGCTAGAATGTAGAAGCAAAAGTTAATGATAAGAGAGCGAAAGAAAGTATGAATGAGGAAATGGAAGTAAGGTGTGGCAGAATGAGAGGTAGCAAGACTGCAGGAGTGACAGAGTGAAATTGTCAGAATGCAAGATTTGATGAAACCTTTATTGAAAATGAAAAATGAAATGAGAAATATGCTGAATGATATTAGACGTAAAGTGGAAATTAATGAAAGTGTGTAAAAGAATATAATGTAATAAAAATAGTAAAAGAGGTGATGAGTGATTCCAGGATAGCGGTCCTGGAATCTCCAGTGTATGGAGATTCCATAGTTAGAGGATTAGTTAATGAGAGAGTCCATAAGGTCTGTTATCCAGGAGGGAGAATGAGTAGGATATTCAGGTGTTGGACATGAGGAAGTAATGAGCAAGAGAATTAGTGGTTGTTGTGGGGACAAATGATCTAAGTGGACATGGAGCATGTGAGGGTGAATATCAGGAAGTTACTGAGAAGACTGAAAGATAACAGTGTAGTTGGAGAGATTGTTAGTGTGTTGCCAAGGTCTGACAATGATGAGTTGAGACGGAGAGCCAAAATCATGAATGATATGCTAGTAGAGCTGTGAAAGGAGAAGGGAGTGCAGTTTGTGGATGTATGGCAAGTGTTTGAGGGAGGAATGGAATTATACAGGCGTGATGGGTTGCATTTGAATGGCTTTGGAGTGAGTGCACTGGAGAAAAGTATTGCTAGATGGAAGTGCAGTTTGTGATGCGAGCAAGAGATGAAGTGAAAAATCAGGAGAGTGGTATTGAAGAACTAGAAGTGCTTTGCAGTGGAAACAGTTGTAGTGTGAGAAATGAAGAGAGAATGCAAGAGGAACAGGAAAATGGGGGTGGACAGAGAGACATGGCATAGGGAGAGTGGATGTTGCAAGTGGCAGTGAATGTGTGTATGAAGATAGAACATATTGCGATGTGGGTGAGGAAATTGAGACTAAGCAGATATATGTGGTAAGTGATAATTGCGATTGAACAATGGCAGGTGTGGTGGAGAAATCACAACCAACAAGTGGCTTGGATAGGACTGGTTATAGACCTAAACATGAACTACTGTGTTTGTTTACAAATGCTAGAAGTGTCAGAAATAATAGAGATGAAATGATTTCACTGATTAAGTTTTTATTTGCCCCAAAATCATTGGAATAAGTGAAATGTGGTTGAATGAAGATGATATTCTAACAGGAATAGAAATAGAAGGATATAGTATTTTTCATGAGGATAAAAAAGGACATGATGGGAGGGGAGTGTTGCTGATGATAGCAGGGGAATTAAGTCCACATAAGGTAGACATGAAAGAGGAAAATAGTGGCAGTGCTGTTACGAGACAGTGTGGTGTAATGTGGATGTTACAGGAAGACATATTTAGTTTGACATTGCGATGTAGAGGGAAGTAGTATGAAGAAATGTATAAACAACTTGAATTAGTGAACAAAGGAAAGGTAATTATTATGGGTGATTTTAATTGTGCTGTATAGATTGAAATGAAGAAAATAGCATTTGGGAATAAGGAAAATGAATTTCTCGAGCTCTTGAGAGATTACTATCTCAGGCAGCATGTAAAGGAGGGAACATGAGGATTGAGACTTTTAGATCTGATCATCAGAAGATTTAATTGTGAATCGGATCTCACACTTTCCTCCAGTTGGTGAGAGTGATCATAAAGTGATCGGATCACCTTGGTTATGGCTAGCTGTATGCAGACTTTTGTGTGGAAAGGATATATGTGGAATTATAAGGCTGCGATTATGACAAGCTTAGGAGATAGCTTGGACCTATAGTAATGAACAAGGAGTTGAGCGGTAAGGAAATAAATGCTGCTTGAGAACTGACAAAGAAATACATAACAGCATCAATGTGTGAATGTATTCTGAAGGCCAAACCTTTGGAATACATAATAAACATAATAATACAGAATAAACTTCAGAATAAGGTAGTGTAAAATGGATAAATGAGAAGCTTAAGCATGAAATCTGGAAGAAGGTACTTTGAAGGCGGTACAAAATGAATAATGATAATAGCTAGTTACACGAAGAGTAAGCAAGCCAGGACAGCGATATACTGAGTCAGGAAAACAAAAGTATAGTATAAGCAGAAATTGGCAAATCAGGTAAAGAAAAATCCTAGAGAATATTTTAGATATGTGCAAGTAGAAGGAAGAATGAGCATAGTAAGATGATGGTAATGGGTGAAAATGGTAGAACGGTAACTGCTGCAGAAGACATTGTTGAGGTATTCGGTGATCAATTTATAAGGGTGTGTTTCATCCTGATTAGGGTGGAATCTGAGGAACTTAAGTGTAGAGGATATTGGAGAGAATGGCTTAATTGTGAGTGAGCAGGTCTTCGAGGAATAAATAACCTTGATGTCAATAAGGCAGTAGGATTTGATGACATATCATCATGCATATTAAGGGAATGTTCCAGGGAATTGGCAGTACCATTGGCATGCCTGTTTAATAAGGAAGTGGAAAGGAGGTAAAATTGTTCCAGTGCATAAAGGTGGTGATAAGGCTGCAGCTATGAATTATAGGCCAATCTGTATATCTGGAGTTGTGTTCCAGGTTCTGGAGAGATTGGTGAGAAATAGGATTCAGAAATGGGTTGATAACAGCATTATTCTCTGTGGTTATCAGCATGGGTTTGTTAAAGGGAGATCAAGTCTTACTAATATATGTACTATAAAAAGGTGACAAATACCTTGGACAGGGAAGATGCATATACAGTGGTGTACTTGGATTTTGCAAAAGCTTTGATAGGCTGCCAGATGACAAGCTGCTAAATAAATTGAAATAGATGGGATTGGATAACAGACTTCTGAGTTGGATCAGTGACTGGCTGTCAGATAGGTATCAGAAAGTTGTATATGGGATGCAGCATCCCAAAAGAGGAATGTTACTAGTGGTATACCATAGGGATCTGTTTTGACCATTGTTGTTTAATTTGTATGTTATTGATATTGGGATAGGTTTAATTGGTGATATGCAGCTATTTGTAAATGGTGCAAAATTGGGGGGTGCAATGTAGAGTCAAGCAGATGTTATGGCCTTACAGGAGGACTTGAATAAATTGCATGAATGGGCAGGTAAGTGGAACTATCAGTTTAAAGTTGCAAAGTATAAGGTTTTGAGATTTTCTAAGGATCGATGGAATGCAAAGTATACTCTTGGTGGGGAAACTTTAAAAGAAGTAGAGGTGATGAGAGATTTAGGAGTGATGGTGGAAAATCACCTGAAATTCAGGGAGCAACATTGCACAAGTTGTGAAGACGTCGCATCAGATAATGGCAGTGAAGCAGAGGACTCTGACATGCAGAAATAGAGAGGTTATGATGTCACTGACATGCAGAAATAGAGAGGTTATGATGTCATTGTATAAGACCTTGATCAGGCTTCTTATGGATTATTGTGCACAGATTTGATTGCCTTGTTTTCTTGGTGATGAGGATATGTTGGAAAAGTCGTCCATTGAAGATTCACAAAGGTGGTCACTGGTCTTTGGAATGTGGAGTATGAGAACAGGTTGAGAGAATGTAATTTGCAGAGCCTCGTGAATAGAAGGGATATGATTGAGACATATAATTTGGTCAGGGGTTGTTATCAGGTTGGCATGGAAAAGATTTTTCATAGAATGGGAGATGGGGAGGGAGAACAAGAGGCATCGCTGGAAACTGTATAAGGACGGTGTGAGCAGAGGGATGAGGAGCAAGTTCTTTGCATTTAGAGTGACTAGTGAGTGGAATGCAATGGCGGAGTGTGTTATGAATGTAGACACATTGAATCAGTTTAAGGCATGGTTGGATGAGTATTGTGTGGAATGGTATGTACCTCTCACAATGAATCTCTGACTCCATCGAGGTCAGATGTTAATCATAATAATGTTTGCTTTTTTTTATTAGCGCATTTTTTTAATGTTTCACTAATAAATGCACTAATAAAAGGCGAACATGATTACTTGGGCAGCAGTCGTGTTCTTTTAAGTAGGGCAAGCTAAAGCAACTCTGATGCTGAGGATTGTATTCTCGTAAGCTCTTAGGTCAAATTTTATGAAACATTTGGCTTTGAAATAATTTGGGATCTTTAACTTTTCCTATGTAATTTTACATCACCAAAATGAAGCCGTGTGGCTCTTTCTTTAGGAAAATCTATGCCTGTTAATGTTTGGATTGGAGATGCACCTGAATGAATGACTTAATTTGAATAGCAGAGCTATAACTTATTATTTTAATTTTATTCTTGGATACGCACATGAATGATTTCGCTGAGAGTTGGATTTAATGAAAGACTTATTATGAATTTAGAATAAGCTGACTATATATGTTCATTTAGTTAATAAACCATTTAATATACGAAATTTAATATAAAAATTTAATTTAACGAAGAGTTAAATTATGTAATGAAAATTTTATTATATTAAGCATCTATAATCAAGTTAATTATGTCTTACAATTACTGTTGCATTATTATCAATTTAGCACAAGTCTCATGGAAGTAAATGCTATTATTGTTATTAGATGATGATACTCTCAGAAGAGATAACATGTTTATATATATCATTGTGAGAGTAGCATTAAATACTAATTAAAATCTACAGGTCTAGCACTATTCATTTAATTACAATTACTGATGTCATGTGACATCTCCAAGGATTCTAGACTCATCATGGGAGGACACACTACTCCACTAAACACAGCTCATTGTCTCTCCTCCTTTCTTTTAGTGTTGCAAGGTGATCAGCATTCATTTTAGAAATTATGGACTTTACAACTGTGTTATAAATAACTCTTTTAATTTCCCGACATTTTGATCTTCATATTAAGATCATTATCTGGAGCATACACAAATATACAGGACAAGCTGAGTTACATTACATACAGTAAGCTAGAGAAACAATGATTTGATCACAGGTTATTCTACTGGCATGACCTCTAGTGAAAAAAAAAAAAAATTATTTAGAAACTACATCAAACTAAATTCTATTTATGATAACATGAATAAACACTCTTTTTTTATAGATAGTTTCTTTCAGTAACAATGATGTCCTATTTTTAGCATTACAATTATTATTTTGATTTAGGATTATCTACAGTCTTGTTTATAGTTACTCTTAGAGACGAATGCTCCGTGGGTCGAATATGTACCTTCCATATGTTTGGGATTTTTAGACCATCATTATTGTTCAGATTGGGGTGGTTGATAATAATCTCACAGGCTTCCTTAAATTTACGTTCCTACCATATTTTGGTGTGATGTAAACAACTAGTGCTTTTCCAGTCAATTCTATGTAAGGTGTTCACAGGGCATGATCAGAAAGGGCAGCTTCACCATAATTATTATATTTAATGTGTCATTTATGTTCTTTTTTGTCAGATAGGAATTGTGCATCATGTTTCCCCTATATATATGGTATGTTACAGGTGCAATAAATACGGTATACTCCAGGGTGGGCTGGCAGAGGGAGTAGGTCTTTGGATGAGTTGAGTAAGCTTTTTAATTTTGCAGGAAGTTTAAAGGTGCTTTGAGGTTGTATTAAACCTCCTGCAAAATTAAAAAGCTTACTCAACTCATCCAAAGACTCCCTCCACTGGCCCACCCTGGAGTATATTTCTTCTTTCTAGTAGATACTACTCTTCTATACACTACTTTATAATACCTCTTGGAAAGTAGTAGACAATAATAGAAAATAGTGTTGTAGCCATTGGCTAAGAAAAAAATACCGTGTGATAAACATCCATTCCTCAAAAACTTGCACAGGATCAAAACAAAATTATTCCAGTTCTCATATCTAGGATATGCTGGAAAGATAAGTGAAGTTTTATAAATATAATCTTCTTGCCAGTTTTGAACCTATGTATCCAGCTAGTAGTAGTTATCCATCCTCCAAAGGATCAGCCTCATCGTCTTGCACATCCTGGAGTGTAAAGGGTTCCTAGTGTGGCAAGGATTGCATCATTCGAACAGTCCTAGTTCAGTAAGTTTTTTGAGGATGCCATACTGTTGCTTTCCTATAAACTGAAAATGATAATGAACTTATTTGGTAATTGTGTCACTGGTTATATCCTGGGAAAAGAAAATATTCCCCTTCCCCCTCTTTCTGTAGCGAAATGTGTTTTTGGATGTTTGTTTAAATGCACTAAAATGTATCAAATGTTAATATAGCCAGCAAAGGTTGGTCGATTGGTTGAGCCTCTGCTACTAATAGCTTAAGCAAGTTTGAGTGTGGTTAGTAGTTGGACGGAGATCAATCGTTTGATGCTGTTGGCACACTCTCCCTCGATGAGTCTTTGGACCTGGAGGTGTCAAATAATAATAATAATATGGTATAGGGCATGAGACTAAATAGCAAACACATCATCCACATAGCATAAGGTGCAAGTACCTTAGATAAGAGAGAATCATACACAGTGATATTCTTAGACTTTGCAAAAGCATTTGATAGATTACCACATGATAAGTTGGTGTACAAGCTGCAGAGGATGGGAATAAATAGTATATTGGTAGATGGATCAGAGATTGGCTCTCTGAACAATACCAGCAAGTTGTATATGATGGAACAGTATCTCAAAAAAGGAGGGTAACCAGTGGTGTGCTCCAGGGTTCTGTTCTTGGGCACCTGATGTTTAACTTGTGTGTAAACGATATATCATGTGGACTGACTGAGGATCTTCAGTTATTTGTGGATCATGCATAGTTGGGAAGAATTATAAGTAGCACTGCTGATGTAAAATCCCTTCAGGAAGATTTGAACAGACTTTTTACTTAGACAAAAGAGTGGGGTTGTAGTTTTAATATCAATAAGTGCAAGGTGTTGCATTTTGGAGTGTAGAAATATAAGGCTGTATACTATACTGATGGTACTGTACTGCAGGAAGTGGATGAGATTAGAGATTTGGGAGTGATGTTTAGAGGGCATATTGCTAGTGTTGCAAAGGCTGCACATCGTAGTGCTACTATGATAAGAAGTATTCTAACATGCAAGGATAAGGAAGTGGTTGTGCCACTGTATAAGGTACTGGTCAGACCACACTTGGACGATTGTGCTTAGACCTGGTTACCTGGTTTTCAGTGTGATGTGTAAACATTTGAGAGGGTCCAGAGACGAGTGACAAAGACAATATCAGGAGTTTGGAGTGCTGCAATGGAGAGAGGTTGAAGAAATGTGGATTGCAGAGTTTGGTGGATAGGAGGAAGAGAGATGATATGATAGAGATGTTAGTGACAGGATTTTATGATATTAATCCAGAGGGGATTATAAAAAGAGTAGAAGGTGAGAGGGGAAGAACCAGGGGTCATTTCTGGAAGTTACGTAAAAGTGAGGTGAAGAGGAATGTGAGGAGTAGATTTTTTACATAGAGAATTGCATGTGAATGGATCACATTACCAGAATATGTTGTTAATGCAAGGAGTGTTTAGGATTTTAAGATTCTATATGATAAATATGTTCTCAATTGAATGAAACTCCCATGATGAGTCTGTCGACCTCATGGAGGGTGTAATAATAATAATAATAATAATAATAATAAGACTGCTGGTTTGTGTGTTTCAATGTTAAGAACATTTTCTTCTATAAATTCCATATAGTAATTACTGAGGAAGGGAGAGGAAACTTATTATATCTGATTTGGATTTTTCTGTGTGTACATATATTATTCCCTTTTCATGCAACATAACTGTGCTTGTGGATGTATGATTAATTTGAATAATTCAAATATGTCAGGGAAATCATAGTTTATTTGAAATATTAATACACACCATATACTCAGATTATTTATCATAGTTTTATTTTTGCTGTAAAAAGGATACAGATAGCTAAATGGGACTGTAATGTCTATAATCTGTATAAAACAGACAAAATATTGTAGGCCAAACTATGTACTTTTAACCACAGATTATTTGTTGATATGTACAGGTGACTTTAACAGCTATCATGAGTACTGGAAATATTCCAGAAATGATAATTGTCACATTGCTTTAGTTGAATAAACTGAGAAATATTATTATTATTATTCAGGCCTTTATTGATCCACAAGACTCATTGTGGGAGACCCACCTTAGAAAAAACAGACTACTCCAACTCAATGACTATTTGTGCTCTCATCCATCAGGCAATGCATTCCATGGTTCAATCCATGTGAAGAAAACACTCGTTATCCGCTTGTTGACATCTTCCTTTCGTAACTTCCAGGGATGGTCCCTTGTCCTTGCTCCTTCTCCCCTGTTCCACCAAACAAAAGAACTCCTGAGTGTCAACCCTGTAACTACCTCTCAACAGTTTAAGTCTCAATCATATCACCTCCTTCTAGCTACCAAGTGTCGCAGTCTACATTTCCTCAGCCTATCCTCAAATATCTCCAAAATCTTGCCTACTGATAAAATACAAACTAGTCTATACTTTGACACTTCCAGTCTGCTACCATCTTTATACAATGGCACTATCTTACTCTCCTTCCACTCCTTGGGAACCTTTCCCATGGCCAGACTTTCATTGAAAATCTAGGTCAACAGAACTGTCAGTTCTTTAGCACATTCTCTCAAAACCTCTGGCGGAATGACATTCAGAGTACAGAATACAAGTAGCCCTTGTATAACGTGGATGTTAGGTTCCATAGAAATGGCACATTATATAAATCGCGTTATGCGAGACTCAGATCACTTAGAAAAAGTAAGGTTAGGCTCCGAAATCGTTTTATTTTAAAGATTATATAAACAATGATGTATCCAAAAAAAATATATTTTTATTTAATTCAAGTAATTCATGTAAGTTAAGAAAACATATAAACTATGAAACAAATACATAGTATAAAATTATAAATTGTAAATAAACTTCATTGCACACAATACATAAATGATTTAGGCAAAATAAAATAAAGTGTATATTTTAATTGTCATCACTCTCTTTAACACTGACATTTTGTAGATGTTCTTTATTTACGAGTGGCCGGATGTCGTCGTCACTTGAAATCTATTGGACATCATTTGTATAATTCTCATTGCATATTTCAGCTGGTTTAGTTATCAAGAAGTCAGTAATAAGACCTTGCTTACCACTATGCTGCAATTTTTATTAAGTTCATAATACGGAGCTAAACAAATATCCAATTTTCTCATGAATTTTCTGGAGCGCTCATCGAGAGATCATTATCCATAAAATAACTTTCTCGCCAAGTTCAATTCTTCTGCTAATTTCTTTAAACTGAATTCTTTAACGGATTCATCGCAATCAGAATCTTTGGTAGAACTTTCCCTGGCATTTGGTTCGACGTCATCTATTAATTGTACCAGTTTATCCTTATTTAAATCTATTTCCCTATCAATTAATTCACTAATTTCGTTTTCAACCATATCGCAAAAGTGCTCTAAGTGGTCATTACTATAAAAATAATTTTTTTACATAAAAAAAAAAAAAAGCATTGCATATTGTAAGTAACTCACCAAAAAATAAAGTGCTCAGCTTGAGATTAACACACTTATGATTTTTAATGCACTTTCCTAGCAGAAAACGAAGACAATTTTCAACAATAAATATTTTATACGGCAAACAATTGATGTAGATGTGTGCTAAAGGCTATTTCCCCGTAATATAAATTCGCTACCTATAATTACATGCACGATAGGGCAGATGCAAATTTAACTAAGATAAAATTTGATTTTTAAGTGATGCACATTGAAAAATATATGAAAAGATAAAGGATTACTATAATTTGTAGACCATTTTATATCGAAACCACGTTGTATAAGTACCATATTCAACAAGGGTTACTATAATTTGTCGACCGCGTTATATCGAAACTGCATTGTATAAGTACCGCATTATATGAAGGTTACCTGTATTTGAAACATGCTCTCTTCTTACACTTCAAAACCTTGTGCCTGCCCTATCCCTCTAGTACTACAACCTAATTCTCCAGGATGAAATACCACAATAAAATGTTCATCAAGCAACTCACTGTCCTTTCAATCAGTCACTCTGTTCCCATTTTTATCCAACAATGTTATTCTTCCATAATCATTTCCCCTCCTACTTAGCCACATAATGAAAGAATTCATTAGGATTTTATTTGAATCTCAGGGCCAATCTCTTCCAGTTTGCTACCGCCCTTATGCAATGGCACTATCTTACATTCCTTCTCTTTTTGGGTATCTTTCCCATAGCAAGACTTTCATTGAAGGTCAATGGATCTGTCAGTTCTTTAGCACATCTCTCAAAACCCATGGAGTACTCTGTATTGACATCCAGAGTACTTAGTATTTGAAACACACTCTCCTCTTGTTCCTGTAAACCTCGAACCTACACTATACCTCTAGTATTAATACCTACTTCTCCAGGATGACATAATCCAATAAAGTGTTGTTTGAATAACTCCACTATGCCCTCTGCATCAGCCAGTCTATTCCTATTTTTATCCTACAATGTTATTCTTCCAAAATAATTTTTTCTCCTACTGGCCACATAGCTAAAAAAATTCCAAACATTTTCTTTGGATCTTAGAGCTAATCTCTTCTTATATTCCAGTTTTTCCTTTCTTCCCATAATAGTCACTCCCCTGGCCTGAGTCTTATATTCTTCATGCATCTGCTCTCCGCTCCATCCTTATATCTTTTCCATAACCTCATTTTCACTTGGAGTTGCTGTTTGATATTGTTTGTCATTCACTTTACATCAATACATCATCCAAATTGTGTCCTCTTCTTCACTCTTGGAATACAGCTTACTTGCTGCTAACAAATATTCCTTCACAATTTCCCAAGCATGAATGATATCCACTTTTCCAATTTTGACGAGTTGTCAAAAAAGGCCTTTTTGACATACGAGTTGCCTTTTTGACAACTCGTATAGCAGAGTATATAAGTTCTTTTCGCTATACCCTTTGCTATTAATTTGGTCTAGCTACTCACTGATGAAGTCTCAATAAAGGCTGAAACCGGTCTGGGTAGTGACCTCCCACCATAATGTAATAACAGCATATATTTCCTAGGAAATGTGTTTTTACATTATGGAAAATACCAAGAATAGCGATCAGAACTTTACCACCTTTGCTGCGAGTTGCCCGAGATTGTACTACGGACTAGGACTACTTGCATTAGCTCACACTAGTAATCGCCGATACTTTTATAGTTTACTATATTTGGCATGAAACTCTCTGATTCCAATCTTTGAGTTTCTTATTCAGCTTTAAAACAATGTGGGATTTAATATCCCTTTAATTTAAATAATGTTTATATCGCCAAAATGAAGCCTATTGGCTCTTTATATTTAAGTAAAAAAATAATTATTTGGATATTCCATAGAAATATTGCACAGCAGTTTTTTAAATAGAGCTAAAAATGGTCAGGACACAGAGTTCTTTAAGTCCCAGTAGGTCCAGGACTCGGAAGTGTTAAAGTAATACCCTATGTGCAAATGTAGATGAAACTGAAGTATTGTGTTTCCATCTGAACAATAAGCAGAACTTCAGGTCACCTTAAATGGTACTACATCACGATATAACAAGTTTCTCAACAGACAAGTAAAATTACTTTTTTTGAATTTTGGTTTCTTTTTGAAATTTAAATCTCTGTGAAAATTGTGCTTTCTCACTTCATCACATGTTATCCTATGGGAAATACCTTGGAAATACAGTGACTAAAATAATATCTTCCTCCAAAAACTTTGTAGATGCCCTTGGGAATTTGCTACTATCTCTCATCAGCTCTAGATCTGGTATTCTCTGTAGCTGAATATTGTTCGCCTGTTTGGATCAACAGTCTGCACACAAAGCTCATTGTTATTCAGCTGAACACCATGCAGCAGATACCTGGTGCAATCAACTCAACAAACTCTTTTGGCTTCCTACCTTGAGCAACATCTTGCCTCCACACCTTTGGAGAGCTGATGCTCTCTTCAAGAGTACAAAAAAATAAGTAATATTTCTCTCTGTGCACCAGATTTGAAAATCAGTCAATTAAAATCTAATAACCATCAATATGTGTGAAGCAGAAAACTTAGTTCCAAATAATGCTACAGTCGCTCATTCCACAAATAACCTCAACAGGAACCAGGGTTTAATCCTACCAGATATATGGAAGACTTTAATTAGATCAATAAACACACCAGAAATGAACTTCAGTGAAAACTACAATATGCATCTCAACAAATAAATCATGTATCCGTGACACGCATATTGTTTCATGTGCACTACTATTTTGTTATTGAAATAGAATTGTCAGTTAACGTATAGCTTGTAATTTTCGTTCTTTGCTTACCTGATTGTACCCTGAAGAAGCCAACAGTGAAACTAGTTGGTAATTAAATTAGTTATTCACCTACACTTGACCAATATCTAAATAATAGTTAATTTTCATTAATCTTTGTGGTCAAGAATTAACAATTTCTAATTAATTACAAATATTTCATCCCCAGAGAAGAATGGACAAGATGGTGGGATACAAACACTGACAGTCCTCAACTACAGTTGCAATTTTGAGGTATTAGTAATCAATCTTCTGTTCTTAAACGTCCTGGTAAGACACGGGTGACCCCAGAATAGAATTTGTATGAACCATGGAGTATGTGCAGAGTTGTTATTTAAGTGACTGCAATGCTCATAAACAATTTGTCACATCACCACTGAATACAGTCTGCATGCTTATCAAGGCAACTGTCGTGATTTTCTCCAAGATACACCATCATTACTGAAATGGATCAGAAACTTAGACATGCAATTGTAATTTTTATATTACATTCATGTTCATATATTTTTATTCTGTATTGTACTGCATGTGCCGAATGCCAAATAATAATAACCACTTCCTTTGGTATCTTCCAGGGATGGTTCCCTTTTTCCTTGTTCCCTCTTCTCATTCTACCATATGCAAAATTTCACTAGTATTAATCCTCTAACAACCTTTCAGCAGTTTATATGTTTTTGAATTACACCCCCTTTTTTTTTCTTCTATTAATTAAACTGTTAGTTTGCATGCCTTCAGTCTATGCATGTAATATACATTACATTACATTGGACGCTCACCTTTATAAATTTTGTACACAAATCATTAATTGCCCACACACCGCATTCATTTGATGTAGGCCCTTCTACCTCTCACATGCAGGAGTAATAAAATATAAATTAATAATTGAATAAAAAATAAAGTGCAGTAGTGGTGGTGCTCAGTGTATTATGTACTATTGACTGGGCAACAGACAAATAAAATTACTTTTTTGGAATTATTGATTTATCTTTGAAATTTAAATTCTGTGAAAATAGTGCTTTCTCATTATTTAGTGAACAACATGTAATATAATAAATAAATATAATTATTTATATCTTTATTGTATAGCCTGTATCATCACTTAAATTCAAATGTTGGGAGAATGCTAGGCCAGAGTCATTTTATGCTCGGGATAATGCAGAAAATTTCATCAAATGGTGTCGAAGATTTGGAATCAATGAAGCAGTAATCTTTGAATCTGATGATTTAGGTAAGATCATCAGTCTGGTATATATTTCATTATCAAAGAAATTTCTTAGTAATCTGATATGATAGGAACTGTAAAACCACACTAATTTTCATTAATTTTTCTGTTGTTTTAATGCTGAAAAATACCTTTAACAGTTTTTTATCCAACTACGTTAACAAAAATTATTTGTTTAATTTTAGCCATATTATATGAAAAAGTTTTAACTATAAAGCATCATTTCTCACTGAACATTATTACTAGTTGATCAATTAAACTTATGCAGAGTGAATCCATGCTTAATAGCCTGATGACATATTTGAAAAAAATGGAATTAAGAAACTCCAAAATGGGGGTTTCTGAATTCAATTTTTTCAAGTAATTATATGACATAGTTGGCTTCTATTAAATGATACTTCACTAGAAGCTATCTGATTTCAATTATATCCATATAAATGATATTCATATACATTTTCATAAGGTTTGGTTCATTCTTCACAATCTATATAAATGCTTGTTGAAAATAATCAGATTTCATTTAGCTTCATAATCCAAAATTCATCATTATTATTATTATTGACATCCGACTTCCATGGAGTCAGAGACTTATCATTGGGGCACACTATTGCACACAATGCTCATCCAACCACGTCTTAAACTGATTCAATGTGTTCACATTCACAATACACTCAGGCTATGCATTTCACTCACCAACCACTTTCCTCACCCCTATTCTGCTCATACCCTCATTATACAGTTTCCAGCGATGCCCTCTTGTTTCTCCCCTTCCCATTCTATGAAAGATCTCTTCCATATCAAACTGATAGCAATCTCTGATTAGCTTGTACGTCTCAATCATACTCTCCATCCTCCTTCTATTCAAGAGGTTATGCAATTTACATTCTCTCAATTTGTCCTTGTACTCCACATTCCAAAGACCACTGACCACCTTTGTGAATCTTCTCTGGACCCTTTGTAACATATCCTCCTCATGAAAACCTGGTGACCAAATCTCTGCACAATAATCCATATGATGCCTGATCGTGGCCTTATACAATGGCATCGTAACCTTTTTATTTTTCCATCTCAATCAGCATCATTGTCATTATCCCATGTAACATCACAACTTGTGCAGTGTGGCCCCCTGAATTTCATGGCAGTGAAAGGCAAATCACTGCATGGATCTACACGAAAGACAAAAGTAGACAGTGTATATTTCTGAAAAATGGTATGGAGCCATGAATGTAATAAGTATGTGGGAGAAGATGTCACAGATATTTATGTAGAGAGGCTGAATAATAGGATGAGTGTGGGTATGTAGGAAATGTAATATTCTGATGGAGCATGAGGCTTGCTTGAGTAGGGAACACGGCATCATAACTGACATGGAGTTGAAAATTGAGTGGATGTTCAGAGCATGCAGAAAGGATGGCACAGAAAAAAATTTGATTGATGATAAAGTGGGTGATAATCTATACAATGTTAAAAACAGAGTGAAATTAGTGATAAAGTGGGCAATAATGACATGGAAAAACCAGATGCAGTTAACGGTAAGGTGATAAGCAGTAATGACAGCAAATGTGTGTGACTGGCAATAAATTAGTGAGAGTGAATGACGGTGAAAAGATGATGCAAGATTTGAAAGCTGAGTTGGTGAAGATGACGTGAATGCAGAGTGAAATGAAGAGAATTGCAAATAAGTATAGAAGAGTGAAGAAGATGAAAACAAATGATGTTGGTATGAAAATGGCAATGAAAGACCTGCAAGTAATGTATGTTGATTCAATTATTAGAGGTGTGATAAATGAGAAGATTATTATTACCCAAGACCTCATGGAGTCAAAGACTCATCTGGGAGGTCCTTTTATCATACACAGCTCATCATACCATTCTTTAAACTCGCTCAAATTCTCTGCAGACATCACACTCTCAGGCAAGGCATTCCAATTATTCACAACTCTGCATGAAAAAAACCTGCCTCTCACTTCCCTACTCACACCCTCTTTATACAGTTTCCAGGGATTACCTTTGGTTCTCCCCTGATCTCCCACTATTTTCTGTAGAACCTCCCTAGCATTGATCCTATAACAACACCTTACTAACCTATAGGTCTCTATCATATCCCCCCCCCTCTTCCTCCTCCTGTCCACCAGACTCTGCAAGTTGCATCTTCTCAATCTTTCCTCATATTTAACATTGCAGAGGTTAGAAACTACCTTAGTCAGTCACCTCTGGACCCTTTCCAACATCTCTTTGTCCTTCTGAAAACCAGATGACACCAAATCAGGGCACAAGAGTCCATGTGTGGCCTAATCAAAGCCTTATACAATGGAAGCATCATTCCCAGAAACCTTTGTATTGTCTTCACAATTTTGGCTATGTGTCCCCCAAATTTCAGATCCTTATCCACTATCACCCCAAGATCTCTTATTTCTTCCACCTCCAACAATATATCCTCACCAAGCATAAATTCTGCATCCCATCTTTGTTTTCCAAATTTAAAACTTGACATTTTGCAACATTGAAGCACACTGTTTGTCTTCCTGGATAGAAAATTAATAGTGATTGAGGCATTGGATATGAGGACCAAGTGAGCAAAGAAGTTGGTAGCAGTAGTAGGACTAAAAATGGATTGCACTTGAATGACTGTGTGTGTGTCATTTGGAGAGACTGCTGCTGGAAGGGAGAGTGATGAGTGCACAGAATAATCTGAACAAGTAAAAACTGATATGAAAGAAGAGGGAGAGTTAGGAAGGAGAGATTGAAGTGGTGCTTATGAATGAAGATGGTAGCATGTGTCCAGAGAATGAGAGAACAAGTGCAAGAAAACAGGGAAATAGAGAGACTCAAGGTGGACAGGGAAACACAGAATGAGGAAGGTTGATGTTCCAAGAGGATGTGAATATGTGTGTATAGACAAAAAGGAAAGGGAGGGACCAGGGATGTAGGGAAAACAGTTGAATTTGAAGAGGGTTCTGGGTTGAGTAAGGAGAAAAAGAAATGTCTTGAGTAAAGTATGGAGAAGTGTCACGAGTGATAGCAGTTAAACTTTTTTTAGATTCAAGAATGAGCAATTATGTTTGTAGAATAATGCTAGAAGTATCAGAAACAAGAGAAATGGTTGCATTGATTGAGTTTATTCACTCAAAAATTGTTGGAATAAGTGCGACATAGTTGGATGAGGATGACATCCTCACAGGAATCAAGATGAAAGTGTATGATGTATTTTGCAAACATAGAAAGGGTAAAAAGGGGGGTGGAGTGCTATTGATGATAGAAAAAGAGTTGTGTCCATACAAGGAACAGATGCAAGGGGGAACAGGAAATTGTTGGAATAAGTGAGACATAGTTGGATGAGGATGACATCCTCACAGGAATAGAGATGGAAGTGTATGATGTATTTTGCAAACATAGAAAGGGTAAAAAGGGAGGTGGAGTGCTATTGATGATAGAAAAAGAGTTGTGTCCATACAAGTTACAAATGCAAGGGGAAAATAGTGGTAATAGTTTTGAGGCAGTATGGTGTGAAATAGAGGTGAATAGAATGAAATATTGGATGTTGCTATAGACCTGGTAATGTGGAGAGTAGTGACCAGGAAATTTATAAGCAAATTAGTCAAGCAAAAATTACCAGCCTGGTTGGCCGAGTAGTTAGCATATCTGTTGTCCAACCAAAACACTGCAGGTTCGAATCCTGTCATGGGCATGGATGTTTGTGATGGTCTGTGAAAATACTAGTGGTGGTGGTGGTGGTGGTGGGTGGCATTGGTGTAGATGATGATTGTAGTTTGAGAATTGGGTGGAGACAGTTGTAGAGTAAGTGCCTTCCGCTGATCACATAATAATAATAGTCACATAATAATAACATAAAGTCACATAATAATAATAAATGGGAAAAGAGTGATCATTATGGGTGATTTTAATTACCGCAACATAGACTGGGATGATAAGATAGCAACTGGAAGTAAAGAAAAGTTTCATGAGTTTTTGAGGAATAGTTACCTCAGGCAGTATGTAACGGGGGGGGGACACCAGGATTGGATTTGATCATCCCATGAGAAGTGAGATCAGTGCTGTTTGGGTGATATTCAAGAACCATTTAGTAAAAGCAATGTCTAAATGTACTTAAAAGGTCAGAAGGTTAAATAAGGTTGGTGTGAAATGGATGAAGCAATTAAGCATGAAGCTACATAATAAGTAGTGGTAGTAATGAATTCTGTGAGGAATGCACAGAACAAGTTAGGAGGGTGACTTGATTGGTAAGGGTAACAAAAGTTCAGTATGAGCAACAGTTAGCTAACGAAGCAAAAAAAAGAAAAGAATTCTTATGGTAGATGGAATTGATTGGAGAAAATGGTATAAGGACAACTGCTATGGAGGATTATAGATGGGACATTTAATGAGCATTTCCAAAAGGTTTTTCATCCTTGTGAATGTGACATCATGAAGAATCTGAGAGCATTGGATGATGATGAGGTGGAGAGACTGTGCATGAAGAAGAGGTAGAGAGACTGTGCATGAAGAAGAGGTAGATTCCAATTCCATTGTATAAGGCCACATATTGACTGATGTGCACAGATTTGGTTACCTGGTTTTCAAAAAAGAAAAAAAAAAAGAGATTTTGGGGACAGGTTCAGAAGTTATTGACTAAAATAGTTTCTCTTCTCTGGAATGTTGAATATGAAGTAAGGTTGAAACTATGCAGTTTGCAGGGTCTAGTGGATAGGAGGAAGAGGAGCAATATGATAGAGATGTATAAGTTAGTAAGGGGCTGGTATAAGATTAATGTTGAAGAGGTTTTTCATAAAATGGTAGGAGAACAGGTGGTCATCCCTAGAAGCTATATAAAGGGAGTGTGAGCAAGGGAATGAGAAACAGATATTTTGCATGGAGAGTTGTGAATGATTGGAGTGCATTGCATGAGAGCATGATGTCTGCAAAGAATTTGAATGTGTTTAAGGTGCAGTATGATTAGCTGTGTGTATGACAAAAGGGACCTCCTAGATGAGTGTGACTCCTTGGGGTTTTAGGATAATAATAATAATCTGAAACCCTGTTCTAGAGATCAAACTTAGAAAATTTGCAGGCCACTTTAGGCTCTAATAGCTCAGCAGTGATGTGATACTAGACAATGAAATTCTTTACCACCTAAAGACTCAGACATTCATGCTCACAGTGATTAAAACTCAAAGCCCATTTTGGTTGGATTTGCTTATTTGCAGTTACAGCCAAAGCAACTAAGGCTGTGAGGCCACTATTATGCCTTAACTGTGTATTCTTCTGACTGGCTTATTATTATTTTTTTCTGGGAGAAAACACCCTGCTATCTCCATATGAGATTCCTAATTCGTGTTTAGTTGGAATGTCCTAATAAAGGTTCTTTGCATCCTAGATTGAATTTAAACTGATGTCTTTGCAAGCTGAATAAGAGATGTGTAAGTCTCTGTATAAGTGAAACTGTGCTCCAAGAGGAGGCAAAATTTTGTATCTGGGGATGATGATTGACAGAAGGTTGAAGTTCAGAGAACACATTGCAAGAGTTGTGAAGACTACATGCATTGCTGCTATGAAAATGAGGACATTAGCAAATAAAAAATGGAAGGTAGTGGAATCACTGTAAAGTTGTACAGTGGTTCTAACCTCAGATAAACTTGTGTATAAATTTTGTCATCTGGTTTCCGTTACAATGTGGAAATTCTGAAGAAGGTCCAAAGACAGGTGACTAAGACATGATAGTATTAGGACTTAGGAATGTTGGCTGTGGAAAGAAGTTGATGAAATAATTGCAGAGTTCAGTGGATAGTTGGAGAAGAGATGATATAACAGACTTTTAGGTTGATGAGGTGATCATCTTGCAGTATTAATGTAGAAATGATTATGCATAGAGTGGAGAGAAAAAGGAGGAAGAATGAGAGATCATCATCCTTGGAAGATATGTATGCCATATCTTCCAGGATTGACTATGGAGAATGATGTGATGGATTACTGGAATGCATTTCTAGGGCATGTAATGAATTCCAAGTATGTGAATGAGATTACGGTCCAGTGTGATGTGTTGCTCTAGGAAGATATTCCACCGTGACTCTGACAACATAGAGATCTGTTAATAATAATGAAAGTTGCACAATATTCTTGTACAGATTTCATTATTATTAACAGTTGTAGATAAGTCAAATGTTTTGTCTTTGATTACAATTAATGAAATGACATTGAATGAAGTCAGGATGGCATTCTCACAATGAGTTTTATGAGTCTCTAGAGGCAAAGAATAATACTAAAAATTCTTTCTATCTTTTGGGGGGGGGGGGGGCAATGTCCATTTATGATATTCCACATGAGAACATTACTATCATATCAATTGAAACAGGCGCATCTTGTTTAGTTAGCATCTGTAACAAATAATTAGGACAGCCCACTTATTATTGGAGACCTAAAGTGGTTTGAAAATGTTCCATGTTTGCTCTCTAGGGCTGTGTTTCTGGACTAGCTAAAAAAATGAATAAAAAATATTTAAAAAAATATGAAATCAGTAAAAATTGACAAAAAAACAATCTTTAGCCCACCCACGGTATAAATGTACTAGAGTTTTATAATTAAACCTTCATGATTGGAAGCCACATTTAAAAAAAATATATATATAGACTCTGTCCTTATGGCTGCCAATCCTGTTGCTGAGTGAGTACACATGCGGTGAAGATATGTGCTTAGTAGTATGTATCTTGATGATAGAAACTAATGATTAGGTGGTAATCATGTGGCGAAAGTTTTTAAACTTCTTCTTCTCACTTTAGCTGATATAAATTTTTTTATCCTTTTGTTCAGGAAGAAATGTATACCCAAGTGGATTTTCTCATATACTCCTAAACAGGAGATTCTCTAGAATTTTTGATAAATAGAATTCAAAATATTGAAAATTAAGTTGCACACAGTGAAAAAAAGTCCTATGTCAATATCTTGGCCAGATTTTTTTGAATTACAAGGACAAAAGTATGTTTGGTTAAAAAAAAAGATTTAAAAAAAAGCTATTTAAAAAAACAAATTAGTTTTCTGATTTTTTTTTTGTGATTACATTGCTATCTCTGTGCAAAATTTCATCTATTCATTCATTTACTTAGCAGTGTGCGTATTGCATATTCTGTCAACATGTTTTAGTAGTTTTGCTAGTTGAGCTATTTCTTTATTCACACAAATAATTATAATAAATAGAATTGCTATAATTTTATTATATTATATTTATTTTTTATTATATAATTTTATTAGATGACATATTCTAAATATATATCATCTAACAGCTGTGTAAAATTTATTTTCAGTTTTGTCGACTCATCCTCGTAAAGTTGTATTATGCCTCTTAGAATTAGGACGCATTGCTTCCAAATATGATATTGAACCACCTGGTCTTGTACAGTTAGAGAAAGAAATTGATGAGCAGGAAGAAGATCCAATATCTGATCTAAGTTCTACATCATCAGCTTCATCTCCAGTTCTTCTGCATGGTAGAACTAATTCACCATCGTTAGAATTTACAGTCCCATCTAATGAAGTTACATGTGAAAGAACATGTCCCGACAATGGTGATATTCCAAAGAACAGAGACTCCACACCTTTACCTGGCAAACTTCAAAAACAGTCAGAACTGGATAAAAAGGCTAGTTTCTCCGTTTGCTTTATAATGAACTTAATTCCTTAATACCAAATATTTATGGCACACAAAAATTATGTTTTAGTGTGTCTTAATTGTATATTTTTTCTTATTATCGGTAAAGATAACGGAATCAGTAATAAATATGTAGGTATGGTAAGAAAAATAATAATACCTCCTAGTTTTGTTTAAAGGAAAGCAATGGGAGTGGTATTTCATCAAAACAAAAGTGAATTACTTTCCTCAGACTTTGAAAGTTTATGCCATTTCTTGACATAACCACTTCTCCAGTCTACACACTTTTATAAAACCACCAGAAGTTTATATGGTTTTGGAAGCTTTATCTGGTAAAGAGTTTCTGAAGCATGCCTCCTAACCTTACTTGCCTTATTTATTAATGATTTATGTTTTGATGTCATTTTCTTCAGACTACACTGAAAATTTGATAGTTCATACTTGGAGAGTTAGCAGCTGCATAGAATTTTGTAGAAGGATGATCTTTAAGAATGTGGTTAACCTTTCAGAGAGAATATGTAACCTTCTTAGAAAAAACATTCCTTTCTGGTGGCTATAACTTAAAGTGTAAAATCAAATGTATTAGATAATTTTCCATGCAAGCATCCTCTCCCTTCCATTAACAACAAATAGACAAATGCAGACAAACTCAGAAAAAATAAAAGGAATGAATTGTACAAAATGATTAAATAATACACAACCTTATGTGTATTAGGATAATAGTATTCTTTATCTGCTCTCCCAAAAATCCACTGTGCTGCTATGTACATTCAAAATTGTCTGCTGTATTCTGAAGTAAAGTTCATAAGAAAGGCATTAATAAATATGGGAAATCAGGTGCAGTAGTCCATACTGGAAACTCTTCACCATGCTAAGTAGCAAAAAACACTTTATTCATTCTTCTACTTGTCATTTAGCTTTTCTCTTCATTTTCATAACAACTTAAGAAATTTTTTTCCCCCAAACATTTTCAAATAATGTATATTGAGGTCATCCTTTTTTTTGTTGTTTTCCTCTACTGTCCTCCCTTCTGATATGTTTACAGTCTATTTATTATGTCTCCTTACGTGTTCTAACAATTTCATCTTCCTTTCTTCCATAGCATTGTATTTCTAACTTAATCATCCATCTTCGCAAATAGTTCTTGCAAGATATATGAATGATTTTGTTTGTTTATTATTCTTACCTCGAGTGTTGCAAGTGAGCATAGCGGGAGATTTGAGCTGTGCTAAAAAAAAGTGTTTTTAAATTAGTGTATAGTGTAGCTTTTTATTGCAAATTGTGCTGCATTTTTTTCAGTTTGGATACAAATATCCTTCAGTATTGTTGTTGGGATTTTTTTTTGTTTATATTGTGTTTTGCTATATGTTTGTTCATACTTCTGCTTCTGAAAATGGTGTCCATAAAGAAATGCACTTTGGCAGCATGGAAGACTCTGGTACAAAGATCTACCTTGGAGTTTTTGCAATGATGCATTGTGAAAATTGCTATATCTATGCATCAAAAAATGTGAAAGATTTGTGGACTGTTTGGGTACACACATACTCTGAACATTTGCGCAATGTAACTGCCATATTCTATTCTCATGTCTGTACTATTTAAACTCGTATTTCAGCAAGCCCCATGGTCCATGAGAATATTGCATTTCCTACATACCCATACTGGTTCTTTTCTATTATTCAGTCTCTATGTAAATATCTGTGACATCTTCCCATGCATACAGACTACATTCACGGCACTATACCATTTTTGAAAAATACTCATTGTTTACTTGATTTGTTTTCCATTCTAACCTACATAATGATTTTCCTTTTGCCGCCAGTGTGCTAACAAAAACAGTGAATGTATGATAATATCACCTAAGATATTTATACAAACACTGTATTCCACACTCAGATATCTCAGTAATACTCAATCTACAAATTATAGAATATCAGCACACATTGAAATATAAAATTTAATTATCTTGCTGCAGTCCACATGATGACCAGTGTTTAACTCATACCACCTAGCATGAAGAATTCAATCTGATTTGACAACTTCACTTTTGCACTGTGAACCCAGAATATCAGGCCCTTTACAGTCTATTTATTATGTCTCCTTATGTGTCCTAACAATTTCATCTTCCTTTCTTATATAGCATTGTATTTCTAACTTAATCATCCATCTTCTCAAATAGTTCCTGCAAGATATATGAATGATTTTGTTTGTTTACTATTCTTACCTCGAGTATTGCAAGTAAGCATCAAGTTGAGTGTCAAACTCAACTTGTCTGAAATTTTTTCCTACCAAGTGTAAACTTTGCATCCCATTATTGCCTACCAAATTTCAGATCCTTGCAATTTGTAACACTGCCACTTTTTTCTCCTTCTCTCTCTCTCTCTCTCTCAACTTTGCATGGACATAATTCTGCTGCTGTCATTAGCAGCACTCTCCCCTCCCTTCTTGTCCATCCTGTCTTCACAAAAAACATCATATCCTTTCGTTTCTATTCCTGTCAAGATGTCATTCTCATCCAATCATGTTTCACTTTTATTATTATTATTTTATGGCATATCCATAGAGTCCTGAGACTCATTGTGAGAGATCCAAATTAACCATTATACACACAAATCATACCATACCTCTTCTTGAATCCATTTACCATCAGGCAACTCACAACCAATTCTTATAAACCATTCCACTCACTGACCACTCTCCACACAAAAAATCTGACCCCCCCCCCACCCCTACTAACCACACTCTTACATGACATCCATGGATGGTCCCCTAGTTCTCTATTTGTCATATTTGAAAGATTGAAAGATTTCATTTGCATTAATTTTATAAAATCCCTTTAATATCTTAAAAGTTTCTATCCTGTCCCCTCTTTTCTGCCTATCAACTAAACTTTTCAAACTACAAACCTTCAACCTATCTTCATAGGACATATTCTGCAGACCATCTTGGTCACTCCTCTCTGAATCTTTTTAACCACCTCATGGTTCCCAAGAAACCCAGGCGACTAAATCTGTGTGCAGTAGTCAAGATGTGGCCAAATTATTGCCTTATAAAGAGGGATAATAACTTCTACTTTTTAGCATGTTTTTCAACATCCAATTAATTCATTGTGCTATTTTACCAACTCCTGCATTATACCCTCTGAACTTTAACTCTTTGTCCACCAATTATCCCCAAGTGTCCCTTATCCCTTGTCCCTTATCGATTATCCCCAATTATCCCAATATTCAATTTCCTGCAAACCAATACCATCAATATGATATACCATATGCAACCTTATCAACTTGAAGTGCATAACCTTACATTTTGCAACATTAAATTGACAATCATTATCCTTTGCCTACAGTGCCAATTTATTTAAATCATCCTGCAGGATATCTATATTGCCTTTATCAACTATTGCTCTCCCCAGTTTTACATCATCAGTAAACAACTGAATATCCCCTCTTAAATCTTTCCCTATGTGATTAATATACAAATTAAAGAGTAGTGGCCCTAGTACTAAACCTTGAGGTACTCCACTAGTTACCATCATTCTCCTAGATTTCACTCTTCCATATACTATTCTCTGGTGTCTGTCCATCAGCCAACCCCCATCCATGCTACTACCTCACATCCATTCCCATTTGCTCCAGTTTTTTTTAATAGTTTTCCATGTGGTATTCTGTCAAATGTCTTGGCAAAGTCATGCAGTATCATGGTGTAGCCATTACCTTTATCCAATTCTGCTGTCACTTTATTATGAAATGTGAATAAGTTACTAAGACAGGACCTATCCTTTACAAAGCCATGCTGCCCATTATTGAGTATCGCATCCTTATCTACCCACTGTTGTATTTTACCTTTTACCAACTTTTATAATTCTTGAATCACTCCTGATATATTAATTGGTCTGTAATTTGCTACCTCTGTCTTGGAGCCACCTTTATGCAATGGTACTATTTACTGAGCCTCTGTAACTCAGTGAGTATTGATGGAGCCCTTTGGTCAGAAAGACCTGGTTTCTATTCCTATCCATCACACAATGAACTTTTATCTGGTCTCTTTTGACTGAAGGTGAGTTAGCCAGTCCTTTATGGAGGTTGAGGGTTTTTCCCCAGGTTTTTCGTTCCTCAGAACAGGCAAACCAGCCTGTGAGTATACATGGATCTACAGTCATAAAATACATACTTAATCCCTCAATAGGAGGGCTCAACCAGTCCTAAGGGGTGGTGGAGGAAAGGGGAAACCCCACACAGGGAAAAAAAAAACTATCTTACCCTCTTTCCACTCCCTTGGAACCTAGCCATAGCTAAGACTTAGATTGACTACTTCATCAGAGGCAATGCCAATTCTCTTGTAAATTCACGTAGTACATGGGCTGATATGCCATTTGGTCCCACTATTGTGTTCAGATTCATATCTTTTAATATGCTGAACACCTCCTGTTCATCTACCTAAATGTTGATATGCATCTCTGTAACATCATCTGTGTCCAGGAGTTTGACTACCATGATGTGACTTATGGTTGATTACAGGTATAATGATAATGTGGTGAGAACCTTATCTCTTCCACATTTGTTGCACGTATTTGTGGCTGTAATCCATGTGTGTTCACAGGGCTAGTTTTCCTGTTCTGAGGGATGGAAAACCCGACTTTCTGGATGAAAAAACTTTCTACCCTCAGTATGAGACTGGTAACTCACCATAGTCAAAGGAGATTAGATAAAGGTTCCTCACATACTCAGGTCTTTCCAACCAAAGGGCTTTGTCTATACTGACTGAGTTATGGAGGCTCCTCTGTAACATAAGCAACTGTAAAATTACCACCTGGATGATACACCTTTGCAAAATGATTACTCAGAAATTCAACTATTTCTTTTGGTTCAGTCACTTTCCTACTATGAGCATTGTTTAAATCATTCTACCATAGCCATTTTCCCTCTTACTTGCTACATAATGCAAAAGCTCTTTTGGGTTTACTTCAGCCTGTTTGGCTAATTCTCTCTCATAGTCATTTGACCTTCATTACCATACTAGTCACCCTTCTTGCTTGCACTTTGTACAGTTCATGAGTATGCTGATCACTTTTTTCCTTTATATTTCCTCCACGTTTTTTTTTTTTTGTTGTTGTTGTTGCAGTTCTTGCTTTATATCTCTACTCATCCACTTAATTCCAACTTGGTTTATCCTCCTGGCCCTGGATATGCATTCTTATACTGCTACTCTCAAGTAATCATTAACCACTGACAGTCTTTCCTTTAGTTTCTCAAGCCATGCATTGTTTCAAAATGACTCATGAAGCTCCCATAATCATCAGTCTCATAGTTGAACATAAATCCCTTCTTGAAGGAAAACTCCATGTTTGGCAACTTTCCAGAATGAGACCACATGGTTACTCTTCCCAATTAGTGGCACTGTGTTGTGGGTATATCTTCTGATGATATTATCAGATCTAACACTCTGAAGCCCTTCTCCCCCTCTATAACATGTTGTTTCATGTGATTATCCCTTAGCAACAGTATAAATCCAACTTCCATCTTGACATGCCTCCTTTCCTCCCTCCAGTTGATGTTTACATAGTTAAAGTCCTCCCATAGTTTGTTTGGCCTACACTCATGGTGCTAACTAATCTGTTGAAACATGGAATCTATATCTTCCTGTGGTTGGGTACTTTGTTGGATACTGCTATAGACTAGGGAGGCTATAGCAGTACCCAACAATGTATTTTGTCCTATTTGCTTCTTATCGCACACCAGGCAACCTCAAATGAACCATCTCCTTCAGACCTAAAATCCTCTTTAATTTCTAATTTTGTTGGTTATAATTCTTCAGCTCTCATCGGCAATACCCCACCTTCTGTCCTATTCCTGCTATCCTCCCTGAAAATACTCTTTACATTCGATCCCTCTAACCATATCATTTTCAGTCAACCAGGTTTCATGGGTGCCTATAACTTTGGGCCAAGTCGAGCTTATCAATGACAAAAACTTCTCACTTTTATTCGTGATACTTCTTGCATTTGTGTACATGCATTTCAACATCCCTTTTGTACCCATAGTTACCCTTGTGTAATGTCATTACCAACCCATTTAAATTGGAAACCTGTGAAATCCCATTCAGTATTGCATGATTATTACTGTACACATGTTTATTTCACAGGGTTGGCCAGACACATGCTAGATTTCATTCATAATATTTTTAGTTTCCCTGGTTTTACACTACCATGCTCTCACTAAACAATACTTTCTCCAAACATCTTATTCCAAAATCATTTAAATGTAGTCCATCAGGATTTTGTCCATCACTCCATACATCGATAAACTGCACATCATTCCTCCTGCACAATCTTCTCATTGGCAATCATGACCCCTCTCAATTCTGTCCTGTTATATCAAGTAAGCAGATCCACAATCTTTACTTTCTTACTCTTCATTTTTATTTCCACTAACAACTCTTTCATTTCTTCTGTCATTTCATATTTCTCACCTCTCATATTTCTTTTAATTGAGCCAAGATCATATTTTTCTATGTTGTATAGGTTTCATTGTTTTCTTTAATTTTATTGATGCTTTAATGACCACAGGGTTGTAGTCTGATCCAATATTTTGGCTTGTAATGTTTTGGCTTGTAAGATGTTATTCCAGAATCTTTTTTTTAATCATTATATAGTCAATTTAGTTCCTGCAGCTATCTCCGGGACTTTTCCATGTGTAAAGTCTTCTAGGAAGCCGGCTAAATAAAGTATTACCAGATTGTTTTCTTCACAGAACTGTATTAATCTTCCTTCTCTTGGATTTCTATGTTCCAAGCCCTGGTTTCCCATGCAGGAAGAGATCTTTTCTGAGCCTACTTTAGCATTTAGATCTCCCATAACGATTGTTATGTCATCTGATTTAGCGTTGTTAAGTACATTTTGTACAATAAAAATATTAAAAGGTTGAGCTGCAATTTTTATTGCAATTACTCTATCACTTATGGGTCAAAATACAAGTAAGGATTGAGAAATCTTTTAGTATACAAATGCTACTCCATTTCTATGACTGTCTCCACACGAGTATATAATTGAATGACTCTTTCTGTTTATTTTTCCACTAAGTCCATTTGATTTCACTGATACCAGCAATGTCAATTTTTATTGGCTCTTTCACTTTCATTGACTTTCACTGACTGACATATGTAACAAAATATATGAAACTGGACACCTACCAAAAGATTTTAAGCACCTGACATTTCCTACCAATACCTAAAAAATCGAAGACATTCAAATGTGAAGAGTACAGAACAATCAGTCAGATCAGTCGGATAGCAAAAGTTATGTTATATATCATCCTAGAAGAAATAAACATAAAATCAAATTGGAAATTAATGAAACACAATCTTGTTTTCAGGAAAATAAAGGAACTAGAGAAGGACTCTTCAACATTATAACTATTATAGAAAGATATCTGGAGAAGCAGAAAGAAGTCTACTTATGACTTCTTTCTGCTTTAGGATATGAGATTACTTCCATACATTGGGATAAGTTCCAGATATGCATAATAAATTATAGAGATGATGTAGGATGAGTGTTAGCTCTGGTGCACAATGTTTGAGAACAATTGTGCACCAGAGTTGGGGAAATGCCATCAGGACCAGAAGACTTTTTAGTATCCAAGTTATTTAGTAGTTTGCTGATAACTTTTTTGTCAAACTATAGGAAGCATGTGGTGCTTGGATTCCAGTATGATAGGAAGTGATTTCCCTTTTGTCATCTCTGCAGGAGAGTGAAGAAAGGAATGATGCCAGGAGGTCAGCTTTATCTTTGGGTGAAATGGTGCCGCCATGATGAGAGAGAGAGAGAGAGAGAGAGGTGGAAGTGCAGGATAGCAGAAGTTACATCCAACAGCCTTAGCAAACGACCAGAAGGCATGGCTTCCATTTGGACAGGAGGCGAGTTTTCTGTTGGTAGCCTTTATAAAATCAGATTTGGAGCAACTGATGACTGATTTGCATATATTGCTGCTTTGGTATAGGCAAGCCACATGTGGTAAGCTGAAATTTTTTTTTTCTTTGATTTTTTTTTTTTTGCGTTTACACATTTTTTGTTGAATCTGGGCTTGGAAAGTGGATGCAGATTCCAGAGGTTATCCCAATTGCTCCTTTGTAGTGCCAGAGGATGTGAGGTCCAAATAATCAGGGAATGGAGTGGGCAGATCTACAATTTTTGTTAGATCATTATTTATAGCAAGGACTTCTGCTTCTTGTCCTGTTTGGTCATTGGTGCCGGAGTAGGGGAGCCAGTTGGAATTGTGGACATTGAGGTTACCCAGGAAGATGACCTCACACATTGGATAGCTGGATTGCATGTAGTCAAGTTTCATGGACTGGAATGTAAAGAGATCTGAGTGGTTATTAGTGTTTGAAGACTGATAAATTCATCAAATGAAAGTTACTAAATGGGACAAGGAAACCTTGAGCCAGTAAAGCTCAAAAGCAGGGGAATTCTAAATTAGCCATTCTCTGGCAGGCTATGTCAGATTTCACAAAGGTGCAGGTGGTGAAAAGTATCGTGGTGAAAAGTTTCATGAAGTGTGTGGTTTGGGTACTGGTAGTGGATAGTTGATGTAACTGCAATCTGGGTTTCTGTCAGAAATACGATGTCTGGTCTAGAAGATTGTAAGTGATAGTAGATGTCATTTATGTTTGTTAATGCCACTAAGAGAGATGAGTTGACATGCTTAGAAAAATTAAACATGGAGACTTAAACTTAAGTGACATAGGCAAAAATTTAACAGCTAATAAATGTATGTAAAGTTCTGAAACCACTTAATATTGTAGTATTGTATATTGTCCTGTCAGGAAGATTTCTATCTTCCTTTCTTCATCTAAAGACAAACTTTTTCCACTCAATCTTCCAGGTGTCTACCAGATCCCATGCTCCTGTTTCTGTCTTACTTTGGACAGTTTGAGAGATCTGCAGTCATCCATCATGAAGAATATAAATCTTACATCCAGTATCATGAACCGAAACAGTCTGGCTTAGTAGAACATGCTGTCTCGACTAAACATAGAAGTAGATTCCTTATAGAGTGCTTATATGAAGAGAGTTGTGAGACCTTTCTATGCTGATCTAACTTAAGCAGATCTGATGGCCTTCGGTTATCCACTTTATGGAAAATATTATTATATCATTTTTATGCAAATTCCTGATTATTATATTATTGTAATTTTTTTTTAAATAATTGGGAATTTTACTGACCATTTGTTTTCACATTAACACTATAGTGGTACTTTTTGAAAATTATTCTTTAATGTGTAATTTTATACTGCGTTCCATTTTCAATATGCCTATATTGGCATATTGAGGATGCCTTTGTCTACATGGAAAAACAAACAAACAAAATTGCATTGCAACTAATAAATTTATTTTATGTAAGTTTAAGTTTCCATGTTTAATTTTTCTAAGGAATATAGCACAGATGGTCTCATGTGGGGAAACTGGCTTGAGAAATGAGAGGATGCACATTATATTGTAGAGCCAGGAGTAATCATAGCTATATAAATACATAGACTGATTTTTTGTATACAAATGCAAGGAGAATTAAGAATAAAGGAAATGAGTCTTGTGGCATTGATTGATTAGTCATCCAAAGACCATTTGTATCAGTGAAACATAGAACTGAGGAGGAAATTCCAACAGAAATAGAAATCAACAGGTGCAGCATATTTTGGCAGGAAAGTAAGCATGGTGGTGGTGGTGTAGTGTTACTCATAAGCGACAAATTGTGCCCTCTCATGGTGGATTATCACAGTGAAAATAGCACTAAGAGCTTTATGAGTATATGATGTGAAATAGACCTTTATAAGACAAGATATTTAGTAGGATGTTGCTAAGTCTAGGGCATATAGATGGGGTTGAGCAGGAAATGTTCAGGCAAATGAGTTTGGTAAATGCAGGGAATGATAATTATGGGGGACTTCAACAATTATAGCAGTATAAACTAGACAGAGGAGGCAGCATGCTTTACTAAGGGAACTGCATTTTGGATTTCTTGAGGGACAATTGTCTTAGGCAGCATGTGGTTAAGGGGAACATGAGTATCAAGAGTTTTGGATTTGGTCATAGTATCAGAGGCTCTGATTGTGACTGAGATGTTATACTTGTCCAGTTAGAGTGACCATGTAATTCTAACTTAGAGGATGAACCAGTTTGCAGTAATACAATGGGTGAATTTGAAGGAATAGAGGTCAGTAGTACATAGGAGATACTATAGAAAAAAATTGTCAGCAATGGGCATTTGTGTATCTCTCTCTTGAAGAAGATAGTGATCTGAAGTAAGACTGATAACTAGAGTAATTAATCAGGAGTTGCAGATGGAAAAGTAGTTATGGAAGTCATGTAAAGAGAGGTGGAGAACAGCAACAGCTGTAGGAGGAATGTGATGCTCAAGCTAAGAAGGTAACTAATACTGTAAGGACAAAAATATTAGAATATGAGTATATACTAGTACCAAAATCCAAAGAGATTTTTGCTATGTGGTGAATAGGAGGAGAAATGACCTTGCTATATGGAGATGGGACCCAGATGACCAATGCAGATCACATAATTTCTAGAAAGATACAAGGAGTAGTGAAGTAATAGGTGAATGAAGGGGATGTATTCTGAATACTGCATGTGCTAAATGTCAGTAAGGCAGGAGGATTAGAAGGAATTTCAACATGCTTTAAGTGATGTGCTATGGAACTGACCGTGCCATTAACTCTGCTGTTTTACTGAAAATCTTCTAATGGCTCATCATGAGAGACCCATTATTTGTACAATACCTATCATACCTTTCCTTAAACTCATTCACTGATGAAGCACTTACAACTACCTCTGGCAATCATTCCACTCGTTCCTCCTCATAACAAAAAATATAGTCCTAACACACTTGCTAACCACATTCTTACACAGTTTCTTTTATTACCCTTTGTTCTCTCTCTTCCTGCCATGTAGGAAGGGAGAGAACAAAGTCTTCAGTGTCCTATAAAACCCCTTTAATAACTTATATGCTTTTTCATATCTCCTCTTTTTTGCCTAAATTTATTTGTTCCCTGCCTTCGGATCTTCTCCACCACTTCTTTATCCACATGGAATCTTGGTATCCAGATATGGCCTTACTAAAGCCTTATATAGGGGACCCATAACTTCTCTATTGCTGTTTGTTAGTGTTCTTCAATAATTGTGTAATCTGATGTGCTGTTTTGGCTACCTTTGCAGTATTCCTTCTAAACTTCAAGTCCCTGGCCTCTTCAGTTTCCTGTAGTTCAGTTCCATTAATATAAAACACAGCCTGTGATATCTTCTTCCCAAAGTGCATCCGTCATATTACACTTGTCCAGATTTAAATGGCACCAGGTCAAGACTACTTTACAGTAATTAATTAAGTTATGCTGCCTCTGATCACTTTCTCCATGCAGAGGCAGCATAACTTAATTAATTACTGTAAAGTTCTCTGATGCTATGACCAGATACATCACTCTCAAACCTTGTCTCCCACTCATTTACATGCTCTCTCAGGTAATTATCTCTCAGTAGCTATGTAAATTCCATTTCCTTTCTTCCCTGTGACCATTCTTCCTCCCAATCTATGTCCCCATAGTTGAAATTTTCCATAATAATCACTCAACCTGCACCCATCATGCTAATTTGCCACTGCACATCATTCTCCCTTATACCTCCCCTTCCCCAGATTATAGCAGTAACCAGTTATATATTTCATCCTGTTGGTCTCAGTCTTGGACCAGATATGCCCAGATGAATGTCCTCTGCATCCCAGTCCTCCTTATGTATTTCTACTCATTTTGGCTTCAGTTCTTCTGCTATCATTAGCAATACCGTCCCCATCCTATTCCCTCTGTCCTCTCTAAAGATATTATATTCTTTGCATTCTGTCTCTATGACTGCATTATTCTCACTCAAGTCTCACCAATGCCTATAACTTTTGGCCAAGTTGAACTAACCCATGCCAGAAACTCTGCATCCTTAATCCAAATACTTCTAGCATTAGTATACACAAACTGCAATATCTCCTTCATCTCACAACTTTGCTTACACCTTGTGTTGCTTAACCTACTAAAGTTAAGAACCTGTGGCACTACATTCAACACCATGTTCACGTTCCCATTTATCAAGCTCTAGGTTGTCTAGATCCACACTCATCTGTATCCCTTCCAAAAATTCTAGTTTACCTGGCTCTGCACTTCTGAAATCTCACTGAACAATGCATTCTCAAAACACCTTTCCATTATCATATGTCATTCTCTTCATTTCATTCTTACTGTCACTGTTTCCACAAACAACATAAACCTTCCTATTCACAGTTGCATTTTCATGCATTTCGTCTTTCGTCTGCCATTTGCTCTTGAAATGCTTAATGTAAACCCCCTCATTTGTTTCTTTCTCCTTCCATAAATTTTAATTGTTTTAATTGTTTCATTGGGTATCTCCATGGAGTCAGTAGACTCATCCCAGGAGACCCAAACAATCAAAATAATATCTATCATATCTCTTCTTGAATTCATTTACAGACGAAGAACTCACAACTGATTCAGGCAATGCATTCCACTCATTCACCATCCTCCAGGCAAAAAACCTCATTCTCACACCCTTGTTAACCACACTTTTCCCTAATTTCCAGGGATGACCTCTTGTTCTTCCATTACTATCACACAGCTGAAATATTTCCCCTGCATCAATCTTATAAAAACCTTTTAGTAATTTAAATGTTTCTATCATATCCCCTCTTCTCCGCCTATCAACCAACCAAATTTTATTCTATAAAGTGGATACATTTCATATCCTGCAGAGAAGAAAATCATGGACGTTAAAATCACCTAACATTGTTTTATGTATGCCGTTTTCAGAAGTTTGTAGATCTCAGTCATCCCTCTTTCGTCTGTTTGCTGGTGTCTGAATCCACACATTCTCATTTTATTATTATAATCTTTATTCCACAATCCTAATATAATTTTTAACACTCCTTTGCATTCTCTCAACTGTAACAGAATCACCATAGAAACCAAGAGACCTGCACAGTAGTCCAAGTGAGATCTTGTAAAGAAGCAGAATGGCTTCCTTATCATTACATGTCAAGGTTCATTTCAGCATTGCAATTATCCACTTAGTTTTATTTGCAATCTTTCTATCATATGTGGTGTTAGAACTTCAAATTTCTATCTAGTAAAACTCCATGATCCCTAGCCTGATCAGTTTCTTCTAGCATAATCCCACCAATATAATATGACAGTGGTGGCGAACCTTTTTATGTGCACTTGCCAAAAGTTTACAAAATATTATTCAGTGTGAAATCGATTATGGTACAATTAAATTGATGGTTTGAAAAAAAAAAAAAAAAAAAAAACGGTAGTCAGAAAAATATTTATGCATTTTACCTCACCATAGATGTCAGCTGAGCAGGGGAAGCAGCAGAAGGATGTCAACTTGTTGGCAAAACGCTTACCGTATTTATTTGAATATAACTTGCCCTCATGTATAACTCGCACCGCCTGATTTTACTTTACGAAAAAAAGACATTAAAAAGTTTTGCATAATACCTCGCACATGAAAAATGTTTAAACATGTTCACATCAAGGTGACAGTAACTTGCTCCCTGCGGTACCAACACGCCCTCCCCAACAGCCATTATACTGCAGCTGCAAGAAAAATATAGTTTTATTGTGTCCCTGAATAAGGTACAGATGCTTATGCAGTCTGTGTAATATATTTCTCTACAAATAGTGCAATTAGAGACAGCTGGAATAAAAACAGCGCTAACTAATGAATCACGTGTCCCCTCTCACAGAAACTATGCTCTATAAACTCCAACAAAACTATATGTTGCACTGGAAACACAGTATCTACCTAAAAACTATTGTCCAATTTTTCAATTATATGAAATAAGTGTTTGTTTGATTGCATTTAAAATTCAACAAAATTCTTACTAGCATAACTAAAACTAAAAAGTTAGCCTTAGTGATCTGTTATAATGACATGAGAGTAAGAATTTTGTTGCTGTTTTCTGTCCATTAGCTTATTAATTCTGGGATGAATTGAAGTGATAGCCAAACGGAGACAGTCAGAAAGTTGTAAGTGGTTCATCTGTTTCATTATAAGTACAGTCATGACAGAAAATGCAGTTTCACAAATATATGTGGTGGAAAAACAAAGAAGAAATCTCGTTGATATTTCATATAAATTTGGATATTCATTTTTCATTCTTATCCAGAATTTCGAATTAGTCATAGAATTAAAAGTACTTTCTAGTTCTTTGTCCGATGATAATTCAAAAGTTGAAGGATTTCTTCATGGGAAAGGGCTGTCTCTTTGTGTTCAACAAAGGGGTTCACATAGTTTGCTTCTGGGGATCCTCATATTCAGGATAAAACTTTTCAAACGACAACAACATCTTCAAGTGGGCTGCAACAACAACAACATATAATACTGAATTGTGTGCATAGAAATCATCTGCTTCCATAATATAATCTGAGTAGGACTGAAACATTTCATTATTTCTTTCTGTAGTCATATTAACCCCCAACCGGCCACAATGTCTATAGACGTCGAGATAAATATGGATACGAAGCTCTAAAACCCATTGAATAACATGGATAAGAAGTGCAATTTGGTGTCACTATTTCATCCACATTGGCCAGTAGGGAGGTTAAGCCAGAGTTTGAGTTTCGTTTTGAATGATTCCATCTTGTTCCAAGCATTAAATATTGTTGTATCTGGACCTTGAAGTTTTAATTCAACTCGTTTATGTAAGACAATATGTCGCTGAGATATGCCTGCCTGGCTACCCATTTCTTATCCTGGAAATAATGGGACAGGTCACTTTTCTTATTAATTAGAAATAGCTCAGCTTCTTTTCGGAGTTCATATAACCTCTCATGAACACTTTGCTGCAGGACAGCCAACGAACTTCCGAATGTCGAAAGATTTCGATGTCTGAAAATTCCCAATCACTCATGAATACTTCCATGTTTAAAAATACGCTGCTTCGTCACTGACATTTCCTACATAGATGTTATTTATGTGTTCTGGGTATGAGCTTTTTGTTACATTCACGAATATTATATTTTCCTCAGAATATTTCCACTATAAAATATTTATTCATGAAAAATGACAAATTTCAGAAGAACCTCTCGCTGCCTGGTATAATTGATGCCAGGGCCCAGTGATTGAGAAACCCGGATCTACAATGAGTTGACTGAGGCAAAGAAAAATTGTATTTGTTCACAGCCCACTGTAGGAAGATGCCCGGCAGATATGACTGCCATGTTACTCTTAATATCATATGTTTAGAAGACATGTTTTGACAAAGTTGCAGCTGGTGACTTTTCATATGCTAAAAATATTAAAGATAATGAACTTGAGTTAATTAATAAGCTTTTAAATAATGAAAAGTTTTGGCAACTAAACACAGTTCTTTTCTATCAGCTGAGTCATGTTATTATGCCCCTCAGCCAATGGCTAGAGGTTCTTTACATCAGCTGTAGTTTTCAGCTGCTGGGCCTTGTTCCTACAGTAGGCTTTGTGTTTGTTGGTTAGTTTCTTTTGTGTAAAACAAAATTTAACTTGCACGTATTGTAACCATAAAAAAAAAAAAAAATGAATAATAAGGATATCACCTGTAAATCGTTGACTTGCCAGCAAAATTCTTGGACATGCCACCTCTGGCATGCGTGTCATAGGTTTGCCATCTATGTAATATGACATTGGATATCTGATATCATCAGACCAAAGTGCATGACCTTACATTTACTAACATTAAATGGATAGCCATTTTCACATGCCCACAATTCTAGCCTATTCAAATCATTCTGTAAGCACTGCATATCATATCAGCTGCCTTCCTGATTACTCTGCCATGTTTGCATTATCAGCAAATAGCTCTGTCTCCTGTCAAATCCTTCCCTATTTCAATGTATAGATTGAATAACAATGGACGAATAGCTGATCCTTGTGATACACCAATGGTTATCTTAAATCTTGCAGACTCACATCCTCCATGTATCACTTTTGGATATGTCATTTAACCATCCTTCACACTAATATTTTATAATCCAATCCCAAATTCTCCAATTTATGCAACTGTCTTCCATACTGTATTCTGTCAAAAGCCTTAACTAAGTCCACACAATTATCATGGTGTATTCATTTCCTTTGTCTAACTTAGTGGTAACATTATGGAATTTGAGCAAGTTGAACTAAACATGACTTTCCCTTAGTAAATCTGTTCATTGCAAAGTGTAGCTTCTCTGTAAATTCATTTTTGTATGCATGCTTTTCCAACTTTTCCAAAATCTTCAACACCATTCCAGAGATCCTGATAAGGTCTGAGGCTCAAGTTATGTAGCCTGGTCAATTGAACACACTTTTAGTATCTGTGCTGATATCCATTAGACTAATTGCCGGATTCTTATTCAGTTTCTGCAACAGCTCTAGTACCTCTTGGTTATACACTTGAGTTTCTTCATCCAATGAAGAGGTAGCAGTGAGCTCAATGTTGCATACACCAGATTTGATAGCTTTTAGCAAAAGAGGCACTCATTAGGTGAACAATCTCTTTGGCATCAGTTACCTGCATACATCTGCTTTCAGTAAATGTATTCATAACTGATATCGTTTTTATTATTATTATTATTATTCAGGCCTCCATGGAGTCAAAAGACTCAGTGAGAGGTCCTTCCTGAGAGCATAAAGTCTGTCAAGACTCATCGAGGGGAGGTCCCCCCCTAAGAAACACAAAGTCTATCATACCACTCCTTAAACTCATTGACCGTTCTCGCTCTCGCCACTCCATCAGGCAATGCATTCCACGGCTCAACCACCCTCCACGCAAAGAAACCACCCCTCACCTGCTTGCTCACAGTTTCCTTTCATAACTTCCAGGGATGGCCTCTTGTCATCGCTCCTTTCTGCTGTTCAATCAAGCGAAAGAACTCCCCAGTGTCAACCCTGTAACCACCTCTCAACAGTTTAAAAGTCTCAATCATATCAACTGATATCCTTATGCATACAGTATTCCTTCCACAAATATTTTTCTTACAAATCTCTTACTTAATAATATTACACATTCTGATATTGCATCATTTAAGTATTTTTTAAATTCTTTCCATGAACTATCAGTATTCTTCCCATCCAACAACCGACATCATGGTGTAGAACCTGGCATACTCTTCAATTGGTTATAATTTCCTGCTTTGTAGTTTAGCATGTAACCTTTTCTGAATAAAACGTTCATAGACTTAGCTGCCTCCCAGATCATTATCACATGATTCCTGTCACCAGCTAGAAACAAAATAGTTAATATAACTGAAAACATCCTCTCTGATGCTATAATAAGAACTAACTTTTTTGAACTTGAGATCCATCTATCACATGCTGCTTGAGAGAGTTTCATCGCTCAGTAAATTCAGTTTCATTCTTCTCATGAGATTTCTCTGCTACTTAGTCAGTGTTCTGATATTAATGTCCCCATTATGATTCCTCATTTTGCACTCATCATCATCTTTATTTGATAATGCATTTCTTCATCACCATCAACTGATAAACTAGGTTTGTAACAGCACTTCATGTATTTGATCTTGTTAGACTCTGCTTCACACCAGATGCTTTCAAACTCACTATAACATGGTCAACTGTTACTAGTATTGCAGTCATAGGTCTCAAATCTAACTGGATTCATATTATCCAGTATCATTAGCAGCACATTGTTCTTCAATAAACGTGATTCTTCAAAAAAAAAAAAAAATCCTTCCTAAATATTATATCCTTTACACTCTATTTTTTTTTAAATAACGAAACCTGTGGTGAGATCATAATTAAAAGAAACACACGTATTAACCACAGTGAAAATTATTTAATGTAAATATTTCATCCTAAGTATCTTAGAACATCATCATCATCAGTACAGTAATTTAAACAATAATAGGAATAACATACAGTTATGGTGCATGATTACAATAGAATCTCATTAAACGCGCATCATGTGTTACAAAAGTAAAAAATAAATAAATAATAATAATAATTATTATTTTACACAATTTTGTATGACAATTTCCCATACTTTAGGAATAGTAAGAACATCATTGCAGTTTAAATTTGGTCTGTGTAGTAGGGTTTCAGAATTTTCTTTATATAAATGTTCATGTTTATATAAAGATCTATGTAAAAGTTTAGACTTTTCCTAATGGATCCTATGGCTTGGATTTTCAATTCCGTGTTGAGAGAGGCCAGATTTTTGCAGTTTAAAAAGACGAATGTGTCTTGATGTTCCGAGATGCGTTTCTGAACAGATCTACCTGTCTGTCCAAAGTAAGACAATTTGCATGAGCATGGAATCTCATAAACACCAGGCAACATAAAGGTGAGAGTTTGTCCTTAGGAGAAGGTAACAAGTTGTAAATTTGGTTGATAGGTTTGTAAGTAGTGGCAAAATTGCATTTCTTCATAATTTTAGAAAGACGTTCGGAGATGCCTTTGTTGTAAGGTATGGGAATCCTATGGACTTCTTGTCTGGTTTGATGTGTGGGAAAGTGACTGATGATTTTTTTGTGTTGTTTTAGGATTATATCCATTTAGGATGGCGGTATTTTTGATTACTTCTAATTCTTGGTTTAGAGATTCTTCAGAGGAGCAGAATGTGTGTGCTTTGGAAACTAGTGATTTAATAATGCCAGATTTCTGAGATGGATGATGAGCGGAAGAATTGTGAATGTAGTGACCTGAGAATGTAGGCTTGCGAAAGACAGACATGGCGATGGAACCGTTTTCTTTTCTTTGAATGTGTAAATCCAAAAAGGATTTACAATTTACAAATGAAGAAGGTTAATTTTATCTAGAAACAGTTGTAATTCATGTTCGGGATGATCCCAGACTGCAAATACATCATCGACATATCTTAACCAAATTTTTGGTTTGGGTTCAAAAGTGAATATTTTTTCCTCAAGGTGTTCTAGAAACAAGTTTGCTAGGTTTGGTGATAAAGGAGATCCCATTGCTGTTCCTTTCCTTCTTCTTGCTTGCAAATTTTACCTTTCCAGGTGAAGTAACCTGATGCAATAACAAACTTGAACAAATCAGCTATATCAGACGGAAATTTTTTAGGTTAGTAATTCTATTGTTTCTTTATGGGGAATGTTCGTGAAGAGGGAGACAATGTCGAAGCTGATTAACAAGTCAGTTTTTGACAGTTGAATGTCTTTCATTTTTGTGTGAAACTCTGTAGAATTTTTGATTGAAGAGACTGAGTGGCCTATGTGAGGATGGAGAAGGTTAAATAAGAATCTTGATAACTTGTAAGTTGGACTGCTAATACAGTCTATGACGGGTCTGAGTGGAACATTAGTTTTGTGTAGCTTAGGTAAGCCATAAATTCTAGGAGGTCTGGCATGGTATGTCTTAAGTTTTTTGATTGTTTCTTCATCTAAGGAGGAAGTTTCATTAAGTAGCTTATTTAATTTTCTGAGTTGATGTTTTGTAGGATCATAATCCAATTTGGCGTAAGTATTGCTATCTCGAAGAAGTAAATTAATTTTCCGGTCATATGAATTGGTATCAAGAACCACAGTGGTATTTCCTTTATCAGCTCTGGTAATGATTATGTTTTTATTACGTTTTAAGGATATAATAGCTTTCAATTCTGATGATGGGATATTTAATTCTGAAGGTTTGACATTGTAGATCACTTTAGCTACCTCAAAACGAAGTCTGTTGGCTTCAATACTGGAGAGATGGTTGACGTTTCTTTCTATATTATATATGAAGTCTAAATATGGGAAACGTTTTGGTGAAATCACAAATTTATGGCCTCTTGCTAGAACATTTAATTTGTCTGTTGTTAGAAACAGACTTGTCAAATACATTAAATCAAGAATGGCTACAATTAATTATAACTGTCTCAACGAATTCAGGAAAAAAAGCTTTTGATAAAAAAGCAATAGTGCTCTACATAATAAATACCTTAATCTACTAAATCGATCAAAAAAACTCACTAACAAATTACCAACAGAAAAATGGGTAGTCAATTTATCTAACCGTCCACTAACAACAGTTTCACTGTGGTTAATACGTGTGTTTCTTTTAATTATTTACACTCTATAGTAGTTAGTATGTCTTTTTCTGATATCCAGGTTTACCTAATGCCTACAATCCAAGGTCCCAACATATTCACTGAGGCAATAAACTCTACCCCTTTGTACAGACTGATAATAAGTTATTATGGGAGAGATTGACTTCAATTTGGGTTTATATAGGTCATATTTATTTGAAACTAAGTAAGAAAATACCGACAGGTTTCACCAATTTAGCTGTTTGGCTACTTCAGGGTAAAAATAGATGTAAAACAACTTAAATGCTAAAACTATTCACTGAAAACGGATGGATGCATCAGCCTTACAGTCTATCGCAAACCAACCAACCAACACAGGTTGATACTTGCACTTCACTTCTTCACACCACATTTCTCAGAAACTAAGCATCGTACGCATGCTAAAAAATAGAGCCTCTCTTATCACTACAGAAGATAAAGACCTCAAAGATGAACTATCCCTGATATCAAAAAACCTTATAAAATTGATCCACAAGATACTTTTGTGACCCTCCCCTCCACAATGACAGCCTGAAGAAATACATTATAATTCCACTATTGCGATTCCATATACAGGGACAGTTTCCAATAAGATTGCTACACTCCTCAAGCCACATGGAATACGAGTAGCTTTTAAACCTTCAAAGACCATATGCCAATTCTTAAGATCTCCGAAAGACAGTATCCTTTCTTCAAATATGCCGGAGTCTACAATATCTCCCTGTTCGTGCAGATCAAACCACATTAATTTATTAAAGATTAAACTATAGTAATTTAAATTACCATTATCTCCAGGCCTCCATGGAGTCAAAAGACTGACTCGTTGTGGGAGGTTTTTTTTATTAACAAACAGTGCTTTTAACCATGCCTTAATATTATATACTTAATGTCAACTTTCTTAGACATTACATTCCACTCATTCACTAGTCTCTAAGCAAAAAACGTGCTCTACGATCCCTTGTACATAACCACCGTATACAAGTTTCTAGGAATGGCCTTTTTTCTGTCTCTATCTCCTTTCACTTTGGGAAAACTCTCTTCTGTACTCATCTGTATTAAAACATTACTGAGGAATGTTTCAATCACATATCACCAGGAATACCTCCTCTACTTCTATCCACCAGGCTTTTCAGATCGCATTCACTTAAAGTAACCAAATCTGTGCAACCCCATACTGCATCCAAATGTAGATTGACCAAAATCTGTATGGTGGAACTATAACCTTGACTTTCTACACTTTAGTATCCTCCTCATCACTGCCATAATTCATTCTTTTGTTTCAAGCATACTCTTAAATTTTGGGTCTTGTCCATCATCATAGCCAGGCCTCTTAAATTATTTATCTCCTTCAATACATTCCCCTCAACTGAATACACAGCATCCAATCCTTGCCTTCCAAATTTCAAAATCTTAAAAATTTCTAATGTTTAGGTGGTAAACTCACTTATCTGACCATCAACATAATCTAATGAAATTTTCCCAGAAGATCGCAGCAGTTTTTCACCTCATTGTTCTCATTTCATAATCTGCACAAAACTGCATCTCTTCATTAAAACTTCTTCCACTAAAACAAATCCATGTAACACAACACTAATTATTTTTCTGTAAGTGCATACTGCTTTCCCATTCACACATACTGGCTGATAACAGCTAGACAGTTGGCAATAAAGCCAGTGCAAAATCTAGGTATGTACCCCCACCTCCCTTGTGTAATATACATCACCCTGATGTAATTGCCAAAACATGGCCTAACCCCTAACAAACCTATGCTGACTTTTGTAGAGAATCTTGCAGTTATCAATCCAGTCATGTATCATAACCTTTTCAGCTTATGAGGGTGGTCTGAAAAGTTCAAGGCCTATCAATGAAAAAACAAATTTATAATTTCAAAATTATTTTTATTTTTCATCATAATCTCCCTTAAGACTAATACATTTATTCCAGCGATGCTCCTGCACCATTATCCTATTCCTGTAGTTGTTCTCAGTAAGATCTGCAAAATTCCCCTCTACAGCTGCAATCACCTCTTGATTCGAAGAAAAACCCTGACCAGAGACGAAGAGTTTTAGTTTTGGGAAGAGATAAAGTCAGAGGGAGCCAAATCTGGGGAACAGGGTGGATGTTCCAATAATTCATAGTGCAGAACCCTTAATTTTCCCATTTCCAAAACACCTTTGTGGGCAGGTGCATTGTCCTGATGAAAGATGATTTTTTTTTTCTTTTGCAAACCGGGTCTTTACTCACAAATTTTTTTGTCTAGTCTGGTTAAAAGATCAGAATAATATTCCCTGGTTATTGTTTTACCCGTTTCAAGATAATTAATAAACAAAATGCCTTTAGCATCCCAAAACACCGATGTCATGACCTTTCCTGCTGATGGAACCAGCTTTGTCTTCTTTGGTGCTGAACAACAGGCTTCTGTCCACTGTTTTGACTGCTGTTTGGATTCTGGTGTGTAATGGTGAATCCAAGTCCCATCCATAGTAATAAATTGATTCACAAAATCACTTTTATTCTTGTTAAATTGCTCCAAGCACTGTTCAGAGATTTTCATGCAAGTGCGTTTTTGATCTACTGTGAGCAAGTGCGGCACCATCTTGCACAAAGCTTTTTCATTTGCAATTCTTCATGCAAAATATATCCTATACATTCTTTTAAAATGCCTATAGTCTCAGCAATTTCATGCACTTTGACTCGCCATTCATCCAATACCATATCGTGCACTTGATCAATGATTTCTGGTATTACACTTTCTGGACATCCTTCACGTGGATCATCTTCAAGGCTACTCGGCCATTTCTTAATTGTCAAAAATGAACCAGAAGAATGCCCATAAACTTTTATGAACTTTGAATGAATTTGTTGAAAGTTTATTTTTCACTAGGTTAGACTATGATAAATTTAGTTTAATCCTTTATCCCAAACAAAGTTTGGGATAAAGGATTTCGGGAGCAAACAAAGTTTGCACCTGAAAATATCTTCAGGACTGAATATATAGTGTTATACTATCTTACCTGGCTCCCATTGAAGAGACCTCAATAAAGGTCGAAACTAGTCTGGGTAGTAGCCAATCCCTTAATGCATAACAGTATACATATCCACAAGGAGATGTGTTTTGCATTATGGGAGATACTGGGATAGGAGTGTTGGTAGCTTGCTCCACCTTTGCTACAAGTTGCCTGGTGTTGTACTACTTACCCAGGTAAGATAGTACAACACTATATATTCAGTCCTGAAGATATTTTCAGGTGCAAACTTTGTTTGCTCTCACTGGGATAAAGGATTAAACTAAATTTATCATCTTTGAATGAATTTCTTTTGGTGTTAAACCTTATTTTACAAAGAATTTTGTAACCGCACGATACCCAGTTTTATCCATTTCAAGGGATGCAGACAACACTTTTGCTTCAGACTGCTGTATAAAAAAAAAAACTACTTGATAGAATGAGTTGCAATTTCACATGCATGCTTATGACAGCTGTTCTAATTTAGGAAAAAAATCATGCCAATAGTGGTGTGATCTATGGTCGAGGCTGGGAAATTTTCAGATCATTCTCTTATGTAATACCTTAACTACTACTGCTTGTCTGTAGAGACAAGCCTGTAATCTCATTTGTGAAATCTGTAATCTCTTGTTTATCTCATTTGTGAAATGTATGCTAATATTTTTATTTTCTAACTCTCAAAACATTTTCTAAGAAATTACATACATCATTTAAATTTTTTTATTATTATTTTAGGTAATGGCAATAGCAAATAATGTTTGCGATGAAGGGGTATCAATTACTCGAATAACAGAAGGACTATACTGCATTGCTGGAAAGAAGCGCTTTGTTAGGGTAAGTGGCAATCCTATCCTTCATGTCTCATTGGGGTTATTATAGTTCTATAATAGATTAAATTATTATAGTTATGATAGAGTATTCTGTTCTATTTGTACATAATGTGCAACTACAAAATCCAAATCTGGGATGTATTGAATATGAAGAGCCCATGATTTGGAATTTCCAAGTTTTTGGATAATAAATAATTATTATTATTATGGAATCAAAAGACTCATCATGGAAGGTATACGCTGTTATATACAAAGCTCATCAAACTGTGTTTTAAACTCATTTAGTTGAACTCCATTCACCACAGTTTTTGATCTGCTGTGAGCAAGTGTGCACCCATCTTGTGCAAAGCTTTCTCATTTGCAATTCTTCATGCAAAATATATCCTACACATTCTTTTGAAATGCCTATAGTCTCAGCAATTTCATGCACTTTGACTCGCCCTTCATCCAATACCATATTGTGCACTTGATCAATGATTTCTGGTGTTGTTACACTTTTTGGACGTCCTTCACATGGATCATCTTCAAGGTTGGTACGGCTACGTTTAAACTCAGCAGCCCATTTCTTAATTGTTGAAAACAAAGGTGAAGACTGCCCATAAACTTTTATGAACTTCAAATGAATTTCTTTTGGCGTTAAACCTTCTTTTACAAAGAATTTTTATAACTGAACGATACTCAATTTTATCCATTTCAAGGGATACAGACAACACTTTTGCATCAGGCAGCTGTATAAAACCAAACTACTTGATAGAATGACTTGCAGTTTCACATGGATGCTTATGACAGATGTACCATCTGTCATAAGTTTGATGCTGAGACTTTTTCAAACTCCTAATATTTGTACAGCATCTACAGTTTGAATCTGAGAATGATTTATCTACTATATATCAACAGTAACATATATTTATGAGACTTTGGTTATTTCATATATATGTTCTGTCATTATGAAATTTACACATTTTCATGCTGTGAGTAATGGCTAGTCCATGTTGTAAGTAGAAATCTAGTAGGTATTTCCCATTATTGTCTACTTTGGTCTTTCTTCCAATTTTCCAGAAACATTTCTACATGTCTGAGATTCATTTCCTACTTGGCTGTTCAAGTAGGAAATCAAACTTTTCTATTTTCCTATTATGTCACTGCTCTTTTTTGATGACAAAAAAAATCCCTCTACTTCTTTTCCATCTCTGTCATCTCATAGGCACAAATAAGTTTCATTGTTCAGTTTTCTCTTTTGACATGTTTGGTTATATTAAATTACATTCTCTCAATTACATATCATGAATTACATTCTCTCAATCTGTCCTCGTACTCCACATTCCAAAGACCAACTTTGTGAATCTTTTTGACCATTTCCAACATATCCTCGTCGCCATGAAAACCCAGTGACCAAATCTGGGCACAATAATCCATGATGAGGCCTGATCAATGCCTTATAAAATGGCATCATAACCTCTTTTATTTCTGCATGTCAGGGTTTTCTGCATCATTGCCATTATCCAATGTGACATCTTCACAATTTGCTCAATATGGCCCCTGAATTTCCTGTCCCTGTTCATCATCACTCTCAGATCTCTCATCTCCTCCACTTCCTTTAAAGTTTCCCTATCAAAAGTATACTCTGTATCCCATCATTGCTTACCAAACCTTACACTTTGCAACATTGAACTGGTAGTTCCACTTACTTGCTCATTCATGCAATCTATTCAATTCATCTTGTAAGGCCATAACATCTGCTTGACTCTGCATTGCTCTCCCCAGTTTTGCATCATCTGCAAACAGCTGTATATCACTAGTTAAACCCATCCCAATATCATTAACATACAAATTGAACAACAATGGTCCCAAAACGGACCCCTGCAGTACACCACTAGTAGGTGTACTGCAGGGGATTTGTTAATATCATTAACAAATAAGTTACTGACATTGCTCAGACATTGGATCAGTGATGGGCTGTCAGATCGGAACACTGCACCCCCATATACAACTTTCTGTACTGATCTGACAGCCCGTTACTGATCCAGTGTCTGAGCAATGTCAGTAATATATTTGTTAACGATAATTCATTTGGATTGATTGTGTATCTTCAAACGTTTGCTGAAGATGCAAAGTTACATAGAATTTGATGCTAATTCTCTACAGGAAGATTTGAATAGACTTTTAACTTGGACAAATGAATGGGATTGTAGTTTTAATATTAATAAATGCAAGGCATTACACTTTGAGGCACAGAGATATAAGCCTTATACTGTTTTGGTGGAGCTGTACTTCAGGAACTGGACCAGATTCGGGATCTTTGGGTGATGGTAGACAGTAGACTAAAATTACTATGGTACATTGCAATTATTGCGAAGACTGCACATCATATTGCTGCTATGAAAAGTATATTAACATGTAGGGATAAGGCGGTGGTGCTGCCTCTATATCATCTATTGGTCAGACTCCACATAGACTGTTGTGCTCAAATTCATTCGCTTAGTTTTCATTGTGAAATGGAAATGCTAGCAAGGATCCAGAGACGAATGTTCAAAGTGATATTGGTACTCTGGAGTGTTAGTTATGTAGGGCAGTTGAAGAAATGTGGATTGCAGAGTTTGGTAGATAGGAGGAAAAGAGGAGATATGATAGAGGCCTTCAATTAATTAAAGATGCCAAGAAATTATATTCTTGGCTTAATACTTTATCCAAGTGTAAGCAAACAAAGTTTGCATGTGAAGTAACATACTGACTGGGCAACTCGTTTATAGAGGCTAATGACTTCACATCAGTTGCCTTTAGTCTCATAATGCAAAGCACATGATATGTGCTTTGCATTATGTTTTGCACTATATTTGCAAAACACATTACTTCACACACAAACTTTGTTTGCTTACACTTAGATAAAGGATTAAACCAAGAATATAATTTCTGGGCATCTTTAATTTATAGTATAATCAAGTGGGAAGACTTCCAACAACTATCTCTAATCCAGAGTATTTTAGTAATAAGATGTGACATCGTTTGGCTACTTGCATATGGAAATATGACTTCTACATTACTTCCAAATTGGGTAAGATTAGTGATATACAAAAGGGCTTATTAGGTAAATATCTAAATCGGTTTTCTGATGATGTCACATTCACAGTGGATATGAAGATGCCTCTACCAAATTTTGTCAACATTGGTACAACCCGAGTTATGGTAAACTATCCTGGAGTACAAATGCAATGCCTGTGTTGTGGTTCATATGATCACTTGGGTGGTAATTGCCACAAATCTAAATTTTTCAACTGCATGGAGATCAGACATATCAGTCCCTCAAACCCTGTCAGAAATGTGAACCACAACACAGGCATTGCATTTGTAATGCAATGCCAGCACATTAACACTTGTCCTTTTAGAACTTTCGCAGAAAGAGTGGAAGCACCGGTAGAGCCAATTAGAACACCTTATATATCAGAGAGGCATAATGAAAGAGTTTCCAGATCTTCCAATTCAGTCCAGTAAAGACAGCACATCTAAACAAACTACGCTTTGTAAAATCACAAATATAAATAATGCATGACCAAATCAGCTAGAAATTTTGTCCCAAAATTCCAGATCTGCAGGGGCAACTTTCCTAGTCAAAAACTGATGGAACATCACTTAAAATTACCATTAATGAACCTAATATAACTGAACAGGTACAGAACGAATTGCAAAAACATGCAACTGTCCTACAAGGAGAAACTGGAGAAGAAACAGAAAAGCAACTAAGACAACTGAAAGAACTTAATATGCAGACAAGATTGTCAAAAAGCAAAGATGCATTAATAAAAAAAAATTGAAAATAAACAAAAAAAATTTTAAAAATGAACTACATCTAAAAGAAAAAGAATAAAAAATGTAAAGATGGAGAGGGCTGTGGATCATCAAATGAAAACTCTTCAGGCTCAGAAGAGTTTATGGATTACGAAGAGCCAACTAATAAAGAGAAATCAAGAGATATAATTAAAGAAAATATAATAAAGTTTACTGATTCAAAGTTTTTTCAGTACAGTTTATTTACATGAAGCTTCCTAATCAACAATGATATGAATGGAAAGCAACTGGAAAAAACTGGAAAAGTTTACAAGACGCAGGTTTCACAATGCTCCTTCACAGATTAAAGACCTTATCGGGTTCATCCAAAATTTAGAAGTTAAAGACCTACCAGTGACACTTCATTAATCGTTCTGCATTGCCTCATTAAATGTACAAGAATTCCACAGGCAAATTAAACAAGAAACTGTATGGAAATTTATGCTATGCCATAATATCAGGTTTTTGTTTCTCCAAGAAACATACTTCTGCAGATATTATTATTATTATTATTTGACACCTCTAGGGAGTCTAAGGACTTCATCAAGGGAGGGCACCTGCTCTACAACTCCATCTTCACCATTCAATCACCAACTGACCACAACTACACCAACACCATCTACCGCTGACCACCACTGGTATTTCCACAAAGAATCACAAACATCCATGCCCACGGCAGGATTCGTGGGTTACACGAATACCCACACCCACAGCCTTTTGGCTGGAGAACAGATACGCTATCCACTCAGCCAACCAGGCTGGCCTGGTTGGCTGAGTGGATATAAAGTTTATATAAACTTTATATATAAAGTTTATATAAAGATATAAAAAGTTTAACAGATAGATATCCACTTCTTTCTTATTGGAGCTTTGTAAGATTTAACAGGCCTGGAGTAGGAGTTTTTATTCTTGCCTCCCCCCCCCCCCCCCATTGGGTCATTCTGTAATATCCAAAGGGATGCAGAAGGGAGAATCTTGACAATAGATTGGAAATACTATGGATGCATAATAAGGTTTATAAACGTTTATAATTCAACCAATGGAACGGTTAGACGAATATTCTTCCAGGAATTGGAGCCATATTTATATGGTGCCCACTACATCATAGAAGCTGTAGACTGGAATTGTATTGAAACCCCCATTAGACAAAATAGGAGGACACCCCAGAAGTGGAAAAGTGGGATATGCACAGTTAAAAAAACATGTCTTGACAATGCTCAACTAGTAGACATATGGAGGATTCACAATCCTAATCTCCAGGCATACTCTTACACGAATCAAGGTATTGGTACTCGTATTGATCAAATTTATATCTCTCCTTCCCTTATAAATAGAATAATTCAAATAAAACATCTTGACATCAACATGTCATATCATAATCCAGTTCTACTTAAGTTCCACTGCATGGAAAAAGTAGCGATCTCTTCTGGACCATGAAGATTTCTGCCAAATTTTCTATTGATCTTTTCAACTAAATTCCAGATACTCTGTTCAAATTAGAATAATATTACCTGGAACTGGGATATGTGGTTAAAATTCAAATAAACAGTAAAGCAGAATATGATGGAATGGGGAAAGGAATAGGCTTTCCTCAATATAAAGAGAGAAGCTGGTTTGTAACAAACCAACGCATCAGTATAGAATGTAGCAACATCATTAGAAACATTAACATAGAGATAGAACCGGAAAGGCAGAAACAAGTAGAAGAAAGAAATTTTAAGATAAGAATTCAACAGCAACTGTATTCTTCATTAGACAATTCATAAAATTTTGCAAAGAAAGGACTATCACTCAAATCTGCATTGATGGAGAAGACATGTTCACCACTCAAGACATCCTTGACTCCTTTCAAAAAACACTACAGAAATCTGTTTGAAGACAATAGTACTGTTGGAAATTATAACTCTTGGAACATTAATGGCCTTTCCTGTTCATATCAAAGATGGGCTTTACAGACCCATTACAGCATCTGAAGTTACCACAGTCTATAAAGAATGCCAGACAAGAAAATCCCCAGGACCTGATGGTCTAGGGCTATATAGAACTTTATTGCAAGGCCTGGGATTTTATTCTTCCCATTCTAGTTACACTGTTTAATTCCTTTCTCTCATCAGGAGACATACCAAGTGAATTTATAGCAAGCCATACTGTCCTCATTCCTAAACCTAATAGAGATCACACCTTAATCAGCAGCTGGAGACCTATTTCTCTATCTAATACTGACTACAAGATTTTTTCTGCATTATTAATAACAGGCTCAAAGTGGGAATGAGATACATAATTAAAAGCACACAGGTGTATTGGAGCACCAGGTTTAGCAGTATACAGAAAATAAGGTATTAGCATATGCCGATAATGTGGAAACTTTGAAGGATAATGATATATAATGATATATTCAGCAAAAGCAGTGGATTAATTATTAATGCAGACAAGACGAAATTAAAAGTTTATGGAAAGTGGGATCTTGGAGGCATTCCTTTTGGACTAACCCCTGAGAGAGAAAGAGAGAGAGAAAACCCCTCATTATACTTGGAATTTCCTTCTCCACTTACCCAGTATTACCAGTCCAAGAACTTATATACAACAACTTTGAAATATTAGAAGACTGGAAAATAGGGCCACTCCTTTTCTTCTAAAGCCAAAACTCAAAACCATAATCTCTCCTGCTCATTTGTACATAATAAATATTACAGACATCACAGAAGCTGAAGAAAAGCAATTATGTAGTAAACCTCTGCAATTTTTTTGGTCCAACCGATACCAAGAAGTTAAAAAGGATTTCTTCTACTATCAAAGAAGCATGGAGGATTTGGATTTCCAGTCTTAAAAATTCTGCTATTTAAGCAATACAGCTTCTAAAATCCATAATATTGCAGACTAATCACACATGTGCAGACCTTCTCCAGTACTACTTGGGTTTTCATCTTCCCCTGTTTGGAGTTAATGATTATAAAGGTCCAAAACCTGAGATTGTTCCTGAATATTACAACACTCTGTGCTTAATTTAAGACTGCTAAAACACTCTGGAATTGACATTCTTTCCTTAAAAAAAAGTAAAATTTGATATAAAGAAATCTTTAATCTCTTTCACCGTGAAGTTCCACAGTTGGGTACTGACAACAATATTTTGTTTCATAACTTATGAAGTTACAAGGGAACCCTAAGAGGGATCTTGCTTGGAGTATTGCATATGGCTGCCTTCCAGTCATACCATCAAATGGAGGTACTTTAACATCACATCAGAGATCCAGTCTGTGACATCAGTAACCGACTGGAAACAGTAGAACATGCATTCTGCAGCTTTCCTCTTGCCCTATGTTTATGGATCAGGTATGCAAATGTGTTGAGCATTCCATTACTTACAACAGAACAGATTCTTTAAGGGGATAAAATATTGTTTTTCAGCCAATAAGCGAAACTCTAAGATCGAAAACTACGATCTGAGCGTTTCATGCTGACGGATTATGCATGAAACTCTAAGATCGTAGTTTTCGATCTTAGAGTTTCGTTTACTGGCTGAAAAACATGTTAAAGATACCAAGCTATTTTAAACCCGGTTTTACTCCATTTCCCAAGTAAGCAAACAGACAAATAAGTCAAGTTTGCACCTGCACGTAATGCAAGTCTAGCTGACCCTGCAGGTAGTGCAAGACCAAGGTAACTCATGGTATCTTTCTCCTCCTGATATTTTTATTTAATAAGGTTAAAACACCTTATGGTAACTTGTTCTGGTAAAATACTTATAAGCTCTGTATTACTAAAATCTTGATATTTCTAGCCTGGCTCCCACCGATGAGACCTCAATAAAGGTCGAAACCGGTCTGGGTAGTGGCCCCTTGCCTTTAATACAAAGCATCATACATCTCCTCCAGGAGATGTGCTTTGCATTATGGGTAAATATTAAGATTAGTGATCAGAGCTTATTCCACTCTTACCATGAGTTACCATGGTCTTGCACTACCTGCAGGGTCAGCTAGACTTGCATTACGTGCAGGCGCAAACTTGACTTATTTTTCTGTTTGCTTACTTGGGAAATGGAGTAAAACCAGGTTTAAAATAACTTGATATCTTTAACATTTATTATACCCAAGATAAAATACTTTCTACATGGCTGAAAAACAATAAGGGATTTTTATACCTTTAATTTATCAACTTCGCCAGAAAAATAGCCGTTTGGCTTTTCTTCTTAATTAGAACAGATTATTTTTTTGCAGCACCCACCACCTGTCAGCAATGGGAAGAGAATTTTGATTTTTATAATTAATGAATTAAAATACCATTTATGGAAGGCTAGAAATATACATGGATTTGAAAACCAGCAATATGATATCCAAATGCTTTATAATATTGTATTGTGGAAATTTTATTGTTCAGTCAGATGATTTTTGCATTTAGAAAGAAGCATGCATTCTAGGAGATATCAACTTTATCACTAGATGGTATAAGACCACCCACCTTATCAATATTCACCAGGTGGGAGATAAAATTCTGTCTATTCTTATTACGAGAGGTTTTTTAAATAGTTCCATCCTCTTAATTCAATGTGGTGTTATAGTCAATTGCAGGGATGACTGGAGAGCAATCCCAGGCAGAGAAGGCCAACTCAAGGCAGTTAACCCAGACGGGGCTAACCACCTGGGTATCAGTCATCTTTGCGCTTTAGTTTCAATTGGTCTTTTGCTTGTTCATCTATGTGAGATTGGTGAAAAAGGAAAACTGATAACCTTTGGCTATATGATGATGATATAAAAGAGCTGAGGCCTTTTCTCTATCTCTCATGCTATCTATCTGTTTTTCTTTCTCCTAATACTAACAGGCTCTCTTGCACCCCTATACTAACTACTGCAGGCCTTTGATGAGAAACCTTTCGCTTTTTCACCTCAATAAAGGTTGAAACTGGCCTGGGTATTGACCCTTCCCTGCATAGCATTATACTTGTCTGTAAGGATATGTGCTTTGCATTATGGGATTATAAGGCAACTGGGTAACTCGTATATCCTCTATATACGAGTTACCCAGTTGTGTAGCTACTTCATGTGCAAACTTTGTTTGCTTACACTTGGATAAAGGATTAAACCAAGAATATAATTTCTTGGCATCTTTAATTTATAGTATCACCAAGTGGGAAAAACTTTCAACAGAGACATTAAAATGGGAAGAATGAGAGGCTATCCCTGGCAGTTGTATAAAGATGTGGTGAAGAAGGGTGTGAGGAGTCATTTTTTACGTACAGAGTTGTTGGTGAGTGGAATGCATTGTGACCACAGGGAGCGTAAATAACTTCAAAGTTCTTTATGATAGACATGTTGCTGGTTGAGTGAGCCTTCCACAATGAATCTAGTGACTCCATGGACATTAATGTAATAATAATTATGGTGCCTGTGCAACCCAGTGATAACAATGACTACACCATGGTATTAGTAAAAGAAAGACTGATATACTGTAGGTTCGATTTTGCTGGCCCGGTTGGCCGAATGATTAGCGTATCTGCTCTCCAACCAAAAGGCTGTGGGTTTGAATCTTGCCATGGGCATGGATGTTCGTGATTGTCTGTGAAAGTACTAGTGGTGGTAGTGGGCAGTAATAGTGTTGGTGTAGATAATGATGGTAGTTGCGGTACATTGTAGTTAGTGGAGAGTGGTGGAGACAGAGAGTTATAGTGTAGGTGCTCTCCCTCGATGAGTCTTTGGACTCCTTGGAGGTGTCAAATAATAATAATACTGAGGTAAAATTTGTACAGTCAATGTGAAATCAGCTTCCAAACAAACTTATTCCGCAGGTATGTTGTTGAATACTATAGCCACTCTCTTCTTTAAACGATTTCTAGTTCCTAGTAACTTTATCTCTTAAGTATAATCAAATCCTTCAATTATCTAATTCTTTTGCTAGCTTGACCTCTCTCTTTTGTTGTTTCTCTTATTGGTGGTGTTTATCTTCAGTGCTGATGATTCTTTCCAAAGCTGGGTTTTCACTGTTTATCCTGGTTCACTGATGAAAATTCAGTTATCTGATATGGAATTCAGAAGCTGATAGATCGGAATGTATATATTTTCTGGATAGCAGCATGTTCTGTAAAACTGTACTCATTCCTATATAATAAAATGACAGCTGAGTGGGATAAAAGAAACGACCTTGCAAAGAAATATTGACCCCTCCTCCTCTCCAGTACTCTGTTACATAAAGTGGAAAAAATGGTGGTTGGATAAGAGATTGGCTGATAGGCAGACATCAGAGTGGTATGTATGTATGTAGTAGCAGCATTCAATCACGGAAAAGGTTGGTGATACATGGCATGCAACAGGGATTTGTGCTAGGATGAATGCTGCAAAATTTGTACATTAATGATATGGGTAAATATTTAGGGGAGGGAATTATCCAATTTTTTGCTGATGATGCTAAACTGTGAAAGACAAGGATAATATAGAGATATACAGGATCATTTAAATAGATGAATCTCTATTTAAATAGATAAAAATAGATGAATAGATGAAACAGTCTTTAAATCCTTTATCCAATTATAAGCAAACAAAGTTTGTGCCCGAAGTATCTTCATGACTGGGGCAACTTGTGGCAAAATTGGACTGACTTCACATCACTTGCCTTAGTATATGCAAAGCACATCTCTTTGCAGACATGTATAATGCTATGCATTATGGGAAGGGTCATTACCCAGACCAATTTTGACCTTTATTGAGGTCTCTTCAGTGGGAGCCAGACCCAGAGGTGATACCAAGGTTGAAGCTATGCAGAAGTCATATTTTCATCTACCAGTTGCCAAAAAAAAAAGTTGTCACACCTTAGTATTAAATTACTGTGGATTAGAGAGTGTGTAAGCAAACAAAGTTTGCACCTGAAGTATCTTTGCATTATGGGATACTAAGGCAAGTGATGTGAAGTCAGTGCACCTTTGCCACGAGTTGCCCCAGTCCTGAAGACATCACTTGCCTTAATATCCCATGCTTTGCATTATGGGATACTAAGGCAAGTGATGTGAAATCAGTCCACCTTTGCCATGAGCTGCCCCAGTCCTGAAGATACTTCAGGCACAAACTTTGTTTGCTTACACTTGGATAAAGGATTAAATTAAATATATAATTTATACTCTAACCAAGTGAAAAAACTTCCAACAACAAAGTCTTTAGTCAGAATTAATGACCAAGGACTGATCCCTATGGTACAGTACTGCAAATCTTAAATCTTGCAAACTTGCATCCCTATACTTCATTTTTTGATTTACTAGTCAGCCATCCTCATTATCGAAACTAGTAATTTATAATTACTAGTTTGGATTACTAGTTTCAGAGGACACACACGAGGATTGAGGGTCTTGGATTTGGTCATCTCATCAGAGGATGTAATTCTAAATGAGGTGTCAAATCATCCACCAATTGGTGAGAGTGACCCTGAGGTGATTGCCTGGGTGGTTGCCAGCAGTGTGAGAACCTATGTGAGAAAAGAGTATATGTGGAACTACAAGGGGGGTGATTACGAAGAGCTCAGGAGGCAACTTGCGGGTATAGCGTGGAATGAGGAGTTAGCTGGAAAAGAGATCAGTGGAGCTTGGGGGATTTTCAAAAACTGTTTAGTAGAAGCAATGTCTAAATGTATTCCAAGGGTGAGAAGGTTAAATAAAGTGGGCGTGAGATGGATGAATAAAGAGATTAAGCATGCGATAGGAAAAGGACATTGTGGAGGAAGCATAAGAGAAGTGGAAGTAACCAATTCCATGAGGTCTACAAAGACCAAGCAAGGAGGGTGACTTGGTTGGTGAGGATAGCTAAAGATAGGTATGAACAGCAGTTGGCTAATGAAGCCAAAAAGAATCCTAAGGAGTTCTTTCGATATGTAGCCAGCAAAAGAAAGAATAATTATGGAAGGATAACATTGATTGGAGAAAATGGTATAAATACAGCTAATGCAGAATGTGTGGTGGAGATACTTAATGAGCAGTTCATAAAGATCTTTCAATCTTGTGAATGTGACTTCATGGAGGGATTGAGAGCAGTTGATGATGGGGAGGAGAGACTGACTGTAGGTGAGCAAGAGGTGTATGGGGAGTTGAGTAAACTAGATGTTAATAAGGCTGTGGGACTTGATAATATATCACCATGTATTCTGAAAGAATGTGCCAGGGAGTTGATACCTGCCTTGACATATTTTTTTAATATGAGTCTTGCACTCGGTCAAGTTCCTAAGGAGTGGAAGGAGGGCAAGATTGTGCCACTTCATAAAGGAGGTGATCGAACTATAGGCCTATCTGTGTGTCAGGTGTTGTGGTTAAGGTGTTGGAGAAGCTTGTGAGAACTAGGATCCAGAGTTGGGTTGATAACAATGGTATTATCTTTGATGGACATCATGGATTTGCTAAAGGGAGGTCATGTTTTAGTAATCTACTTACTTATTACAATAAAGTGACTGCTTCCTTGGACAGAGGAGAAGGATATACAGTAATATACTTGGATTTCGCAAAGGCTATTGATAGAGTACCTCATGATAGGTTGACAGTCAAACTAGAGCAGATGGGGTTCGATTTTAGATTGGTGCATTGGATTGGAGACTGGCTATCTGATAGGTATCAACAAGTTGTGTATGGGGGGTGCGATATCCAGGAAAAGGAAAGTCACTAGTGGAGTGCCTCAAGGGTCCGTTTTAGGTCTACTGCTGTTTAACTTGTATATTAATGATATTGATGAAGATTTGGATGGAGATATTCAGTTGTTTGAAGATGATGCAAAGTTGGGACAAACCATGAAGTGTAGTGAAGATATTGTGGCCTTACAGGAAGACTTGAATAGATTGAGTGATTGGGCACGGAAATGGGGATGCAAGTTCAATGTTGCAAAATGTAAGGTTTTAAAATTTGGAAAACAAAGATGGGATGCAGAATTTATGCTTGGTGAGAATATATTGTTGGAGGTAGAGGAAATAAGAGATCTGGGAGCGATAGTGGATAAGGATCTAAAATTTAGGGGACACATCACCAAAATTGTGAAGACAATACAAAGGCTTCTCGGAATGATGCAGAAGACACTGGCGCGTAGAAGTAGGGAGATTCTTGTTCCGTTGTATAAGGCTTTGATTAGGCCACACACGGGCTATTGTGCCCAGATTTGGTCAATCGGTTTTCAGAAGGATGAAGAGATGTTGGAAAGGGTCCAAAGGACTGGCTAAGGTAGTTTCTGACCTCTGGAATGTCGAGTATGAGGAAAGATTGAGAAGATGTAATTTGCAGTCTGGTGGACAGGAGGAAGGGGAGAGATATGATAGAGACCTACAAGTTGTAGGTAAGGGGTTGTTATAGGATCAATGCTGAAGAATGTTACAGAGAATAGTGGGAGATCAGGGAAGAACCAGGGATCATTCCTGGAAACTGCGTAAGGAAGGTGTGAGTAGGGGAGTGAGAGGCAGGTTTTTTTCGTGCGGAGTTGTGAATGATTGGAATGCCTTGCCTGAGAATGTGGTGTTTGCAAAGAGTTTGAATGTGTTTAAAACACAGTATGATGAGCTGTGTGTGTGATAAAAGGACCTCCCAGATGAGTCTTTGACTCCATGAGGTCTTGGGGTGGTAATAATAATAATCCTATCCATTATCCTCTAGCTGATTACAACAGCTTCCATGCTGTATCCTGCCAAAAACTTTAAAGGAGTCAAAAATTTCGTGGTTGTATTCATTCTCCTTGTCTAACTCAGTTGTAACAGTATCATAAAATGTTACCAAGTTATCTCTCCTTGGTAAATCCATGCTGTTCAATGTGAAGTATGAATTCTATGTGTGCCAGCTCTTGTGACTTTTCTGTCTTCACCACAACTGCAGAGACACTGATAGGTTGATAGAAACATCAGTCTTTGCACCACTCTTTATTATTATTATTACATGCACCTCCAGGGAGTCCAAGGACTCATCGAGGGAGGACACCTGAACCACCATCGAACCACAACTACCATCATCATCTACCAATGCCATCTACCGTTCCACTATCACTAGTATTTTCACAGAAAATCACAAACATCCATGCCCACGGTGGGATTCGAACCCACAGCCTTTTGGCTGCAGAGCAGATACGCTAACCACCAACCAGGCCATTCTTTAGCAATGGTATTCTTTCTACTCCTGTGGAATCTTTCCTGTGCTTCATCCACTGTGGGGATAGTATTAAGCTCAATGTTGCATACACCAGATTAATACTCCTAGCAACATGAGCACTTCTTAGTCAAACAATCTCTTCTGTATCTGCTACCAGCATACCATTTGCATTTGGTAGGGTTATTCTTTCATAATGATTCGTTCTTATATTTGCAGCATAACAATAGGATTCTTTGGGGTTGTTCTTCGAGAGCAAATTTCTTTTCATTATTGAAACTTAGTTTTCTGTGCAATACTTGTAACTTTTTCATTCTAAGCTATGTAACCTTCATAGTTGACACATGTTATAAACACAGTTTTTTTTTTTTTTTAAGAATCTCTTGCTTAATAAGATTATGCATCCATTTCACATCCTATTTATCTTTGAACTATAGGGACACCTACCTTCGATACTGTATTATTTAAGTATTTTGTAATTCTTCCCATATTCACTGCTCATATCCTTCCTATCTAGCAACTGGTATCAGATTTCCTGCTTTGTAGTTCAGTATGTAACCTTACCTGAATGGAATATCCATATACTTTAGCCACTTCTCAAGTAAGTACAGCATGATCACTGTCACTAACCAGAAGCAGAACAGTCACTTCTTTAACTGATCACTTAACACTTTAATTTAACACTTCTTTAACATAGTTGGCTGAAGTTAGTATTTTTGCTCACCAACCAACAGGTTGCAGCTTCGAATCTCGCAATGGGCACTGATGTTTGTGATTGTCTTTAGGTGGGAGATGAATGTCATTGCTTGGTGTGAGACCGCTATCCTGCTTATTGGAGGCCTGAAATGGCTTGAAAAAGTTCCATGTTTGGTCTCTAAAGCAGGTTTTCCAAGTCATGTAAAAAAAAATATTAAAAAAAAATCAAACACAGTTAAATTAATAAAAAAGGTAGAAAAAATATCTCTAGCTTGCCCGTGTACTAATGTACTATAGGTTTACAGAAAAAGCTTTCATGGATGGGAACAGCATTTAAAAAAAAAAATAAATAAATAAAAAATGGAAGCCTCTTCTGATGCTATAATCAGGTGTAATGCACATTGATCTGAAGTTTCTTCAGTCCCATGCTGATTGAGAAAGTTATCCCACAACAGTTCAATAAATTTCATTCCATTCTTCTCGTGAGATTTCACTATTACCCAATCCAAGTTCAGTCAAAATTGTGTATTTCATCGTCATCAGTAACTGATCTGCTAGGGCTGTAACAACACCTCACCATGTATGTGATCCTGTTGGACTGTACCTTCCAAGTAATCACTTCAAACTCACTGCTGCATGTACAATCATTAATAATATTGCAATCATAGCTTTCTATCCTAACTGGGCTCAAATCATTGGATATTGTTATTACAATGTGAAACCTTCAAGGCATCACTGCAGGAAAGCACTCTGCTCTATTTCAGTACATAGATGTTGTCTGCAGTCGCCTCTACTATGCAATTCTCCAATTAGAACACTATTACCATCAGTGCCATTTATTGCCAACCATCAACAACAGTGTTTTTTTGTCTGTAAATTGCATGTGTTCTCATTGGCTGATTTACCTGTATGCAGGATGAAGAACCCAAGTTTCCAGGATAGAAAAAACATCACACTCACACTCTCCTATTTTGTTTATTCTTTCTGAAAAATATTTTATGCTTTACACTCAGACCAGTTAGTATATATACAAAATACTGTAGCAGTCAAGAACAATCTGATGTAAAATATCTGAATGTCATGTCATATTGCCAGTTTTCAAAACTATGCTTTTTTTTATAATTTCCCATAAATGATAATTTAACTCATTAATTATAAATATCAGAATTCTTTCCCCATTGTTAACTGTAACTGGTGGAGGAGAGGTATTGCAAAAAGGAAAAAAGTTATTAAATACAATACAGTGTCATTCTTAGTATCAGCTGTGGAATTCCATGGCAGAAGAGGTAAAATACTGACTTATACTAGGTTTGCTTTTACTAATGGATAGAATATCATTGCAGAATGATATAACATTCTCATGGTTAACACACATAATACTGTTGTATCGAGAAACATTCTCGGATCCGTTATAATTGTTTACTCTGAATAGGTGATGAAAATCTAGATAGTACTGGAGGAGGGCTGCACATGTGTGATAGGTATATGATATTTTATGAATTTTTAAAGCTATATTGCTAAATAGCAGAATTTTAATAGTGGAAGTCTGAAACCTCCATGCTTCTTTGATAGTTGAAGAAGTTCCTTTTTAACTTCTTTTAATGACTGGACCAAAAATTGCACAGTTTATTATATAATTAAAATATATATTAAAAATTAAATTTTAATAGTAATTATTTTATATAAGTACTATAGAATCAAAGTCAAGCAGTTTTCAGAGGTGAACTCTAGACTCAGATATGCAGATATTATTCAGATGCTGCTTATTTTATGCCAGTTGTGAGTGCTCTGTCTGTTATTGGGGAGAGGTATGATAGATATTGTGTGGATAGTTATTATCTCCTAAGTTGAATCTTCAGAGAGGTGCCCATATAATACAGAAAAAATTAAAGGGCTTGAAAAAACCCTTTAATTTTTTCTTAGATTTTTTTTTTAGAATCAAACCTTGCAAATTCAGTGGCAGACCTTGAAGAAAATATTTATTCAGCCAGAGTAGCATGTATTCAGATTGTCTGTAAGGATAGAAAAATCAGAACTTCATGATCGACTCAGAAAGTTATAGAGGCAGGAAAAGAAGAAAGCATATCAAAAAGTTTGTAGTAAGTTACTCAGCATGTGCTCTGAGTGAATGCAGAAAAAAAAAAATAAATACAGCAAAGCAGTGTTTAAAAGTAGCTAAACAAAAGCAATGGAAATACTTGGATAAAAACGTGATAAATATTAGGACGGTGGCAAACTGTTCTACAGCCTGCTGAAAAAGCTTTGAAATGGAGAGAGTACTGAAATGGAATCAGATGATAAAGAGATAAAGATGATGTAAACTGAACATAAAGATATTCTAGATGTCTGAAGTAATTACTTTGAAACATGTTCAATGAAACAAGAATTGATGGAACGATGGTAGAAAATATTTCAGAGGAATGCAGTCAGGAGTACATACATATGATTTAGAGTAGAGCTCTTATAGTACCACTCCAAAAAGGAAACGATTCAAGACTTCATGGAGTCACAAGATTCATTATGGGCCCATCCACAGTCTTTTATACCACTCCTTAAACTCATTCACCATTTATGCTCTCACCACTCTATCAGGCAATACATCTCAACAGGTGAGAGTGGTTCAACCACCCTCCAGGGTGGTTGAACCATTCTCGCTCTGTTGTTTACAGCTTCCTTTTGCAAATTCCAGGGATGGCCCCTTATTCTACCACATGAAAGAACCCCTCTTTGTCAAATCTATAAATACTTAGTTTAAATGTCTCAATTATATTATTATTATTATTACACCCTCCATGGAGTCAACAGACTCATCGTGGGAGGTTCATTCAACTGATAACATATTTGTCATATAGAATCTTAAAATCCTTAACACTCCTTACATTAACAACATATTCTGGTAATGCATTCCATTCACTGACAATTCTCCATGTAAAAAATCTACTCCTCACACCCCTCTTCACCACACTTTTACATAACTTCTAGGAATGACCTCTGGTTCCGGTCAGACCATACTTGGACTATTGTGCTCAGATCTGGTCACCTGGTTTTCAATGTGATGGGGAGACATTGGAGAGGTTATCTCCATTACATTGAAAACCTGGCGACCAGATCTGAGTACAATAGTCCAAGTGTGGTCTGACCAGTGCCTTATACAGTGGCACAACCACTTCCTTATCCTTACATGTTAGAGTACTTTTTATCATTGCAGCACTATGATGTGCAGCCTTTGCAGCAATAGCAGTATGACCTCTAAATGTCAACCATCACTCCGAAATCTCTAATCTCATCCACTTCCTGCAGTACGGCACCATTGATATAGTACACAGCCTTATATTTCTGCACTCCAAAACGCAACACCTTGCACTTATTGATATTAAAACTACAATCCCACTCTTTTCTCCAAGTAAAAAGTCTGTTCAAATCTTCCTGAAGAGAATTAACCACCTTACCGGCCATTATGGATTAAATACATATCCTCATGCGCTTCATATCCATCATATATTTCAATGTAATATCAAACAAGTTAAACAGCAGGAGCCCAAGAACAGAACCCTGGGGCATGCCACTGGTCACCCTCCTTTTTTGAGACACTGCTCCATTATGCACAACCTGCTGGTATCATTCAGAGCCAATCTCTGATTCATCTAACGAATACACTATCTATTCCCAACCTCTGCAGCTTGTACACCAACTTATCATGTGGTAATCTATCAAATGCATTTGCAAAGTCTAAGAATAATCTTTAAAGTCTAAGAATGTCACTGTGTATGATTCTCCCTTATCTAACGCACTTATCACCTTATCATAAAATGCAAGTAAATTACTAAAACAGTAATTTACTTGCAGGACCTATCCTTTACAATTCCATGCTGACCATCATAAAGAATGCTATGTCCATCAACCCCCAATTCTGTATTCTATTCCTTACTAATCTCTCCAACACCTTGACCACAACTGCAGTTATACAGACTAGCCTATGGTTGGAATGGTTGGAGACTTCTGTCTTAGAGCCATGCTTGTGGAGTGGTACTATTTTGCCTCCTTTCCACTCCTTAGGTCCCCTACCCACTGCATGACTTTCATTAAATAACCAGGTCAAAGGCATAACCAGCCGTGGTGCACATGCCTTAAGAATATGTGGTGATATGTCATCCATTCCCACAGCCTTATTCACATCTAACCCAACCAACATCTGATACACATGTTTCTTTCACTTCCAATTCTCCTATTACTTGTCTCTCTTCTATATATTACACAGAATCATTTACACCTGTATGATATATGCTGATAAAGTGCTTGCTTAGTAAGTCCACTATATCCTTTGCAGCTGTTAGTCTGCTGCCATGACTATCCACCAGTGTTAATCTGCCAAAACTATTCTTTCTCTTGCTTTGCCATGTAATGGAAAAATTCCCTTGAGTTAGCCTTGGCCTGACCAGCCAATCTTCTTTCATACTGCACCTTTTCTTTCTTTACCATGCTCATCACCTTTCTAGCCTGTTCATGGATCCGATCACCCCCAACTTTCTTGTACCTCCTCCATAAAATTTTCTTTTCCAGCACACGCTTGATTTCACTGTTCATCCATTTCATTCCTACCCTGTTTACTTGCTTAACCTTTGGTATGCAGTCATACATTACTTTAGTCATAGTCACACAAAGCTCCATACACTCCAGGTTATACCAGGGGATATATAGTATGCAGCTTCCATTTCCTTAGGAGAGCAGATCAGAGTTGCTAATTTAACGTGAGTTTGAACATAGTGCGAAGGTTATATTTTATTAGCACTTTGACTATCTTTTCAGATGTACCTTGGACATAGGGAATAGGAATAGATGTGTTTTGTTCTTGTGCGTTTGAGGAGGGGGGGGGGGGGGGAAGTAAGAACGCTATATAGTATTTTATCTGTTTTGTAGGAGCTGTAGCCATTGGCCAGAAAAGTTTTGATAGAAAGAGCTGCATCATTAGAATAAATAGTCCTAGCCTAGCTCTGTGTGTAAGTGTTTTTAGAAAACCATACTTCTGGGCTAGATAATGATGTAATTGTTTATGTAGATATCTTTGTGTGTGTTGGCTTTCTATATAAATGGAAAAAGATAGTGAACCATCTGAAAACCTGGTAACTAATGTGTCAAGAAAAGACCAACACTTATTAGAATATTTTTCTACTGTAAAGTGAATTTTGAGGTGTTGGCTATTTAGGTCGATAACAAATGAATCCAATGGGTCTTGTCCATGGGTCCAAATGGAAAACACATCATCCAAGCATAACCACACTAATGGCTTGTATATAGCTGTGGTAAGTATTTTGAACACTTCGAAAACAAAATCTATATCACTAATTTTTCCAAAATCTTGTATTTCTTCAGTAGTTAAGAAATACAAAGCTGTCTATGTTGGTCACCTCCTTTCTATCACCACCCTTATGCAGTGGCTCTGTCTTGCTCTCCTTCCATTCCTTGGGCACATTTCCTATAGGCCAGACTCTCAATGCAAAGCCAAGTCAATGGATTATGTCACAGTTCTTTTGCATGTCCCTTCAAAATGTGGCAAAATCTCATCCAGTCTCATTGCTTTATTTAACATCTAAAGTAATCAGTATTTGAAACACACTCTACTTGTGCACTTGTAAACTTCAAATGTGAAAATTTACAAAGGAATCTCCCTGTTCAGAGTTACAGGTAAGATTTATGCAAGCACACTTGAGAAAAGCTGAGAAACATTGCAGAAGAGGAAACTGATTGAACAACAAGCTGGGTTCTGTCTAAACAGATGTTGTCAGGATCAGAAATTCACTTCAAGATAGATTGCCCAGAAGTTTTATCGATCTGGAAAACACATACAACAAAATGTCAAGAAATAAACTGTTCAGAATGATTGTATGATATAAATGGGATATTATATTGAGAGCAGTACATAGTCTATATCAGAGTTGTAATTTGAGTTGGGAGATTTGTATACAGAGATGTTTTTTGGATTTTGCAAAGACATTTGATTGATTACCACGACAGATTAGCGTATAAGCTACAGAAGATGGGATTAGATAGCAAATTGGTTAAGTGGATTGAAGATTGGCTTTCAGAAAGATACCAGCAAGTTGTGTATAATGGAGCAGTGTCTCAGAAAAGGAAGGTAACCAGTTGCCTCAGGATTCTGCTCTTGGGCCCCCCCCTACTGTTTTAACTTATTTGTTAATGATATTTCATATAGAGTGACTAGGGATCTTCAGATGTTTGCTGATGATGCAAAATGAGGTAGAATTATCAGGAGTATCTTATGCTAATTATCTACAGGAAGATTTGAATAGACTTTTAGCTTGGAGAAATGAGTGGAGTTACAGTTTTAATATTAATAAATGCAAGATGTTACACTTTGGGATACAGATATATAAGGCCACATACTGTATTGGTGGAGCTGTACTTTAGGAAGTAGATGAGATTCTGGATCTTTGAGTGATGGTAAACAGTAGACTGAAGTTCCAAGGACACATTGCAAGTGTTGCAAAGACTACACATCGTATTGCTTCTATGATAAAATGTATACTGACATGTAATGATAAGGAGGTGGTGGTGCCTCTATATAAGGTATTGGTCAGACCACATATGGACTATTGTGCTTATATTTCATCACCTAGTTTTTATTGTGATGAAGAAACATTAGAAAGGGTCAAAAGATGAATGACCAAAGTGATATCAGGATTCTGGAGTGTTGGCTATGAAGAGTGTTTGAGGGAATGTGGATTACAGAAGCTAGTGGATAGGAGGAAAAGAAGAAAAAAAAGTGTATTAGCACTGGCTCCTTTAATGATGGATTGCAGCCTTTTGTGAAATTGTCAAACGCTTGAGTAAAATCCACGAAAGTACCATCTTTGGGTGGGTTTTCATATTAACTACACAGAGTAGATCATGTAAAGGTCACTAATTCCTCTGAAACTGTTTCCATGGAACTCCATACACCTGTGTGCATTTGATTATGTTAAAATGATAAATTTAGTTTAATCCTTTATCCCAGTGAGAGCAAACAAAGTTTGTGCCTGAAAATATCTTCAGGACTGAATATAGTGTTGTACTATCTTACCTGGGTAAGTAGTACAACACCAGGCAACTCGTAGCAAAGGTGGAGCAAGCTACCAACACTCCTATCCCAGTTTCTCCCATAATGCAAAACACATCTCCTTGTGGATATGTATACTGTTATGCATTAAGGGATTGGCCACTACCCAGACTAGTTTCGACCTTTATTGAACTTTTCAACATTTGATTATGTGTCTCATTCCTGCTTTGATAATATGAAAAAAGGATCGTGTAGTTAGTATTAGTTAGAGAAACAGGCACCCAGTTGTTGATCAAGGTATGCTTTTTATTAGATTTTGGAATGAGGATGGTATCTTTGGCTATTTGATTTGTAGAGGAGAGAAGAGAATTAAAGTGACCTTTATTGAGGCCTCATCATTTGTAAGTAGATTCACGAAGTCTGAGGCGAAATCAATACAGAAATCATAGATTTTCCATATACATGTATTAAAATTATGTATCACCATATTATTAAAATACTCTGGATCAGAGATAGTTATGAGAGTTGCATTTTTTTTTTTTTTTTTTTTTGCTAGGTTACAAAATAAATTACTGTATATACAGAGTGTGCCCATTAAGTAATGAGATTGATTTTTTACAGTACAGCCCTTTGAATAAAAGTAACAAACATGTTTCTAGTTTTGACTGCTAGAGTGTGTTGTAATCGCAGGTGCAACTTTTGATTTTATACATACCTGTAAGGATATGTGCTTTGCATTATGGGATACTAAGGCAAGGTATATAATACATGGTAAAGGTGTATGATTTGAAGTCATACACCTTTACCATGAGTTGCCCCAGTCCTGAAAATAGTTCAAGTGCAAACTTGTTTGCTTACACTTGGGTAAAGGATTAAACCAAGTATATAATTTCTTGGTATCTTTAATTTATAGTATAACCAAGCGGAAACACTTTCATCAATAAAGATTTGTTGATTGGTAGAGCCTCTGCTACTAATGGCTCAGCAAGTTTGAGCGTGGTTAGTAGTTGGAAGGGGCTCAATCATTCGATGCTGTTGGCATACTCTCCCTCGATGAGTCTTTGGCCTCCCTGAAGGTGTTACATAATAATAATAATATACATGGTAACTAAGCAAAAAAAGGTTCTGCATTTTTGCAACCAATTACAAAGATGACTTTGTATCTATACCAAACTGGATATTGTGGGTAGATTTCTGTCATTTACTGTGTCACTTTCTCCAGATCATAGTAATCGTTTTAAAGTTTTAATTGTACAGTGCTTTTTCATAACTAAGATCTTAGGGAACTGTTATTTATTAATGAATAACCGTTTCTTTTCTGTTTTTCTCTCTCTGCATTAGTTACTGAAAAATCATGTTATGGTTCGTGTTGGTGGTGGTTGGGACACACTAGAACATTACTTAATGCGTCATGAGCCTTGCCAAGTAAACATTTTGAGTCGCAGATCAAGTATAGCAGAGGAACTTATACCCCTAGACGTTCCAGATTCAGAAGAATTTTTATATATTAAAGGAAAATACAAATCTGGTCAAAGACCAAGAAAATTAAAAACATAATTTTTTTTTTTAATTTCCAACTTATATATGAAATTGTTAAGTAAATTTAAAATATTTCTTTTTTTTTTTCCCATGTTAAAAATACTTTTGTCATCAGATCTGTTATTTCAGTTTAAATTGTAAATGTCTCTTTCTAGAAGGATGAAAAATCAAAAGAGCCTATAATAATGCTGTATTTGTATAAATGATATTTTCATCTTAAACCTCATATCTTTAAACTTAAGTGTTGGGCTGCACAACCATTGTTTTAAAGAAATACAAAAACTTGTATTTCTTTAAAATTTAAGAAAACAAAATGGATGCATAATTTTGCTGTTTCACTTAAATATAGCAACTCTTTATGTGCATGGCTGAAACCTCAAACTTCTAACTTTGAAAGGTTTTACCATGTTCTTAAATTTAAGTTCATATGTGAAATTATTTTTCGTAACCAGCCTAATTTCTAATTGAGGTTCACCCCCCCACCCCCTCACATTAAGTTAGTCAGAGCAGATGATGTTTATTACATTTATTAACATTTTATTTATCTTGAAATTTTAGCCAATCGATTGTTGTCAATAATGAATGCTGTGTTATTTATATACTGTCTGTTTTACTTTGATGTCATTATGTGTAAGAATATTTTTATTATAATCGTTTCTAAGCAGCTAGTCACATCACTTCAGAAGGTATTTGTAGTGTCTTCCACGCTAATAACTTTGTCAAAAATAGCACAATTTATTTGAGAGAATGCTAAATGTAAGATATTTAATTTAGATCATTTCCTAGTCCTGTTTGTTTTTAGGTATGGACCCTTTAAAATCATTATTTTTCTCAACTGGAAATGTATGTATATATATATATATTTTTAAAACTGCCAAAGATATCTGACTAATTTGCCTTGTGCATATTTAAGCTTAAAGTTTCCTTTCCTTGTTATTGTAAAATAAAATCTCTCTCTCACACACACACACATACACACATCCAAGAAATGTGCAGAGAAGAACTTGCTAGTATGACTTTGAAAGCCTCAGAATGCAGATATATTTTGGTGTTGCTGATTTAAACTGCAACCATGAGCTATACTCAGTGATATTTCTATTTTGTGAAGTAATATTTTTAGCAGATTTTTGGAGTGTGTCCATAACCTCAGTATTCAGTTAATAATTTTTAAGAAATGTACATTACAGGTTGCCTACCTGTGTATTGTATATGTACTATTGGCATAGATTTGTAATTATGTGTGTGTAAAATATTTTTTTGCAGATGTTTTTAATAAAATTTGTATTTCGGCAAATTTCTAAGCAATAAATGTATGCATTATGTAAAAATTTAACTCATGCAGGTGAAAAAATCTGTTCAAGATGTGGAGTACAATTATCACTTTGAAAAGGTAATACATGTGAAAATTGGACGATTGTGAGGAAATCATGAGAGAGATTAAATTACTGTTAATAATACAAGAAAGGCAGAAAGATCTGCAGTGCTCTGGTGTTAAGGATCATAACATTGTGATGGCAAACAGAGGTCTCCTTATTTCCAAGTGGCCAAGTAGATAGCATACTACTTCGCAAACAAAAGGCTGCAGGTTTGAAACCTGCTGTGGGCATCGTCATTTATCAGCATCCTTAGGTGGGAGATATATTTCATCTTCCAGTATGAGACCACACCCTACTTTATTAGAGGTTTTATGTCTTGAAAAAATACCCTGTTTAATCTCTAAGGAAGTTTCTGGATAACATAAAATAAGTAGGCTCACCGAAGAAGGCTGACACTAGCCATATTGAAAGTTTATTTTTCACTAGGTTAGAATATAATAAATTTAGTTTAATCCTTTATCCCAGTGAGAGCAAACAAAGTTTGCGCCTGAAAATATCTTCAGGACTGAATATAGTGTTGTACTATCTTACCTTGGTAAGTACAACACCAGGCAACTCGTAGCAAAGGTGGAGCAAGATACCAACACTCCTATCCCAGTATCTCCTATACTGCGATAGGATAGGAGTGTTGGTAACTTGCTCCACCTTTGCTACGAGTTGCCTGGTGTTGTACTACTTACCAAGGTAAGATAGTACAACACTATATTCAGTCCTGAAGATATTTTCAGGTGCAAACTTTGTTTGCTCTCACTGAGATAAAGGATTAAACTAAATTTATTATGACATTAGCCATAATTCATGGCATGGACAAAGTCATCTGGCCTGCTTCTGGCAACCCATTCCACTCATCAGCTCTCTGCAAGCAAAAAATTTTATCTTTTGCCATTTGCTAACCATGCTGTTACACAACATGTAGAGTGCGCCTTGTTCTCTCTTCTCCTGTCATGTATAAAAAAATTTCTTCTTATAAAATCTCATAAATAATTGGTGTCTATCATATCCCTTTGGTTCCAACTTGTAACCAGTGCAAATAAGGTGATTTCACAGACTTGCCACCATCTTGGTCATTTGACTCTGAATTCTCTCTACCTTATCCCAAAAGAAATGCAGTCAATCAAATCTGTGCACACTAGCAATAGTCAGGATGTTATCATATCAGTCATATGAAGAGAATAATATCTTTATCTCAACTTGTCAGTGTTTTTAACATCTACTTATCCTTTAAACTGTTTTGCTCATTTGTGCAATATGTTCTTTGAACATCAGTTCTGTCTATCATCATCCCTAAATCCATATCCTAAGCAGTTATTCCATTTCCATATGTGTAATGCACTGTGCTATTTTCACCTCAAAGTACATAATCTTAGAATTTGCCACATTGGACTAGTAGCCTTTATCTGATGCCCACACTGCCAGTCTATTCAATTCATCCTGCAGGATTTCCATATCTTTATTAACTAATACCTCAGTCAGTTTTGCATCATCGGCAAACAACTATTCCCCCCCCCAAAAAAAAGGAAATAAACACTAGAAAATTTTCCCAAAATCTTCCTAATTAAAATTCATTTTTTTATTTTTGTTGTGTCTTCTATTTCTATACTACTTATCATATATTGGCGATCACTGCAGATACTCAGTCATAGGTTGTATGCAATGCGTAGTGTGTATTCGTAAATCGTCTACTCAACTTGCCTCCCCTCAAGATTAAATCTTGAGTGCGTCACTGTCCCTTCATGTCTTTTCCTAAGTTAAATTAGCCTAAGTACATATCCCTGCATACCAATGACTCACCTGTAGTCTCCTGGTTGTGATTCTACTTCTCTATATATTATTCTTCATCTGTCCATCACTACCCTCTTATTCATATCACCATCTTTGTATACATTCCCATTTGCTCCAGTTTATATAACAGATTTCCATTCCAAGTTTGCAAAGCCTTTGCTACTTGATGAGCTTAAGTGGTCCTGTGTAGCATAATTAGAAGAATGCTGGTGCAAGGAGATGTTCTACAATTGGTTAATGAGGAATGCTATTAGGCAGTTTATTGTATGTGTTGTGTAGTTATTGTAGTTTTTGTTTTAAATGGGATGTGATTGACTATCTATTTTGTAAGTAAACCGGGTGTATACAGGGTGTCTCAAAAAATGTATACACACTTTGAATGATCATAAAGTCGGTATTTATTATATTACAGTTAACTTTCACATTGTAAAGTACACTACATAAATGTACTTTTCATCCCTCAACATCTGTATTCAAACTGATGACCGTCTTGGTCCAGGCACTGCAGATAACGTGCAGCAATGGAATTGCAAACACTGAGAATCATTTTGTCTTGTAGCTGGGCGCATTCTCTTTTGATTGCTGCTTTCAAGTTGTCAACTGTTGCCAGTTTTGAAGTGTAAACTTTATTCTTGATAAATCCCCATAAGAAGAAGTCCATTGGCATGAGGTCTGGTGAACATGGGGTGTATTCTACAGAACCTCTTCTTCCAATCCATCTGTTGGGTAGAGTCTCATCAAGATAGACCCTCACATCTGGATTGGAAGAAGAGGTTCTGTAGAATACCCCCTTACATTCATCAGACCTCACGCCAGTGGACTTCTTATGGGGATTTATCAAGGATAAAGTTTACACTTCATAGCATCATACATGTCTGCAAGGAGATGTGCTTTGCATTATGGGAGATACTAAGGAAAGTGCCCCATCTTGTTGAAAATAAACATCCTCATCCTCAAAGTCCTCTTGAATATGAGGCACGACAGCTTTATGCATCAAGTTCAAGTAATTGGCACCAGTTACAATACCGTCGAAAAAGAATGGTCCAATTAATCTGTGTGCTGATAAGCCATACCACACTGTCACTCTTGGTAAATTTACATGATGTTCCTCCATAACATGCGGATTCTCAGGGGTGCAATTGTGCCGGTTAATTGACCTATTTAATTTAAATGTGGCCTCATCACTTCACACAATTCGTCTTGGAAATTGTGAATCCTCTTCACATTTTTCCAAGTACCACTCACAAAACTTCATTCTCCTATCCGGATCATCTTCGTTGAGAGCGTATACTCTTCTTGGAATGTAACTTTTTCCAATGACTGCACTTCAACATGCAATGGACACTTGATTTTGATACTCCTATCTCACGAGATGCTTGTCACACAGATTTTCTTGAACTTTGACAATATGTTTCAATCAGCCTTTCTTCTGTTGCGGGCCTTGTAGCTGTTCATGGTCTTCCTGAACGTTGCTATGGACATTTTGAACAGTTTCATCTTCTTCAAATTTATCTCTAATTCGAGTGATAGTAAGTCTCATAGGTGGATCTCGTTGAAATTCTCTTCTAAACTGCCTTTGCACTTCCACTATGTTTTCATACTTTCCTCAAAGTGTAGTCTGGTTTCAGCCATTATTTCAAATCTGTTAAACCTGCAAAATAATGAAAATTAAGAGAGAGTTATCAGCTGTGGATGTGTGTATACATTTTTTTGAGATATCCTGTATATATATATATTTTTTGTTTGTTTGTTTGTTTGTTTTGCAGGTTTGGGGCCAATGCATAGTTAGAACAATGATGGTAAAGACCACATTGTCTGGTGATTTGAATTTGCATGATTTTGTACAGTGCAGTGTGTGTGTGTGTGTGGTGTGTGTGAGAGATGTATTCATTGCAAAAATTAAAGGATACATGGAAGGGAATTGAAACAGGAGAGCAAATATGTATTAATTGTTTCAAAAGGGAGTGCCAGTTAGGTGGTGAGTAAATATAAGTAGGGTGGACAGTATTGATGGTAGGTTAGGAAATGTTGGAATTAAGGTTGAATGTGCGGCAGTGGAAATACAGGAGAACGACAAAGAAATAGTGTACTTGAATGTTATCCTTCACAGGACAAAGTATGAAATTGAAAAGTTGCAGAAGCAGCAAGAGATTAGCAGGGCTGAGAAGAGTAAGAAGTAGGTGTCTGAAGTAAGGATCAAGACCATAACAAATGAGAAAAACAAGTTAAAGAGAAAATTATGTATGGAGACTCAATGATCAGAGGAGTGTAAAAAATCAGGTTTCCCTGGCACAAAAAGTAATGATATTAGTCATGCCGTCAAGATGCAATTGATGCAATGCAGTCAATTGAATAAATTCATATGGAATAAGAGAGAAATTAGTCAGAACACTAAATTAGCTATATACAAGACAATGTTCAAACTAGTTTTAACTTATGGATTTGAGAGCTGGGTCAGAAGTAAAACACTTGACCAAAGACTAGAAAACGCAGATATGAGAGTCCTGAGAAAGATTAGAGGCGTGAACAGATGGCATCAATGGCAATATCATATTAAAAATGAGGATATTAGGAAAGAACTTGACATTGACAGCATCCAGGAATGCGTTAGCAGAGCTAATCTCAGGTGGTATGGTCACTTGAACAGAATGGGCGAGAAAAGATTAGCAAAACAAGTGTTCTCTGCCAGGTTGGCAGAAAAACGACCCAGAGGAAGACCAAGATATAGGTGGATTGATACGGTACAAAGTGCCTTAGACGATAGAAATATAAGATCTGATAATGTTGGAGTCTTGACAAGTAACAGACTGATTTGGAGGAAAATTGTAGATAGGAAGTTAGTAATGATGTAAATTTTTCATGTAGTACTATCATATCCTGTAAACTCTTTGAGGGTACATGTCAGGAATTTGATGATGATGATCAAGATGCAAAAAGGTAAGGTGAAAGAATTGTTTTGGTTTGCGCTAATGAGCTGAGAGGCGAGACGTATTTTATGAGGGAGGATGTAAAGGGGTTGTTAGACAAAGCAAAACTGAAAAGTGAGAAGATGAGGCAAACTGAGGAGGCAGGCATTGATAGCCAAAAGGGTTTGTGGATCCGTGGTCTGTGTTTGATGGAAAGAAGGATTTGTATAATGCTGATGGACTGCATCTAAATGGTTTTGTTGTTAGGCATCTAGAGAGAGCTTTTTTCAATGAACATGCTTAAATGGAAAGTCAGGAAAACCTAAGCAATTAGGGTGGAAGCAGTTGAATGTGTGTGTGTGAAGGCACCCATTGGGATAATGAGTGTGAGAATGACCAAGTGCAGAATCTAGTCTCTCAAGCAAAAATATTGAATAGGATAGTCAATTCAGGAAGTAAGGGTGAATGGGCTCCAAAAGGGATGCAGCAGTTTCTATATACTAATGCCAGAAGTATCAGGAACAAGAGGGAAGAGTTTTTGACATTGGTTAGTGCAATCTTGCCAAACATTATAGGCATTAGTGAGACTTGGTTAACAGCAGATGATATATCATAGTTATAGGGTTAGAATGGGAAGGATTTAGCATTTTCAGGGAAGCTAGAGAAGGCAGGATGGGTTCTACTGATGATAGTGGATGAATTCCAGCTGAAAAGAATAGGACATAGGTGGGAGGATGGCTGTTCATTTGAAGCAGTCTGGTGTCAGATCAAAGCCAGTAAGACAAAATATACAGTGGGTTGTTACTATAGGCCTGGGAATTCCACAGGTGATCTGGAAGACGTGCATTGGCAAATAAGTACAATATCTGTAAGTGAGGCAATTATTATGGCGAACTACAACTATGGAGATAGTTGTAATTCCCATTATAGACTGGAAAGAAGAAAGATCACATGGCAGGAAGGAAATGGAATTTATACACCTACTAAGAGATAATTACTTGAGGCTGCATTTGATGGAGGGAACTCAGTGGTGCGGTCATAGAATCGGAAAAGCTAGCCATAACCAAGGTGACCACATTGTCTCCAATTGGTGAAAGTGACCATGCAGTCTTCACTTGGGAAATTGTAAACATGAGGAATATTCTGTCAAGAAGGGGTATATGTGGAACTATAATGTAGGTGAATATGACAAGCTTAGGAGGAAGCTTGAAGCTGTGCCATGCCATAAAGCCCTGCAAGGGAAGGATGCTAGTGCATCGCAGATAGTTAAGAGACATCTAGAGGAAGCAGTATTATATTGTATAACTAAGGTAAGGAGGGTTAATCAGGTAGGAGTTAGATGGATGAGTAATATCATTAGGTATGAGCTGCAGAAGAAGAAAATGCTGTGGAGGGGATAAGGAGAATGGTGACCAGCACACTCATGAACAGTACAAAATCAGATTACAAGAGAAATTTAGCCTAACAGGCCAAAAAAATCTCGAAGTGTTCTTTTATTATGTGGCAAGTAAGAGGAAGAATGACTATGAAAGATTAACCTTAATGAGTGCTGATGGTGACGAGATGACAGAAGCGGATAAAATAGTTGGGTTACTGAGTGACCACTTTGCAAGTGCATATCATCTAAGTGAGGTTACTGATGTGACCTATGTGACAGAGACTGATGTGGAAACAAAGGTGGATTAACTGGAGGTTCTTGGGATATTGCAGAATCTCAATATAAATACAGCTGTGGGATTAGATGGATTATCAGCTTGGGTTTTGTGAGAATTTGCAAGGGAACTGGTAATGCCTCTGACCAGGCACTTTAAGTTTCAGCTCTGGTAAAGTTCCAAGGGAGTAGAAAGAGGGAAAAATAATTCCCTTGCATAAGGATGGTTCTATGATTGCAATAGCAAATTATAGACCAATCAGTATCTAAAGAGTGGTGGTAAAAGTAATGGAAAAATTTGTCACAAAGAGAATTGAAGAATGAGTGGATGAGAATATGATACTCTATGAGGGGTAACACGGCTTTAATAAGAGTTGGTCATGCCATAGTCATTTACTAACTTTTTATAATAGAGTGACAGCAGAGTTAGATAAAGGAAATGGCTATACAATATTCTGCTTGATTTTGCAAAGGCATTTGATAGAATACTACATGGAACTGTGTTATGCATATTAGAATAAACAGGAATGGATATGACAGTAGTTATGTGAATAACAAGGTGGCTGCTGGACAGATATAAAAGATATATAGGAAATAGCCTGAAAGGAAATATTCACTTGTTTGCTCATGATGTGAAATTAGGTAGAGTAATAGTTAATCAAGGCAACAGCCTATTTAAATTGCAGGACAATTTAAATAGGCTGCCAGTATGGACAGAAGATAATGGGTGGTAATTTGATGTAGGGAAATACTAAATTATTATATACTGTATATTACAATTTTCTTTTTCTTCCTACTATGTATTAGGCCTACTGGCCTGTTAGAGAGCTATCTTAGGCCCTTATAAGTTGTACCAATCCCAAGGATAAGGTGACTAGCCCTATGCATCCCAGTATTTCTTATTGCGTGTGTTCATGGGGCAGGTTTGCATGCTTGAGGAAACACCCCTAATAAACTGGGGAGAAAAACCCTGTCCATGCCCAAGACTGGATAACTTGGCTATGTTTAAGAAAGATCCTTAAGCTCCTCATGTCGGCATCAGGAATCAAAACCAGGACACTCCTTTCCCAGGCATATGGTTGCAAAGCACATAGCCACTAGGCTAACCGTGCGGATTCTCTGTATATTACAATTTTTACATATATTGTAATAATGTTAAATTATTACAATAGATTACAAGCTGTGTACCACATTGATGGAACAACTGTACTCCAGGAAATAGATGATGCTAAAGATTTAGGGATAGTGGCAGGCAGAGAGTTAAAATTTAGAGGCCATATTGCTAAGGTAGCCATAAGATTAACTGGCTATTGAAGAACACATTAACAAGTAGAGATAAGGAAGTTATTCCTCTTTATTATAAGACCTTGACATGCCCACATCTGGATTACTGTGCTCAAGTTTGGTCCCCTGGCTGGGTTTCTTGGGAGATGAAGTCATGGAGAGGATTCAGAGGCGAGTGTTCCCTATGAGGATAGATAGATAGATTGAAGATGTGTGAATTGCAGAAGTTGGTTGATAGGAGAAACAGAGGGGGATACAATAGAAATATTTAAGTTGCATAAAGGGCTTTATAGGATTGATGCAGGGGAAATGTTTACTTGGCAGGAGGAGCCAGAACAAGGGGTCATTCCTGGAAGTTGAATAAAGGTGTGGTTAGTAGGTGCGAGGACTAGATTTTTTGCTTGGATAGTTGTGAATGAGTGGAATGGGTTGCCAGAGTCAGTTGTGAGTGCTTTGTCTGTTAATGGGTTCAAGGAGAGGTATGATAGATTGTGTGGATAGTTTGGATCGCCTGTGCTGAGTCTTCAGACTCCATGGAGTTGCCTATACAGTAATAATAATAATACACAAAGATATTACTGAAAAGTCCTTTGCATCAATAACGTTATATAGACATTTCCTTTACCTAACTTGGCTGTCACTTTATTATAGAATTTGAGTAAATTATTAAGACAAGAGCTTCCCTTCATTTTCTTATAAAAATAGTAGCATACTGAATTAGTATGTATAATTGTTAATTATGATGAAAGAGCATGTCAAAAGTGTTCCAAAAGAGAGAGATTAGTTTCCTGATATGTACCCTCAGGGGGTGTATAGGATAATATGACAGTATTAAATGATTAAGCTTATATTATTACTAATTTCCTGTCAGTAGTTTTTTCCAAATTAGCTGTCACTTGTCAGCATTCCAGTATTGTGAGATCATATATTTCTATCTTCTACAACATTTTGGTCATCCTCTGTGTCTTTTTCCTGCCATCTTGGCATGATATACCTGTTTTGTTAACCTTTTCTCTCCTATTTTCACTGAACCACCACCACCTTAGATTAGCTCAACATACACTGCACTTTTGAATGTTAGCAATGTCAAATTAAATCTTTTTTAATACTGTGTATATTATTTTTAATGATTCTGCCATCTCCCCTATTTTTTATTTCTCAGAACTGATATCTATGGTCCCTAGTCTTTGATCAAGTGCTTTATTTCTAACCCAGCTCGCAGATCCATAAGTTAAAATTCGTTCAAACACTTGTATGCTGCTAGTTGAGTATTTTGGCTAATTTCTCTATTATTCCATTGGTTCCCCACCATATACAAACTTTCCTTGGTCTATTTTATGTTTCCATATTTAATTTGCCATCTTCACTAAAATTTTTCTGAAATATAATAAATTTAGTTTAATCCTTTATCCAAGTGTAAGCAAACAAAGTTTGCATCTGAAGTATCTTCAGGACTGAGGCAACTCGTGGTAAAGGTGGACCAAGCTCTCATCACCCCCTTGTCTCAGTATCTCCCATAATGCAAAGCACATCTCCTTACTTCTCTTCTTCTTCTTCTCTTCCGTCTAAGATGGGTTGAGTCTTCTCTTGAGCAGGATCTTCCAGTCTTCTCTATTCCTTGCTGTTCGAAAAAGTTCCTTATATTTTCTGCATCCCGAGATGTTCTTTATTAATTTTAGCCATGTAATTCTTTGTTTTCCGGGTCTTCTTTTTTCAGTTGAAAAAGTATTGATTAGGACATTAGGAAGTCGGTCTGCGTCCATGCGTACAGTGTGTCCAAACCATCGCAGTTGTTGTTTTCTAATTTTTTCTATTATTGTCTTTTTATACAATAGTTCTTGTCTGACTGTGATGTTTGTTTTCTTTTCTATCCAACTTGTTCTATTTATTTTTCTTAAACATTTCATTTCAAATGCCAGCAGTTTTTTCTCCTCTCTTTTTTTAACTGTCCACGCTTCTGCTCCATAGATGACTGTTGGTGTAATTATTGCAAAATCATATAGTTTGATTTTGGCTTGCTTAGATATCTTGTTTGTTTTCCAGATTTTCTGTAATTTTCCCATGGTGGACCATCCTATCGCTATTCTGTGTTTGATTGTTTTGAGTTCATCTATTGTTTCTGTTAGTTTTGATCCAAGGTATATGAAGTTGTCTACTTGTTCTATTTGTTCTCCTTTTAGGGTGGCTGAGATGGTAGTTCTATTCCTTCCTATTTTCATCACTTTTGTCTTTTGTATATTTATTGTCATGTCATGTGTTTTACAGGTTTCGTTTAGCTTGTTGATCAACTTTTGTAGTTCATTTGGGGTTCTTGCAAGGACGAGATCATCTGTATATTTGATATTATTTATGTTTAAACCATTGATATTGATTCCAGGCTCATTGTCTATTGCCTTCTTTACAACTTCTAGATATATGTTGAATAAGCATGGGGATAATGGGCATCCTTGCATTACTCCTTTTTGGATCTCTATGGGTTCTGTTGTGTGTCCTTTTTAATTATTGCATTTGTCTTAGAGTAATATTTTATCAGAAACTGTATTATATATTTGTCTATTGCTTTTTCTAGTAGAATTTTAAGAAGGATTTCTCTGTTGATGTTAATGAAAGCTTGTTTCAAGTCTACAAAACAACAATATAGTTCTTTATGTCTTCCCAGCTGAGCTCTGCTAGCTGGTGCAATGTGAAAATTTGGTCTATTGTTGAATAGTTTCCTCGGAAACCAGCTTGTTCTATGCCTATCATTTCTTCATAGGTGTTTTTTTTTAATCTATTTTGTATAATTCTTATGAATATTTTATAGGTGTGAGGGAGTAAATTGATTGGTCTGTAATTTCTGCAGTCTCTTTTGTCTCCTTTCTTGTATATTGGGATGATCTTTCCAATTCTCCAGTCATCTGGGATCTCTCCTGTTTGTAGTATTTTATTGAATAGGGTTGTTAAATATTCTGTTGATATGCTGCCTCCATATGACCACAGTTCAGTAGGGATAGTATCAATGCCTGGTGTTTTATTGTTTTTCATCTGTTTTATTGTGTATCTAACTTATAAAATTTTTGGGTGATCATTATTTTCTTCTATTGTTGGCATTTTAGTTTTGTTTCCTTGGTGGAAGATAGTCTTAAAATGGTTTGACCAGATTTTTCTTATATCTTCAATATTCCTGGTTTCAGTCATCTTGTTGTTCATCATTGTTACTGCTTTTGCTGAGAATTCCTTTGTAATTTCTCTTACGGTATCATGGAAGACTTTTAGGTTGTTTTGTTGGTATGCTTCTTGGCATTTCTTAGCTTTTTCTTCTAACCATTTTTCTTTGGCTTTTTTTGCATAGGTTATCAACTTTATTTTTTTGTGCTCTGTATTTTTCTCTATTCTCTTCATTGTTTTGTTGGTTTACAAGTATCTTGGCCTCTCTTTTCTCTTCTATGGTAGCTATGATTTCTAGGGTTATCCACTGTTTGTTTATGAGTGTCTTTTGCAATTGATAACACTGTTTCTTTTCCTTCTTCCCAGTATTTTCCGCTGTTCTGGAAGATGGAGGGTTTTTTATTTTACATTATACATCTCCTTATGGACATGTATAATGCTATGCATTAAGGGAAGGGCCACTATCCAGACCAGTTTCAACCTTTATTGAGGTCTCATCAGTGGCAGCCACACCCAGAAGTGGTGATACTAAGGTAGAAGCAATGGAGAAGTCATATTTACCTATATGAGTTGCCAAAAGGTGTACCACCTTATTATTAAATTACTCTGGATTTAGAGAAAGATGTTGGAAGTTTTTTTTCCCACTTGGTTAGACTATAATAAATTTAGTTTAATCCTTTATCCAAGTGTAAGCAAACAAAGCTTGCACCTGAAGTATCTTCAGGACTGACCTTTACCACAAGTTGCCTCAGTCCTGAAGATACTTCAGGTGCTTACACTTGGATAAAGGATTAAACTAAATTTATTATAGGCTAACCAAGTGGGGAAAAAAAACTTTGCTGAAATAGTTGAGATATTTTATTTGTTCTATAGGTTCTCCATTAAGAATGCAGCTAAAGTTTTCCATATACCTGCCAATTTTCATAGTTTAGTTTTTTCATTGCTAATTTCTGTGTCAAATTTGTTACAGCTGTTATACAGTTTTTAAAGAATCCTGGATACTTGCACTGGATTTGTTTTGGATTATGTCATCTGTATAAAAGAAAAAAAGTTTGATATTTCTGATATCAGATTTAATGTCACTTTCTTTCGTAATGTTATCCTTATAGATGATGATTAAGAGTGGAGATAGTGCACCCCTGTTTTATACCTGATTTTACATCAGACTACCTTTACTTCAATTCTAACTGCTGACATAAAAACAACAAATTACATGATAACCACTGTAATTAACTTTAATGAAATGAATAGCTATGTATTACTCTGTAATTATTGCATGAGCTTTTCTCTTGGCACCTTTTCTGGATCTACAAAACTAAAGTACAGATCTCTTTTTTATATTCTCAGGATTTCTTAATTATTGATCATAAAGTGAAAATCTGGTCCTGACAACCTTATTTGTCCTGAATCAAGCTTGTTCAAGCTTCTCTTCCACAGTTTTTTGTAGCCTTTCCCTTACCTCACCTCCCCATGAAGGTGAGGTAAGAACTTGCTAAACAGTTAGCAAGTTACCCCCCCCCCCCGCACTGGTCATACTATTTCCTATATAAAAAAAAATGCTTTCTATTTTAAAACTTATTTATATTGAGAATTTAATGTTAAATAATACAAATATTTTGGTTAGCTTTGATTTTACCTCACTGTTCACCAATACTGACTTAAATGGCACCGTTTAACTTATAAAAAAAAGTTTTTCCTCCTGATATCACTGATCTCTTTCCCTTTGCTATCCATTCTGGATATTTCTCTTGAAAACACAAAATAGATAGAAGGCACCTCTATGAGTTCTCCCATCTCACCCCCCCTTTGCCAATGTTTTTATGGAATATTTAAAAAAACAAACTCTTGACTCAGACCTTCTATCTAGTAAAGATATGTGGATGATGTGTTCTCCATTTAGCCTCATTGCCCAGACACATTAGACTGTTTCCTCTCTAATCTCAATAATCTCATCCTAGAATCTAGTTTACTATGGAAAAGGAAACCAATAATAGTTTAGCCTTTTTGGGCACCTTGGTAAAACAACAAAAATTACCCAGTGTTAACCTATCCTTTTTGCACAGGCTCACTCACACAAGCAGATATATTCACAAACCTTCCCATCACCTCCCCCCTCTCAACGATATTAAAATATTAACTAATAGAGTCTATAACCTTTGTTCCAGTGAGTCTGTTCTTACAGCAGAACTTAGTCATATACATCACACTTTATCTGATGAATGCAGTTCCTATAGTATCATGAAAATGATCAATCTTTTCCACAATCCTCTACCCTCTCTTCAGAAAGATTTTAGTAATGCTATCATCATTCCTTATGTCCAAGGCACCTTCAAGAAAGAAAAAAAAATAAACTAGTCAGAATCTTAAAGAAATACCATCTCTGCCTGGCTTTGAAGCTTACCCATTCTACTAAACTTCAGTTCCTTCCTCTCTCAGTGTCTGGAGTGTATAAAATGCCCTGTTCCTGCAAGTTGGCCTGTTATGGTCATGGAAGAACACAAGAAATACACAAGTTATTATGGTCGTTCGGGCCCTGCAGATCCCACTTTGGATACAGCTTATAAAATCAATTGGAAAAGACCACCATGCTCCATTGTAGTAAATTTAGAAGAGAAAAGCTGTTTTTAGAATTGGCAACTACTCTCACAAATCAGCATAATTTGAATAAATATGGTTGCATTAAACTTCTCAATATACGGGAAACACTAATGTTTGAGATCTTAGTTTATATTCTAGGTTGCCAACAGGTTAACATAGAGGATATCATAGCAATGACAGACGAAATATTGGAAGAATTAAATATTTTAAATCCTTTTTCACTGCTGTTTTACTTCATTAAGCCTCTAAAATGAATCTCGGATCCAATTTACATCATTGATTAATCAAACAACTAGTGTAAAAATTGTATGGGATAAAATCCAAAAAGTGAAAGGTAGATATGAAACACTGTTTTTCTTACCCTGGAACATAATGGGCATTTCTTTTGTAGATAAGATTTTAGAGAAATTATTAATAACTCATATATACAGAATTGGAGAGTATCATTTATCCAGACCAGCATGGATTTGTTAAGGATGCTGCTATTTTAGTAAAATGGTTACCTTTTACAATAGCATAACACTAGCAGTGGATGGTAAGGCATGCTAATTTTTTAATTTTTACAAGAGAATTTGTCAGTGGCACATTGAAAGTTTTTTTTTTATACATATATTACAACGCATGAGTATGTATTGGGTTCTTGTGCTCCCATGATCTTTTACGTTATTGTACATGACCCATTTTTCATCTCCCATAATCATCTGCTTCAAAAATGTGTCATTTTCTTGGCAACGTCGCCAAGAAATTTTTTATATGGTAGAATGAGGAAAGGGTTTGAATCCCATCTATTATAATAGAATGTTTATCAGGGCTTTTCAGCTAAAAGTGAGTTAGCCAGTCTCTTACAGAAGTGAAGGGTTTTTTTCCACAGAAATTTAGGTGTTTCATCGCTTGAAACTGGCAAAGCAGCCACGTGGACACATATCCAAACATAAAATATTCGTCTTTAAGGGATGTAGCAGAGGAATGGCAAGCCAGGTGCATTAATTGTCTATAATCCCTAATCAGGAACTCAAACCCATCATGGATGGATGAGAATTGAATAGGTGGAATATCAGTCAATATGATATTATACTAAGCTGATAAGAGAGCCTCCATAGTGATCAGTGATGTGAGCAACCTTTATCTGGTTTCTTCCGACAAAAGATGAGTTAGCCGGTCTCATTCGGAGGTAGGGTTTTTTTTTTTGCCCGGGAACTCCTGTTTTTTTTTTTTTGTCCCCAAGAACGGGCAAACCATCCCTGTGAACACACATGGATTACCGTCATGAATATGTCCCAACCATATGCCAGTCTGGGTAAATTGGGGGGGGGGGAGCAATTGTGAACTACCCTACCCTGTAAAAATCTCACCAGGAACACGTGAGCCATGCCTACAAAGTCACCTCGGTCAGAAATGACTGAAGGAATAAACCATCACCAAACTGATAACACATACTACTCCTTTTTAAGAATAAAGTATCTGTTCTTATCAGCTTTATGTTGATGCAGAGAACACTGACTTGTAGAAGGAGATTCTTGTTCCATTGTATAAAGCTCTGATTAGTTTTACAGATTTGGTCACCTGGTTTTCAAAAGGAGAAAGATGTAGGAAGGGGTCCAGAGGTGACTAAGTTTCTGATTTCTGGAATGTTGAATATGCGGAAAGGTTAAGATGTAATTTACAGTCTAGTGGATAGGTGGAAAAGGGGTGATATGATAGACGTACAAGTTAGAAAGGGTGTTATTACAGGATCAGTGTATGAAGAGGTTTTACATACAATGGTGGGATATCAGGGGAGAACAAGAGGTCATCCCTGGAAGCTGTATAAGGAGGGTATGAACAAGGAGTGAGAAACAGGTTTTTTTGCATGCAGAGTTGAATGATTGAAATGCCTTGCATGAGAGTGGTGTCTGCAGAGAATCTGAATGTGTTTAAGGCACAGTATGATGAGCTGTGTGTATGACAAAGGGACCTCCTAGATGTCTGACTCCTTGGGGCGAGGGTAATAATACCTGATATACAGACGAGAAGATATTAAACTGATTTTTTGAAAGGCGCCAAAGTGATTAACGCTTGCGCCACCTTTGACATACGGGTCACTGGTATTGCACTATCTTGGGGATCAGCTTACCCTTTCTGGGAGAAATGAAATTATATAACTGAAACAAAGGTTTCATAAAAAAATATGTAAAAATAAAGTAAAACAAAAACGTAAAAAGTTAATATCAGACATGATTTTATTAACATTTAAATACAACATGAAAAAAAACAAAACAATTTAGGAAATGTTTTATTTAATTCGACGAATAAATATACATGTCATAAAACATGAGATTCGATTTTATTCGTTATTAGTGGGCAAAAATCCGAATAAGCAGATTTTTGCTCGCTACCTATTCTTTTAGAAGGCTGGAATGAAAATATCCCCTGTATAGTGACAAACTTGCCCTTCTCAGCAGACGCAATTATGTAGATACAAGATAAACAAGTAGCTTTATTAAGTATCTTACAGATACTTAATAAATGCCTACACAGAGACTTTGTGTAAATTGGAGACGTTTAAAATTAAAACGACGCTTCATAATTGAAAACAACTTTCTCCCATAGACATAGATACTAGACTCGCGAAGTAAAGTTTTTATTGTAGTGCCAAATATAGTACTGTACTTGTATTGTCCTAATATGTGGTCGCATCTTTTCATAATGTAGCCATTTAGTGCAGAAACCAACCGATTTATGTAAAGCAAATTTTCAAAAGCACACACACACACACACTAATACTAGTTTTACAAATGACATTTAAATGAAAGCACTTACACTAAAATTTTGTAAAATTGCGGCCGCTCTACGCGGAAGGACATAATGTACCGTAAAGGCCGACGAGAATGAGTGGTAAAGCTGTTAGTTCTAATGCTGATTACAAATGACTAAACCAGTGTTTCTCAATCTGTGGAGTGAGAAGTGGTCTGCGACGATGAGACAGGTGGTCCGCAGGAAGACTTAAATTAATTAAAAAAATATATATTTTTAATTATCCAAACAAAAATTAAAATTGAATAAATAAGTAAAAATTATTGAAATCAAATGGAGACAAAAAAAACAACAACAAATAGCGTCAGAATGTTCAAAGTTCAGAAGTAATGAAACTATATTGTTGTTCACTTAACCCCTCTTTCAGCGGCAATGAATGACGAATAATAAAGGAGGGATGAAGTATACAACAATATGGTTTTATTGTTCTGCCTTCCCTTGCTGTTTTGTCAGATTTGAAGTGAACATGTGTCATCCACATCACACCAATCGCTTGTTGTTTATTGATTTTTATTATAGAAGGTTTCCCTCCTTCAACCAAGGCTGAGTATATCTTCAGAAGTGCTAAGTGATACTTGGACAAAGTATGTCGTGAGTTAACCCCAGTATTAGGGACAATAAATCATGGGAAAGATATTGTTTCAGCCATGGGTTCCATTAATAGCAAAGCACTGGAAGCATCCTATCTTAAGTTTGCCCATAGCAAAAACAGGGAAACCTCATTTTATCAGGGAAAATTTGCTACTTCCAGCTTAAGAGATGTAAAAACTATCTTTGGCAACAAGTTACTAAAAGATGTTGATCTGATTCCTCTTTCAATGATACTGTCAGTCGCAGAATTAATGATATGGCAGGTGACTTAGAATTTCAGTTAATCGAAAGATTAAGAAGAGCCCTTATTATGCGTTACAAATAGACGACACTACAGATGTTACAAATGATGTGCAGTTAATATGCTATGTAAGATATGCGCATGACATGATAACAACATTCGTGATATTCTGTTTTGTAGAACTTTGCCATCCCGAACAACTGGAGAAGAAATATTTCACACTCTCAATAGTTACATAATACACAACCAGTGGGGAAAATGTATAGGCTTCTGTTCGGATGGAGCTCCATCCGAACAGAAGCCTATACATTTTCCCCACTGGTTGTGTATTATGTAATTATTGAGAGTGTGAAATATTTCTTCTCCAGTTGTTTCTATGGTCAAGGAAGTGGATCGAGATGTGAATTGGGTACATTGTTTCATACATAGGGAAGCGTTAGCCTCCAAAGGAATGCCACCAGAATTTAAAACTGTGCTATACAACGCTGTAAAGCTAGTTAATTTTATTAAAGCTCGACCGTTAAATAACAGGTTATTTTCAGTACTCTGCGATGAAATGGGAAGTATTTCATTATATATGTGTACCCTTCGGCTATTTCTTTGAACATTCTCGGGCTTGGTTTTTTTATATCTGGAGGTGAGCTTATAAACCTATGCGGCAAACACTTTTGTAAGAATGTTGCCGCATAGGCATGATAGGTTTTTGTGTGTGCTCGGGTTGCTGTTATTGCCCTGCCGATGAGAGTTTTCAGATGGATGTTTAGCAATGCTAAACCTCCAGCTTCAACTTCATGGAAGGGTGTTGATCTGCGCATGGGTTCATACTGAGAGCCCCAGATGTATGTAGCGCATAGCCTGTGTATTTTTTCGGCCCACCTTCCGTGATACGGGGTGTTGTGTATCTTGTACCACAGGCGAGATGTTAGGTAGATGTTGCAAACCCGGGCTCTTCCTCTGACGGACAGCTGTCTAGGGCGCATTGCATTAATTTTCTTCTTTATGCCGTCATGGAGTTCTTTCCACTGTTCTTCGTGTGATTCTGAGCTTCCGATGTTGATGCCCAGAACCGGTATGTAATTATTCATCTGTATTCCTGAAGGAATCCTTGGTTGGTTTTCCCACTTGCCAATTATTTTGCAGTGGGATTTTAGCCAGATTCACATTCAGTGCTGAGGCTTTGCTGAAGTCTTTTATTATTTTGAGTGTTGTGTCCAAGGATTTTTTGTTCCTAGTGTTAAAGTGACGTCATCAGCATATGCCAAAATTTTGACGTCGCTTTCTCCGTGTATATGTGTTCCTTTGATATTGTTGTTTGTGTTAATGGCTATAATGAGTAGTTCTAGGGCTAGAACAAATAGAGCCATGGATAGTGGGTCTCCTTGCCGGATGGAACATTTTATTGGGAAAGAGGCTGAGAGATTTTTATTAATGATCAGCCTACTTTCCGCGTTTCTGTACAAAAGCTTAATCGTTTCTTTCCAGTTTACTCCAACTCCTATTCGGTCTAGTGTTTCAAACAGGTATTGGTGGCTAACTGTGTCAAATGCCTTTTGAATATCTAGCCCCATTACAATACATGGATTTTCTGTAATAATCGCAAATGCATTGGAGGTGCATTATTGTGTCAAGAATATTTCTTCCTTTCACCACATGATTGTGCTGGTGAGATAAGTTTATGGAGGTGCTTTTGTAATTGGTTTGTAAGTATTTTAGATATTATTTTGTAATCGGTATTCAGTAGGGTTATGCCTCTCCAGTTTTTTATGTCTTGTAACTTCTGTTGATCCCCAACTTTTGGTAGTAGTACAATGTGTCCTGTGTTGAATTTTGTTGGCGTTGTCTGTGTTGATCATTTTCATCGTGTTGATCATTTTAATAAAAATATGTTCAAATTTTGGGAAGTATTCTTTATAGAATTCGCCTGTTAGTCCGTCTTCACCTAGTGATTTGTTATCCGGGAGCTGTTTCACTATAAGACGGCATTCTGCTACGGTGATTGGTGCATCGATCTCCTCAGCCTCCTGCTGGGTGATTTTAGGGAGTAGTGAAAGGAATCTTTCTCTTTCTTCCTGACTGCTGGGTTTTTCTTGAAATAGTGAAGAAAAGTATTTTTGAACACCACGAATTATTTCGGAGTCTTTATTTAGGGTTTGGCCTTCGTATGTTATGGTTTTTATTCTCTGTTTTGCGTTCCGTTGTTTCTCAAACAGCCATGCTGTCGAGGTCTTCCCTTCATCATTTTCAATTATTTTGAGACCAGCACGTAGCCACGCTCCTTCTATTTCCTGAAACTGTTTCGCTGTTATGCGGTTTTTAATTTCTTCTATTTCTGTTCTGATTTTTTCATTATTTCTGTTATGGTGGTGATACAATTTTGATAATTTCTTCGTGTCAGCGTTCTGTTTGTTCCTTTGTTGCTGCTTTTTTATTCTACTAATTTTGATTGCTGTTTGTTTTGTCATGTGTTTAAATTTCTCCCAGGCTGTTACAGCATTTTCTATGAATTCTATTTCCTCAACTATTTTCTCTATGTTATTGTTGAATTCATCATCATCTTTAAGGTGTTTATTAAATTTCCATAGGGGGAAATTTCTGTTTGTAAACTTATCAGCTGTTTCTGTTTGTTGATATTGTAGTTCAGCCATCACCATATGGTGATCGCTGAACATGACAGGTGTGTGTTGTACAGTTTTGACCTTTATATTTCTGAATGTTTGGATGTATATGCGGTCTATTCTAGAGGCGTTTCCGGGTGCAAAATATGTGAATTCTTTCTTTTGGGGATGCAAGATTCTGAAGGCATCTGATAGGCCACAGTGGGTGCAAACTCTTGTGAAATTTTTCTGCGGAATTAAGTTTGGGTGTTCTTGATCCTTTTGTGGTTGTTCTGTAAAGTTCATATCTCCTGCTATTATTAGGTTATTTTTTTGTTGAATATAGTGTCGCACTTCCTCCCAGAAGGTGGTCTTATGATTATGTGTGGCTGGTCCGCGGTGGCGGACCATGCAACACGCACCGCGGTGTTGCATTTGCAGGTCGTTATTAGACGCGGCGGGGTAATGTAACACACATCCACTGAGCTACACAGGCTCTAACAATGTTATTTCAATTAAGGCACGAAATTTTATTATTTGTAATGAACGTGAATCTGATTTTGCATCACTCCTTGTTGACGAAGCATTGTTATCAACACTATCCTATCTTTCAGACATTTTTTCGAAATTAAATTAACTAAATCTCTCCCTTCATGGAAATTCTTTAAATGTTTTGATGCCTACGACAAAATAAAGACATCCGAGAAAAAACTGGTTTTATGGATTAATTATGTAAAAGACAGACAATTTGCACCTTTTCAATTTTTTTGACTAAAGGGTATCCCAACATTGGAATACTTTTTAGTCAAAAAAATCAAAAAATCAGCTAACGCCTTTTTGTTCCCGTATATAAAGGGAGTAGGCGAGGCCGTTTAGCCCTGTCTAACTTTTGGAGACTGAGTGGGCTCCAAAACTCGTCACTTCTACTGAGCTACACAGGCTCTCATCCATTTTAGTGGAAAATGATATTTTTGTTGATTCTGAGTTTCTGGAAAAAGTTTGTGACCACCTCAAAAATCCGAAACGGAATTTTGAAACATATTTTCCGAATAATTTTATAAGAAATTTCTGTGGGTTCCATTTCGTGATCCATTTCAGGCTTGCAGTCACGAAAACGACCTTTCGTTGTTGAAAAAAAAAAAAAAAAAAAAAGAGCAGTTAATTGAGTTTTCAAGTGACAGTGGACTTAAAATGCAATTCCGTGATCTTGGTCTGCCTCGATTTTGGATCTTGCCTTCAGTGAGAAGTGAATTTCCCGAATTATCTGAAGAAGCATTGAAAATCGTCATGCAGTTTTCTACAACCTATCTTTGTGAGAAAGGATTTTTATCGCTCCTTCAAAACAAAAACAAAATACAGAAATCGTCCTAGTGTGTGTGTGTGCCGATCTTCGACTGAAGTTGACCAATATTGAGCCAGATATCCAGCAACTCTGCAAGGGCTGAGAAGCTCAACCATCTCATTAAAAGTAAGTAGTAACATAATTATATCATTATGTTACTTATCATAATTATGATAAGTATGTTAGTATATATGTTACTTATCATAATTTAATAATGATAATTATATTAAATTATTATTAAATTAAATTATTCAACGATGATACTTTTAATCGTTTACTTCCAATTTAATTAATTATGTTTCCGTATGTATTCAAATCATGCTTTTAGATTTTTTATGTTATAAATGGCACAGTTTTCCCGAAATGTTGGTAATTCCTACATAGGTTTTTAAAAAAATTACAAAAAGTCAAAACGACGTATAGGGAAATAAATTAAAAATTGAAGTAAAACTCCAATTTAAAAAAATCCAACATTCTAAAATGTTATTTTTCTTGCTTTTTTCTTCACAAAATCATCGATGACATTGTCGAAGTCTATTTCATCGCTCAGTTGCTGTTTTATAGACAGTATGGCAAGGTTTCTTAAACGCCAAAAAATGTGTGTATGTGTGTGTGTGTGTGGGGGGGGGGATCCTCCCGGGGAGGATCCCCCACACACACGCCTCTGTAACTTAGTGGTCCATAGAATTGTTTTTGGCATTTTACTGATCCTTGGGTTAGAAAGGTTGAAAAAACACTGGACTAAACTGATTCCTGACAGACTAAAGGATTGAAAACCCCGCAGTTTGAAATATCCCTGTGTAGTATATAGATCAGCGCCTCCGTAGCGCAACTGGAAGAACAGCAGTACGTTGCGCTGCTCGATTCTTGTCATGTAGAGTAAAATGCCAAAAACAATTGTATGGACCACTAAGTTGCAGAGGCGTGTGTGTGTGGGTGGGATCCTTCCCGGGAGGTACTTTTTTGGCATAGCGCAACTGGAAGAACAGCAGTACATTGCGCTGCTCGATTCTTGTCATGTCGAGACGAATCTGTATATGTAAATATATGTTTTTTCTCCCTTCAATGGAAGGTGAGTTGGCCGATTTCATATGCAGGTAGCAGGTTTTTATCTCCCGAAAACTTGTTTTTCTTCCTGCAAACAGACAAATCGGCCTTGAGTACACACGCAATTTACAGACAAAAAAATAATACTAGTGGTGGGCAACAGATGGTGTTGGTGTAGGTGAAGATGGTGGGGCGGTTCGCTGTAGTTGGTGGATTGGAGGTTAGTGGAGACGGAGAGTTGTAGAGTAGGTGCCCTCCCTTGATGAGTCTTTGGATTCCTTGGAAGCGCACACGTAATAATAATATTGGAGTTGTGTGTGGATTTAAGTAGTGTAGAGTGGATTGTTTTCCCCTCAATGCGTCCTTGGATGCGTCACGTAATAATTATAAATATTTTTATGACTTGTTATAACATTACATTTGGGCTAAAATGGCCTCGCCTACTCCCTATACGAGAATAAAAGGCGTTAGCAGTTTTATTTATATATTTTACAACCTTAAGACGTTTTAAAAATCCAAATTTTTGAAATAAACCTACGGAAAAAAAAATGAAATTGTAGGCCTCATACATTTAACAATCTGGTTAAAAATGTGTCTGCCTGGTGTAGAAGGGATATGTTATGTAGTCAAAAGAGTTCCCATCTGACGATAGGGATATGGTAGAAACATTTAAATTACTAAAAGTTTTTTATAAGATTGATGCAGGGGAAATATTTCAACTGTGTGATAGGGATGGAAGAACAAGAGGTCATCCCTGGCAATTAAGGAAGAGTGTGGTTAACAAGGGTGTGGGAACTAGATTTTTTGCTTGGAGAGTGGTGAATGAATGGAATGCATTGCTTGACTCAGTTGTGAGTGGTTCGTCTGTAAATGAATATAAGAAGAGGTATTGATAGATATTGTTTTGATAGTTTGGGTCTCCCACGATTAGTCTTCTGACTCCATGAAGATACCTGTATAATAATAATAATAAACATATAATAACAGACGCAGCGAAAAATGTAAATTTCATTAAATAACTACGCTTATTTGAATACTAAACATGGAAAATAATTACTCGATATTTACACATTTCTAAATGTACCACATTCGTATGTCAAACATTACGGCTAATAATGTGTTGGAACAAATGTACCATTTCCGCCCCTCCAAAAAAAGCACTGATGAAACTGATAAAGAAACAGTGCGTAAACAGGAAACACAAGACAAATTCTTGTTCCCTATCTCAAGTCAAGTATAGTAACAGAGGATTTGACCTGTTGCAGAGGTGAACGTTAAAAATAAAATCATTTCTTTCCCTAGGTTTTATCCAACTTTTGCAAATGTCCTATTCATCCAAAAAGTTGCTTCATTGGTAAGATTTAAAAAGAAAAAATTTACTAGTTTCTTTCCACATTACCCAATTAAAAAATAGTGAGAATAGGGGCTTTTTTTTTGAACGGGGTGGGTATCCCTCCCGTTCCTCGATTACCCCTTTGGATTGGTTGAGCTCTCCTAATGAGGAATTATGTATTTTTGATACATAATTCCTCATTAGGAGAGCATCCATGATTTGTCTGTTCTGAGGGACGAAAAAATCCCAGTTTCCGGGCGAAAACACCCGGAAACTCGGGCCGGCTAGCTCACCTTTAATCGAAAGAGACCAGATAAAGCTTTCTCACGTCATAGACAGGAATCGAACACAGGTATTTCCAACGAAAGGGCTTCGTCTATACCGACTGAGCTACGGAGGCTCAGAAGACAGCTGAAGAGTTACCAGACTGTGTCAAAGACTGTTCTTAATAGCATCCATGTCCAACACCAAGGAATGATGAATAGTAATAACTGGACTATTTTGATCAACTTGGGCTGTTGATCAAAAAATGACTTCTGAACAAGACATAATAGGCTAAATTTCAAAATAAGACTTGGGTGCAGTGGCGGCCGGTGAAAAGTTTAAGTGGGGGGGGGGGGGTAGTGCATATACAAAAAAAAAAAAATCCTAATCAGTAACGAATTTATTAATAAATAAATTTACATAATAAAAATTGCTTTATTAAAAATATTTGATCCTCACCACGAACAAACACCAATAATAAAAGTTTCGTATCAATAGCAATGACAATAGTCGGAAAATGAGTTTCAAACAGAGATCTGCGATTGACTTTTGTGTTAAATTTGGTAAAAGTGTTACCGAAACGTCAAATACTTCAAAAAGCATACGGTGATGAATGCTTATCCCGTACTCAAGTTTACGAGTGGTTTAAGCGATTTCAAAGTGGTCGTGAGACGCTTGAAGAAGACGAAAAGCCGGGCCGTCCAAAAACTGGACTGAGCAAAGTTAACATCCAAAAGTTATTTCATCAAAGAAAACCCAAAATCGTCCGAGAGATTGAAGAAGAATTACTGATTCCAAAATCAATTGCGCACAACATTTTGACCGATAATTTGGGCCTTCCTTCGTAAATTGAATTCGCGATTTGTTCCCCACAATTTGACCGACGACCAAAAAATATATCGAATGGAATACTACAAGGACCTCATTAAAACCGCACGTAACCAAACTTCCTTGAAACGATTGTTACTGGTGACGAAACGTGATGTTTTGAGTATGAGCACGAAACAGAGTGCTGAGTGGAGACCACCAATAGAGGGGCATCCGAAAAAAAGTCGCTTAGAGAAGTCAAAAGTAAAGACAATGCTAATTTGTTTCTACGATTCCAAGGGCATTATCCACAAAGAATTCGTTCCGCCTGGCCAAACGGTGAATGGTGAGTTTTATCTCGAAGTTTTGAAGCGATTGATAGCGGGGAATTCGTCGCGTACGGCATGAATATCGTGACGACCGACCGTTCGTAAAAACACACTGTCACTCTTGGCACTATAACTCGGCTTCTAATGAAATAAATATTATGAACAGTTGACACAACAGTAATGAAGTTTGCCGCTTTCGACAGCAAATAGATGCAACAGTTTATTGAAAAGTTCGGTTTCTTTTTGGGCAGAGGGTGCATGATGCTCTTCTAGAGTTAGCAGACTTTAAGTGACGCGATATACTGCAGATCTGCAATGGGTTAAAATCAATAAGCTTTATGATATATATATATATATATATATATATATATATATATATATATATATATATATATATATATATATATATATATATATATATATGTAGAAAGTTTTTACCTTGGGCTTATTATAAGTTAAAGATACCAAGAAATTTTATACTTGGTTTTAATCCTTTTCCCAAGTAGGCAAAACAAAATTTTGCGCTTAAAATATATTCATGTCTGACCTACTTGTATATAGAGGCTAATAACTTCATATCACTTGCCTTAGTATGTATCCCATAATGCAAAGCACACCCCATTCTGGTATGTATAATGCCATGCATAATAGGAAGGATCACTACCTAGACCGGTTTTGACCTTTATTGAGGTCTTATCAGTAGGCGCCAGATCCGGGAAAGATACCATTAACGATGAGATGAAAAAGAAATGAAGATGGAAGTGATGCAGAAGTCATATACTCGTATATCTCATATACAAGTAATAAGTGCTTGACCTTATTAACAAAAATCTCTGGATGAGAGAAAGATGTAGAAAGTTTTTTACCTAGGATTTATTATACGTTCAACATATCAAGAAATAAGTTCAAGCTGGCAACATATCAGTGTGTGTAGGGCATTGACTAAAGATCTTGAAGCGAGAATTATATGAGCATTGCTAGGTTTTAAAAATGAAAAGAGGAGTGAAGATTACCGTTATCAGCATAGTTATGCAAATTATGTCAAATCGTAGGATGTAAGACGAAGAGTCAGAGAGAGAGAGAGAGAGAGAGAGAGAGAGAGAGGTTACTGATGTACAGGGAAATGAGTGTAGATGAAATCGCGGAGCCCTGGGGCACACAGCATTGACTGAAAAATCTGATGAAAGAAAACCATCCACCACGACTGCAATAGCTTGACAAGAAGGCCACAATGCTATACTCGATGAAATGCCTTGGAAATATCAAAAGCTGTCACTTGAGTTTCTCCAAACATTTTCATGGCCTACTTTCAAAGGTGAATAAGGTTGGCTAGATCTGCTGTGATACGAGAATGGAAGAATCTATATTGGTGATTACTAAGTAATTGGTGAGTCTCCAAGTCGTGAAGCAGGTGGATTTCGATGCTTTTCCTGTGTCGCTCAATAGAAGTGGCATTTGCACTCTACAGCACTTGACCACACAACGAAAGGCGTTCGAATCTAGAATCTAATAGCCAACTAGAGAAACTTTTCTAAGTCTTTTCTCAACCGGCTCAAGAGTTAGTCAATCTCTGGCATGGGCTAGTGGGTTTTCCTACCGGAAACTCGGGTTTTTCTTAAACTCCCGTAAACTCAAGAAAATCAGCTGTCAAACCCACACTATTTTCAGACATTAAAAATATTGTGTTAGGGTTAGGGACCACCAGATGACAGCGCTTACTAGCCACCTTCTTCACTGCGTGCCGATTAATTAGTGATAGCCTTGGGCCAGCTAACTCTGATTGGCTACCAGTGGGGATTGAACTGCCCACTCATTCTCCAAAAGTTAGATAGTGCTAAAAAACGGCCTCGCCTACTCCCTATATACGGGAAGAAAAAGGCGTTAGCTGATTTTTTTTTTTTTTTAAGTTAGGTGGCAAATAAATGACATTTTGTACTTTTGAATTTTTTGAACTTCTGGATTTTTCTGCCTGTTAAGGGTTAAAGGATCATAAATAATAAAACTTTTTATTTATTTATTTATTTTTTTTAAAAAAATTTATCAGTTTTTTTTTACTTGCACTCAAATAATGAAAACACAAAAAGTCACACTAAAAAGTTATTCTTGAAACAAACACCTCACTCTTACACGATTCAATAACAAATGAAGTTAAGGAGCAATCAGGAGAAACTTCCTATCTCGGCAATGCAATCAGTTTTCGTGACCACGAACTGTCAACAGCACCAACATTGGTAATGCGGTTTAATTTAAAGCAAAGATAGCATGCGCTGTTCAAAATACAAAGTTTGTCAACTAGCGTCAACATTGGTATTGTGGTATTATTTAAAGCGTATATAGTGCACACTGTTCAAAATACGTATTAAAACGTAATAATTGTTTTGAAAATAGTGCACACTGTTCAAAATACGTATTAAAACGTAATAATTGTTTTGAAAAAAAATTTCGCTTTAAAATAATCAAGATTTTTATGATGTTTATTGAAAACATTAATCTATTTTAAAACACTATTGGAAAATGTCTTGACTTGGGAGCGCCCCCAAAGCTTGATCCCCTAGGCACGTGCCTCATTGCCGTAATGGGTAATCTGCCACGGTATGTAGGCCTACTGTTTCAACTATGAATAAGTACATTGGTACCTTCTTTAAACAGAAAAATAGCTCGGATGAGAGTGATAATACATAAACGAGTTTGTAATGACAGTTGGTGTGTAGCTTCTGAAGAGAAAGAAGTGTGTAATGAATCCACAGAAACACAAGATTCCCATCAGTTGCAATGCGATAATATTAATACGTTGAACAAAAAGAAAGATTTGCTGACTTGCTGGACACGCGACCAGTGGATAGCATTTGAAAGTAAATACAATTAGTTATTTTGTAATGACAGAGGCTTCGGGTGTATAACATGTGCAGAGGTACAGACCCTAGGCGTAAGTTCTTCACATCAGGGTATTCGTTTAGCATCAGAGTGGATAAATGGATTAATACGTATTAAAGGGGAAGGGTCTAAACAGTGCCAACAAAAGCAACTCAGAAAGAAAATTTACGAACATAGAGATACCAAATCTCACAAAATTGCAGAAGCAATTATTAGAAGTAAAATGAGAATTCAATGCGACACATTGTAGAAGAACAGAACTCTTTAGCTTACGAAATCAAGTGCCTTGTGTTTCGCACTGCGTATCATTTTTCAAAGCATAATCTTTGAAATATGATAAAGAGAAATACATTCTCTGAAAAAGAATATGACGAAACAGAAACACAACACTTCTTGAAACAACTACCAAGACTCACAGACCAAGAAGCCGAAAACATACTCACTAATCATGCTATCAGAATGCAAGAAAATTATAAAATCCCTATCATTACACAAATCCCCAGGACCCGACGGCCTCACTGCAGAATTTTACAAAGCCTACTACCCGCTGTTTGAGACACTATTTGTAAAAATGCTGTCCGAAATACAATTCGGAGAGCATCCCAAGATATTTCAACCTCGGCTACATAGCATTAATACCAAAAAAGAAAAACACAACAAACAACGAAGAGACACAATGGAGAGGAATCATACTCCTCAATACGGACCAAAATATTTTAACTAAAATTATTTCTGAAATAGTGCAGAGACACATACACAAGATCATATCCAAATCCCAAACCTGTGGAATAAAAGGCCGAAAAACAGAGGATACTATCCTACAAATTCGATGTATATACGAGCACTACCAGGCAACACAACAGCCATGCCTACTGGTAGGTCTCGACATTGAAAAGGCCTTTGACTCAGTAAATCATCAGTACTTAAATGAAGTCATAGAAGCTGCAGGGTTTGGGAAAAAATTTCAAACTCTGATGTCAAATATCAACACCACAGCAGAGTCATGCCTGATAATAAACAAAAAACTGTCTGCACCGGTCAAACTTAAATGCTCGGTCAGACAGGGAGACAGCCTCTCCATGATTCTCTTTGGCCTTGCCTTAGAACCAGTTTTACAAGAAATATCAAAGAAAGCGTGGTGGTGGGGTACTGCTTATGATAAGTGATGACCTATGTCCTCTAAGAGTGGAGAATTTGGAAGGAAGTGAGACAAATGATTTTGAGAGCATATAGTGTGAGGTAGAGGTAGGCAAGACAGGATATTTAGTGGGGTGTTGCTACAGACCCAGGAGCACAGAGGATGGGGACCAGGAGATGTTTAGACAGCTAAGTTTGGCAAGTGCAAGAAGAATGATTGTTATGGGAGATTTTAACTTCAGTAGTATAAATTGGAGAGAGGAAGATGCATGTAGCAATAGGGGAATGGAATTTCTAGAATTCTTGAGGGACATGTAACAGAGGGAACAAGAAGTTCAAAAGTTTTGGATTTGGTTATAGCATCAGAAGAGTTGATAATAACTGAGTTGATGTCTCTCCCACCAGTTGGAGAGAGTGACCATATGGTGTTGACTTGGAAAATGAATAGACATGCAGGAGTATCAAAGAGATGGGAACTTATGTGGAATTATAAGGCAGGTGATTATAATAGTCTTAGACGTCAACTTCGGGAAGTTTCATGGAGGCAGGAATTGGAAGGCCGGGATATCACTAGTGCGTGGGAAATTGTGAAAGAATATTTGTTATCAGCAATGGTAAGTTGTATACCACGAGTGAAGAAGAGGACGCAATTTGGAGTAAAGTGGATGACAAACAATATTAAACAGGAATTGCATGCGAAAAAGAGGCTATGGAAGAGATATAAGGAGACAGGTGAAGAGAAGATGCAGGAAGAATATAAGATACAGGTCAGAAGAGTGACTAGTGTGGTAAGGAAAGCGAAACTGGAATATGAGAGGAGATTGGCCCTAAGATCCAAAGAAAATCCTAGGGAATTTTTTAGCTATGTGGCCAGTAGGAGGAGAAATGACTGTGGAAGAATGATATTGTGGGATAAAAATGGGAATAGAGTGACTGATGCAGAGGACATAGTGGAATTGTTCAATGAACACTTTATTGGAGTATTTCATCCTAGAGGAGTCAGTTTTAATGCTAGAGGGATAGGACTGGTTCGAGGTCTGGAGGTACAGGAGGAGAGTGTGTTTCAGATACTGAGTACTCTGGATGTCAGTAAAGCTGTGGGACTGGATGGTATTTCACCACGAGTTTTGAGAGAATGTGCTAGGGAATTGACAGTGCCTCTAACATGGCTTTTCAATGAAAGTCTGGCTTTGGCAAAGGTGCCCAGGGAATGGAAGGAAGGTAAGATAGTGCCATTGTATAAGGGTGGTAACAGACTGGAAGTGTCTAATTATAGACCAGTCTGTGTGTCATCAGTAGTTGTTAAGATCTTGGAGAAAGTAGTGAGGGACTGTATACAGCACTGGGCAGATGAGGGTAATGTTATCTGTGAGAGTCAACATGGATTTGTGAAAGGGCGCTCTTGTTTTAGCAATATGCTAGCCTTTTATAATAAAGTTACAAGAACATTAGATGAGGGAAAGGCATATACTGCAATTTTCTTAGACTTAGCAAAGGCATTTGACAGGGTGCCACATGATAAGCTGATATTTAAGTTGCAACACATGGGTCTGGATGTCAGATTGGTCAACTGGATTCAGGATTGGCTGTCTGATAGGTATCAGAGAGTTGTGTATGGTGGAGCAGTTTCAAGGAGACAGAAGGTTACAAGTGGGGTCCCACAGGGCTCAGTACTAGGACCTATATTGTTTAACCTTTATATCAATGACATTACCAGTGGATTGCAAGGGGATATTCAGCTGTTTGCAGATGATGCGAAGCTGGGAAGGATTATTAGTAATAGTGCAGATGTGGTAGCCCTTTGAGAGGATTTGAATAAGCTAGATAGATGGGCAAATGAATGGGGATGTCAGTTTATTGCAGCAAAATGTAAGTTCTTGAGGTTTGGGAAACATCGATGGGATGCTGCATACTCTATGGGAGGAGTTATACTGGAGGAAGTTGGGGAGACAAGAGATCTGGGGTTGATGATTGATAGAAACCTGAAGTTTAGGGGACATATTGCAAAGGTGGTGAAGGTAACACAGAGGATTGCTGCTATTATGAGAAGGACACTGACCTGTAGAGATAAGAGGGTTATCATTCCGTTGTATAAGTCTCTGATCAGACCACACTTGACTATTGTTCTCAGATTTGGTCTCCAGGATTTGAAGGGGATAAATTAACTGTGGAAAGGATACAAAGACAGATGACAAAGATGGTTTCAGGACTGTACAAGGATAGTTATGAGGATCGGCTGAGAGAATGTGGACTGCAGAGTTTGGTGGATAGAAGAAGGAGAGGTGATATGATTGAGACTTTTAAACTGTTGAGAGGTGGTTACAGGGTTGACACTGGGGAGTTCTTTCGCTTGGTTGAACAGCGGGAAGGAGTGATGACAAGAGGCCATCCCTGGAAGTTACGAAAGGAAACTGTGAGCAAGAGGGTAAGGAGTGGTTTCTTTGTGTGGAGGGTGGTTGAGCCGTGGAATGCATTGCCTGATGGAGTGGTGGGAGCGAGAACGGTCAGTGAGTTTAAAGAGTGGTATGATAGACTTTGTGTTTCTCAGGGGGGGGGACCTCCCCTCGATGAGTCTTGACAGACTTTATGTCTTAGGAAGGACCTCTCTCGATGAGTCTTTTGACTCCTTGGAGGCCTGAATAATAATAATAATAATCCTGGCATAGCGGGCACTCACATAGGAGGTGAAGGAAAAACAAAGTGCTCACTTACGCTGACGATGTGACACTAACCGTAACTACAGCCGAGTCCTTCACACTCGCTTACAACATACTTAAAAAATTTGAAACCGCGTCAGCACTTAAAGTAAACTTGCAAAAATGCCATGCAATGTTCATCGGCAGGTGGGCAAACAGGCCACCCATGCTGAATGGCATAAAAATAAACGACCACTTACCACTTCTGGGGATCATCATAGGGGAACAAATCCAGCACAACATACAATGGGAGCTTGCACATACAAAAATAACCAATAAGATTACACAGATGAGACATAGACAAGTATCACTACGAAGTAAAGCTAAAATTTGCAATCAGTACTTACTCTCAAAGATATGGTACCTCATAAACAACATCAACTACAATGGTAAAGAAGTAGACAGAATACACAGAGAGTGTGCAAAATTCATCTGGGGATCCCGATACGAGCCCATCAGAAGATCCACAATATTGCACGATATTGAGGCTGGAGAACTTGGCTTAATAAACGTCCACCTAAAAACTCTAAGTGCGAGAGCAAAAATCATGGAGAGCTTACACAGATGAAAAAGTGGAGCGCATATATACTATATTATATGCAGAAGATAATGCCCGACAAAGTAATATGTTCCCTTCCACATTTGAGTGGTAAAACACCAAAAATGTTCCATGAGATTGCAGAAGGTTACAACTTTATTAATAAATACATAGGAATAAACGAATTTTTGAAGATGAGACCTAAAGCTGCACACATCAAACTTACGCGCACAATTATACCCCACCACAATACTGGGAGATTGAAAGAGGCATATTAAGCCTATCAAATGCACTTATAAAAGCTTTCAGTCTGCCCATAAACCCCAAATTAAAAACATTCTACTACAAAGTACACCACGCTTGTTTGCCCACAAAAATATGGTGCACAGCAAAAGGGATCCTGCTTCAAGGCCCCGCCACATGTCAGTTTTCCCCCCAACTAGAAACAATTTATCACTTAATGATGTTTTGCCCACACACCTCCCGAGTATGGAACACTGTTCAAACACTCATAAAACACAAAGAACCCATAACAGAACACACATTATTCTGGTTAAACAAAGGTACCATTAACACAACTAAAGCAATCATCATCATAACAACCATGTACTCGATATGGACATACAGATGCGACAAAATTTACGGAATGGAAACAGGGACCAGACATACTCAGGAAAATAAACAACATATTAAAAGACACAATCACAGGTACCATAAACAGAAACAAAATAACCAAACACCAATGGCGGCAAATGGGTCTCATCTCAGAATTCGAAGAACAACTGCAGAACGTAGAAAGAAAAGACCCACCATAAATACAAAACTTAAAACAAAACCATACAAAACTTCCTGTAGAACGCGAAGAAATAAAATAAATATACATAAGCAAAAGAAACACATATAATATACTTTCTCATTAAGCTGTATAACCACCTGTATATTAATTGCTTTATACTATAATTGGTTGTAGCCTTGTGTATAATAATGGTCAATTATGGAGATTGTAGTTTAGTTTTATGTTTCAAAAGTGTCAATGACAGTATATATAATGGAAGAGCTTGACCATATTTTAATGATGTATGATATGTAAAGTAATTATATGTATTTGTTAAAATATGATATATGTAAATAGCACTTAAAGTTCTGCGATAAGTTCATAATGTATGAACCAAACCTTTATATTTTAAAAACAAACATTACACAGGTTTATTAGAGAAGAAATTATTTAAGAAGTGTTTCCTAACACGACAAAAAAATATATATATACATATAGCACAAACCCAAGAAGGAAGACATAATATACTATCAGCAAGCAGTTAAATGTAACTACATATAGAAACAAATAGGATTTATGAAATAGTAATCAAAATGTTAATATGAGTGCTTAAGATAAAATGACAACAATAATTTAGATAAAATAATAGAATGTATGACACACTAAATTAAAAAAAAAAAAATCGAAAGCTCAGATGAAGCACAAGGACTATATGAAACAGAAAGCACTGAGCAGATTATCGTGTAAAAAAAAAAAAAAAAAAAAAAAAAAAACCCGGAACGACTGTATAAACACAGATAATATACACAATGTGAAACCATAAAGAAATGTCAAAGAAAAATGCCAATTAGAATGAGAATACTATTGTACAGCATGTATATAATTGTAAATAGATGTAAAAAATGATGTATGAAATAGTAATTTAAATGTTAATATAAGTGATTAAGATAGAATGATATCAATGCATGACACATTGGGGGAAAAAAAAAATGCTCTGATGAAGTATAAGGACTTTAGGAAACACTAAGCACTGAGCAGATTATCATGTAAAAAAAGAATGTATGAACACAGATAATATACACAATATGAAACCATAAAGAAATGTCAAAGAAATATGCCAATTCGAATGAGCATACTATGTACAGCATGTATATAATTGTAAATAGATGAAAAATAGGATGTATGAAATAGTAATTTAAATGTTAATATAAGTGATTAAGATAGAATGATATCAATGCATGACACATTGAAGAAAATAAAAATGCTCAGATGAATATAAGGACTTTAGGAAATGCAAGGCACTGAGCAGATTATCATGTAAAAAAGGATTGTATGAACACAGATAATAGACACAACGTGAAAAAGAAACTATAAAGAAATGTCAAAGAAAAAATGCCAATTAAAATGAGCATACTATGTACAAAATGTATATAATTGTAAATAGATATATATATATTTATTCCTATTCAGATTGTACCTAGATGCTTTGTTGTTAATAAAATAATATGTAGCGCAATTGGAAGAACGACGGTACATTAGGCCCTTCTATTGGAATACGCCTAAGTTCGATTCTCGTCGCGACGGGAGGAATCTTTATTTGGATGATTTCAATCGAAGGTGAGTTAGCCGATCTCATACGGAGGTAGCAGGTTTTTTCTCCTGGAAACTCGGGTTTTTCATCCCGCATACAGACAAATCGGCCCTTCACAATACACACAATTTACAGACAAAAAATACTAGTTGTAGGGGAGGTGGGCAGTAGATGGCATTGATGGAGATGATTCGTAGTAGAGGTTCGGTGTAGTGGTTAAGAGTTAAGGCAGTTGTAGGTGTCCTCAATGAGTCTTCGGACTCCTTGGAGGTATCAGGAATAATAATAATAATAAACCACATCATCCTCCACCTCCCTTTTTGACTCAATGTCCTTAAATAAATTTCATCCTACCAGACTGTTATTGTTTTGAAATACTCCTCCTCCTCATTTTACACTTATGTTTATGCATAGACCTATGCAATACTATGCAGGCTCTTGAAACCAGATTTGACAGAATAGAGTAGTTAATCACATTTCCCATAGTCTCCGATGTTCATATACTACACATGTTCTTCAGGCTGGTTTGCCTATTTTGCAGGTCACCTCCATATGAGACTAGCCAACTCATACTGAAGTAGTCTATGTAGGAGGCTGGTTAACTCACCTTCAGATGAAAAGCTCTGATAAAAGTTCTATATATCCTAGATGGAATTCGAACCTAGGTCCTAACCTAAAGGCATTGCTGATAACAAATGAGCTACAATCATATCAGAGAACAGTTTTATTATTATTTCAGATCATTTTACCAATGAAAATGGTCTGACTATAGTAAACAACAAGAGAGAAAAATATCCATACAGTGGTCAACAATGTAAAACCTGACTGGCTATGAAAAAAATGTTCTTTCCCAAGATACCATTTTTTTAATGATATCTCCCAATACATTAATAAAGTTCCATCGTGTGATTAGTGGTGCTTCATTTGTGTTTTACAAGTGGACAAGTGTCGAGCCCTGTATATGCATATCACTTATCCATGAGTACTAAACATAAGACTGAAAATTATAGTACTGTGAGGTGCATATAATCAAATATAAATCATTGCACAGGTTCAACTACAATGCAACTGTTCAGAATTGACTTCTCAATTGTCTGACGTTTGTAACAAATTATCAGTATTCAATTGAATGGCAATATTCTTGCAAAAAAAAAAATCCATATTAAAAAAACAACAAACAAACATATCTTAATATCATTAATTTCTAATTTTAATCTATACTAGTCCCACTTTTGTTAAGTAAATCAATAAGGAATTTTTTAAATTCCTTATGAATATATATATATATATATTTTTTTTTATGAAAAATATTGAATGACTAGAACCGAGATTTAATTAAAAAGGTTTTAATATAAACACACTACTAGTTTCGGCCTGTAACAGCCTTCTTCAGGTGACATTATAAAAGAAAAAACACTAAACATTGAGGGTTAAAAGACTATGAACATCATAGACAGTCTTTATACATAATTAGCATTAAAACGTTGTAGTTGTATTTGAAGCTGTTCTTTCATTTGTTGCATTGTTGGGAGAGTGCATGCTTGCTGCATCACGTGAATGCCAGTACATGATTACAGCTGAATGACTATCCGGGAGGTTGTAGCTTAAGTTGTTATTTAGATGAACAGGATTGAAGATGATTTCTCTCGATTCCACAATTTTTCTCTCTATTTCGTCACTGCAACGGAAGATGTTTGTAGATTTTTCCCAGCAGACTTTGTGACTTTGGTTATTATCATTAGGATTAGCCGAGAAGAGGATATGACTTGATAATGCACTTGCTCGCTGTCTCTTGTAATAATACATATATATATATATATATATGTATTATTACATGTCCATTCAAAACATTCACTACAGAAGGCCTAAATATGACTGTTATTATTATTATTTTTATTATTATTACATGACATCCAAGGAGTCCAAAGACACTCATCGAGGGAGGGCACCTACTCTACAACTCTCCACCACTCAATCCAAATCCACGAACTACAGTGAACTATTATATATATATATATATATATCGGATTGATGACAGAGAAAATGAAAAAATTACAAAGTATCGCGATTTGCAAGTTGAAGTTGAACGAATCTGGCAAAAGAAAACGAAAGTTGTTCCCATAATAATAGGTGCTTTAGGTGCCATCCCTAAAACATTGAAAAAACATCTAGAAGCACTCAAGTTAGTTCGATTAAAAATTGGGCAGCTGCAAAAGGGCGATTTGTTCAGCACAGCATTCATTTTCAGAAAGTATTTCCACAACTCATAGGGCCTTGGGTAGGGCTCGAATTAGTGGAATATAACCAGCCTTTTACTTAAGACTTAGGAAGCAAATCAAGCTTTGATGAATATTATATATATATATATATATATATATATATATATATATAGGTAGAAAGTTTTTTAACTTGGGTATATTATGTATTCAAGATACCAAGTAATTTTATATAAACTTGGTTTTTAATCCTATTTCCCAAGTAAGCAAAAAGACAAGAAAGTTAAGTTTTCACCTGCACGTAGTGCAAGTCCAAGCAACTCTTGGTAGTGCAAGTTGAGGCAACTTGTGGTAAAAGTGGGTAAAGCTCTGATCACTTTCCTTAGTATTTTTCCTTAATATAATGCACATCCCCTTGCAGAGATGTATGATGCTAAACATTAAAGGCAATGGTCACTACCCATACCGGTTTCGACCTTTATTGAGGTTACATTAAGGGAAAAATACTAAGGAAAGTGATCAGATCTTTACCCACCTTTACCAAGTTGCCTTGACTTGCACTACCAAGAGTTGCCTTGGACTTGCACTACGTGCAGGCACAAACTTAACTTTCTTGTCTGTTTGCTTACTTGGGAAATAGGATTAAAACCCAAGTTTATATAAAATTACTTGGTATCGTGAATATATATATATATTATTACATGAACTTCCATGTATTCAAAAAATTCACAGAAGGCTCAAATATGACTGTTATTATTATTACTACATGACACCCATGGAGTCCAAAGACACTCATCGAGGGAGGGTGCCTACTCTACAGCTCTCCACCACTCAATCCATGAACTACAGTGAACCGCATCTACCATCGTCATCTACACCAATGCCATCTAATGTGGAAGTGTCATAACCTTCAATCTACCAAATTCTATAGATTATATGCTCTCAGTCTATTCTCATAATCAATATTCCACAGTTCTGATGTAATTTTTGTTACCTGCTTTTGTGCTGTCTGTAAAGACCTCCTCTCCTCAAATCCTGACAATCATATCTGAGCTCAGTAGTTCAGATGTGGTCTGATTAAGTCCTTTTTCAATGAAACTGCCAAGTCCCCCCCCCCCCCCCGCTGGTTAATATCCTGTTTTACATAAATTCTCTAGGTGTTGTCTTCACCATATTTGCAATGTGTCACTTAAATTTAAAATTTTTAATTTACCTTCATTAAAATGGCATCTTTACTCATTTACCTGCTTTTCAGTTTATTCAAATCCTTCTGAAGAGTTAAATTCGCATTTATATACTAAAAAAATCCTCCACAGCTTCACATCATCCACAAATAACTGAATATCTCACAATATTTCATTAAGAAAATATCTCTCAAATAGAACACAAAAACATTTCAGCTATTTTAGACACAATTTTTAGTGAACATGATAACTTAAATATGGAAATAGACAACAGAATAAGGCATACAGTAGACAGTTAATTGAATAATTATGTAGAACATGAAAGAAATTAGTTACAGCAGTAAATCTAGTATCTGTATTCAAGACCATGTTCAAATCAATTTCACTTTATGGATCTGTGAGAGCTGAGTAAGAATAATACAATTGATCAAAGACTAGAGACCATAAAGATGAGAGTTCTGAGAAAATTATAGGTGTTATGAGGAGAATCATATTAAAAATGATGACATCAGGAGATCCCACACCGACATAATTGGTGTCGCTGAAACAAAGAATTCAAAATCAGGAGAGATTCTTCTAAATAACAACTACAAGATGCTACAATTCAGGCAATAATGATTAGGGAATGGAAGGAGCAGCTACAGTATTCAACACTAAATACTTTTGGGTAAGCAATTTCAAGTAGAATGATGTGGATGAACATCACAATGGACAATTGAACAATGAAACTTGTATCTATGGTTTCACAGAAGGTTCTACAAAGGCAGAAATTAAGGAATTTTTCAAGTCATTAAGAAGACAACTGACATAAAGAAAAAGGAAAAGTTGGTACTTGTTGGAGATCTAAACAGCAGAAATGTTTTGGAAAATTTTGGAGCAAGTAGCATTGCCAATAATAATGGTAAGTACTTGGATTTCTGTTCAGAGCATGCACATTGCTAATATAGTATCAGGTTCCACCATAAAGATTTCTACGGCCAGGGAGGCATATGGTAAAGCTGTTTGAAAGGATAGAAATTAAAGTCCTGCAAAAGAAGGAATCATATCAAAGTTAATGTCAAGTAATTATGTCAGCAGGTGTGGGCTGAGAAAATACCATGAAAAATATCATCAGGATATTATATCCTGATGATATTATATAAGAAAGCTTAGTTGAGTAACAAAAAACTATCAAGAATAATTTTAGTAATAATATAGAAAATAAAAAAAGGAATCAGAGATAATAAAGGTAACATGAAAACTGAAGGTAAAGATATTTCAGATATCTAGAGTAAATTACTTTGAAAGATTATTAAATGGAAGAAGAGGTGACAAAGCAGCGGTAAAAAATATTGAAGAAGAATACAATCAAGGCACATGTCAAATACTTGAAGTGGAAAACCAAATATTCTTCTTTGAGTGCCATCTCCTATCAGAGGTCGGCGACCACCTTGGCAAATTTTGAGCAATTCTCAGCTATTCTGAGCAGTCTCTCAGAGTTCATACCAGTCCACTGTCTGATATCTGCAAGCCAAGATTTTCTTCATCTTCCTTGTCCTCTTCTTCCATTTATCTTCCCTTTTATAATCAATTGAAGTAGCTTATATTTTTCATTACGAAGTAGGTGACCAAGATATGCAGTTTTCCTTCTTTTTATGGTATCTAACAGTTCACGTGATTTCCCCATTTGCTTCAGTACTTCCTGATTGGACGTTTTTGCTGTCCAGAAAACCAAATAGAAATTTCAAAAGTAGAAATTTAGCTGGAATAACTAATATTCAACCAGAAATGCTCAAATATGGAGGTATAAAAGTTATATAGAGTAACTGCACTGCATAATTCAGAAAATTCAATGCTCAAATCCCATATGATTTGAGTAGACTTTCATAGTATCCATTTAAAAAAAAAAAAAAAGGAATTAAAAGTGAAATAAAGCATACTTGAGAAGAAGCTGAAAAACCTGAAGGGAAAAGCTTGTGAGAACTAGGATCCAGAGTTGGGTTGACAACAATTGTATAATCTTTGATGGACAGCATGCATTTGCTAAAGGGAGGTCATGTTTTAGTAATATATTTACTTATTACAATAAAGTAACTGCTTCCTTGAACAGAGGAGAGGGATACACAGTGGTATACTTGGATTTCACAAAAGCTTTTGATAGAGTACCTCATGATAAGTTGACAGTCAAACTGGAGCAGATGGGGTTGGATATTAGATTAGTGCATTGGATTGGAGACTGGCTATCTGATAGGTATCAACAAGTTGCGTATGGGGGTGCAATATCCAGGAAAAGGAAAGTCACTAGTGGAGTGCTTCAGGGGTCTGTTTTAGGGCCATTACTATTTAACTTGTATATTAATGATATTGGTGAAGATTTGGATGGAGATATTCAGTTGTTTGCAGATGATGCAAAGTTGGGACGAACCATAAAGAGTAGCAAAGATGTTGTGGCCTTGCAAGAAGACTTGAATAAATTGAGTGATTGGGCAAGCAAATGGGGATGCGAGTTCAATGTTGCAAAATGTAAGGTTTTAAAATTTGGAAAACAAAGATGGGATGCAGAATTTATGCTTGGTGAGAATATATTGTTGGAAGTAGAGGAAATAAGAGATCTGGGAGTGATAGTGGATAAGGATCTAAAATTTAGGGGACACATCGCCAAAATTGTGAAGACAACACAAAGACTTCTGGGAATGATGAGGAGGACACTGACGTGTAGAAGTAGGGAGATTCTTGTTCCATTGTATAAGGCTTTGATTAGGCCACACATGGACTATTGTGCCCAGATTTGGTCACCTGGTTTTCAGAAGGATGAAGAGATGTTGGAAAGGGTCCAAAGGCGACTGACTAAGGTAGTTTCTGACCTCTGGAATGTCGAGTATGAGGAAAGATTGAAAAGATGTAATTTGCAGAGTCTAGTGGAGAGGAGATATGATAGAGACCTACAAGTTGGTAAGGGGTTGTTATAGGATCAATGGTGGAGAAGTTCTACAGAGAATAGTGGGAGATCAGGGGAGAACCAGAGGTCATACCTGGAAACTGTATAAAGAGGGTGTGAGTAGGGGAGTGAGAGGCAGGTTTTTTTTGTGCAGAGTTGTGAGTGATTGGAATGCCTTGCCTGAGAGAGTGGTGTCTGCAAGGAGTTTGAATGTGTTTAAGACACGGTATGATGAGATGTGTGTGAGATAAAAGGACCTCCTAGATGAGTCCTTGACTCCATGAGGTCTTGTTTAATAATAATAATAATTATTATTGGGGAAGTAGCAAGCAGGATTCCGGCCACAGGAATTGTCAAGATCAAAATTTCACTTTAATATAAATAAAAATACAGATTTAAGATTATAAATATAGTTGAGAAATCACAGCAATATAAAAAGGATCTGTATTTAAGTTTTGTGGATCAAAAAAAAAAAAAAAAGTAAGTGATAAGATGCAAAGAGAAAGCTGTTCGAAATAATTATATGGTGTAGATGGGGCATTATCCTGAACAATGAATAGTCCATAATTAAGTTGTAAGTCAGCAGATAGTATTGAGGGTAGTATAGGAAGAGGGTTTGATGTGAAATTGGGTATAAGATTGTTTCCATTGTTATCCATAAGGGTCACATTATGATCCATATAAAAGGCATTAAATCTGATATCAAAATTGGAGATATTAATCTGAGCTATTCATAAGGTTATGATACTTCTACACTTGTACATCATTTATTTATGTTGATGATATTATATCCTTAAATAAATGCCGGCCTGGTTGGTTGAATGATTAATGTATCTGTTCTCCAACCATTAGGTTGCAGGTTCGTATCCCGTCTTGGGTACAATCAACAAACAATGAATGTTTGTTGATTGTCTTGAGGTGGGAGATGAATTTTATCGCCTGGTGTGAGACCAAATCCTGCTTACTGGAAGCCTAAAGTGGCTTGAAAAGGATTCATGTTTGCCAGCCTGGTTGGCCGAGAGGTTAGCGTATCTGCTTTCCAGCCGAAACGCTGCAGGTTCGAATCCTGCCATGGGCATGGATGTTTGTGATTGTCTGTGGAAATATCAGGTGGTGGTGGTGTCGGGCAGTAGATGATGCCATTGGTGTAGTCGGTGGACCGACTGGTGGAGACAGAGAGATGTAGAACAGGTGTCCTCCTTCGATGAGTCTTCGGACTCCCTGGCTGTGTCACGTAATAATAATAATAATAATAATAATAATAAATCATGTACAAGTCAACAAGATTCCATAACTAAATTAAGTATCCCATAATGCAAAGCACATATAAGGATATGTACTTTGCATTATGGTATATTAAGGCAAGTGATGTGAAGTCATTACTCTCTATACATGAGTTGCTCTGTCCTGAAGTTACTTCAGGTGCAAACTTTGTGTGCGTACACTTGGATAAAGGATTAAACCAAGAATATAATTTCTTGGCATCTTTAATTCATAGTATAACCAAGTGGAAAACTTTGAACGCTAAACTAGCTATACCCAAGACAGTGTTCACACAAATTTGACTTATAGATCTGAGATGATTATCTTATGGATATGAGAGCCAGTGGCGCACCCAAAGAAAAAGGGGAAAAAAAAACACCAGAAAATTTTCCAAAATCTTTTCCTAATTAAAATTCATTTTTTTAAAATTTATATTGTATCGTGTCTTCTATTTCTATACTACTTATGAATTAGTGATCATTGCAAATACTCAGTCATAGGTCATATGCATTCTCAAATTGTCTACTCAACTTCTCCACCCCAAAATTAAATCCTGAGTGCACTACTGATGAGAGCTGGGTTAGAAATAAAACAACTGATCAAAGACAAGAGACCAGAGCTATTAGAGTTTTGAGAAAAACTAAGGAAGTGAATAGATGCAATCATTGGCAGAATTATATTAAAAAGGAAGTTATTAGGAAGGAACATAACATGGGTGGCTTTCAGGAATGTGCAAACAGAGCTAATCTTAGGTGATATGATTACTTAAACAGAGCATGAGAGGAAGGGTTATCAAGAGTGTTTGATGCCATGATGGCCAGAAAAAGACCTAGAGGAAGAGACTAAGATCTAGTTGCACCAATGCAGTTTGGAAGTGCCTTAGAAGACCAAAATAAAAGATCTGAAATTATTGGTGTCCTGACAGATAACAGACACATTTTAAGGAAAACATTTGATAGGAAGTCATTAACAATGTAAACTTGAAGGTACCTATTAGGAATTTGATGATGAAGTTCTTTTATTGCTATACTGCTAGCCTGGCTGGCCGAGTAGTTAGCGTACCCATTCTCAAACTGCTGTAGGTTCAAAGCCAATGTAGGCATGGACATTTGTGATTGTCTTTAGGTGAGAGATGAATTTCATCACCTGGTGTGAGACCATCACCCTACTTACTGGAGGCCTGAAGTGGCTTGAAAAAGTTCCAGGTTTGTTACCCTTGAGGGGGAGGGGTAATGAATGACAATGCAGTAGCCAATGAAGTTCTAACTGAGGCTTGGCTGTTGTTATTACACCTCAGATGAGATATGAGCAGCTCTGCTCAGTGGTGGGGTGGGCCTGCCACTGAGTAAAGCCAATGCTGAGAGTTTTTCTTGGTGATGGGGTGAGCCTGTTGCTGAGTGGAACAACGCTGAGTTAAGAAAATCCTTCGGGTCACTCATTGTTGGGTGATCTGGGGAATCACGAGTTTTTGGAGAGGTAACCCTGTACACAATACAGGGAAACCGGTCTGGGTAGTGACCCTTCCCATAATGCATAGCATTATACATGTCTGCAAGGAGATGTGCTTTGCATTATGGGATACTAAGGCAAGTGATGTGAAGTCAGTCCACCTTTGCCACGAGTTGCCCCAGTCCTGATGATACTTAAGGTGCAAACTTTGTTTGCTTACACTTGGATAGAGGATTAAACTAAATATATAATTTATAACCATTATATATACAATACCTATCATACCTGTTTCACATCATTAGCCTCAAATGAATCATTGAGGGTGATTGAACATCACTCTCATTCGTAAAGTCCAATATACTTAATATCCTGTTGGGATATCATTTTCTGCCAATTGTTTAGCTAACGCAATTAATTTTCAAACAAACAGAGTATATCAAGTCCACAAACCCCTTCCTCTTATTTGTGATATTCCTGATGTTTGTGTATGGAAAAAGCAATGCATTATTCCAGTAAATATTATTGCTCTTCCTTTTATGATATGTAACCTCCAATCATCCAAGTCGCCACTCCCACAATCATCCTTGTTACCTTTAGCATTGATAGTTTTCTTTTACAATGCTCAGTCATTCAGAGAACAGTGACCTCTTTTTGACATCTGTCTCACATACACATATCCCAGAACTCTCTCTCTTTCATTATTGTTGCTTCTCTTCTCAACTCTGGCATATCACATCAAGGCAGTATACTCAGTTTTCTTCTGAACAGTATTCAACATTCATATCCAGTCTACTGCTGCATAACAGCAGTGTGCCATAAGTTTGCATGGCCTCTAAAGTCATTTGTGTGAATGATCACTATCTTCTCTTTGCTGTCATACTCTCTATTGTTCCTCCCCATTCACAGGCAAGCACTATTCTGTAAACATTTTGAATCCTCGAATCTTTATACATTATATAACTCAAACAATATGAAATGATCATCTTCACTTCCTAATATATACCCTCACTGAGTGTACAGGATGCTCAAATAGTACTATACAATTAAGTTTACATACTTACATTAAGAAGGGTGTAAGCAGAGAAGTGAGGAGCAGGTTCTTTACATGGAGAATGATTGGTGATGGAATGCATTGCCTGAGCGTGTTGTGAATATAGACACACTGAATCATTTTAAGGCACGGTTGGATGAGCTTTGTGTGTGACAGCGTGTACTTCCCATGATAGTTGCGACTCCGTGGAGGTCAGATGTTAATAATAATAACCCTTTAGCAAATTAAATGCCTCAATGTCCCCCCCCATCTTCTATCCACTAGACTCTGTACTCTGGTGGATAGAAGTCATCGGTCTGTATCTTCATAACCAACATTATGCAGCTCTAATATAATTTTCATTATCCATCTCTGCACCATTTTCAGTGTTATTTCATCCCCTTCAAATTAATGTGACAAGATTGACCACAGAAATCTAGATGTGGTCTGATCCATACTTTATGCGACCACCACTCTTTTGTCTCTCATTGTGATTGTCCTCCTCAATATTGCAGCAATTCTCTGAGATGCCATCACAACCTTTGCAATATGTCCTTTGAACTTTAAATTTCTATCTGTAACCGCCCCAAGATCCCTTGCTTTCTCCACTTCTTAAAGTATAACTCCACCAAGTGAGTATGAAGCACTGATCCCAAATTTCAAATTTGAAGAGATAAATAGTAAATTAATGCTTAAATTGCAGTAAATGGGATTGAATAAATACTTACTGGATTTGATAATAGACTGATTGACTGAACAAATGGGACTCACAAGTCTCTGTCTGCCTTTCATGTTTATGATATTAAATGAAGAACTTAATAAATATCAGCATTAATAATATTCATTACGTGGTACTGTTGGTCTATTCAGATATTTCAAATATGGTAAGACATCAACTGGTACAGAAAGAGAGAGAGAGAGAGGAAGTATTTGTTTTCATTGCACAAGGCTTTAGAAGCTGAATTTCAGGTGAGTTCAGATGGAATGTCCATTTGAGAGAATGTGATCTACAGTTTTCACTAAATTGGAAAAGAATGAATAATATGATCAAGAAATTATGTTATTGAGAAAAATTTTGACATGGAAATCCTGAATAAGGTATAGAGGAACATGACAATGTCATATTCTTATGTACCTTCTTCAGGGTGATAGGGCATTCCCTTGAAGGAATGCCTTATTGTTCTCCTTCTCTGTCCTTTCACTGTGTAAAGGTGTGATTGAAGAAGAGAACGAGGGAATATTAGATTTTTTACATGGAGAGTAGTAGACACTAGAAGTATGAATGAATTTATGGTTCAATATGATGGGTTGCTAATTGAATGAGACTGCCTACAACTTTTGCTGACTCCATGAAGCTTTGTTATAATAATCATTTTAGTCAGATGTTGTCTCCATGGATGTTTGTTATAATAACTCCAGTCATATGTTCAATAGTTATTCAACAGAAGGTGGTAGGCAAGAAGAAGATTTTTGTGCAAATTTGTATACTGTACCAGAGCCAGATATTTTGCCACCTCAGGAAGCAACACACCTAATAAAAGGAATCAATTTTAGGAAGTTAGCATATTTTAAACTTAATGGCATGAAACTTTTCACCTTACTTATTGCATATTGATTGTTAAAAGGTGTAGTAAGGAAGAGAGTGCATTTTTGCACATGTCACAAAACCTCACATCACAGGGAGAGGAGAGTTTAGTGAGGGGGGAATAAGTGCATAGACAGTTAATGAATTTAAGGTAATTTTTGGCAGAGTAAACGTTCCATTAATGAGGCTTCAGTGCAAAAGATTGGATGCAGTACTAATAACAGGTTATGAATATTTCCTGTTATTATTGATGATATTATTTAATTTGTAGGTTTTCACTGGATTGGATAGCATATATGCTTGACAAGAAGTTATATGCTTATTTTCCTCTATATTCTATTCTAAAATACACAAAAGTTGTATGTGAAGTATCTTTATGACTATGCCACTTGTATTTAGAGAGCAGTTGACTTCAGATCAAGTTCCTCTTTGCATCTCCATAATACAAAGTACACATCCCTATACAGATATACTTATGGAACAAATTTAATTTTTGCTGAAATCTGACATCAGTGAGAGCAACACCTGTGGAGATAGGGAAAGCAATGTTGATGGTAGAAGCCACATGTTGTGTACAGGTAGCAAAATGGTGTATATGACTAGCAAAATCCCATATTACTTTCATACACTGGATTGTAAAACATGACTTCTGTCACTAAGATTGCTTTCACCACTGATGAAACTACATCAAATGTCAACACTGGTTTGGTGGAAGTCTTTCACCATAACGCTGTGTAGGGAGCATATTGTGCATCATGGATATATAAAGAGTAATTTAATATGAAGCCAACTCTTGTCCATGTACAAGTATCATGAAGAGCCACATGCATATTTTTTTGTTTGCTTATTCTAGAATACAATGTAGATGAAGAGAATATAGTTTCCTGTGTATAATTTTAATGTACACTGATTTTCTCAGTTATTGGTTCCTGATTTAATTATTTCTGTTTATTTCATTAATTTCTACACCATCCAGGGTGAAGATGAAATGCCCACTATAATTACGGTGACCATACGTCCTTTGTTTAAGAGGACAGTCCTTTATTTCACTGCTATGTCCTTTAGATTTTTTTTTTTTTTTTCTGAAATGGCCATTCTGTCCTTTATTTTGTGACCTGAAATAGTAAATTGAATATTGGCGCGGAGCACACGGCCCATAGATCTGCGGCGAAGATCGAGGAAAGCGTTTTGTTCATTTCCAGTCACTGGAACTTAAATATAAATGACGGCTAACTATTTGATGAAGTTTCGTGTATTAAAAGTTATGTCACCAGTGAAAAGATCGAAGAATGACGATAAAATGACGAGTCTTGCCAACGTAGATGGGTTGAAATTTTTAAATATTACTCAGATAAACACACATCTTTTAAAACATTTTAAAAAGTATTGGATTTTGCTTGTCTCCCTGGATTTAATGCCCACCCCCCCACTGAATGAGTATTTTCATTAGTGAATAATATGCGGACCAGTGAAAAAATCCAATTAAAAATCAAAACATTGAAAAAATGCATTTATATACCAAATGCAACTTTGACATGAATTGTATACAGGTTTATGAATTTTTAAAACGCAAACCTGATTTATTTAAAAAAAAAGTTCATTCTTGTGAAAAGTACCAAAATTAATTTTTTAAAGTAATAATATGATTGTTTAAAATGCTATGTATATGCTTATATTTTATAATAAATGTTATAAGGCTTTTTAGTGAAACCAATAAACGCAACCTGCTTTTTTTTTTATTATGAAACAATTTCTGATTTATCCTTTATTTTCTCCAAAAAAATATGGTCACAGTAACTATAATACCGTACGTCAATCGGGAGTGACAAAATTAATCTGCATTCAGCCTGCCATCACTGATAGTACCACCTAATATTAGTTAACTGCTTACTTCACTTAAAAGATTACGTCAAATAGATATTTGACTGTTATAAATTATATCTCATCCAATCCTGCAAGGGTAGTACCATGAATTATGCATCTTATGAAATTCTGTATTGGATTATAGAAAGAAAGAAAAAAAGAAGAAAAGCATGTTTCTACTCAACACAACGTTCACTATGAATTCGGTAGCAGTACCATTTACATTATCTGGCCTGTTTGATATCATGGAATGCAAATCACAAATCTAGTAGAGATATAAAATGCAATATTTCCACACTCCTAACAGAAGCGCGATCTTTGGGCATTATCTTTAATTTACAGCTTGCTTAAACTATTAATAAATCAAGGGTGATAAACACTTCATGAAAAAAAAATACAATAAAAGAGAGAAAATTTTGCAATCATCTACGCATACTTTTACGTCATTTTATTCGGGCATTTCCGGCTTTTAAAGTGTTTTTTTTCTAAAGAATATTTTTGAGTGGGGGAAGAAAGAATATCCGGCTTATTACCCCCCAACCCCCCGAATGACGGCAGGTAGCAACTCCGCCTGAAGGTCAGCGCGCTGCTATTCATAACCAACCGACAACTCGCTAGTTACTTTTGCGTGTCGCGAAGTGGCACACAGCTGCCATGCTTCCCATAGTGTTAAAAGCAGTATCACTTCGTATATGATTACGTTCCTTTAATTGTCAGATATTGTGCGTGGAAATGTCCCAAAACACAAAATAATGAGGACACGATGATGACGTTGTAGGAAACTCTTTACGTGGTGGTGAAAAGTGATAAGCTGCCCAAATAATTGCCATTTGAAAATCTGAAATAGCAACCGAGCGCACTGCTTACGCACACCTGTGCCGCTGGTGAAACTTTCCATTCTACGGAGTAAGCATTCGCCGAACAGGTAGGGGCACATTCCATAGTTCTGCAAATACATTCTCTTGTTTTTTCTCCTTCCAATTGTTTTTTTTTTTTTTTTGGCTAAAATGATGGGTCAACTCCCGGCCTTCTCCCATATCATTAAAGAAAAGAGCGTCAATTTTTATTAAGTTAAAAGTAATAATCCCAAAAGCATAATCTAGACTGTTAGTACTAAGTAATTTTTATTAAAAAATAGACCTACCTGTACATGACATGTACGGGTATTTCAACTAATAATAATAAAAAATCAGCACGTAGGCCATAATTTGAACATTTACGACCTTACTGAATTTAGTGACATAATAGTGAATATTTAATATATGAAAATTGAATATTAAATAAAGTTTCGACCACATTAATTATTACTTCATAACATAACCACATAAATAATTAGTTGATAAAATGCTAACTTTTGTCCTTTCGCAACATGTGCGTTGTTCTTTCCCATTTATTAAATATACGTAGAGAAATAAATCAGTTAAGTAGCCAGAATTTTCTCTCAATATTTTTTGATCCTCGGCATAAAATTATGCCGAGGATCAAAATTTACGCAACTCCAATTCGAAAAATTGGAGTTGCGTAAAGGATCAAAGATTAGCAGTGTTAAATCATGAGCCATATAGTTGCACGATTTTGATAGCCGTCTTTCTCGATCTTCCCTTTTGTTACTATAAAAAAGACAATATTAGTTAGAAAGTGATGCATTTTTTATATTTCGTTATTTTTTATCTTCATTATAAAGGGGGAAAAAAAGGAGACTGGTGTAAAAAAAAAAAAAAAAAATAGCTAGATAAAGAAAGAGATCCCCCCCCCCCCCCATGTCTACCATGCTAGTCTGTCTGCAAAGAACGTAAGGACGACGTTTTAGGTCATGGGCTAGTGTCTTAAGTTCTGGTATGTTTTCTCCATACGTAACCGCATTTGATAATTGTCTGTTCTTGCAATGGTAAGAATCTAGCGTACTTTTGACTTCAGTGTTTCTTGAATTTTAAATTGAACTCCCTGAGGTAGATGCGACTTAAATTTGTTACTTGTAGTTTCATTAAAAGAGGAATAACCTTTTCATATATGATCAAAAAAAAGTTTTTTTTTTTTCATTGTACAGTATATCATAAATACCATGCTAAGTAAAAAAGTATTGATAGTAATAGTTTTTGTTAAAGATACCAAGCTATTTTAAATGTAAACCTGATTTTTTACTCCATTTCCCAAGTAAGCAAACAGACAAGTCAGTCATATTTGCGCCTGCAAGTGTTGCAAGTCTAGCTGACCCTGCACGTAGTGCAACTCGTGGTAAAGGAAGAATAAGCTCTGATCACTATTCTTAATATTTACCCTTAATGCAAAGCACATCTGGAGGAAATGTATGATGCTATGTATTAAAGGCAAGGGGCCACTACCCAGACCGGTTTCGACCTTTATTGAGGTCTCGTCAGTGGGAGCCATTCTAAGAAATACTAAGTTTTGTTAACTGATATGGCTTTGATGGATATCAGTCCCATGGACTCTGATCCATTCATCGCTATGAATGATTCCCGGTTTAAAGGAAGAAAGTTTGAGCACTTGGCTCGCCCTATTTAGGGCTGTGTTGAAAGATTTCAATCTGTGATCAGGGCCGCCTTTGGGCGTTTATGTTTCCATCTGTCTTTTTCATCGTAATCTGATGACGCACGAATGAGTAGGTTGGGATGGAGTGATGCTTGAGTAAAGTACTCGGTTGCTATCTGGAGGAGAAACGTAGTTATGTCTGGCAGGTTTCCGTCTTGATGGAGGATGGTGTTCCTTACGAACCACGGGGCATCGAAGATCATTCGGAGGTATTTAGTTTGGATTATTTGTAATCTTTTAATGTTGCTAGGAGAGGTGTGGCTCCACGCTGGTGAACCATAAGTCAGTATGGGTCTCATGATTGCTTTGTATATTCTTAATTTGTTTTTTGGGCTGACTTTGCTTCTACGGTTGAGTAGAGGGTAAAGTTGAGCAATTGCTAAGTTTGCTTTGTTGCAGGCATGAGAGAGTTAAGAGAGAGAGAAAGTTGAGGCGGTTGTCTAGTTCAGTGCTTCCCAAACTTCTGGATGTCAGGGCCCCCTTTGCAAAAATTAAAATATTTCACGGCCCCCGTCGAAAAAAAATCGTAATAGAGAGATATATTATTATAATATTTATTGTATTTATATTCAATACAAAACATACACAGCGAATATTGCAAAAATCAAATGCATGTATTACATTTTTTGCCTCTTACCGTTTGGTTCTGAAGACGATGCGGGCTGTCCTGGTAAAATATGAAATACTGTCCTTTTTTTTTTTTAGTCTGTTTCTGCTTCTTCTGATTGTTCGCGGGCTTTGTTTTTATCAGCCACTTATCCATCTCAGGTTTAAATTTTTTTAACGTAGAATAGATCAATTAATATCACCACTTACCGATACTGGCACACCACAGACTGATAACATGAAATTAGTGAATATTACCTGAATAAGGGAATCCCCTGACCAGGAACATTTTTCTCTTTTGTGACTTTTCTCCCTTTACGGTAATTAAGCCTAACGCGAAACAGACAGCAAAGGCATGCTATTAAAACGTGCATATGATTGGTGCGGTATTAACAAAAGATCGCGCAACCGAAAGAAGCATAGCTGACAATTGAGTTGAAATGCTAACTCTCTTCAACCGAATTCCATATGTGAAACTGCCATAACATTCATTATATATATATTAGTTTTAACACTTTTACGAATTTTATCACGTTCAGTTGAATTTTATTGTTGCCTTGGGAAAGCGAACTCACACACACATCTAATTAATAACAATAGTTTTTAGTTAGATACTGTGTTTGCCCATGCAACATATGGTTTTGTTTAAGTCAATACAGCATAGTTTCTATACGAGGGGACATGTGATTCATTAATTAGGTGTTTTTATCCCAGTTGTCTCTAATTGCACTATTTGTTGAGAAATATATTACACAGTCTCCTCATACCTTATTCACTGGCATAATAAAAGTACTTGTTTTTATTGCCTCTGCAGTGTAGTGGTTGTTAGGGAGGGGTGTTGTTTACCACTACAAGCAAGTTACTATCTCCCCGCATGAACTTGTTTAAGCTTTTTTTCATGTGTGAAGTATATGCGAAACTTTTATTGGTAACAGAAAACTAGCTCGGATGACAGTGATAATATAAAACGAGTTTTGATATGTATATAAAGTCAATATCAATAGTGCCTGATTACGAACGATGAAAGGGACAGGAAGATATAGGGCTTTCCTGGAGAGCATTCGAAGTAAATACAATTAACCACTGCTTTGAAATGAAACATATGAATAAGTAATATTTACTAATATTCATTAAGTGCCGAAATACGCAGGAAGCAAAGTTTGTGAACCAATACCAATGTGTGAATTTTTCCATTAAAATATAAAAAATAACAAACAAGAAATAATAAAAATTAAATACGTTTCTTTTAAAATAAAAAAATCTACTTAGTCTTAAAACATTTTAAATTTGTTTTCATTATTTCACGGCCCCCCCCTCAACAAAACCTACGTCCCCCAAGGGGGCCGCGGCCCACAGTGTGGGAAGCGCTGGTCTAGTTGAATACCTAAATATTTGGTGCTGAATTTCCATGGAATAGTTGTGTTGAAAAGTTTGACTTCTCCGTAGTGTGATGCCTTCTGTCTTGTGAAGAGAATGGCAGTACTTTTGTCGGCATTCACAGCTATTCTCCATTTCCTGAGATATCTTTCCAGGTTTGCTGCTGCGGTCTTCAAGCGCATTGTAGCTAAGTACGGCCTGAGAGATCTACTCAAAATTGCCATGTCATCCGCATAGTAAGCTGTGGTAGTTGATGTCGTGTTAGGGGCATCAGCAACGAAGATGTTAAAAAGCAGCGGGGAGAGCAACAAGCCTTAAGGAACACAACACCTGCAGTGATTCTTTTCAAAGAGGATTTGAGTCCTCTCAACTTGACCTGAAATTTCCGATTTTTTAGAAAGGAGTCGATAAGTTTGATAAGGTAGAGTGGAACTATGGCCTTAAATAATTTATAGATGAGGCCTTTGTGCCAAACCTTGTCAAAGGCTTTTGCTACATCCAGAAAAACAGCACCTGTATGTTGTCTCCAATTGAATCCAGTAGTGATAAATTCGACCAGTCTGTGAACTTGATGTGTAGTACTGTGTCCGGTTCTAAACCCAAACTGCTCCTTCGGTACTGTGTTGTTATCGTTCACCACATCCTGAAGTCGATTGAGGACGATTTTTTCTGCAATCTTTCCCAAGCATGAAAGAAAACTGATGGGTCTGTAACTTTGTGGCAATTGAGGCGCTTTTCCCAGCTTATGAACGAGGACTATATCTGCTTGTTTCCATCGGGTTGGAAAATAGTTTAGTCTGAGCATCGCATTTATGATTGCTACCAAGTACATGACAGCTTTGTGCGGAAGGGCCTTGATTGTTTTGTTGTTAATTTCATCTGGGCCAGGGGCTTTTTTGTTGTTGAGCTTCCTAATGATTGAGTAGACCTCTTTAGGTGAGGTGGGACAGATGTTTTCCCAGTTGTTAGGCTGCTGGAGCGCAGTATGGACTCGATGGTGAATTCTCTATGACGACCAAATCCGCATGCGCATAATTAGGACTGCACTGAAGTTGAAGAGCTTCAGCGAGGGCTTCTGCCTTTTCATCGTCCCTATAAACTATACCTCTTTCTCCGTGAATGGAGTGGATGTTGGAACGGTGCATACGGATAGCCTTTGCCAACTTCCACAAGGATTTATCTTGTTTTCAGGGAACAAACGTTTCTTTTCCATTGTAAATTTCTGTGATCTTTTAGTGCATAGCCAAGTAAGTTTGATGCTCTGTTCAGCTCTTGGCGATCTTGAGGAGATAGTGTGTTATGAAAGCGACGTCTGATTTTATTTTTGTTTTTGATTAGAACAAGGATTTCTTCTGGAAGTAGGTTTACTTGAGCTGGAGTGGAGATAGAAGAGGCTGCAGTTAAGCTAGTTGGAAATTTTCTTTCCAGGTTGTTGACTGCTGCATCAATTTCTTCACAAGTGGAGATATTCAGCACTGAATCCATGATAGTCTTAATTGTAGCCTTGAACTTTGTGAAATTAGTAAATGACTGACTGGGAATAAGTTCCGAATCCTCTCCCAGTTTTAGAAGTACTGGGTTGTGGTCCGAACTGAGGTCATTAACTACTTGCAGCTGGAATTGATGAAATGTGTTTTTGAATATGGCTATATCTAATACATCTGGCTTGCCATGTGTTCCATAGGGCGTTGGTTCAATCGGGCCTGCGATGATAATATTTCTCAGCTTAGCAAAATTTGATAGGATTTTTCCGTTGTAATTGGTACACCTGCTATTCCATAAGGGATGTTTTTGAGTTTAGATCACCTGCTACTATTGTTGCTCCCGTAGTGTCAAGCAGCTGAGAAAGATCAGAGGATAGCAGAGTTCTGCCTGGAGGGTTATAAACAGAATATATTTTTAAGTTGCCTGCATTAATGGTGTAAATTTCTATGCCAGTTTTTTCCAGATTAATTGTAGGAATCTTTTTATCTCATTATAACGGATGTTTTTCTTGATAAAGATTGCAGTACCTCCACCTCTGGCATTAGGTCTGTCGTTTCTAATTAACGAGTAATTTCTTAGCTTGGGATTATCACATGGCCGCAGATGGATCTCATTAACTAACATGATATCAATTTTGTAGTGGGTAGCAAATTCTTGGAGTTCTAGAATGTTGCTGCTGAGTCCATTAGCATTCCAGAATGCAACCTGTGTAGAATTTATTGTGATGGCCGAATTATCCATTAATCAACGAGAATATGACTTGGGTATTTTTGAGAAATCTGTTTGTGTCAGCCTGGTTTGGATTTGATTTGCTAAAAGCTGACAGCATTTCTCCTAAAGTGGCAGCAAGCATTGCAGCAGAGTTTTGGCTGCTTGGTGTGGTTTCTGCCGGTTTGTTGCATGAGGAAACTACAGAGGCATATGATTTATCAGGTGTAATATTCCGCACTTTAATTTCCGATTTAAGGTGTGTGACTCGCTTCTGAGTGGACGGGGTTACTGCCTCCCTAGTCCTTGTCAGGTTAGATGGGTGGAGTGAACAGCCCTTGTAATTAGCTGGATGTGGGCCGCCACAATTGGCACACAGCAGGAGTGGTTCTTGGTTTGGCACATGTGTGCGAGGGATGATTATTTCCGCACTTCACACACTTGTATTCCGCCCTACAGAGTTTCTGCGCATGCCCATACTTTTGGCAGCGATGGCATCGACTAGCTGAAGCCTTTCTTCTGAGAGGTTCGGTCTTGATGACTAAGCTGCAAACTATTTTAAGGTCGTAAATTTCTCTATGGTCTTTATTGATCTCGACCAAGACCAGAGGCATGGGGCGTTTGTCTGCCCGGTACATGCGCGATATCTTAATCGGCTCAAGGCCTTGTGACCTGAGGTCAGTAGCTATTTCTTCGGCTGGTATGGTCTCAGCCAGCCCTCTGATTACCACCTTTAAATTTTTTTCGCTTTTAGGCTGAAACGTGTGATATGGGACTTTCAGTTCATTTATAAGTCTGGTGAGCTGGCGGTAGTCCGAAATTCCTTCTGGTTGAATCCGGATTCCTTCATCTGTACTTTTGGCTGATGTAAATTTAATGTTTGCGTTCTTCATCGTCACTGTAATTAAAGACCATTTTTCTTTTGTTCTTAAAATTACTGGTGGAATCCTCTCTTTGGGTTGTGCCCTGGAGTCGGTCTCTATTCTTTCATCAGGTTGTGCTGCTAAGTCCATTGGAGTTGTTCTTTCCAAGGTTGATGTATTATTTCAGTATCTGCTTCTGGTGAACCCTTCTTACGCTTCTTTCTGCTGACAACCTGATAGTCTGTAGAGTTATCTGAGTCCACTAGGGGCTGGTCGTCAACCGGTGACATAATCTCTCTGGTGTTATCTTGAGAAGTGCTGGGGAGAGGGTCAGGGGATTGACAGTCCTCTGTTTCAGCCTATTCTATTTCCTTTGTAGTAGACCTCCTACATGTTTGAAGACTGCCAATAGCTGCTTAAAATCGAGCTCATCGTATGGGGAGTCCATAGTTTGGCCTGAGAGAAAATAGCGGTTTCTCAGGTTTCCCGAATAATCCTGTAGACTGAGTCTACTAGCAAATCCCGTAGACAGCTTAGAGTAAGCGTCTACCAGCAAAAAGTTAGTTTGTTATAGGTGACTATCCTAAAAACAAGGAAAAAGGAGTTTCGGGAACTTACTTGGACACAGTGCAGCGACCTACCTTCCTAAAATACCATTCAATCACCACTGGTCCTCATTGCGGGTGGGGCATGCCGGCCATTAGACTTCTGCATATTTCATACAGAGGGGGAGATAGTAGGTCACGAACTGTGTTAGTTCCAGTGCAATGCGAGCTTCCCGAAAAACCTTATATAAAATTCAACTAGGCAGAGTCTAAAGGAATACGTCCGATAGCAACGCCGAAACTTCATACTAAGTTTTAAGTAATACAGAGCTTATAAATATTTTACCAAAACAAGTTACCATAAGGTACTTTGACCTTATTAAATAAAAATCTCAGGATGAGAGATAGATGTAGAAAGTTTTTTTTTACTTTGGGTATAATATATGTTAAAGATACCATCTCATCTCATCTTCTTTATACCCTCTTTTACCTTGCGGTGTCGAGGGTCCATTGATCATCGGACCTCAATCCGTTTACAGGATAAGGTGGTCAGCCCTATGCCCCGGTATATCCTATGGCCTGTAGTGTTAAGTTCTCAAGGCCAGTTTGCCTGCTTTGCGGGATGAAAAACCCCAGAATAAACTGGGGAAAAAACCCTGCTGTCCACGCCCAAGACTGGCTAACTTGGCTATGGCTGAGGAAGATCCTTCAGCTCCTCACGTCACCGACGGGAATCGAACCTAGGACACTTCTTCCCCAGGCATATGGTTGCGTGGGGAAGAAGTGTCCTCCATCGTCATCATTACTGATCTAATTAATTTCGGTGGTAACTCCAAATTCTTTCATAGCCCTTTGTAGGCTATCTCTGTTTAGACTGTCAAATGCTTGCTTAAAATCTATAAAAAAACATGTCGGTCTATTGCATGTCCAAAACATTTTCCCATCTGTCTGATAATGAAAAGTTGATCAATGGTACTTTTGTTTGATCTAAATCCACTTTTCGGTAATTTCTTTAAGTCTGTCATTTATTATGGATGTGAGAATTTTATAAACTACATTAAGTAATGTAATACCCATGTAGTCACTACAGTCAAGTTTATATCCTTTTTTATAAATAGGACAGATTATGCCGATATTCTAGCGGTCTGGCATTTCTTCCATGGACCAGACTGTTGAAAATATATCCTGTAGCGCCAAACATATTGAATCCCCTCCGTGTTTCAGTAATCCTGCAACTATATTGTCTTATCTAGGTGCTTTATTATATTATTTCTAATTTTTTTTGTATTTTAACTTCAATTTCACTAGTTGTCGGTGGTTTTATAGATATTCTCTTTTACATCAGTGTCCTTTCTTGTTTCTAATTGAATATTTTCCCCATTTTCTTCTCTATTTAAAAGTCCTTAAAATATTATGTCCAGCTCTACTATTTCCTTTTCCTCTCCTAATAAATTTCCTTTCTTATCTTTACATCCACTAGTTCTTGGTTAAAATCCTTTTTTTTTTTCATTTTTTGGACAAAAGTATAAAATTTTCTACTTTCATTTTGAGTATTAAGCTGTTCTATTTCTTTTATTTGTTTCATAATCATTTTCTTTCTTTTTTTTTTTTAAATATAGGGCTAAATGGCCTCGCCTACTCCCCGTATACGGGAATAAAAAGGCGTTAGCTGATTTTTTTTTTAATTTGCTTTTCTTCTAAGTTCATTATCTCTCTTCCGATTACTTCTAATATTTGTGCTCTGACTCTATTCTTCTCTTTTATAGCTGTATCACATTCTTCGTTACGAGTTCTTTTCTTTTCGCCTATCGTTTCTGCAGTCGCTTCTTTAATCATATTTTCTACTCTATTCCATTTTCCCATCAATACTATTGAATCTATCAGCTATGTTATTTTCAGTTTTAGTTAATTTGGTGTCCGAGTGGTTACGTGCTCCGCAACCATATGCCTGGTAAAGGAGTGTCCTGCATTCGATTCTCGTCGCTGACGTGAGGAGCTAAGGATCTTTCTCAGACATAGCCAAGTTAGCCGGTCTTGGGCGTGGACTGAAGGGTTTTTCCACCCTGTTTATCTGGGTTTTTCCTCCCGCAAAGCAGGCAAACCCGTCTTAAGAACACAACGCTCCAATTACACATGGTTGAGCGTGGAGGGGTAACGACCCCACCTCATAGTGAGTTATGAAACCCAAAAATGTGAGGCCAAGGCCCTACATGGAACTGTAGTGCCAAAGAAGAAAAGAAGTTAATTTGGTTTTCAAGTTATCTTGGTATTTTTTAGCTTCCTTAACATCATTACTAAGTTTATCTATGTCCTCCTATAAACCAGCCTTCTTTTTTTGTCATCTTTATCATATTTGATAATGTTTCTCTTATAATAGTTTTCACTAAATAATGGTCACTGTCACAATTAGGGCTTCTACAGCTCTTGACATCAGTGACAGAGGAGAAGTGACATCTCGAAACTAAAACATGATCAATCTGATTTACGTCGTTCGTGCCTGGTACTCTCCAAGTTCCCAGGTGAATTGCTTTATGTGCGAATAATGTGCTTCTTATGAACAATTTGGTTCTGACTGCAAATTACATCAGTAAATCACCATTTTCATTGTTTTTATCATGTAACGTAAATATCCCTTCCACTTGCGTTTGATTTTCATCTTTCCCAATGTTAGCGTTAAAGTCTCCTTTGACTAATAGAATATCATACTTTTGTGTCTTACAGCACACTTCGTCAGGTTGCTCGTAAAAATCTATCTCCCTTAGTTTCTTCTTTCTCCTCAGTTGGTGTATAAACTGAAATGACAGTAATATTTCTAAATTTCCCCTTTAGTCTTATTTTACATATTCGGTCACTAATAGCTTTGTATTCTAACATCCTGTTCGTATTTCTTTGCTTAATATGAATCCAGTACACAACTGACCAGTTCGTTCATTGGGACCACTATAAATAATACGAGTAAATAATACTAAATGATACTCGTACTATAATGTTGTTTATCAATTCTCCCGTGTCCTTGCCATCGCATTTCTTGTAGTGCAATGAGATCTATTTTATATTTCAGCATTTCATTAGCAACTTCATTCATCTTTCCTATTTGTTTCATTTTCCTTACATTCCATATTGTCATTTTGAAATCTCTTCTTACTATTTTATTATTTTTCTGGTTATTTCGCAATCCAATCATATCCTTTTTTCTATTTTGGGTTGATTGCAATTGAGTACTATTCCGAGGTTTCGTAGCATAATTTTTTTTAATGTGTTTGGGTTGCTAGCCAAATGCACAACCCCTCCTCCTTTATCCAGGTTTGGGATTGGCTGAAGTGATCACTGTTCAGAGTAACCAACTTCAGGCGGAGTTAGTAGGCATGCATACTGCATGAGAATACAGCAAATTGTTAATTCGTGTTCCTAACCGATATTGTATGAATATCGTGCATATTCTATAGTCAAATTTCCCGATTTGATGAGTACTTACTCATCAAATCGGGAAATTTCTCCTGCTTGGAGAAAAATCATACTAATTTGTAACAAAGATCAACTAACTCGCACCATCGGAAAATAAGGCATGAAAAAAAAAGTTTTCCTCTAGTTATAGTGATTAAAATCTAATCTTTATTATGGGTCCTGTTGTCCAGCGTCATTTAAGATAATGAAATAATGTAACAAAGTTAATATAGAATATTAACTGCAATACAGAGTCGTTAAAAAGACCTGAAAAAGGTTCCTCGTGCCATGGTGTGGAATCGAACCTAGGTCTTTCCTACCAAAGGGCTTCATCTATACCGACTGAGCTACGGAAGTATTTGGTGCGTTAGTAATTGTAAGCAAGTCGTCCACTTGTGTTTTTTCATTTGATTTTATAGTAGTGTTCGAATCTGTTTTAAAGCTGTGGAATTTTTTGAGATCCAGTCTAATACTGTGTATTTTGTTTCATTAAAAAAATGCCTGTCGGTATCTATTAATTGATTTCACGTCTAGGTCGCGACCCGCAGTTAGAAAAACGCTGCGATAAATGGATTGATATTTCTATGCTACGATGAGGTGTGTTCAGAAAGTGAGGTCCGTTCAGAATTTACTGCCAAATAATATATGGGAGAGGGTTTCCGAATGCGTGGTAGTATAGTAGCTCATTAGCTAGCTGTTGACTTTTACTTTCTTTCCGTTATCGTTTGCCTTCTACGAATGATTTATAATGAATGCTTTGATAACTCCCGCCAGTTTTGTTCATAGCGTGATACGGTTTTCGTAATCGGTAAACAATAGCGCAGCAGAAATTCACCGACGACTGTGTAAGGTTTACGGGCCTAACGTAATAAATGACAGTATTGTTAGGCAGTGGTGCCGTTTGTTGAAAGAAGGGTGGAAAGAGCGAACACAGAAATTTACCATTTTACAATTAACGAACTCATCTCACGTCGAGTCAAAACAACAATCAGTACAGTGGCGCTACTGATCATCAACGAAAGCAAAAAAATAAAATTAATCTGCCCCCCTCCCCTTAAACAAACGCACTACTGCTGAAGAAGGGAGCAACATGTTCACGATGAAGAGCGTAACCATACTGCCGCTCATTATGTCAGTTCCATAAACCTTAAAAAGAATTTCTGCAGAACTATTATTTTCCGCCAACAAACACAGTGTCTCACCACGAACCTTGCAACTGGTGGGAGTTTTTATCACAGCACTCAATATAAATTATTCGTAGAAGGCAACAAAGGATAATGGAACGAAAGTAAAATAGTCGACAGCTAGCCAATGTGTCACTCAATGCTACAATGCATGCGCGACCCCCACTCCCATATACTGTATTATTTAGCGAGAAATTTCGAACGGACCGTACTTTTTGGACGCGCCTCATATTTACCTTAGCATGGGTTGAAAATGTATTGAACTTGACCGAATTTGAGCCCAAATTTTTCAGTCGACGAAGATTCCAAAAATAGTTGACATGAGTAGAACTATACAGATAAAATCTCACACTTTATCGCACTGATATTTCCAACTTGCACAGAACTGCTAAACATTAGTGATACCTATAAACGAAATTGCCAATTGATGATATAACAGTTCAATTAGAGTAGACTTTCACTCCTGTCGAATGATCATAAAGTGCTCGACTCCTATCTAATCTCTCTCTCTCTCTCTCTCTATGTTAATTAGTTATGCAGTATTATCGATTTCTCACTACAGGCGGTGCATTTAGCTTGCAGGCCACTTGGAGCATACCAAATAAATCCTAATACTGAATGATGATTACTATACAAGATTTCACGTACTATATTGACGGAATGGGTTTGAACGCCTTGGGTTATCACTTGTCTTTTACTTGAAAGTAAAAGACTCTGGAACGTTTAAATCAGGTAGATGGAAGAGACTCAAACCCTGACCTTCGCTTTGTCACTTGCAACACCGAGGATAATCCTTTACCCACTGATAGGAAAGTACTTGTAAACTTTCCACGATCTCAACATAGACCTATTATAGTCACTATAGGAACACAAATCCCGATTATACAATCTGTGGAAAGACCAAGATGGAATTTTCGTAAAGCTGAGAACAGTACTCTAAACAAATTGAATCTAACATCCGTTGGGTACAACCTGAAGTCGATAATTACAAACGTTTTGTAGGAGTACTGATTGGTGCTGCAAAACGATGTATATCAAGAGGTTTCCGGAAACAGTACACCCCATGTTGGTCTCCTGAAATTGAGGAACTATTCAAAAATACAAAAAAGACCCACATCCTTAGATTGGAAAAATAATTTTTAGAAATGCTTAATGAATAACGACATCAACGTTGGAAAACCACAACCGAAAATTTAGAGACTTTACCCACTTTAGCCGAAAGACTAAAGTGGGTAAACTCCTAAGGTCACGCAGGTCACTCCTAAAGAGATAACAACTAGAATCCAGCAAGCATCTAACAACACAAATATTAGTGTATCCTATTCTAAAGAAATTAGGTCTAAACATATCGATGTTTATACAGATTTCAAAATAACCATCTCTCAATGCCATTCACTGAAACGAATTGATTCGAGCATTTAAATCACTGAAAAATAACAAAGCAGCAGGCCTGGATGGTATATACCCTGAGTTCATTAAACATATTGGAAATAACGCTTGTAAGTGGCTTTTGCAGTTTTTCTGTAAAAATTCTAGAAAGCTGGGGCATCCCAAATGAATTCCTAAGTTATAGCCATCCTAAAACCTGGAAAAGAGCCTACTGATGCAATAAACTATCGACCAATAACTTTACTAAGTATTCCCTATAAACGTTTTGAATTACTCTATAATCGAATTTACCCATTGATTAATGCCATAGTACCAAATGAACAAGCTGGATTCAGAGACTTCCTGCTGCTGCGACCAAGTACTTGCCCTTATACTACACAGGTGTAGATGCTGGTTTCCAAAAAAGACCTTAAAACCTCAATAGTATTCATAGATCACAATTCTGATCTTGAAGTTTCTAAACAACTATTACATCAAATGGCATCTTTGCCCAAATCCTCTAAGACTGCACCTTTCACTTGAACAATCATCAAACTGATAAACGGCTGAAGGTCTCATTCAAAGGAGAAACTTTGAAGCACAACCCCAACCAAAAATATCGGAGTCACCTTAGATCGCTCTTTAACCTTCAAGAAACACCTGAAAAATGTCTGCCAAAAGCTAAAAACTAGGAATAATATAATCCGGAAACTTGCGTGTTCGGGGTGGGGTAAGACACAACACTTCAAAATCTGCTGCCCATGCCCTAGTGTACTGTTGTGCAGAATACTGTGCTTTTATTGGAGTCATCATGTCAGCAAAGTCGACGTGCAACTTAATCTCATGAGACCACGGAAATCATCACGGGTTGCATAAAGTCTACACCTGTTGAGTGGCTACCAACACTCTTTAACATCATGCCACCAGACATAAGGAGGAACTCTGATCACTTAAAGTTCCGCGATCCGATCTGGAAAAATCAGCAACCAGATACAACTGAACGGAAGAATTGCTGGCTTCAACAATAAAAAATGGACATCTCATTACAGACCCCACAACAGAGGGGCCCATGGCTCTGACCTATCCAGACGGCAATGGAGCACACAGAACCGCCTGAGGACAGGCCATGCCACATGTGCTACCATGATGCACAAGTGGGGCCTGCGTCAATCCCCAACATGTGGCTGTGGTACTGATCAACAGACCGTCAATCATATTATTCAGAGCACATTGACCGACCTGTTCCAGACTATCCCGGACGCAATCCAATGGATTAGAGACAATTTGAACTTAAATTTGTGATTTTTAGTATATAGTTTGTGTGTGTAATTTTTTTTTCACTTTTTCTATTTGCACAAACACAACCCATATGAAATATGTGTACTATTATACTGACTTAATTTATCATTTTAAAAGGGGGAATTTGAATTATGTTTGATTGGAAGTGCTGCCGAGTAAGGCTATAAGGTCTGTTAATTGCGTGCGTGTTGTCAGCCTGTTTTGCCGGATGGAAACCTCAAAGGTCCTGAGGTTGCTACCTTCGTTAGAAATTGGCCATCTCGCCTTCAACTTGAAAGTCTTTATTAAAGGCTCCACGGAATTCGAGAACAAGAGCAAATGTCGCGACTGCGCTCAGTAGCGGAACTAACTCGGACCGGAAGTATGCCGGTAAAATTCGAATTACCAGTTCTCAATAGTGTGACGCCATAGAGGCATACGCTAACCACTCTGGTTTTATGAGTGCAAGATCTGAGAAAAACAGAGGATTGGTTGCATTTCAGAAGTAGCTCCTTTATTAGCATTATAAGTATTTGGTAATGTTTCTATCATTGAGTTATTAGCATTTCCAAGGTGAATTTAAACTTTACACATTTAATTAATATGGATAATTTAAAAACAGTATAAGCCAAGCCCGCTTCTCTATGTATGATTTTTTTTGTCTTATTGGGTGACTTCTTTTTAGAGAAAGTAGATAAAACAACCGTGGGTAACTGGTTAAATTTGGTGGAATGATATGATTAAAGATATCCACATCATTTATTTTATTCTCTCCTTTACAACTCCCATCATTCCGAGTTCAATTAGGCTGTGGCACTCGACTGATTTCAAGCAACTCAAAAAATGTTTGCATTCCAGATTTGGTCAAAGTAGGGGGAGAGAATGCAGTTTGCATTTTGAAAGTATTCTAGTTCTTTCGTTAATTGGAAGTAACATTTCAAATTTGATAGTTTGCTTTCTGTTGAATATTCACTGACTCTGCTGTTCCTTAGAAAGAACTGGGTTTGAATCCCCTCTGGAATGCGAGGAACCTTTAAAAGTTTTCAATACTTCATCGGATGGCGACTTGGCCTGTTTCATACGGTGGTGGCAGTGTTTTTTCCCATCACAAACACGGTTTTTCGCCCCTCAATACAAGCAACCCGAGACATACGAACACACAATTTACGCATATAATTGGGCTGTAATTTCAAACATCCAAAACCACATCCTTGTATCTCTTAATGTTAAATAATAAGATAGAAGTCAGATAAATAAACAGGATAGAAAAAAAGAATTGGAGTAACGTACTAGAATGTAACACGACATAAAAATCGGAATCGGACTAATGTAATAAACTAAAATTAGAAAAAAATATATCCTACAGAAAACGAAACCGCATCATTTATAGCCTTTATCCAACTTAGTGGTTTCTTGGTACAGTGTGTTGCTACTGTAGGAAAGCATCCCCCCCCCCGCTACTTCTCTTCCTTTTCATTCTTGTTCATACCATTTAGGGGCGGATTGACTCGGTGGACTACTAGAAATTCCCTGGTGGACCATCTTGAGAATAGGATGAAATATTTGCCATGGTGTTTTAAGAAACTCATTCAAAGGTCATTTTTACGCAGAAAGTACGATCGTAAATAAAAATTATTTTCAAATATTCGGAAAAGGCGGGAAAATGCGCATATGAGAATGTAATGAATATCCTTGGTAAGGAGAGTAACGTCGTATCCCCAACTATTCAAGACTTGATGATGCTACAAGCCGAATGAAAATAATGCAAGAAATTAACAGATATTTTCACAAATCACATGAATGCGATCAACCAGTCTCATTATCTAAATTGCAGTCGAATTTAATAATGCATCAGCTGATTCATACACATTGGAAGAATTATCAGAAATGTTTAAGAGACTTCGTTAATAATTTTGATACTGCAAGTCATTGGTGCCGTATCAAAATTTGATAGGGCACCAATGATGGGACTTTGATGAAACTGTTACTGCAAACTGTAAAACCTGAGAAATCTGCGTGTCAGATTTTTCAGGGTTTTGCTGCATGCTGTTATCAGGTTTTAACTAAATTTAATTTGCATTTATACCCGTATGCAGTCCCGCATTTTTAAAGTCTATAAATATCTACTCACCTCATTTTCAGTCCCAGGTATTCTGTGAGGGCTTTCTCGAAACTAAAATACATCCCAAACAAGAATAAAAAGTTGTCTTTACACAATCGTATCTTGTTTGTATTAATATGCTAAATAACGCGATAAAATAACGAAGATATTCTTAATGAGCTAGTCAAAAAGCATTTTTTAAAATAATTATGTTAAAAATTAAAGTATAAATATTTATATGTATAATATGTTAATATCATGTGAAAAAGACATGATAAACACTATTTCTGCTCAGCTCCTAATTTATAAATCCCAAATCCGACCAAACATGGAATATTATATTCACATACTTGGTGGTGCACATACTTTTAAAGAAATCTTTGTGTACAGAAGAGGACAATCCTCCTAATAGGTGACTCGACTCTCTGACTACTTCCAGTGACTTTCTCATATGGGCTCAGTTTCTGCATTATGTCGTTTGCATAGGAAGGTTCTTTAATTGGCGTTGCTCTACTGAACTGGCTACTACCGTTCCATCACTTTCCGCTAATCTTGTAAGAACGGGAGCAGCGACCGCTTAGCAACTCTACAGGTTCAATTCCAGTCATATCGAATCAACTTCTCATTTTCATTACTTTGTTATTTGGAACAACCTTTCCCAAACTATTTTTCTAGATAAATACACCCCTCATCTTTTCAAGAAAATTATTAATAGATTCCTTCCGTCTCCTTAATAAATACATAGTAGTGTACTTATTAAGTGTATGTTTGTATTTTAGGCCCTGTGATCTCTCGTGTGTGGAATCCAAAGATAGGAGGAAATGCAAGAGATGATTCTTCATTTATTGTGCTTTTAACGGAGAGTATCTCTGGTAAGAGTAATATTGAAATCGTGTAGATTTCACGCATACATATGAAGCTAGTATTATTTGGCCAGAGTTGAACCTCTTAAGAAGTGTAGTGAATTAAAAAAAAAAAAAAAAAAAAAAGCAAGCAAGATTCAGCCAAAAGAGAACTTCTGATTACCAGAATGTCTCCTGTTGATAGTAATTGCACTTGAACATCGTGTTCCGAAACGAACTGCAAGCCTATATAATCTTTATCCTCTTTCACACTCACCAAGCTTCTATTCCTTAGCATGAAAGCACTATTCGGTCCATTCTTAAAAACACAAAGTCGTGGGAAAGGAGGTAAGTCTCATCATCCTTTCAGCCCGTTGATTCACCTTAATTCTCTTTAACGCGATGAAAAATGTAATTAATCTAAATTCTTCTCCACTTGAAAGCTCAATAGTCAAACTGCCAGCAGTATGAATTATATTACAATCTACGAGTAGATTCACAGCAGCTCTCATTTTGTGAGCCCACCTCTGAATAGATGCTATGGAAGGGGGTCGAAACAAACCGGCGCTATTTCATTTGATGATTCAAAGTCACTTAATCGGATCCGATATGGGCTGCTCTGAAAATTTATCATACTATCGTCTGCCTTCCAATCCTTGCAGTTAAGTAGCCATTTTTTTCACAGGCGTTCACTATTGAATAACTCTCTCTCTCTTTTATCAGATTTCTCTACGAACGCAGAACTGGCTCAGGGCTGTGTTCGCTTACTCTTTCGCCTATACCTAAATGACCCTCTCGAACTAACATCGAACTTCTCAATTGTTTGGTTTGTGATAGCACGCTCCACTCTTCATACTCATTTGACAAACATTTTAGTGCTCGAATAATTCAGCGTCAGACTTTTAGTAGTAGTGCCTTAAACTTTATACTTCTTTTGAAGAATGGTATGAGGATCAACGTAGTCATCTTCAGTGCTTCTAAAATAAACTGCTGTCTTTTCAAAGTCTCTTATCAAAGACTGATATCCTATCCCCCCCTCGGAAAACTATCAACAAGGTGTGCATGTGTGTAGCCTTATGGTAATATTTCTTGTACTATAGCACTAGACTGCCAGAAGAAAGACCTCAAGGGTTTGACTCTAGTGGACTAGATCTTACAAAGCATTTTTCGGCAGCTGACCGAGTTAATCGATGTTTCGTGCAGGTGGTTTGGCGTTTTCTCTTGAACAAACTTGCGTGTTTAATCTCGCAACTCGGTCGTAGATTCAATCAATTCATTACACTTACACTAAGAGTTAGGATTAGTTATATGGTAGTAGCTGTTTGCTTTATCCTCTTCCTTGTGCCTCTAAAATCAGGTCATGAACTCTGTCTACGGGTGGAGATAAGCTGTTCTCAATTTACAAAAGTCCTGGCTAAAAGAGATCCACCCATTCCCTTTGAGGGATGAAAGGCGTTGGAACATTTAATTTGCTAAATTATCATGGCTCGCCAGACAGGATCCAATCTTACTCTTCCTTGGCTTAAATCTCTAACATTTTCTGCATAACGTGTTGCATTTGCTTCCTCGGATTCTAAAAAAAAAAGTTCCTTTCTGCTCAAGATAATAGTTTCTATCCTGTTCATCTGTACATTCCATAGCAGTAAAAGCTGAGAAAGTAGTACATCAGAAACCTTCCTAGAAATTCTTGATGCTCTCTAAAAAGAAGGCACTTCAGCTAATTGATGAGTGTTCAGAAACTTACTCCCGTCACTGTCTTAGACAATCTGTTTCTATCTCATGTATTTTCTACAGGTACTTTCACGAGTGCTGTTCCACTGAACTGACGCGTCATCCATTTATAGTTCAACTACTGACCCACCGAACCTTTCCATATTAAACTGCTTCTGTTCACTGTAACGGCGCTCCTCACGAAATTTGTTCAAGGTTTGCTTGCAAATTCTGGCTGTTCAAAAATATTAAGTTACCGTCTCTCTTAATCCTAGTCTACACATAACAGTAACGTGCTATAGATTCTGTATGAGTAGTCAACAATCATGGAAAGATGTGCTTCGTAATGGTATTCTTAAGTAGTGACTTCGTTCATTATAAGTTGAAACTTAAGTACTTTTTTGGTACTATAAATATTTTTATACCGATTTTGCCAATTAATATTTTGCAGTTTCGATAATTGCAACATATTCAATAAGTCAGCTGTAAGCGCGCGCAAAAAAAAAAAAAAAAAAAAAAAGCTATAGTTCGCCCACCGATTAGAGGTCCCTCGACACTTCTGCGCATGTCAGAAAAAGGGGAATCCATTCCGATAATAGGGTAATCAATCTGTCTTCTGGGATGTGTTTGTTTATTATTACAGGTCAGAAAATTTAGCTTTTCTTTTACGAACATTGTAGTTTTTAAAGTGTAACTATTTTGCTTGTATAACAGTTGGAAAAATGTACGTAGAGTATTAACAAACTTAAAAAGGTATAGCATAAAACAAAAATTTAACTAAGTTTATTTTTAAGAAAGTTTTCTATAAAATAAAAATAATTATATAGAAAAACAAATTTTTTCAAATGAACTTAGATATTCTAAACTTACAGTTGAGAGAACTGAGACACTTTAATGTCCTAAACCGATTAATTATTTATGACTTGTTGTGACTCTTTTAACAAACCCATGCAAAAAAAAGGTTGGAAAAAAATACCATTATCAAATCCTTTTAATCTTCATAGTCATCTGAATCGGTGTCCGAATCGCCATCACTTTCACTTAAACTGATCACCAAAGATTCGCATAATTCTTCGATAATTCCGTCTCTGTCCCAATACATATTTTCCAATGAGGTGACACGAAAGCAATATTTTCTCCAGTTTTGAACTGTAATACTTTCAATCGCCTGTTCTGAAAGCTTAAAAAGTTTCGACATGTCTATCTCCAGTTACATTGCGATGGCGAATGAAACTTTTCACTTCTGCCCAAACATACTCAATAGCATTAATATCGCAATGATGTGGTGGTAGCCTCAAAGCTAGAAATCCATGCTCTTTGAGCGTCGTGTCGAATTTAAATAATTTAGTTGTGGGCGAGTTTCTTTTGACCAAATTAAGCAATTCAATTTTTCGCATATCTGGGAAATGTTATTTGGAGAGAGCCAATCCATAAGAACCTGCTTCTTATTAGACCGATTTGGAACTTTGTTTGATCGAATAGAGTGATAGCGTTATCAATTATAACAGCATTTTTAGGAAGGTTTGGAATCAGTTTTTCTTCTGCCCACTTTTCGAAGATCGTAGAATTCATTTGCCAATGGTAATTGGCTTTGTATAGTAAGTTTGAATTCGGTAAAAAAAAAAAACATTTCTCCACCGTACACAAAATTATTATGCGCCGCGAGGCATTTCCGGTTTGTAGCACTCCACATTCTTCTTTAGACTGCCAACATTTTCCATAAGTTAAATTACTATCAAGCCAAGTTTCATCTAGATACACAATCGGTCTTTTCTCCTCCCTGAAACGTCTTATTGCTCTCAAATACTGCGTTCTAGATAAAACAATGTCACTTCGCTCCATGATAAGTTTTCTTTTATTCTGGGACTTTTTAAAACAAAATCTGATTTCATGAAGTATTTTCCTTAAAGTTTCTCTTTTCCAAGGAAAATTAATTTTTTCTTTAAGCACAGGAATCAATTTCGGAATAGTTGGCACTCTTTTCTCGACCACGTAAAATTCGTGAATAGTTCTTCTTATAACGTGTACATCAAAATCATTCAAAGCTACGGTTTAGATGGTTTTCTTTATTCTGGCGCTTTTTTTTTTTTTTTTTTTTTTTATAGATTTAAATTTTGGCTTACCTTCACCTTTTGATTCCCTACGAATTCTTTTAACAATCGACCCCGATACGCCCGTACTTGCACGTTTTATGACTTGAGAAAGGGGAACAAGGAGACGGTTATTTTTTCGCAGAATGTCAGCACATTATTCAATATTCTTGTGCAAGAGCTACTGAAACGTTTAACAACAGAACTTGTTGACTGTACTGGATTCATCATACAAATTAATAATAAAAAAAAATGCAAAAAAGCGAACAACAAAAATCAAGCTAGTACTAGTACAGCGACAGACAAAGCACGCGATTTCGCATGTTGGCGACCAATTCGTACACCCTTCATTTCTTTCTCCCCTTCAGCATGAATCGACTATTCTTGGCAAAATGCCAAGGAGAGATCTACGAACGATGGGCGAACTATAATAGCAGTTAGCCTTGTACTTAGGACTGGCTTAACAAAGAAATTAGTGCACTGAAACATTCTGAATTGTTATTTCAGATAGTACTGGGAACAAACCGTCCAGTCATAGTGAGGAGAGAGAGAGGAAGGCTAAAAAATCTTGCTTCCGTACTCGTAAAAATATTTAATGTGGGGGGGGGGGAAGAGGTTGAAATTGTAATGAGAAGAATTGACTGCAGATGTTTCCATTGTTATCAGAGAACATCGTGATATCTGCGACAGAGTTAAGTTATTTTTATTCTAAGAAATGTCTAGTGTCAAAAGTAAATAAAGCCTTTTTTTTTAATTGAACTTCGAGATAATAGTTCGAGATTGAACTTTGCAGATAAAAACCAAAAACCCGTTTTTGGTTTTTATCTGCTCTAAATATGTAATTTTGTTTTGTCGAATTTTCCCTTGACAAATAATCCCGATGTAACTAAAATTGAAATGATTTGACAAATTTTAATTCTTCTTTCTTTCACGTTACTGGCCATACTTGCTTGTTCCAGCCTGAAACTCTTACTTAGGGGTATTGTTTCGTTCTTTTTTACTTTTGATTTATATTTTAGTGTTATTTTTGGTAGCCTGTTTAGCAGTTGCGTAGCTAGCGCTGTTGCCGCCCAGGGTCCTGAGTTTGCCGCCCTTTTCAATACCAACAAAAATACTACAAAAAGTCAAAACGACGTATAGGGAAATAAATTAAAACACTATTTTTGAAGTAAAACTTTAATTTCAACATTCCAAAATGTTATTTTTCTTGCTTTTCTGTTAGCAAAATAGTCGATGATACTGGCGAAGTTTCCTAGTAATGTAGGTAATTCTTCATCAATTTTATTTAGAAAAACACCTCTCACAACTAGCAACACTTACAGCAATTCTGAGGAAAATTCGCAGTAAAAAAAAAAAAAAAATCAGCTAACGCCTTTTCATTCCCGTATACTTTGGAGACTGAGTGGGCAGTTCAATCTCCACTGGTACCAATCAGAGATAGATGGCCCAAGGCTATCACTAAATTAAGCAGTACACAGTGAAGAGAGACGGCTCAAATGTGCCGCCATCTCGTGGTCCCTAACCCTAACACAATATATTTAATGTCTGAAACAATGTGTGTTCTACGGTCGATTTTCTTGAGTTTACGGGACGAAAAACCCGAGTTTCCGGGAGGAAAAACCCGCTTGCCCGTGCCAGAGATCGACCAACTCGGGACCCGGTCGAAAAAGGCTTAGAAAAATTTCCTCTAGTCGGCGACTAGACTCGAAACCAAGTCTTCCTTCGTGCGGCCAAGCGCCGTAGTATTACAATATTTGGAACTGAGTTCTCGAGACTGTATTTTTGAATTAAGTGCAAAAGTTCAAAAAGGTTCAAAGTGCCGCCCGGGGCAGACCTCCCCGCCCCCAGCTACGCCACTGCTGTTTAGCGAATTCTGTTCATGTGTTGTATCTATTTGTTTCTTCAATTATCTGTTTGTAAAGCTGATTCTTGTAGTAGTAAAAATTCTGATTTTTATTTTTTTGTAAAGTAATTTAGTGTATCCTGCTGTTTTTTATTTCATTTCTGCTGATATTATTGGTTTATTTTTTTTCGTCGTCCATGATTCACTTCCATTTAAAAAAGGTTTATATAAAACATACAGTCTTGGTCATGTCTTTCTTTGTATTAAATTTAGTTTAAATATATCATTAATCATGCCTATAAATATGCTTGCTCTTCTCTATCAACAATTAAAATTTGATCATTTCTATATAATAACATACTTACTCGGTAATTTGGTTCTAATTGGATTTCCGTGTTATTTACAGATTGTTGCTCTTTTAATATATCATTAATATACATAAAAAGGACTAGAAACAAGCAACATCCAATGCTTATTCTATTTTTATTTTATCCATTCTGTAGTTGTCATTTTTTTTTTATTATTATTACGGCATTCTTTTCGTGTATATTGCCAGCTACTTTATTAATTATGGAGATAATTCTGTTTCAACTAATATTTCAAAGAGTTTCAAAATGTTCAAGTTGTAGAGGAATCTATAATTTGAACTACTGGATTCCATATACATATACAGCAATATATAAAAAAAAATAAAGATCTGTACAAAAAACATTCAGTAGAAGAACAAAACGGATTCAGAAAGAGTTAACGAGTTAACTATGCATTGATTCAGTCGCAACTTTGAAATAGCTGATTAAAGAACAAGGGAATTCAAGCTAAATGCTTATATCCTATTCAGAGATTATGAAAAGCCTTTGATCTATTAAAAAGGACACTGCGAAAAGCATGTCTTGTCCACTGCAATATATTGAACTTGACTATACTAGATATCGTAGGTTCTTTATAGAGTTGGTATATCTGGTTATATCTGATCCTCCAGAGACCATTATCATCCACTGTGCCAAATATGCTACTAAAGATTTTCCTTTCAACAGCTGAAATCAAATTCTCCACCCTCACTGTAAATACCCAAGTTTCCCATCCATAGATAACACTTGAACAAATTATCGGTTTATATATTTGTACTTTAGTCTTCCAGTGGGTGTCTGTCTTTTGAGCTGAATACACATAAGAGAGAGAGAATGAAAAGCCAGATTTACTCCTTATTCGATTTCGCACTTTTACCATCGCTTGGGATCATTACTCGTAAACACTGGAATTTTCCCGCCTTTTCTGTTTTTCACACTTGTATCAGTCAACTGATTCGGCCTGGCATTAATCATTATTTTAGTTTTCTGTTGATTAACTTTAATCCTATCTCATATGTTGATTTTTATGATTTCGAATGTTTCTTCTGCTTTCTGTTTTAATCTTGACATAATGTTAATATATTCATTAAAATCACACTGATTTTTTATAGAACCATCTCCTTCTTTTAATCCTTGATTGGTTAAGGATCTGTTAAATCATTTTAGTATTTTAACCACTGCATTCGAGATTTTCTATTGTTAATCTTGCAAGCCTTACTAGCTTACCTATTATTCAAAAGTGTACCAGAATCTCATAATTTTACTCTATTAATGCTATCATATGCTTGTTGAAAATCAAAAAGCTGAAACAGACAAAAACACAGGCTTATACTCTACTCTACTCTAATTTGCTTATTTATGCTAAATGCTTGTCTTACGATCGTCCTTATTCTTCATTCTTGTTCTATTGTGCATATAATTTCATTCAGGACTTCTTCCTTAAATACCTTTTTATCTGCTTCTTGTTTGAGTTCTTTATATTTTACTTGTTTAATCCAACTTTGTTTTGAAGTAAATTCCTTGTATGTTTCTTTTATGATTGCTTGAACACATTCTTCATCAAATTTCTTCTTTATTTTCGTATTCCAGAGTTTCTCTGAAGTATTCAGAATCCAGTTGTTTAATATATGCCGAACTCTTTTTTTTACACATAGCAGCCATTGAATTAGAAACCTTTATGCAAATATACTTAAACGTCACTCAAGGTATATGCAAAATACTCGGTGTGTCACCACCTGTTGTAGGCAACTACTTAAAAATGCTGCTGGTCAGTAATCGTCAGTAGTGTTGATCACAGTGGGAAAAACAAAGTATCCATTGTAAAAGTATGGTTTCGAGATGCAGAAAAAAAGAAAAATGTGTTCTACGTTGGGTAGAGTCCATGCCTAAGTGAATTAATGAACTTATTAGGAAAAGAGGAGCACATATTAATTAGGTATAGTTGGAGTTTAATTTTTTTTACTTATTTTCTTGCGAAATTATTTTTTTTCTTTAAAATGCAAGTGTTCGGATTAATTTATTCGCGTCTGTAATTGAAATGTCAGTGTTCTGCTAGTTTTTGGATCACCAAGGATGAAGAATCATGATCTAAATTTTTCATGGTTCCAGTAAGCATTTTCTGAAAATGCTTACGTTCTATTTCTTTCTGAAAGAGTATTTTATAGAATAAAATTAATAACATATAATTTGGTACATTCAGATGGTTTGTTGCTAGAAATTCAACTATAATCAATTTTTGATCATATTGTTTTTGGTCATTTGCACTCTTACCAAAGGCATTTTGTAATATCATTTATTGAAAGCAAAGTATGAAGAATATTAAAAAGTCAATGTTCTTCGCGGCAGTTCGAAAGATAAGTCATTTGTGTTTCTCGTTCTTTCTCAAGAGGTTGTTGGCCACCTGTGACGTGACATCCACTTTTCAGTCACCATTCACCGTATTTTGTTGAAATACGGGTACAACAAATATTATGCAACATACTTTTATTGAAAAGTATGTTGCATAATATCCGTTCTAATACATTTCTTCCCCCCCCCCCCTTCCACTCATTTGGTATATTTAACGGTGCAATATTACTTGGACATGTTTTCGCTTGGTGCAGCACTTGAACTAATTATACATGAGAGTTTTTTGAGAGAAATTTTATTGTGAGATAACAGTAATGGACAGGTTTGTGACATCAGTGAAGAAAAGCTGAGGAGCCACAGGTGTTAATTATTGTCATATTTAAGAAACATCAAAGCAGGAACATGGTGAGTTACTTATTTCTCCACGTTTAACGACTGGTGGCGAAAAGCTATATATCAGTATGTGATATGCGTTGATTATGCAGTTGACAGCATGAAAATCAAATAAAACGTCATGTTATGCTGAACTTTTTGAATTACTTTGGTAAAAGTCAAAGCTCATCGAGCATGGCATAAAGTAGTCTATTATAATTTTATTTTTTTTTAATTATTAAATATATAATTAGAGCCTGTGTAGCTCAGTGGATGTGGCGTTTGCACACCATCGCGCTAGGCCGCACGAAGGAAGTCTTGGTTTCGAGTCTAGTCAGCGACTAGAGGAAATTTTTCTAAGCCTTTTTTCGACCGGTTCCCGAGTTAGTCGATCTCTGGCACGGGCAAGCAGGTTTTTCCTCCCGGAAACTCGGGTTTTTCGTCCTGTAAACTCAAGAAAATCGACCGTAGAACCCACATTATTTCAGACATTAAATATATTGTGTTAGGGTTAGGCACCACGAGATGGCGGCACATTTGAGCCGTCTCTCTTCACTGCGTACCGCTTAATTAGTGATAGCCTTGGGCCATCTGTCTCTGATTGGGTACCAGTGGAGATTGAACTGCCCACTCAGTCTCCAAAAGTTAGATAGGGCTAAATGGCCTCGCCTACTCCCGTATATACGGGAATAAAAAGGCGTTAGCTGATTTTTTTTTTTTTTTTTTTAAATATATAATTTTAAATGTGCTTTTTTTCAAGTAAATCCTTTAACGCTTTTTTTTAAGAGTATTCCTTTCCACAAAGTGATTACTCTGCATTTTTCTTTCTTTTTGTATCCTTTTTTCCTGACTTCTGGAAATATGTATAGTCATTCACTGCCCTTCAGAGTCTCCATATGTTACTATCGACGATACCCTTTGGTGTAAAAGGCGAGTGTTCGCAGTTTTGTATAACGAATTTTCAGCTGAAGGAGAATTAGTCTGTCTCCCTGAAACTTTGGTTTTTCATCAAGCAGACCAGCCAAAACAGGCTATTTAAACATTAGCCACAGATCTTAGTTGTTTCTGCCATTAAAAAAATAAAATAAAATAAAATAAAATCTGCCGTGTTAGACGAGCACACAGGAAAATAACTGCCATCACAGGTGTTTCTAATCAGTATTATTTTGAGTGTCATATCTTTTCTGGTCGATTTTTCTGTGAGACACGACAGCACCCTAACTTCTTTCGGAAAGAGCGCGCGCGCGCGCGCACACACACACACACACACACACACACACACACACACACACACAAATCCCGTGTCTAAAGATCAATAATTTGGGAACTCGTCGAGGGTAAAAAATCCTAATTTTTCTCTGATCGGTAATTTGAAACTAAAGCTTTTAAGCATTAAACGCGTAAAGGTAATTTGAGTTTTGATTTCCTCTATTGTCATTTTACGATGACGTTGCACGAATTCAGGAACTATTTGAAAAACTTTAGAAACATTTGCACCACAATGATTAAAGGTCAAATTAAAAGTTTTTTTTTTTCCACTTTCTTGGCTGATGCAATGGTGGATTTAAATTGCATTCATGAGAACAATTTTTCGGTTTCTCTTCATAATTCTGTTTAAATACACATACTATGCCCAATAAATTCTATTTCCTATTGTGTATTTAGGATGAGGTTACAATTATTATAAATTTGATTAATTTCATAAATTAAAAAGACAATCGTAAAATTAGAAGTACATACAATTTAAGTTCTTGTTACAAAATCTACAATTGATAAAATATTAGCGCATCTGTCTCTATTTAAAATCCTTCAATGCATTTACAACCAATGTAAAGTTGCTATTTAGTTGATTTCTTGGAGAATGACAGTATGAGGGGGGGAGGGAGACGACGACTAATGGCTTTTTATGTGAACGAGATAGAAATGTCGGATGGTTGGCCGAGTGTTAATCTACTCGCTTTGTAATCAACAGACTTCGTATTCGAATCCCACCACGGGCACGGCTATTTGTCGTTAAGTGGGAGATAATTCATTGCGCAGTGTGAGACTACCACCCATTTTATCGAAGTCCTGAAGTGGCTTGAAAAAGTTCCATATCTGTTCACTAGAGCTCGGTTTCCGGACTACGTCATAAATAAGATTTTAAAAAAAATATAGAAGTAATAAAATTTTCTAAAACCCTTCTCCCGCATTCTCTCCTCTCCTGTCATGTAACAGTTTTTTTTATATACGTCTTATAAAACCTCTTTAGTAATATGTACGTTTCTGTCATATTCCCTTTGGAAAGGAGGATATGATATCAACCAAATTTTGTGGTCTACAAACCTTCAATCTATCATAGGGAATCTTTCAGTGACCGGTCGCTCTCTGGATCCTTCCACCACTTCTAAACAAATCGTTCGATTATTTCAATTAATTCAACAGGGTTGATTGATGTTTAAAATTTTCCTTTCCTGTACCTGTCCAAATGTTGAGTTCCTTCATCTCTAATGTGATAAGCCCATCCATTCTCCCTTAAGACGCCATTGATTTTACAGCGTGGCAATTCATTCCTCCATGAATAAAGCGGTTGTGAAAGTTAAAGGTGATGCTTGATGCCATCGTTTCTCTATAATGTGGTAAATGTTTCAAAAGTTGCAGCGTTATAGAATTTCTCGCAAAAAAAAAAAAAAATAAATAAACAACCATAGTTTACGGGAGGAAATATAATTAGGGGTAGAACATCTGATAAAACTGTACTGGCTCCTAAATAATATTGTACACTAAAGAATAAAAAAAGCTACTAAACGTTACTACAGTATTTAAATGTTACCATTTAAATATTTAAAATACAGTATTTATTGCAACGCCCTATACTAATCGACGTTGCAGTAGTCCCAGTTTTTTCTGCTGATAAAGCTTCTTTTGTTGGAGTGTTGTCTCTGATTGAGCTTCGTCAGTTTCTGGGGATGTTACATGTTTTCTCTCTTTCTTTCAGAACACTTTATTTATTATTTAAAGCTTGCTCTCAATGCCTAGCACATTCCTTTTTTGTTTACTACTTGGATTCTTATAACCAAGATGCTGTATTAAACACTTATATCAAGAAAAGTACCCAAACTCGGGAAAGCACTCTGCCCACCTGTAGGAAAACGCCTATGTGTATACCAGGGTATGAGAGAAGTTGAGCTGGTCATTCCTTCGCTGTCACTTTAGCCCGGTGATCGTGGTCACCTGGTGTCGCTCATAGCACAAAGCACAGTGATCTCGTGGAAGAAGAGTACCAAAGATTCTTAATTACGACTATACGAAATAACCACAAGAATCGCTCTCCTGGAGGACTTAGATTTCACTGTTCCGTAATCTCAAAAACGCTTTCTAGTTTACTTATGGCATAAGTTGGCCAATAAAAGTAATATATAAGAAAAGTAATTATAGTTTAAATAGTTTACTTTCAAATTGTTTATTTAGATTAGTTGGTTGTTTTAATTGTTGTACGGTAATTAAGACTTGAGATTCGTGTTTTCTAAGGCTGTACGAGAATGCAACTTTTGCCACACTCCTAGCAGCGAACGGTTGTCATTTTGTTATAGAATTTGATTCCAGGCGAATACAGCTGAGAAGTGAATCTTTCAACTCCCGTTACTCGTCTGGCATTATTTTCTATTAAAAAATACGAGGGGCTATCCTAGAGACTGTAGTGTCTAGTTTCACTACAGTAAGTGGGGGCGCGATCTATCCACTGAGTAAGCCCACAAAGGTTCAAAATGTACCTTTTTATTATAGATGCACATATAAAGCAAAGGTTAATTAAATTCCTTCCTGATGAATATAAGGAGACGATGTTGTTGACTTGAATGCAGATTCTGAGGCCCTTGATGACAACACCTGACCTCACACCAGTTTGTGCACTTGGGATTCATTTGCAACATTTAGCCGGACTGCTCTTAGTTTTCCCGTCCATACTCGGATCACAAAAGTGTATAGAGTGATGCAGACTTCATTTAAAAAGGACAGAATGCTCGCGAAAGGTGAAGGAAAGGATTAATGCTTGTAAAAGCATTAATCCTTTTAAAAGCGATCATTGAATGAATGTTTTCTGACGAAAATATCGTATTTTAATGAAACATTTTCAAAAGTAATTTCGATCTGCATGTTTTCGTTAAGAACGTTTTCTGATTACTTAGTCCATATTTTCATGTAAACTGCCTTTTATAAATTATTGGTTAAAATGCAACGTTGATGTGTATTAGCATTGCAGTGTCCGATACTGATATTCGGTATTTTATTGGGAAGATTAAAACTGTGTATCAGTAGTTATCATTCATGGGATCAAAGCCAAAAGCTTCTTATTCTAAACTGTGCTATATTTTTCTTTTACATTTTTAGGACTTCAAAATGAAAGGAACGTCGATGTTTACAGTGTGTGGCATTTTAGTTTGGTTTGGTGTTTGTTATTCCGTTCCTCAGTCTCCTCCGATGTTGCAGAAGTGTCCTCGAAAGGAAGATATCCACCCTTGCGAGTGTCGAGAAATCCCACGTTATCCTCAGGGAGAAAGCGAAGATATACAAACAATTGCCTTCTGCAAGACTATTCGCAATATTCAAGTACTCCAGGACGCCATGAAAGGAATGCAGGGCCATGTTATTGACTATTTAGTGATGGATAGCTGCAAGCTCCCACCTTTTCCTAATGGGTTGTTCCACAACATTGGCATAAAATGGATGGAAATCTTAAATTCAACGGTACAAATGAAAGAAGAATTCTTTGCCTGTGCTAAAGACTGTTGGTAATTTTTTTTATGAGAAAGTTTGTAAAATTAAAATAATAAAAAATGTGATCATTCTTTTGGTTTCGATCTATTTTCATTTCACCAAGCGATTACTGGAAAATATTTTTTTTTTAAAAAACTGATTTGTGCATCTTTCTGAAGGAAGGCAACTGCAATTTGAAACGTAACACTAATTTTGTTTTTTGTTTTAACGAAATTTGGCTGAATTCTCAAGGAGTTTGAACTTTCTTGAGTGCTTAGTGTTTCCTGTCTTAAAAGACAACTGAAATTATTTCTTTCATCATCCATTTCAAGCACTCGTATGTATTTATCCGTCAGAAGGAAAACAAGTGCGAAGTCATTTTCTGGATGAAGCATTCGAGACTACTAAGGATTGCCGAATGGCTTTCCGATGTGTTTATAAAAACACTTATTTTACCCAAATGTTTTCCATGTCACTTCGGAATATAATTGCATTATTATATTTAAATATTTTGAAATAATTAGCTGGAATAGGTTCCCAGACTTAAGTTTTGAGGTTTCAAATATTACCTATTTGTGTGTCTACTACATGAAAACAAGAAAATATCTATGAACGCGTCACTACCGAAAAAGAAGGCGATACGTAACCATCTAACATAAAATCAGGTTGGTGATGACGCGATTACTTCAGATTTTTACGGACGAACCGAAGAAAAAGTCGGAAAGACTTCTTAAATTTTATTAGATTATTTTCCGGTTATGCCTTTTGCTTAATTAGTCTGAGATTTTCAGTTTTACTAGCGTCTGTGTAGTCAGATTTTACGTGCTCGCGTAACTTGCTTGTTGATTGAAACAAGTTTAGGAGCGAACTTGATATTGAGGCTGGAAAAGTTTTAACTTTCCACTCCCAAATAAAAAAAAAAACTCGTCCAATAATCGGTTATTCAGGGTAGGACAAAGAGCTGTTGATTTTACCATTACAGATGGCTGTGTAGAATTATCAGAATTGATGAAAGAAATTAAGATTTTTGATATTCGTTCTCGTTTTATTCTTCAGGAAGAGAGATTGTGATTTATTGTACATCGATTCATATGAACTATTGTGCATATCAATTACATGTTCTTCAGTCTGTTGCAATAATTCCATTTAATCTGACTGATTAAACATGGAATTACAATAAACACTCGTTATCATATCGTATATTGTAGTTTACGACGTGTCCGGAATTTCAATTTTTGTGTTGCACTTTATCAGGAGACACACCGTCGATTTATATTCCGTCAACGTTATGCCATCAATGCAATCAGCAAGCAATATATACAAAAGATAAGGGATTTAACAAATACTCATTCCTGTACTTATCTAGCTTGATTAGTGGGGGTATTTCCGCCTTCTCTTTCATATGTGATACATTCCCAAAAGCTCTTGTGTATGTTCACATATTCACTGTCAGGTAGGGAAAACCTATTGTTAGATCTCTATAGCCGGAAACTGTTAAAATGTATTATTTAGTTTTGTCATTGTAGCAGAATAACTACCGTGTCCACTAAGCTATTACAATGTAGAATAGATCGTAGCCATATGAGCACGATACAAGGAATTTATCTGAAATTTATTTATCGTGAACCTTATCTTTTAAAAGCTGCATCTCTCACGTGTAATGCAAAATAACTTCCATTTGCAGTTTCAATTTCTACGCAGCCGTACTTATTTGGATGGTTCTGCAGTTTGTCATGCAAAAATTAGTTTTAATAGCGAGTGCTTTCACAATTTAAAACAACTTTTTGGTTTTGTTGCGTTGTTTATTGGAATGGAACCAGTTCGTCACTATTTTCAAATATGTTCTCTAAAGTAATGAAAATCAGTGCAGTGTCATTTCTGATGGTTTTAATTTTACTTGATAACTGTCATAGATATCGTTGATGTAGACTAATGTTACTGTTTAAAAATAGATAAATAAATACATAAATTAAACTTTAGAACGTTTCTGAAGTTAGCTGGCTTAGTGGAGCGTGAACTGCGTTTCTAAGTTGAGCAAACCGTATTCAGAAATTAGAAGTGGTTTCTGAAAAGAAAAATATTTTAAAAAAATATTGAAACGAGGAAAGAGGAATCTATGATTTTAATATTTTCAATGCATTATTATAGGAGCGAAAGATTAAAAATATAAACTTAAAGTAAATGAATTTGACCCTTTCTCGATGTTGGTTTTTATACTGTTCTTACGGATTCGGAGAATTTTTATGACAAACCTTTACAATTAAAATTAATTCTGCACTTTTATAATTAAGAGGTGGCGGCCCGAATTCGATTTCTGGCATGAGATAATTTTTTTTTTTCAGGCCTGTTTGTCCGAGTTGTTAGCGTACCCGCTCTCCGACCAAAAAACTGCGGGTTCGAATCCCGCCTTGAGTATGCATGTTACCTATTGTCTTCAGGTAGGAGATGAATGTTATCGCCCGGTGTGTGACCACCGTCCCGCTTGTTGGAGGCCTAAAGTGGCTTGAAAAAGTTCCATGTTTGGTCTCTTAGCAGTATTTCCTGATTATGTAAAAAAAATGAAAAATAGAAAAAATGCATAAAAATTGATAAAAGTGTAAAAAATGTACTATAGGTTTACAAATAACCTTTTGTGGGTAGGAGAAGCATAAAAAAAACAAAATTAAGATTGTGGAATATCAGCAATATAAAATGAAAAGTGAATTTACGTGAACTATGCAAGCCACAACTCCTTGATGTCATCAAGGAAGAGGTGGAACTGTGATTCGTAAAATAAAATACTGAATTCAAGAATATTTTTCAAATTAATCTACAGGACAATTAAAACTCTTAGTTGAAAATCAATAAGCTATTTGATTTCAGTGTAATGTGCACGAGTGTGTGTGTGTGTGCGTGCGTGCGCGCATGCACACACAAACAAATTACCTCCAGCCATTTTGATGAAGAAATTGACTATTTTTATGAGTAGATCTTCCTCTCTCACTTAGATCTTTGTCCTATCTTATTGGAAACATGGAGTAAATTTGCACATAGCTAGAGATGTCAAATAGGCCTTATCCTGTCTTGTCAGGTGTCTTCTCCCTCCAGGACATCGAAAACCACGTGACTTTACCATGTCCTGTCCTGCGCGCCTCTGTTGCATTCTCATATCAGAGATAAATCCAGTCTTCTATATTTTTCACCACTCCGATCTTTGTCTTCCTCTTCTCTTTAACTCAACAGTTCCTTCAAGAGTATCCTTTGTAGGCAGTTATGTCTAAGAATATGTCCGAAATAGCTGACTTTGCTCTTAATTTATTTTATGAGGCTTCTGTTTCGCCGATCATCTCTAGTGCCTCTTCGTTTTGTCTTTCCATGATATCCTCATCTTCGCAACATCCACATTTCAAAAGCCTCCAGTTTTTTCACACTCAGATTGGAGATTTCCCGCCCATGTCTCTACGCCATATAATAATGTGGACCATATGTAACACTTGGAGATTCTTAGTCTTGTTTTCAGATTTAATTCTCTAGATGTCAGTAGATTTTTCATATTATTGAAAGTTGACCATGCGATTTCCATCCTTCTAATTTCATCTTCTGTCTTGCCATTCTCTGTGATCAAGTGTCCGAGGTATATATTTTTTCGCACCTGTTCTTATTTCCTTTTATATTGATGTATATTTTTGGTATTTCCTTTTCTAGCTATCGTGATTTTTGTGTTTCTAAAATTGAAACAGGCCATACTGTTCGCTGCACTTCAGGGTTTCATCTCTAAGAATCTTGAGGTCATATTTGTTTCGGCAAGAAGAACCGTATCATCTGCAAATCTTAGGTTATTAATATTTCTTCCCCTACAATGATTCCTTTGAGGTTACTAATTTTATTAAATATTTCTTCTGTATAGGTTAAAGCGGAGAGAATACACAACTGTGTCTCGCACCTTTCTGTACTGGGAATTCTTCTGAGGTCTCTCCATTTATTCTCAAAGCGAATCTAGGAGATCACAAATGGAAATGTTTTAGTGAGATGGATTGTAATATGGAGAACATGGAAATAATAGATGTATGTGTTGTCAGTCATTTTAATATGATATTATTCGGAGGCTAGTCACATCATGGATACAAATAGCAGCGAGAGAAACATTTTAAAATTGCAAAAGCTCACAACGGAGTGAGGAGAGCATATACTAAACGTAGAAGTTTGCACAAATAATGGAAGGTGAGTTGAAGGAAGTAAGAATGAATCACTTATCTGAGAGAATAGAGGTAAAATCAGGAATAGAATGTGAAAGTTAGAAACGAAATCGGATAACATTAGAAAACATCAGGACAATACAAAACATCAAAATAAATATCGAAAAGTTTCAATATTTGTTTTGATGTTTCTCATTTTCAAATTGTTTTTCAAACGAAGATTACACGGGCTTAAAATTAAGCGAGGAGTAGTATAGTACAATCATTAAAGAAGAACAAAAAGAAAATGAAATGCTCTATAATTTTTATAGAGAGATAGAGGAGAAACCGATACAAACACTACTAAACTGTTTTCGACGAGGTAGATACGGAACCACCAAACGTATTATTTTTGCAACTATACAAAATATTAATAAAATAAATCAGCTAACGCCTTTTATTCCCTTATAGGGAGTAGGCGAGGCCTTTTAACCCTACTAGCTTTTGTAGACTGAGTGGGCAGTTCAATCTCCACCGGTAGCCAATCAGAGATATCTGGCCCATGTCTATCACTAATTATAGCAGCCACCGATGAAGAGGCTGGCAAACAAGTGCTGCCATCTCGTCTGACTTCAAGCGACCAAGTCTGATTTCAAGCGACCAAGCGCAGAGGACGCAAGCGCCACTTCCACTGAGCTACACAGGCCCTATACAAAATATTTACGTCCATTATTAAGGAAATTACTTAAATCAGCAACGAATAATAGAACTCTTGAAAAGATTAGAACACACATAAATAATGATCGATCTTATTATACAAAAACGGTAGCATAAATGAGATCGATAACTATAGGCTAATCGATTTAACTCAACTGTACAAAATATTTACATCCGTTATTCTTAATACAGTTGAAAGATTTTGGATGATGCAGTGCATATGATCAAGCAGGGTTTCTACAATAGATCACACACAATTATTAGCTAAGTGATAGAAAAAGTAGATGAATATAATAATTCACACATGTTTGAGAAAGCCCCTGATTCTTTGTTGCTCAGAAAAAATAAAACGGCTTAAAACCGTACGTCAACCCCGAAACTAAATATTAAAAACTAAATGGCGAGAAAATTCTAAATCACTTTTACAAAGAAAGCATTGAAAAATATGTAAATATTAACATGACTAAAACAAAATATATGGTAAATTCATTTAGATTTAATTAAAATTATCAGGTAATTTTATTGAAATCGATGGCTACATTTAGCTCTAACAGTTATTTAGCTTTTAAGGACAAAAATCTAAATCGGAGAAGTCACAGAAAGAAAGAATTTGTCTCCATAAAAATCACAGGACAGAAGATCTGTGTGTGTATTTTTTTAAACTATATTTATTGTGTGTATTGTGGTATATCGCAACAACAGGAAAGCATTTTGCGGGCCTTTGAGAGAAGAAAGCTCTCCATTAAAAAAATAAAAAAAATAAAAAAAATAGAATTATTCTTTAGTAGAATTATAGAGCAATCAGGATATTTTGAAATGTAGCGCACTTAAATGGAGATGGACTGCCCATATTGACAGATTAACAAATAAAAGGTGGGGAAAACAGACACTGAGTATATTCTGTACAAAGAATCTGAAGATCTTTCTTCAAATTATGGCATATTAATAACTTCGAAATGGTAACTACTGCTTTACAACAGAGACATTCACTTCTTAAAAGACACAAGAACTCAAAACTTATATATAATAGTTGCCATCGTACAGACAAAGTATATGTGAAGCAAATGAAGACTATGCTCTATACCAGTGGTTCTTAACTTGTGTTCCGCGAACTTGCTACAAGTGTTCTGCCGGTGAAAGATGCCAGATGATACAGTTCTGAGTGTAATTGGCTACTTTGATCATAACAGCTGAAGACTGCTATGTCCGTTGACGTCTAAACTAATAGATTATTTCAAGAGATTGTTGGACATGCAAGTAAAATATTTTGAAAAGACTGTTAATTTCCAATAAGGCACAACTTGCATCATATAAGGTAGCTAAGTTAAATGCAGTAAAATTAAAACCACTTACTATAGCAGAGTCTCTTATTTTACCAGCATGCTGTGAAATAGTAAACATTATGTTTGGCGACGAAGCAAAAAAGGAAATTATGAAAATTGCTCATTCTGACGATACAATAAAAAAATAAAATTAAAGATACGTCAGATGATACTGAGAAAACAATTACCAATAAACTTTCCAAACAACATTTTGATTTACAAATTGACGAGTCCATTGACATTAGCGGCAAAGCTCCTATAATAGGATTCGTTCGTTTCATTAATGAAAACGAAACAGTGAATCAATTTCTATGCTGCAGAGAACTTGCCGAACGTACAACAGGACAAGATATTTTGATTCTATTACGTCATATATTTAGAAAATTTTAAAATTTCATGGGTGTGTGTGTGTGTGTGTGTGTCTGTATATGAATGAGTGGCGAGTTCTCCATGCTTGCTGCGCAAGCTCATTAATCGAGAAAGAAGTAATATTTATTTGTGAATAAATGCATGCATTTATAACCATTCCATTTTGTAGACAGAAGACGTTTTAAGCTTGCGCGGCAATAATTGAGCTTTGCGTTATGTATCGAAGGCCGATGCTTGCTCGTCTAGTGAAAGCTGCCTTGGCTTGCTCGGTTGTAGGAGCTTCTAGGTCCTAGCTGCAGCACTGTGATTTCATGCGCGCATAGCCATTTCGCTCCTTCTTAAACACAGGCCATACGCAGTCAAAGTAGCTTTAGCCAGTGAGCTTCAGCCAGTCTTTACAAGTGTGCGTGTTACAATTAAGTTACAACCAACTTTTTATGACGATGTTATTAACCAGTTCATAAAAAATACAAATTCTAACCGTAGGTTAGAATTTGTATTCAAGTAGCTAAATTGAAAAAAGATAAAATATCATTTGTAAAATAAATGTTGTATTTGTATGATTAAATGTAAAAACATAAATTTCAAAATATATATAGTTTTAAATGGTCAGTAATTCATTATTCCGCTAATCAGACTTCAATCACACCTCTCACTCCCTGGATGATAAGAGCAAGCGTGAATTTCAAGACCAGCATTCGCCCCTGATGTGTGTGTGTGTGTGGGGGGGGGAATTTGTACGAAGGGTGCTCCATCAATGGTAGGCTCTATTAAAGGATTTGTTACCCTTGCAAAGAAAATAAATTCAAATATATCTACGCACTGTTTTTTTGCACAGAGAATCCCTAGTTTCAAAATCAAAAACATTACCGTCAATGGTGTAAAACCTGTACTAGACCAAGTTGTAAATATGGTAAATTACATCACATCAAGACCTGTAAAAGCATGCCTTTAAAAAAAAAAATTTGCATATCTATGGAAGCCAAGTACAAATCTTTTCTTTTGCGCACTGAAATAAGATGTTTATTCAGGGGTAAAGAGCTATTTCGAATTTTAGAACGTAAGGATGAATTATTGGCCTTTTTTTCAAAATGAATTTACAGATGCTTTTGTAAAATGTCTTCAAAATGATATTTGGTGTGCTAAAATGGCATATTTAGCCGATCTTTTTAACTACTTAAATAGCATTAATACAAATATCCAAGGGAAAAATGAAAATATTTTGACATCCACTGACGAATTGTCAGCTTTTCAGAAAGAAAGTAACTCTTTGGAAAAACCGCATATCAGAAAAAAATACAGTTGATATGTTTCCTTCGCTCCATAATAAAATGTCGAAGGAATTATTTCCGTTATAACAGAACATTTAACAATATTGGAGAAAAGATTTCAAGTTACGTTCCTTCCTTAAATACAATTATGACTCGATACGAAATCCACTTGGCACAGTTAATACATCAAATTGTGAATTCCTAGTTTCGTTACAAGAAGAAAAAGAAAAATTAGTTACCTTCTCAACGGATCGTACTCTAAAAATGAAATTCTCTGAAATAACTCTTGAGGAATTTTTTGTTTTTTCCAAGCCGAATACCCAGCTCAAGGGCACTGAATATTTTGTTACAGTTTTCAACATCATATTTGTGAGATCGGTTTCTCAATCTCAATATTAACCAATATAAAAACTAGAAAGAACTATTGGGCTATAGCCAAACGGATAAGGAGGCCCTGTTTGTAGGTGAGAATAGCATAGTCTTAGTTCTCTTTTCCCCCCTCAATACTGGAATTAACAGCCAATGTAAAATGTTCTTGCTGAACAGGAATAGCGATAATGTAGAAAGATGGCTCAGTGAAAGGTAATTTTGTGATAGTTATTTTTCTCGAGAACAGGAAAAATGTTTAGCATAAATGGACCACAAGAAGAGCAGGAAAGATCAGAGGAAGTTTTGTGATCGATAGAGAAGGAATCTGGGTCATTCAAGAGAACATCTTAAAAATGTCGTTTTGAAATTGCTATTGAAGCAACTGTGATTGTAAGGCCAGCGTGCTGTCTTATTTTATATATATATATATATATATATATATACTTTTGGTTGTTTTGGGGGGATAAAACCAAATTTTGAGGGACAAAAAATCTGGCCACATCTGTGATATAGCTAAACTAACCGACTTAGAGGAAATTCAAATCCAGATCTTTTTCAACCAAAGGACATCATCACTTCTGGCTGGAAGGAGGCAACAATTAGCTTAGTTAAGTGAATTATATCCGAGAGAGTCAGTTTCTGCAGTAGTTCCTATCCTCTTGATTCTGTCAGTGTCAACTTTGAGTCCTTATTAGCGCTCCTGAGAATTCATAGATCAGCATTTCTACCTGAGGATGTTTTTTTTTTTTTTCGATTATGGATTCCTCATTTTCTGATACCGCCGATATTAGAGGATGTCTCCATAGATCGCAGTATGGTGAGTCTCTTCTGAGCACGATACCCAGACCAGTACTTAGGTCGTCTGTGAACGATTTGGTGCAGCGTAGGAGGCAGCGGATAATATGTAAAATATGTAATGTATAAATATAAAATAATAATACGTAAAAACTACCATTCGTCGGGCCGACACAGTGTTAGCTGGTACAGCGAATAATTTGAAGCCTATGGACTGAAATTTGTGTTGAAATGACCTCAACCCATTATCAAACTTTAAATGCCTGAAAAGTACGGCTTGCTTCACTCGAACCCTGGACGAAATACTAAGAGTGAACAGCACAACAATTGTTGGGAATCTTCTTCTCTGACTCTCTAGCGATGGTGGACTGGGACTTGGTTAGTGGCTTTGAAGGGACGAACCCAATGGCTGTACCCATGACAAGTTTCAAGAGTGGTCTGTTTAAGGTTATAGGTCACTATTTAGAGCATGCTCAGCTAGGGATAGGATAGGAAAGGTAGTTAAGTTAGTATGTAAATTAGTTGTAGATGCTAGAGAACTTGGTCAAATATCAGATTAAAGTGAGCATTCGACTGTATGAATCCATGGCAGCCTTGACCTGGTGTTGGCGAGGTGACGGACTCCATCGCAACACATATGGCTGATTAATATTACGAGTGTGTGTGTGTGTATATATATATATATATATATATATATATATATATACACACACACGTTTTTTTCGATGGCATGAACCATCTATATAAAATTCTAACCTAAAATAACTGAACCGCAGGGAAATAGAGGTAATGTCGAAACAACCAGAAACAATACGGGGAATTACTTTAAATTCCTTAGAATGAAATTGAAATTTTAGCAGAAATGTGAAGAGAACATATAGTTAATTATATCTGAGGTGGACTTTGGATTGGGAACACATGAGTCATTGAAAGAACAAAAACAGTAAATAAGGTTAGGAAGTGTTGCAATAAAGTAAGGGTGTGCAGATTGCAAGACCTATTAAGGTTTTGCCGGCTCCCTTCCCACCCACGGAAAAAAAAAAAAAAAATTCGAGGCACTCGCGTAACTAAGGGGAATTTTCTAAGAAACAGTAACGGAATTTTTTAAACGAATTAACGAATTACAGGAAATACCGATCTGGATAAAAACAGTGAGCTGCCTTTGAAAAATTAATTTTGGGCCATTTTAAAAGGCAGTTTCGAGAATCTGAACCCTACTGCACAAACATAATGCGACAACACATTGGAGATGTACAGTGAGCATTATAATCCGGTAAGGAAAATAGATTAAGGTATCAAACGCACTATAACTTTAGCCAAAAAATTAGTATAAATATTCTCAGGAGGAAAAAAAAAGTGTGTTCTCTTACCTGAGCATATTTCAAATAATGAAGGGTGAAAAGTACTTAGTTATTAACTAATAATTATCACAAATAGTCTGTCTTCAACGGGAGGAAGCAAGTAGCCAAAATTTGAAGAAAAAAAAGCTTCCCAAAAAGGAAGAGAGGGTAATCTATTTGGAAATTGAGTAGATCACTAAATGCAGACAGTCAGCTGGTTATCCTAGTAAGAGGACAAATTTCTAAAGGACAAACTCCTACCCTATTTTAAGAACTTACTATTAGATATACTGTCGTTAATTGTGTGTGGTTTTTCACACTTAGCTTATAAAGAAATATGAATATATATTTTAATAGTATAAATTTGGTTAAGGTGAAGTATTAGGAAATTTTTTGTAAACGTATAATTCCACGTCTCCGTAATTTTAATGAGTGGAGTCATGGGCGTCCGCAGAGGGGGACAAACGAGGCACTTGCCCCCCCCCCCCCCCGATCTACTTGTAAAAAAAATTAAATAATTAAATAAAAAATTATTGATGTAATTATTTGTCTCAAGCTTCCCCCCCCCCTGCTTTTCCCACTGTGGAAAATTTTCTGCCGACGATCATGAGTGAAATCATAACACGAAGTTCCAAAATTATGAGTGATAACGTGGGTGAGATAGGCATATACTTGGTATATAATTTTGAAAAAAATCATCCTTCTGCCACCTTTGTTTCACTCCTAGAGAAACTCATGTCGACTAGAACCATATACAAAATATCAGTTTCCACATTTTTTATCCTATTTCCAAGCGAAATCAGAAACAAAGCTCTTCCAATATTGTGAACAAAACTGCAATTTTATAACTTAGTAATTACTAACCCAAATTCAACGACGAAATACATTATTGTTAAAAAGGAGAGAATGTGAATATTATAAGGTATTAGAATGTGTATCAGTACGCTATTCTCGCCATTAAAAGACATTACTGTTACGAGAAATATTTCAAATTATCCAAAATAAAAATTTCAGATTTTTACTCAAGTAAACAGAGTTCCTTGTTTTTGAAATCCAGAAAATTTCGTTTAACTTTCCGAAAATCAGATAATTTGGATAGAACTAAGGCCACTGCTGGCAGACAAAAACACTGTTCAGCTATTTGCATGCACTTAATACAACTAAGAAGATAATTTCACATTTCACTTGTATGTATTGAGGAAGAATGAGACTTCGGAGAATATTGCACTCTGTTTTGATCATTTCTAGGGCAATTAGCTCAGGAGAAATGATTATATAAGAGTCCTTCCTCTGCTTACTGACATTGTGTGTATCCTTTTGAGAGGCCATGCGAAAGTATTTCTCATCCATAATATCATCCATAAAACTAGATGGTGCTGGTAGATGAATGACTTCTAGTTTTCGTCTCGCGGTTCCGCTGGTCGCTACTCCATTTATTAGAGCCCTGTAGGGGCTTAAAAAAAAACGACCAATTTTGGTCCGTAGAACACTAAAACTAGATTATGAACATCAGCCCATTCGTGGTACTTAAATGTGCGATTGTCGTACAGCCATCGGAGTGAGATTTACATAAAAAAAGTAAAGAAATAAATCGTTGTGAAACGAACTGTTTTAGTTGTTACAAAAGAAACCAGAATTCAACCTTGGTTACAGTAAAATTAAAACAGTGTAGAACGCTAGCTACTGCTACGTGTGCGCGCGTGTGTGTGTGTGCGTGAGAGAGAGAGAGAGAGAGAAAGTATATCGGATTTCATGATTCAGCAAAATGCAAATAGGGCACCATAAAATTTTCCAATAGTACAGAGTGCAGATACGCTATTCAACTGCATGGAATGCCGTGCTCATTTTCACTGTCATTAAGGATTCCTGAACGAATGCTAAACTGTTTTGAAGTCAATGAGTTCTCTGAATTAGCTGTGTAAGCCGAATGAGTACGACTTTTAATATTTATATCTCCCATTAATTGATGCAGTCATTCTCAAGAGCATTATTAATTTAAACCTGATAAAGTATCATTGCACTTCGATTTAGACGAAATAGTTCTTGCCATTTATTGCTGACAAAAGCTTTAAAAGACTTTAAAAACAAATCCCAAAGAAGACTAGATTACCATAGGAATACTGAGAAAATATTTAGCTAAGACAAATATTATTTCATCAAAACATAAAACATTACGAACTAAAGAAAATAAAAGAATATATATAGTATGTCTTTTTTATGACTTCTTAATTCTTTAAGGTCAAATGATGGGGTGAAGGAAGTGAAACCTGGACATTAGGAAACTGGAAACGAGCGATATGGTTAGATGAGTCTCCCTTCATGCTCTTGCATACATCAGGAAAAGTTTACGCTTGGAAAACGCCCAAGGAAGCGTACAGCATATTTTATTAAATAAAAATACCAAACATGAATACAATAAAGCCAACGTTATTCAAATAGGAAAACAAAAGTTTTTAGGTGGACGTTGCAGGGAAGACTGAACATAATCACCCTCGTACCAAGAATATTTGACAGATGAACCTATTTTTTATGGGAAATATTTTTTTCCAAGGAAGCTGCAGGCAGGCAACAAATAAATTCCACTACAACACATTTAATCCTGAAAAAACTAGACATTTCTCACTCATTTCAAAAGATATCTACACAGGTGTATGTTTTCGGCATTCCATGTAGTGGTTGGACAAAATAATAAAAACACTTGTAAAACATATATTTCTTTATTTTCAGTACAGTAGGAATTCTTCTTAGAATGGACTGAAATAAGTTTTTCTGACCGAATTTTATACCATTCGTCTTGAAGGAACATCTTCAAGTTGTTTTAAAGACGTTGGAAGTGGGAATCTGTTTCTTATTCTAATCTCCAAATCTGACCACAGCAGTTCAATAATGTTCAAATGTGGTGCTTCCCAGGTCCATACCCTTAAAATCACGACTTTACAGTCCAAGCTCTGTGAATGGGGGCATCGTCGTCTTGGAATACTGCATTGCTGTTTGGAAATAACGTTTGGATCATGGGATGCACTTGATTACTCAAAATGTCCAAATAATCCCTTGCAGTAATTCGGCCATGAAGAGTAATAATGAAGGCAAAAGAATACCACGATATTTCTACCCAGACCACAAAATCTGTCCATTGCTTTGCTGTTGGAACCACACATTCCGAACTGTGCGCTTCCTTGGGCGTTTTCCAAACGTAAACTCGTCCTGATGTAGGCAACACTATGGCGACTCATCTGATCACATCGCTCGTTTCCAGTTTTCTAATGTTCAGGTTTCACGGTCGTGACACCATCGTTTACTCATCTGAGCATTATTTTCAGTAATCAGAGGTTAGCAATTGCAGCTCTATGTGAATATTGGATTTATGAATCTCACTTCGGAGAGTTTTTGTGGTTCTGCAAAATTAATATTCAGTTCTTCTGTTACCTATGCTGTAGTGTTCTGTGATTTTTCGAAACAATCCTTTTCAATGTCCGACACGATCACTTTCTGTCATGTTTGATTTTCGTCCACTGTTTCTCTTCGATGATGTTCCATGAGCTGTGTATGTCGACGTAATCTTAGAAACTATCGATCTCGATCCACTTAATAATGTCACAGTTTTTGTCACTCCAGCAAAACGCAAACAACACCTTTTTCGAAGTCTGACAAGTTTTCCATTTTGCGATATTTTAACACGAATTATCACTCAGTACACTCAATAATGCACTTGCATGAGAACTACAGAGTGTAAACAAAACAAAACAAGACTATTCAGTGCAGCCACCGCAATTATTTTCAGTGTAGCCAACACAAACAAATTATATTCCTAAACATCTTAGTGTTTCATTATTTTGTCCAACCCCTGTACATCTGCCTGACATTTATTGCTTTTATATGCTCCCACTGAACAAATATGCTAGTTTCACCTGTTCTCGTTCGTGTAATGAGCTTCTCGTTGATGCTGTCCTATATTTCTTTCAATTCAGGTGCCTTTCAAAGGTTTCAGTATTTAACAAGCTGCGTTTCCGTTTGTTTAATCTAAACTGCTTCCATAAAAATTCTTAACTACTTCGTAAAGCTTGATCTCACCTCAGTATATTGACATTATCAGTTTATTTTTAACATCTGTTAGTTTTTCTGGCTTGTAATACAGTGTCTCTATAGGTTTTTCAATATTCATACCCACCTTCTGCAGGTAGCATATCGCCATTTTCAATAAAACTAATACAGTATATGTTTGGAATGTAGAAACTTAATCTCACGCGATTGACGACTATAATTTCAAACAGGGATCTTCAAGTAATTTTTTCAACATTATAGGACCTTGCTCTTCAGAAAATCAGTGTGAACGAACTCTATTAAACAGGCTTAAAATTCAATCAGTTGATGGATTTAAGGAGAAAAATCTTGCATTTCCGTACTCTAATAATTTTTCATAATTGTCTCCTGCAAATTCACAAAAGCTTTTAAGTCTTCCACTTTGACCATGCATATATATAAACGTATTTGTATATTTTAACTGCATAACATCGAATATCGATTGGTGAGCAGTCTGCAGCGCACCGGAGACATATGTGAATAACATTTGTATCACGACCGATAATCGCTAGCGCCGATTCATTTTCAATTTTTCACGATGATATGTTGATATAATGCGTTTACTTTTATTCAAATCCATAATTATTTCACCCTATATAACATACGATGGTAAAACGTTAGCAATTATTTATTCTGATTGTTAGTGCAGAAGAATATTTTCTTTGTTATTTATTTTTATTTTGACAAGCAGTTATTTATACAAAAATTCTGAGTTATAATGCATGGTATTTTAGGCAGCAATTGCTTCGCACGTTGTGATTATATCGCTCTCTTTATCATTACGTCTTATGATAAACGAGCAGATTCTTTGAATCAAACTTCAAGTTTTGCCAGCATTCGTCTCTTTCTGGTTACGTAAAAAGCGTTTCAATGTCACTCTGACCTCCATAGGCAAGAGAAACAATGAACATTACAATGTTAATAAACTACTTTTTAAAATATATTTATGCCAAATTTATTAAATTGTCCAGTTATAATAAATGTGATTTATTTTTGAAGGTCTTCAAGAATTCAAAATTTAAATTTTGAGGCTTAAAATTTTAAAATTATAAAATAAAAACTTTCCAAAATACGTACGTGGCAGCCGACAAGCACACAGAACAAATGCCGTATATATTGCTTTTTGCTTCATTACAATTATTTTCTCAAACCCGCTCACATGCTAGTATCTCGGGAGTGTCTGAAAAAAAAAAAAGTAACATATTACAAAACAGACAATTGCATGGGATTAAAGGATATTTTTACTAAAACGATGCGATGCGTGAACAGTACTGTCCCATGAAACGTATGGTTAGCCGAATCAGAACTCTGGAGAGTCAGAACCTCACCATTTCAGCAACAGTAAAGAAGTTCCACTTGGTCGACCGTTCCATATTTGTACTTAGAACCAAGACTGACGACTCCTCTTGATCGCACCTGGAAGGAGTCTGTAAAGGCTAATAATGTTTTCTACATGTATTTCCATTGATCATGTTCTGCTGAACTGGCCGTCATGATTCCTCCACTTTTCTTTTTAAATTTTAAAAATACGAGCTGCTGTTGATCAAAATCCATTTATTGTACAGATTGTAACCTACCAATCAACTTCTTCCTCTTCTCTTTCATCATAAAGATTGCTAGTCTTCTTTACAGCCTTTAGTACAAAATTTCTACAAATATTTTCCCAAAATGCAACCTCCTGCTTCTTAAGAAATCAAGTTCCTCCTATCACGTTAACCACTTCCTCACACATAACAGTTGCTATAGGTTTTGCAGTTTCTCGTCTGTGTGTTGTGTGTGTGTATGTGTCCGTGTGTGTATATGTGGGAGGAGGGGGATGAGGAGTTGATATGAAAAAAAATAAGTTAAACTACTTGTGAAAGGATCAGATCGAGTAAATGCTTCCTATTGGAGACAAATAGGACTGCTATTTATGCTTAACATAAATTTTATCTTTTTTTTTTTTTGCATGACATCAGCAGAATAATACAGTGTACAGGGAATCTTACACAATCGAGGCTGTTATTGTTGTCTCTTCCTGGTCTTCAGTACCTCATCCTAACAAGTTTTAGTTTTCTATAATGGCTCATTACGAAATGGATAGGGAAAGGCATTTTTACATAATACTTGAACATGGAAGCCATATCTTCGTGATTTTTTCCGGTACTTAGCTACCAAAAGAAGCTTGAAGGACTTTAGACTTTGACGAAACGATTGCTGTTAAAAAGTATGGGATTAGCTTTTTATCTTTAAGGTACCGACTCCCTTGTTGTTACACCATGAGTACCGCCCCAGAGGGACAAATAATCGGCGAAGAATTTTACGCTGATGTTTGAGATGTGTACGGGAAGCGGTTCTAAGGGAAAGCAAAAGGACGTAGGCGCTCAGAAACTGGTTGCATTACTATTACACGCCTGCTCATTCGTGTCAGCTCGCGCGGTTTTGCCATTCTTGGCGAAATGTGGAACTCGTTAAGTGTAGCAATCACCACACATTACTCATAGATTGGTCTCCTCTTGGTATCTCTCTCTCTCTCTCTCTCTCTCGCTCTCTCTCTCTCTCTCATTTAAAAGAAAAATTCCTAAAGAAAAGCTACTTGAAGATTATTATTATTATCATCATTCATTTTTTGTTTTTAAAATGGTAATTACGGCTGAAATTTAGCTATTGAGAATTGTTTAATTATTTTTATTTCAATATTCCCTGTTTATATATTCCTACGTTGTGTAGCTGCACTTTTAAGAATTAGTACAATACCCAGGAAATTATTAATGAAGTAGAGGCAAGGGGAAGCCATTGCCCATTATTGACGAACTTTGATGCTGGATTTGTAGTCATGTTACTTGAAATACTATTTTGTGCATGCATGCATGTATATATTTTTGGTTTTAATAATGAATAACATAAAGTTCTAATGGTTTGGACCAGACTTCAGTACTGTACCATACTGATATCATTCTCACTATAACTACTTTGTATTATAGCAAGAATGCCTTAACTCAGGATTGCGGATATCGAAACGTTACGGGATATAGCTTCAAAACTTCATCTTTCGGACTGACGCCAAGAAAACACAAGAAATATTTTGTATTTGCATTCTCGTTAACCGTCAACATGCATCGCTACTAAAAAAATACATTCATGAAAAAACTCCACAGGATTTGTACTAAATTGTAAGTTTGACATAAATCCTGATAAAATAAAATACGTTGTATATATATATATATATATAATATTTATTACTAAAGTAATGTTTAAAATATTAAACTTGAGTGAATAAATAGTTTGCTTTCGGGAAGGTAAGAGGGAAAAAATTCGACTGACTGCTATTATTTTGCAAAAATCGATTTCAGATGCATTACCCGATGCGAGAAACGTCTTCCAAGTTCAAAGAATTGCCACTTACACTTGTTAAGTAGCAAATACCCTTTCATTTTACCACCACCACCATCCTTACTGAAGGCCTGAAGTGGTTAATGCAATTGTTGTTCTTCACAGCAGAGAGTTCACCTTTAAATGCCTGTCAACATAGTGTGGGTATTCTAAATTTTCTCCATTTCAGAGTACAGCAGTAAAACAGTTCCACAAAGAGGCCGCCAGATAGTACACGAAATCAAACTTGACGGCAACATCAGAAAGCTTTCTGACTAGCTGCTGTGTAATTCTACTACCACATAGTCTTCCCAAATTGTGCCTGAAGAGGAGTCCAAGTAGTGGCATGTGGCTTATTATTATAATATTCATTATTATTATAATTACGGCTATTATAGCCTGTTTTTGTTTAGGAGTGTCCCTTATTTTAAATACATTGGCTATTATTACTCAAAATAGGGGTGTATATATTTTAGGGCATTATGGGTGAGTACAGAAGGCAATTATAGCAGAATAAAAGAGGTGGAAATATTTGTACATACCTTGTTTTGATTCCAAGATGTCTTCCAATTTTCATGATCCTGAAATAATATATATATGAAATAATATATACATATATTTATATATATATTATTAATACATAACCCGGGTTTTCAAATTTATTTTCCCGCGTCAAAACACACCCCCACGCTTCCTTTCTCCTTCCTCCCCCCTCTTTATAAACAACCTTCAGCAGGATCATGAAATTGGAAGACATCTTGGAATCAAAACAAGGTATGTACAAAATATTTCCACCTCTTTTATTGTGCTATAATTGCCTTCTGTACTCACCCATAATGCCCTAAAATATATATACCCCTTTTTTGAGTAATAATAGCCAATGTATTTATAAGGGACACTCCTAAACAAAAACAGGCTATAATAGCCGTAATTATAATAATAGTGTTTAAGAGGAGTAGCATGGAAATTTTCCCAGAAACTATACCTAATCATTTTCATTAATATTATCATTGTCATCACTGTCGGGACCCACCGTATGGCAAAGGTGGATCCCGACAATAAAGGTGGGCACCCCTTACTGAAGGGTGGCAAGTTCAGGACTATTTATTCTCATTATTATATTATTCTACTTTCGTTCAACTATTCACTGAAGTAAATCACGATCAGAATAATAAACAATCCTGAGGTCATTACAGTTGAATAATCTAAATAAAAGTTATATAAATCACCAATTATAGACATCGATACTTATGAAACCAGTTGGTTCCTTTGTGTTCTCTGGAACAGTCACCCTCACAAAGTGTTATTCAGTAACATGGCGGACTGGTTGAACGAGTGGTTAGCGTATCCAGTTTGCAACACACTGCGATTTTGAGTCCTACCGTGGGCAGTATGCTTCTGATTGTCTTTAAGTGGGAGATGAATTTTATCTCCATTGTGAGACGACCATCCCACTTATCGGAGGCCTGAAGTGACTTGAAAAAGAGTTCTATGATGGTTCTGTAGAGTAATGTCTCTAGATTATATGAAAAATAAATAAATAAATAAATGACATATAAATTAATAAAAAATGAAAAAAAAATCCTTAACCCACGGTGTCAGTGGGTTTACAATCTTTTGTGGATGGAAGTTACACACACACACACACACACACACACACACACACACACACACACACACACACACACACACACACACACACACACACACACACACAGTCATCTTCGGGATTATCAGAATCAAGAATAAGTCTATAGGCTGAGGCCCTAGCTCTACCATAGATGATATCTGTGACATGCTCTCTCTCTCTCTCTCTCTCTCTCCTCTCTCTTTTTTTTTTTTTTCATCCTGTTCGATTTTATATATTTGCAATAACATCGGATAATAATTCCATTATAACCACTGCTTTCATGAAGATTTGAATTTCTCTCCTAATCTTAATTAAAACATATCCTACTTCGTTTCGTACGTTAAATGTTTATTCAATACATCGTAAATGAAATCGCGATATTATGCATTTATTTATCAGTTAAATTTTCTAGTACTTCTTTAATCTTTCTATTCTATGGAACATAGGATAGAAAGATTGATCAACTCTTAAAATAATAAAACTATGAATCAGTTTCCAAGAGACTATGGGACTTTTGCTGCTGTTTTTTTAAATATGTTACTCTTGATTATAAATATATATGTCTTGATTTATTAAGAATAATTCATTCGTGTTATTCCGTTGTCAAGATTCGTGTGACATTTTATACTGAATGGTATTCTACATATACTTGTCGCTCATAGGCAAGCAATGTTTTGCCGCGTTTTTAAATCCAAGAAAATATGTACAATTAAAATAAAAAAATACCCCCTTTAAAGATGATACTCGTAATTATTGCCTTAGGTATTTAGTGTGTTATAACATCCCTGGATCTTGGAGACTATAATAGGTTTGACGTTAGGAATTCATTTCTTTTGTATGTTTTTTTTTTTTATTAAAAAAAAACATGATTGCAAGCATATTTTAATTCTATCTTTCTGATAAAGATAAAATCAGTAATATGTGGAAATCAGTATTCTAATTTTTTATGACATTTTGCTTTCATTACATTGTATATGGTTGAGTGCTAAAAATATTTCCTGCTACTTTGTTGTATTTGTTAAAGTTTCCTGGTTCTTAAACACATCTCTCACCTTGTTTATTTAGAAAAAAAAAAAAATACAATAACAGTCTAAGAGACTGGATTTTCCTACAATATTGCCGAAAGTTGCACGTTTTCGACTGCAAGATAAAAAAAAAAAACGTGCTCTGCAAATAAGGAACTACAAAAAAGACATTCGAAGGTCCCTTGACCTTCGAATGCCTTAAGATGGTATTTCCTTCGCGACGTAGTATCACATCTTCCCTCCCCTGTATGATATTACTTGAAGACATTTCCTTATCATGCACGTGTGTGTAACTAGCCTGAGGCTGTTGCATGACGTGAATGTAACCTGTCGAACGATTATAGTGTACTCTTCAAATTCATCCAGATATTGGAATACTGAATAGCACATTTAATACATATGTAAAATATATGCATGCGTTTCTGTATTTGTTATATTATTATTTATTTTCACACTTACTAATTTCTGTCGAAAACTGTATAAATTTAATTTATAAACCAGCGAGTTTTCATTCACTCTTGAAATCAATCACTCTTGAAACGAGCAACGGTGACTCATTTACACGGCGACGCGTTCAAACTCATTTAGCAGACAAAGCCTACTGGTTGTGTTTCTTCTTCTGTATATCCAGTGTTTTCCGTTCATTTCCTGTGAAGATATATGTATATGTACATTTTTTTATTTCTTCCCCCATTTTCAGTGTCGCTAAATGATTCAGTAAGGAAAACTAGAGATGGAAACACACACACACACACACACACACACACACACACACAAAGTTAATTTTCGTGAGAAGTTTGAGTTTCTAAGCAGAAGAATTTTTTGCATTTCGTTTCGTTTAAAGTCCGATGAGCCATCACGGATTACGCCATTGTTGAACTCAGGTATTTCTGACGGCTTTTTATAATGAACTTAACAACACAATCTTGACATTACCATCGAACTGAACAGGAATCTTGATTCATTTTTATTTGTACTTCTTATAGAAAAGGAATCTCAAACAAGAAGTCAAATATTCGATAATTTTTTAATATGATGACATTCATTTAATTGTCTGATTCTTGTTGCGTTTCTTTTTTTTCTCTTCCTTTTATCTTTTTTAATTTAAGTTAGAATAAAATCCGCTGATGACTTTTATTCCCAAAAGGAAGTAGGATAGGCGTTTAATTCTAACTTTTTTTTAGGAACTCGAGAGCCATGAGTCTAGACTATCAATGATTAAAACAATATCTGGGGAAGAGAGTATAGTAAACAAATGCCTCCACCTACAGACTCTTATCGCTAATACTATAGCTTATTGTTTCACACAGCGTGAATTCTACGATCAGCAATCAGTAAAAGCAAAGGCATAGAAAACGTTCTTTTATTATTCAACATATCTTATTTTATTTGTAAACATATTGTTAAAAATAAAAGCAGAGCGGTTTATTATTTAGTCAATATTCTGCGACTATTGCAGATATACTTAACAATCCTTACACTGTGGAGGCTACGATGCATTAATACGATGCAACACAGATAGCAGATAATAGCCTAGATATCGCCAGCCGGTTGAGATCAACTCTAATAGTATTTTTCTGTACAGTTTGCATTGATTTCGTTCGCAATACCAGTGTCAAGACTTAAAGTTGTTAAACTAATTGTACAATTGGCAGGTCAGTTATGATTACATTGATTAGTCTCTTTCTCTCTCTCAATTTGGAATCATTTTAAGATCGAAACAAAACGAAGAAAAAGGTACTTTTATATTATATTATGTTAGTAAATTTCGTATTTTGAAATCTTTATTATTTCTGGCTCAAGAATCTAAGAATCGCGGTCATCGATGGCTTTTGTATGCTTTATCATTCTTTCTATTATCTTTAAATAAAATCGTCTTTAAAGCTCTGATCGACGAACCGAATCTTTGATACCCCCCCCCCCCCAGAGTATAATCAATGTCACCTCATTCAGATCAAATTAAGTAATATTTTTCCAGACTGGGAAATCAATTTAGAAAACAGAAGGATTTAGGCAGACCACTATTAAAATTCTCATTGCACTGCTTGCAAAGAATCAACAGACATTCCGAACAGGAAAGGTGCATCGTGCCATCTAGCGACTCACGTGTTTGTAGCCGGTATAAATTGTAGGAATATGATGCTCCCAAGTCATTGCAAATGAGTCCGGGTGAAATGGCTGTGAGAAGGAAACTGACGGAGTTTGAAAGCGGTGTTGTGATAGGATACCATGTTGCTGGCCCATCTGCTCGGCAAATTGTTCACAAATTGGGCAAGAACTACCCGCAGCGTACACTGACACTCACCGACCGATGATCGTACGGTGCTACGAAGGATAATATGTAAAAACCGCCTTCGACCAACACGTTGAATGTGGGGTTCCGGGCAGCGACTGGAACAAGAATCTGGACAAAAACATTTAAAAACCGAGGCTCACAACATTGGTTTCCATGGTAGGACCGCAATAAGTAAGCCCCACATTATCCGACTCAACATGCAACGTCATCTTCACTGGTGCAAACAGCGTGTACCGTGCGGCGTGGAAGCTTTGAAAGCTGAGTTATAGAGCGAATCATGCTTCACTCCCTACGGAGGAGATGGACCGATTGTGGATGTGGCAGATGCCCGTTGAGCGTCTTTTACCAGAGTGCGTAACTCCAACTATGAAACTCGGAGATTGTCGGTGTCAGGATATGGTCCTGATTTTCCTGGTTTGGCGACCTCTGTTTGTGGTACCACGAACATTGAACTCCGAGAGGTAACTGAACATTCTGGACCAGCGTTTCCCAAACTTTTCCAATGACGGAACACTTCACAAATCCTGAAATATTCACGGAACACCTTGGTTATTTAGCAATGTATTAAATAATAATTCATTGTTAATTTAGCTGATTTATTATTATTAATTAATAAGTTATCATTAATTAGTAATTAATAATTAATTAAACATAAACATCATTAAATGAATTTGTGCTGATTTTTATTGACATATCCCATTCTGATCACCAAAAATTTTTAATATTATAAGTACTTACGAGTGAATGCAGACTTTTTCTCCTGTGTGCTGGTAGTTTTCCTCTCCTTTTGTACATCCTGAACATCTTTGTAGGCTTGAGGTGGATGAATCACTATCTGTTGCGTCACAAACCTCTTCAATAATAGATTTCTTAATACCAAAATTAAACAAATCCTCTTGTCTCTTATTCATATTAAAATTTAAATCTGCAGGCCTGTTACGTTTAAAAAATAACGGCACTACAGTTTCGAAGCTTTCACCCTACGATACAAACTTGCGAAGAAAGTATTCAGTATTACTAGATTGGAGAACCGGATACAGACTACCTTCAATTTTAGTGGAAAAATTTCCTTCATACTTCCTTGCTGATTGGTCACTAACATTTGCAACACAGATGTTATTTCTTTCAGTTTTGAAAACAGAGGATACCCAGCCCATTGTTGTAATCGGCTTGCAGGCAATTTTTATGCTCGGTCATAAACGGCGGTATTCTTTTCCCCAAATGTTGAAAGATTTCGATGTGTGAAAATTAAAGATAATTCATGAATATTTCCATGTTTAAAAAAATATGCTGCTTGGTCACTGACATTCGCTACACGGATGTCATTTCCTTCCATTTTGAGAACAGAGGATACGCCGCCCATTGTTATAATCCGCTTACAGGCAATTTTTATGACCGGTCATAAACAGCGGTATTCCCTTTCCCAAATGTTGAAAGGTTTTGATGTGTGAAAATTAACGAAAATTCATGAATACTTCCACGTTTAAAAATACACGGCTTGGTCACTAACATTTGCTACACAGATGTTATTAGGCGTTCTGGGTCTGAGCTCTTCGACATATTCACGAATGTTATTCTCCTCAGAATATTTCCACTATAAAATATTTATTCATGAAAAATGCTTAGAAAACTAAAAGGACAAATTCCAGAACTTCTCGTGGAACACTTATTCACCTTCCGCGGAACACAGTTTGGGAAACCCTGTTCTGGACAATGCAATTCTTCCTACACTGTGGCGTTTCTATGGAACTGACCATTGTCTCTTCCAGCAAGACAATGCACTGTGTCATAAGACTGCTTCTTTACCACATAGTCTCTGGACATGAACGTCATCACATTTGATTGTCTCCACACAGCCCTGATCTCAACCCTACTGAACATCTGTGGGATGAACTGCAGCATCGGATGAAGTCAAGGGACGTTCGCCCTACAACAGTCCCGAACCCCATTACATGCCTGCAGGAAGAATGGTCCAAAATTTCCATTGATCGCTATCGTACGCTTGTGGAAAGTATGCCCGTATGATTGCTGCAGTCTTCGCAGCGAAAGGAGTTTCTACATCTTATTAAGGTGGGCGGCACAGCTGTTTATTCCTCACATTATGGTGCCCGTTGACTTCTTTCCAAGCAGTACATCCTGGCCACTGGGATATCACGCAGACATAAGTCAGTGTAAAAAGATAATATTGTGAATGTCACTGTTTCTAATTTTCACATTTAAATAGTAATTTAAATATTTACAAAATAGTAATTTATTAAATAAATTATTAATTTATTTCTTTCTTTATTATTATTTTTATTAAATTGACTTATTTATAGAACAGTTATATAATATAATATAATATTCACGTTCAAAATATGATACTTTACAACAGAGTTTATTATTTGAACAATATGTATCATTTTTTTTCTTGATTAAAATATTAGCAGTGACAGTTCATTGTCATAATTCCTTTTCGATAACTGTTTATGAAAATTTTCATATGGAATTCTCAAAAAAGAAATATTTTTAAGGAAGGTTCCGAAGTTTTCAAAATTTAAGAAACTGTGGTTTAGTTTAAATTACAGTATATAGTATATATTTCAGAATACAGATGGCAGCACAAGCCGGCTTATACAGAAAGTTAAAAAGAGTCATATTTTCATAAGTTGTAAATCCTATAATGTCTGGATGATAAAAAAATGTCGCCAATGGCAATCATTGGCGACATTTTTTTTTTTTTTTTTTTTGCTTGGAATATTGAATTTTTCTCGTGTTTAAGACTAATAAACATATTCAACATTACAGTATTATTAATATTCACGTTCAAAATATGATACTTTAAAACAGAGTCCTTTACGCCTTACTGATGCTCGTGGTGAATGCACGTTGTCCAGCATAGAGTTTTTAAGTTAAAGTATTTAAATAAATTTGTATTTGTGTGTGTGAGTAAATAAACAAAAACAAAAAAAAAACTGTCGAACGACTGACTAATTTGTCCCCTGATTAAACTGAAAGTTTAATCAGGGGACAAATGGAAGTGTCTTCGAGACAACAACCCATGACTTCCTGTGTATAAGCATCCGAGGTAGGCCCATTCAAGATAAGGGCGCGTATGCCTAATCAACTAAGACTACGTATACAATTTGGACCTGAGAGACATCGCTGGACCAGAAAAAGTTTCTTCTTCTGATTAATTCCAGAATTCTGACTAATTAATTTCTTCTTATTTCCAGCCATGCCGTGTGAATGGTAGGTTGAAGGGTTGGGGGACATCATGGGGAGAAGAACTGATCCAATATCATAGTTCACCAGGAAGAGAAAAGAGTTGGCAGCGGTAAGGTGTTTTACTGGTCTTACACTCTTGCCTGATTTGAATTTCAATTTCTTAGAACATCTCTAGGATTATGTAGTTCGACAAATTTGATGTTTTAATCCTCTCCGACGAACACACGGATATATGGGAAGCAATCATGGCAATGTGTAGTGCTGCGAAACCTCTTCTAACTTTCAGAGGCCATATTAGAATCTATATCACGCCGCATTGCAGGCAGAGAAGGGAACCTAATTGGGATGGTGTCAAAATATTTCGAGAGGAGAATACATTATATAATATAACGAATCTTAAAGGACAAGTGTCTCTAACTTAGACCAAAAATTAAATAAATAAAATAAAAAACTACCGCAGTTAAAATAAATAACAAATGTTATCATTTCAGCTGTTTTATTCAAAACCATATCCTTAGTTTCTTATGCTTACTTGAACAAAAAATCCAAAGCCGTTTGTTTTTCCTGCACCTTTCTCGTTTCCTAAAAGTTTCTTGAACGAAAAAAAAAAAGAAAAAAAAAAGAACTTGTTCTATCTCAGCAGACTTCACTGCGACGGCTTTACCATTTTTTTCCCCATAGAAAGCATCCAAAAATGGAAATAGAACTCTTTATTGATTCGAAATTCCATTAATTTGACGATCCCTTATCGAAATATTGTTATTTGTCTCCATTATATATAATTCGTTTTGTCTCAAAATATGCAAACATCACAAGCAATGCTATTAAAAAAAAGCATGCTTTTTCTGTTCAAATGAACTATACAATAAAGTTTTCACTCTACTACGAATTATGTGCTGGCATTTCTCAGTAGATTTTCTCCAAAAGCAACAACTTTCTTCAAACTTATAAGTTTTTACCTTTAAAGCAATATTTAAGAGGCCTTCTTTAGATTTATATCCTCTGGTGATCCTTCAGGTTCGAAAGAAATTCATTCAGAGAAATCTGTTGTTATCCCTTTTTAACTCTCTCTCTCTCTCTCTGTCGTGAAAACAAGTTGCATCGCATGTCAAAACGAACTACGTGTCACTGTGTTCGGAACGAGTTTCTATTATGCGCATGAGCGAACTCGAAACTAAACTGCTGGCATAACTTTTAATATTCTTCAGCGAGTATACAAACATCAAATATACTCTGAAAGAAAAACAGTTTTATTACCCAGTTTCAGAGTAGAAGGACAAATTCGTGATACTTCTTGGAATAAAATAAGTGCAGAGAGTACTAACAAACATAAAAGTTCTCGAAACTTATGTGTTCATTAGTGCTTTCTGGCACCGTTATGAAATATTATGAATTTTAGCAAATTTCTTTATACAAATATTAGTAACAACTCAGCAATACAAAATTCCATTCTAAACCTTATAAACGATTTTATTAAATATATGCCATTTAAAGAGAGAGACAAATAAAATGAATTTATTTATTCCTTACGAGATAACGGGCTACTTGTATAAAAGAGAGTTGCATTATTACGCTTGTATGTACACTGCTTGGAAAGAAGTCAACGGATACCCTCATGAGCAAGATGCATCGTGCCATGTAACGAGTCACGTTTTTGTAGCCGGTATAAATTGGAGGAATGTGACGCTTTCAAGTCAGTCCAGCTGTGTCCCAGTGGAACTGCGAAAATGGAACTGCCAGAGTCTGAAAGAGGCGTTGTGATAGCATGCCATATCGTAGGCCTATCTGTTCGGAAAATTCTAAAAAAAGGCTCACAACATGGGTGATTCGACAGTCCAAACTGTGTTATGGACTGTCGAATCACGCTACACCATCTGGCGAACAGATGGACTATGCTAGTGTGGCGGATACCCAGTGGACTCTTTCACGAGGATGCGTAACCCCAACTATGAAATTCGGAGGGGTCGGTGTGATAGTACGGACCCATTTTTTTTTTTTTTTTGGTTTTCCTCGGACATCTGTTTATGGTGCCACGAACATTGAACTCCGAGAGGAATCTGAACATGATGGACAATGCAATGCTTCCTACTTTGTGGTGTTTCTCTGGAACTGACTGGAGTCTCTTTCTCCAAGACAATGCACTGTGTCATAAATCTGCTCCTCTAACTGCGTGGTTTGTGGACATGAACTTCACCACACTTAACTGGCCTCCACAGAACTATGATCTCAACCCTACTGAACATCTATGGGATGAACTGAAGCGTCTGGTGAGGTTAAGGTACGTCCGCTCCACAGCAGCCCAGGATAACTCATTACATGCCATTACAGTAAGAATGGTCAAAACTTCCCAATGATCGGTATCGTACGCTTGTGGAAAGTATGCTTCGTAGAATTACTGAAGTTATCGCAGCGAAAGAAGTTTCTATATCTTATGAAGGTGCGTGATGGCTGTTTGTTCCTCATACTATGGTTTCTCTTGACTTCTTTCTAAGCACTGTATATAGATCCTATCATGAGACATTGAATGACTTATAAACATATCAGTGCTGTTCGGGTGGGGGCATTGCAAGTGAGGATTGAGAGCGATGAAGTTTATTGCATTCGTTTGAAGAGTTGCAGATTGTAATTGTTTCGGAATACTTTGTGACCAAGGCTGTTTCAGAGGGTAAACGTAGCTGGGATAAAGAGGAAGAAGAGAAGCAAGTTCAGTCTGTTTGCAGTTGCACTGACATGAGATGCTAGACAAGGCTCTTGTATTAACGGACATATCAGAAGATGGCGGAATGATGGTTGCTGCCAGTTCGTTGACCATTGAAATACCTTGGAGAACAGACACGGTTTCTGAGATAGAGGTTGAAGCGAGTTTCTCCTTTCGGCAACGCCAAGGATATTTAGGAAGGTTTTATGTGCACCACTCCACACGTGTGAGTAGCATCTTGAGCGGAAGCGAATATATCGTTTTTTTTGGAAGCGGAGAAAGCTATTGATGTGATGTGATAAGTTTATTCAAGTGGCTGGGGGTAAAGATTAGTCCAGGCCGAGTGATCTGATTCTCTCTGGTGATTTGTGTATTACTGATGGTAAGGGTAGATCAGCTGAGATCCTTTTTGTGAGAGACGCAAAACTGCCTTTTGGTAGCATTGAATTTAGTGGTCATATTGTCCAAAGCGAATCAGGCTATTAATATCGACAGAAATCAAACAATATTTAGGTGGCCTCTGTTTTAGGAGGATGGCATGACATACCCTTAATACATTTAAAATTAAACACGACATCAGTTTATCTGAAAATCTCAACGTTTTTAATTTTATAGATAGAAGACAAGTGTGTCTCGGTGACAGTAAGGTAACAATCGATAGGTTGATGTAATAAGAGTTTATTTGTTACAGTAAGGATATTATCTTACTGAAATTTCCGTGAGTAGACATATTACTTAAAATTATAATAACGGAATTAACTCAAGTAAAATATTATTTATTAGTAGAATTTTCGCCTGAGTATCACAGGCATCTTCAGTACATGTAAAAAGGCTAATGGAAAAAATAACTAACAATTACAAAGAGCGCCATCTAAGTAGCGCATGTAACATAACTAAACAATGGTGTCATTAAGTTTCCTAACGTATTTAAAAAAAAAACATGTACATATAAATAGATACAATTAAAAGATTACGAAAGATTAGTTGAATTAAAGAGTACTATCTCCCATAAACTGGACAGACGTAGACCATCGGATCTGTTTAAGTTGGGCGAGTGAATAAAGTTTCACATGTTTCTTTGTAAAGTCGTTCCATGAGCAACCGACTTTTGTGAAGGACTTTTGTCTTTTTCCATGAACTCTATGTCTAGTGTTGATGGCGTGCTCTGCAAGTCCAGAATGCTCAGGCTCAAGGTGTTGAATATACGACTTCTGTTCTTCTATCCGAATAAAAGCAGATCTTCCCGTTTGTCCGAAATAGGATAACCCACAAGGGCAAGGAATTTGGTAGACACCTGGATGACTTAGATTTCTCAAGCTTTTCCTTTGGAGAAGTGAGATAGGTGGAGATTTTTCTGATTGGTCGAAAGGCAACAAAAATATTTAATGGTTATATGACTTTCGCTATGCGTTCACTAATGCTTTGTACATAAGGGATAGGAATACTCGTTATTTCTTCTGTATTCGAAGAGGAAGATATATCAAAACTACTTAAAGCTCTTTTGATGAAAGAATTCTTATATACATTAGCTAGAAAAGCGGAAATAATATATTGCAATTCTTTCTGTAATAGTTCCTCTGAAGAACAAAAGACGTGGGCCTAATGAACCAGTATTTTAATAGTTCCCATCTTTTGACTGGGATGGTGATGAGATTCAGCATGAATATAATGACCTGTTTGAGCCTCCCTCCTATAGACCGAGAAATGTAGGCTACCATCTGGTTGCCGAAGAATTAAAAGGTCTAAAAAGGCTAATTGCTTATTTACTTCTACTTCTAGGGTGAACTGGATCCTTGGATGGAGTGCATTTAATTTACTGAGAAACTGTTGTAACTCATCAGAAGAGCCCTTCCAGATAGCAAAAATGTCACCTACATATCTGAACCAATGAATAGGTGTAGGTGAAATGTTGACAAAAATTCGTTGTTGAAAGTGCTCCATATAGAAGTTGACTATTGCAGGAGAAATAGGATCGCTTTATTTGATTCGATTGATATAACTTGTTTTTTAAAGGAAAAATAACCAGAATGAATTACAAAATCGAATTTTTTAACAATGTCTGAAGGAAATTGTTGTTGCAGTAATTCAATGTTGCAGATAAAGGAACATTGGTAAATAGTGAAACAATATCTAAATTGATATTTGAAGTGTTCAGATGAAGATCCGAAATTTTGTTTTTGAAATCCAGCAAACGTTTTAAATACGTAGTGGTTCTTCTAGTTGAAGAAGTGAGTAAATTGGATAAAAATTTTGAAATTTTATAAGTGGGACAACCTATACATCTACCACTGGTCTTAACGGAATGCCTGGTTTATGAACGTTTGGAAAACCATGCAATCTAGGTGGACGACCGAAAGAGGTTTTAAGTTTTCTATTTTGATCTTCATCCCATATAGATACATTATCTCTAAGAGAATTAAGTCTTTTTAATTGACTACCGGTAGGTTCCGATGTGAGGGGCCTGTAAGTTGAATAGTCGAGGAGTAGTAGAGACATTTTTCTCTCATATTCTCTTCTGTCTTGAATAACTACAGTTTTCCCTTTGTCAGCTTTCGTAATAATTAAATTATTATCATTTTTCAGTGATTTCAGTGCTTTTAATTGCGAGTAAGAAAGATCAGGACGAGGAGGCTTGGCATTAAAAAGAATTTTTGCACATTCAAAACGTGCCTTGTTAGCTATTTTTTGGGATAATGATCGAATACCTCTGTCTATGCAATGAAAAACATCCATCAGGGATACCTTATTCGGAGCAATGGCGAAATTATGTCCTTTTGATAACACAAGACGTTCACTGTCTGTTGGTGGACGGCCGGAAACATTGATAATTAGTTTATTTGTATTACAGACATTAGTAACGGATCTAGGAAGGCTCACCAACCCATCAAACGTACGCATCACGAGACGCATTAAAAACTTTACGTATGAAGTCGATATGTGCAGAATAATATGACCTACTGCCTTTACATTATTCCGATGAGCTCTTTGAGACTTAAAAACGTCTTTTAATTTACAGCAGTTAGGAATAAATTGAGCTATTTTACAGAGGTTTAGGAATATTATTCTGTTAACGCATTTAGCCTTTTTTACTAATATCTTACCGTATATCTCACACTGTGTGGAAGTGGACTCTTCGTAAAGTCTCGATATATGTTTCAGTAAGGATATACCTAGAGTAGACATATTACTTAACATTATAATAACAAAATTAAATCACGTAAAATATTATTTATTAGTAGAATTTTTCGCCTAAGTATCACAGGTATCTTCAATACATGTAAAAAGGCTAATGAAAAAATAACTGACATTTCCAAAAGGCTCCACCTAAGTAGCTCATGTAAGATAACTAAACAAGGGTCATTAAGTTTCCTAAATTGTTTCAAAACTTAACTTATTTATTCGGATAGAAGAACACAAATTATATTTTCGTAATCTGGAAGTGCTCTTCTGATGATTTACAACAGCTTCCGAGTAAATTAAATGAACTTAATCAAGGATCCAGTTCACCCTCGATGTTTCAAACACTCATTCTTTATCATGAGTGTTTGAAACATTGAATAACTGGAACGAATAAAACTATCTTAAGTGTGTTTATCCAGAATGGTATTTTCATTCTTGTATCCAGGCCATCCTCTGTTTGTTCGTTACATGAGTTGAAAAGAACACAGAATTATAAAATTAACAACGATGTTACATGGTGTAAAGTGTGAAAATATGATTATGAGTGTTACTTAACAGAATATGAATTACATAGAGAGAGAAATAACGTACTGATATTAACATTCTAAGATACTTAGACAAAAGTAGGTGTCCATGTATTGCTCTCTATATTTTAATTCTGCAAGTAATTGGGCAATATGTCTTACATTATTGGTTACCGCATCGCAACCATAAATACGGTTAACAAATGAATCACTGAGTTATTGATGTTAATACTTTTTTTAATGTGAATCCCAGTCACCAAAGGTTGTAACCTTGTTGTATATTTAATGCAATAGACGGGCTAAGTGTTAGATATTCTGGAAACTCTGAACTACTGATCAGAAACTCATCTAATCTTTCAGTTTCTTATTTCATAAAAAATAGAAATAAGAAACTTGTTAAGAAAGCTTGACTGGAGACGCTAAAGACTTAAATGAAGAAAACAAAAAGCTGTATATTTTGTGATGGGACAGAAGACGTACAAAAGTCGAATTAGTATATTTTACAATAATTTTGAATTTGTTCATATTAGAAACAATAAGATTTTTAAGGTGCTTATAAATTAATCTATGAATGAAAGCTAGTATTAAAACATCTAAATATGAAAAACAGAAAAACATGAAATGATAAACACTCCATAACTTTTTGATTCCTTAAGTTGATCGGTCGAATTCTTGATGCAAACAGAATTCACTTATTAAAATTTAACTTATGCTTTCAAAATATACTTGTTATGTGAGTTATTATCTCTAATTATTAAACTAAGAACAATAGAAATTTATTTATTTGAAAATTAAAAAGCAGAAATTAAAAGTAAAACTGACTGCGACTTGCTTTTTGTACAATAATTTTACAATAATGTTAGTTGTAGCATCTCCAGTGCTACAACATTTTTGCACTAAAGGACAAATTAAAAATTTGACACGCACGAGCAACATCCCGATTTTCCCATAAAGTGAGGTATATTCCGTAATTAATTTCGCTCTGTTTTCAGCAGTACACGTCAGGTTTTTCTGTGAATTGGTTATATAGATCAAGAATATTTTCAGTTGCAAATAGAAACCCCCAGAAGACTGTTCATGTTATGCACTTCCATGCATCATATGTGAACATCATGAGCGATTTTTCATACAATTCAACGGTAAACCCTAAATATTTTTGAAACTGCATGAAAGATGCTTGTAAGTAGGTATTATTAAGTATGATATTATGATGAGAGAAATGTGGAAATATTTTTAGAGAAACTCTGAAAGTATTAGTACGTACTGTGTAAGTGCGTATTTCATGAGCACATTCACCCTCTATGAAAATTGTTTTAAAAGAATTACAAATGATCCGACAATGTAGAAATCTCCAGAACATGCTCATTACACAGATCATTAAAACATCTACCACATCGTATTCTGTTAACACCAATGTACGTTGGTTGAGTCGTGGGGAGGGAACTTGTTCCTGTTGAATGAGTCAATCGAGGAGGACATTAATTTCAGTAGACAGCATCAACGTTGCAGTGAAAAGTACCAGTATGTCTCGCATCCATTACAAAAATACCATAATCTCTCTAAAATAATAACGATTGAGACTATTTAGTCCCAATTAATTTTTAGAAATCAGTACAATTTCTCAATTTCGGGAAAGAATATTGAAGTGAAAACTATACTGCGAATTTTAGGAAGAATAAGCTGCTACCGGACTTCCTCATAAATCTTCAGAATCTTTAATAATGCAGCATGCAGTGAGGTAGCCTTGTCCACTATCAGAATCAGATCCTCTATACAGGACGCTTATTTTATGATTTTAAATATTTTCCTGAAAACATTAAAAGGAAGTGACCGAAATATTGTCCTACACTTCTTAAAGATTAGGAGAAGGGATATTTCCTGGACGAGAGATATTAAGCAAACGCTTTTTCTGACGAAGAAAAAGCTGCAGAGGTCAATTATAATGCAGCGAAAGTAAAGAAACTAATGAGCAAGCTAATTAGTACATGCTGTCTCTCTCTCATTTAGAATATTTCTCAAGAGTAATACTTTTGTATTACAAAGACAACCGACCATTTCGGCGAATGCATTGTTTGTACTCGTAGATGATTTATCTGTTTTGCGAACCCCGAGTTTCCTGTTTGGTTGGAGAAGAGGCAAAACCAGAATGTCTATAAGTTGCACGTGTTCTCTAGTCATGGAAAATTTAATCCCTGTATTAGATAGGTTAACCAATTTTTAGTCAAAACTATTGCAAAATGCATCTTTTTATAAATTTCTGGTTCATTACGACATTGATCACTATTATTTAATTACAAAAATGCAAAAGATCAATGTAATTTAATCATTATATTGTATAAAAGGTACATACAATTTTTTTTATGTTGACGATCAGTTGAGCAAGAATCTATGTCTCGAAATAGCAGTATGGGACACATATTTATTGAAGGCCTTCTATTTGTCACTTCAGGTACTTTTTCGTGAAATTAGTCGTCAATAGTTCACGACTAATGTGTTCACATACAAGAAATCCTTTAAAAGCCATTAACATATTTCAATAATACTCTTATCTGAATTATATTGTCATAATATCCTAAATAACTCATCTGTCTTCTTTCCTTTGCTTTCAACTTTCGCAAGGTACAGTCACAAAATAAGATCACTAACATTGATTTCCAAATTGCCAGAGAACTGGTAGTAATATACTAATATAATAGTAATTAATCTAAGTCTATTCAAATACTGTTCAAGGACTCTCTGCAGTATCGTCAGTGCAATTATTATACCTTAATTCAAAACATCTACACGGTTAATGATTATAAAAATGGTTAGCAAGTACGAGACGATACAATATAATATACTAAAATGTACAGATTGGTTTTCTTCATTTAATTCTTTTGTTGTTTTTATAAAATAGGTACACGATTTTCAGAAAGATTTTAATATGAAAACAGCATACTGCGTTTTGGTACAACTCCAGTTAAATATTAGCATGTCACAATAAATGACAAAGAACTGTACGACTATTCTCTCTTGGCAGAGATGAAACTGGGTTTCATTATACGATTTTTCAATCATAATTTTTTTTGTGAGTTATAATTGTGGCCTTTCCTTTGATAAGATCCGCACCTTTCTCAGCAATCATAATTGATGGCGCATTTGTGTTACCAGAGACTATTTCAGGCATGATGGAAGCATCGATCACCCGAAGTCCATGAACACCAATCACTCTAAAAATAAATAATATAAAACAAGGTTTATAATAAAAAAAATTAGCAAATATTTATTTGCAACTTATAAATGCACGGCACATGAAATGGTGGTTGGGCATTTAGGAATTCTAGAGTAACAAAGGGTATGAGGGGTGTATCATCGGACAGATCTATCAGAGTGCAGAATCAGTCTGATGAATCTCTTCAAGACTTTCGATGAAATTACAATTTGTGTAATCATGTATAATAGTGCGGAAATGTTTGTACTTCGCCACAGTCACAATTTGAGCTATTAGAGAAATTCAACTTATATAATAAGTTTATCTCTCGCATGATTGGTTCTGATTCTGTTCAGCAGTAGTCAACTAATCTCTGGTGAATTTCTTTAAATCCTGGTTTGTACACGTTATGTAAAACATAAAAATAATGAGACCGAAAGAGACTTTGCTGATGCGATTTACAATTTTGTGTATAAAATCTTGTTTTTAAATGGATCCTAGATTGCTGAAAATTACAATTCAAGCTTGAATTTATATGATTAACCCTTTAAGTAAATTCATTTTAAGTAAATTCTAAATAAAAATGTCCAGAGTAGTATTTTGCTTAGAAATGAGAATTGAGTCAGAAACTTTATTACAAAAATTGACACAATTTTAAGCAATAAGTACAACTCTATTATTGTGAAAATTTAGAATTTGAGAAAGGGAGGCTTTACACAAAGTATTGACCACCATAAGCAAATACTAGATTATGTTTTTAATCAAAGAAACCGCCCGTCTAATTCTGTACGTATAGTTTAAGCACATGTCAAAAGCACGTCCTTAAATTTTCGATTGCACAACCTCATTTATGTAGTTACAAATTAAACTGTTTTGAAAAAATAATCTTAAATGCGATAGTATTTAGCAATAATGGCGAAAGGGAATAAAACAAAACACGGTGGACAGATAGAACCGTTAATACGTTAAAAAGATCACCATTGTTGTGTGCCACTGCTGTCGCCTCACAGGTAATTCCAGTTGCAAGCTGGCAGCTACCATGCGAGTGTGGTCTAAAGCAGGTGTCCGTGAAATTATTGGGTTTGTTGCAAATAAAACGGGCTTCACCAAGTGACATTCACATGAACTAGTTGTTGTGTATGGAGAAAAGGTGATGTCAAAGAAGCAAGTGTGTTTTTGGTGCAATGAATTTAGAGCGGGCCGTGGTACATTAAGGATCGACATCAATTGAACGAGACTTCATCAACAAGACAGAAGACAACATTTCGCGCATTTAGGGCATCGTTCTTGAAACTACGTGAATTGCACAGGTGGTGCACTTGAGTAAGTTCACCACCTGTGAAACGAAATTGTTCACTATGTCCATGACTTTCGAAAAGTGCGCTCCCGCTGGGCGCCCCGACAATTGCTAGAGGAGCAAGACAACGCGCATGGGGATGTGTCTAGAGAATCTGTTGCAGTACAGCAGTGTTTCTAGATTAAATACTAGATGTAGTATTTGATCTAGTACGCTCCCACAGGGGGGCAATTATAAAATGACGTTGCATTCGTCACCTCATCACCGATGTACTCAAAAAACTCACCATTGTGGGCGATAAATTGTCGACGTTGCAACCCTGACTTTCCGAGAAAAAAAGCTGACATCACTAGTACAGCAGTTAACATAAATACAGTATCAAGAATAACTCTCAGAAAAGCAAAATGATGAGTCTATTAGAACTTTATTCAACATAAAAGGAACAATGGCATAGCTTTCTGACGAAAAAGCCATGCCGTTTGCAAAACTAGTTGAATTTTGCAAAAAAAGATACTGTTGCCCCTCCCGTCGTCATATTTAGTTGAATGTGGCTTTAGTGCTGTAAATGAGTTGCTACTGAAAAAAAAAAAAAAAGAAATCTTCTCGATATCACAAACCATAGGGATTTGAGATTGAAAATGACTAAATGAGTACCTCAAATAAAAACTCTTTGCAGCAGACATCAAGCTCAAGGATCGCATTAACTTGGATTTTATTTTCCCGATTCAGTGCGATTTATGTTTTATAATATACAAAGTGTAACATAAAATTTATATTCATTAAAGAAAGTCAAATTAAAAAACAGTTCTATCTATATTCCTTTTTTTTATTTGAAGTACATATTTATATTATACTTTTTCAGAACTTGGCTGACTATTATGCCAGAGGGGGGGGCATCAAAATCTTCGAGGCGTTGAAGTGGGGCGTGATCCAGAAAACGTTGGGAAACACAGCAGTACAGTGATAAAGACGATGATTTTATCGCTCGCTTCTCCAGTAGTTAGATAGGGATAAAATGCCCTCGCATACTCCCTTGTAAGGGAATCAAAGGGGTTAGCGGTTTTTTATTTAATAAACATCCTCAAGAAAAATTATCTTACTTTTCTCTCGTACTACTAACCAATTCAATGCAACTTTGAATCCATTCAAAATATGCAGCAAATTTTTAGCGGAATGCAAAGAACGAGTATATTTATATGCTAAATTAAATCATGTTCTTATTTCAGTAAAGTATTAGAAACAGAGTTTCTAATTTCTATTCTATCAAAACAAAGAACTATATCTGGAATTGTCAATTACTCAGATTCAAAATAATCTCCCTCCAACTCCACACAACGTTTACATCTGTCGCACAGGTGTTCGAAGGCACGGTAGAAGGCCTGAACGGAACCTTCCTTCAGTGTCTGGGTCAAACCGCGTTGGATTTCTCAAAGATCACAGAAGCGTTCCCCTTTCAAGGAACACTTCATCAAAAGTCTGCGGGAGCCAAATCGGGCGAATGGTGTGTGTGTGTGTGTGTGTGTGTGTGTGTGTGTGTGTGGGAGGGGGAGAGCGAAACTGTTTGATCACACAGATCGACTTCGAAGCCAAAAACTACTTCACATGCAGTGCACGGTGTGCGGGCGAGTTGTCGTGCAACAGAAAGCAATTGTTGTTGTTGTGAAACAGTTCTTTCCTGACACGTCGTATGTGGGCGTACAAACGTTGCATTACTCCTAAATAATGCCGAATGTTCACTGTGATGCCCTCAGGAAGTGGATAATTGTAGCAGCGTTCAAAAAAACAATGACTATTGTCTTGACACGTGATTTTTGGAACCGGACTTTCTTCTTCCTGGTGAGAAGACGTTCCACGCCATTCCATGCTCTGGGATCAACTTTCTTAACCTGTGAGAATCCTTTGCAACACATCACGCTATACGTTAGAAGCGAGTGCGTGTTGAAGTAAGAGTGTGTGAATGAAAATTTGAAAACATGCAACCTCTTGCTCTCTCTCTCTCCGTTCGTATGTCAACGTGTGCGGCACAAACTTCGAACAAATCTTCCTTTTGGGTAAATTTCTTTCTAAGATTAACCTGACCGTTTCTTTACCGACACCAAGCTGTACAGCGAGTAGACAAGTGGTTATTCGCCTGTAATGAGCAACAATGTCCCTACCTTTCACCACATTTGGGGGAACTGGCCATCCACAGCGTCGTTCATCTTCCAGGAACTCCCTCCCTCTCGTTAAACATTAAAAACCAGTGGAACACCTGTGCACGGCTCAGGCAGTCATTGCAATAAACTTTTTTTTTTTTAGGTCTTAGTACACTTCTGTAGAAGTAGTTCCTAATTACAGTAACATTTTTTCACAGTTCTTTGCTCCGTCACGCAACTTCTGACACCCTCCACTCACATACTGCTACTTCAACGGTTGCCACACGAAAACTGCTGCGTCACCCCATTCGAAAGTTGTACCAGCAATTTCAACACTATCTAGGGGTCAAAACTATAGACAAGTTTATCACTTTTATTTAAAAGGCTGTCCTGTAAAAAACCAATCTCATTACTTAACGGAAATACTGTGTATACAGAGAGCAGATGGCTTGTAAAGAAAAGGTCGAATCCAACTGGATAGAGACTCAAGTATAATGCATAGCATCATATACAGTAGATGTGAAGAAAGGGTTCTTTTTTTTTGTGCGTTTTGCGATATATGAGTAAGTTGATGTATGGTCAAGTGCTTTATGTAATGATGCTTAGTGGTGAAAATATGATTGAAAACAATTTTGTCAAGCGCGTAATAGCAGGTGTCTAGTGTGTGCGAAGAACCACGGTGTGTGGTCGTTCCCTTCGCAATCGAATCTCGTCGCCCTGGAGTCGGAGGTGCCAATCCTTGGAATTAAAGAAAGTTGAATTCTATATGCATAATCTTCATTTGTGGGCAAGTGTTTTCTTCTTTTATTGTCTATCTCTGCTAAAATCCTAACTCTGAAGAATACAGTTAAGGAACAGACAAAAGCATCTTTTCAATATTTTAAACTCTACCTGGAATGTGATATTCTCGTGACTTAATTTCAACATTCATACGCATTAAAGTCAAATCTTCCTCCCGCTATTATATTGCTATCAAATTCTTTCTCAATAATTCAAAAAAAAAAAAAACTTAAAATATTTGGAAAGTAATACTTCCCTTTAGAAGTATTACAAATTAACTGTGCTACCATTATTACAGTAATATGTGGAACGTATACTGGTTTTCGCTTTTGCCTTTTACACCTTCTTGCTTTCTTTAGACAGAAATTACTTAAATTTCACTCTGATTATTTTGTAAGGATGTTCACAAAATGTCTAACAGGTTGAGTAATTCATAATTCACAACATCCCTACTTATATTTCCAAGAGAGAGAAAGGAAATACCTTGACCTTTCCGAGCTATCTGGCATGTTCTGGAGCAGTGTTTCGCAAACTTTCAGTACGCGCGTACTCCTTTTAAAATTTTAGCAGAACGAACCGGCATACCCCCACTCTCCCATTTAGGAAAAGGCAGTTCTTTCAAACATAAATAAATTTATTTTTTAACATTCGCGGTATAATAAATTACAAACATGTGAAACTTTCTTTAATAATTAAATAACTTTTAGTTATACATATTCAATATGAATACTGGATAAAGAAAAAGTTATGAAATTTAAAATATTCAGAAGAAAAAAAAGTTTAATCAGACGAATCAGTTTCTTTACGGAAGATGTTAGTTTGATCCAATCCGGTTCCATATTTCTTATTTTTAGCCGGACTTTAAAGAAACGTTGCCACCCACCAGTTATACCAGAGGCAAATCAGACGATGAAGTGAACTGACAAAAAAAAAAAAAAAAATGAAGATGAGTCCTACAATTTGAATTCCTTAAATACACTACTTGTAGGAAAAGGTTTAGTGACTATAAAAGCCAGCTTAGTAGATCTTGTATAAGAACTCTCTGATAAGCAGAACGAACAAATGAAGAAAAAAAATTAGCAAATATGAGGATTCTGTTAAATATAATAATTAGCAGTCGAAGAAATCTTGCAAACGGTAAAATACATCAAAATTAGTGTTAAAGTACTAACTGACAGGCAACATAATTTGATTAAAGAGACATTCGAACTTCGTCAAGAACTTAATTCCCTAAAACTACAATACGAACTTTCAAATCAGCAACAATATAAAGATCTTGTCATAAACGGTCTTCCTGAAACTGCACCTACAGAAAATCCCAGAGACGTAGTTTTAAAGTTAGGCCATGCAATCGACCCCCCCCCCCCACAGCATAACGACATTCAGACGTAAATTGGATTCAGAGGAAGAGAAAGTTCAATCTTTCCAGTTCATTGACACGTCATGGCATTCCAAATTATCGTGTGTGTGGGTGGGTGAGCGCGCGCCCGCCCTGCGTGCCTACGAATGAATTTCTCATTCTACGACTGAATATCACACCTATCAAACGTCAGCCTACTTCCAACACAGCAATCAAACCAACAAACAACTAACCTGCGTCATCCTCACATAAATTACTGAAAAGCTTCGAGGATGCAAACTGAGACATTATATCTCAACCGAGATCAACAGAAAGAAAAAAAAATACTCTTATTTAAGTGCTGTAGTTACAGCGCTTAAATACATTAAAGCAAATATATGTAATTTATTGTTATTGTATAATTACTTTAAAAATGTAATCTTATTCAACTGTAACTATAATTACCAACTGATGGTAATATAATAAAAACTATTGAATTTTTTTTTTCCTTTCATAGAAATCTAATGTGGAAAATGAACCTTAATTTACTAAGCACTTTCGTAAAATAACATGTTGGATTGTCACTTAAGACGATTATTGTATATATGTAAATATCTTTGAGATAAAAAACAACAATAAAAGTTATTTATATTTTATTTTTTATTTATATAGTTATTTATTATACAAAAAATTCAGTATAATGTTAATTGTTTATATTAAAAGAACATGTACTATTAATGCAAAATATAGAGGCAAAAAAGTATTATTAAAATTTTTAATTGAAATGTTATGTAGAAAATGAACCATATATGAAACACTTAGTGCGAAATTTTGTAAAAATTATAAGTTGGTACTCAAGATAATTATTATATATATGTAAATATTTTATAAATTAATAAAAACATTATTATTTAAAAAAATATATCATAAAGATGGTGAAACAATCGCTGTGGACCATACAATTTAAGACAAGAGTGATTCCGAAATTTACCGGATTACTTTTAATTTATACTTTTAATGTAAACAGTTCGAATTACGTGCTTAAAACACGATTGCACCTCAACCAGACGCAGGCCTGACGAAAGTCAAAATAATAATAATAATAATAATAATAATAATAATAATAATAATAATAATAATAATATATATACAGGGTGTTCGGGATAAATTTGACAGTTTCGTAAGGAAAAAGAAAATCTTCTTTGTATCTATTAAATTTAATGAATTGACAAAAAAACATTACAGGCAGAGTTAATTACAATACTATCAACAAGATTTACTCAAAATAACCACCATTAGCATCGATCATAGCTTCAATTCTGCTTCGGAACCTCGAACAAGCTGATGCTACAGTCTCCCTGGGAAGGGCCGCAAAAACTGTTTTAATTTTATCCATTAACTGGGCTTTTGTATTACTGGAAGTGCGATTGGTGTCTTTTTCAACTGCGCCCCATACAAAATAATCCATGGGGTTAAGGTCTGGGGAGTTTGGAGGCCAAACATTTGGACTGGTGAAGTCGTAGAAATTTTCAGACAACCATTTTTGACTTTTCCCAGAGGTGTGGCAAGGGGCCGAATCCTGCTGCCATACATACGGCCTACCATTGGCTACCCTTGTTATCCAGGGCTTGACTACAGTTAGCAACTCCACGAACAAAGCCCGAATTCCAATGCCAGGGTTCTTCAACACCTGTTCCTGCAGATTTGCGAGGAATTCTGCTGTACGAACGCAATCAGATCGTCTGCTAGGGATCTTTCTTCTTGCTACATCCTCGTAGTCACCATTGCAAGTCTCTAGTTCATGCCTGATTGTTTTTACTGTATTCAGGGAGCATTGGGAAGCAGTCGTAATATCCTTATTTTGATGGCGGGCACGAATCATCATGATACAAGTTATTCTCTTCCATGATTCAGGTGGGTTCCAGCTATCCATCCTTTCTGACATCTTGTATATGAATGAAGAAGGGTCCAAACTTTTAAATGAAGAGAAGTGTGTGTTAATACATGTAACTTACGGAAAAATATAATTAATTATAAATATGTCAAATTTATCCCGAACACCCTGTATATATATATATATATATATATATATATCAGTATCTTCATTTATATTATACACCGTACTGACTGTTTTGTTACATAATGTGCGTTCGTAATTCATCTACACGTAATTCTGAGGATTACGTGTAGATGAATGAGGCGATTTTATTCCCACCGATTTTATTCGAAGCTTGGGTTAGCTTTTATGAAAAGAGTGGGGTTAGCCTTCACTATTTATGTTGTTACTGTTTATGGATGGGATGCAGGCATTGGATCCTGGTGATTTGTGATGTGTATATTAGTGTTAATGGTATATTAACGTTGTTGGTATATTTTACAGAGTTCGTTTTTTAATGTTCTGTAGTGATCTACGTGTTTTAACTTTCTTGGTAGGTTGTTGAGTTGCATGGGCATCTGATGTGATCTTACAAAAGAACCGTTTGAGTTGTTGAAGGGTGTGGGGATGTAGAGAGTTGTTGTAGGTCGTGTTATACGATATTTGTCTCTGTTGTTTCAATAGGTGGTGTTGAAGTAATTCCTTGTTAATGTCATGTAGTGTTTCAGGTTTTTAATGCTCAGAATTCTGTGTATCGCCATGTGCTTGTCGAATATTGGTTGTTGCGTGCAAGGTGTCCAGATCACTGTTGACACGATTTTCCTGTGTAGTGTTTCTAATTTTGTTACGTGGCTGTTTGATGTATTTGAATAGACTGTTATTCCGTATTTGAGTAGGGATTCACAGATACCGTGATATAGGAGTTTTTTATGTTAGGTGGAATGTCTTTAACTTGGAAGAGTTTTGCTGCGATGATCCGGAGTTTGGTGTGTAGGTATTCTATATGTTTTGTCCATTTAAGGTGGGAATCTATATAGAGACCGAGGTATTTTGCGTGTGTTACAGGTTTGATTTCGGAATATTGGCAGGCATTTTTGTTGTTAATGCAGCGGTATGTGTGACAATGTATCGATAGTGATGCAGGGCGTATGATTCTTGGGTTGTGTATTATCAACATCCGTGTTTTGGTGCCGTTGATTAGAATTGCGTTTTGGTGGAAGTATGTTGTGATTTCGTTTAGGTCTTGTTGTGCTTTGCAGAGAGCTGTGTTCATGTCTGTGTGGATTGTTAGTAGTGCAGTGTCATCTGCGTACTGAAATATTTGACTTCTTATGGATATGTTATGAACATCGTTAATGTATATATTGAATAGAGTGGGTGATAATATGGCACCTTGAGGTACACCGTGTTTTACTTGTATACTCCGACTGTAACATGTACCTATTTTTATTACTTGTGTTCTGTTTGAGACGTAGTTCTTGAACCACGTATGAAGTGTTCCTCTTATACCTATTGAGTATAGTTGAGTATTGAGTATTGGTGAGTAGTATGTCATGTTCAAGTGTGTCAAATGCTTTGGTTAGGTCCAGCAGTATAAGAACGGCGTACTTGTTTTAGTCGAGAGCTTTGTTTATGTGTCGGCGATGTCTTCTAATAGAGTAATGGTGCTTTTTGTTTTCTGAAAGCCGTATTGGTTTTGTGAGATGATGTTGTACTTCTGTAAATAGTTCTGTAGTCTGGTGTGTGTTATTTTTTCTAGAATTTTTGAGATGACTGGTGGTGTAGCTCTTGGTCTGTAGTTCTGAGTATCGTTTCTTTTGCCGTGTTTGTATATTGGCGTAATTACTGCAGTTTTTAGTTGTTGTGGAATAATGCCTGTGTCGAATATTATGTTCACGAGTTTCAAAAGTATTGGATTTATTTGTTCAAAGTGTGTTATAAGGTCTGTGAGTCTTATTTTGTCTATTCCTGGAGTGGTCTTTGGTTTTAGTTTTAGGAGTGCTTCTTTCAGTTCCTGTTTTGTTATGGGTGGAAAATACATCGTTTGTTGTTGACTTTGTGTCGGTAGTTTTTTGTTGATCGTTGGTAGTTTGTCTTTTTTGAGTTGTGTGATGTTGTTTGTGAAAGCATGGTTGAATGAGTCTGCTAGTTCCTCTTGGTTTGTGTCCTGACCGAAGCTTTCTGAATAAAATCTTGTGCTGAATTTTTATTTTTTCGGGTTACTAATTCGTTGAGTGTAGCCCATGTTTGCTCAATGTTGTCGTTATATTCCATGAATTTTTGGAAGTAGTAGCGTCTTTTTGCCCTACGAATTTTTGTTGTTAGTTTATTTCTTGTGTTTTTGTATATGGTTTGTAAACGTGTGTTACTGGGTGACTTTTTAAGTTTTTTCCATAGATTTTCTTTTTCAGTAATAGTATTACTGAAAAAGTTTTGTTGCTTTTTTGTATATTTCTGTGAATTTTAGTTGAAAATTCTCGTATAATGTTACAAGATCGTTTATTTTAAGTAGGGAATTCCAGTCTGTATTTTTTACTTGTTATCGACAATGCTCTTTAGTATGATCGAGTTTTGTCGACTTTTGTGGTGGTGGGGGGGTAGTAAACGTAATAAAACGAAGTTGAGACAAAGTAGTGATCGGCAATTTTTGCGTTAATTACTGATGATGTATATGTATGTATGGGAGCTCGTATGTTGATATGATCAATGCGTGATTGTGTTAGTGAGTTATTGAGTATTTCTTCTCTTGTTGGGGAGTTGATGGTAGGGTTTATGTTGTACTGACTGAGTAATATAATAATAATAATATAAGTACCTGGTGTCCTCTAAAGGCCTTTTGCGTATCCCTGGAGGTACGTGTACTACACTTTGGGAAACATTGTTCTAGAGACCAAATGTGGAACTTTTTCCAACAACTTCAGGCCTTAAGCAGTAGAGAGAGCCGCGCTGTCTCATATCGTGTGATGAAATTCATCTGCGAGTGAGAGATGAAATTTATCTTCCACTTTGCTAATCAGACTGGCTTTACAATGATTTTGGAGTCATTGTTAACTTAAAGCATGTTGAGTGCTTTGGTCAGCCAATACTTAACTAATTCGGTCACAATGCTATCAAGATTAAAATACGAAATGTTTTCCTCTTCATCGGAAGCATACATGCTTCTAATCTCACACAGAGCGACGAATATCGTGTTTACAACAGGAGGAATGCATTTTCAGTATGTTCGCTGGCAAAATTGCCAAGTTGGTCAGTTCGTGTTGCATCACTACTAAGACATCTTAGTTCCAGTTTGGTTTATTTATGATATAATTTCTTCTATGATAAATATATTAACAAAACATCGACGTGCATAACTTGCAGTACTGTTTAGAGAACACTTTAAGTCATTCTATCAAGTTCTAAACTAACTTTGCAATGTATAGTGCAGATATTCAAGTTTAATTGACCAGTAGAAATATTATCGGTTGTGTAATTTCTGGATGTTACAGAACTCAGAAGGGAAAGGTTGGCTACATAAGTTACCTTAACTCCTCGGCATCAGTTGAAAAGAGATAAAAATCCTGGTTCTATCAAAACTTATTTCGTAGGATTTACTCGAAATGGGGAGTGTCATATCCTACTCTTGATTCTTAATGCACAGCAACAAATATATTTTGAACATATTTTTATGTATAACAGAAAATACTGGTAATAATACTAAAAATAATAATAATAAAAGTATAAAGTTATAAAAGTATAAAATTATAAATATAATAATAATAATAATAATAATAAAAAAAATAATGGTACTATAATTAATCAAACCTGCAAATGCAATTTCATTTTAATGATTTCTGCAATTAAAACAATGTTATCTTACCTTAATTCTGGATCTACAACTGCTGTTGGATCACCTCTAGGTCCCATTTTACAAGTTCCTACTGGATGGTATATGGTGGCTGTAAATATTCTAGAAAAGCATGCAAGAAACTCATCACCCCAAGGAGGATAATGCTTGCAGGCGGCTGGCACAGAATCCAGAACTCGAGATCCAAATTTTTTAAGCGGAGCGGTTCTAGTCAGAGCCAATCCAGTTTTCAGGCCTGAGGAAGAAAGTTCAGCGAAGTAACCTATTATTGGCATGTTCCTAAAGAAGGAATCCAAAAGTCTTGCATATAGTTGGTAAGTTAATTCAATGCTATAAATCCACAGTGTTCTATAGGCAATAATGAAGTTTAGAATAGTTTTTTTTTTTTCATTCATAATGAAGCCGTACTGCTGGCTAATATTGGTTAATGGTTAATACAGCCTCATCTAACCTTGACACGGCTGAATAGTGTCCTTTTATAATATATCATTTGAACTTTTGTTCCCCCGAATTAGTGCGGTGTTATCGTTTTGGCGATACCTTAAAACATATGGGTTCTCTTGATTTCATAACATCTGAATGTCTCATGAAATGGAGCACTTGCCTTGCCAGAACTAGTGGCTGCTAATAACTGGTGGTGGCGTTTTAGTCATAAAGAAGTTCAGATGCTAAGAGAAATCAACTTCACCAATAACTATTTTGCCAGGATAATCACTTGACAAAATATGATTATTAGAACAACAAAAAACCCAAATATTTCGCTAAAGAAACAGTGAAAAATACGAATTGCAGGAGATGCCGTAACCAAAACTGCAGAAATCGTAGGTGTATCACGAGCTGCAGTATCGAAGATTATAACAGGTATGGAAACGACAAGGTGTTGTCTTCAATCGGTTCTTCAAGTTTATCACATTTTTGACTGCACATTTGGGACATATTTTGCAAGAAGAATGGCCCCAAATTCCATTATCTTATGTAAATGACTTCTCTATGTCTATTCCAAGTCGAATGTACAGTGTTCTAAAAGCCCGAGGTGGACCTACAGCTTATTAACAAAACATTCTCCAAAAAAGATTGTAGGTGTTTCCATTATTTTGATAACCAACTGAAAAAAAACTTTCAATAACTATTATGGTTATTTGCTATAGAATTTTACACGTCACAAAGACAATGGTTACATAGGCTGGGTACGATTCGTCTCTAGTTATTCATCTCTGCTTCCCAAATATGTTTTGTGCATATCCCAAAGGGTCTAAGAGTGGTTTCTGCAGGGTAGTATGGGTGGCAGTTTGAACAAGATCAAGATCAAGATAAAATAAATAAATTTCAGTTACAGAAATAGGTTAAGAGCACAAGGAATCGCTAAAATTAATATCGGTAAAATTAATAGTCAATATTGGTTTTAAAAAATTAAATGTAAGCATTAATTTAATACATCAATAATTTCCCACGGGAACGAAGAATGAATAATTTTAGGATATGTGTCATCACAGTCATATGTAAGTATTTGAGAAACATCCAAACTTGAGAAAATGCTACCTTTTGAACAATACCGCAATTTACGGATGTGACTCATGTCATCTTCATGAAAGACCCCTTTGAAGAAAACCGCTCGCTGGGGGATATTGCTCATGACGATAACATAGCATCTACGGGCTGAAATCTAAAGTAAGAAGTACTCAACTATTTCAGGTTACAGTATTTACATAAATTTCGTTCTTTGTGGTTTTGTGTTTGTGTTGTTGTGTGGATATAAAATTCAACTATTTTCGAATATTTTTTTTTGGAATATTCGTATTTAGAAGAGCCATTCTGGAAAGCTGTCAGTAATTTTAAATTATCATTAGAATTTCTATAATACATACAAAAAGTTTTGTAATCCATTTAACTGTCCGTTTATTTTAATTTTAAATTTTTAAATTTTAATTTTAATTTTAAAATGCCGTAGATACACCAGCATATAATTAAATTACATAATTAAATAATTAAATAAGAAAAGCTCGAAAAACACAGCCGCCACTAGACTCTACTCTACTCTAAGAATTCCCACCATTTAGGGGTATTTCTTTCCTGTTAAAGGGTGGGAATTCTTAGAGTAGAGTAGAGTCTAGTGGCGGAAATTATTGGAAAATTAGTATAATCATCTATAGAAGAAAAAAAAGTGTATGTATGTTTAAGTAAGATCACTTTAGAAATCGCAGTGAATTCACACACGATTTGTTTGTTTATTTACAGTATTTATTTATTGAACTTTAAGATCATAATTTTAGACAAATCAAAATATTCGGATGAATTATGAATCAAATATGAACGTGAATTAAAATATGAATATAGAAGAAAATACGGATGAGCTATGAAAAAAAATGTATGTTTAAGTGACACCATCATATAATTAAATTATTCAGAAAATCTCGAAACACTGCCGCCATTACGACTCTGTCTACTCTAAGAATTCCTACCCTTTAACAGGAAAGAAATACCCCATAATGTATTGGAAATTAGTACGCCCATCTATAGACAACCAAACATGAAGATAATGATGGATGTGTGTCACCCTGGGAAAATTCCAAGATATCTTATCTCAAAAACATCGCCCACAACTCCATAGCCAAACCAAAACACCATGTGATATCACAGAGAGACATATGTTCGCCAGAAATTTCCAAACACATAACGTCACGATTCTTATCTCTAAATATCACCAAACACACCACGTGATGTCCCTGAGAGACGAGGGCCCAGCGAAATTCCAAACTCTATTATAATAACAAGCATCCACGTCACGATTCCTTATCTTATCTTGATCTTGACAGAAGTGTCCCACCAATCACGACACGATTCCTTATCTACTAATATATCTCCCTTTCCCATTCAAAACAACAACGTCACTTATTTACAACTAACAAATGACGTCACTAATCTACATCTCATAACAACAAACATTCACATCACGATTCCTTATCTTATCTTGATCTTGTCAGAAGTGCACCACCAATCACGACACGATTCCTTATCTCTAATCATCATCCATAATTCCATACGCGAACAAAACAAACAACGTGACGTCATACACATATATGCCCCAGGGAAATTCCAAACATTCCAATCTCATGGCGTCACGCACACAATGACGTCACAATTCCTTATCTTATCTTATCTAGATCTTGTTCAAACCGCCACCCATACTACTCTGCGGTTTTAGAAAGGAGTGGTCGAATTTCAAAACCGCTTGTTTAGTGGATTTCAAGATTATTGAACAAGTGGATTTTTTGTAGAGGAAATTAAAATCAGAGATGATATGGTGAAAATTATTTGCTCTCTTAGAATTGAATTTTTTTTTTTTGGAATATCGAGATAATATCACACGAAACGCATTTTTTTCTCTGGTTTTAAAAGAATTTGGGAAAGCTCAGTGCGAAGCCCACTTCCTTTATCACACAATGATTTTTTGGTAAAATGCAATTTTGTGGCAATATTAAATCTAAGTGCCTTTTTATTCCAGCAAGGAAAGTTGCAATAATCTTATTAATATCAATAATAATAATAATAATAATAATAAATAAACGTAATTTGTTTATATTAATTTTTTTATGTTGCTTCTACCCGCAAAAGGTAAAGATTTTTTTCCCCTTTTTCTTAAACAATTTTATATTTTTTTTGTAATTATTCATTTTACATCGTCCGGAAATCTTGCTCTAGAAACTAAAAATGAAACTTTTTCAAGCCAATTCAGGACTCCAATAAGCGTGGCGGTGATTTCACACTGGACGATGAAATTCATCTCGCTCTCACAAAAATCCATGCCCAAGGCAGAATTCGAACCAGCAGCGTGTCGGTTAGAGATCGGGAACAACAAACATTTGGCTAACCAGCTGGCGACTGAATTGTCGATCTAACTGTAAATATTAACCTCAACGAATATTTTTTTAGTAATTAGTTTTACATGTTTAAATACTATTCTTATGGTCTTTAGATCAGAATACTCGTATACCTCCGAAACGATGTTACATGAAGTACTCAGAAAATAGTTCAAAGGAATTTTACATTCTGACTTTAAAGTTCGATTTCCTCGTAAGTTTAGTTTTTGATTTCTTGTTTATGAAATATGAACTTCAGTATTAAAAACAGGCAATTAATAAATGTCCTTATTATGGAATTTTATTGAATGTCGCCCCATTTCATAAATCATTTATGAAATGGGGCGAATGATTTATCTTATTCAAACACATAATTTTATAAGTGAAGACATTTAACATGTCCATAATTTTAAGGAAAAAATGAAGACAACTCAAGAAACTGTCACGGTAATACAACTCACCTTCCACAATAGTGAGAATGTCGTGAGGATGAGTTAGATAGCGTGGTTGAATAATTGGTGGATCGTATGGATTTGTGGATCTCAGCTTAATATATCCTCGACTCTTCGGTCTCAGTAAAACGATGTTCATTGTATACGAGTCATGATTCGCATATGGCTTGTAGTAGGTATCCCATGACTGAAAGAAAAAATAATTTGAGTGAGCAGATATAAAGAATTAAACCTATCTTATTCAAACAGAAATTCGGTAACATACGAAATCGGAAAATAGTTGTTTAAATTTCAAAAATGCCACTGACCAGTGTGTCAAGTTTTAAACTAATAATATCCTGTTTAGTTATAAATGCTAACAAACTCCTCTCCCTCTAGATGATTTATGAATGCTGCAGTTCCAGTACCGTGTAAAATTCGAACACCACTGCTCATATAACGGAGTATGACGACTATTCTGAATCACTTGTCTTTTTTTAATGCACTTGAAATATCACAGATAAAGAAAGGGTGATTCACTAATAAAAGGCTACATATTTCTGAGCAGAATTCGTTCTGTTTAATTTAGCAATACTATTTAATTTATTTAAATTAAGGGGATATTAAATCCCAAAAATTATTTCAAAGCCGAACAAGAAACTCAAAGATCGTAAAATAGTTTCATGCCGAATATAGTAAATAGTAAGCTATAAAAGTTTCGGCGGATCGTAGCGTAAGCTAAAGCACATAGTTCAACACTAGGGCAACTCGTAACAAAGGTGCGTAAAGTTCTGATCACTATTCTTAGTATTTGCCACAATGTAAAACACATCTCCTAGGACATGTATGATGAAACCGGTCGAAACCGGTCTGGGTAGTGGCCTTCCACCATAATGTATAACATCATACATCTCTTAGGAGATGTGTTTTACATTATATGGCAAATACTAAGAATAGTGATCAGAACTTTATCCACCTTTGTTACGAGTTGCCCTAGTGTTGAACTATGTGCTTTAGCTTACGCTACGATCCGCCGAAACTTTTATAGTTTACTATTTACTATATTCGGCATGAAACTCTTTGATTCCGATCTTTGAGTTTCTTGTTCGGCTTTGAAATAATGTGGGATTTAATATCCCCTTAATTTAAATAATGTTACATCGCCGAAGCCTATTGGCTCTTTATTTAAGTAATAGCAATACTAATTACAATACATCTCCGGCTGTTTTCCAGTAAGCTCTCTGGTCAACCTCAAAACATTCGGTTTCAACATACTTGGCAATGAAAAAATGAATATTTAATATCATATATATATTGTATTAATATATAAGAGGTATCAAAATTTTTGTCTGTATGGTATCTCCCCAGTTGTATTCAAAAGTTCTCTCATTAATTAGCCATTCTTCTAGATCACATCTTTCATTATCAGGTGGGCATTCATTGTATACGGGCTGCCAAAAGTTACCACCCACCTACGGATCCATTCGTCTCGCAGAGTCTCCTCTAAAATAATGGAACTGATCTTGAACACTATCTTCACGTGCAATTGATATGGCTTGCCATCATCTTGTCTACTTTCAACTCTAATGGATAGATAATTTTTTCGTCCATAATTGCCTATTACGGTCGATGATTTTTTTTCCTTTTGAATATCCACAGGGCTCTATTTTATACATAAATAACCTTCATTGATTTATGGATAGTTTTACTGCCAATTATACTCAATTTCACTTACTCGTTCAACCAACCTCACAGTATTCAAACACTCCGGCTTCAAAATTTATAACTAGTGCTTTAAACACAACATTAATATCTTTCTTTGATGTGGTGAGAGTTAAATGAAAAATTTAACTGAAAGTTAAATGAAAAATTTCATTTAAATGAAAGTTAAATGTGATCAAGTTACATTCAATGCTACCTATCGAAACAATTTGTCATGCCTTTCTTTTCTAACAAAAAGAATTCATCTTAGTTGGCCTTCTCTTACCATAACTCTACATATACTACATAACTTACCAGATACTCGTATATCACCTGGTCTTTTTCTTGGACTAGCGTTATCTGTTATTTGGCATAAGCACACATTAGTAACATTCTCAACCTCTAAAATAGTGCCGTCCGTTTCCTCTGAAAACGAATCTTTACAATATGCGAGTTCGAAATACCTCCAATTTTTGAATACCGTTCTCATGTTGGAGTGTTCATCCGAAGCCTACCTAAAATGCTTTCCAAAGAAGAACGGTTTGGTTGATCATTGTCCCTCTTTCTGACTAACCTCATCCATATGAAACATTGTTTCATCTTATATATTTATAATCTCATAGGCTTTGCTGCACGGATGTAATCCACCTTGTACTCTGCACAAAGCCTACGAGCAGCAGCGGTAGCGCCACATCTTTTTACAGTCCGAATGCAAACCTACTGAGTGGTTTTTAGTTTTCCTCTCTCATTCTACCTGCTTCTGTTATCTGTTATTTCCAAAGCAATTAAATGGTACGAGGAGAGTGACTGAAGTCTCTCAATTTCGTGCATTTTCGGCCAGTATGTTTTGTACGATGAAAAACTACCACTAACTCTCCCCTCGCTGAAAAAGCCTTTATATTCGACGGCATTCGCGAAAATATTTTAACTGAAAGAAAAATATCGCTCGTTCCTCACTAATATGCTCTGGAGGCTGTCTTTCGCATGAAACGAGAAGATCTATTTGCAGTTCAATTTTTTTTCACTTTGTGAAAGAGGTGGAATTATAGTTCGCCCACCGTTTGTAGATCTCTCCTTGGCATTTTGCCAAGAATAGTCGATTCATGCTGAAGGGGAGAAAGAAATGAAGGATGTACGAATTGGTCGCCAACATGCGAAATCACGTGCTTTCTTGTCTGTCGCTGTACTAGCTTGATTTTTGTTGTCGCATTTTTGCATTATTTTTTTATTATTAATTTGTATGATGGATCCAGTACAATCAACAAGTTCTGTTGTTAAACGTTTCAGTAGCTCTTGCAAAAGAATATTGAATAATGTGCTGACATTCTGCGAAAAAGAATCGTCTCCTTGTTCCCCTTTCTCAAGTCATAAAACGTGCAAGTGCAATTGCGGGCGTATCGGGGTCGACTGTTAAAAGAATTCGTAGGGAATCAAAAGGTGAAGGTAAGCCAAAATTTAAATCTCTTAAAAAAAAGCGCCAGAGTAAAGAAAACCATCTAAACCGTAGCTTTGAATGATTTTGATGTAGACGTTATAAGAACTATTCACGAATTTTACGAATTCGAGAAAAGAGTGCCAACTATTCCGAAATTGATTCCTGTGCTTAAAGAAAAAATTAATTTTCCTTGGAAAAGAGAAACTTTAAGGAAAATACTTCATGAAATCGGATTTTGTTTTAAAAACTCCAGAATAAAAGGAAACTTATCATGGAGCGAAGTGACATTGTTTTATCTAGAACGCAGTATTTGAGAGCAATAAGACGTTTCAGGGAGGAGAAAAGACCGATTGTGTATCTAGATGAAACTTGGATTGATAGTAATTTAACTTATGGAAAATGTTGGCAGTCTAAAGAAGAATGTGGAGTGCTACAAACCGGAAATGCTTCGCGGCGCATAATAATTTTGTGTACGGTGGAGAAATGTTTTTTTTTTTACCGAATTCAAACTTACTATACAAAGCCAATTACCATTGGCAAATGAATTCTACGATCTTCGAAAAGTGGGCAGAAGAAAAACTGATTCCAAACCTTCCTAAAAATGCTGTTATAATTGATAACGCTATCACTCTATTCGATCAAACAAAGTTCCAAATCGGTCTAATAAGAAGCAGGTTCTTATGGATTGGCTCTCTCCAAATAACATTTCGCATTTCCCAGATATGCGAAAAATTGAATTGCTTAATTTGGTCAAAAGAAACTCGCCCACAACTAAACTATTTAAATTCGACACGATGCTTAAAGAGTATGGATTTCTAGCTTTGAGGCTACCACCATATCATTGCGATATTAATGCTATTGAGTATGTTTGGGTAGAAGTGAAATGTTTCATTCGCCATCGCAACGTAACTGGAGATATTGACATGTCGAAACTTTTTAAGCTTTCAGAACAGGCGTTTGAAAATATTGCTTTCATGTCACCTCATTTGAAAATATGTATTGGGACAGAGACGGAATTATCGAAGAATTATGCGAACCTTTGGTGATCAGTTTAAGTGCAAGTGATGGCGATTCGGACACCGATTCAGATGACTATGAAGATTAAAAGGATTTGATAATGGTATTTTTTTCCAACCTTTTTTGCATGGGTTTGTTAAAAGAGTCACAATAAGTCATAAATAATTAATCGGTTTAGGACATTAAAGTGTCTCAGTTCTCACAACTGTAAGTTTAGCATATCTAAGTTCATTTGAAAAAATTTCTGTTTTTTTATATAACTATTTTTATTTTATAGAAAACTTTCTTAAAAATAAACTTAGTTAAATCTTTGTTTTATGCTATACATTTTTTAATTTTGTTAGTACTCTACATACATTTTTCCAACTGTTATATAAGAAAAATAGTTACACTTTAAAAACTACAATGTTCGTAAAAGAAAAGCTATATTTTCCGACCTGCTCTATTATCGGAATGGATTCTCCTTTTTCTGACATGCGCAGAAGTGTCGAGGGACCTCTAATCGGTGGGCGAACTATAGCTGCCGTGTGATATACGACACTGTCGTACTGTCGGGTTGAGTTTGGTTGTAGTTACCGTCGAATCAATTAAGGCTAAAGCTATATTAAGTACGTTAACCGCTAGTGCTTTAAGTCCGGTCTGCTTGTTTTGTCTGATGAAGAAAAATTCGTCTTCTCCGTGAGGCATCTAGATTTAATCGATCTCAAGGCATTGAAGTATGGAAAAAACGCGACATAGTCCTTGTGATTGTCTTATGGTGAAAACCCATCTATAGAAAAAAGCGTTCACCACTCAACTGCCTTGCTCCTCCTTTTTTTTATAATAACAGTTTTATTCAATCACAAAAAGCTGTTCTTTATATGCTCCATTTGGTGTTAGCTGATGTAAGAGAATCCGAGTAACTGAAGAATAAACATGCAAATAACATCTACATTCTGGTGTATTTCGCTTTGAAGAGAAATGTATATAATTACAAAGTATAGAATTCAAAGCAGTTCAAAGCAATATCTTAAATTACATATGATATTGAAATAGCAATTTGAGCTTTAAATATCCCACCACAGAATAGAGGGTTATGTACCTCATCCGAAAAGCCCATGATTCGTCGAAACGACTGGCCACCGTCTGTCAGTATGCTGCCAGATACAAAGTGAATTTGAATATCCGGGAAATCATCTGAGTAATTAGCATACTTTGTCTTGATAAAACCAAGTCCTTCTACACCTCCAGCGCTTGTTAATGAACCTATAAATAAAATAAACGTTTGAAGATAAAATTGGAATTATAAATGTAATCTTCCTATGTCTTAAAGACCTTAATTTTATTTCAAAATGATCATCATTGTCTTAAGTCCCGTGGATACAAATGCTTCTTCTATAGGGCTACAGACCTCATGTAAAAAGTAAGCATGTATAAAAGAGCAGAATTCCTTTTTCGAAGCCATCTGACTTTTTGAAGGGACTAACAGAAGGAACTATATCAAGGCTGTAGCGTTTGCTATTTAGGAGTCTAAACAAACATATTATGAAATATAGTCTCGGAATTCAATAGTTCGGAAAGTGCTTGTCTTTTTGGTCTGGAGTTTGAATACAAGGTTTTTGTGGCCAAGTACTCTATCATATCATTTTTCCCACATTAATCATTTTCTCATATTCAACTGAAGGATTTACAGTAGAAGTAAATAATTTTTGTAGAAGTAAATAATATCGGTTTGGCAAATTGTTGAAACATTGAATACTGAAATGGAAGCAAAGGGATTAGCTGCTAGTGCTACCCACAGTAAACTACCAACCACACATATCGAAAGTGACCGTAGGGTCACTTTCGATATGTGTGGTTGGATAATACTACGAAGGATAATAAGTAAAAACCTCCATTCGTCGGCCTACATGTCGAATGCGGAGTTTCAGCATCGACAGGAACGATTATCTGAACCTGCACCGCTAAACATTGAGAATCGAAGCTCGCATCATGGGTTTCCATGGTAGGACAGCAACATGCAAGGCCCACATTAACCGAACGAAGATGCAGCGTCGCTTCAGTTGCATATTGGTTTGGGTAATGTGCAAAAAGTAGATGCAGTGGGGGCATGGATGCTTGGAAGGCCGTGTTATGGAGCGACGAAACACATTACATCCTCTACCGAGCAGATGGTTGGGTGTGGCGGATGCGCGGTGAACGTCTCTTACCAGAGCGCGTTACTCGAACAAAGAAATTCGGAGGTATCAGTATGATGGTATGGTTTGTTTACCTTCGATTGACCTCGGACCTTAGTTGTTGTGCTACGAACATTCAACTGAGAGGTTTTTGAACATTCTCGACAATGCGATGCTTCCTGCTTTCTGGCGTTTCTACCATACTAACCATTGTCTCTTTCATCAAGACAATGCACCTTGTCATAACGTTGCAGCTGTAACTACATAGTTTGTGAACATGACCGTCACCACACTTTACTGGTTTCCACAGATCCCTGATCTCAACCGTCTGCCAGATGATGTGGAGCTTCAGGTGAGGTGAAGGGACGTCCGCCCCACAACAGTCCAGGACCTCATTTGCATGCTTAGAAAGCAATCAAATGAGGTCCTGGACACACACACACACACACACACACACACACACACACACACACACACACACACACACACACACACACACACACACACACACACACACACACACACCATGCTTGATGCTTTAACTGTGCTCTAGTTCAAATTAAGCTGAAGATATTCTGATATTTATTGTAATGAGTAAAAAATTGGAATCTGAAGCTGATTATCTGAATTAACCTTGCGAAATTTAGCGGTGCATCACTTCAAAGATTACTCGACGATATAATCAAATTCTCTTCTTCATTATCTTAAATAAGATGCTTATTTAAATTAGTAACATTTATTTTAATCATTAGAAATTAACATTTCTGAAACCGCTTAGAATGTGTTGCGATGTTACGAAAAATGTATCCTAGGTTAAAATCTATTTGTAACATTTTAAATCTCTAACTACTATGGAAATGTAATACATTCTCATTGCAAAATAATAAATAAAAAAAAAACATCAGCTAATAGCTTTTATATCCTCACAGGACTCTTTTAGCCCTATCTGACTTTGGGAGACTAAGTGGGCAGTTCAATCTCCCACTATAGCCAATCATAGCTGTCCGAGACTATCATTAATTTAAATCAGTAACCAGTGAAGAGACTGGTAAACAAGTGCTGCCATCCCGTGGCCCCTAACTTTAACCCGATTTGTTATTGTCAAAATTAGTATGTGGTCTACGGTCGATTTCTTGAATTTACGGGACGACAAACCCGAGTTTCCGGGAGAAAAAATACTCTTGCTCTTGCCAGAGATCGACCAATTTGCGAACTGGTCGAAGAAAGGCTCAGATAAAGTTTCTCTAGTCGATGACTAGTACGGAACCGAGGTCTTTCTTCTGGCGGCCGAGTTTTTAGGAAGAAAACGTGACTTGCACAACAACATTTTACTAAAGTAATATTGAAGTTTATCTTTACATATCCAATTCCTCAATTTCGAACTGATTTGCAATTACTTCATATTGATGAATATCAACAAAAGATCAAATTTGGTTCCATTAGAACGCTAATCTAAAAAAAGCAATAATTTCAACAGCATTTTACTTATATATTTACTTAACTTATATAACGCACTATCTGCGATTAGATACAGTGCATAGCTTGCAAAATGCTCAAGGAAGCAACTAATCACTTACCTGTCCTCAGTAAACTATACCTTGCAAGTTCATATAGATTTAATTCTCTTGATACCACAAAAGATATGGGATAATCTATAAGGAAACATAATCCTCCAGCATATATGTGATCCTGTAGGTTATAGCCAACTGGAAGGTTAACAACAACAGGAATCTAATAAAACATAAAAATACATTAAAATTTAAAAACACGCATTAATTAATACTGAAATCAAAGCTGCTTAGTGAATTCTGCATTACATTTATACAAGGTCTAGCAGAAAATTAATGATATGATTTTTTTTTAAATCTCGACAATTTGCAGCATTATGAAAAAACCGACGATGACGTGGTATGTTAGATTGATTTCTGCTCTTTCCATCAGTAACAGTTTCTTGTCAGTGGGTTGATGACCTGTAGAGTTATTGTGTTTTTAGTAGGTGTATATATGTGTTCGCCACGCAAATGAGAAGCGAAATCTTGAACAACATTGTGCGATTAAATTTTGCGTTAGGCTGAACGACAATGCTAACAAAACGTTCCATAAATTTAGCGGAAGTACACATATCCGCCTGCAATGTACTTTTAATAGGGGTTAAATGTCCGCCTTATCAAAAAGTAATTAAATTCATATCCCCATTGGCAATCTGAGACTGTACGGACGTGTTGCCCAGCTGTGTATGTTTATGGGAAATTCTGATTATAATTTTTCCTAGAGTTCACTGTGCTTCAGAATTTGTGTTATATCACTCAGCATTCCGTGCTGTATTTGCAGTTCCAATATATTCTTGAAGCTTTTCCATTAGAGAAGTCTCGTTTATGTAGGCAGAAAAAGAACACTTATTGAATAAGGTATGCTGTTATTGCTCTATTCAAATCATTTTTAATTCAATAATAATAAAATTTGATGCAACTGATTTTCTTAGCAACCAATAGTAGTAAGTCCTTGCTATATTTTCATATTTCTGCCATCTGTCTCGATATATAGGGAATTTAAATTTCCATATGTCGATTTCTTGGTTTCAGCTAGTAAACGTTAATATAGTCTGATGGTATTCAAATAATCGAACAGTCCTTTTCTTGAGCTACTGCATGAATCCCTAAGATGTACACAAATTAACAACAACAACAACAAAAAAATAATTCTAATCCTTTTGTTCTCTGGAGTCATGTTTTCCTTCAGTTTTGAAAGATCTCGGTAAAATGCTTCTTTTGTAGTGTTAATATATATCTAACATTCTGCATAAATTTCACAAAGTCTTTTACTGTTTAGAAAATATAATACATATTTAGTGAACGTGTTTGTCACAAGTTCAGAATCTCATTTTTATTGTCTTCTACCTCTGCGTATTCTACTGGAAAGCGTGAGCATTTTATTTGTTATCATTTCACCCATCCACCAGGAGATCCAATTCCATCTGTGATACATCACGAATCACATAATTCCTATCGTGAAATTAAGTATGCGTGACTCTACAATAATATGTTCAAAGCTGTTTTTTTTTTGTTTTGTTTTATGTGTAAACCGTCGAAGCTTTGAAAAAATCTAAATAATTCATCTCATATTCAATGGTCATCACTTAACGAAAAGTTGCGATGCTTTGCTTGCTTGATATATACTGTAAGAAGGATATTCTACAATAGAATCTTGATTAAGTTATTCATTATTCTCTCAATAGCCCTTATATTGACTGGCTAAAAATATAAGTCTTGGTATAAACATTGTGAATTTCCAATAGAGAGAGAGAGAGAGAGAGAGAGAGAGAGAGAGAGAGAGAGAGAGAGAGAGAGAGAGAGAGAGAGAGAGAGAGAGAGAGATGATTTCTAATCTTAACGAGCTAATGAAACAATCCTCAGCCTCAGCTGTTTAATTAACCCAGACCTGCATTTATGTGCCAATGAGGAATATGCCATCAGTTGACAGAAGGCGTTTAAAAAAATCGACAATTTCTTTCTTCCGTAAAGCGTATTTACTCACATAACACATCCTCTATCAGTGCCGTCTCTTCTTTTTCTTCTTTACTCTTACCTTCATCAATATAAACACTAAGACTCGCATTTGACTCAATATTTTCTGAATTGTCTAAAATGTTTAGAATTGATTTTAGCTCTTCTAACTGACGTTAGCTCAAATTTAATTGTATACTCTTTGATGAATAAGTTGGTAAATGATTGCAGCTTGCATTTATCATACTAATTGGATGATTTTTTCCCCCAGATATATTTATTGTTTTTACAAAGTTTTTCTTATTGGCATATAAGTCTAAGGTTTTGAGTAATCAACAGATCAACTTCAAAATCAAAGTACATCAGGATATAAGAATAAACATTATATATCTTTTTAATAAATAGTTTCATTTACTATTATTGCTGTTTAAGTTTTTAAACATTTATTCTTAACGCTATTTTAAGGGGATATTAAATCCTGCATTGTTTTAAAACCAAAAAAAAAACCCAAGAAACCATTGTTTTAAAACAATGTGGGATTTAATATCCCCTTAATTTAAATAATGTTTATATCGCCGAAATGAAGCCTATTGGCTCTTTATATTTAAGTATTCTTAACGCGTTTGTGCCATATAAACATTCGCGCACATGACATTACATTATCACTGTACACCTCCTGCAACAGTTTCAAACACTCGGTCGGCGATTTCTTCAATTTCACAAGGAATTTGAGATTAATGCGCTGCTAAAGTTTAACGTTAGACATTATTCCAGCAAAGCGACTTCACACACGTTTCTTTTATAACTGCCTACAGACTATAAGCGTCAACGAACAATGCATATCTCAACTGCTTCTAGAATCTTCAAGGTCATTCACGGCGCAACCGCAACAAACTGCTGCGAGTACACGATTTAACAGACACACCTCGTGTGTATATATACAGTATATACAGTATATATATATCAGGGGCAAATATTCCAGGTGTGCGGTGCTCATCCATCAAATATCAGTATCACCGATATTATATATTTGCATTTATTCCCGTTAAAGACTCCCCCAATTGTTTGCAGACTTCCCCGATTCCTAAAATTGAACACATTATACTAATTCTTCATTGTCCTCTTCACGAGGGTAATAAAGCATTTATGCTTCATGAAGAAGCACTTTTCGGCGTGTAAACATTGCGTCACATTCGCGTTAATAGCCCAGGTGTGCTTTCAAAATGCATACACCTTTGAGCCCTTTGAAAACATGTAAAGAGGGCGCAGTGGGTCAAATTTTTAGCGTTTTAGTATTTTTAAACCGCTGAGAAGGCGAGGCTGGGTGAGCTAACATTTTGTGCTGTGATTGGTTATTGTATGAACCAATCCAATTGAATGTTGTCACTTGTCATGAGTTGAGTGCTTTCTGTATGCGATGGCTGTATTACAAACAGCTGTTACACTTGTTTTCTGGAAATGAAAATTTGGAAGTGGATGTTAGGAGAAAAATGCTAATTGTTTTTTCTTTTGCTTGTGCAGTTCAGGTTGCAAAGTTTATTAACAGTATACAGACATTTTTATTCTAGTCTTCGGAAACAACAGACAGTAAAAAATATCTATATTTCTGAATACAAATGACTATTCTGTGTATTATAAGACGTTGATCTACAACAAAATACCAACATATGTGAGATTGATAAGACAGAAGAACTGCCGATACTAAAAATAATAACAATAATAATAAAAAAAACTAATGAATGTAGGATTCCTGAGAGTGTGGATAATTCCGATAATGATCGGATGTTATGTATACCGAGTCTTAGTAAACAAAATAATATTCTTGGAAAACGGAGCGAAATATAGACAAAGCAGAGAAATACACATAACATGTGCAACACATTTTATGAGATGATGTGCTGCTCCATCAAACCATATTTATTCTTGCAATACTCTCTCTCTCTCTTTCTCTCTCTCTCTCTTCATAAGTTTTTTTTTAATTATGCCATCATAAATTCACTTATTCATGTTTAGACTTTATAGGATCATGCTATTCGCTCTACCCAGCAATTTATAGGATACACATATCACAAATGATAATTATTAATAATTCGTTTACCATTAACGAAAGTTTTTCTACTCACACTTATTCTTTCCTATTCTCACATGTCTTATAAATGATGGTTCACATATTTTCATCTTTGAGTATTTCAAATATACCAACCAAATATAGCATTCACCTTCATTGTTGTTTTTTTAATAAATCCTACAGCAAACAGATTGTTCCCCCACTCTATGCCGAAGTATTCAAAGTTATCCTGCATTTAATTACATTGGAGCAATTAAGATGAGCGCTGATGCGCTATGCACTCTCAAACTTTCATACATTGGTAAAAATGCAATCAAACAGTGCCCTGTCTGCAGAGGGGGGGTCAAACAGGGCACTTCCTCTAGTGATCGAGTAAAAAAATTCCGCAAATTATAATCGTAAAAGTGATTGAGATATGTAATCTTACACCCTCGACCCTGGAACGCTTTGTCTGTCTTAAAATTTTATTATGGATCGGCCTGTTTTGGCCCATGGCGGGGCAGCCATAGAACACGTGTTTTATTGCAGCAATAAAACAAGTGTTTCTGTTGTGAATAGAGACCAGGTCGTTTGCCCTCTGTGTCTATTGAGTCACTGAGTGAAGTGTGAATTGTAAATTTATAGTGAAGCAAATTTAAACAGAAAACCGCTTTTTTAAAAGATAAGTGTATGTAATTTAATATTATTTTGAATATTAAATTACATAGTATTTTAATATTATTTTACTTGTTAGTTTTATGATATTTTTTGCTTTTAAACTGAAATAATTTAATTTAGGATTTTGGGATCAATTAATTAGTTGATTTTTAATACAATATGCCGATCAATTTTTTTATATTTGAAATTGTGCTAAAACTGTATTAATTTTGAATTCTTTTTTTTTTAATTCCAAGAATTAAAGATCATTAAAATCGATGTAAAATGAAAATTATGTATTAATAGTTTACATCGACAAATAATTACATCAAAAATGCTAAAAGACGTTTATTGATGTAATTATTTAATTAAATCAATAATTATAAAAATGTATAATTATTTGTAATTATTTGTCTCCAAGCTTTGCCCCCCCCCCTTCCCTGGAAAATTGTCTGCGGAAGCCCATGCATACGGTCAAATTGACGTGAAATTTGTGGCGCGTGTTGCATAACCCGCACGACAGCACACCCAACCGAAATAGGCACGCGATGCCACTGATATATATATTATACGTTGGCAACACGTTTCTAGTAACAGTCTAAATTTTTTGGAATAGTTTTATTTAATTTCCAAAACGTTCATAAAATTGTGGCTGCCTTCTTCTTGCTGTAAAGTCTTCAGTTTAAAGTGAAATAAAGAATAAATGTTTCCGTACCGATAAGAATCACTTTAATGCGTTCGGCCGGTAGATTGAAAACAAAAAGCGAATCAACGGAACGAGGGAGAGATGTCACCAAGAGCTTCTCACTTAGCATTCTTATCATATCAGACAACATTTGGATGAGAATGACTGCTGACGTCTTTCACATCTTTCCTCATAAGTTGTCTGTTAATTTAGTTCTCAAAAAGAAACATAATACTAAGGTTAGGAGAAACTGCTGTGTCTTTTAAATTTCCTAGATGAATATGTCACAGGCCATCATACGTCAACATGATATCCATAGTTTGCTGATTCACACAATATTTTGAAGGAAAGAGGAAGTCATTCCGTATCCTAACAGAAACACTGGAACGAAAATGGCCAATGAGAGTTAAGCTAGCACAGAATAATTAGATTAATAGAACAAAAATTATTAAAAAATTGCAGAAGTTGGCTTACGTTTGATATCATTAATTAATTATTTTACCTTGTAAAATAAGCCACCTTCCTCGCTTTATGCAAGTTGATCTCCCACAATAAAAGCGAACCGTTAAATTTTTATTAAGGAAATAATTAGAGAAATAGACAGGAACAATTTCGTAAGTAATTAGCAAACAACATTAAATTTTTAATAACATAATTTTCAGTTATGACTTACCGCCTTCACTGTTAAGAGTACAGTTAAATAAATAAATAAATAAGTAAACCTACTGACATCTCTTATTCTTACAGTGAGTAAACTCGAGTTTATCGGCAAAAAAGACGAGTTTCCAGGAGGAAAAACCCATTTGCCCGTGCCAGAGATCGACTAACTCGGGAACCGGTTGAAAAATGGCTCAGAAAAGTTCCTGTAGTCGGCAACTAGAATTCAATTTACCTCTTTCTAGCTATGGACGGAAACGGCATTTCTACAGAGGCTATATCTTACAGTAAAAGGAGCGGGAACGAAAACGAAGCGCGTGTTACAAGTACCAATGATAAAAATATGCGGACAACTACATATATCATTAGTTCAAACAAAAAATAAAAATTATTTTTAAGGAAATGCACACAAAACTAATGGCCAAATGTATTTAGAAAATCAATTCTCAAAAATCACAAACTTGAGAACAATCGTTTTCAAATCACGCAGATGAATTACAACTTCAGTGTATTTATATAAACGGATTAAAAGACATCTTTCTCCAACGGACTGCACGTGAAAGATGTAACACCATTTACTAGATCTGATTTGTCTGAATCACAGAAACTAATGTAATTCTGGTGCTCATCTACACCTGTTATTGCAGGTCTATTCAAATGACGAATTTGAAAGACCAAAAGAGCAAGGACTGCAATAAACTACAGCATGTGATAGAACATTAACGTTACTCTTTCGAAAAGCATAAAAATTTCGGTAATTTGCAAATAATACGATGTACTCGTAAATTTGTTTTTCATTGTCTTTTCAGACCACCCTCGTAAGGAAACCTGGAAAGGTTCATATTACTTAGAAGTCTGGTTTGTCAGATAAATCTTTCACATAAGAAACCAAAATCCAGCAATTTTTTCTGAAGGAAAACAAAGATAAAGGCCATCTTGAGAATAAGATTCGAATTTTAACCTTTTGAGAAAAGTGTATTTAATATGCTTGTTGAAAACCTTTCAAGGTTTCAGGTTGATGTTGCAAATTATAGAAATAGGGGATATAAATTATAATTTCATATCCCAATAATTGACGCTGAATCAATATTTCCGAATTCGCTGGAAAGCTTAATGTGAATATTCCCATCAAGAGATAAATTTCTGCAGAGCGAACAGAAGTAGTGCAGTGACCACGAAAGATTTGGAATTGGAACGAATTAAACTAGAACAGATTAGTGACACCAAATGTGAAGGGATTGGGCCAAAAATTGTCACTATGCCACGAAGATGGAAAACATGAATACTGAAGAAAGTCTGTGGTGGCTGAAGATGATATGGTGACAGATACGTTAAAATGTTTAATGAATATTTTATTGAAGTATTTCATTTTGAAGGATGAGAAAGAGCATTGAATATAAGCAGGGAAAGATGGAGATTAGAAGCTGATGAATATTAAATGACAGATATTAAGAAGAGTGCTGTTAATTAGGCTGCAAAACTGAATGGAATATCATAAAAAGTCATTCAAAAATGGGAAAAGAATAATTTTCTTTTGATGTTAACTGAGTCTTAGGACAATGTATAATAGAAGACGATTTCAACATGGGGCGCGATGTAGTTCATCTTGAATTACATCGTTCGGTAGCAGACCTTTGATTTTTTATTTGTATCTGGAGCAGGGTGTATAAATAATAAAACAAAAATAAAAATCCAATTTAATTCAAACTTATCCACTAATATACTGTTTGTTACCTATAGTTAATGGAAGCTAAAACAATAACAATAAAAACTGTTCATCTGTGTGTGTGCAATTTCAGACGCAATCTAGAGCATTCGTTGGGTACGCAAATCCAATTCCCTGTGTTTCAAGTTTTTCAGTAGCTACGAAACGAAAACACTGCAGAGGACAGAGGCAACTCTAGTTGCAAAGTAGTGCACACTAGCTAATCGACCAAAGTTAATACGTCTGTTGTGGCATACACAGACTGGACAACGCCGGTTTTCTTTTCTTTTCTTTTTTTTTTTTTTTCCTTTCATCCATAACGTTGGAAGCTAGAAAAAACAACGCAGTGTTCGGTTTAGAAATACCTAAGGTTGAAGGTCATATGCGTGAAGTAATCAAAATTAACAGATGTTAAAATGGGATTTTCGTAATCATGGCATGGACGAAAAGTAATTTACCGCAATGTTGCGTCACGCTACACCTTTAAAATACCTCGCAAATGTATTTTTCTGCTCATCGTTAATATTCATTTAATGCTATTCATGTTTATAATCTTGGATAACTTTATGAAATATTAATTCGGTAACTGTCAATTTATAACTAGTAATACAATACAAAAACGAACAGGCTTTAAATTAAGTTCTTTAGAACTTCTTATTAATTAGGACAGTTTTTTTTTCTTTTTGTTATCGCTCGCCAATTGTAAACTATTGTTGATAGAGAAATCGCATTAGCACGCTGATTTCATCTAGTACAGTTCAAAAACTCAGTATTAAAATTAATTAAAGTTTTGTATTGAATTTGTATGTGAATACCAATAACTAAAGGTGGTAAATCTATCGTGCCTTAGTACAGATAAGAATGATAGTGATGTTTCACCCAGGACCAACACGCTGATGTGGGAAGTAAGATTCACTAAACCATCACAAACAACCAGTAGTGGTATTCGAACCGAAGGCCTATTGGTGGAGAGCAGAGACTCGAGCAACCAGGTCAATTAGTGGTTTGTAGATAAAATAAAAAATGAATTCAAAAGAAAAACGCCAAGGAAGTTTAAGGAGCAACTCCCTTTACGAATAAAATTTCCTTCTTTTTTCAAACTATTACTGAAAGAAACAAATTGCAGACATAGATTGGCAGTGTGGTTATGCCATCCGCTGTCTAATCCGTATACTCTAGGTCCAAATCCCACTGTGGACATCAGTGCTTCGTGAATATCTTTAAGTGGTGAATGAATTCATCACCCAATGCGAGATCCTACTGGTGACCTGAAGGGAGTTAATAAAGTTCCTTATTTGATTCCTGGAGTAGGATTTCCATATTATCTAACCCACTGCCACCCCCGTATGGTACGGATCCTAGCGTACACGGGTTTGCAAATTTTCCAGAGCGGGATTCACACAAAACAATATTTTAAAGCACTTGCATTTAAAAGTAAAGTTGCATATATATTTGGTCGGCCTGCTTAGCCAAGTGATTAGAGTATCCACTTTCCAACTATCAGTCAGCCGGCCCGAATTCTGCGTTTGTGTTTGTTTTCAGGTGGGGATGAATTTCATCACCCGGTGTGAGACCACCGACCCGCTTATTGGAGTCCTGAAATGGTCGAAAACGTTCTATGTTTGGTCTGTAGAGCAGGGCTTCCGGACTATGTAAAAATTAAATTAAAAAATACAAAACTAATAAACAAAAATTGATCAAAATAAAAAAAAAAGCATTAGCCCACCCACCCACCCACTCACGGTACAAAATGTACTATAGGTTTACAAATAACTTTTCGTGGGTGGGAGCAACTTAAAAATATAATATGTAGGACACATAATTTGAAAGTATCTTCGAGTAGACCGTTGATGGACTAAATAAAAAGGATGTTTTATGTCCAAATGCTAACGTAAATCATAAAAAAATTAATTTGTAAGGTAAACAGCATTTGATTCTAGAAAAGCAGCTTGAAGCAATTATGAAGTTATTCGGCAATAACATTATACAGGGTGTCCCAAAATTCACGCAAGATTTAAATTTAGCGCCATTTGTGCGGTAAAGTGTTGCCAATGAGAAAAAAAGACAGCATGACAGCTGACAGTTCAGGGTTATTAAAAATGACCACACACAGCGAAGAGAGTTCGTTGAATGGATTATGGAACAACAACAAGTGGATGCTTATTTTTCGAACAAAATCATCTTCGGCGATGAGGCTCATTTTCATCTTGATGGCTTCGTTAATCGACAAAATTGTCCCATTTGAGGTTCAGAAAATCCACGAGTGATTGTTGAGAAACAAATGCATCCACAATGTGTCACTGTTTGGTGCGGATTTTGGGCTGGAGGCATCATCGGTCCATTCTTCTTCGAAAATGCGGCTGGTAAGGTAATAACAGTTAATGGTGCTCGCTATCGCGACATGATAATCCAGTTTTTGTACCTAAATTGCAAGATATGGATGTGGACGACATGTGGTTTCAACAAGACGGTGCCACATGCCATACAGCCCGAGAAACAATTCAATTACTGGATGAGTCATTTCCTAGTCGTGTAATTTCCCGTTTTAGTGATCAGAATTGGCCGCCCAGATCATGTGACTTAACGCCTTTGGACTTTTTTCTTTGGGGTTTTTTGAAGTCTAAGGTTTATGCCAACAAGCCCACGACCACCCACGCCTTGAAGGAGGAAATTGAGCACTGTATCAACGAAATTCAGCCACATTTATGCAAAACGGTCGTGGAAAATTTCGACAAAAGAGTGCGTATGTGCCAGCAGAGCCGTGGAGGCCATTTACCCGATATGCTATTCCATGCATAACCCTATACTACAGTATAGGGTTATGCATGGAATAGCATCCACAATGTGTCACTGTCGTATACTTTATGAATCAATAAGAAATTACAATTTTTAATTAAAAACCTGTGTTTTCTATCAAAATTACTTCTTGCGTGAATTTTGGGACACCCTGTATTTGAACATTATCCATTACCAATATAAATATCTTTTTTCACTTATAAATTACAATAACATACCCCCAAACTCTCCAAATGTCTTGCTGGACCAATACCTGACAACATCAAGAGCTGAGGAGAATTTATAGCTCCTGCAGATATTATTACCTCCTTTGTCGCATAAACTACATGTCTCATCTTGAAACTTTCAAACTGTACAGCGCGTGCATGCTTATAATCATCGAATAGAATCTGCAAAATGTACACAGATAAAACCTAAGAATTTGGAATACTGTACGAGGTAATAAAATTCATTATAAAATCAAATGAGAATAAACATTTAAAATATTCTTGAGTACTAAGAGTCCCATCTTCTTTCAAAGACGTAGTTTTAAGTCATTTTTATCAGAGCATTGCTTATATGGATATTGTCTACACCACACCATCATTACAAAGAACAACGTACGCGCGCCTTTGAAAATACGGTCCAATTCATGAGCAGCTTTAAAAATATACACTATGAAATTAGTTTAGTTTTTAAATAGGTGGTATTTATCCCACAGTGGATGTGTTATATGAATGTTGTCTTTGGACGGGAGATGAATTTCATTACAAAAGTGAGAGCATCCCCCCTGCTTACTATAAGCCTAAAATGACACGAAGTAATGTTTGTTCTCTAGAGCAGTGTTTCCGGATTTTTTAACCTGCAGCTAGCCCATCCACTGATGGTTACATAACTGGGCTAACACTCCCTTTCGTGGAAAGGAATTGCTTAAATTGTAATTTGACATTTGTAATTTGCATTATGATATTATCATATCAGATTCACTTTTGTAATGCACACGTACAAGTTCATAACATACAGATGCAAATTCACAATTCACAACACACGTACAGTTCAATTTCATAATGTTTTGCAATACACATATACAAATTAAAGAGGAAATTCTTACAACTCAGTTACATTTTAAGGAGTCATTAACAACGATACTCGAAATCATAAAATGGCATGGGAAATTAAATCAAATAAGAGATTGTATTCGTCACTGAAGAGAACAAATGAGTTCTAGACAATGTCGTTGGGAACATTTAGTCTTAAGTAGTGCAATTCGAACTTAACTCCAGAAGCGTGTGCGTGTGTAACTCCGTATGTCATTCATCATTTTCAAAACTTTAATTTCAAACAGCAGATTTTTCCTACTCGGCGTGTAAAATGACATAAAAATTATGTCATTTTACACGCCGGTTTAATGCGGTTTAATTTTATGAAATGTCAGAAAGTTTGCAATGGATAAACTGTCCTAAGAAAGCTATATGCAGTGAAATATTTCCCAGTAACACAAACGTCATTATCGACCTGCAATATCGATCAAAATGGATGATATAATTGCAAATTAATGTGTTAAAGCCATTACCCTGCTTATCATTACAAACGGCATTATTTTTAATTATTGATTATATGAAGAGCCAAAAGGCTTCAGTGTTGCACTACCAGGTGGACTATGAGTTACCCTGGTGTTGCACTGTCCAGGTATTTGCTTACGCTTGGACTCGCCGAACTTTATATAGTTTCTATATTCGGCACATGAAACTCTTTGAGTTTCTTATTCGGCAATGAAATAATATGGGATGTAATATCCCTTAACTTAAATAAAAGGCATTATTTTTGTTTTTGCATAATACTTTACTCAGCGAAGGTATACACTTGTGGCTCTTATCTAAATCCTTCGAGTGAGTGATATCTATGTCAGAGTTCACTTGGTGAATTTCACGGCGTCAATTAAATAATTTATCATTGTGTCATCACTCTCATTAACTCAACATTTTATTAAATAATTGCAACTTTCTTGCCTTGTGTTTCATGAGTTTGCTTTCTGTTTACGCAGAATCAACCGGATGTACATATCTGTGTATCTTATTTTTGTACACAGATCTCTCAAACCTTTAATCAGATGATATTTTATAAATGAGATTTAGAGCTTATTCAAAGTATTGAATGATCACTTGAATCTTTATCCCAATCGCTTATTACGAACAGATTGTACTCATAGCTGTATGAGATTTTCTTCATTGATATTGTGTACTTCTTAAAATGATTTTTTGTGTTACAACAGATCAGTGGTAGGGTATTTATAATCAAAATATTTCGCATTTTTTAAAATTAGGAATGTTTACCTTTCTTATTTGTTTTAATGTTAAGAAACGCGCGAATCTCCATAAATAAGAAAGCATCAAAAGAACAATAACAGGTTAATTAGACTTTCTTTACAACTAAAAATGTGAAATCCTATTTTTTTAAGAAGAGTTTTACTTAGGTTACATTGTGTACATAACAATGTAACCTGAGTAAAACTTGTTAAAATTAATTGCTAAATTAATCACCTGCTGCTAAAAATTCATCGTGTAAATTTGTGAAAAACGACAGTTTTTACATCTCATTAACATATTCTCTGAAAAAATATTCCTCGCCGCACTGAACTAATTTATTTAATCGTAAGGTTTAAGGACATCTAGCTGAAGGGATATGTCGAAAGTCGTGCTGCAGCTCCTTAGAATGAATATTTTAAAGAGAAAATATTATTGATACCTTCCTTCTGTGAAACTCTTTCATGTTTGAACTGCGCCAATGTTCGTCGCACTAGTGCAGCAGTTATGTTAGGACTGTGCAATATTTTATTGCACAGTCCTATTGAAATAAGCATTTTTATGGTAATCCCGCACGCAAGAATGTTTTCAGTCTGTAATACATAAGTATCATAAGTGGGCAGAAAATTACGCATGAATGTACTTGTGGACATCGAATTCAAACCTATAGATTTAAGAAATACTTACGGTTGTTTAGTCGGCGAGTTTAGTGGTGATGTATCTAGCTACATCTGTTTTAACGCATATAGGGGAATGTATAGAATTTGATGCTAATTCTTATGAATGTGACCGCTGAACTATTTAGAGAAAATGCAAGCAATGGCAACTTCATTTTTGTGAAAGAAAATGGTGAATTGGTGAGAGATATATCATTATAACCTAATTGCTCTCTTCAGCGCAAAATAGTCAAGGATATTTAGCTCCCCCCCACCTCTTAGATGAAAGAACAGGATTCCACAGTTAGACGAATGCGATTTCTATTGGAATTAACAAATGCATAGAATACTGAGAAGGTGGTTATACTTAGAGCATGTTTATTCCAAGAAAACTTGGAAGTTATTTCACCCTTTTTAAAAAAGAAATAAGCAAATGTTTAATTTAAAAGCACTCAAGTTAACAGCAATGAAGACTGGTTTAGGGCTAAGAATTTATGGGTTCGTATTTTGTTAGTTAACGGAACTCAAGATTTGTGAAATGAAGACTAATGTACTACATCAGTAAAACTGTGGATGGATGTGGAGAAGATCGTTGATATACTTAAGAAGGAGTAAGTGAAAGAGCTTATTCTAGTGGCACAGTCTCATTTGGTGATAAATATCCGCGACTTCTCCATCCAATAGGCACGGATGATTGTGAGTGTTTAAGTGGAATTGACTATTTCGTTGCTATTTATCATCCCGCACAGTGTTTCGATATACCGAAATATTCTGCAATTCTGCGTTGCCTGTAGTGGAACAATGTGACGAATTACTTTGTAGAAAGGGACGGCCAAGGGGTAGACTGTTCTGCACAAAGTCCCAATCGATTTCCTAATGAACAGTAGATTGAACGGAGAAGCTGAAGAGATTGGAACACTCCGATTATTGTTGTTGATTTGCTTCACCTACGATTAACATTGATATACAGTGATTTCAACTTGACCCCACGTTCTCTTTCCAAGAGTCAGCAAGCCTTTAGAAAGCAAACGTCGGGTGAGGTTCAAACTAAGACATCCAACTTTACTAAGGAATCTGGTTGCCATTTTTGGTGGACAAATGAGCGAAAATATTCCCAGGCGTCTGGTAGCATTTAGTGAGAAACTAGCCTACAGTAAGGCACCAATCGCCTTACGGTAGAGTAGTGGGCTAACAATGTGTGCATTGCCGTTTTTTTGTTTTTTTTTTGGAAAGTGTGGTCAAGTGAAAAATTCAACACGCATTATAAGATGCAAAGAATTTTTATAATAAGGATATTAACTAACAAAGCTAATGAAAAGTACAAATTAAAATTAATGCATAAAATTTATTTACGTATAATTATAATCTTTGTAATTATAAACTTATAATCTATTTACTGGATGAACTCCGCACTTGATAGTTCAATGGAAAGTGATATGCAGCTAATACAGTATGATATAATGTACTATTAAAAAGAGAATTGGGAGTAAAAATAGCATACCTTTGTAGCATAAGCGAACAACACAATATGCAAGTTATTTCGATGAGCGACAGAAGCAAGAAAAGCCTTGGAAGTACTGCACCTTGCCCCATTCCGTGTCGTTAGATGAGGTATCATGAATCCTGCATGTAATTAAAAGAATGAAATTACCTTTGCTTTAGGTTCGATACAGAGATAACCGGAGTGTCACCGAAATGAAGATTCATTAATATAGAAATTTATATAACGAGACACATAAAAAAACGCAAAATAATCAACACACATGAAACTCAAATTACAAAATGGTGGATTCATATTAGTTATTTTTATGCTGCTCCCATCACGAAAGGTTTGTAAACCGATAGCACTTTAGTACCATCGGTTAGGTCAGGATTTTTTTTCTATTTTTTAAATTTGAATTTTCAGTCCACCTCGGACTTCCAATAAGCAGAGAGGTAGTCTTCCACTTGGCGATGAAATTCATCTACGACCTAAAGATCATCACAAATGTTTATGTCCTGGGCGAGATTCAAACCCCCAAACAACTTTTCTCAAGAATTTTTCTTCCAAACCATAGGGTCTAATAATAACTTATTTCCAAGCATAATTACTATTGACTTTGAGAATAATTTGTGCTTACCTGTTTGAATTTCGCTGTTGATGTCCCGCACTTCATAGCCTAATGTCCTTCCAGCTTGCATATAGGCGTCGGCAAGAGGAGTGGTATACACGGGCTTAGATACTGTCAGATATCCTCCTTTCGAATGATAGCCTGCAAATTCCGAAAGAATCCCATTTAGAGATTTATAAAATATATATTAAAATTATATCAATACAGTATCTTAATACTGAAAGGTTGTTTGCTCTGATTGCTTTTATCAGGTTTCATCTTTTTTCAAAAACTACGTACCATTTGCCAAATACTCAGCATCGCGATTGTCTTCAGATTTTAAGAAGTAGGGGAAAACTTCATTCCAGCTCCATCCATAGGCTCCTTGACGTGCCCAGTTGTCATAATCTCTCCTATTTCCTCGGACATATAACATGTAGTTCAACACACTGGATCCTCCGAGAACTTTTCCCCGTGGCCAGGGACTGCGCTGAAATGAAGAGATATTTTATTAGAATTTTTCCCCTTATCTAGTAATTCCAAGATCCGCGCCTATTTAATACTTCATTAATGATATCGCCGTATATCATAAATTGGAAGAACGACGGTACGTTACGCCTTTCGATTGGAAAAGGCCTAAGTTCGATTCTCGTCGTGAAGGGAGAATCTTTATATGTTTTGTTTTTTTTTCAGTTTAAGGTGAGTTTGCCGATCTCATACAGAGGTAGCAGGATTTTTTCTCCCGGAAACTCGGGTTTTTCATCCCTCAGACAGATAAATTGGTCTTTCAGAACATAAGCAATTTACAGACAAAAAATATAAGTGGTGAGAAGTAGATGGTGGTTGTGTAACGGATGGAAGTGGTGGAGACGAAGTGCTGTTGATTATGTGTCCTCCCTCGATAAGTCTGGATTCCTTGGAGGTGTCACTAAATAATATAAATATACGCCTAAATTCAGATGGTCTGTTGTGCGAAGTTTTCTGCACAAAGACTAAACTTGTGATTTTTTTCCCCCAGTGTGTGTACAACATGCACAATGCAGAAAAATATTTCAAAAGTACTTATTCTGTGTAAAGTGGTCTGGATGATTCCTAACATTGCAGATGTAAACGCTATTCAACATTAACTACCCAGAGGATGCTTCACAAGTGAGGATGGGGCAGAGAATTACAAATGCATTCGACATCAATGTGTCTTATGTATTTCAGAACCAATTTTAGTGTGAATTGAATAAAGTTATCGAAATGTTTCAACAGGATGTATATTTGAGTTATATGAGGTTGAGTTATTTTTTGTTGCAGCTTTAGCAGCAATGTACAAACTAAGCTTGATAGTTTATCTTCATGATGAGATTTTTATCATTTATGAAAAAACACAGAAAACAATGTGCTGCTGTTTCAGCATCTCTTGCATAGCCTTCCGTAATAATTCAACGCTGACTTCTCAAATTGGACTCTTCTACAGAAACTCAAAAGCTAAGAGAAATCAACCAATCATAAATCACTTATTTCAACAAAATATTCTCAAAAGTAAAGCATGAGTAAATTGATAAGAAATTTTCAAGAATCAGACACTACGTTAACTCACGAACTCCAAAGTGAATTTTAATAATTGCTTACATTAAACGCACTAAGAAATCAATTAATTGTGAATATGAGTTGAGATTTTAAATGTACATAACAATTGGAAATTAGGAATGCTGCCGAAATTTTCTTTACCTTATCTTTCAAGCCCAAACATGCTACCTCTTGTGGTTCTGTCTTGTATGCCCAATCCACTGCGGTCTGTTGTAAGGTAGCAGCAACAAAGGGTACTTCACTAACTGGATGCTCTGGTCCTCCAGCTTCTAAAAGAAGGACTTTTATTGATGGGTCTTCACTCAATCTGTTTGCGACGACAGCACCGGAAGATCCACCTCCCACTGAAAGATGAAATTATACATTTTTAGGCGTTTATTATTTTTCATTTTATGAACTGAAAAATTCATAAGAATTCACAGTGAAAAATATTTTCATAAATAGATTAATTATTCTAATATTCCTTAAATGTTTACGTGAAAGAATACATTCTTACAATGAGCTACACTTCAATCGGACTAATTAATAACGCAATATGATGCAGCCAAATCGTTATCAAATTACTTCGTATTACATGAGTAGTACTGAATTTAAAACAATGCATATAAATAAAATAATGCTATTCTGTATGGCTGTGTTTTCCCTCAGCACTTCGATGATTTCCTTTATTAGTAAAAGTGCATTTTCCTGGTATGCCACAAATTAGATGGCGTGCAAACGTTAGCGCAACATTCATTATTCTGCATTTCTTTTATTCTTGATGTCTGCTTCCCTATTTGCTCGACTCGACAAATGCCACCAGTGCTCAATAGGAACAAGATCTAAGCAATCAGATTTGCCATGGGAGCATGCGGATGTTTCGTCTCTCTACACATATTCTTTTCCCTAAGAAGAATGAAAGAGGAAGTGTCACTGGATGTGGGAAAACAAATCAAGCTTTTAGCTTGGTTTGTCCCCCCCCCCCACACTAGAGATAAGGGAATGGCGTATTCCCTTAATCTCATTATCTAATATCTACTTGCTTTTTATCAATTTTGCATCGCCGAACTGAAGCCTTTTGGCTCTTTACTTTAGTAAATACTTACACGCACCAACCGAGAGTTCGCTTACGAAAAATACAGCTCTCCGACGTATCAAGTCCCTTTTTTTATTGAAAGAGAGTTTTTGCTCTCTTAAGGTTTTTACCTGGTCTCCGAAGAGAACCAAACAGTTCGAAACAGCTGTCAGGCCAGTGAAACCAAATTAAAAAGCGAGTATATGGACGTCTTGGCGTTCATGCTTTCTAAGGTGGTCCGCGCTAGGGCGACTAGTAAATGCCGGTGGTCGTATTCCCATAAGTTCTCTGGTCAACTTATTTTTACGAAACTTTCATAGTTTCTACAAACATTCGGCTTTTAAATAATGCTGGATCTAATATCCACTTGATTTTTATAAATACTGAACCCGATTTTCGTTCTCTTTCACATTTGCTGCCTGTGCAGTCTGAAAGACTTCTCCACACATTTCCACACAATATTGTTCAAAAAATATAAAGATTAGATCCCTTCTTTTTTTCTTGATCATACTTCACAAACCGCATTGTGCTATATTTTATAACCTAGTGTGTAAAGTGAAATACAAACAAAAAAATCCATCGGTTATAATTCATTGCCAATAACCCACAACGTCGTGTTGCCATCCGCTACGTTTGTAAAATTTACCTGATTTTGTTTGGTCGTTTGTGATCAAAAGGAAGATGGTAAATCTGGTTTTGATTCTTTCTGACTTTGAGTGAAGGGTGTGCAGATCTCTGTGAGAAATGGTGTAAAAGGACATATATTCGTTTGATTATGGAAATTCTAAAATTAAGATGGGAGTATCGACTAGCCACTTTATTTTGAACATGTCATATTCTGCAAACTTAAAAATATACACCCAAGTTCTAAACTTCACTGGCAGAATTATTTAAAATCCTCCTACATATTAAAAGTCGGTGATATTTTAAGTTTGAAATTATACTGCTTGTAATGTTTTAATCATTTATTCCACATAATACAGTGCGACAAATCATCAAGCACTATGTAATAGTTTTGGTAATTAGAATAAGTTTACAGAAACTGGTAGACTTCACAACTACCTCAGGCTATATTGCTATATGGATAATATCGCTGTTGGTAATATTGCAGGCTATATTACTAGCTGCACTTTATTTACAATTCTTGTATTTTTCTTCCTTCGTTTTTATTAACTTCCGTGTATAATTTACGAAAATTCTGTCAACAAATTAACAGTCACCATCATACATTTAAGTAGTGATAGTATACAATCATAATCACTAAATCAAATGCATATTATAATTAATCTTTACTTTGAAAAAGGTGATATTTTCCCTAAAGTTCTCTTTGTGGCAGATTTGAAGCGAAATCTGACATACGTTGACCATTCTGTTTTATGTCTAAAATTATTCAGTTAACAATGGTAAAATATGACAGGTCTTTAGTAAACATTTTGATCTTTGGAGATATTTCCCTACTGCACAAAGAAAGACTTCTGAATATTGGGGAATGCCATCGTGGTGAGACGGTACTTTATTTCGATAGCACAACCGCGCATTGACTGATAAACATCCGTTGGTGCCATTGCTTTCGCAACAAGACAATCTATGGACCAACTTGATACTAACTTTCACAATGGTCTTACTGCACTGCATTTTAGACATACGAAGCGAATAGCAGAAAGAGAAGACAAAACTTTCAGCAAAAATGAATTGCCCTTCCCACCAGCTAAACCTTTGAGAATAGGTATAAAATGTTGCAGGTAAAATGCAGGAACAAGAGTAGTTTCTATATGCTTCCACTTTATTCCAATCAACAGGAATCAAACGAAAGCGACACTATTTAAAAGTATTACACCCGCAGTTCACAAAATCTTAGATTTCAAGACTCCTGGACAAAACACCCTCAAGTGAATATAGTACTGTATAAAGATTATGTTAAAGGACAATCTAAAATTATCGTATTCGAAATTCTAGAAATAAGAACGCACTCCGAAACAATGAAATACTCATTTTGTATAAACAATACTTAGCATGTGTGCAGAAGCAAATAAATGTTACCTATAATGTAGTCGTATTCCTTCTCCCAGGTATCTCTGACCGCCGGTAAAATGATCGTTGTTGTCCTAAGGTAAAACAGAGCGAGAAGTGGAGCTAATGCAGGTAACAACGTAGTGATATCCAACATGTTCGATTTTTCCTCCAAGAGTTCCAAGGGTGGCTATATCCCTATATTACATCTAATCATAAAACTGAAGTGCATACAGTACAATACAATTGTAACTAACCTGTGTGGGTTCCTCACTTAAATATTCGCGCTCTCCTGCTTCACGTCACGAATCCTACATTTTACTTTCGTAATGACGTCAGAAATTGGTTGCCTCTGAAGAGGAAGTGCTTAAATTCTGACCGAACGATGCCAGTAGAACTTGCATTTCCTTATATGATTTTCCTTCAAAGTTTCTTCTCTGCGATAGTTGACCCGAATGACAATATTAATTTCGGTTTAGTCAATTAAAAATGAAATGTGCAGATACAAGTTGTCCTTATTTGACTTACTTTAAGTTGAGGCATCGAAGTCGTATAATCAGTGTTTTTCTTTGGGACGAGACACGATGATACACAGTACTAGCACTTTATTAACAGTAGTGGATGACATACTTGGACGGGGTAGGACGTTTCGGAATGCGTAATATTCAGTTTTTTCTGCACATTTATCTATTATTCAAATAAGCTTAGTTATTTAATAAAATGTTTCTCTAAGTCATCTAATAGACAGAGGAAAATGCATTTTTCTCGAGGTCTGTTATTAAGATATTTGTTATATAGAATTCTGTATATCTGTTTATATATTAACACCTTCACGCCAGGTTATGTCTCATGCGAGTAATGCCTTATGCGAGGTTCGTTCTGGAGTAAATTCAGGGTTCTCGTCATTCCCAAGATGTTTGATGGGATGGACTCTGAGCAGGCTAGTCCAATATTTCAACGTTGCTTTGTGGAAAACAGTCTCAGACACGCAGTGCAGTATGACATGGAGCACTGTCATGCTGAAACATGCAAGGGTCACTGCAAATACTTCCACAGCGTCGAATCGTGAAATTATGTCCAGGTAGCCATCAAACATCATGGTTTTAGGAACGAACACCAATGGACCAAGATACCCCCCCCCCAACCAACTGAAACATTCCCATACCATTACTGAGCCTCCAACGAAACTTGACCGTGGGAATAATGCAGTCCTGCCGGAACAGTTTCAAGTGTAATCTCCAGATTCAAACACAACCATAAGAGTGAAACATTTGGAAGCATGATTCCTCACTCCACAGAACCCTTTCAGCACGGTGTAAAAGACCCCAGTCCACACGTTGTTTGGAGTTGAGAGGGTGGGGATGTGTGCCATTTTTTGCAGCAGCTCTGCTGTGGCATGCAACTAAGGCATGCAACTCTCTCCTCTCTGTGCATGTGCGTCTATCGGATAAATTCCCGTGCCTTGCTTGAGGGCAACGTTGCTCTTGTAACGATTTGTCGTTACCCATCGACAGTTCTGAGAAGTTCGCCTCCGATATGACGTGCGGGATGCTCGAACATGCCGAGACAGAGCTCGTCGATCTCGGTCAGTGAGCGGCGGTTGCCTTCCAGGGTGTTTTCCTGCTGCGGTAGCACCATTAAGTGTCCCTTACGAATGACATACAAAACGGTGGATTTCGGTATAGTTAGTCGGGTAGCAATGGACGGAAAGACCACTGATGTGAGACACCCAACTACCATCCCACGCGGAAGTCTGTCAGTTCAGCTGAACGTGGCATCTGGACTTCGAGAACAGTGCAGAACATGCCACCTTTTATTAACAGATTTACGCAGCTGCTCCTTGAATACTAGCACGTGGTAGGATCCGAAATTTGCATGGCACATAAGGTGTCCCAAATAAATTTTTAACATAATGGATATCTGATATGCCAAAAGAGAATATAAGATAGCACCGTGCCTTCTCTGAAGATGAAGTTGAACGGTGGATTGTGACTTTCCACCGACATCGACTATCGCAGATGTTCTCTTCATGTAAGAATACAAAAGTCGTCTTTAACCGTAGAGTAAAAAATGAAAAGAATTACTAAATGTAAAGAAATGAAATAGATTTACCCCCCTTCCATACTTAACAAATTTAAAGGAAGTGAAGTAATGAATGAAGAAAGAAACCTTTTGTGCCAAAGGGAGCTTTTGTTCCTGATGGTGTCAGTATCTAACAGCAAAGACGACTAGCCAATTTGCTGAACTGTTGATCAAGAAAATTACTTTTGTTCGAAGTATAAGTGGCTAATCTGTCAAAAGAAGACTTGGATGTGAATTATATAAAGGAATTGGAACCCTTAGAGTGGAAACGAAGATGGTCATGAAGATCTCTAAAGAATGGGCGAACAGTAAAGTTGCCTATTTTAGCGACAGTAGACCGCAACAGCTAATGATTTTAAGAAAGAAAACTTTCGGTCGAAAGGAAACAGCAGGGCATAGAGCTGTTATAAAACTGCTCAAGGAAGATTAGAAAGAGCTCCTTGTAAATCTGTGTTTAAAAATTTATCGTGAAAAATTACGAATCGGAATAATTTTCAAAGGAAATTTTTTGTCAAAAAAAATAACAGGAAATTGTTATGATGGATTGTAAAAGTGGGGTCACCAAATTATTGAAAGAAAAATTCCCCTCTCATTAATTTCGTGACATTGTGCTAATCGCCGATTACAACTATCGGTTGGTGATATTGTTTGTTGACGCTTTATATCATGTATAACGCTTGGCCAATAAATGCCAGAGAATTGAAAGTGTGAGCCAATTAGTTTCATATTAGACTAGTAAAACTTGAAAGAATTTTAAGCAGGCGATGGGTAGCATCGTGTTTCCGGTTTCTTCTGGCTGATTGGAATAACTATAAGACGTTAGTTCATAAATTTAAAGGAGCAAAGAATTATTAAAATTGAGACCAAAAATGAAAGATGCGCATATGAACTTCATAAAAAAATTACAAACAAACGGATCTTATATTACATTTAGGTTTAATGTTTGATGCTCTTCAAGAATGATCAGACCTAGTTCAGAATTGCAGGTTCGGATATAGATCTCAATATGGAAAATAAAAAATAGTTGTACAACTTTTTTATGAAAGACAAACGGTTGCGGGACAGAAGTTGTTACAAAGATGTTACAAAAGTTGTCGAAAATCTACGACTATAGGAGAATCACTTTAGGACAGATTAGATTACAGAAATTATTCTAACAGACAGAGGAAAATGCATTTTTATCGAGGTCTGTTGTTAAGATGTTTGTTATACAGATTTAACATGAAATCTGTATAACAGATTTCTGTATATCTGTATATCTGTTTATATATTAACACCTGCAGAGAGTGAAGATAAAGAATTGTCATTTAGATCTCAGTTACTGAATAAGTTAAATAAATAACTAGGTAATTGAAAAGCAGATTAAAAAAAACGAAGCATTTCATAGACGTCATGAGTTGGTTACCAATTTCTTCACGTGAATCGGACGAAAATTTTCCCAAATGAATCTGATCGACAACCTAACAAGATCTTCAGAGACACTAAAAACAGTTTCTTCACTACTATATATTAAGAGTACGAAGGTGGTCTGAAAAGTTCTCGACCTAACAATCAACGAATTTATAATTTCAAAATTTTTTATTTTTTTATTTTTCAACATAATATACCTTTAAGACTAATATATTTATTCCAGCGATGCTCCAGCGCGATTATCCCGTCCCTGTAATCTGTAAAATACCCCTCTACAGCTGCAATCACCTCTTCATTCGAATAAAAACGCTGATCAGCGAGGAAGAGTTTTAGTTTTGGGAAGAGATAGAAGTCAGAGGGGCCAAATCTGGGAAATAGGGTGGATGTCCCAATAATTCATAGTGCAGCTCCTTTAATTTTCCCATTGCCAAAACACCTTTGTGGGCAGGTGCATTGTCCTGATGAAAGATGATTATTTTCTTCTACAAACCGGGTCTTTCCTCACGAATTTTTTCGTCTTATCTAGTTAAAAGATCGGAATAAAATTCCCCGGTTATTGTTTTACCCTTTTCAAGATAATTAATAAAAAATACCTTTAGCATCCCAAAACACCGATGCCATGACCTTTCCTGCTATATGGAACCGACTCTTCTCTTTGGCGCTGAACAACTGGCTTCTGTCCACTGTTTTGACTGCTCTTTGGATTCTGGTGTGTAATGGTAAATTCAATTCTCATCCATAGTAATAAATCGACGAAAAATATCAGTTCTATTCTTGTTAAAACCCTCCAAGCACTGTTCAGAAATTTTCATGCGAGTGCGTTTTTGATCTGCTGTGAGCAAGTGCGGCAACCATCTGGCGCAAAGCTTTTTCATTTGCAATTCTTCATGCAAAATATATCCTACACGTTCTTTTGAAATGCCTAATAGTCTCAGCAATTTCATGCACTTTGACTCGCCGGTCATTCAATACCATATCGTGCACTTGATCAATGATTTCTGGTCTTGTTACACTTTTTGGACGTCCTTCACGTGGATCATCTTCAAGGCTGGTATGGCCACGTTTAAACTCGGTAGCCCCTTTTTTAATTGTCGAAAACGAACGAAAAGAGTGCCTATAAGTGTGTACATGCAACAACGGCTACATACAACACTTTTGCTTCAGACAGCTGTATAAAACAAACTGCTTGGCAGAATGACTTGGCACTCTTATAAGGAAAACTAATAAGGAAAATCTGATAAGGAAAATTCATCTGTTGAATGTTTTAATTTTTATAAACTTCTAATGAATTTCTTTTGGTGTTAAACCTTCTTTTACAAAGAATTTTATAACCGCACGATACTCAATTTTATCCATTTCAAGGGATGCGGACAACTCTTTTGCTTCAGACAGCTGTATAAAACAAACTACTTGATAGAATGACTTGGTACGCTTATAAGGAAAATTAATAAGGAAACTGTGATAAGGAAAATTCCTCTGTCGAATGTTTTAATTTTTATGAACTTCTAATGAATTTCTTTTGGAATTACACAAGTGGCGACCTAATCAGTAACCAATTTATTAATAAATAAATTTACATATTAAAAAATTGCTTTATTAAAAATATTTCACCCTCACCACGAGCAAACACCAATAATAAAAGTTTCTTATCTCACAGAAATAACGAGCGCTACCTGCAATTGTCGCGATCATTCTCACACTGCGTTAGATCGCAGTGTATTTGTTTCGTGTAACCATAATTGAAAAAAATATGTTTTTCATATTTTCAACAGTGACACTTGTCATAATTTAGCCTTGTATCTATAATAAATAATTATATATTCTTTTTGCAAAATAAAAGAAGATTTGAAAAAAATAGTTCACGCGTTCGTGTCTCACAGAAATAACGCGCGCAAGCATATGATACACTGCCCACAGAGCAGTGTCAGATTCACTAGTTATGTACAATGAGAAGCGCAAACGAATATCGGCGAGTCTGGCTGCAATTGGCCGAATGTGATAATATCGACACTGCGTTAGATCGCAGTGTATTTGTTTCGTAATCTAAAGCAGTGCTTCCCAAACTTCTGGATGTCAGGGCCCCCTTTGGAAAAATTAAAATATTTCACTGCCCCCTTCGAAAAACAATCGTAATACAGACATATATTATTATAATATTTATTGTATTTATATTCAATACAAAACATACACAGCGAATATTACAAAAATCAAATGCATGTATTACATTTTTAGCATCTTACATACACATTTGACATGCCCCATTATCTCATATTTTTATACAGATAGATATATTCTTATTGTACATTTGCAGTAGAAGCACATGAAACGATTAGTAATAAAGAAAAAAATTAAAAACACAAAAGAAATTTAATAATAATTTAATGTGATGTTTCAATACTGCTACACAAAAAGTCAATATCAGGTGAAATATTTGAAACTGCAATTCTTAGATTTCTGTGATTTTTGTGTGATGTTTCCATTAAAATATAAAAAATAACAAAAAAGAAATAATAAATAATAAAAATTAAATACGTTTCTTTTAAGATAAAAAAATCTACTTAGTCTTAAAATATTTTAAATTTGTTTTCATTATTTCACGGCCCCCTCAACAAGACCTACGGACCCCAAGGGGGCCGCGGCCCACAGTTTGGGAAGCGCTGATCTAAAGCGTTAATCGAACAATTCCAATTATTAACTATTCAAGCAATGTCAAAACATAAGCTGTAACTTTAACATGTACTGCATTTATATAATGTTGAAAGCATTGTTATTATTTATAAACACAAACGAATTTTTTTTTCCATTTTTTCCTTGGAGGTGCTGCAGTGTCGGAGCTTATGTACGGGCCGCAACCGTGTTAAACCTTCTTTTACAAAAAATTTTATAAACGCGTGATACTCAGTTTTATCCATTTCAAGGGATGCAGACAACTCTTTTGCTTCAGACAGCTGTATAAAACAAACTAATTGATAGAATGACTTGCAATTTCACATGGATGCTTAGGACAGATGTACCACTTAGAAAAAAAAAATCTTGCCGATAGTGTTGTTGCCATGTGTGGTCGAGGCCGAGAGCCTTTCAGACCACCCTCGTAGGTCCTCCGTTTACATCATTCGATTCAGCAACATATGTCGATTCGTGACATTCATCAATAGACACAAATACAGTATGGCGCAAAAAAAAAAAAAAAAAAAAAAAAAAAAAACAGTACTGAATAACTACAACGATATCGTATGTTACGGAGTAAACGGATTTATTAATAAAGAAATATGCACATCCACAACTATCCGCGGAATTTTGGTCGAATAAAGAATTAACGACGGTAGACGGCTCAGAATGGCATAGAATCTGCACGTGCTCTTCTATTAATGTGCGGAAATTTATACGGCATATCTCATAGCACGTATACTGAAGGGGAGTATCGAATTTGAGTTTTTTTTTTTTTTTTTTTTGTGCCATACCGTACTTTGTATTGAAGTAAGCGTTCGACGACCTTGTGTTTCAAGACAGTCGTTGCACATGCGAAGGTTCTCTGTTATGTTTGACAAGAAGGATTGGGATATCTGCTAGACATAGCGTAATTTTATTCCTTAGTTCATCAAGGCTTGAAGGCGGGTTATCGTGGAATACTCATTGCTTCAGCATATCCCGAACGATCCTAAATAGCGAACACTATTCAAGATTATGGTTACACCACCGGCTTCTATGAAGTAAGGCCCAATTATGCCATTGCTGGAAACTGTACACCATGCGATGACCTTCCCGGTATAAACAGGTTTCTCGTGGACTAATTCAGGTCTCGAGAAACTAATATTCGGGTTATGGTGGAATACTCATTGCTTCAACATATCCCAAACGATCTTGAATAGCGAACACTATTCAAGATCGCGGTTACACTACCTTCAATGAAGTAAGGCCCAATTATGTCATTGCTGGAAACTCTACATCATGCGATGACCTTCCTGCGTTTCTGTTGGACAAATTCAGGTCTCGAGAAAACAATTTATCATTTGTGTTAATAGTTCGTGGTCTCCTCGGATTGCCTTATATTGCGGTAGAATACTCCCGGTACGTCGGAACCTTTCAATTAAGAAATTGATGACACTATTGCTTGGGGAATAACGCTTACGGAAACAGTGAACGAACTGCTCATAAACATGTTGTGGGCTTGGACCATTTGCTGTACAACTGCGCGTGAACGAAAACAATGCTCAACAATAAACGTGTTTTCTTCGGACGTCAACACCATTGCTACGGCTAAATGTAATGGCGTAGAATCTGCACGTGCTCTTCTATTAATGTGCGTGAAGCTAAACGGCATATCTCATAGTGCGTGTACTGAAGGGGTGGGTATCGAATTTGAGTGCTGTTTTTTTTTTTTTTTTTTTTTTTTGCGCCACACCGCACTTTGTTTTGAGGTAAGCGTTCGACGTGCTGTTCTTTCTCCAGTATAAGTTATTGAATTTTCGTTTTCATTTTTCTCCGCTGTCCGTAGAACTGTGACCAGTTTTGTTAGAAGTAAGTCTGTCTACCCTACATCTGATAAGGAAAATTCATCTGTTGAGAAATATTTTCAACAGTCGCCCACAGACTCTACAAAGAGACAGCTGACACGAGATTCCGTTACTGTAATAACATTTAATTTGCGTTCTATTTGTTTCTGCTAATGAGTTTATGTTTATTTATCAGTTGCTTTATTCATTTCTCCCATTAAAAAACCCGGAAGAAGCATTAGATTACAGGTGAGAGACTATTCGGCTTTATTATTTTTCTGGCGCCCTATGAATGAATAATAAAAATGTCTCTAGCACTAATATATTTTAGTCATCAAGTTATAGTTAACTGTAACCGGGTCAGTTTTTTTATTTTATTTTTAAAACCTGTTAATTGCAATCGTAATGATTTACAGCAGACGTTACTTCAAATTTCCAAATTTTATGCTGAAATTCATCTCATTATAACCATCATAAATTATTAATATTCATCTTAAAATACTCCGGAAGATCAATAAAACAAAAATTATTAAAACGCACAATCTAATAAAAGACATCCGAACTACTTCAAAAACTTCGTAAGATCTTATCATGGACTGCCTCCCTGAAACTACACCAACAGAAAACTTAAGACTCACAGTTTAAAAGTTAGGTCACGCTAATAGCGAATAATAGAGACTAAATGCCATTCATTTCGTAAATCTATCCATCCCCTCCCAAAAAAAAGGTTTTCCACGACCCTCTTTTACCATAATTAGCCAACAAGCAAATCCAAAAGAGAAAATCTCAGAAACCTTGGGATATGTTCAGAAACTTGAACGTACCCCAAGATATTACTCCAATCCTCTTGTCAGAGTATCTACCACCATTTAACACAAAGCAAGAAAAGCAAACTCAGAAAAAAAAAAACTAATTTTTTATAGATCAGTGACGCAAAAAAAGTCAGCAGAAAGTCGAAACACTGAAAGTTAGTACAAATGAAGACATGAGAAGACATAAACAAGGCACAATGGCCGCTAATGATAGTTGCAGGGTAAAAAGTGCTTTTATCTGCATCAAAAGAAAGAACGATTACATTTGAATATTGAGCTTCACACCTTAATTATTGATCTACTCACTATCCTCCAATGGGGCGAGGACAACCTTGTTACTTTCAATGCCACCAAAACACAGTCTTGCATTTTCTCGCGCAAAAGAGATTCCAGCTCACACACTATTCTGATTAATTTCTAAATTTTAGACTTATCTCGAGGACAAATTCAAGAATGATCAACAGGCTCAAGAAAGAGAAGGAGATGATTATATAAATAACCTTATAAAAACATGATTTTTTTTCTTCGTTTTGGTTTTTTCATGAAAACACTTGTTAAGAAAATGTACGTTGAGAAGGAGTGTACAAAAATAAGATAGAAAATTCAAGTTATCATCTTCAATTGTTACTTCCGTTAGATATCTCTTTGGAAGGGGGGGGGAGAATCTATTACATATTATCTTGCTTTTGATACAACACTAGTGCAAGAAAGGTGACGGGAAAATGAAGAATTCGAGCAAACGTGCATTCCACAGATGCTACTAAAATATAGAAAAGAAAACTGTGGCACTCTTAAATCTCCATGTCAGAGCCTAAAAAAATATAAATATAGAAATCAACTTCGATTAAGAATAGCCTAAAATAGACTTAACTATTGCAATTATGATAATTGCAGATATTATTATAAATAAATAAAATAAATGAATATAATATATAGAATAATAATCACTGCATGGTGTAAGAGTACGTTAACAATTAACATCTCTGAATGTTAAAATATGTACGTCTGTTTTGCTTTTATTATATTTTAAACTAATTTTATTTTTATTGTAAAATAATATAATAAATAGCAATATAGTATATAATTTATTTCATGAAATTACTTTATACAGTAGTGTATTGTAATAAATAATAGAGCATGAGAGTACTGTGTTTTTGTACGCTTAACAGTAAAATAATGATCTGGAAACAACACGCATGGAGCAAAAGTAAGTTTCTAAACTGCAGCTTTGTTAATTGGTCGATTCACTTTGAGGAAGCAGGGGAAACTAGGCGATTAACAACAAACTATTCAAATTCAGGAATTGCCACAAAGCGTTTCGAGGATGGTTCTTCAGTTACATAAGTTATGGAAGGTTTAGACTTATCTTCAGCGAGTGAGGCGCCATCAGGAGTGAGCTTTATAAATTTGCATTACATTTAACTCAGTCTGCAAAGCTTCCTTCGCTTTTCTGCATATCTCTTAGCAGGCAATTTCAGCTTCCATCCTTCTGTTACTTTGCTAAGTGCTTTCATATTGTTGCTTATTCCCTCCACCAACGTTATTAGCAGACATAAATGCCTTTGCCAATTTTTCCACTGGGAACTTTTTTTGGGCCCCCAACTTTATCGTCTTCTGCGTGTTTTCTCTTCTTCTGTAACTGAATGTGCTGCTATAAGATATTCATTTGAGAGCTCATCTTTCACAGATTCCACCAGATGCTTTACATCTACATTCCTTGTAAAAAGCAAAATATTATATTCTCTCCAAACGTCTGATAATTTTTCACCACCAGTAGCAGAAATAGCCCCAGCAAAATTTCTTAAACTTAAATACCTTGAACGTAGCAAAAACAACCTGGTCCGAGAGGTGGCATTTGGTAAACGTGTTAAAAGATGGCCATCGTAAGTACTAATGGTAGAGTGTTGCTTATATCGTAATTTGAGGACTAACTGTATATGCGACAGAAGGTGGCAATGCTGACCGACATGTTTAGACAATAGAACCACCGTAGTCCACAGCTGTTTTGCCTGAGGGTGCAAGACGACGTGTTCGAGGAGTAGGGAGGGAGGGAGAGGATTGGCGTATTCCATGGCAGCTAATGATCCCCGGTCCTCTCTCCCCCCGGGGGGGGGAGAGGAAGGAGGGGAGAGAGAGAGAGAGAGAGAGTTACATGTTCATCGTACCGTACCCTTAGGTCGTGTGAGTGGGGCGATGATGCGTTTTTGCATTCCTAAGCTTCGGCAGGGTCTGTTTTTGTGAAGTGGTAGTTTATGTCTATGTTGAGCTGAGATTTTGTGTGGCGGAGGAAGATAACTGGGGTTGTAGACTTTCCAAGTGTGACATCTTTATGTGGTTGGATTTTGAAGGAAGTGTTGTAGTATTTTGTTTCCTGGAGGGGACGGTGGTCATCTGTTGTGCTGCTTGATTTCTTGAAGGTTGAATGATATTTATTTTCCACTACGCAGCATCGAATGTTGTTGAAGATTGAGGATTGTGTTTTCTGATATTGCCAAGAAAGCACCACAGCTTTCTTCAAGAAAACTTAATATTTTATGTGAGGCCATTAAAAGGTTTGTCTGCGTTTCACCTGTATTGGCTCTCCAAAGCACAGCGGAAATGATTCCTTTTTTCAACTATTCTAATTTGGACAGGTGACTGTTTGATGTGTTTGTAGAATGTTATACCGTATCTTAGTATTGTTTCACAGATGCTATGGAGAATAATTTTCTTATGTCGATTGGTATAAAATCCTTTACTTGGAACAATATGACTGCAATAATGGGAAGTTTCTTTTGAAGGTATTCGATGGGTTCAGTCCATCTAAGATAACTGTCAATGTTAGGCATTTAACATGCGTTAAGGGTGTAGTTTCAGGATAAAGGCATCGTTTGGCATTGATAATACAATGATGCGTGCGACTGTACAGTGCAATTGTTACTGGATATGTGACTCTTGGGTTATTAATAATTAACATTTGATTTTTGTATTGTTTATTATATTTGAATTGTTATGAAAATATTTTATTAATTCATTCAGATATTGTTGTGCCTTGGAGATGCTTATATAGATGTCTGTGGTTGTTAGCAGTACAGTATCGTCTACACTACAAACTGATGTATGGCTCTGTATAGAATCTGTGAATATCATTTATGCATATGTTAAAAAGGTGAGTGATAATATTGTGTCTTGTGGGACACCGTGTTCAGTTTGCATACCTTTATTATAATTGGAACCTATTTTTGTTATCCGAATTCTGTTTGTAATTCTTTAACCAGGAGCGCAGTTTAACGGGAATTACAATGGAGTGTAAATTGCCCAGTAATATTTAGTTATCGTGTGTATCGAATGATTTTTTGATCTAACATTATGCGTATGGCAACTTTGCTTTTATCCAAAGCTTTATACAATATTTGTCGTCCGTAAATATCTCCTAATAACATAATTGTGCTTTTTGTTTTTGGAATCCGTATTGCTTTTTTGAGCTTATATTGTATTTTTGTAAGTAATTTTGTAGTTGAATATGTACTATTTATTGTAGTACTTTTGAAATAATGGGTGGATTGGCAATGTGTCTGTAGTTTTGTATGTCGGTTTTTTTTATCCTGCTTGTAGAAAGGTGTAATTACTGCTGCTTTTAATTTGCTAGGGATAATACCGTTAAGTATTCCATTAATTAGTTTCAACAGTACCGAATGTAGATGGTGAAGATGTGTTATAAGATCTGTTAGACTGATTTTGTGCATTTTTTCCATGTAAAAATCGCTGGATTTCGATGTGATTTCTGCCGATTTACGATATTTTATGCGATATCTGACCAAAATTTCGAGTACACAAAGCGCTTCTTTAGTACTATGTGACTACAAAGCTGGTGGATAGACTGGGCTTAAAACGGAAGTCATAGAGGGCGCAGAAATCGTCAGTATTTTAGAGTTATATATTATGATTCAGTCTGCTGCTGATGACAGACGGCTCTGTTTTATTCTTAATTAAAGCGAATTGTCGATTTTTAAAAATTTATTTCAATATCACGTTAGTAAACTTTAATTTGAACTACGCTATTGTAAACTCCTGAAACCTCGTCCTGAATGCCATGTGCTGGCTAACACTGCATTGAAACAAAGCACAACATTCAAGTAACAATTACAAAGCAGTATTTGTGCACTAGATGATATTTTCTTGATTTCTGATTTTGGAAAATAGTGTAAATCGCCTCCAGCAGTGTTTAAATTCAGATTTTTGAAAAATTCACAAGGAAAAATGCACAAAATACCAGTGCATATATCAGTATTTTATACTTTTTTTTTTTGTTGTGTTGCATGGAACTGTAAATGGTATAGGACACAGAAATATTTGGTATTTCATAGCTCCATATTATGTAACTATGAAATAGAACATTACTAACAACACAGGATGACGCTGTGTTGAAATTTTCTGTCCAATGTTTCTATTTCTTTTCAAATGAAGTCCTTATTAATTACAACTGTGGTATAATGTAAACGACGCAAAAATAGACACGCACTGTGCTGGTTTATTAATTTGTGTGTTCAACACTCCTGTGAAATTAGTGATTATTATAAATTTGATTGTTATTTTCTGAGAATAATTAGTTTTTTTGTCATGTTGTGATGATTTTTTTTTTAAATTAAAGTATTCAATATAAAGGGTGTATAAAATTAAAGTACCCCTGGTCAGAGCAACCTGTAGAGAGAGAACTAGCAGACGAAATATCTTGAAACGTGGGGAGTACACTAACCAGATCAAGTGGAAGCGATTTTGAAACTAAAAAAAAAGTCCGGAATTCGTAATATGTCTTTATGAGTAGGAAAAAATACATTAACATGAACGGGATGGTATGTCATTGTGAAATGATCGAAAGTCAATGAAAAACGAAGTAAATAAACGATTATGTTTATTTTGCTGAGTTCATAAAATAATGTGATACAAAAAAGCATCACATACAGCTGACATGCTGCAAGAAACTGTCAAGGAGATCCGGATGATCAATAGGAGTGACTTTAGCTGATACCCAGTGGTAAGCTATAAGGGGCTCGGTAGAGCCCTTTGTTAAATAATTTTTCTCAAATTTGCGAGCCCCTTGTTCTTCTTGTTTACTATTTTATTTTTTCAAAAAAAAATTTTTTTTTGAAACATATTAAGCAAAAAACGTATATGGTAACCTTATAAGGTTACCGTATAAGCTCCATATCGTTGTGCATGGCGCTATTGTTACCCTTCTCCTTTTTTTTTTTTTTTTGCTCGACGATGCGAACCCTTTGTTAAAATTTCCATAGCTCGCCACTGCTGATACTGCCATACAGTATTGTCTGCAGTGGAACGTAACTAATTTGTCGAAAGGTTTAGCACATTATGTGAGATTTTGCCTTTCAAATCTGCCAGGTGAAGAACTCTTTCCCGATACACCATTCTTTTGAGGTAACCCCTAAGTCAAAAATCACAAGGGGTTAAGATCTGGTGAACAAATTGTTCGCCAGATCTTAAAACATTTCTATCCGCTGTGAAATGTTGACGCAATAATTGTTGAACCTCACGTCCTATGTGGGGAAGTGATACATCTTGCATTAACACTCTGGTATTCGAGCATCCTCTTTGCTGCAGTTGGGAGATGACGAAACTGCTGAACATATCTCAATAATGCGAATCCGTGACAGTGGGTTTCGATGGGATTCTTTGAAGAAAAACTGCCCTATAACAAACTTGGCCGTAAATTTTATCGGTACTGTTGAAATGCATGGGAATTCTCTTCAGCTCAGATGCGGGTTTTGAGTGTTCACTGTTCGGCAAACATGAAAATGCTCTTCATCACTCCATAGTATGTTCCAAGACCAGTCCTCATCCGCCTTTATGCATGCCAAAAATGTCGGTCGCCGGCATCTCCAGTTTCCGAGTTTATACGGGTAGCAATGCAACGCTTTACGCAAAGTTCTCCATATCGTTGTGCGTGGCGAAGCTAATTGCCATGCTACGACACGTGCGCTGCATGAACTACAGCATTCTCATTCGACTACTCAACAACTGCAGTGTCTTTAGGCATCTGAAGTCACGCAGTGCTGCAGCATTTTTTCCATTCAGGCCAAGCGAGATCCATCCGCAAGTAGGATAACTGTAGAGTCAATCTCTCTCTCTCTCTTCCGTTTATACTGTCTTACCGCTGACGTGGTATGTAAAATTCAGTATCTTTTCTAGCTCGCAGAGCGTATTTCCCCTATCGGCCATCTTTAAACTATTTTTTTTCAACTGTCAATATCTCTTCCGCACCCGCCCTGCTTGATGGTGTTTTGTCGACCGGTTCTCTCTACAGATTGCTTTGAATTGAGGTATTTTAATTTGCAACACCCTCTATTTCTGATATTTTGTGGGATTACTGTAAATATTCAAGTTGTACCGTAAAATAGTGCCAAAACATCACAAAGAACAATAGGGTTTAATTTTAAACACGGACGTATTTATTCATTCTGTCTTGTAACCACACTGAAAAATTAGATAGTCATTTGAAATAAAAATTAATCACCACCATCTTAAAGACTGGCAACTAATATCTTATTTAAGGCCACTTTTAGCTTGTAACTTTCAGGGTCCCTCTACGGTTACCTAAATTCATCAGATTACTACTAACTCACAGAACTCTAATAACCATGATGTTACGAGTGGATATGAGTTAGTAATTTTTAATGGTGTGTATTGAGCCATCTATTGTATAATGACTAAGCAGAGAGTAATAATAAATTTTTTTAAAAAAATCTGACATTAATCCATTTTTCTAATTGAAGTTTTTTCAATTAATTCAAAAATATGCTGAGCTTTAGAAGTTGTCTTTAGAGGATGAATTCTGAAATTATATTTCCTGATGAATTTGATACCGAAATCTTTCTTGTCATTCACCATTTCATGGTAAAGGCTTATCAACTTATGTCCTTTGATGTTAAAATCTTATCTAATCGGATATACTTGCCTTTCTCAGAATATATAATCAGACTACCAGACATCTGATTGCTCTGCAATAATTCACTGTAGTTTTAGCAGCGACAAGAGAGGGTTTACTTTTAACATTTCATATTTCAAAATCTTTTAATGAATTGGTATTCTCGTTCTATCCATTGTTTATGAATACATTGCTAATAATTTGTAATTCTTGTTTAAGAACTTCTTTATTAGAGCAAATTGTTATAGCTTTGTTTTTCAGGGTGTTGATGACTCCAATTTTTGTGAAGGTGGTGATAAGAGTTAGCATGTAGGCTTAAGGTACACAAGTAGGTCGAAACGTCAGGTGATTATTAAACTGAAGTTTTAGTGTAACATGGTAGTTGTTTCCATAAGTTATTAAATGAATTCTGATCACCGTGTAACTATGAAAGAAGGGATCAACAACAAATATTTCATGCTCACAGACTGAGGTTTAAAGCCCATTTAAAAAGTATATTGTTAAGAGCATGTAAAGAGAATATACTAAAGAATATACTAGAGTATTTTATATATGAAATAATATACTACAATTAATATAGGAAATATAATAAACAGTGAAAAAAGTTATGTTATGAAAACTCACGTACAAGTTGGTAACTTATCTGAAAGGACTGGAGCTATGTTCCTTCGAACATTTGGTAGTCCACCACATTCTTCAAACATGCATTTTGAGTGATCAATTCAGTGTAAGAGAATACAAATGGAGATCCTGAATCAGTATTTCAGGGTGGGCAACAACTAGTATATTTGATATAATTTGACGGTTGGATTCACGTTTAGTTGGATTCACGATTGTGTTGTGCAAACTAAGTACAAAAATACCGAGCGTCTACACCGTACTCTCCTTATTTTTATATCCTTCTCACTCTTACGAGAAGTCACAAGGCCCATGACAAAGAAATCCCATGTGTAGGCTAGGGTCAGAAGCAGCATAATTTGAAATTTTCTTTTCATTTATAAAAGCTCTCCCATGACAACATTCTCATGACATTATTTCTGGGAAAATTCCCATGTAGTATATTGGAATTATACCTAAGTAACAGGATGAAAATACTGATATTATGGAAAGTCCAAAGAAATCGTTCAGGGACATTGATACAGGCATTTTCTTCGGCTGTGTGTTATATTCCATATTATATTCTTTAGACTGTTAGTATATTTAATAGTGGTCGTTAGCATTTTCATAAGTATATTTCTCTTTAAAAAAGTCTTTTGAGATATCTTCTCTAAATGTACTTTAGCCAACAGTTTCTGTGGAAAAACAGCAGCACTGAGATTTCTGAAAGTGTTTTGGTTGCAGACCCGGTCGTCTGATGCAAATCATGCACTGGATTTGTATCCACGTAGTCTCCTAATTCGGTATCTTCTAGTTGGCGGATTTTTTTGTTTTTGGGTTGAAAAATCCAGTTTCAACCCAAAAACTGGGTTGAAACTGGGAGAGAAAAACCATATCATATCCTTACTTTTTAAAGATTTTTCGCTTCTTAAAGGGGATTCATTGCAGGTTTTCCCATTCAAAGGCCATCGTTCATATCAACTGAACTACGGAGGTACTGAACTCTGAGACTGTCCTAGACTCCAAAAGTTATGACAAATTTTTATTATTTTTTTTTCAAATAGGAATTTCAAGATCTTATTACCACTGTCCAATCACCTTTTTGCTATCTTGATAATAGTTTTATGAGTACTTCCATTGATTTCTAGGATGAGGTTATGTCTTCATGTATTCACCTGTTGATAATGTTGCCTATATTTGATCTGGAGGTTGACACATTCAGTGCCTCTGAACCTTTTAAGAGCCAAATCGGTATTTGGGTATGTGACACTGTCGCTTCTAAATATTTTAGAAGCGTGTAGAGGTGCAGGCACTGCAAAATTCTGATTTTTGTGATAATGACAAGCTTCTGTGATAAATGAGTGGTACTGAACGTGGTATACAGTTAAGCAAAAAAGACACTTACTTTTTTTATATCAAGAACAGACAGACTACATCATCTGACATCTAATGAATACACCTGATTTCTATACACATTTTTTCGAGCTGTAGTTGTTAGTGTATCCAGATGTACATTGGAATATGGGTATATAAATTACGATGGTCACATCAGATATAATAACGCAGAGTATATTTGGTAATCACAGCGTGCATATCTTTATGTTTCCTACTCTAAAACAGAGACACTATCTCAATAATTATTTCAACATATTGCATTTGTTTAGTAATCATGCCCTTTTATCTAAAGGTAAAATTGCAGGGAAGATGAAGAAAAATTGATGGCAAAAAAAAAATCATTGACATCAGCTCATCCCAAATTAAAATATGACTGTGTTAAATGCAATGTAAACTCAATCATTAAATGCCATTTGTTGAAACCAGTACTAAAGTCTTAACCCAGATAGTTTCAATTATAGATAGCTCATATGATTATCTAATCCAATAAGTTGAACACTATGTGGAAGTAATCAAAATAATTTTTTTTATTCGGAAAGTGACATTAATTTATCTATTAATATGCCGTCAAGTGCAATGGGATATAGAGAAACATTTCAACACACAGCCGCTGATACTCTGAAAACTCAACAATTTATCGATCAACATGCTAACCTAAATCAACACTTTGCACAAATCATTCAGGGGAACTTTCCTACAAGAGGATGGGATTTTGTAGATGGAAAGTAATAGAGTCGATTTATGTTTTCCACACTGCCATAACCCCATTTCGTGCGAACTTTAGCACCTTAATCAGAATTAAAGTATTTGCATTAGCGCAATGTTTGAACTAAAAATTATTCACCTGCTAAATTATGATTTTTTTTATAAATTAATAGTTTAATTATATAGGAAATTATTCAACTTCCTAGAAGTGCACATAAGAAATGTACAGCATTATTGAATGGCATCACAGAATGTTCACTGAAGTTAACTTGCTAGTTAACTTAAAGAGAACTAAATTGTCATTTCCAATAGAAATCGCATATTTCTAAATAAAACCTTGTTTTTAGATTTATGTAATATAGTTGCCACCTCTTTCCACACCCGTATGCTGTTCAGTTCGCAGAATACTGATTGTTCGATTCTCTGTTCCGTGTACGAAACACCCACCTCTAAGTTTGCCGAGGTCCATCGACAAACCCCGCTTCAACAGAGACGAAAATCACCAAACATGCCACCAATTCTCTTGTTTTGCCAGTCTTGCTGATAGAATGCAGTCTTTCAGACTTCATTCTAGCAGCAAGCAAGAAAACAAGGCCGACAACATCGATCTTAACTGACAATAAACTCCCAATTCCAATCTACACCGCAGTTCCGTGAACACACACGGCTACAGTCAAAATATACTATGGCAAGGAAGGCAACAGGAAACCACCTGGATCATAATCATCTCCCTATACTGAACAATGGACTCCATTCTTTAAAGTCTTTTATAGGAGGCAAGAAAAACAAAAACAGAGAAAAACTACAACTTCCTGTGGACTAAGGATATTTATGACAGAATGAAAACACTCCAGTTTATATAATTGCAAGAGAATACGACCTACGCAGTCTACCGGTATAATACATTAACCCTCCCCATCTTTAAGAACAAGATTTGAAATTATTTTAAAAACTATGTTATGGAGACTTCAAATCTAGGCAAACATATCCAGTCATAAAATATAAATTTCAAAGTCTTTGATTCTTTGAAGAAATTGACGGACATTTCCACCAATACCGCTGTAAAATTTTGGTATAATAGTATTATCGGCTTTAATTCTGACGGCTGCCAGCTATACGTCTACGATTTATTCATTCCCTTATGCTCTACAGGTTGGCAGAATTAATTTGTTTTTCGACTGCGACAGCCAGACTGTACTTCCAGGGTGCGGAATTGAAATCTGGAATAATGGCAATGCAGGTACTCGTAACTTTAACAAAAATTTCTTATTACCTTATTAAATACTAGGCTAGTCGTGACAATTTCCTACTACCAGACAGGTTTGTAATTTTTTTTAGAGATAGTGCATTGGCAAGAATCAGATCAGTATGTTGTTTACAAGTCATTTATTCTTACCAAGAATTGCATGTACATTCGGGACAAATAATTAGTAATAGCTACCTTTCATCATCTACGTAAATCTTGACTATCATTCACTAGTTTATAACACAATACTATACAATATGCTATCAGACACAGTATTTTACATATTTAAGACACACTTAACTCATGCCTTTACACAACTGCGACAATCCTTAGCACAAGAGTATCAACATATTACAGTTACTCAAAGATCTTCTTTTACAGACAGTCCATTGAGTTCAGTGAACATTTCGTTATGATATCACACACCTTGTCTTGATTAGGACGAATCTTGTTCTCTCTAGGAAACACACCTCATGCTTGATGGCGGTACTGTGCGAATTCCGAGTGATGTCCCTTCCTTTCTCCATCTCTGTAGCCGATGACACGAGCTATTCTACCGGGAAAGACTCCTGGGGAGACCTGGACTTCATCTGCGAGACTTTTCCATCGGTTCCCGGCCAGAGATGCTGTTGGTCGTGGAAAAACACTGCAACTTTGGAACTTCTCAACTCTCGGAACACTCGGGAACTCCGGGAGGTGGAATTCCGTGGGACTCCAGTGAACCACCCCCCCCGTGAACGCCGTTATCTATTCAAAAAGTCGCTTAAATAATTCTCAGGCGTGGCGAAGTCACTTTTACGCGCATTTTCCCGAAGTCTTTGTTCTTGATGATTTTCATCTTTCGCAAGTCTTTGCGATCTTTTGTTTCTTACTAATGTGGGCAATTTTTTCCGCAAAGAATTCCCCCCTCCCCAATTTACCGCAAAGAATAATTCTTTTCTTTTGTGTTGAACACAATAGCTTTACAAGTAACATTAAATCACACATACATTATACATTTAAATTTTTCATTTGTACTTTTACATTAACTTTACATTATATTTTCTGTGATATTCTGATATCACAGAAAATATAATGTAAAGTAAAACCGAGTATGGTAAGTTATAGAATGTAGTGCGAAATTTTACACTGACTTCATTATCATACACACAAACAGAAGTATACAGAAACACTGGCTTATGTTGATAACAGTGCTCAAGTACTCCTTGACAAACATAGACGTACTAATACTGACCGAAGTTGCCGTAAACGACACAGAAAGTTATGCATACAACATTAATAACTGTCCTGCAACGTATGCAGACTTATATCCACAACTACAACTTATGCAGACCAAAAAAAAAAAAAAAAGGAGGTGGCATTTATCAAAGAAAAATACAGTGTGACCGAAAAACAAACTCGTTTCGAACATGCGGAAACACTAATATTGGAAATCACAAATAGCGACAAATATAGCTTCAACACAATAAAAATAATATACACTTCCTCAGATAATAATCTGCTGACCATGAATTAGGATCATGGTTAAGTAGCAGTGAACCCCATACCACACGTCGGCTCATCCTAATAGGAGACATTATCATAAATACGCTTGATCACGCTTCTTCAACAATTAACAAACACCTTGATATACAAAGCCAGTACAACATAAACTCTACCGTAAACCACAACAAGAGAAGAATATATTCTACAAATAAGAATATATATTCAGAAATTCACTAACACAATCATGCATTGACCATATCAACATACGGTCTCTCATCTAAACATGTACATCATCAGCGATTAGCGTCAGAATTGCCGATTTGACTTTGTTGCAACTTCATTTCATTGTGTCACCTCGCCTCTCCAACCACCGTAAAACTCGACAAAACGCGATCATATTAAATAGCAATGTCGATAACCTTGTAAAAAATAGACTGGAACTGCCTACTTAAAATAAATGATCTTGTAACTTTATATGAGGACTTCCAACTATTGCTCACAGACATATAAAAAAGTAACAAAGCCTACATAAACAAGGTGTCAAACCGACAATAATCCATGGATAAATGGCGATATTCTTAATAGTATTACTGTAATGGAAAATCTATGGTAAATACTAAAAAATCACCCAATTAAACTCATCTACAAACATTATATAAAACACATGAAATCAATTCGTAGGGCGAAAAGACACTACTACTATCAACACTTTACGGAATATAATGAAAATATGAAGCAAACATGGGATTCACTTAAGGAATTACCAACTAAAAAAAAGAAAACTTCACCCCAAGATTTTATCTCAAAAAGCTTTGGTCAATATATGATCAAGAAGGAACTAGTAGACCTATTCAACTACTCCTTCACAAACAATATCACACAACTCAAAAAACATGATCTATCAATGATCGACAACAAAACAAAAAATTAACATCACAAAGCCAACAGCAAGCCATGTATTTTTCACCAGTAACAAAACAGGAACTGGAGGAAGCGCTCTTACAGCTGAAAACTAAGACTACCCTAGGAATAGATAAAATAAGACTCACGGACCTTTTAACAGAATTTGAACAAATAAATCCTATATTCCTGAGGCTCGTGAACATAATATTCGTAACTGGTATTATTCAACAACAAATAAAAACTGCGATAATTATGCCAATTTAAAACATGGCAAAAGAAACGATACACAGAACTCCAGACTAATAGCTAACCTAACAATCCTCTTCGAAATGCTTGAAAAAATTACACACACCAGACTACAGAACTATTTAGCGAAGTGCAACATTATCTCACAAAACAAATTCGGCTTACAGGAAACCAAAAGCAACACCACTTTATTAAAAGATATTGTCGATACCATAAACATAGCAATCGATAAAAACAACTTTGCTGTCTTTATACTTATTGACTTAACTATAGCTTATGATACACTTGAATATGCCATACTGAACAAATTATACTAAATCGGAATAAGAGGTGCACTGCATACCTGGTTCAGGAATTATCTCTCAAACAGAACACAAGTAACAAAAATAGACACATGTTAGCCGGAGTATACAAATAAAACTCGGCGTCCCATAAGGCGCCATATTATCACCTACTCTATTTAACATATACATTAACGGCATTCACAACTTTACCACACGAAGTAAAATATATCAAGATGAGACTGCGCTACAAGAAGTGCACAAACACATCAACACCTCTCTTTCCAAAGCACAAGACCTAAATGAAATCACAACATGTTGCTTCTACCAAAACCCAAATGTAATGAATAGCACCAAAACGCAGATGTTAATTAGATATAATCCGAGAATCATTCGGCCGGCATCACTATCGCTGTCCTGTCACGCATATTGCTGCATTAACAACACAAACAGCTGCAAGACCCGTAACATATGCAAAATGCCTTGGCCTTTGCATAGATTTCCACCCACTGTAAATGGACAAAACATATAGAATACCTCATACTAAACCTGCATCATGGCAGTAAAACTTTTCCAAGTAAAAGATATGATTACATATAACATAAAAAACTTTAATATCACGGTATTTGCAAATCACTGCTTAGGTACTGCATGACAGTCTGTGCAAACACATAAAAAAATCAGAGAATATTAATGCCTACTTTATATCAATAAAAATACCAAACAATATAAATAGTGTATGCTAATCTCACTCTCTTCATAAAAGCCAAACCTAACTTCGAGGCAGCTGGGATTAGCACGGCTTAAACAAATATTCCTCATTCCTTTCCTTTAGTGTTACACGGTGATCGGCATTCATTTAATACAAATTATGGATTTATAACCGTGTTATAAATAATTAATTTAATTTCCCGACGCTTCGATCTTCATATCAAGGTCATCATCTGGTGTATACACATATATAAACAGAGAACAGCTAAATTATATTTCATATAATATGCTGAAGAGACAATGATTTGATCAGCAGTTATTCTACTGGCCTGACCTCTGGTGAAAATAAAATAAAATTACAATAAATAAATTAACTACATCAATGCTATATTGTATTTAAGACAACATCAGAGAAATATTCTTTCATATTATAAATAATCATTTCATGTTTTAATTCATGTTTGTTACAGTAAAAATGATGTCCTAATTTAAAATGACAATTGTTATGTTAGATTTGGGATTCTGGATTACCTATGGTCCTATTTATAATTAACTCTTTGGGAGAAAGGGTAGAATATGTGCCTTCCATATGTTTCAGAATTTTAGACCATGATTATTGTTAAGATAAGGGTGATTGATAAGAATCTCACAGGCCTCCTTAAATTTGCGTTCATACTATGTTTTGGTGTGATGTAAAGAAATGGTGCTTTTCCAGTCAATTCTATGTAAAATGTTCAAGGCATGATTAGAAAGGCTATCTTGATAGTTATTATATTTAATGTGTTGTTTATGTTCCTTTTCTTTATGATAGGAATTGTGCGTTCTGTTTCCGCTATATAGGGCAAATTACAAGTGCAATGAACGCGGTGTACTCCAGGATGGGCCAGCGGAGGGAGTGACTCCTTGGATGAATTGAGTAAGTTCTTTAATTTTGTAGGAGGTTTAAAGGTGGCTTTAAGGCTGTATGTTTATGGTATTCTGTTTATTTTGTCAGATATCAGTTTAATGTATGGAATGGTTGCAGTTTTGTTGCAGTCTTGTTCATTTTTGTTTTTAAGTGAGGACTTAAAAACAAATTCCGACTCATATGGAACGCACATATACTACCCACTTAACCTTTTCCCCTAAGAGTTAATTGTAAATAGGACCATAGGTAATCCAGGATCATAAATATAATATAACAATTGTCATGTTAAATGACATCATTTTCAATCTATCAAAACTATCTATATGAAAGAATTTTTCTCTGATGTTGTCTTAAATAAAATATAGTTTGATGAAGTTAATTTATTTTATTTCATTTATTTAGTGTAATTTGATTTTATTTTTACTGGAGGTCAGGCCAGTAGAATAACTGCTGATAAAATCATTGTATCTTCAGCATACTATGTGAAATGTAATTTAGCTTGTCTCCTTGTATATATACGTGTATGTGTATACTCCAGATGATGACCTTCATATAAAGGTAGGCAAATTAAACTAATTATTTATAACACGGTTGTAGAGTCATACTTTTATAAAAATAATAATAATCCTCAAGAGCCAATGCCTACAAATAACTTCCAAGTCACAATACCTTAGCTGATAATTTTTTATTATTTTTTAAAATAATAATAATAATTTATTACATTTTTTTGATTACGTATGATACAACATTACATACATTTGTTTACATATGAAACAACATTACTTACATTTGTGCGTATGATACAACATTACATACATTTCTTTACATTTGATACATTCATGTATTCTGATAATAATAATAATAATACGTTTTTTTTCGCAATAATATTTATAAAAATTTATAACATATGATACATACATTACATACTTATCATTACATATGATACAACATTACATACATTTGTTTACATGTGATGCGTACATTACATGCATTTGATTATATATGATACATTTATTTATTTATTTATTATCTATTAAATAATAATAATAATAATAATAATAATAATAATAATAATAATTTTATTAAAATTTATGATTACATATTTAAATTACATGTGATACACACATTGCGTACATACATACATTTGATTACATATGATACATACATTACATATGATTCATACATATCATATGATACATACATTACATCCATTCGATTACATACGATAGAGACATTACGAGCATTTGATTCTATATGATTCATACATTACATTGCATTACATGCATTTGATTACATATGATACATACATTGATTATATATTTTTTTTAAAAAATTCAATCCTTTTTATTATTAAAATTATGATTACATAGTGATTACATATTTACAATTGGTTTAATTCTGTATTTTTTTAACAATAAAATTCGTACATATTTTTCTTTCTTTTTTTTTTCTGTATAATGTATTAATAATAATAATAATAATTTATTTTTATTTTATTTTATTTTTATAGTTCTTTCAAATATTTACATATGTACAATGATCATCAGTCTATTCAGTATATTATTTTACAAGGTTCAGCACTTTGTGCTACATATAATGAGATTTAAATAGTAATGTTGATAACAGTTTTTTTTTAATATAACAATCATAATAATAATTTACAATTATATTGTTCAGAGTTACATAAGTTGTATAATATTACATGTTGTGGTTTACTATTTTTTTTTTTTCAAGTTTGAAAAGGTGTGATTATACAACAGTATTTACACATATGCAATCTGAATATTATGTGTCCTTATTTTCACAAACGTACGGTGTAAACTCATGATTTACTTTTAAAATATTTTTTTTTTAACATTGCATACATTTGTTACAGTTATTATATACATTACATGCATTTGTTACAATAATTATATACATTACATTCATTTGTTTACATATGATACATTACTTACATTTGTTTACATGTGATATTTACATTACGTACATTGGTTTACATATAATACATATATTGGTTTTCTTGGGATACGTACATTACGTGCCTTCGGTTACATATGATACATCTTGGATGAGAACTAATTTTTTTTTCCTTTCATCTTCGAAGCTTAAATGTAAGCTTATCTGAGGATGACACCAATTGGTTATTATGTATTTTTTTTTTTTTTTTGCTGTGTTAGGATGCTACGGAATCTATGATTGAGAAATTCGCGCGAGCGCCCTCACACGCACATGCACGCATGCACACACACACGATCGCACGCGTACCCCCCCCCCCTTCACACAATAAATTGGAATGTACTGATGCGTCGCTGAACTGGAAGCCTGAGCGAATATATTGTGTTTCATTAAGTTTGTATGGTATTTTGGGTGCGTGTTTCTTGTTCGTAGTATGTCCTTAGAGCTCTTTTCAGGCTATTGTAGTTTGTAAGGTTTCTGTATTCAAAAGGTAATTTGTTTATCATGTCTGGGATGTAGAAGTTTCGCGTGGCCTTTCCGTAGTGATTATTGTATTTATATGTGATATAATTAGTTGTCTGAGGTCTTGTTATATGGTATGTATTTCTGACTGTCCTGTAGTTGGTATCGAAATAATATTTTAGCAAAGCTGCATCGTGACATAAGTGTTTTGCTGTCAGTATTTTGTGTTCTGACTTTGCTGTGTATATAAAGTCAATATTGTCACTTTGTTCCCAAAAGATCAGTTTTGTCATTTTGTACTGTAGCGACATTAATCTATTTAATTTGTAGGGTGCACAGAAAGCATACGTTGTTATAGCGTATCTTAGTATATTTTGGCATAGTGCTTTGTATATTAGTGTTTTTAGGCGTATGGGAAATATGTCTTTTAATCTGTAGAGTTTGCCACTTATTGTTCGGAGTTTGTTGTGTAGATGTTTTATATAGCTATTCCAGTTCATATCTGCATCGAGATAAATTCCAAGGTATCGTATTGTTTCAACCTGATTGATTGTAGTGGTTTTGTTGTTCTGTGTGTTTTTTGTGTTGGAAAGTGGATGTTGGATGGTTATATATTTGTTATCAACTGGTCGAGTCAGAGGATTTCTGTATATCATTAATTTTGTCTTTTCTGAGTTTAGGTGTATGGAGTTTTTCGTGAGCCAGTCTATGATCAGATTTATGTCATTTTGCATATTTGTTTGGGCTATGCTTGCGTTATTATGGAAGGATATTATTGCTGTATCGTCTGCGTATTGGAATATCTTACCTTTGAGAGGTAGCTGATTAATATCGTGCGTGTAAATGTTGAATAGAGTTGGAGAGAGTACAGCTCCCTCTGGTACTCCACAGTTACTGGTAGCCTTCTACTTCGGTTTGACTCGATACGTGTGATATGCTTTCTATTTTGGAGGTAGTTTGTAAACCACCTGTGAAGAGGCCCGTCTACTCCAACATGCCTCAGCTTTTCTAACAAGGTTTGATGTGTGAGTGTATCGAATGCTTTGGTTCCATAAAGACTACCATGGCTATTTTGTTTTTGTCTAAGGCGGTCTTAATTACGTCTGTAAAGTCTTCCAAGAGAGATGTTGTTCCCTTATTTTTCTGAAAACCATATTGTGTTTTAGGGATAATATTAAAGATCTCAGTGTATGCTGTGAGTTTCTTCCGTATGATCCGCTCCATACTTTGATTGATAATTTGTAATGTTGCTATGGGTCTGTAATTGCTGATTAAATTCCTTTTTCCTTGTTTGTATATGGGTGTAATTATGGCGGTCTTTAGCATACTTGGTATCTGTCCTGTTTTAAATAATTTATTTATTAGTTTTAGTAGGATAGGACTTAAACTAGTTGTATGTTGCTTTATATCTTTTGGTCTGATACCATCTATTCCTGGGCCTTTGTTTGGTTTGATTTGATGTATTGCTGAGAGAAGTTCTGCTTCTTTTATGGTTGGGAACCATAATGTCTGTTTTGATCGCGGTCCAAGTGGAGGGTCTAGTTTTGTAATTGGGGGAATATTTCTGTGAAGTTCTTGGTTGGAGTCTGCAAAATATTGGTTAAAGTCATTTGCTAGTTGTTGGATAGGTTTTGCGTCTTTCATGAAGCTCTGTTTTATGGTTTCGGAGGCAGTGGTGTTTGAAACAGAATCTAGCATCTCATTAATCAGATGCCAGGTTTGTTTCATGTTGTTTTGTGCGGAGGTTAGTTTGTCTCTGTAGTAGCTTGTTTTTGCATTTCTGATTTGTGTTGTAAGGCGATTCCTTGTTATCTTATATTCAGTTTTTAAAGTTGTGTTATTTGGATATCGCTTTAATTCTTTCCATAAAGCGTCCTTTCTGTGTATTTCTAGGATTAAGTTTTGTGTTATCCAAGAATTTTGTGTTGTTTTTGACCGAATTCGGACTTTCTTTGTAGCTTTCTTATATATTTCCTCCAGTGTGAGTTTAATGTTGTTGTATAAGATATCTACTGAATCTGATGCCAGGTGTTCCCAGTCTGTTTTTCTTATTTCGTGGTTGACTATTTTTTCGTCTATTATTGTTTTCTGTCGTTTTTCTTCTGTGGGACATTGCATGGGTATTGTCTTGGTGTGCAGGTTTAGAGCAGTGAAGTAATGGTCTGCTACTTTGCACTTTATGACTGATGTAGTGATGCTCGGACGTTTATATGGTCTAGACAGGAGGCAGTGATACTATTTCCGAATATTTCTTCTCTAGTACATGATGTTATTGTTGGTATTAGATTGTACATGGATAGTGTGTCTAGGTATTGTACAGTATTGTTCTGGTTTTCATTTGCAATATTTATGTTTATGTCGCCAATTATCATTAGGTGACATATTTCGGTTGAGCATATTTCTTGGCTTGAAAGCCAGCAATTGAGTTCGTGTAAGAATTTTATCATGTTTAGGTTTGGTGGCCTGTAAATAGCATTTGGTATTATGGGATGCTGTGTATTCGTGCTATTAATGATTTCGAGGCAGAGGGTTTCAGCATGCTCAAACTGATAGGCCATTTCTTTTGCTATTAATTTTTGTTTCATAAATATTAGTATTCTGCCCCCTCTTCTTGTTTGGCGGCATGATCTATGTTGTTGGAATCCTGGAATTTGGAATGCAGTCGCTTCGTCATTAGTTATGGATACTTCTGTAAGAATCATTATATCAATAATAGTGTAATTCCTCAGATAAGCCTGTAATAATAACCAATGTTTTCGGAAGCTTCTGATGTTAATATGCAAGATTGAGAGACCTCTCGCTTGTACTGTGTTTTGTTTCCATGAATCAAGAGATTCGAAAGTACAATTACTGATGTATTCTGGTGTAATTACATCTATCTGATGGTTCACATTCATTTTTGTTGTGTTGAGATCTTCTTATTGAACTAAGTTAGAGGCTTTTGTTTCACTCTGGCAACCTGTCTATATCTTCCGAGCTTTTTATTTGTATAGACTTTGAAGTCTGTGACTTTCTCAAGAATATTTTGCCGTCTTTGATCCATAAAAATTGATACTTTTTTTTTCTGTTTTTTCCTTTCTTGCTTGGTACAAAAGATTCTGATTGAAAGGTGATAAATATTCAGATAGAAAGATTGACGTATTGTCTTGCGATGCATTTAAATCCTTGACTACTGGTTTTTTCAGTCTGCTGGCTTTTATGAGATTGTCTCTTGTAGCCTTACTTGTCAGACGAACTATGACTGGTGCTGGTCGTGGCGAACCTTGTTTTCTGTTCTTCCTGGGAAACCGATTTATGGTCTGGATATCATTATGCTGTAAGGGGATGTCAATTGCATGGCCTAACTTTAGAACTACGTCTCTGAGATTTTCTGTGGATTCGGTTTCTGGAAGACCGTTTATGACAAGTCTTCTTTAAGTTGTTGTTGGATTAAAACTTCTATTGTTGTTTCAGGGAATTAAATTCTTGACGGAGTTCCGATGTGTCTTTTATCAATTTGTGCTGCCTCTCAGTTAATGCGTTAATGCTGGTTTTAATGTCTTTTACCGTTTGTAAGACTTCTTCGACTTTTGAATTATTAAATTTAACAAACTCTTCATATTCGCTTATTTTTTTTGTTATTTCTTTATTCTGTTTATCAAATAGTTCTTGGACAAGATCTACCAAGCTGGCTTTTATATTTTCTAAACCTTTTTCTAGTAATAAATTAATGGAACTCAAATTATAAGACTCACCGGTGTTTTGTTGTCTGTTCAGTTCATCGTCCGATTCTGCCTCCGGCGTAATCAGTTGCGTCGTGGGTGGTTGCGTTTCTTTGTTCTCTCTACAGTTTAGGCCCTTCCATTCTTCTCGTTTGGCATTGGATTTGCTTTGCCAGGTTGTTTCAGAAAGTCCGGAACATGCAAAGTGAAGATTCCTATGGTATTTCCTGCAGGTTATGTAACATCAGTCGGACGGCAATTCCTTCTGACACTTGTTGCACTTCATGACTCTCCTGTCTTCCTCTGGACAGCTGCAAAGATGGCGACGTCCTTTGTTCTGTACTCGTTAGCAACCGCGGTGTACGCTTCGATTTTTTTTAGCACACTCAGATTTTGGATTCCACTTGGCCGATTTCGATGAATTATATGTCACTATCTTCAGCGTGACAAGTAGAGTTTCTTTATGGCACTTTTAAATTAAAAACAGGATTAGAACCACATTAAAACTATAAAAACGGGACGAGCGATACGACCATGCAACCGTTCGTAAGCCTACACAGCGCCCTCTATCATATAATAATAATTCTATAAAATAAAAAATCTATCATATAATAATATAATAATAATAATAATAATAATAATAATAATAATACAGCATTTATTCATTTAACAATGAGTTATATATATATATTTACAATTTTGATTCTAATATATCAGAAACTACAGCACTTAATTGTGATATATGGATCTTTTTCCCTTTTTTTATTGATTTTGAATGAGATGTAATTTCTGAGCTTACATCCTTGAAGCTTGTATGTCAAGCTTATCTGAGGATGATGCCAATTAGTTACTATTTATTGGTTTGTTTGCTGTTTTGGGAAGTAGGCTGATGTTTAATAGGTTTGATTTCCACTACAGCCGTTGATTAAGAAATTTGAGCATGCACACACATGCATGCACGCACGCAGGCACGCACACACACACACACACACACACACACACACATGCGCGATAAATTGGAATGTCTTGAGGCATCGCTGAACTGGAAGCCTTAACTAATATATTGTGTTTCATTAAGTTTGTATGGTATTTAGGGTGCATGTTTCTTGTTCATAGTATGTCCTTAGGGCTCTTTTCAGGCTATTCTATTTTGTATGGTTTCTGTATATTCAAAAGGTAAATTGTTTAGCATCTCTGGGATATAGATGCTTCGTGTGGTCTTTCCGTAGTGTTTATAGTATTTATATATGATATAATTAGTTGTCTGAGGTCTTGTTATATGGTATGTATTTCTGACTGTCCTGTAGTTGGTATCGAAATAATATTTTAGCAAAGCTGCATCGTGACATAAGTGTTTTGCTGTCAGTATTTTGTGTTCTGACTTTGCTGTGTATATAAAGTCAATATTGTCACTTTGTTCCCAAAAGATCAGTTTTGTCATTTTGTACTGTAGCGACATTAATCTATTTAATTTGTAGGGTGCACAGAAAGCATACGTTGTTATAGCGTATCTTAGTATATTTTGGCATAGTGCTTTGTATATTAGTGTTTTTAGGCGTATGGGAAATACGACTTTTAATCTGTAGAGTTTGCCACTTATTGTTCGGAGTTTGTTGTGTAGATGTTTTATATGGCTATTCCAGTTCATATCTGCATCGAGGTAAATTCCAAGGTTTTGTATTGTTTCAACCTGAGTGATTGTAGTGGTTTTGCTGTTCTGTGTTTTTTGTGTTGGAAAGTGGATGTTGGATGGTTATATATTTGTTATCAACTGGTCGAGTCAGTGGATTTCTGAATATCTTTAATTTGGTCTTATATGCGTCTAGGAGTATGGAGTCTTTGGTGAGCCAGTCTATGAGCATATTTATGTCATGTTTGTTTGGGCTATGCTTGTTATTATCGATGGGTATTGTAGCTGTATCATCTGCGTATTGGAAGATCTTATCTTTGAGAGGTAAGATCTAAGATCTTACCTAAGATCTTACCTTAGCTGATTAATATTGTGCGTGTAAATATTAAATAGAATTGCAGAGAGTACAGCTCCCTGTCGCACTCCACAGGTTACTAGTAGCTCTCTACTTCGGTTTGACCTGATACGCGTGATATGCTTTCTATTTTGAAGGTAGTTTTCAAACCACCTGTGCAGAGGCCCGTCTATTCAACATGCCTCAGGTTTTCTAACAAGGTTTTATGTGTGAATGCATCAAATGCTTTAGTTAGATCAATAAAGACTACCATGGCAATTTTGTTTTGTAAAGTTAATTACGTTTGTAAAGTTTTCCAAATAAGGTTTGTTGTTCCGTTATTTTTCTGAAAACCATATTGTATTTTTTGGATAATATGAAAGGTCTCTGCGTATGCTATGATTTTCTTCCGTATGATCCGCTCCATACTTTGATTGATAATTTGTAATGTTGCTATGGGTCTGTAATTGCTGATTAAATTTCTTTCTTTTTCCATGTTCGTATATGGCTGTGATTATGGTGGTCTTTAGCATACTTGTGTCTGTCCTGTTTTAAATATTTTATTTATTAATTTTAGTAGGATAGGACTTAAACTAGTTGCATGTTGCTTTATATCTTTAGGTCTTATACCATCAATTCCTGGGCCTTTGTTTGGTTTGATTTGATGTATTGCAGAGAGCAGTTCTACTTCTTTTATGTTTGAGAACCAAAATGTCTGGTTTTATAGTTCAAGTGGAGGATCACATTTTGTGATTGGGGGAATATTTCTATGCAGTTCTTGGATGAAGTCTGCAAAGTATTGGTTAACGTCATTTGCTAGTTGTTTAATAGGTTTTGCGCCTATCATGAAGTTGTGTTTTATGGTTTCGGAGGCGGTTGTGTTGGGAACACAATCTAGCATCTCGTTGATCAGGTGCCAGGTTTGTTTTATGTTGTTTTGTGCAGAGGTTAATTTGTCTTTGTAGTAGTTTCTTTTTGCATTTCTTATGTGTTGTAAGGCAATTTCTTTATCCAATATTCAGTTTTTAAAGCGCTGTGTTATTTGGATATTGCTTTAATTCTTTCCATAGAGCGTCCTTTCTGTTATTTCTAGGATTATTGATGTTCGTATTATCCAATTCGTTTTGTATTATCCAAGAATTTTCGGTTGTTTTTGAGCGAATTCTGACTTTCTTTGCAGTTTTCTTATATATTTCCTCCAGCGTGAGTCTAATGTTTCTGTATAAGATATCTGCTGAATCCGATGTCATGTGTTCCCAGTTGGTTTTTATTATTTCATAGTTGACTACTTCTTCGTCTATTATTGTTTTGTGGTGCTTTTCTTCTGTGGGGCATTGCATGGATATTATCTTAGTGTGCAGGTTTAGAGCCGTGAAGTCATGATCTGGTACTTTGCACTTTATGACTGATGCAGTGTAACTCTTTGGTGGTGCTCGGATGTTTATATGATCTAGGCAGGAAGCAATAATAGTATTTCAGAAAATATCTTCTCTAGCACATGATGTTATTGTTGGTATTAGATTATACATGGATAGCGTGGCTAGGTATTGTACAGTGTTGTCCTGGTTTTCGTTTGCAATATTTATGTTTATGTTGCCGATTATCATTAGGTATTCTGTTGAGCATATTTCTTGGCGTGAAAGTCAGCAATTGAGTTCGTGCAAGAATTTTATCATGTTTAAGTTTGGTGGCCTGTAAATAGCATTTAGTATTATGGGATGCGCTCTGTTTGTTGTATTAGTGATTTCGAGGCAAAGAGTTTCAGCATGCTCAAATTGATAGGCTTTTGCTATTAATTTATGTTTGATAAATATTAATATTCCACCCCCTCTTTTTGTTTGGCGGCATGATCTATGTTGTTGGAAGCCTGGAATTTGGAAAGCTGTCGTTTAGTCATTAGTTACGGATACTTCTGTTAGGACCAGTATATAAATAATACCGATGTAATTCTTCAGATAAGAGTGTAACAATAACCAATATTTTGGGATACTTTTGATGTTAATATGCAAGATTGAGAGTCCTATCGCTTGTACTGTGTGTTGTTTCCATGCATCAAGCTAGACGAAAGTACAATTGCTGTTGTATTCTGGTGTGATTATATCTATCTGATGGTTTGCATTCCTTTTTGTTGTGTTGAGATCTTCTTTTTGAACTGAATTGGAATCTTTTATTTCACTCTGGCAATCTATCTATGTCTTCCGACCTTTTTATTTGTATAGACTTTGACCTTTGTGACTTTCTCAAGAGTATCTTGCCGTCTTTGATCCACAAAAATTTATAATTTTGTTCTGTTTTTGCTTTTTTTGCTTGGTACAACTGATTGAAAGGTGTTAAATACTCAGAAAGAGTGATGTATTGTCTTGCGTTGCGTTTAAGTCTTTGACAATGTTTGTTTCAGTCTGCTAGCTTTTATGAGATTGTCCCTTGGAACCTTCCTTGTCAGATGAACTATGACTGGTGCGGGTCGTGGCGATCCATGTTTTTTGTTCTTCCTAGGAATCCGATTTATGGTCTGAATATCATTATGCTGTAGGGGGATGTGAATTGCATGGCCTAACTTTATAACTACGTCTCTGAGATTTGTTGTGGATTCAGTTTCAGGAAGACCGTTTATGACAATGTCTTCTTTATGTTGTTATTGATTTAAAAGTTCGTATTGTAGTGTTAGGGAATTAAATTCTTGACTGAGATCGAATATGTCTTTTATCAATTTGTGTTGCCTGTCGATTAGTATGTTAATGCTGGTTTTAATATCTTTTACCGTTTGTAAGACTTCTTCGACCGTTGAATTATTAAATTTAACAAACTCTTCCTATTCGCTAATTTTTTGTTATTTGTTTATTATGTTTATCAAATAGTTCTTGGAGAAGATCTACTAAGGTGGCTTTTATATTACGGAAATATAAATTACGGAATTCAAGTTATAAGACTCACCGGTATTTTTTTGTCTGTTCAGTTCATCGTCCGATTCTGCCTCCGGCGTAATCAGTTGCTCCGTGGGGGGGGGGGGGGGGCGTTTCTTTGTTCTCTCTGCCGTTTAAGCATTTCCATTCCTCTCGTTTGACATTGGATTTGCGTTGCCATATTGTTTCTGAATTTCCGGAATATGTAAAGTGAATAATAATAATAATAATTTTTTTAAACAATTTATTATGTCTCAGTATAAATTACATACAATATTAATATTTACAATATTTACAATAAGGTTTATACAGAATTTTTGAATTTAGAATATTTATTTTTTATTTTTTTTTTTTATTATATCTCAGTATAAGTTACATAGGATAATAATATTTACAATATTTACAATAAGGATTATACAGAATTTTTTTTTCTTTTTTTTATGTCTCAGTTGAATTGCATACATAGTTGCTGTAGTAATTATATGTATATAATATTTATAACGCATTACAAGTGTGTATAACAGATACTTGCAGTTAGTAATTTTCTTCCTCGAAGCTTAGCAGAGCTTATCTGAGGAAGATAATAGATGACAGAGGGTGGTGGTTTCATGGTTGTGTTCCTATAGTGGTCACAAGCCAGGTGTTGATTTTATTATTTGTTGGTACGTGCTTGAAAGACTTCGACTGCTATTACAGTTTAACTTTTTTTTTTTTTTTTTTTTTTGTGAAAAGAGGGCTGGATTTAGACATGGTGTGTTTGTTGCTTTGTGTTCTTGTAGTGATATTTTTGGAGAGGGGGGTTGTCATAGGTTTGTGTGTGTGTGTGTGTGTGTGTGTGTGTGTGTGTGTGTGTGTGTGTGTGGTGGAGGAGAGAGGAACAGGAATTGCTCTAATTTTCATTCTCGGTATAATATAATAATAATAATAATAATAATAATAATAATTTTTTTTATTTTTTTTTATTTTATAAACGACTTATTTGTTTTTACAATGAAAATGATAAGGTTTACTATCACACAGAGTATCTGCACACACACACAATGAAAAACATATCTTTTCTGTACAGTACGAAAATTCGATATACAAAATGCAGAGTACATTTTATAAATATGAATATACATTTTTTTAAACTAGCTAAATATGGATTGGCACCAATGTGCACTCAATTCACGATACAATGCAGTAATGCAGCATACACACACAATTCAATAATAATAATAATAATTTTTTTTTTACATTTTTTTATGTCTCAGTATAAGTTACATACAATAATAATATTTACAATAAGGATTATACAGAATTTTTTTTTTTTTGTCTCAGATGAATTGCATACATAGTTGCTGTAGTAATTATATGTATATAATATTTATAACGCATTACAAGTGTGTATAACAGATACTTGCAAGTTAGTAATTTTCTTCCTCGAAGCTTAGTAGAGCTTATCTGATTAAGATAATAGATGACAGAGGGTGGTGGGTTCGTGGTTGTGTTCCTATAGTGGTCACAAGCCAGGTGTTGATTTTACTGTTTGTTGGTACGTGCTTGAAAGACTTCAACTGCTATTACAGTTTAACTTTTTTTTTTTTTTTGTGCAAATAGGGTTGGATTTAGACATGGTGTGTTTGTTTCTTTGTGTTCCTGTAGTGGTAGTTTTTTGAGAGGGGGGGGTTGTCGTGGTTTGTGTGTGTGTGTGTGTGTGTGTGTGTGTGTGTGTGTGTGTGTGTGTGTGTGTGTGGTGGGGGAGAGAGAAACAGGAATTGCTCTAATTTTCATTCTCGCTATAATATTTATAGAATGCCTGTTTCAGCTCTCTGTATGTTCCTAGGTTTCTGTTATCGAACGGCAGTTTGTTTATCATGTCAGGTACGTAGAAGTTTTGGGTGGCTTTGCTGTAGGGATTGTTGTACTTATATGTTATGTAGTTTGTTGACTGTGGTCTTGTTATTTGATATGTTGTTCTGGTTACTCTATATGTTGGGCTGTAGTAGTGTTTTAACATGACTCTGTAGTGGCATAAGTGTTTAACCTTAAATATTTTGTGTTTTGTCCATGCTTCCTGCATAAGAGTGGGTTGTTCCCAGAATATCAGTTTTATCATTTTATCTTGCAACCATTGTAGCCTGTTAAGTCTGTAGTCTGCACAAAATGCGTATGATGTGATTGCATATCTTAAAATGTTTTCACATAATGCTTTATAGATTAGTATTTTTATGTGGGTTAGGGCAATGTCTTTTAATCTGTATAGTTTGCTTGCTATTATCCTAAGCTTGGTATGTAGGTAATTTGTATGGCTATTCCAACTTTGATCTGTATCGAAGTGAAGTCCAAGGTAGCGTGTTGTTTTCACCTGTGTGATGGTTGTGATTTTAGGTTCTGCACTTTGTGTATAGGAGGATGAATGTTTGATAGTGAGATATTTAGTTTCTATGGGCAGGGTTTGGGGGTTTTTGAATATCATTAGCTTTGTTTTTCCAGGGTTTATATATATGCCGTTTTCGGTTAACCAGTTAGTGATTTGATTGATGTCGTGTTGCATATTTTTGTAAGAGATTTTTGCGGTGTTGTGAATGGATACTATGGCAGTGTCGTCTGCATACTGGAAGATTTTACTTTTTAGGGGGAGTTGGCTTATGTCGTGTGTGTATATGTTAAATAGAATGGGAGATAGGACAGCTCCTTGCGGTACTCCACAGGTTACATGTACCTCTTTTCTGTGTGCTGATCCTATACGTGTGATGTGCTTTCTGTTTTTCGTGTATGCTTTAAACCACTGGAGTAGACGACCTCCAATTCCGATATGGGTAAGTTTCGTTAACAAGGTTTTATGTGTTAGTGTGTCAAATGCTTTTGTTAGGTCAATGAATACCACTAATGTTATTCTGTTTTTATCCAATGCAGCGTTTATTAGATCTGTGAAATCTTCCAGGAGTGTTGCTGTTCCTTTATTTTTTTGAAAACCATATTGTGTTTTGGGTATGATTTGAAATTTTTCAACGTATGTGGAGAGTTTTGTAGTGGTACAACTGATTGAAAGGTGTTAAATACTCAGATAGAAAGAGTGATGTATTGTCTTGCGTTGCGTTTAAGTCTTTGACAATGTTTGTTTCAGTAATAATAATAATAATTATTATTTATTTTTTTAAAATAGAAGAGAATAAGTTTATTGTCATTCATATATACAGTGTATTTACAAATATATAATTCAGAGTAAGTACAAATATATAAACATATATAAATTATAATAAGAATGCTGCATTTTTTTGCAATTTCACTAATGTATTTACATTGGTATATTTACACTGGATAAAAAAGATTTTTTTTATAATAATGAAATATTTTTAGAGTAAGTATGTTGATTTCTAAAATTTTTGCACAATTACAATAATCATCTTTAGTGACATTCCAACTTGTAATTTTTACAAAATTCATCACGTAGTGCTGCACATGTGATTTTTTTTCTACATTGCATTTGAATTAAAATTTTCATAATAAATTTTTTTTGCATCTATATTTACAACACGTGTTCTAATATTAACAATGAAGATTACAGGGAATTTTTGAATAATGGATAATAATAATAATAATAATAATAATAATAATAATAATAATAATAATAATAATAATAATAATATGATAATGTCTCACATAAATTAGGGTTTAAATTAGCAGGTTTTTTTTTTATTAATGCAGCGGTATGTGTGACAGGGTATCGGTAGTGGTGCAGGGCGGATGATTCTTAGGTTGTGTATTATCAACATCTGTGTTTTGGTTCCGTTGATTACAGTTGCGTTTTTGTAGAAGTATGTTTTGATTATATTTAGGTCTTGTGCTTTGCAGAGCCGTGTTGATGACTGTGTGGATTGCTAGTAGTGTGGTATCATCTTCGTACTGAAATATTTGATTTCTTATGGCCATGTTATGAACATCGTTAATGTATATGTTGAATAGAGTGGTTGATAATATGGTGCCTTGAGGGACACAATGATTTATTTGTATAAATTACGGTGATTTATTTGTATACCCTGCTATGACATGTACCTATTTTAGTTACTTGTGTTCTGTTTGAGAGGCAGTTCCTGAACCATGCACGCAGTATTCCTCTTATCCCGATTGAGTATAGTTTTGGTGAGTAGTATGTCATGTTCTCTTGTATCAAATGCTTTGGTTAAGTCATGGAGTATAAGGACAGCGTACTTGTTTTTATCGAGAGCTTTGTTTTTTGCGTCGGCGATGTCTTCTGATAGTGTGATGGTGTTTTTTGTTTTCCGAAAGCCGTATTGGTTTTATGAGATGATGTTGTGCTTCTGTAAATAGTTCTGTAGTCTAGTGTATGTTATTTTTTCTAGAATTTTTGAAATGATAGGGTATCTACTGGTCTGTAGTTCTGAGTATCGTTCTTTTACCGTCTTTGTAAATAGGTGTAATTATTGCAGTTTTTAGTTGTTGTGGAATAATGCCAGTGTCGAATATTATGTTCACGAGTCTCAAAAGTATTGGATTAATTTGTTCAAAGTGTGTTACAAGGTTTTTGTCTATTCCTGGAGTGGTCTTTGGTTTTAGTTGTAAGAGTGCTTCTTTCAGTTCCTGTTTTGTTACTGGTGGAAAATGCACAATTTGTTGTTGACATTGTGTGGGTAGTTTTTGGTTGATCATTAGTAGATTGCTTTTTTTTTATTTCTGTGATATTGTTTCTAAATGCATGGTTGAATGAATCTGCTAGTTCCTCTTGGTTTGTGTCCGGACCGAAACTTTTTGCAATAAAATGTTGTGCTGAAGTTTTTTTTTTTCGAGTTACTAATTCGTTATGTGTAGCTCATGTTTTCCTCATGTTGTCGTTATATTACATGAATTTTTGGAAGTTGTAGTGTCTATTTGCCCTACGAATTTTTGTTGTTAGTTGATTATTTGTATTTTTGTACATGATTTGTAAATTTGTGTTACTGGGTGACTTTTTTAGTTGTATCCATAGATTTTCTTTTGCAGTGATACTATTTAGTATGTCGCCATTTATCCATGGATTGTTGTCTGTTTGTCGCCTCGTTTGTGTAGGCTTTGTTGCTTGTTTGTATATTTCTGTGAACTTTAGTTGAAAATTCTCATATAATGTTACAGGATCATTTATTTTAAGTAGGCAATTCCAGTCTGTATTTTTTACATGGTTATCGATAATGCTCTTTAATATGATCGAGTTTTGTCGTGGTGGCAGGCGGGGTAGGTAACGTAATAAAAAACGAAGTTGAGACAAAGTAGTGATCGGCAATTTTGACGTTAATTACTGATGACGTATATGTATGGATGGGAGCTCGTATGTTGATATGATCAATGCATGATTGTATTAGTGAGTTATTGAGTATTTCTTCTCTTGTTGGGGAGTTAATGGTAGGGTTTATGTTGTACTGACTTAGTATATCAAGGTATGTTTTAGTGGTTGAAGAAGCTTGGTCAAGAGTATTTATGTTAATGTCTCCTATTAGCATGAGCCTGTGTGTTGTACGGGGTTCGATGCCGCTTAGCCATGCTTCTAACTTCTTTGAAGAAAGCTGAATGGATTATTATCTGGGATTCTGTATATTATGTTTATTGTGTATTTGATGATATGTTTGTGGCTATTTGTGAATTCCAGAATTATTGTTTCCGCATGTTCGAAATGAGTTTGCTTTTCAGTCACATTGCATTTTTCTTTGGTAAATGCCACGATGCCATCTTCTCTTTTGTTTGGTCTACACAAGTTGTAGGTTTGGTAATTATTAATATTCTATGCGTAAATTTTTGTTCGTTTATTGCAACTTCGGTCAGTATTAGCACATCTATGTTTGTCATGGTGTAGTTGAGCAGTGTTATCAATGTAAGGCAGTCTTTTTTTATACTTATACGATAGTAACGTCAGTATTGGTGGAAATGTTGTCCTACCGTTTCTTGAAAGAGTCAAAGAACTTGAAGATTGTATTGTCTCACTGGATATGTTCGCCTATGTTTGAGATCTCCATCATATGGTTTTTAAATGATTTCTAATCTTGTTCTTAAGGATGGGAAGAGTTAATATTTTATATTGGTAGGCTGTTCAGGTCGGATTCTTTTGTAATTATATAAACTCGAGTGTTTTCATTCTTTCTCATAAATATCTGTGAAACCTTAGTCCACAGGAACTTGTAGTTTTTCTCTGTTTTTGTCTTCCTTGCTTGGTATAAAAGATTTTTAAAGTATGGAGTCCAGTGTTCAGTTATATAGATTGGTGTTGGGGGTTTCTTGTCAGTTAGGATCAATGTTGTCGGCCTTTTTTTCTTGCTTGCTGCAGGAATGGAGTCTCTCAGACTTCTGCTGGCAAAACGAGAGATGATTGGTGGCAGTCTCTCTTTGCTTTATTGCGGGCCTCGGTTAATAGAGGCGATGTCTGTGTTCGCGACTTGAATGTCAATTTTGCTGCCAACAGTTGCATTATGCTGCTTAAATCTTCTGTCTTTTATTTTGTTATTCCCCCAATTTCAAGTTCTTTTTCATGAAAAAGAACGTGCTCCATTTGATACTTGAGTGTCTTTAACTCTTTCTGCAATTCTTGATTTTCGCGCTTGAGTGTTTCTTGTGTTTCTATCGGTACCTTTAATTCTTTCTTTATTTCTCACAAGGTTCCTAACATTTCTTCAGGAGTCACATTATTAAACTGTACGTAATGTTCATGCTCGTCAAATTTTTTGTTGATTCGATCCATGTGTGTTTTTAGCAAGTCTTTAACTATGAGTTTGAATCAATCCAAGTGGTCTGTAATTTTAGGATCAGGAAGCGGCTTACCTTGATGTGTCTCGTTGCTTTTCTTTGGTGTCTGTTCTTTGTTCTTCATTTTCTCACGGCATTGTAGACAGGGCCATTCGGTCATTTCGTGGCTCCTTTTGCTTTCCACGTGCTTTCTGACATCCCAGGACAAAGCGACCCGTCCCCTTCGTCGCTTCATGGCTTATTGCACATGTAACAGCTCATTGTGTTTGACCTTCACTGTTTCGGTGACCACCTTTAGATTTTTTCCCCGTTAGCGAATGTAGTGGGACTTTTAAGATGGCGACATCCTTTGTTCTTTGTTGGTTGGTGACAGCAGATCACTCTATGGCTTTCAGCACTGCAAATTTGGATATTAACTAGCCGATTATGATGATTTAAACGTCCCTACCTTCAGCGTGACTAAAAGAACTAAATAGCAGCACTTTCAAATTAAAAACATGAGTTAACACCACTTTAAACCTTTAAGAACGGGAGCAATGATAACAGCGTCCATGCATCCATCTGCCTACACAACGCCTTCTCTCATGAATAATAATAATAATAATAATAATAATAATAATAATAATAATTTTATTTTATTCACATAATTGATACACGGTCAAAACAAGTTAACATATAAACAAAAATTGGACTGGTGATAGAGAGCAATTCAGATTCTACCAGACTTTGTCGTAGTACAGCACAAAATGCAAACGTATGGGCTATTATTCAATCAGGAATGCTTATATGGCTATGTCTTTTTTTCTATACGGCAGTGCTAACTATCAAACTGTGCAATTAAGAAGTTAATCGGGTGATATGCAAATTAATAAAAAATTTAAACACTTGTTCGATCTCATCGCCTCTAAAAATAAAATGTCGAAATACCATTTAATTCACGTATACTATGTATTGCTCTGTTTTCTATCTATTTGTGTTAATTTATGATACGTATAAGCAAAGTTATTTAAATACACTGAAGTTGCTCAAATTTATAGCATTTGTGTGAAAAAAACACGAATGTATGGCGTTTGTGCACTTTACTAAAAATTGCATTTTCCGTGTTTTCGGTTAAAAAAACTTGGATTTTCGCACTCTTTATCGTAGTACAGCAGAGAATGCAGTTCTATGGGCTGTTATTCTATCAGAAATACTTATATGGCTACGCTGATTTTCTGTACCTATATGCTAACTATCAAACTGTGCAATTAAACAGTTACTCGGGTGATATGCAAATTAACAAAAAATATTAACACTTGTTCGATATCAGCCTTTCTAATGACATAATGTCGAAATACCGTTTAATTCAAGTATACAATGTATTGCTCTGTTCTCTATCTAGCACTGCGTTAAATTATGCTGCATAAAAGCAAAATTACTTAAATTCATTCAAATTACTCAAATTTATAGCATTTATGTTAAAAAACACGAAAATAACGCGTTTGTGTACTATACTAAGAATTGCATTTTTTCGTGTTTTCTATTAAAAAAAAACTTGATTTTCCCACACTTTGTCGTAATACGGCACACGAGGCAATTGTATCGGCTATTATTCAATCCCAAATGGTTATATGGCTACGTTTATTTTTCTGTAGCTATATGGCAGTGCTAGCTATCAAACTGAGCAATTAAGAAGTTAATCGGATGATATGGAAATAAACAAACAATTTCAACACATGTTCGATCTCAGCGCCCCCTTACAATATAATATCGAAATACCGTTTAATTTTCGTATACTATGCATTGCACTGTTCTCTATCAATCGCTGAGTTACATTATGCTACTTTTAAGTAAAATTACTTTAATACACTCAAGTTGTCCAAATTTATGGCATTTGTGCGTAAAAAACACGAAAATAACGCGTTTGTGCACTTTACTAAATATTTCATTTTTTCGTGTTTTCTGTTCAGAAATTCTTGATTTTCACAAACTTTGTCGTAGTACACCACGCAATGCAAACGTATGGGCGATTATTCACTCGGAAATGCTTATATGGTTACGTTGATTTTTCTGCAGCTATATCCCAGTGCTAACTATCAAACTGAGGAATTAAGAAGTTAATCAAGTAATATGCAAATTAATCAAAAATTTCAACACTTGTTCGAACTCACCGCCTTCTAATGATATAATGACGAAAAACCATTAATTCACGTATAATATGTAGTGCTCTGTTCTCTATCAATCGCTGCGTTAAATTATGCTGCATATAAAGAATATTACTTAAAACACTCAAGTTGCTCATAATAATATCATTTGTGTGTAAAAAACACAAAAATAACGCGTTTGTGTACTTTACTAAAAATTGCATTTTTTCGTGTTTGCTGTTCAAAAAATCTTGATTTTCCCACACTTTGTCGTAGTTCAGCACACAATGCAAACGTAGGGGCTATTATTCATTCGGAAATGCTTATATGGCTGCGTTGATTTTTCTGTGGCTATATGCAACTATCAAATTGTGCAATTAAGAAGTTAATCGGTTGAGTTAACACCGAAATTAATTGGTGAGTTTGAATTCACTCGATTTAATCGAGTGAATTCAAATTAAAAAAAAAATTCAGATCTTGTTTGAGCTCACCTCCTTCTAAAGATATAATATCGAAATACCGTTTAAATCACGTATATTATCTATTGCCCTGTTCTCTATCAATTGCTCCGTTAAATTATGCTGCATATAAGAAAAATTACTTAAATACATTCGTGTTGTTCAAATTTATAGCATTTGTGTGTAAAAAACACGAAAATTACGCGTTTGTGCACTTTGCTAAAAATTGTATTTTTTCGTGTTTTCTGTTCGTGTTTACCTTGATTTTCCCACACTTTGTGGTAGTACAACACACAATGCAAACGTATGGGATATTATTAAATCAGAAATGCGTATATCGCTACGTTGATTTTTCTGTAGCTATATGGCTGTGCTACCTATCAATTGGTACAAATAAGAAGTTAATCTGGTGATATGCAAATAAATAAAAAATTTAAACACTTGTTCGATCTCATCGCCATCTAGCAATAAAATGTCGAAATACCGTTCAATTCACGTATACTATGTATTGCTCTGTTCTCTATCAAGCGATGCATTAAATGCAATGCGTTATGGTAACATTGATTGAAGTATGAGTGGACACATGGGAGGAAGGAATTGGATTTTATGCAGTTATTAAGGGATAACTACCTGAGACAGCATATAATGGAATATACTAGGATTTCGAGAGTGGTTACCTAGTAATTGCATCTGAGAATTTGAATGAATATGACCACGTTGCCACCAATTGGTGAGAGTGATCATAATGTCTTCACCTGGGAGGTGGCTAAATGTGTGGAATTTTCAATTAAGAAAGGGTACATGTGGAATTACCCTAATGGTAAGTATGACAAGCTTAGGAGATTGCTTGGTTCAGTGCCATGGCATGTAAAACGGCAAGGGCCTGGAGGTTGATAGTGCATGGGAAACGGTAAAGGAGCGTTTAAGGAAGTAATGACTGACTATATACCTAGAAAACGGATAGTAAATCAAGTAGGAGTTAAATGTATAAATAACACAATTAAGCTTGAGCTGCAAATAAAGAAACAACTGTGGAGGGAATTTAAGGGAATTTAAGGGAATTTTGTACCTAAATGCTTATTATCAAACTTTACAATTAAGAAGTTAATCTTGTGTTATCGAAATTAAAAAAAAAAATCAACACTTTTTCGAACTTAGCCTTCCTAACGACATAATTGGAAATACCGTTTATTTCACGCATACTATGTATTGCTGGGTCAATCGCAGCGTCAATTTATGCTACATATAAGCAAAATAACTTAAATACACCCATGTTGCTCAAATTGCAGTTGTGTATAAAAAACAAGAAAATAACGAGTCTGTGCAATTTACTAAAATTTGCATTTTTTCTCGTTTTCTCTTCAAAAAACCTTGATTTCCCTACTCTTTGTCGCAGTGCAGCAGACAATGCAACAGTATAGGGTATTATTCAAACGGAAATGCTTATTTGGCTACGTTTATTTTTCTATAACTATATGCTAAATATCAAACTGTTCTATTAAGTAGTTAATCGGATGATATGCAAATTAATAAAAAATCTGGTGTTTTCTCTTCAAAAAACCTTGTTTTTCCCACACTTTGTGGTAGTACAGCACACAATGAATCGTATAGACTATTATTCAAACGGAAATGCTTATATGGCTTCCTTTATTTTTCTCTAATTATATGCTAACTATCAAACTGTTCCACTAAGAAGTTAATCGGATGATATGCAAATTAATAAAAAATTTCATGTTTTCTGGTAAATGACATAATGTCGAAATATCGTTTAATTCAAGTATACAATGTACTGCTCTGTTCGCTATCAATCGCAGCGTTAATTTATGCTACATATAAGCAAAATTACTTAAATACATTCAAGTTGCTCAAATGTTTAGCATTTGTGTGTAAAAAACACAAAAATAACTAGTTTGTGCACTTTACTAAAACTTGCATTTTTTGGTATTCAAAAAGCGTTGATTTCCCAAATCTTAATCTTTGTCGTAGTACAGCACACAATGCAATCGTGTAGGCTATTCTTATATTAATTCTTATATGGTTACGTTTATTTTCTTTTACTATATGCCAAATATCAAACTGTTCCATTAAGAAGTTAATTGGGTGATATGCAAATGAATAAAAAATTTTGTGTTTTCTCTTCAAAAAAACCTTGATTTTCCCACACTTTGTCCTAGTACAGCAGACAATGTAATCGTATGGGCTATAATTCAAAAGGAAATGCTAATTATATGGCTACGATTATTTTTCTATGGCTATATGGTAACTACCAAACTGTTCCATTAAGAAGTTAATCGGAATGTATGCAACTTAACATAAAATTTCGTGTATTCTCTTCAAAAAAAACCTTTATTTTCCCACACTTTGTCGTAGTACAGCAGGCAATGCAATCTTATGGGCTATTATTCCGGAAATACTTATATGGCTACGTTTATTTATCTGTAACTATATGCTAACTAGCAAACTCTTCCATTAAGAAGTTAATCGAATGATATGCAAATTAATAAAATATTTCGTGTTTTGTGTGCAAAAATCGTTGATTTTCCCAAACTTTGTCGTAGTACAACACACGTTGTAATCCTTCGGGGCATTATTCAATCAGAAATGGCCATATTGATACGCACATTTTTCTTTACCTTAATGCTAACTATCGAACAGCACAGTTAAGAAGTTAATCAGGTGTTATCGAAATTTAAAAAAAAATCAACACTTGTTCGAACCTAGCCTTTCTAACGACATAATCTCGAAATACCGTTTATTTCACGAATTCTATGTATTGCTCTGTTCTCCATCAATCGCAGCGTCAGTTTATGCTACATATAAGCAAAGCTATTTAAATTCACTCAAGTTGCTCAAATTTATAGCATTTGTGTGTAAAAAAACACGAAAATAACGCGTTTGTGCACTTTAATAAAAATTGCATTTTTTAGTGGAGTCGGTTCAAAAAACATGATTTTCACAAATTTTGTCGCAGCATAGCACACAAAGCAAACAAATGGACGATTATTCACTCGAAAATGCTTTATGGCTACTTTGAATACTATGTTTGTATCTATATTGAGTACAAATTATCAAACTCTGGAAATAAGGAGATAATCGGGTAATATGCAAAGAAATAAAAAAAAAACTACCCTTGTTCGATCTCCGCGATTTCGAAGGATATAATGTAGAAATCCGGTTTAATTTACATACTATGTATTGCTCTGTTCTCTATCAATCGCTGTGTTGAATCATACAACGCATAAGGAAAATAACGTACTTAATCTCACGTTTCTCAAATTTATATCAGTTGTGTGTCAAAAACACAAAAATAACGCGTTTGTGCACTTTACTAAAAATTCTATTTTTTCGTGTTTTCTGTTGAAAAAACTTCACTTTCACACACTTTGTCTTATTACAGCACACAATGCAAACGTAAGGGCGATTATTCACTCGAAAATGGTCATATGGCTACGTTGCTTTTTCTGTATCTATATGCTAACCATCAAACTGTGCAAATAAGAAGTTAATCGGGAGATATGCAAATAAAAAAAAATTACAACACTTGTTCAATATCAGCATTTCTAACGACATAATGTCGAAATACCATTTATTTCACAGTATACTATCTATTGCTCTGTTCTCCATCAATCGCTGCGTTAATTTACGCTACGTATAAGCAAAGTAACTTAAATACGCTGAAGTTGATAACATTTATTGCATTTTTGTGTAAAAACACGAAAATAACGCGTTTCTGCAGTTAAATGAAGCATATTTTCGTGTTTTCTATACAAAAAACTTGATTTTCAAACACTTTTTCTTAGTACAGCACACAATGCAATTATGCGCTGTTACTCAAACGAAAAGGCTTATATGGATACGTTTATATTTCTGTGACTATATGCTAACTATCAAACTGTTCCATTATGACGTCAATCGGATGATATGCAAATTAGTAAAAAATTTCGTGTTTTCTGTTCAAAAAATCTTGATTTTCCCACACTTTGTAGTTTTTTTTTAACACACAGTGCAATCTTATGGGCTATTATTCCGGAAGTGCTTATATGGTTATGTTTATTTTTCTCTAACTACATGCTAACTATCAGACTGTTCCATTAAGCAGTTAATCGGATGATATGCAAATTAATAAAAAAATTCCTGTTTTCTATATACAAAAAACTTGATTTTCAAACACTTTTTCTTAGTACAGCACACAATGCAATTATGCGCTGTTACTCAAACGAAAAGGCTTATATGGATACGTTTATTTTTCGGTATCTACATGCAAAATATTAAACTGTTCCATTAAGAAGTTAATCGGATGATATACAAATTAATAAAAAATTTCGTGTTTTTTGTTCAAATAGCCTTGATTTTCCTACAATTTGTCGTAGTGCAGCACGCAATGCAATCGTATGAGCTATTATTCAAACAGAAATGCTTATATGGCTACGTTTATATTTCTGTGACTATATGCTAACTATCAAACTGTTCCATTATGACGTTAATCGGATGATATGCAAATTAGTAAAAAATTTCGTGTTTTCTGTTCAAAAAATCTTGATTTTCCCACACTTTGTAGTTTTTTTTTAACACACAGTGCAATCTTATGGGCTATTATTCCGGAAGTGCTTATATGGTTATGTTTATTTTTCTCTAACTATATGCTAACTATCAAACTGTTCCATTAAGAAGTTAATCGGATGATATGCAAATTAATAAAAAAATTCCTGTTTTCTGTCAAAAAACTTTGATTTTCTTATACTTTGTCGTAATACAGAACACAGTGCAAACGTATGTGCGATTACCGTTTATTTCACAGTATACTATATATTGCTCTGTTCTCCATCAATTGCTGCGTTAATTTATGCTATATATAAGCAAAATTACTTAAATACACTGAAGTTGATAAAATTTATGGCATTGGTGTGTAAAAAACACGAAAATAACGCGTTTCTGCAGTTTATTAAAAATTGCATATTTTCGTGTTTTCTGTTGAAATAACTTGATTTTCCTTCACTTTGTCGTAGTACAGCGCATAGTGCACATGTATGGGCGATTATTCACTCGGAAATGCTCTTATGGCAACATTGATTTTTCTGTAGGTATATGGCAGTGTTAACCATTAAGTGCTGCAAATAAGAAGATAATCGGGTGATACGCAAATAAATAAAAAAATTTCAACACTTGTTCGATCTCAGCTCCCTCTAACGATATGATGTCGAAATACCGTTTATTTCACGAATACTGTGTATTGCTCTGTTGTCCATCAATCGCTGCGTTAATTTATGCTACGTATAAGCAAAGTAACTTAAATACTGTAAAGTTGATAAAATGTATTGCATTTGTGTGTAAAACACTCGAAAATAACGCGTTTTTCCAGTTAACTAAAAATTGTATATTTTCTTTTTTTTTTTTTTTCTCCAAAAACCTTGATTTCCCACAATTTGTCGTAGTACCGCACACAATGCAGTCGTATGGGCTATTATTCAATCAGAAATGCTTATATTGCTACACACATTTTTCTGTAACTTAATGCTAACTCTCAAACTAAGAAGTTAATCGGGTGTTATCGAAATTAAAAAAAAAAATCAACACTTGCTCGAGCTTCGCCTTTCTAACGACATAATGTCGAAATACCGTTATATTTCAAGTATGTTATGTATTGCTCTGTTCTCTATCAATCGCAGCGTTAATGTATGCTACATATAAACAACATTACTTAAATACACTCAAGTTGCTCAGATTTATAGCATTTGTGTGTAAAAAACACGAAAATAACAATTTTGTGCACTTTACTATAAATTGCATTTTTCGTGTTTTCTCTTCAAAAATCTTTGATTTTCCCACATTTTGTCGTGGTACAGCACACAATGCAAACGTATGGGCTATTATTCAATTAGGAATGCTTATATGGCTACGTCGATTTTTCTGTAGGTTGCAGTGCTAACTATAAAGTGATGCAAATAAGATAATCGGGTAATACGCCAATAAATAAAAAAAATCAACACTTGTACGATCTTAGCGCCTTCTAAAAATATAATGTCAAAATACTGTTGAATTCACGTATACTATTTTTGATTTGTTCCTAACAATTGCTGCGTTAAATTATGTAACATGTTAGCAAAATCACAAAAAAAAAAAAAAAAAAAAAATCACAAAATCACAAGAAAAAAAAAACACGAAAATGATGCGTTGGAGCACTTTGCTAAAACTTGTATTTTTTCGTGTTTTCTGTTAAAAAAAACCTTGATTTTTCCACACTTTGTCGTAGTAGAGCTCACAGTGCAAACTAATGGGCGATTATTCACTAGAAAACGCTTATATGGCTACGTTGATTTTTCTGTAGCTATATCCCGCGCACTCTATAAAACTGTGCAAACAAGAAGTTAATCGGGTGATATGAAAAGAAATAAAAAATTTCTATAAAATTTTGATCTCAGCGTTCTCTAAGGATATAATATCGAAATACCGTTTAATTCACGTATACTATCTATTGCTCTGTTCTCCATGAATTGCGCTGCGTTAAATTATGCTATATGTAAGCAAAATTACTTAAATACACCCAAGTTGCTCAAATTTATAGCATTTGTGTGTAAAAAACACGAATAACCTTGATTTTCCCACACTTTCTTTTAGTGTGGGAAAATCAGCAGTGAAATCGTATGGGCTATTATTCAAATGGAATTGCTTATATGGCTACGTTTAGTTTTCTGTAATTATATGCTAACTATGAAACTATTCCATTAAGAAGTTAATTGGATGATATAGAAATTAATAAAAAATTCCGTGTTTTCTGTTCAAAAAAACCTTGAAGACAATGCAAACGTATGGGCGATTATTCTCTAGAAAACGTTGATATGGCTACGTTGATTTTTTTGTAGCTGTATGGCAGTGCTAATTCTCAATCTGTGCAGATGAGAATGAAATCGTGTGATATGCCAATTAATAAAAAATTTGAACATTTGTTGGATCTCAACGAAATTACTTATATACTCTCAAGTTTCTCATATTTATTTCATTTGTGTGTAAAAAGCACGAAAATAACGCATTTGTGCACTTTAATAAAAATTGCATTTTTTTGTTTTTCTGTTCAAATATCCTTGATTTTCCCACTCTTTGTCGGAGTACACCGCACAATGCAATCATATGGGCTATTATTCACTCTGAAATGCTTATATGGCTACGTTTATTTCTCTGTAGCTGTATGGCAGTGCTAACTATCAAACTGTGCAATTGAGAAGCTAATCGGGTGATATGGAAATAATAAACAATTATAACACTTGTTCGATCTCAGCGCCATCTAAAGATATAATGTCGAAATACCGTTAAATTCACGTATAGTATATATATATTGCTCTGTTCTTTAAACGGTAACATTATATCGTTAGAGGGCGCTGAGGTCGAACTGTGTTGAAATTTTGTGTTTATTGGCACACCCGATTAATATCTTAATTGCAAAGTTTGATAGCACTGGCCTATAAATACAGAAAAATAAACGTCGCAGCTCAATTCTAATTGAAAAATAGCCTATTCGATTGTATTCTGTGCTGTATTATGACAAAGTGTGGGAAAATCAAGGTTTTGTGAGCAGAAAACATGAAAAAATGCAATGATTAGTAAAGTGCACAAAGGCGTGATTTTCTTGTTTTGTACTTACAAATTTGAGCAATAAAACAATAAATTTGAGCAAATTCAGTGCAGTTAAGTAAATTTGCTTATATGTAGCATAATTTAACGCAACAATTGATATAGAACAGAGCAATACATACTATTTGCGAATTAAACTGCATTTCGACATTACATCGTTAGGGGAGGTGAGATCGAAAAAGTGTTGAAATTTTTATTATTTTGCATATCACCCGATTAACTTCTTATTTGCTCAATTTGATAGCTCGCACTGGCGTATAGCTACAGAAAAATCAACGTAGCTAAATAAGCATTTTCGCGAGAATAATCGGCCATAGTTTTTCATTTTGTGCTGTACTAGGACAAAGTGTGTGAAAATCAAGGTTTTTTGAACAAAAAAACACGAAAAAATGCAGTTTTTAGTAACGTGCACAAACGATTTATTTTTGTGTTTTTTACACACAAATTATTTATAAATAAATAAGCATGTATGTAGCATAATTTAACACATCGATTGACAGAAAACTCTCTTCAAAAGTGTACAAACGCGTAATTTTCGCGCTTCTTACAAAGAAAGGACATAAATTAGATAAATGTAAGTATATATAAGTAATTTTGCTTATATGTAGCTTAATTTAACGCAGCGATTCATAAACAACAGAGCAATACATATTATACGTGAATTAAACGGTATTTCGCCATTATATCGTGTGAACGAGCAAATGTTGAAATATTTTATTTCTTTGCATATCACTCGATTAACTTCTTAATTGCACGGCTTCATAGTTAGCTCTGAAATATTGCTACAGAAAAATAAGAGTATCCATATAACAATTCCGAGTGCGTAATCGCCAATACGTTTGAACTGTGTGCTGTACTACCAGAAAGTGTGGGAAAATCGAGGTGTTTTGAATAAAAAACACGAAAAAATTCAATTTTTAATAAAGTACACAAATGCGTTATTTTTGTGTTTTATAAACACAAATCCTATAAATTTGAGCAACTTCAGTGTATTTAAATAATTTTGCTTATATATAACATCATTTAACGCAGCGAATGATAGAGATAAGAGCAATACATAGAATACGTGAATTAAACGGTATTTCGACATTATATCGTTAAAGAACGCTGAGATCGAACAAGTGTTGAAATTTTTTATTAATTTGCATATCACCCGATTAACATTTTAATTGCACAGTTTGATAGTTAGCATATAGCTACAGAAAAATAAATACACTCAAGTTGCTAAAATTTTAGCCATATAAGCATTTCCGATTGAATAATAGCCCTTATATTTGTATTGTGTGCTGTACTACGACAAAGTGTGGGAAAATCAAGGTGATTTGAAGAGAAAACACGAAAAAATGCAATTTTTAGTAAAGTGCACAAACGCGTTATTTTCAACTTTTTTACACACAAATGCTATAAATTTGAGCAACTACAGTGTATATAAATAATTTTGCATATGTGTAACATAAATTAATGCATCGATTGATAGAGAACAGAGTAATTCATAGAATACGTGAATTAAACGGTATTTCGAAATGTTTCGTAAGAGGGCGTTGTGATCGAACAAGTGTTGAAAATTTTTATTAATTTGCATATCACGAGATTAACTTCTTAAATTCACATTTTGATAGTTAACACTACCATAGAGTTACAGAAAAATCAACGTAGTCATATCAGCATTTCCGAATATCGCCAATAAGTTTGCATTGTATGCTGTACTACCACAAAGAATGGAAAAATCAAGATTTGTTGAAGAGAAAACACGAAAAATTGTAATTTTTAGTAAAGTGCACGAACGTTATTTTCGTGTTTTTACACACAAATGATATTGTTATGAACAACTTGAGTGTTTTTAAGTAATTTTGCTTATATGCAGCATAATTTAACGCATCGATTGATAGAGAACAGAGCAAGACATCGAATACGTGTATTAAACGGTATTTCGGCAAGATATCTTTGGAGCGCACTGAGATCGAACAAGCGTTCCAATTTTTTATTTATTTGCATATCACCCGACTAACTTCTTATTTGAACCATTTCATAGTTAGCACTGCCATATATCCTATCCCAATGGCTTTAACAGGCCTTTAAGGCCCACAACCTGCTAAGCATACTTGGATTTCGTAATCGAAGTACGAGGATAGGATGGTCACCCCTATGCCTGTAAGTATTCTTGGCTGTGTGTTCACGGGTCGGTTTGCCTGTTTGCGTGATGAAAACTCCCAGATAAACTGGCAGAAATAACCCTGATGTCCACGCCCAAGACCGGCTAACTTGGCTGTGGAATGTCCTTAAGCTCCTTACGTCGGCGACGAGAATCGAACCTAACACACTCCTTCCCCAGATATATGGTTGCGAAGCCCAAAGCGACTACGCTAACCGCGCAGACCCAGCACTGCCATATAGCTACAGAAAAACCAATATAGCCATGTAATCATTTCTGAGTGAATAATCGCCCATACGTTTGCATTGCGTGGTGTACTACGACAAAGTTTGTGAAAATCAAGAATTTTTGAACAGAAAACACGCAAAAATGAAATTTTTAATAAAGTGCACAAACGCGTTACTTTCGTGCTTTTTACACACAAATGCTATAAATTTGAGAAACATGAGTGTGTATAAGTAATTTTGCTTATATGTATCATCATTTAACGCAGCGATTGATTGAGAACAGAGCAATACAATTATCAAGCTGTGCAAATAAGAAGTTAATCGGGTGATATGCAAGTTAATAAAAAATTTCAAAACTTTTTCGTTCTCAGCCTTTCGAACGACATAATGTCGAAATACCGTTTATTTCAACTATACTATGTATTGCTCTGTTCTCTATCAATCGCTGCATAAATGTATACTACATACAAGCAAAATTACTTAAGTACACTCAAGTTGCTCAAATTTATATCATTTGTGTGTAAAACACACGAAAATAAAGCGTTTGTGCTCTCTACTAAAAATTACATTTTATCGTGTTTTCTTTTCAAAAAAACTTGATTTTCACACACTTTATCGTAGTACAGCACACAATTATTATTATTATTATTATTATTATTATTATTATTATTATTATTATTATTATTACGTGATCCCTTCAGGGAGTCCGAAGACTCATCGAGGGAGGGCACCTACTCTACAGCTCTCTGTCTCCACCATTCAATCCATCAACTACAACTAACCGCAACTTCCATTATCATCTACACCAACGCTATCTTTTTCGTATTCCCACCACCACTAGTATTTTCACAGACAATCACAAACATACATGTCCACAACAGGATTCGAACCCGCAGCCTTTTTGGGCAGAGTGGATACGCAGACCACTCGGCAACTAGGCCAGCTATTAGATGATCTGTACTTATTATGTACAGATAATACTGTGAGTCCTTGAAATAGTTTATATAATAAGCACATAATATAAAAAATTACTGAATTCTACCTCTTGAGAAGAACTGGTTGCCTGAGCAGACAGCATCATATTTAAATTCCATTATGGCACTGATGTTCATAGATGTCTTTGCATGTTATGAGACCACTATGCTTACTTTAATCCTGTAGTAGTTTGAAAAAGTACTTTCTTCACTCTCTAGCACACAGTTCCTAAATTAGCTAATCCTTATCTTATCTATAGTGTCTGACAGAACAGAACTCAGCAAGGGCTTGCTTTAAAGTGTTACATCTTAACAATAAAAGTTACAACTCCAAAACAATGAATGAACCAGCCAATTTCTACGCTACCTTTTATCTACACCTACCCAAGGAGTTTTATATAAACAGTAGCAGTATCATCTGATGGATGGCGCAGAAATTTCTGATTTGCATCTTCATTACAGAAATGTCGATTTCTGTAATGAAGATGCCTTTGACATATAAGTGAAAATCTTTAAAGACCTAAGCAAAAAAATTTTACATTTAATCTTTCTGATTCTTTTATTTTAGTACTGAAAATAATATTTCATAGTAGTTGTTATTCACTACTGGTATGACAATGATCCCCATTAACAGGTTCTAGCAAAATTCAACAACATTGAAGAAATTTTGTCACTCATTAGCTGTCATGAAATAATATCCTAACAGGTATGCACTTAACATAATACCTTAAACTCTTATGTAAATAATCATTAAAGGCATCCAATAAAACAAAATGGCTGTCATTTTCTTCAAAATAGTTCTCATGATTAACACCTCTTTAGCTGAAATATCTATGTATTGATGAAACTTTAAAACATAGAGAATGTACTAAAAGTCAATCAAAATTTTTGAAGTCAGTTTGCAATAATAAAAACATATAGCAGTTATTTTTTGCTTTGAGAGGAGAAACAAAATCATTATGAAAGCAATATCAGTAAAAGTTTAACTAAAAATTGCATGATTATTATCATGAAATTTTTGGAAGGTTCACACTGTATTCCTTTTATATCTGATCCCGCCTGTAGCTATTGGCAATTGTTACAGGCAGTAGAAAATTATTTTCAAAATGAAAATTAATTAAAAGTTATGGAGAAGCATTAATTCACAGAAAGGTTGCCAGTCTTGCATTTCTTGCCACCAAACAGCTTAGAATCTTTGGCATCAAGGAAAAAAAATACAATTTTGTACTCCAACAGAAAATATGCCAAAGGATATTTTAATTTCCTTTATTACCTCATAAAGTATGTAAGAATTTTAACTAATTTCTTATAATTAATTATTTTATTTGGCTTTCTCCATCTAAGTGTTCTTTCTCATTTGGCATATGCATTTATGTGAAACAGATATTAATAAACAGATATTTGCTTTTTTTTGGAATTATTCATCATGCATTACAAATAATAACATTACTCACAAAATGATGTTAAAATGGTCTTGATTATTTTAATTACAAAGCAAAATTAACTAAGGCAATGAGGCCAGTTGTATCATGTCTACTTGTGCTCTTCTGACCTATTAGCTGATTTAGTTTTTGCAGCATCACTAACTCACTTTGGGCAGATGAAAACTTGGCTGCTTTTGTTAGATCAAATGTGATCTATCAACTTATTTATTTATTCATCAGTGGGGCAGGCCTATTACTAACATACCTCTGAATACGTATTGAATGTGTGCACTTATGGAATCTCAAACTGCAGATGGAAAAATCAGTCTAAAAAAAATGTAATCATCCTTATCCAAGAGCGCATGCTCTGCTTAAAAATGGGGAATAATAAAATTCCCTACCCTATTTAACCATAAAAATCAACGTTTTCTGAATATATTCTATATTGCCAGTACAGATTTAAGAGAATGACGATGCAGTGTCCAGATTAAGTATATCTACTGAATTTGTGCACTTAATTAGGTTAATTTTGATTTATGATAACTAGTTTTATAAATTAACAATGAAAACGTATTGGAAATTATTCATTTGTAAATGCTTATATGGCTGCGTTGATTTTTCTGTAGTGTATGGCAGTGCTAACTCTAACTATGCAAAGAAGAAGTTAATCGGATGATATGAAATTAATAAAAAATTACAACACTTGTTCGATCTCTGCGCCCTCTTACGAAACATATCGAAATACCGTTTAATTCACGTATAATATGTAGTGCTCTGTTCTCTATCAATCGATGCGTTAAATTATGCTACATATATGCTTATTATTTATAAATAATTTGTGTGCATTTGTGTGTAAAAAACACGAAAATAAAGGATTTGTGCACTTTACTACAAATTGCATTTTTTCGTGTTTTATGTTCAAAAAAAACCTTGATTTTTCACACACTTTGCCGTAGTACAGCACACAATGCAAACGTATGGGCGATTATTCGCTAGGAAACTTATATGGCTATCTTGATTTTTCTGTAGCTATATGGCAGTGTTAACTATCAAATTGAGCAAATAATAAGTTAATCGGGTGATATGCAAATTAATAAAAAAATTTAACACTTGTTCGATCTCACCTCCCTCTAACAATATAATGTCGAAATAACGCTTAATTCGTGAATACTATGTATAACTCTGTTCTCTATCAATCGCTGCGTTAATTATTCTGCATATAAGCAAATTTACTTAATTACACTGAAGTTGCTTAAATTTATAGTTTTATTGTTCAAATGTGTGAGTAAAAAAAAACGAAAATAACGCGTGTGTGTACTTTACTAAAAATTGCATTTTTTCTTTTTTTTTCTTTTCAAAAAAACTTGATTTTCCCACACTTTGTCATAGTACAGGACACAATGCAAACGTATCGGCGATTATTCACTGGGAAATGTTTATATCGATACGTAAATTTTTCTTTAGCTATATGGCAGTGCTAACTATCAAACCGTGAAACAAGAAGTTAATCAGGTGAAATGCAAATTCATAACAAATTTCAACACTTGTTTGGTTTCAGCCTTTCTAACAACATAATGTAGAAATACCGTTTATTTCATGTATACTGTGTATTGTTCTGTTTTCTATCAATCGCTGTATTAAATTATGCTGCATATAAGCAAAATTAATTAAATGCACTGAAGTTGCTCAAATTTATAACTTTTCTGTGTAAAAAAAAAAAAAGAAATATCGCGTTTTTGTACTTTACCAAAAATTACATTTTTCGTGTTTTCTGTTCAAAAACCCTTGATTTTGTCACACTTTGTCGTACTATAGCACACAGTGCAAATATATGGGCTATTATTCATTCGGAAATGCTTATAAGCAACGTCTATTTTTCTGTAGCTATATGGTAGTGCTAATTGTCAAACTGTGCAGTTAAGAAGTTAATCGGATGATATGCAAATTAATAACAAATTTCAACAGTTGTTCGATCTCAGCGCCCTCTACCGATATAATATCTAAATACCGTTTAATTCACGTATGCTATGTATTGGTCTGTTCTATCCATCGCCGCATTAATTATGCTGCATATAAGCAAAATTACTTAAATACACTCAAGTTAGTTAAATTTATAGCATTTGTGTGTAAAAAACACACGAAAATAACGGTTTTGTGTACTTTACTAAAAATTCAATTTTCTCGTGTTTTCTGTTCACGAAACCTTGATTTTTTCACACTTTGTCGTAGACCACGCAATGCAAATATATGGGCGATTATTCACTCATAAATGATTACATGACTATGTTGGTTTTTCTGTAGCTATATGGCAGTGCTAACTATCAAACTGTGCAAATAAGAAGTTAATCGGGTGATATGCAGATCAATAAAAATTTTCAACACTTGTTCGATCTCAGTACCCTCTAACGATATAATGTTGAAATACTGTTTAATTCACATATACTATGTTTTGCTCTGTTCTCTATCCATCGCCGCATTAAATTATGCTGCATATACGCAAAATTACTGAAATACACTCAAGTTGCTCAAATTTATAGCATTTGTGTTTAAAAAACACGAAAATAAGGCGTTTGTGCCCTTTACTAAAAATTGAATTTTTTCGTGTTTTCTCTTCAAAAGACTTGATTTTCACACACTTTGTCGTAGTACCGTACACAGTGCAAACTTTACGAAGTCAACTGTTATGTACATATTTTCGGTATTATGCAGCAGTTTTGAAGTTGCGATATTTTCCCTACACAAAATGAAATTTTATTTCCAAAATTTTCTTAAGAGAATTAATTCGCCTTTAATAGCTAACTCCACCCCGCCAAAAAATTATTACCATACACACACATAGTACAGCTAGATAACATATGTGCACTTTCTTTTTCTTTGAATTCGTTATTTTTCCAAGGTAATTGTGCTGTTGCAGTTTTAAGCAAAAGTCAAAGGTGAAGAATCTCTGATAAAATACTATTGGATATAAATTTTTGATATTAAAAATCTCACTATTGGAAACTCCGAGAGTAATGCAGTTTAACATCATTTGTTGTTCATTAAAAAAAAAAACGTTCCTAAAATTGAAATATGCGACCCATATAATTTTATTTTGCAAAGAAAGAAAGCTAAATGTCATATTTATTTCAATCAGTGTTATTTAAAAAAATATAAATATTTGACGTAATATTTCCAATGTAAACAAACGTTTTGATTATTTATTTTCGCACATGTGAAATTTGTTTTTATTTGGGATGAGACAATAAATAAATTGTGCAGCAAAAAAGGGTCAAATTTTGCAGGACAGTAAAGAAATTCCAAGTAATACAGTGCACACAAATATAATAATCCGTTAACGGCGGGGGGGGGGTAATTGCTGATGAAGGTTCATCAGCATTTTACATTTTTATTAGGTCAAAGGGATTTTGAGTATATTTGTGAACAGATATATTCAACATAACTTAGCCAGTTTTTTGGTAAAAAGTGCAGCATTTTAAGAAATATTAGCTGCATAATAATAAAATAGCAAAGTTCATAATGCTTTAGAATAACTTGAAAATTTTGATAATACCAAAACAAGATGAGACATATCTGTAGAAATCTATTATTATTATTATTATTATTATTATTATTATTATTATTGGAGTCCTTTTAATTATGAACTCTATAAAGATATATTTAATAAATTGGTTTAATTTTTGTGTTTTTAATTAAATAAACAACTTTAATTTTGTCACAGATAGTTTTCACGTCTGAACTACCTCTACTATTGTTCTTATCAATACTAAATTTCAATCTCCTTCTCTGGAAATTTTCTCTTACTAAATGTTTGACTTGTGTGCTAAACCCCAGACTTAGCAGTTTAATCCAGAGATTAAATATATCGTCAGTTTAATCCATAACGTTCTCAGGAATATTTCACCCTGTGATTTCCCAGAATCCTGTTAGGAAAGAACAGATCGCTGAGTATTGAACTTACGACCATTTTGAAACACGTTTCTGAAACAACAGAGGTTTTTTTGTGCTGCTGCTGCTATTTGTATTAATTAGTTGGGTAAGAGCAGTTTCTATATCACATAAACAGAGCATTTGATTTTCAAGTTTATTATTATTTATTAATTGAATTGATTTTTCAGTTCATTTTTTGTGCATCAAGATTATAGTTATTTTAGGGTAAAATGTCGATTAAAAAGTGGATGCTAGCGAGCATAGCAAGTTATCGTTACTATTGATTGCTTCTACGTTTTAACTAAAGCTGAGATTATTATGCTTATTACTGCAACTTAAAAAATCATACCTGGAGTTGAATAAATCTTAATAATTGTGCGCTAAAGTTGGAACTGAATTAATCCTATATATATATTATATGCTTTTTATGTGAATCCCAGGCCTCCAGTAAGTAAGGTGGTTTCGCACTAGGTGACAAAATTTACCTTTCACCTAAAGTTGGGTGGTTAGAAAGCAGATACGTTAACCATTCTGTCAACCATGTAGGCATACTGTGCATGTTACTGCAAACTGAAACGTTTTATATTTATATTTAGATCCATGTTGTAATTCCATAAATATAATGATTTTTGCTACAATTTTTATTACCGTAAATTCAAAATTTTTATTTTTAGTGAGAATATCTGAACATAACAGTTGACGAAGTTCCTATTTTTATCTTGATTAGCAAGCTTAATTTGATTGAATTTAAATTCTTTCTTTTTCTTTTTCTTTTTTTAAAACTTTTATCCTTATACAATTATTTAAGAAGCAACTTGCACCAAAATAAAACAAGTGACCTATCGTTATTATACATTGAATCAGATATAATGGACTTGATTAAATATGATGACAATTATAGATATATTTGCTAAAACCAAAGCCAGAAAAAAAAACTTTTAGTTATTAATTTTTTAAATTTAAATTTGAACTGATTTATTTATTATTATTTTAAATGAAAATATATGTATATCAATGTTGTATTATGTTATTAAAATTAGTTATCATGGAAATGCCGACTTTTATTTTCAATAAACTAAAATAAACTGCTTATTTTTGAGGCCTCATAATGATGTTGCGCGTTGGGTTTCCAAAAGTATAAATGCTGCCCTGGACACTGCCTGTTCGTAATGCTAGCGGTGAACGCTTATTTTCTGAACTTAAACGCGTTAAAAATATTTACACAATTCGTTAAGTCATATGCATTTGAGAAATTTATCAATTATGTTGATAGAAAACGATATTGTTGAATTATTAGATTATAAATCTATGATAGATAAATTATATAGTTATAACTTATAAGATATATATAATTGATAAATACTTCATTAAGTAAATGTATAAAAATTTATTTATGAATTACTGAATAGTTTAAAGTCCATATTTTTCATAATTAAGTTTATTTTTATTTATAAATATTTCAGTTACTGGATTTTGAAAATGGATAAAAAGAAATCGGGTTTTCAATATCGCAAACGTAAAGTGGAAAAGGAAGAAAGTTTGAAAAAACAAGAAGGTGCATTTTTTAAATATCTTTTGCCGAGAAGATCGTAATCGCATACAAGAAGGAAATCTTCAAGATTATTCGTTGGATTAATGAATTGGAGGAGAATTCTACAGATACCAAAAATTGGATTAAAATATCGAAGGAGATATATACAGATCATATGAGTATTGTGGATTCTGAAGCTGGTTGTTCTACAGATCCAGTCATAAAAAGATTTGATGTTACAAATTTAAATTATAATGATCCAGCAACTTGGTGTCCTATAAAATTTTCCAATATCAATCAATTATGTCAACTATTAGTTGAACATTGACCTGAACAGATTCATAATTTTGATTTTCCGAAAGATAATTATAATAGAAGATTTTCAATGACTCATTATACTCGAAGATTATTTAACCGAGACAATGCAGCGTTTGTGGTTATTGCACTCAAAATCCACGGATTCTGCATTTTGCTTCTGCTGTTTATTATTTGATCAATGGCCTATTAACCTTGCTGATTCTGGATTGAGGGACTGAAAAAACGATTCTTCTATTTTAGCTGCGCATGAAAAAAGTCAGAGACGTTAAAAATTACCATAATTGGAAAGAATTAGAAATTCGAATAAAAGAAAAGAAAACCATTGATGAAGAGACGTTGCTAGTTATTAGAAAAGAGGAGAAAGATTAGGTGCAAGTATTAGAACGATTCTTTGCTTTAGTTCAGACGTTAGCTATTCAAAATGTATCATTTCAAGGAACAAATGAAACATTGTTTCGCATGGAAACGGGAATTTTTGAAATTTGTCGAATTTCTAGAAGTTTGATACAATAATGAATGAACATCTTCAAAGAATAAAAGATAAAGATTCATATGTGCATTATCTTTGAAAAGATATTCAAAATGAAATAATAAACATCTTCACCAGTGCGATAAAAAAGAAAATTTTAGAATCTGTTGTTGCAGCAAAATATTGTCCCATAATTATTGACTGTAAGTCCGACATTGGTCACACGGAACAAATGAGCATAGTACTTCGATTCGTAGACACTAGTAAAGCACGGTTTCTATAAAAGAACACTTTTTAGGATTTATAGAAATAAAAATTACCACTGGAGAATTTTTATCAAATGAAATACTAGAAACTCTAGACAAATTTTCATTACCAATACAAGATTTATGAGGTCAAGGATACGATAAAGCCAGTAATATGAAAGGTGATGTAATAAAATAATGAAAGGTGTGAAGCGACGAATTTCAAATATTGACCCGAGAGCAATGTATGTACCCTGTAGTTCACATTCATTAAATTTAGTAGTGAATTGCATTGCTAATACTTTAGACGCCACAGCATTTTTTGACGCGGTACATCGTCTATATATATATATATTTTTTTTTTCCCGGTTCGACTTATCGATGGGAATGCCTCAAAAGACACATAAGTAATTTTACACTCAATCCAGTCTGTGATACACGATGGGAGAGTCGAATTGACTCATTAAAGCCCGTAAGATATAATTTGTCCGACACTGCGAGAAATATCTCAAGATGATAGTTTATGTGGATTAAGTGGAAATACAATGAAATTAGAAGCAAGTATCCTTCTTAAAAATTTAAGGAAGTTCAAATTTATCGCATCCTTAGTAATGCGGTATAATATACTTTTTGAAATAAACTTTACAAGTAAACAACTTCAGAATACAAGCCTTGATATAAATAGTGCCATAAATTGTATTAATGATACAAAGAATTTCATGAAAATCCGAAATGAAGATGAATTTGAAAAGATGTTAACAGATGCGGAAAAAATCGCTGAGGTCTTAGATGTAATGCCTAATTTTGAATAAGAAACAGTTAGACAGAAAAAAAAAGAAGCAGTTTGTGTATAAAGCAGAGGATGAATTCATAACAGAATTTAAACAAAAATTTAAGGAAGATTTTTATTTTTCAATTATTGATACCGCAAATGCATCTGTTGATGAAACATTCAAGCACATGTCTTCAATCAACGAAATGTTTGTTGGTTTTCTTTTAAATATACATGAATTTCAAAAAATTACTTCAGCAGAACTGCTTAAAAAATATTTCATATTGGAAAATTATTTAGCACATGATAATTCTAGAGATATTGACGGAACAGATTTATGTAGTGAATTACAAAAAATAGCAAGGCGAATTCCAGAAAATACTTCTTCATAAGATGTCATGTCATACATGTGCAAAAATAATTTAGAAAATAGTGTTCCAAATGTGTTTATTACTCTGAGAATTTTTTCGACAATGCCCAGTATCGGTAGCAAGCTCAGAAAAGAGTTTCTTGAAATTAAAACTTACAAAAACATACACTCGTTCTACGATGGCTCAGGAACGACTCACTGGTCTAACAATAATATAGATAGAGCATGAAATTGCATCTACAATCAATATAGATGAATTAATTCAAAACTTTGCCAAAGCAAAAGCTCGAAATATTAATTTTTCATATTTTTAGTATTTAAGATGTAATAATTTTCTTGCTATACAGATATTAGAAGTAATCATATATGTATACAAATGTATTGGTTTTGATTAATAAATTTTATATATAAATGTTCATAATGATATTATTTTTATAAATATCCACGTGTAGGTGCACGTGTGCTTCTGTGAGTATGACAAAATATATATATACAGCAATCCCTCGATTAGTGCGCCTAATGCGTTCTTTAAGACAGGCGCATTAATCGAAAACGCACTAATCGAATATAATAACCTATGGGAAAATGTATAATTCGTTCCTCAGATTTCTTTTTTGACCTTTAATTGTTTTATAAAAGAATTAAGGTATATCTCAGGGCCTAGTTAAAGTAAAATCATAATTTAAATTTAAATACTATAAAACATATTCAGAATATAAATTTTATTATTCTACTACTTAACAAAGAATTGAGCTAACGTAGTTTGGCGGCATTTTGTTTCTTTTTTTCATACAATCGACGGTATGGCCCTATTGCCTCTTCTACTCTTCTGTAAATTTTACTGCTTCTCTATTCATCAGGGTCAGCTTCTGCATTGCTGCTTAAAAACTTCGCTTGCACGAAAAATATTATACGCCGCCGATTGTTATAATTCGCTTGCAGGCAATTTTTATGACAGATCATAAACAGCGGTAATCTCTTTCCCGCATCTTGAAAGGTTTCGATGTGTGAAAATTAACGATGCACAAATGTTATTAGGCGTTGTGGGTCCGAGCTTTTCGACATATTCTCGAATATTATTCTTCTCAGAATATTTCCACTATATAATACTTATTCATAAAAAATGCTTAGAAAACTAAAAGGACAAATTCCAGGAACTTCTCACGGAAAAGTTTGGGAAACCCTGATATACATAGTGTACATGGAAATAGTGTAGTATGCCATTAAAAACATTTTACAAAGTTTTAAATCGGTAACTAAATTATTTCATTCTGGTGAGTGATTTTTTAAAAACAGAAAATTTTAAAAATCTGTAACATTTATTTTTAAGATGTATATAGGCGCTTTAATCTAATTTTAGAGGCGCACTAATCGAATTTGGGTATTGAAAAAATGACGCACTAATTACTGCATAGAGATATTGTATAGGGGCGCCTAAATTTTCTTTGCCTAGGGGCGTCCGATACTCTTGCTCCGGCCATGGCCGTAGTACAGCAAACAATGCAATCGTATCGGGTATTATTCAATAAGAACTGCTTATATGACTACGTTTATTTTTCTGCAGCTATATGGCAGTGCTAACTATCAAACTGTGCCATTAAGAAGATAATCGGATGATATGCAAATAAATAAAAAAATTTCAACACTTGTTCGATCTCGGCGCCCTCTAATAATATAATGCGGAAATACCGTTTAATTCACGTATACTATGTACTGATCTGTTTCTCTATCAATAGCTGCGTTACATTATGCTACATATAATGCTAACCATACCTTTATTCAACTTCCATGGCAGCGCTTGTTCTGGTTCATCTAGCCAAGTGCTGAAATGTTCCCCATGCTTCTCTTTGAAATCCTTTAAGCAACTTAAATGTTTCTATAATATCCCCTCTTTTTCTCCTCTCACCAAACTTCTGCAGTCTACACACTTTACATCTATCCTCATAGTGAACATTCCACAGGCCACTCACCATCTTGGTCACTCGCCTCTGAATCCTCTCCATCGCTTCTCATCTGAAAGAAACCAGGAAACCAGACCTGAACAAAGTAATCCAGATGTGGGCTTATAAAGGCCTTATACAAAGGAATAACAACTTCCTTATCTGTACATGTTAATGTGTTTTCTTCAGTAGCTAAGTAACCTTATGGGATACCTTAGCAATATGTCCTCTGAACTTTATCTCCCTGTCTACAACCACCCCTAAATCTCTAGCTTCATCTATTTCCTGGAGTACCGTGCCATGAATGTGATACACGGATTGTAATCAATTTTTTTGAAACTGCATAAGTTTACATTTCTCGACATTAAACTGATAACCATTATTTTTTCTCCATAATGACAGTCTCTTTAAATCGTACTACAAGATTTCCACATCGCCTTGATTGACTATTACTCTACCTAATTTCTCGTAATCAGCAAACAACTGGATATTTCCTTTCAGGTTATGTATCCTATATCAGTTATGTACTATTTAAACAGCAATTTTCTCAGCATTGAACCTTGTGGCACACTACTCGTCACTTGTTTTCGCCTCGATTCTGCTCCTCCATATACCACTTTTTGATATCTGTCCAGCAGCCACCCTCTTATAAACTTAACCAGTATCACATCCATCCCCCATATGTTCAAATTTGCGTAACAGAATTCCATGTGGTATTCTGTCAAATATCTGTTCAAAAGCCAGCAAAATCATCATGTAGCCATTTCCTTTATCCAACTCAGCTCTTACTCTATTATAAAAAGTTAGCAAATTACTAAGGCATCATCGACCATTATCAAGGCCATGTTGACTCTAATACAGTATCGTGTATTTTCAACCCATTCTTAAAATTCTTATTTTGACCAATATTTCTATGCTTTTACCGGCAACCGGAGTCTATAAATTGCTACTGCAGTCTTAAAATCTCCCTTATGCAAAGGAATTATTTTGCCTTCTTTTCCACTCCACTGGAACTCTACCAGAGCTGTGACCAGGGCCGGCTGTACCGACGGTGCAACACTTTATTTGCACAATGCGGCAAATTTTTTGGGGTGGCAAAATTGGCTTAAACTTTACGAAATATAAACCATAAAAAGTCATTTATTCCTTCTCTGTTGAAGACAGATTTCAGGATGTCGTTAGTTAAATTTTTACATATAAAAACCTCATTGTACAGTATATTTTTTAAAAATGATAATAATTTAAAGCAGAACACCTTCTATATTGCATTTATTTCTGATTCCATTGTTGGCTGTGAGTTGACCTTGACCTGAGGTTAAATCTCATTTAACCAATTATGAGATAATTGGTCAAATTATGACCAATTATGATTAATTATAATTTGACCAATTATCTCATAATTGGTCAAATTATGACCAATTATGGCCAATTATGAGATAATTTCGCAGATATGCGAAAAAAAAAATTAAAATTTTTTTTTCGCATATCCTCGTTTGATCTTGGGATACTGGTGGATAAAGAATTGAAATTCAACGGATATATTGCAAAAATAATAAAAACAGCTCAAAGAAATGCCAGTATACTAAGAAGAACACTGACAAGTAGAATTAAGGATGTAGTCATTCTGCAGTACAAGGCGTTGATTTGATCACATCTGGACTACTGCGCATCAATTTTGTCACCTGCGTTCCTAGCTGAGAAGCAAGCTGTGGAAAAAGTTCATTGGCGAATAACAAAGCAATATTGGGATTGTGGAATACTGACTGTGAAGGGAGTTTGATAGAATGTAAATTACAGACACTTGTCAGTAGGCGGATGAGGGGCAATATGATTAAAACATATACATTGCTAAGGGGTGTTTATCAAGTAGATACACTTAGATTTATCAAAGAGCTGAAGGAGGGAAGGGGATAGACACAAGAGGTGATTCTTGGAGTTGTATAAAGGAGTGGTGCGTAAGAGAGTGCGGCATGCCTTTTTTGTATGAAGAGCGGTTGGTGTGAGTGGAATTTATTGCCAAATGAGATGATGAGGCTCAAACATTGAACCAATTTAAGATAAGGTATGATAATCACTGTCTTCAGCGTGATAAGTAGAGTTACTTTGTGACACGTTTAAATTAACAACAGGAGTTTGAATCACATTGAAGTATAAAAAAACTGGACCAGCGGTACAATCATGCAACCATTCGTATGCCTACACAGCGCCCTCTACCAATAGTAATAATAATAATAATAATAATAATAATAATAATAATATACTTCGCACACGAAAAAAGTTTAAACACGTTCACATTGGGGCGATAGTAACTCGCTCCCGTGTAAACAGCACGTCCTCCCCAACAGCGTCTATACTGCAGAAACAAGAAAAATAAATCGTTTTATTGTATCACTGAATAAGGTACACAAACATTTGCATCTGTGTAATATATTTCTCAACAAATAGTGCAATTAGAGACAACTGGGATAAAAACATAACTAATATATTGTATGTCCCATCGCACAGAAACTATGCTGTATAGACTCAAGTAAAACCATATGTTGCAATGGCAAACACAGTATCTAAATAAACTATTGCCTAATTTTTCAATTACATGAAATAAGTGTTTGTTTGATTGCATTTGAAATTTTCGATGTCAATAGGACAGAACACAAAAGCAGAAGCGGCATGAAAATGACCAGCAATAAAATTCAACAGCAGGGTGAACTTTGTGCAATTTGAGCTTGCCCGCTCCGCAACGGGAAGGGGAACACAGACGATAATTAGAAGAGACGTGGGAACGATAAACGGACAAAACACCAGCTCGACGTGAACGTGTTAAAACTAAGAAATATATAGTGAATGTTGTGATGGCAGTTTGAGATATTATGGAATTCGGTTGAAGAGAATTAGCATTTTAATTCAACATCTATCGGCTTCCCTTTGTCGTTGAGTCGCTCGATCTTTTGTTAATACAGCACCAATCATATGCATGTCGTTATAGCTGCTCTATTACTACTGTCCTACCACTGTTGTCTGTTTCGCGCTCTGCTTTCACTTCTCATTATCATTCGTGAAGGATTGTTCCTTATGTATTTCAAGTCTTGTAAATTACTGGTAAATTTTGCTTGAAATAATGGGAAAGAAGATTACACTATTTAGGTAGATGATTTGACGATGCACACAAAGAAACCGCTCTCGAGGCCGGAAGTTGCAATAGGAGATTAGCGAATAGGAGATTCATGGCAAGTCATATCATACCCATTTTCAGTTTTTTCCCTGAAAACTTTAGTTTCTGAAAATCCTCTCATATATCTCGCACCACTATGTTTTAGTCTTCATTTTGAGGAAAAAATTGCCACTTATATGCGAGTAAAACGCGGTCTTTTATGTCTGATAAAAGAAAAAACTCTCAGGCTCAAAATATCGCAAACTAAAATCGGAAAAAGAACGCGATATTCAGAAACAATGCAGGGCTTTGCATAATATCTAAAAACTGAAGCAGATAATGTAGTACAAGAGAAAATAAGCGAAAGGACCGAAACCAAAAATTCTGAGCTCATGGTAAGTACTTCTAATTGCGATCCCAGTAATGTCAATATTAGTAACAATGAGGGAGAAAAAGAAATTGATTTAACCTTCCTCTTCAAAAAAATTAAGTGATAACTTGAAATGAACATTGATCCAGCAAGATAGAATCCCTCTTTAGGTGAGACTCTTTGGAATTTCTTTTGTCCTTCTAGGCTAGATTCTTCTCATAATCTGTTTTTGCCTTCCTTGCCATGACGATCAAATTTCTTTCTTAAGCCTTGTTACTGTTCATGAGTTTGCTGGTCACCTTTCTCTTTATATACCGTCCACAGCATTTTTGTCTTCTGCAACTAGTGCTTAATGAAATTACACATCTATCTAACTCCTAACTAATTAACTCTTCTTATCCTGGCTAAACAATTTAATACTGTTTCCTGTACATGACTATTAACTATATTCCATGCACTACTAACATCATTATCCTTCAGTGTTTAATGATATGGTACAGATTTAAGCTTTTTCCTAAGCATGTCATAATCACCTGCCTTGTAGTTCCACAAACCTTTCTTGATAGAATATTCCTCATGTTTTACAATCTCGAAAGTTAAGACCGCATGGTCACTTTCACTAACTGGAAGCAATATTGTCACTTTGGTGATTGATAGCTTTTCTGATCATATGACCAAATCCAATATTCTCCCACATGTAGTCCTCTCCATCACATGCTGCGTAAGTAATTATCTCTTAGCAGGTGTAGAAATTCCATTTCCTTCCTGTCATGTGATCCTTCCTTGTTCCAGTCTATGTCTCCATTGTTGAAGTGCCCCATGATAATCAATCGACCTGTACTCATTGTATTAATTTAGCGATGCATGTCTTCCATATCATTTGTAGAACTCCCTGGCCTATAGCAACAACCAAATGTATATTTTGTCTGACTGGCCTTGATCTCACACCAGATTGCTTCAAATGAATAGCCACCCCTACCGCTTGTCTCCTATTTTTATTGGCTGCAATTCATCTTCTCTCATCAGCAGTACTCTTCCTCCCATTCTATCTTCTCTATCTTCCCTGAAAATACTAAACCCTTCACATTCAATCCCTGTAACTACATAATCTGCAGTTAGCCATGTCTCACTAATGCCTATAACGTTTTGCGAGGTTGCACTGACCAATATCAAAAATACCTCGCTCTTATTTCTGATACTTCGGGCATTAGATACCTAACACCAAATCATTCAGATGTATCCTACACTGTAGAACCCCTGCTTTCTGTCAAAGAGAGACTACGGATCCACAAATTGTACATAATTCCTTTTGCACAATCTACGTATAGACTCATTAGCTATTAATGTCCTCCTCCTCAGCTCACCTGTATTGGATACAGGAAGCGTACAACCTTCACTTTCTCGTTCTTTAGTTTTGCCTCTTCCAACCTTCTCCTTTACATCATCCCTCATAGAATATTTCTCGCCAATCTAATCATTTGTACCAACCAACCAAGACAATCATTTCCTTCGACTTAGCTTTTTTTTGCATCCCGATGGTGAGGCTAATATCCTAAATTTTTGTGCCCGAGAAACACGAGTTTTTCATGCTTTCGAAAGTATTCCCCGAATCATTCAGTCTCCATACATAATATTCCCTTTAACTTGTTTTTCTGGTTTGTTCGGTTGGTGATTTTACTCTCGTTGCTTCTGCAATTTTTCAATTTCGCTCTTTGTCCTATGAAATATAATACTGAAGCACATTATTTCGTTATTAATATCTATTTCGTTCTTCTATATTTCGAAAGTATTTTCGTTCTCGTCACCTAAGAGATACTCATTTTGAAACACTTAATACATACTCTCTCTCCAGTTTCAATGTCCTTCCACATATTCTTTAATTTTCTCATTTCACACAGTCTTAAAACCCAATAGTTTCATTACTGATAGCGCATGCGATTATTTAATCCAATATGTTAAATATCACTTTATATATTAATATAACGTCGAATTCCCATCAATGCAATGGGATATAGAGGAGCATTTCAACACACAGCCGCTGATACTGTAAAAAACTCAACATCTTATTGTTCGCTTTAAATAATTTATACAATGTAAATCATCCCATTGTATAAATTATTTAGGGAAACTTTCCTAAAAAGGGTGAGATTTTTTAGGTGGAAAGTGATAGTCAATTTATGTTTTCAATACAGCCGCAATCTCATTTCCTGCGAACGTCAGTACCTTAATCAGATAATAAAAGTGTTTGCAATCGTGCATTGTTTGAACTGAAAATTATTCGCCTTCTAAATTATGATTGTTTAATAAATTAACAGTTCGACAATTTACATAGGAGAGTATTCAGCTTCCCAAGAAGTGCACATAAGATGTGTACTTTTATTGAGTGAAGTTTATTGATATTGCACAGGAGAGAAATGGAAATGAGGCAACTCCATTTCTGAATGTTTATAGGTCAAATAAAGGGTAACATCGAAGTGTAATGGTATTGGTTTGTTTTATACAGCTTGGGTTCTTTACAAACATTACCGGGAATTGTGCATCAATTTGGCCTTCCCAATATCATTAATGTACAGATTGAATAACAGTTTGAATAAGTGATTATTTTTCTCATGAGAGAATTCAGTTGCTTCTAACTTTACTTCTTAATCTTTTATCATTTCTCCAATGCACCTGATTTCACAATTTGCATCTTTAAAACATCATTAAAATGTTTTAATGATGCAAATAAACAGACAACATTTCTGTAATATCTGTGCTACCAGATGCGTGCGTTAGTTCCCTATTCGGTAATAAAATACTTTATCGACGGAAAAAGATGCTGGACAGTTATATCATTCTCAGACGTAGCATGCTCTAACAAGGGAAGTGTTACTACCAAACTGTTTGTGAACAAAACGACTACTATGAATCCCACATACCATGAATCCGTTTTTGGATGTTCAGCGTATTTTTATATTCTGCTATATTTTTATATACAAACGACGTTCTTTAGCATCTTGCAAACGCTTAAAACAGCAACAGTTTGTGAGCAGTAATTCTCCCCCAGTTCTGTAGGTGGAGGTACGTAGCGGTACGAGGTTTGATTTGTTTATAGGAAGCGGTAAAACAAGCTTCGGAAAAAGGAAGTGGCAAATTCGGATATCTTGAACTTTGTGCAAGACCATTGTATAGATTTGAATTCACATCAAAATTCCTGCATAGTAGAGCACTTGTAGTACAGAAGAAACGTTCAAGCTTTCGTGATACCATTTGAAAGTGAAATTTTTTTTCCACAGTTGATGACACTCTGGAATATCGTATTCCAAGCAGTTTCCTTCTTTACTTCAAATTTGCTTTTTCTTAATTCCAGTGCCTCTAATGTCGACACGGTATGCTGCTGCTGTAGGAAGAATGTATCGAAACACGTTTAAAACAAATAACAAACTTATTACTAGTATCATTTTTTTTAACTTGCTGGTTAACTAAAAGTAAAATTTTAATTTCCAATAGAAATCAGATTTCTAAATAAAACCTTGCTTTTTGATTTATTGCCTAACACAGTTCCCACCTCTTACCACCGGTAGGCCAGTAACTTCTCAGAATACTGATTATTCCACCTATTCCCACCACTAAGTTTGCCGACAATCCAACCTCCCCTATTCGACAACCACTCCCTTTCCACAGCGAAGAATTAATCAATAACAAACCATTTCCATCCTATCCATGCCTAAATGATTTGGCGTATCCAAAGAGATGACGTCATGCTATACCCAATGAAAAATCAGTGGATAAACCAACACAATTCCTGCTTCTCTAAATCCTAAAAGAAACTTTTAGGAGAGAAGGATTTGGCGTTCTACGATTATTCAATTATAGAATTGCTTTTACAGTATATACGAACTGAATACATGACGTAATAATAAAGAGGTATTGTTACTGCATGTTATATTATGAGTGCATTGTTGCATTTAACGTTTTGCTGGACAATTATTATTTTGTAGAGAAAAATACCCAAGGCCGATTGAAATGTAACCTGGTGAGTTGATAGGAAATTATATGGCGGATATATTATTGAGAGGCATCCTTGCTGCTGCTGCAATAAACTATTCTAGTATAATCAATTGCTTGGAAGGTTATTGTTCTCCCCAGGATGAGTATGAACGTATGATAATCTGATAGTATGATCGGGGTTGAAAGGAAAGCTAAGCTACAATCGCAAGTATATCCGATTCGATAGAATTTTAACGTCAGGTGATACAGGTTGATGGAAAAAGCTTTACCATGAAATAGTGAATGAGAAGAAATATTTCGGTACTAGATTTAAATAGGGATTATACATTCAGAACTCATGTCTTTCAGATAACTTTTAAAGCACTGCATGTTGTTGAATTAATTGAAGAGACTTCACTTAGAAAAATGTATTAATCTCACCGTTATATCTGTGTTGAATCAAGACTACTTTTTGTATTATTGTTTCCTACTTATCTCGACGGGCTCGCTAACAAATGACAAATATAACAGTTATTTTCAAAGATTTATTTTTGTAGAGGAACGACAGTATAGTAAGACTCAATGTGATAGTGTACAAATCACAGAGTCTTATAACTCACATATTCTCATGATAAGGGCTCTGCTGTTTTTTTGAAAAAGACATGTGGTGGTGGTGGTATGTGTTCTTTTCTAGCAGGAAGAATTGTAGGTTTAAAGGATATGAAAAGAAATCTAAACACGTATTTACCTATATTGTTCTTATTAGTGTGATAATATTTTTCTTAAAGATAGTTTGCCTTTACTTTCTAATATCGCCGAAATAAGAAACTTCGTTGTTTCTTAATTTCTTAGAAATATTCTTTTCTACTACAAGAATTCGTTCCACACGCCTACATTCTTCACATCTAATCAGGACCGTCTTAACCCACGTAGCAATTAAGGCAAAAATGCTAAGGATAAGAATTTGAGATCGGCAAAATTGTACCTCAACCATCTTTTCTTGAATTTGGTAGCCTGAAATCGGGTCCCATCCAAGTCCTTTATTTGGTAATTTAGCCAATTACGAGTACATCTCGACGAGAATACTTTTTTTTTTATCAACAATCCAGCATGTAGGCCAATAAAATAAAAACAGTGATTTCATGGTGTTGCTCACTGATAGCAGCATGAAGGAAACATTCTTTGACCCAGCTTCGTTTATTTTCTCATTTGATTTTAATTTCGTAACTCTTGAAGGAGAAAAAAATCTTGTAATCTTTTTCAATTTTTACATAAATGTGAAAGACAATTTGTTTGTTTAGATTTGCTTCCTAGAAGATTAAAATATCTGCTAACGTCTGATAAAACCTAACGAACAATTTATTTAGCACGTTCGTCAGGAATGAAAAAAAAAACAGACTTATGTTGTTTTTGACATCAGGCAGGACAGGAGAATTTGTTCTGTTCTCACTGTGTGCGTCTTCGGTACATATTGGTAGTTTAGTAGTAGAATGAAAATGACCGTATATAGTGAAACACATCTCTGCCTACAGTTACCTTACTGTACAAATGAAAGCCAAATAACGCACAAACACAAAAATTCTGTAAATTAAAAAAAATAAATAAATATATATATATATAATATATATATTTATATATATATATATATATATATATATATATATATATATATATATATATATATATTATATATTATATATATATATATAATTGCCTAAGACTTGCACTACTTTGCGGGTCACCCAGACTTGCACTACGTGCAGGTGCAAACTTGAATTATTTGTCTGTTTGCTTACTTGGGAAATGGATTAAAACCAGGTTTAAAATAGCTTGGTGTCTTTAACATATATTATACCCAAGATAAAAAACGTTCTACATTTATCTCTCATCCTGAGATTTTTATTTAATAAGGTCAAAGTACCTTATGGTAACTTGTTTTGGTAAAATACTTATAAGCTCTATATTATTTAACCTTGGTATTTCTAAGCCGGGCTCCCACTGATGAGCCCTCAATAAAAGTCGAAACCGGTTTGGGTAGTGGCCCCCTTGCCTTTAATGCATAGCATCATACATCTCCTCAAGGAGATGTGCTTTGCAGGTAAATATTAAGAATAGTGATCGGATCTTATTCCACCTTTACCACGAGTTGCCTAAGAATTGCACTACTTTGCTGGTTACCCAGACTTTCACTACCTGCAGGCGCGAACTTGACTTATTTGTCTGTTTGCTTACTTGGGAAATGGATTAAAACCAGGTTTAAAATAGCTTGGTGTCTTTAACATATATTATACCCATGGTAAAAAACATTCTGCATGAGTTATAAAATTGAGTTTTTAAGAATGAGTTATAAAGAGAATAAGTATTTCACTAGTTCAGAGAAGTTATGAGTTGATGTTGTTGTTTTTTTAAGGTTAAGGTAGCTGTTATGCCCGGAAGGTCGGTTCATTTACATACATTTTAAATGCTCACCTAATTTGGCAGTGTGGTTACTTGGAAGATTGACTCGGCCGTAAAGAAGAAAGCTAAAATTAATAAAAAATAAATAAAATAAAAGAGACAAAATATACTTTTGTCTTATTTCGTTATTTCATTTCACAATATGAAAATGTTGCAGTGAAGAAACTTTTCCCTTCTTGAATTCTCGTTCTGTTTCACGAACATGAAATCTAGTTTTCGTTCATTGCTACCGATTATGTGTATTATATCCTGGTGAAAATAAATAAATTTATTTTCACCAGGATATTTATATAAACAATTTATATATTTATAAATTGTTTTTTAATTTCATATGTATTTAATATTCTCACAGTACCGATTTTCGCGTTGACCTCAACCAAATCAGTTAGGATAAAATTATAGGAGAGGTTAATTTTCGACAACGTCAAATCACGTATACGAATTCAGTGTGTTACTAAAATAGGATACAATGGAACCAACAGCCTCCTAGTTTCAATGAGTAATTAGATTAAAACAATCTGGATTTCGAGCTTCGAGTTGGATTCAGAGAGTAACTTAAAAACCGGATACAAAACTACAGTTATTTCTACTAACAGTGATTCCACATGAGAATGTTCAGTATTCTTTCGAAGATGGGTTATTATTAAAACAAAATCAGCAATTTATTGTTGTACATAAAATGAAAATAAAATACTTCCATTTAAATGTTTTTAGGGAAAGAAAAAATGTTTTATGACTTTGAGGATGAAATGTTGACTTTCTTTTGAAGCCTTTTTGACTCTCAAACAATTATAATTCTTTCTTATCATAGAGCAGATAAAAAATGTCAAATAGCTTTGGAGTTTAGAAAACGTCATGTTTTCTTACAAAAGTTTCTTAAATATTCAACTATTCGTAAAACTAGTTATGGCTTGAAAAGTTCATTGCTCGCAGACTGTTATCTAAAACTTATCCCCCAAATAATCCTAAGGTGAATTAATTACCACATTAAGATATGCAGGGATTTCAAGAAATAAAACTAATCTGTACAAAATATAGTTTCCTTTCACAATCGAAATTTTTGTCAAAACGAACACATTCCACATTTCACATTCATTCATATTTATGTTTTTTGAATGATACGATGAGCTTGTGATAAATCTTTAGGTAGTGAAATAGTTTTTCAACTTAAAAAAAAAGAACAATTTTCTGTTAGCGTTCTCAACGAAAATTACAAATTTAAAGAGGAAATAAATTGCCCACGAAATAAACCACAGAAATTCGTTCTGATTATATGATATACCATATAATCAGAACGAATGCATGTAACAACATGGCTTTGAATTTACATTAATTATAATATTACAAATGCTACAATCAAAATTATAATCTTATACCATATGTCTTGACATTCTTGCATATCATAAGGTGATAATTAATTCAGCTTCATTTCATTCCCCACTAGTGCGGAAGGAAGTATGTTCTGTTCTTCAGTTCTGTTTTCTTCAGAACTGACATCCCGTGAAACCAGTTTGGAATTAAGTGGATTAGTAGGGTTATATAAAGCAAGAGCTGCAAAAAAGAAAACACTGTGGAGAAGATGTAAATAAAAGTGATCAGCATTCTCATGACCAGTACAAAGTACAAGTAAGAAGTGCAACTAGTATGGTAAAAAAGACAAAATCAGTCTATGAGAGAGAATTAGCCAAACTGGTCAAAGTAAACCTAAAAGAGGTTTTTCGTTATGTAGCAAGTAAGAGGGAAAATGACTATGGTAGTATGACTTTAAATATTACTCATGGTAGGAAGGTGATTGAGCCAAAGGAAATAGTTTAGTTGAGTTGCTGAGTGATTATTTTGTAAATATGTATCATCCAGGTGGAAATTTTACAGTTGCTGATGTTACAAAGACAATATCAAAACTGAGATAGATAAACAGAAGGAGTTCTGCGTGTTAAAAATAGGAATATGAACACAGCAGTAGGAGACTGGATAGCATATCAGCCAGTATACTACGTGAATGTGCAAGAGAATTTGCATTGCCTCTTTCGAAGTTGATCAGTCTATGTCAAAGTAGTTCAATCTCTGCAGGGTTCCAAGGGAGTAGAAAGTGAGTAAGATAGTGCATGGCATAAAGAAGACTCCAAGATACAAGCAGAAAACTAAAGATTAAAAAAAAACTACCAATCAATATATCAGGAATGGTTGTTAAGCATTAGAAGAGTTGATGAAAGCTAAAATACAACAGTGGGTGGAGAGGGATGCGATATTCTACAGTGAGCAGCATGGCTTTGTAAAGGGTTGGTACTGTCTTAGTATACTTATTCACATTTTATAATAAAGTGACGACAGAATTGGATAAAGCTAATAGATGCACCATGATTCTTCTCGATTTTTCTAAGGCATTTAACAGAATATCACATGAAAAAATATTACAAAAGTTGAAGCAAACGGCAATGGATATAAGGCTAGTAGCTTGGATAGGGGGATGGCTGATAGACATACACCAGAGAGTAGTATATGGTGGAGTGGAATGTAGGACAAGTTTTGTAACTAGTCGAGTTACCCATGGTTCGATACTAGGGCCACTATTCTTTAATCAGTGACATAGGGAAAGATTTATGAGGAGATAATTAGTTGTTTGCTGATGATGATGCTGAATTGAAGACAACGTGTTTTGCATCGTCAGAAGCAATTATGCATCAGGTGCATGATAAAGATGATGTAGACATCCTGCAAGATGATTTAAAAATTAGCATTTTGGGAAAAGGATAATGCTTTTTTCAATTTAATACAAGGTTCTGCACTTCGGATTGTAAAGGTTGCATACAATTTGAATTGCAGGAAATTGATGAGGACTTGGAGGTAATGGTGTACAAAGTGTTGAAGTTCAGATGGCATATTGCAAAAGTCGGTAAAATAGCTCAAAGGATTATTTGGAATATTGAAAAACACTCTAACAAGTAAAGATAGGGAAGTCATTATCCCTCTTTATCAGGTTGTGATTCGACCACATCTTGATTACAGATTTGGTCACCTGGGTTTCTTGGGGACCAGAAGGTGGCAGAGATGATTCAGAGGCGAGTGACCATGATGGTGACATGACTGTGGAATAATCCCTACGAGGATAGGCTGAACGTTTGTGGGTTACAACGTTTTGTTAATAGGCGGAAAAGAGGGAATAGGATAGAAACGTTTAAGATATTAAAGGATTTTTTAAATTGATGCAAGTGAAATTTTTCAGTGTATGACAAATAGAGAACTAGGGTCATCCGTGGAAGTTATGTAAGAATGTAGTTAGTAGGGGAATGGGACCAGAATTTCTGCAAGGAGAGAGTCGTGAATGAGTCGAATGGATTGCCAGAATTGGTTGGGAGTTCTCTGATGGTGAATGGATTCAAGCAGAGGTATGATAGGATTTTCGTGTGCAATGATTAATTTTGGTCTCCCACGATAAGTTTCCAAACGATGAAGATGCCATAAAATAATAGTAATAATATCATACATTGCAAAACCATGGCCTCCCTCCTTGCTGTTTGATCTGCTTGAGCTCAAAATTTCTTTATTAAACTAATTTGTTCCTTTCATTGCTGTGTCCACAAACTCTGATATCTACTCCAAATTTTTCAATCTCTCTCTCTTTCTTTCTCTCTCTCTCTCTCTCTGCAGTCAAATACACCCAACATTGAGGTAATCCTACTTGGAGACATCAATGTTCTCAACGCATATTAGCTTCCCTTCTCCAGTTTCACCGATCGAAGTAGGCAGAGGTGTCGAAATATTTGTTATTAGCAAATACCTAACACTGGTCGACAAATTCCCTGCCAGAATACCTGAAATCCCTCCAATCTGTCAACACATTTGATCTGTTCATAAGAAGCAGTCCTTCCAAATGTACTGTGGTTGTCAGTTTCCATTTTGATAATTCAGATCACAATCTCCTACAAGTCTTCTCTGTAATGGAACAAACTTCACCCAATTTCTCATTCTAGTATGTCCTTTGGCAATACAAGGGTGCCAAATGGGATGACCTCTGTGTCTTCTACTCCTTGTATTGGTCCGGCTAGATGCTTCGGTTGTCCTGATCCAAACACATGCTCATACTAAACATATAGAAATCATCCTTACAGGATTGACGGCTTTCATCCCCAATTTTATCCAAAATATCTAGCTTTGGTTTACAAAAAACTGCGTAATGGTCAAGATTTCATTACCAGTAAACCGATTTAGCAATACATAAAACAAAAAACATCTTTTAAATAATTACCAGTAATTCGGAGTTTTCTAGCGATATTTCGGTAAATTAAAAACATTTTCGTGCATGTTGTAATAATTTTATCGGTGACTAATTTTCAAGTATAGTTCCCTGTTTGAATAAATCACTCTGACCTTGATGAATCTCGTGGCTGTGTAGCCACATGTTTATGTTAGCAGCGGAATGCTTGTTTTATTATCTCAAACTTAGCATTTAACTTTGCAGTAGCAGTAACTCGTAAAATTGACAGGTTCAAGTCAGGATGTGTGTCGCTTGGGATGCGTGCATTCGCTAACCCTCTTGACCATCTAGTATGCTCATTAGTGATCTGGTCTGGCGGGTATAAACGCACAATTTGTTAAATATATGCACTGTAATAATAAGTCAGGTTTCATTTGGTAAACTTTTATTTCTAAAAATTTGTGTATTTGTGAACCATCTTTGAAAATCCCAAATATAATTGCCGGCCTTGTTGGCCGAGTGATTACCCTACTAGCTTTCGTATCAACAGCTGCAGGTTCGAATCTCGCTTTGATAATGAATGCTTGAGATTATCTTAGTAAGGAGATAAATTTCATTGCTCGGTGTGAGACCACCTCCCCGATTATTGGACGCTTGAAGGTGGCTTGGAGACGTTCCTTGTTTGGTCTCTAGAGGAGGGTTTCTGGACTATGTAAAACATAATTAAAAAACACAAAACATATATAAATATCAACCATAAAAAAGGGGGAAAATGTTTATCCCGCCCACGGTACTAATGTACCATGCACTGAGTTCATGCCATATCTTTAATCTCATTCTTTCTCTCATCCCAATCTGAATCTGACCCAAGTATTGCAATTTCGATCTAGAATGATAATACCAAGTATTGCAATTTCGATCTAGAATGGTAATACCAAGTAATGATCTTTCCACTTTCCTCTGGGTAACCCTCAAGTTATTCAATTTTTTAGTCAATGTCCGTGTTTCCCCTTCGATATGTTATGACCGGAAGTAACCAACTGTCGAATATTTTTCTTTTAAGGCAGATTGGGATGTTTCTTTCGAATAATGCTTCACGTTGTTTTTTAAAGGGTTTCCAACCAAATTAAATTCTACGTTTAATTTCTTCTTTACACTCACCTTCTACAGTGTTCTTTTGTCTAAGTAAATATAGGAAGTTATCAATTTCCTGGTGTTTAATTTTTACTGGTGTTTTGGTAATGTATTTAATCACACATTATTTTTATTTTGTTTTTGTTTATATTTAATATTTTCTTTTTACTTTCTCCATTCAATTCAGTGATCATTTGTTGAAGTTCTTCTACAGTCTCATAAAAGAACAATATCATCACAAATCGTGGTTTAGTTTTTCTCATTTACCATAATTCCTCTATTTCTCCAATCCAGGTTTTAAAATTTTCTTTTAACACTGCTGTAAATAATTTATGTGAATATAATAACTCCCGTTTTTTATAAGAAATTTCATATATGCTCGTGATGTTAAAGATGCAGTTGATTTTTTTATATACACTTATTAGAAAGAAATTAAACGATCCATGGGCAAAGTGCCATCGTGCCATTGTCACGTGTTTTTAGTCGGTCTAAATTAGAGGAGGAATATGATGCTCCCAAGTCAGTGCCACTGTACCGGGTGAAATGGATACGCGAAGGGAACTGACAGAGTTTGAAACAGCAGTTGCAATAGGATGCCGTGTTGCAAGCCTATCTGTTCAGCAATTGTTTAACAAATTGGACCATCCCATGTCAACGATCAGTAATGTCATACTGAGATGGAAGCGCAGGTAGTCAACTACAAGTGCCACCTGCAGTGGAAGATCCACCACTATCAGAAAACGTAATATGTAAAACAGCCATTCGTCGGTCGACACGTTGAATGCGGAGTTCCCTGCATCGACTGGAAGACGAATCTGCAGAAAGAAGAAAAAAAAACGAGGCTCATAACACGGGGTTCCATGTCAAGACTGCAATATGAAAGCCTCACATTACCCGAACCGTTGATACCTAGTCCAACTTCGAATTTACTTCTGTAGTTTGAATATTGTTCCATATTCCAATTTCATTCATTGGGAAAAACAATATGGAATATTGTTTTTCCCAATGAATACAGTCCATTTTTATATATTTTTTATATTCCATTTTATATATTCCATTATTTTTAGAGAATTTTTTAATAATATAGTTATTAATATTAATAGTAGTAAAGTTTATTAATCTTAGCCAAGTTTATTAATATTTTATTAAGTTTATTAATATTAATAACTGTAGGCCCACCTCAGGCTGTTCAACACCGTCAGTTCGACGGGGAATAGACTGATACAAGTCAGCTACATAAGATAATAAAGTTTCGGACCATTCTTCCCGCAAAATATATCCCAACTGTGCCAATGATGTTGCAGGAGGAAAAAAAGTGATCGAACCTTTGAGAACTGATTGGAGACAACGCCTTTTACGTTTCCATACCTTGTCATAATCTTCGATACTGTGGCTTGTGATCATCTACGCTTTCTGTCGTAGTGCAGTATGCGAAAAATGAAAAATGTCAGACATGTGACCTTCAAAAAAAAAAAAGGTATGATCATTGAAGTGCGGCTTGCAGGAGCTACCGTAACTAAAAACGGCAGAAATCGTAAGTGTATCACTAGCTACAGTATCGAGGATTATGACAACGGACATGGAAACGGACAGGGCGTTGTCGCCAATAGCTGTTGTAGTTCTTCAAGGTTCAGTTACATTTTCCACCTGCAACATCACTGGAATAGTTGGGACATATTTTGCAGGAAGAATGATCCTAAATTCCATTCTGTTATGTACTTGACTTCACTGTGTTCTAACAGCCCGAGTTGGGACGACAGCTCATTACTAAAAAATTCTCCAAAACTTTGTAGATGTTTCCATTATTTTGATAACCCACAGTATATAAAAATAAGGGCTTATGAATAAAGTTTAAAAGTGTAGTGTTCGTAAAAAATTGATTAATGTTTTATAATAAACGATTCGATATAGACTTCTTTCGACATATATTTCTTCATCCTGTCGAATAGCCTGTTGCAACCAAGTGACTCGATTTCCTTCATTTCATTTTATTTGAATAATAATTAATGTGTTCTCTCTCTCTCTTTCTATCTATTCAGTTATCTGTCATTTGTGTGTATTAGCTATCACAGGAATACTTTTGGAGAGTATTCCTGTTGCAATACAAGAAGCGGACATTCTCGCAAATAAAGTCTCTTCCTCATGAGCCTAGTAAACTCAATATTTCAAAACATGAAACATTTTTTTCCTATATGTTCTACGCTGAATTCAAATAGAATGATTCCAGCCAAGGGTTATGTCTTTCCGATTGCACTGAAGTATTATAGAATTTGTTTTGATAATATCGGAAAAAAAATGGTTAAATATTTTCTGATGTTTAACAATATTACATTTAAGTTTTTGTACACGCTCTGTAATGATGTTTTGTATAATAGAAAACACACAGAAAATATAATATATTCATTAAGCAACTCAAAAACGACAATTCCAAGTATTAAGAACTACAAGCAACTATAGGATGAAATATTTAATGATAATGTACAAATTCGTAATGAGTCCTGCTCTTCTTAGGGCGAAAGCTATTCTGGTTAATTACATTCAGTAGATACATTATCCAGAAATTATGGAAGGAGCATGATGTAAAATGATAATTAGTTAGCCACCTTTTCGTATTAAATCAGCTGCTTTTTCTGCTATCATGATAACTGCAGCGTTTATGTCACCAGATATGATATTAGGCATGATAGAAGCATCAACGACTCTCAATCCCCATACACCTTGCACCCTAAAACGAAAACAACAACAAAACAGTGTCGTACATTAATACATCGCTAAAAATGTATATTTTTAGCGATGTATTAATATACTAATGTACTAATTAAAAATGTATTTTTAATTAGTACATTAGTATCGTTAAAATTAATGTATCGCTAAAATGTTTTTAGCGATACATTAATGTATCGCTAAAAACTGGGAAATTAAATTTCTACAATATACACTCAAGAGCCAAAACCTTACACCCATCCACTCTCTTTCCTGCGAACTAGACTGCATGATTGGCTGGAAACAGAACACACTGATGGTGATGCTATCTTGGTGTGGGATTGTTCTCATGGGATCACTGAATGTTCTCATTCCTGTTGAACACACCTTGACCCTTAATTCTTGCCTGGGATTCTCTACATGGTGGCGCTGTGGATGGTGGATCTGGACTCTTCCAGCAAAACTATGCCCTGGGTCAAAAGGCTCACATTGTGCGAGCATAGTTCGAAGGGCATATCCAAATATTCCAAGCATATCCAAGTATATGCTCGCATAGCCGTCTAATTCTTCCGATTTGAATCCCATTGAATATCTTTGATATCACGTGAAACGCAGAGAACTGCCATTCGATGACTGTGCCTCTGTCAGATTTTACTGATTTTCGTAATGTTATTTCATCTAGTCCGTATAGAATACCTAAGGAAACATTTTGCAGTCTATTGAAATCAGTGCCAAGACGGGTGCAAGCAGATATCTCGGTCAAAGGAGGCTGGATACGTTACTTGATAGCTGGTCACAATGTTTTGACTCATACATGCAAATCCTTTATTATTATTACTGTTTAACCTGAAGACATACTTGGGAGCTCGCCTAGTAGATTTTAGGATTGCTTATTCTATATTAAGTTTTCGGGATCTTATTTTATGGATCACTTTAGATGCGTTAAAGGTTATCAGTGTCGATTAGAGAGCAAATTATCTTGGGAAGAAGGTGAGTAGCACGCAGGAATTCAGACGCAAGTTATCTCTTGCATCCAGACGCAAGTCAGTCCAATATAACCAATGTTACATCCTCACCTTTAGATTTTGCGCGCACACACACACACACACACACACACACACACACACACACACACACACACACACACACACACACACACACACACACACACACACACACACACACACACACACACACACACACACACACACACACACACACAAAATGGAGCTCTAAAGCAGCTTTATGGTAAAATAAAGTACCATGACATTATAGTTTAATAAAACTGCATCTTCTCAGCCGACTGTGTTCATGTCGTAATAGGCTTAATTATTGCACTGAATTATGTCGACATTAAGAGTGCATCCAGAAGAAAACATTAATTGTAAGAAATCGTATTGTATACTTTATATTACATTAGAGTTTGCGTAAAATAAAAAGGTCTTGTTATTTTTCCCCTTAATCTCAAACATGTTTTTTTTTTCTTTTCAAATCGATAAAATCTGGCGATGGCGCGTTATTTAGAAAAAGTGAACGCATCATCAGCAGATTCTTATAGAAAAAAACAGTGATTAAATACAACTTAACATTGAACTGCATAACGATTTTCACATATAAGACGTTTTACCCAAACTGAGTCGAATTACGCATTTGCTAGCATATTTTGTAGCAGTTACTTGAATATTTCTGTTTTCTAAATTTCGACTTCATAAATATATAGAAATATTTCAACATGCTGGACTCTTGAAAATATTTCCCACACATAAATTACATACAGCTCAACACTGTACAATGCACGCGTTGTACGACAGTAAAAACTAAAATAGATCCTAATACTGATTTTTTTTTTTTAACTCTCTATGACATATAACTTTAGTTCGATCAGAATTAGCGAAAGTCCGAAATGAGCATATTATGACTGTTATATGCACGTTCTCACATTAAGAATCTTAACACGGGTCCTTCCAACCAATGACCTGTTGTTCATCCAACTGTGCTTGAATATGCAAAACATCACTGGAAATGTTTAACTACGAAGGCATTCCAAATACAATCACTTCCCTCTTAATGAATGCCCAATAATATAAGTAAACTCTTTAAATAGTAGGTTAAAAAACTAGATTATTCTTCATCCATTCTCAGCTTCCAATGCTATGAAATTACAGTCACCTCTTTGATCCTTTCCTTACCATGATAAAATGTCGCTGGTGAAGTGAACGTCAGAGAGTGGTAATATACTTCTGAAATATATCCCAAATGAGAAAGTTAAACTGTAGATTATATTTGCAAATTTTTGAAACCTACCTAAGATTCCAGTCTACGACTGTTGTCGGATCTCGAGGATCTCCCATTTTGCATGTTCCCACTGGATTATGTAATGTAAGAGTGAGGGTTCGAGCGACACATTCGAAGTAGAGATCACTGTACTGTGGGTGTATCTCACAACCTGGGACCAGAGTTTCAAATGGCCTTGCATTCAATTTCCTGAAAGGTTCGGATAACCCTATCCTGAGACTGATTTTCATGGCTGAAACAAATAAAAACAGCTTGACTAAAAAATTCTTGAAAATCAATATTATTTATTTTTAATTTAATGAATATTAGACTAAAGAACGTCATTAACTAATTCGCAATTACTTTCGGTGACCTGTGCTAATCTAGATGATTCATTTTGTTAACTGCTTAATAAAACACAGAAAAGGAATAGTGTTACCATTTACTATTACAACTCAGATTATTAATCGCCTATTGCAAACCAATCAGCGGAACCATGAATGCAAGTCAGTTTTTGAGAAAATAATGTTCCTAATAATAGGATGAAGAGTACTGGTATGTCTTTATAGTGAATACGGGCGCGTATGTCATTCCGTTCATCAAAGGCGAAAGTTTTTGCTCTTGCCTGTATTTTTCATCATCATGCGTATCAGGGATTTAGGAATAGCAAAAAGAAAACCAGGACGTCCTCTTAAAAGATTCAACGATGACTTCTATGGCCGGAACAGGCCATAGAAGTCATCGTTGAATCTTTTAAGAGGACGTCCTGGTTTTCTTTTTCCTAATGGCTTGTATTTTAAGGCTTGTTTTGGTAATCTTTCTGTTTTCATTCTTTGAACGTATTCCATCCATTTATGTTTATATTTTTTCATTTTTTCTATTACTAGTTCTTGGTTTAATTCTTTCATAATTTCTTCGTTTCTTTTGTGATCAAATAGGGTATACTTTGCAGTTTTTCTCATTAACTTCATTTCTGCTGTTGTTAATCTTTGTTTGTCTTTTTGTTTTATTGTCCAGATTTCGCTTCCATACATTAAGAGTGGTAGGACTAATGTATTGCATACTTTTAGTCTGGTTTGTTTTTGAACTAGGTTTGGTTTAAATATAGAGTTAATTACACCTGTTATTTTTAAATATTTTGCAATTTTTACGTTTATATATTTTTCATTTTCATATGTGATCGTACATCCGAGGTAGTTAAATGAATTCACCTGTTCTAACATCTTGTTATCTGTTACTATTTTAGTTCATGCTGTATCTTGCCCTTTGAAGGCCATAGGTTCTGATTTTTCAGTTGATATTATCATACCATAATCTTTGGATATCTCATTTAGATCTAAAATAGCTTTCTGCAAGTTATCTTCAGAATTTGTAATTATTATTTGGTCGTCGGAAAAGAGAAGAATGTTTAAGTTTACTGTAGGAGAAAGTTAATTCCTTGATGTAAATTTTTATTCCATTTTATTATTATTTCATTTAAGTAGATATTAAAAAGAGTTACTGAGAGGAGACATCCCTGTCGGACTCCTTGGTTTAATCTCTCTCGTATATGATAGCGCGTGATTTAATCTTATTTGTATTTGATTATTTTCATATATACAAGTATTAAGAATGTCTTTTCAAACGAATATCTGATCTTATCATTGTCTTATCTTATCTACGAATGACCTAAGCAACGGTGGACTTTGGTGTACTGAGACGGGTAACATTGTCACGAACAGAAAGACCACTGATATAACACCCAACCACTATCTCACGTTGACCGTCTATTAGTTCAGCTGAACGTGGAATTTTGGCATCGAGTACAGTGCAAAATATGCAGCACATCCAACCATTTATTACCAGACTTACGCAGGCACTCCCTGAATATTTGCATGTGGTAGGATCCAAAATTTGCAGAACACGTAAGGTGTCCAAATGCTTTTGTCAACATAGTGTATGTAAAACAACTTGTAATTCGAAAGCAAACGTTGCAAACTATATTACTCTGAAACGAGCCCTAAAGCTTTTTTTTTTAAACTCCATCAACGAAAGGTTTTTCTGTGATGAAAGATTTTCTATTTTTTATTCCTTATATATTTTGGTATTTTTATTGATTTTTACATAGAAATCACTTGTTGGAAATATAGCATTGTCAATACGTGAAATGTAGAATGCATAATTAGTTTTAGTATTTATGCATATTTATATTTGTAAATATCCTGTATATATCATGATGATAACCTTTTCATTTTTGAAAAGTGTTTTTGTTGTTGTTATTTGAAGTGATAACTATTCAAGCATGACATAGAGTGTTGTAAAATTATTTAACATTCCTTACGTCTCATTTAATGAGATGGTCAGAGAATTGAGCGAAAATACACTCAGATATTTTAACGTTAAGGTTGTAAAAAATACGTTTGATAAATGCAAATATTGTGCCTTCAATTCTTGCAACACTTACCTTCTACCATGGTCTTCACATCATATGGATAACTCAAATAATTGGGCTGAATAAGAGGCTCGCCGAAAGGTTCAGCTGAGTGCAGCCTGACAGTTCCTCTACTTCTTGGTCTTAATACAATAGGAAACATAGAGAAAATTTCTTTAGATAAATATGGAGAATAGAAGTTTTCCCATACCTGAAATAATTATTTTTTATTTTATGAACGTACACTGCTTGTGATATCAGCAACGATAAGTAATAATATTACTACGAATTAAGGACTTTAGGAGATTTTGAATAATGATAGGTAATAATTTTCTAAATAAATTCATGCAGGAAAAGAGAGAGAGAGAGAGAGAGAGAGAGAGAGAGAGAGAGTGAGAGAGAGAGAGAGACATCCTAATATGGAAACAGACATGTCTGTACGAATAAATAAATGCATTGTTTCTGGGACTCAAGTCTCACATTTATGCGAAGTTTGAAGCTTGAATTCCAGGATACACACTTTCTGGTAACATATCTCTGTTACCAGGAAGTCTCTGGTAACAGACACATTTTTATATAAACCGTGATGCGAACATGATCCGGACACCGCATTTTTCTGGAGTGCTACACACCGTTGAAAAAGCACATATCCCAGCAAGGTATTTAGAATAGAAATGTTTACTAAATTGCAGGTGCGCTTTTAATGAGGATATGGTTTAATTCTAACGATTAAACAGAAGTATAATTATAGGCAGCAATATAAGAATTAATTAAAATATTGTCCTTCCCTCAGATCAAAGTTAAGAATATTAAAATGTGGAATCCATTTCGAAATAATTTTATAATTAAACTTAGATTAAAGTTCCATTTTGTATATTCATTCATTTTATTATTCATTGTTGAAAACGTTTTTTTAATTACACTGGAAGATATTCTGAAAATATACATATGAAAATTATAACTGAAATATTTCGGCTGAAGTAGTTAACATTTTAAATTATAAATTTACACAATTTTACAATTCATACATTTATAACTTATTAATTCAATTTAAAATTAGATTTATAAATAAATTGAATTTATAGCTGTGTAAGGGTAAATTAAGTTTATATTACATTGGAAAATTGACGTTTGAAATACTTACCGATATATATATATATAAACTACACTAGTGAAGAATTCAGCTGTAGAAGATTGTTCTGAATCTGTTGAACCGTATAGTTTAATTTTCATGAAAGAGATGATGCTTAGAAGACTGTTGGCAATTCTCTGGAAGTCGATCATTATTTTTATTGCTATGGCATTTTTAAATAAAAGTCACTTAGCCTTTTGAACGCACTCTAATGGATTTTTCCCATAATTCCGATGGTCATAATTACGTGTATAAAATATTTAAAGATTTATATAGTGTAAATATTACGAAATATCTAAGGGTAAAAGAAAAGTTCACAGAATGAATTTTGTTCAGTTATAGAGCTGCCACCTCGATGGATGATTTAACTTGTTTAAATGTGCTAATATTGATTGCTATAAGAAATTATGTAATAAATATCACATACATAGTTTAAACCATAATTTAGCAATAAAATAAAATTATTGCGCCTGTTTGTGGAGTTTGACAGTGAGGTTGGTGACTCTCATCTGACAATCCTGCAGAAAAAGTGAATGCGTTACCTACAGAGATATTAGCACACTAAGAAGTGTTTGTGAGACTTAATAGCGGAACAGACAGTTAACAGCCAGCATGACGTAAGTAACATTGTAACGGAATTTCTCTCTCTCTCTCTTTTTTCCTTCTGCATAACTTATAGGCTAAGCCGATTATTTTATCGGCTTAGCCTATAAAAATAATTTTATCACGCATGAAGTTCGCCGAGAAATGTAGACTCAGAATATCTCCTATTAGCAATTATCACGGCAAAATTTTTTCGAAAAACAAAAAGTCAAACTTCAGCGTTTGACTTTGAAAAATATTTTAAAATATTTTTCAAAAAAGTTTTTTTCTTCCTCACTGAGGAATGAAAATTATCCATCACCTCTAATATTGCATTTTTTCCAACAAAGGAAGGTATGCTGTGCTTTTAAGTAAGCAATATACAATGGGTGCTCCGTCCTTCCATGTATGAAAATAGGCCACAGCAGGAGACGGAAGGAAAGATGGACTTGATTGGAAGAGGTCTATGTTCCATGTCACAAGGAATGGCTAATTCCTTATAAGAAACTAAATATAAATAAATTCCATACACATGTCCTGGTTCATACATCTTGTGAATAACTTACGTTATTTGCTATTCCCGTTAATTTCTTAAATGTCCACCAATGGGATGCTGGAGTGCCAGATACGAACTGAATCTCTGCATCGGGCAAATCGTCCAAAATGCCACCTGGCGATGTCTTGACAAATGCAACTCCTTCTCTCCCCGCAGGTAAAGTAAGAGGCCCTATAAAGCAAGAAAGTGTCAAAAGTATATTAAGTTTATTGCTTTAATTGCAATCAGAAATTAAGCGCTGTCAAGCAATCAATTCAAATCATTTAAAATGATAAAGGGATTACTAAGGAGGTTATTTTCGACAAGTGATGCGCAGCTATGGCCATCTGGTGTAAGAATAATGCCATTTTGAATTTAAATCAAATCAACAGCACTCAGCTTTCTTTAAAAAAAAAGAAGAAAGAGCGGCCACTTTCCTCTCTCTTTTCGCCAAATTTGTAGAATACACAATAATATAGAATATTATTGTGTATTACGTTATTAACCAATATTATAATAAGAAAGAATGCATTCGAAGAGTTTAGATTATTTATGAGAAATTTTAGTGCACTAAATAGCAAATACTTTATGACCGGTGCGTAATTCTTAAGTTTATATCTTGACAAAACAGGTTGTAAATCGGAGATTCCGATATCCGGAGAGTCCACTTACTTGAGGCAATATTCGACTGGGCTAAATACCTCAAACTATCTTAAAAAAATACAAGTGAATACAAATGAGTTAAACATTTTAAAATAAAATTTACAAGTTACAGACTTTCGGCTCAATATACTTTTGGGGTTAGGATTGTATTACTTTGTCTCACATTTCGACGACAAACTACATTTGACTTTGCAATTCTGCAGCCGACACAGAGTCGTCATTCCTACGATCTGTTTCAAAGGAAGGCGACTCGGTATTTAGAGAGGATAGAATCAAGGTGATAGTTTATTCTCATTGCTGTATATATCAAAACTCAACAATATGAAGTGTGAAATGCAGTGATAACGAATGCTATGCATAAATTGATATGTTATTTTAATGTTTACACAAACAGAATAAAAAAATGGCACACACGACACTAGATATAAAGTTTGCACCACTCGTGGAGAGTTCACACTAAAAAAATAAAAAAATAATAATTTAAAGAAGACATACCCTTAGACACTTTGAAATATTCTATAAGGTTTTCAATGCGAAACGCTTCCTCAATTGGAAGCGAGGCAGATTTATCAACAGTGAAATGGATACCAGATGTGGTGACGTGATCTTGAAGGTTAAGTCCTACTGGCAAATTTGAAATGATTGGAATCTAAAAAAAAGTAATAATAAATTAAAGTGAATTATAATTAAAAAAAAGGATAAATAATTATGATGATAGTAATTCTGGCACACGAAGGGAATTTTAATGAAAAAAAGAAGTATGCATGCGATAGGTAATGAATAATTTTATAACCGTTACGTTGCTTATATTTTAATATATTTTGGTTTAATAAACGGCATTATAATGTTCACACTAAATGGTGTGAACATTATAATGTAATGTTCATTTGTAATATTCATGGTGTAATAATTCTAATGCAGTACAATTTATTGTTTTACGATAATAATAATTGTATGATTTTCTTCGTAATCAATTCAAGTGCATTAAAAATGCATTCAAATATATAATGCAATTAAAATTTATTGTTAAAATTTATTATTAAAATTTATTATTAAAATCATTTATAATGCAATTAAAATGCATTATCTGCAATTTAACATATTTTATATGTTAAATTGCAGATAATGATGTACTATGATATATGGCAAACTATGTTTGTTTTCTGTTTGGATATTATAAAAATTAGAAGTCCATAAATTCCACTGTATATGCAGTGCTTTTTTGGAGCACAGTACGCAAAGGTTCGGCTACCTGCACCTCTCTTAAACTGTGACATATGGATGAGGAACATTTAGAAATTTGGAATATTCAATAATTTTTTTAACGTTTATATAGTTTTCAACCAAAATTAGTTATTGCATTTTTAAGACCTATTGTTACGATATTTGCTATAATATGTTTAGGATATGACCTTCATTGTTTATATATTAATACGTTCGTTTCGCGTGAGTTGTAGTATATTTATTGCTAATAAAACTTTTATTTTGGTTCAGGACTATGCACTAACGGTGTTCATTACATATAATTTCCAGGCTAGATTATTGACATAAGATGCAGGAACGTTGTTAGGATATATGATGCCCACTAAAAAATTGCAGCTCCGTAAGCCTGCTCCTGGACATTGTCTTAATTGGTTACGACAGCCTTGCTCGAGTAAGCATCATAATGCAGACGAGTGGAAAGAAATCTTGTAGAAATCTTTCTTTCTTTTTTTTTTTTTACTGATTTAACTTGCACATTTATTTATTAATATAAAATGAATAAATACAGTCTGTTGAATAACTGATTTCCTTAAAACTGCGTTTCTTGAAATGGAATCACACATACGAAAATATTTGAGTAAAAATGTCCTTTGCAATACTGACATTACTTTTTGTAATATAGTAATATAGAATAGATATAGAATATATGTAAAAAAAAAATATATATATATATTCTACTATAATTTTATATATGTAGAAAGTTTCTTACCTTGAGTTTATTACACGTTAACACGTTCATTGCCAATCACGCGATATCGCGCGATACGAGTTCTCACAAAACGGCCGATAACGCGATAAAAAAATAAAAAAAATTTGGCCACCACACGAAATTCCAATTTTCAGCTTAGCAATGAAAGTGTTAATGATACCAAAAAATTTTACACTTGATTTTAATCATATCCCAAGGAAGCAAAACAATGTTTTGCGCATGAAATATATTCACGTCTATATTCACGAATATATTCACGTAGAGGTTAATGACTTCATATAATTTACCTTATAGGTATCCCATAATGCAAAACATAATGGGAAGGGCCACTGCCCAGACCGGTTTCGATTTTTATTGAGGATTCATTATCATATATCAGAAATCATATATTTCTCATATACAAGAAGACAAAAGGTGATTGAATTTAATAATAAAAATCTGTGGATGAGAGAAAGATGTAGAACGTTTTTTAATCTTGGGTTTATTATATGTTAAAGATACCAAGAAATTTTATACTTGGTTTCAATCCTTTCCCCAAGGAAGCAAAACAACGTTTTGCCCGTGAAATATATTAATATCTGAGCGAAAAGACCAAACAACAGTCAGTGCATGGAGACACAAACTTTCTCCAAGCCAAAAGACGTTCCGAACCCAATACTTAGTAGGAAAGTTTCATGCCATTGTCTTTTCGGATTTTGATGGTGTAATTCAGTACCTCCAAAAAAGGTGAAACTCTTACAGTAGCAATTTATTCAACAGCTCTGAACGAACTGAATGTGGTACAAATGAAAAAACACCGCAGGAAACTGAGCAGAGGTGTGTTGCTTTTGCAGGACCACGCACCTGCTCACACTGCTCATCAATCCCAACAGACAATACACAGCTTTAGCTAACAATGTCTACCTCACCCATCCTATTCGCCAGACCTGGCCCCATGTGACTATTTCCAATCCCCAAATTTAAAGAAACACTTGAAAGAAACAAAATTTAGCACAAATGATGAATTCATATCTGCAGCTGAAAACTGGTTTATTCAACAAAGGAAAGACTTTTTCTCAGAGGATTTCAAATGATGCAGCAGCGTTGTAACAAGTTTTTCCCCTTCGGAGGAAATACGTAGAATAATGTGTAAGTTATATGGTTCTGCCTCAATTCGTTTATGGTGATTATCTGAAAAGTTCTCGGCCTCGACCACAGATGGCAAGACTATCGGCAAGATTTTTTTCTTTTTTTTTTGTAAGTTGGTACATCTGTCATAAGCATCTGTGTGAAATTGCAAGTCAGTCTATCAAGCAGTTTTTTTTATAAACTGTCTGAAGCAAAAGTGTTGTCCGTATCCCTTGAAATGGATAAATTTGAGTATCATGCAGTTATAAAATTCTTTGTAAAAGAAGGTTTAACGCCAAACGAAATTCATTCGAAGTTCATAAAATTTTATGAGCACTTTTCTCCTTAGTTTTCGACAATTAAGAAATGGGCTGCCGAGTTTAAATGTGGCCGTACAAGCCTTCAATATGATCCACGTGAAGGACGTCCAAAAAGTGTACCAATACCAGAAATCATTGATCAAGTGCACGATATGATATTGGAAGTCAAAGTGCTGAAATAGGCATTATAACAGAACGTTATAATGCTCAAAGTGCTCAGACTATAGGCATTATAACAGAAAGTGTAGGATATATTCTGTATGAAGAATTGCAAATGAAAAAGCTTTCCGCAAGATGGGTGCTGCGCTTGCTCACAGCAGATCAAAAACGCACTCGCATGAAAATCTCTGAACAGTGCTTGGAGCGATTTAACAAGAATAAAACTGATTTTGTGCGTCGATTTATTAATATGGATGAGACTTGGATTCACCATTACACACCAGAAGCTAACCAGCAGCCAAAACAGTGGGTAGAAGCCTGTTGTTCAGCGCCAAAGAAGACAAAGCCATGACATCGGTGTTTTGGGATGCTAAAGGCATTTTGTTTATTGGTTATCTTGAAAAGGGTAAAACAATAACCGAGGAATATTATTCCAATCTTTTAACCAGACTATACGAAAAAATATGAGAGAAAAGATCCGGTTTGCAGAAGAAAAAAATCATCTTTCATGAGGACAGAGGACAATTCACTTGCCCACATAAGTGTTTTGACAATGGGAAAATTAAGGGATCTGCACTATGAATTGTTGGAGCATCCACCATGTTCCCCAGATTTGGCTCCCTCTGGCTTCTGTCTCTTCCCAAAACTAAGAATCTTCCTCTCTGGTCAGCGTTTTTCTTCGAATCAAGAGGTGATCGCAACTGTAGAGCGGTATTTTGGAGATATTATTGAGAACCACTACACGGACGGGTATTAGTCGTAAAGGAAATTATGTTGAAAAATAAAAATAATTTTGAAATTATAAGTTCGTTTTTCCGTTGTTAGGACGAGAACTTTTCAGACCACCCTCGTATATATTAAACTTGATAAAATATACATTAGAAGATATGCAACAAAAAAAGGACTATTTACATATTATAAGAATGCATATTACAAAGAAAATTAAGAGGCAGAGCGGGGATCTGAACTGCAGGATTTGAATCAATAAAATCGCATATATTCATGACGCGAAGACCAAACACATTCACTCTTTCGTTGTGAAGTTGAAGGAAGACATGTCATTAGACATTAGGTAAAGACTGTTCTACGGATGTATCTACGAATGTTTTTTATGTGTGCTCTGAATACAAGCGTCCGTTGGCTTTTCGAAAATCAGAACATCAAATTTATTTTTATTTAATTACTTTTTTACGCCATCAAAATGGTAGTATATGCAAAATATCAATTCGCTATTCTCAACGCTGTATAACGGAAATGTTCACGATATCAGAATATTTTCAATTTTTTTATTGCCTTTATCATTTCTAATCTCTTTCCTCCATTCGTCAACTTTTTAACAGTCTTCAGAAATGTACAAATAACTTAGCTTTCTTACATTTCTCTCTGCTTTTTTGAGGGCACCTGCTGACTTCTAACTTACTTGCCAGGTACTTGTGATATGATTTTTCCTTTTCCAATCGCCTCATACCCTGACAGAAATCAATCGGTGTTTCCTTAAGATTTTGTTAGTAAGCCTCCGAGGTTAGATAATTGTTTTCAAATATTTCATTTTTTTCCCAATAACATTTGTATATTTCATCAACTCATTCCGTCATCAAATTATTTCAACAAATAATTCCGTCATCTGTAATTCAGTTTCTGTATGAAAACCGGGAGTCAATTTAAATTCTGAATTTTCTAGAATTTTCTGTTATCTTCTTGATGCAATATTTGTCAAATGATGTTTCAAGTAATATACTATCACACATAAGTAAAAGGCAAGATACTTTGCTGTCAATAAAAGAAACCCAATAAGAAGTCGATGGAAAATAGGAGGAAAAAAAGAGGAGAAAAAAATGACACAGTAGTCGACACTAAATTATTCGTGCAGTCAAAACGTGTAAAGATAAAGATTTTCTAATAATAATTTTTCTCTCTTAGGAAAATAAATTGTATCTATCATATGTCTACCCTAAGTTATTTAAACGGTAGATATATTTTAATCTTCAAAACCATGAAGGATTTTGTTTTAATTTTATTTTAATTTTGTTTTCCAATCTATGTAATTAATGTAAGTATTGCATCAATCAAACATTCAAAAAACTTGTGTGAAGCAACGAAGTACTACGTGTGAATAAAATGTAAATTTCGACGTACCCCTAGTTCTTGCAGGTGTCCTTTTGGGCCAATTCCTGACAGCATCAATAGTTGTGGAGATTTCACGCTTCCAGCTGAGAGGATTATCTCTTTAATGCCAATGATAGAATGTGATAAACCAAGCCAGAAAAAATTAACTGCATGGGCTCTTTTCTCATCATCAAATATAATCTACAAAACGAATTAAAAAATCACAGTCTTATTCAGATACAGAATAAAAATTAAATGTAAACAAAAAAAACAAAAAAAAATAAAAAATAAAGAGTCAGTGTAGAAATACAATATTAAAATTTTATAATTTTATATAAATGCTGGTAATGAGCTGAAATAATTTTAGAGCAGTACAGGCTCATTTGTATTTTCAAATTATATTTATTTCCGCATCTCCCTTCTATTTCCCCTAGAGGCGCGGCCATTTTGGAGCTATTAACTTTTGGAGACTGAGAGAAAGTTCGGTCTCCTCAATTAGCCAATCAGAGTTATCTAAGAAGCAGCTGAACAAGTGCGCCACCTTATGGTCCCTATTCCTATCATATATATATATATTCTTCTTGAGCTTCACGAACCCTTAAGGTTCTTAGCAGCAAGTACCACAGTTCTTTGTTTTTTCTATCTTTAGCCAACTCCTTCCAGTTTTGCAGTTTCAGCTCTTTCATGTCCATTTCAATGTTACCCATCCATCTTCTGCGGGGTCTTCCTCTAGGACGTCTTCCATTTGTGTGATCTAGAAAGGTTCTCCTCACTAGCTTCCATTCTTTCCATGTAACCTAACCATCTCAGGCGATTAGCTCCGATTTCATTTATTATTAGTGACTTCTTATAAAGTTCATAGAGTTTTTTATTCGTTCGCCTTCTCCATTCATCTGTCACAGGATCTTTCACCAGACCAAATATTTTTCTTAAGATTTTGTTTTCGAAGCGTTGTGATTGATCTCCATCAGCTTTTTTTATATTCCATGTCTCTGCACCATACTACTACTGGTCTAATTAGCATTCTGTAGGTATTTATATTAAATTCATATGACAGATTTTTAGATGAGAGGAGGTGCCGAAGTGAGAAATATGATTTATTACCTGCTTGGATTTCTCATCTTTATTTCTGTTTGGATCTTATTATCTTTAGCTATTATAGAGCCTAGATATTTAAATTGTATTGAGGTTTTCGATATCATGTCAGCTATAGTTGATGGCTTATTGAGATTATCATGTCTAGATACTTTTAAATATTCTTTTATTTTGGTTAATATTAAGACCTATTTTTTCGGAAGAGGTTTTAAGGTTTATAAAAGTTTTAGTTATATCATATTCACCTTCTGCTATAATATCAATATCGTCTGCATACCTCAGGAATGATGCAGAGCATGACACAGAACTTTTCGTTGTTTCTCGAATTACTTTTTCTAAGGCTATGTTGAATAGTATATTCTTGTTTTTTCCTTGCTTTTCTTTTTTCATGCATTTCCTTGTTTTAAACCTCTGGAGAAATTGAATGGCCTCTGACAATATGTTGTTAGCGAGGACTCTATATTGATTTTCCTGTACACATATTTTGATCAATCTGATTAATTTTTCTGGTATTCCAAATTCCTTTAAGATATTCCATAGACTTTCTCGATGTATACTATAATATGCGTTTTGAAAGTCAATGAAGAGATTATGACTTTCTTTATTGTACTCCCAATTTTTGTCTAGAATTTGTCTCAAGGTAAAAAGGTGATCAATGGTTGATCGATTTCTTCTGAATCCTGCCTAATATTCCCTAAGAATCTCCTCTGCATATGGTATAATTCTTTTTAGGATAATATCAGACAGGAGTTTGTAACTAGTATTTAAAAATGAGATGCCCCTACAGTTTTCACATTTCCTTTTATCGCCATTTTTGTGGATGGGGAGTATTGAAAATACTCCCCTTAATCAGTGTGAACAGTTTGTTAGTTAATTCTTTCCCCCATATTTAATTTGTTCAGATGTGACTTTATTAAATCCTGCAACTTTATTATTTTTAAGAGTTTTAATGCTTGTTTCTACTTCACTGAATGATGGCTCTTTGACTTCTAGTTCACTAGTAGAGTAAAATCTGTCTAGGAATGTTGCTTTGGGATTTTGGCAGTTTAGCAGCTGTTTGAAGTATTCTCTCCACCTTTCAGCCATCTGTTTGTCATTTGCAATAATATGTCATTTATTATCATTACTTATTGCAGTTCTTGACTTGATAGCCTGTCTTTAGTTTATTTATACCTTGAAAAGAGTTCCTTGCATTTTTATATCTATTCTCTTTATCAGTTATGAATTTATTCTATCAATTAATTTTATCAATTAATTCTTTTAGATATCGTCTTTTTTCTTGCCTAATCATTTTGTTTGAATCTCTGCTAGCAGATCTATAGTTTTGATAGAGCTTAGCTTCTTTTTTCATTTTTATTGCTTCTTTGCATCTGTTATTAAGCCATTTATTATGGTATGAAGTATTTTGGAATTCTAAAATTTTCAGATGATCTGTTTATACAACATTTAATTTCATTCCATAGAGTATCAATATTTTCAGTATTTTATTTTATAATATTTTATATTATAGTATTTTAGTATTTTTAATATTTATCGTATTTTTAATATTTTCTTCAATACTATTAAGCTCTGCTTTAATTTCACTAGAGTAGTTCGATCTTATGTTATTGGTTTTCAGATTATCGATATTGAGTTTATTTTTATTTTTTTTATATCTATTGAAAGAAATAGTTTTTGTTAAGTTTTACTTTCATTACTGATCCTACCAAATAATAATCTGAATCACAATCAGCACCTCTATAGCTTCTAACACTTTAAATACTGCTTCTAAATCTTTTTTCTATTAAAATATGATCAATTTGGTTGTGGGTTAATCCATCAGGTGATGTCTATGTTTGCTTATGGATGTCTTTTCTCATATAAATGCTGTGCTACACTTATTATCAGATTCTTGGATATTGTTAAATTTATTAACCCTATCCCATTATCGTTTAAGATTTCATGTAGGCTGTTATTTCTGATTATTTGTCTATAAATTTCTTCTCTTCCTATTTTTGCATTAACGTCTCCTAAAAGTATAATAATATCATTATTTGGTATTTCATCAATTATTTATTTATTCCAGAGTATCACAGAATTCATCATTGGTATCCTGATCAGTTTCCTCTGTGGGTGCATGTGCATTAATTAAGGTTATGTTAAACTTTTTTTTTGTTAGCAGTCTTATTTTACTAAGTCTTTCATTGATGGCCTCAAAACTTATGAGTGATTCCCATAGCCTTCTTTGTATCATAAATTCTGTTCCTAGTGATGTCTTCCTGTATATTTATATTTTTTGAGTTCATCACTTAAAGTTTGTAGTGCACCTGCTCTATATAAGCTTCTGACATTCCACATTCCAAGCAACAGGTCGAGTTCCATTTTGTACGGTCTGATATATTGAGGCTTATTTGGTGCTTGGTTCCTAGCAAGTAAGATTTTTACAATATAGGTTGTCGGCCTCATGCTTAACCCGAAACCTGGAGGACCAGGGTGTCTCTCTCTCTCTTAGTCTGGACCCTCACCTTTGACCAGTCCAGTTTGGGAGGCCCTACTGGTAGAATAATTACCAGTAGGTTGTCGGCCTCATGCTTACCCCCCCCCCCCAAACCTGGAGCACCAGGGTGGGGGGGGTAAGCATGAGGCCTCTCTCTCTCTCTCTCTCTTAGGCTGGACCCTCACCTTTGACCAGTCCGACTTGGGAGGCGCTACTGGTAGAAAAAAAACTACCGCCAGCATTGCTCTCAGGGTTGTTGGAACACGCAAGCCCCACCACCACAACAAGGTGAAGACACCATCGGGGGAACATAATATACAGCATCTGAAATAGTGTGGGTTCTACTGTCGATTTTCTTGAGTTTACGAAACGAAAAATTAACTTGTCCTTGCCAGAAATCGACTAACTCGGGACGCGGGGAAAGAAAGACTTAGAAAAAGTTCCTCTAGTCGGCGAATAGAATTGAACTTAGGTCTATATTCAGGCGGCCTCGCGCTATGGACGCACAAGCCGCTTCCACCGAGTTACACAACACTCATATATATTGTATATATATATATTTATTTACGCATCTTTAAATTCACTATATGATATTTCTACTCTTATATGCTCATCGGAGATGACGCTAGGCGCTCAGCTAATTAAGGGATGTTGCACACATCGCATGATCGTTGAGGAATGTTACTTATTGAGTTTGTTCATTGGTCAAACATACCGGAAGTAGATGACTATAAGAGGAGACGGTAAGCCCTTGATACTTTTATCAGACTCCTGTAAAGGGCACAATATTTAAAATGATCTGCAAGAACACGCTAGTTTATTCTGTTTGGGAATTTTGTGCGAGAAGCATTCCAGTGGCTGCATAGTAAGTAATACAGAAATAAACAAGTAATGACAAATATAGACAACTATGTGGATAGAATTAAAATCACTGTATCACCTATGGGAGATTCTATGTCATCATCTTGGCTTCGGTGTTCGGTTCTTATATCCAAAGATTCTGAGCAGTTGTAGTCAATTTTTAAAATTAATAATAGAGACCTTCACGATTTCAAGGTTATATTTAAATTATATGGCATATAACGATATGTAAGTACTGGAAAGACTAGTTGATGATGCTTATAATTCTACTCTGAAGCTAAATGTTGAAGGTAGATGTATTTCAAATGGTACAAGAAATGTTTTTGTAACAAATGAAATGAAAACCAAAAGGAAAAAATTCTTTCAAAGACGCACCTCTCGGTAATGATTTTTTCATTTGCTGAAGATGATTTTAATAGTCTTATTGGTATAATATCGTCTATATTATAATAAAGATTTTTTTAGTTTACCCAGTATACCAAGATCGCTATACTGTATTAAAATACACATTAATTCTGTTTTTTAATTGCAAAAATACATTTATTTGAAACTAAAACAAAAAGTTTCGACTTAAACAATGATGATCAAACCAATATGCTGTATTAATAGTCTTCTGTTTATATGTGTTTCTAAAAAAATATAAATAAATAAATAAATATATATATATATATATATATATATATATATATATATATATATATATATATATATATATATATATATATATATATATATATATATATATATATATATATATATATATATATATATATATATAAGATAATTGTTACCTTGGTTACAAAAGCTCCTAGGACGATGTCAAGATTCGTTCTTCGTTTTACAGGCGCGATATATGCTTTAGCAGTACTGCAACGTTTCCCATCTAGGATGGCCGCTTGTGGCACAGTAAATCCTGTAACGTTATAATATTATCTTGTGACTTCTACATATGGATATGCTTTCATTTCAATTTAACGGTTGAAAATCATACACGATGTATGACAACTGTTGTATAATTGTCAGAGAAACTAAAATGCATAATGCTTCATGAAGAATTCCGTAAGAGACATCATTTAGTGGTTACACTAGTTCATATTAAATACACTTGAAGAATATTTTTTTTGTTAAATATAAATCTTTTAATGCTTTTAAATTCTTTTTTGGTAGACATCATAGCTTTTAATATTTTGGAAAGAGATAGGTACCATTGCCAAAGTTTAGTGCATTTCTACAGTGTGCTAGATAAACAGGCGAAACATCTAACCATTAGTATTTGTACGTCTGTTCCTTAGGCGATTTTGATGAACTGGGATTCGAGTTTCTTTTAGGAAGAAGAACTATATATACCTGCTATTAGAGATCGACACTCTGTGTTATTAAAAAGAAAAGAAAAGAAAGAAAAATTTGTTTTTAGATCATTTGGTATCGACAATGCCCTTTGTCTAGAAAATAAGACCTGTGTTTAATTCCGTCTAAGGACGCTAAGAATATAAAGGCTCACACTTTAAATACATATTAAATTAAAGATGAGGAAGTATTCGTATGATATGGAGTCGAGGAGGTGTTTTCCGCTTTGCAAAGTCGAATTTTAATTACCGCAAACACAATTATAACCAAACGAATACACATAGTTAACGCATGTAATGAACTTTCAAGTAAAGAGAAGTGTGGAGCTTCTATATTTACACAATACACGTGTGCTAGTCGTTTCACACCTTGTAAAACATCCTTGTAGGTTGAAACAAAATAAAAGAAATTAGAATGCAGATGGAAAGCCAAAATTGGTTAATCCTCAATTTCCTTAATTGTATTAAATAACACACACACACACACACACACACACACACACACACACACACACACACACACATATATATATATATATATATATATATATATATATATATATATATATATATATATATATATATATATATATATATATATATATATATATATATATATATATATATATATATATATATATATATATATATATATATATATATATATATATATATATATATATATATATATATATATAAAGTTTTTTTACCTTTGGTATAATATACGTTAAAGATACCAGGCTATTTTATATGTATTTAACTATAAACTTGGTTTTAATCCATTTCCCAAGTAAGCAAACAGATAAGTAAGTCAAGTTTGCGCCTGCAAGTAGTGCAAGTCTGGGCGACTCCGGACGTAGTGCAAGTATTGCCTTTAATTTTTAATTTACTTTAATTTACTTTAATGCATATCATCACCTCAAGGAGATGTGCTTTGCATTAAGGGTAAATACTAAGAATAGTGATTAGAGCTTATTCCACCTTTACCACGAGTGTTGCCTAAGACTTGCATTATCTACGGAGTCGCCCAGACTTGCGTTACTTGCAGGCGCAAACTTGACTTACTTGTCTGTTTGCTTACTTGGGAAATGGAGTAAAACCAAGTTTATAGTTAAATACATAAAAAATAGATTGGTATCTTTAATGTATATTATACCCAAGGTAAAAAACTTTCTGTCTAGTCTTTGACCAGGTACAAAAATATCATATAGACCTAATACTAATGCAAGAAACAAACATCAACTCCTCATCCAATTTAGCCTGAAGATGGGCAGAATGGCCTTATCACTTACAGCACTCTGCAACCCAACAACATCATGGAGCAGGAGTTAGCTTAGGTGTACATCATAGATCTCCCTACAAACTAAAAGTGATTGCTGATATACCAGGATATGCCTTGTATGCTCACATAATAGCACCCAACCATAATACCCTGCATGTGTTCAACATCTACATACCACAGCAGGATGCTCTGGCATCACAAATCCTGGATTTCGTTCAAAACCATCTGTCTAGTATAGACCAAGAACATGTCATAATAGCGGGAGACTTTAATTGCACTCTTGACCAAGAAAAAGACAGACTTCAGTGTGCTGAACATCGTAGCCAATTAATAAACAAACTTCAAACACTGGTAAACGATAATGAACTCATCGACGTCTTCCGGCATCAACATCCTGATAAGAAATCCTACACATGGAGGTCAGCAATCACAGCGACAAATAGGCCACTTTACCAAGTACGACTGGACAGATACTACATTTCCAAACATACCTTGCCTCTAGTCAGAAACATCTCATACATCCCTTCCTACATTTCAGATCATTGTTTCGTCAAGCTGCAACTTTCATTATCCTTGGAAGCATCCAAATCAGGAAGTGCCTACTGGATCTTCAACAATACTCTCCTGAAAGATCCAGATTATATAATAAACACTCAGGCTTTAATAACCAACCTCACTCACTCGAAAGTGGATACAGAACCAATGAAAACATGGTGGCCCCAAAAAATTCACGAATAAAATCCTTTACGCAGATCTACAGACACCAGAAAAATCAACAGAAGAACATTAGAATCAGACAACTTGAAGAACAGCTAAAGTATCTCCCAGAAGAAAGCCCTGAACATCATTCTGCCTTCCAAGCTATGCAAAGACAGGCAGAATTATCGGAAAAAGGTGCCCTACTTAGATCGCTGCATACACAAATAAATCTTTCAGACGCCCCCACAAAATATTTTTTCTCTTTGGAAAAAAAATGCCAGGCAGCAAATTCCATCTCTGCTATCAGACTTCAAGATGACAGCATCACAGAAGATCCAAGAAAAATCACCTCTGAAATCCTACAATACTACAAGAATGCATACAGCACTGCAGGAACATCCCATCATGCCATTCATGAAATACTGAAAGACACAAAAAAAAATCTCTGCAACAGATCGGAACCACTTAGAAAAGAAAATCACGCTACATGAACTGAAAACCGCATGCACATCCTTGCCAAAGAACAAATCTCCTGGCCTTGATGGTCTCACGTCAGAGTTTTTCCAAGTCTTCTGGAATCAACTCGGACCACTTCTCCTCGAAACACTGCAAGAAGCCTACATCAATGGCTTCCCACAATCCGTCACGACCTCAGTAGCACGATTGATACCAAAGAAGGGAGACCATACGGATATCCGAAACTGGCGTCCAATCTCCCTAATTAATACCGATTGCAAAATAATTTCCAAAGTTATAGCAAACCGAATAAAGCCAACACTGCCTGAAGTTATTGGCCAACATCAAACGTACACTCTCCCAGGAAGATCAATACACGATAACCTCCATTTAATAAGAGACCTCATCCACATCGCAAACAGCCAACATGAAGACCTAGCACTCGTCAGCCTTGATCAGGAGAAGGCTTTCGACAGGGTATAGCACGAATACCTTTATGAAGTTCTAAAGGCATTTGGCTATGGTCCTCTCATCATTGAAACAGTGCAATTGCTTTACAGAGATGCACACTTCTGTTTAAAAATCAACAACAGGCTCACTCGCACTTTGTCATACTCTCGAGGGATCAAGCAAGGATGTCCCCTCTCTAGTCAATTATACACACTGGCCATAGAACCCTTCTTAAAAAGAATACACGACACCATCATCTCCAAACGAACCAGAATAATAGAACCACATAAAAAATTACCTTATCAGCATATGCCGATGACGTCACTGTAATAGTACGAAATGAAGAAGAAATGACAGTAACCGAGGAAGCACACAGACTATATGCACAAGCCTCAGGGGCCAAATTAAATTCTGCCAAAACCACGGGCTTGTGGTCAGGCAGATGGAAGTCTAGAAATGATTCTCCGATCGAATGTACCTGGTCAAGTGAAGGACAGAGATACCTAGGTGTGCACCTTGGCAACACCAAAATATATAACACACTGAACTGGACACAGCTGCAAAATCGTTTTAAACAGGTACTAGGTAAATGGAACAGCGTTCGTTCCATGTCTTCACTTAGAGGAAGAGTACTAATAGTTAACCAGATGGCTGCGAGTGTCATATGGCATACCCTCAAAGTACTCACACCTCCTGAAGAATTTCTCTACCACATTCAAAAGGAAATCAAACGTTTCCTCCGGAACAAAACTCACTGGACAACATACCCTCAATTCTGCAAGCCACTCAGCAAGGGAGGTCAAGGCCTGATTTCCCTTGAAAACAAGATTCGATCCTTCAGGGTAATCCTCCTCCTAAAGACACTTCAATGCAATCACACTTATGTAACCACCTTCGATTACATCACGAAAGCATCCACCAGAGGACTTACACTTTCCACAATCCTCCGAATGGCCAGTCCTGCACCATCTCCTCCTAAACTACCTCATTTTTACAAAGATGCTCTACAGCGATGGAAAAACACAGGACTCCATCACACACTCACAGGATCAACAGAGTCAGCTGTACTTACAGAACCACTATTTTCAAACAAAAACATCACAAGTCTCACAACTGGCCAGCCTTTTCTTTTCCCTACATGGAACTGGGCAGGAATAAGAGTCATAGGAGACCTCCTAACCCACACCCTAAAGTGGAAAGCATTCACAAGCCTACCAATGAATAACCCCAAAACTGAAAAGCAATATCAACAGCTGCAAGCCTCCATTATAAAAGCCTATCCAGATATCGCTACACCTCAGGAAATCCGTATTCCTTCTAGAAACTGCTCGGGGCCAATATTTCATCTTGTACAATCTGAAGCCTCACTTCCAATTCTTCCCTCCAACTACAAGAAAATATACCACTTCCTCATGTCAGTGTCCCCATCCTGGCCCTTCTTATACTCAGCCTTAACACTCTCATCTACAAGGCTGCATATACCACACAGTTTTCAGTGGGACCTGCCATATAAATCAAAATGTGCCAAACCAGATTCCGATATACAGTGGAGACTATGGCAGAACATCTTGCCAACTCCTTCTAAGCTCTACAAATTTCAGCTAAGAGAAACGGATCTGTGTCTATTCTGTGACGTTCCAGGTACCTTGGAACACACATATCTGACCTGTCCCGCAAACAAAATGATAATCACCTAAGCCCTGAATACTGCCTCGAGCACCTGTAACTACGCACACAGACAAGAAGAGTACTGGAATTTAGTCCACACAGAAGAAAACAGACACAGAACATGCAATTTCCTCTTCATCTACGCTAAGGCCGTCATCTACAGCTTCTACCTAAAACAGACAAAAAGTAACCAGCACCCATCCATCACTGAAACTGCACAAACCCTCATGTATATCCTCCGTCGGAAACTAAAAAGTAGGCTGATATTGGAACTTGAGCACTTCAAAGAAACAAGAACTGTCGCGAAATTCATAGAGGCGTGGAATCCGACTGGTACCCTCTTCTGGATTGATGACGACAATGTGCTTCATCTGAAAGATAACTCAGACTGAAACTGAACTGTAAATTTATAATTCATTTGTTGCATTCTGTATTGTACACCCGAAAGGAAAATGTTTTCTTTCTCTGAAATATATATACTTAAAAACTTATAATATATAATATGTAAATAGTCCTTGTTACCTATCGTGTAATGTTTATTTTAACAAGTTAAATAAAAAAAAAATATATTTATATATATATATATATATAGTGGGTTGGGGTTGGGTAAGAATTTATTTTCTATTTTTATTAAGTTTCTATTTTTAGTACTTTTATTTATTTTTATTTTTTTATCTGGTCCGGAAACTCTGCTCTAGAGAACGGACATGGAACTTTTTCGAGCCACTTCAGGTCTGTAATAAGCGGGGCTGTAGTGGGCGATGAAAGTCCTCTGCTGCCTAATGACAATCACAGACAGTCATGTCCACGGCGGATGCCAAAAGCGCAGCCACTTGGTTGGAGAAGGGATACGTTAACCACTCGCCAATCAGTTCAACATCTTACACACCAGCGGTGGCTGGAAAATTTTTCAGCCACCGCTGGTGCGTAAGTCCCCTACTCCTGTTTACTAGACAAGTGAATAAATATTCAAAATAAAGAAACGAGTTGAACTGAATAAATTCAATAATCATTATCATCATCATTGGCTCGACAGCCCTACGTGAGCCATGGCCTTTTTCAGAAACTTCTGACAGGCTTCCTTATTCAATAATAAACTCCTCCAATTTTTGACTCCTAAAACCTTAATATCTTGCATAACTCCATCTTCCCATCTTAATTTAGGTCTTCAAATTTTTCTTTTTCCTTCCGGCTTAACATTAAACATCTTCGTAACTACTCTATTACTATCCATGCGTATAATGTGTCCAGCCCAACTTACTCTATTTATTTTTATGTACCTAATAATATCTAGCTCATTAAATGTTCTGTATAGTTCATGATTATATCTTTTCCTTCACACACCAGCCTCTTGTACTGCTCCAAAAATATATCTGAGAACTCTTTCAAACAGACCTAGCAATCTTTCGTCTGCTATTGACAAACCCAGTTTTCAGAGGCATAGGTTAACACTGTAGCTTCAATTTTTTTCATTGTAGCTTTAACTAAAGCAATAAGTTTTTGTGGAATCTGTAGATCCGCAATTGCAATAAATAAGTTAGATATATCTATGCTATTATTGCGGCTATAAAATCTACGAAACGTGCTTTTAATAGTACTTGAAAAATACATTTTTCAAGCACTATTAAAAATCTGATCATTGTAGATCTTCCTTGATGGAATCCACACTGAAAGTGTAAGGTTTTGAAATTTGGGAAGCAGAGATGGGATGTAAAGTACACAATCGGTGCGAATATCTTGGAAGAGGTAGAGGAAATGAGAGATCTGGGAGTGATTGTAGACAAGGACCTAAAATTTCGGGGACATGTTACTAAAATAGTGAAGACAACACAGCGGATAATGGGAATGATGCAGAGGACATTGACTTGTAGAAGTAAGGATGTTATGGTTCTTTTGTATAAGGCTTTGATCAGGCCACATATGGATTACTGTGCACAGATCTGGTCACCTGGTTTTCAAAAAGATGAAATTGCTTTGGAAAAAAAGTTCAGAGGCGACTGACTAAGATAGTTTCTGATCTCTGGAATGTAGAGTATGAAGTCAGATTGACAAAATGCAATTTGCAGAAATTGGTGGATAGAAGGAGGAGGGGGGATATGATTGAGACATAAGCTGTTAAGTGGTTATTACCAGATTAACGTCGGGGAGGTTTTGCACAGAATAGGTGAGGATAGCAGGAGAACAAGAGGTCATTCCTGAAAGCTGTATAAGGAGGGTGTGAGCAAGGGAGTGAGGAGCAGGTTTTTTGCATGGAGAGTGGTGAGTGATTGGAATGCTTTGCCCAAGAGTGTGGTGTGTGCAGAGACAGTGAATATATTTAAGGCACAGTATGATAAACTGTGTGTATAACAGTTGACCTCCCACGATGAGTCTTTGACTATATGGAGATATTTATAATAATAATAATAATAATAATCACCAATAATATTCTTTACATAGGGATCATAGGGATAAAGCCTCTTAAATAGAATCTTAGAGAACATTTTATAAGGTGTACATAGTAAATTAATTCCTCTATAGTTAGAACACATCATTACATCACCTTTCTTATGGATAGGGCATATGACGCTCAGATTCAATTCGTCTGAAATTGTTTCATTATCAATAAAATCTAATCCAGATTTTATTAATAAGCTGATATAGCTGCTTGAAGTATTCTGTACCTGCACTTTTAATTAATTTCGCTTGTATGCTATCCATTCCTCGGGACTTATTGTTCTTAAATTTTTTAATAGCTGCCTCCACTTCTGCATCGGTTGATATTAATTCTACATCTTACAGATCTTGGTTCTCTTCCACATAATCTAATTGACTAGATATATTTGAATTCAATAGTTCATTGAAATGTTTCTCCCATCCTAGCATCATTTCATTCCCACTCAAAATTATACCCTCCTTATCCCTACATAACGTTGTTCTAGATTGGAAATCTTTCCGACTACTATTTAACTATTGATAGAAAGATCCACTTTCTTTCATGCGTCTGAGATGCCAATTTCTTATTCTTGTGAGATTCCAATTCCTTAAGTTCATCTTCATAGTATTTCTTCTTTCCATTCTTATTATGCACTCTTTTTTCTTCTCTTCTAGCCAAACGATATTCCTCCACAGCTTTATGAGTGTGGTTCCTTTGCTGCATTTGTTTATATGCCTAATTTTTCAATACAGTCAAATCAACATCAAACACATGCATCAAACTAATGGTTATACTTAACTCTACTGACTTTTCCTAATATTATGTCTGCTGTTGTCACTATGACATCCCTAAGAACATCCCAAGCTTCATTAACACTCTCACGAACGGTTAGACCAGACAGGTTTTCAATGATTCTCTCACTATATTTGACTTTAACTTCTGATTCCTTCAATCTTTCCTTATTAATATTTCTAGAATGGGACCGATATATCTTTCTTGCATTAGAGATTCTGCTTAATCTTTGATATAATCAAATAGTGATCAGAATCAATATTTGCTCCTGTGTAGGTTATAACATCCGTCAAATTGGATAGGTGTCTTGCGTCTATTAAAAGATGATCGATTTGGTTAAACGTGCCTCCATCAGGAGACTTCCAGGTCATTTTATGAATATTTTTATGATTAAACATTTTTACCAATAAGTCTATTTCTTGAAGAAGCAAAGTTGATTAATCTAGTCCCATTATCATTAGTTTCATTATGTGAACTATATTTCCCAATGGTTGGCCTGTGTGCATCCTTTTTGCCTATCTTGGCATTTAAATCACCTATAATAATTTTTACATTCCTCTTTGGACATTTCGCATAGATTTTAGCTAATTCATCATAAAACAATTCTTTTTCAGCATCATCAATTTCTTTAATTAGAGCATGTACATAGATAAGACTGTAGTTAAAAAACTGTCCTTTAATTCGTAAGCTAAACATTCCAGGTTTGTTCTGAAGTTCACGATAAGATATCTTATCCTCTTGTTTACAATGAAACCTGTTCCAAACATGTGTGATTTTTCTTTTGGCAGCTATAAAAAATAATATGATTTTTCTTTTCCATAATCCTCTCTCCTGTCCATCTCATTTCTTGTATAGCCGAAATAAGTAATCTGTATTTATCCAATTTCTCCAGCAGCATTTTTAAAGCTCCAGATCGGTAAAGAGAAAGAACGTTCCATGATATAATTTTCAAATCCTTAAAACAATTGCCATTTAGTCCATCTAGCAGTTATTTCTTTAGACGTAACAAGCCGTTTTTTGTCCAGGGTGGGATTGTGGGCCCCACCCCAACCCCTAACCTGGAGGACCGGGCCTCCCTATTTATGATCCCCCACAGACAGGGTGAGCCAGCTATACTCCCAGGAATTGGGTACCCATTTTAGTCTCCTCGTACGCCATGCATGGGCTACAGTGAGGTTATTCTTATTCCCCGGCCACCATACGGTGGATAAATTCAATAAACCTTAAAATTTATAATTACACATATACGTGCGTTTGATATTATGCCAATGTGTCCGATGCTGTGGCTTAAGTTGTCAGTTTTGACCCAGACCACATTTATGAGATCTAATAACATTAATATGGATCTGATGTTCTACAGTACATTTTAACTGATTTTCGTTTGATCATAATAACACAAATTGTAGGAACATGAAATTTGTAGCGTAGGTAACACTGTTCTCTTTTACTGAGGGAAAAAAGATTGAAGATTTGATTGTTAGGCTTGAAGGTCGGAATCAATTGGCATTTCTGCAAAATCTCTGCAACTCTTTCTCAGAAATAAACGATTTTATATGAACTGGAGCGGACATATTTCCTTGAAGAATGCTGGGAGAAATTGCCAATGGTTTTATGTGTAATTCTTCATTTATAACTACTTAATCCAGTTCTTTATTTGAGAGTTTTCAATTCCTATTCAAAAGATATTTCGAATGGACGAAATTTTGTCTTCTAAACACCAAGTATATTTTAATTCCGTATTAGAAGATGAACGGTGTGATGATAATAGGAATAGGAAAACCGTAAAAGTTAATTTGCGATTGAGATAAGTTGAAAGCGATATTCGCACATCATTCACACTTTGGATGTGTAAGTTTAAGAAAGATATTCCTCCTCATAAGTCTCTCCCTAAAGTAAATTTGATTCGAGGATGTAAAATATTAATTTTATGTAGAAATAGAAGAAAAGACGTCTTCGTTGTAAATACCACTCCATTATAGCCGAAACATCAATAATATCTACATATTTTAGTCAGAAAGAAAGTTTATTACGCAAATTTAACTTTTCCTTCAAGAAGTTCTAAATAAAAATTAGTTTGACTAAAGTAGTTTTGAGCCCATCGTCATTCATTCATTCGCCGATGTTCAAGGTATTTGTAAAGTTTTTCATTCCAGGTGAAATATTTAGACGTGATTTAAATTTAAATGAGTTCGTAATGTCAAGTGAAAATGTTATTTAAAAAATTCCAATGCCTCAGTATGAGCAATATTTGTGGAGAGAGAATGTAATTTTAGAACTGACCATAGCATTTGAAGATTTGCATTTTCTGCTTTTTATATTTGATTGAAATCCTGGAGTTTTTCATCAAATATTTAGGCAAATATTTTAAGCGCTACTCGAGAAAACATATGTTAATATAAATTCTAGAATCTTCCCTTAAACGTTTAAGATGTTTCTGCACAAAATCAAGTCCGTTTATTTCGGAAGTATGTACTTACCTAATATGGACTGCCCTGTGTTGCCAACAACAGGATAACCTAAGTAATGAGAAGACTCGAGGAATGCCGTTCCTAGTTTACTCCTGTAAGATGGAGAAGATACAGTGAACGGTCCTTTAGCCGAGAGATGACCTGGGTATGAATAAAGTTATTCAATTTTGCATTGTGGTAATATGAACACTTAAAATAAAAAAGTGTCATTTTTAAATGAAGATTTTCAAATTCAGTAACCGAAAACAATTATATTTAATATAATTGTTTTCTGCGACACCGTGCACTGGACAAAAAAACCATGTTCGTGATGACGATGATATTTAATATAATGATGATTTGTCATCATTTTCTAATAATTTATATCATCAGAAAATATTAAAAATATGCGATTATTTCTTCGCCTGATTATGAAACGTCGATTTTATTAAGAATGTTTTGTGCCTATGATGGCTATATGCTCGAAAACTTTTAAACTATTTAGAAGAAATTAGAACACCATCTACCATCAGGCTGAAGCAAAACAAGACGTTTAATTATTATGAAATCTATATTTCGAAATCTAAGGATTGTTTTTTAGCTCACCTTTAGCTGAACTGTTGTTTCCTACTTGCTCTTACCGTATTTTAGGATTTCACTAAATCAGTTATGGCCATATTTGAGCCTATTCACTTACTAAATCTGCTCGCTTTAGGAAACACATTTTAGAATAAATTATTTACGTCTAGTTCAATTTTTACATCATTTGTTAAAAGAAAGAAAAGTAATGAACTAAAGTCCATAGAAATTTCGAGAATAATGACAATCGGGGTACAAATGCCTTTGCACTCTGTCATGTAAATTTTTAAAAAATATTAAATTATTAAATATAATTAAATTAGTAAATTAAATTAAAAAATTATTAAATATAATTAGTAAATATAAATTAAATATTAAATAAAATATTTTATATATATATATATATATATATATATATATATATATATAGAGAGAGAGAGAGAGAGAGAGAGAGAGAGAGAGAGAGAGAGAGAGAGATTCTAAATTAGCTCTTCATTATGAATTCAACTGTCAAACTGTCAAATACAAAAATGGATGCCGAAATTTCTGAAACATAATTTCTAAAGCTATATTAGTATTAATGTTATCCACTCAATTTCCCATGAATTATAATATTTATACTGTATAACAGAGAACTGGAAATTCCATAGGCACACCTGCATACCAGTGCGGGCACTCAAGGCGAGGTCACTTTTTTGTGCTATGTAATTCTGCCATTTTGAGCTAAATTAGTAACACTGACCGACATCAGAACAATGCAGCTGCCATTTATGTTCAACGCGTATAAAAAGCCCTTCGTGTTGCTATTTTAATAGGCCTAATTGCAACGAAAGGGAAAAAAGTGTAGAGACCTATTCTTATCATTGAAATAAAAATTTAGTTTTAAAACTAAAACAAAGCTGTGAACAATTTTGTGTCTGGTGACAGCTAGAGCTGCTTTATTATTTATTATTATTTTATTTTTATTTCATCCAAAGCTCATATGGTGCAATAAGTTACTGGTTCGTTGTAATAGACTGTGCACTCACTTACGTTTGTCTAAACTGATTGCATTTTTGTATCCGTCTTAATAGAAAACATTGAGAGATGGTTACCAGTCGTTTTCGGTTTTAATTATTTTAGTTTTTTAATTTTTTTAGACGGCTGATTTAGATTACAGATTTCATGGATCTTATGGATATTAACTCATGTTGTGCATCTCTGACTACTGGAATAAATATTTGTGATTTAAATTATCAAAATTTATTTATTAGTTTTCAAAACTATTTATTTAATAGATAACTTAGACAAGATCCTCTGTCCAAAGACAGAGAATCTTGTCTAAGTTGGTTCTCTTAAATATCTTGGTCAAGTTAATTTGAACTGAAAAGAGAAGTGTAGAAATTTCGAAGTACGTGTGTACGTGAGTGAGTAGGTGCGTACGTACATACGTACGTACGTACGTGTGTGTGTGTGTGTGTGTGTGTGTGTTCTGTTGTTTTTCTGCAAATGATTAAGCTGGTTAAGTGATTAATTTTGGAGTTTTAAAAAATTTAGCAGATTTTGCATCATGAAACTAATTTAAAAAATTTTAAATATATTAATTTTTAAAATACAATCTCAGTTTCTAACCTTTTGATGCCTTCTTTAACTCACGATTATTTTCCGCTTTTAGGAAATATGGAACCACATCTTCCCAGCTCCAGCCTTTCGCTCCATTGTGAGCCCAGTTGTCATAATCTGCGCTATGCCCTCTGGTGTGGATCAAATAACTCAATATGGAGGAACCACCAAGTGCTTTACCTTGGGGCCATATGCTTTGCTGCAAACAAAATACGAAGTATCAGTCTTCGGAATAAATAATAATAATAAAGTCTCCAAAATAAACTATGCCAATTAAATTATGAGGAAATAAACTATGCCAATAAAAATAGCGATCTTATACTTATATTTATTTAAGGATTTAAGGGATGGTTATAATTATTTGTTTAATTATGTGAAAATTAGCAATGAAATATTCATCTCTAATCAAAATGGCCATTCTCACCAATAGTTTTTTTAATTTTCAACACAAAATTATATGAATTAATTTTATTATTTTATTAAATAAATAAATAAATAAATATATATGTATTACGGTTAAAGTGATAAATCCGGTTATTATTAATAATCACCGGTTATTATTAATAATTACAGGTTAAAGTGAATTCCTAGAGGAGTCTGGTCAATGTAATACAAACATGTTAATAGGTTTTTTATATAGGTTTTCATTCTCAATAGAAATTATAACAGATTAGGTTAGTTTATAATGAAAAAAGTAAGAAAAGTACTTCTTTTATACTCAATGAAATAAGAAATCATTATAAACTAACCTAAACTAACTTGGATGTCGCATGTCGAACCAGACGGTAGTCGTAGTTTGTCGTGGGAAGATTAACGGGGATGAAAGATAAATATTGTTGTGGGTCGAGCTTAATGATTGCGGGCAGATAAACGGGGATAACAAATAAAAGTTGTTGTGGGCAGATGAATTGGGATAATAAATAAATCAGAGAAGAACTGATCAGTCTTTTTCTCCATTGATTAAGAAAGAGGTACAGCAACGACGATTATCAAATATCCTTATTCATCTGTCCACAACAACTTTTATTTGTTATCCTCATTTATCTGCCCGCAATCATTAAGCTCGGCCCACAACAATATTTATCTTTCATCCCCATGAATCTACCCACGTCAAACTACGACTACACTTTGGTTCAACATGCGACATCCAGGTTAGTTTAGGTTAGGTTAAGTTATTTTATAATGATTTCTGATTTCATTGAGGGCAAAAGAACTACTTTCCTTACTTTTTCATTATAAGCTAACCTAACCTAACCTAAGCTGTTATAATTTCTATTGAGAATGAAAACCTATATATAAAAACCTATAAACATGTTTTAATTACATTTACGAGACTCCTCTAGGAATTATTCACTTTAATCAGTTAAAGTGATTAATTCTCGTAAATTATTCACTTTAACCGGTAACTATTAATAATAACCGGTAATTATTATCACTTTAACCATAACATATATATATATATATATATATACTGTATATATATATATTTACCTTGGATATAATAAATGTTAAAGATACCAAGCTATTTTAAACCTGGTTTTACTCCATTTCCCAAGTAAGCAAACAGACAAACAAGTCAAGTTTGTGCCTGCAAGTGTTGCAAGTCTAGCTGATCCTACACACAGTGCAAGACCAAGGCAACTCATGGTAAAAATAGAATAAGCTCCGATCACTAATCTTAATATTCACCCTTAATGCAAAGCACATCTCCCGGAGGAGATGCATGATGCTTTGTATTAAAAGCAATCTATATATATATATATACTGTATATATAGACTGAGTGGGCAGTGCACTCCCCACTGGTAGCCAAGTAGGGATAGCAGGCCCAAGACTATCACTAATTAAGTGTCACGGAGTGTAGAGACGGTTATCAAGTGCCGCCATCTCGTGGTTGTTAACCTTAACGCAATATTTTTAATGTCTGAAAATAGTGTGGGTTCTACGGTCTATTTTCTTGAGTTTAAGAGAGAAAAAACCCGCTTGCTGTGCCAGAGATCGACTAACTCGGGGAGCTGTAGAAAAAAGGCTTAGGAAAAGTTCCTCTAGTTGGCGACTAGAATCGAACTCGTGGCGCTCTCTTTTCGGGCGGTTTAGCGCTGGGAAGTGTAAACACCTCCACTAAACCACACAGGCTGATTCATTAATCTTCAAGATAAAATTCACCTAATCATAGTTGCTTAATCACGGTTGTTACTTACAGTATATAGCCTTTCGCTGACAAGAAATTGGACTAAATAATCTCAGTTAATTAGCCAACACCGACAATATGCTAATCATATTTACAGTCCATTGACAAATTGACAATTGAATAATGTTAATTAACAAAAACAACAGAATGACTGTTACTTGTTTTAAATTCAAAATAGTTATAAACATTATTTAAAAAAAAAGAACATTAAAAGATATTCTTGTAAATATCAAAAAATTGGCCAATATTCGAACCTTTTTTAAAGCAAAACTACGATATGTTCATCATCATCATCATCATCATGAAGATGAATATATCGTAGCTTTGGTTGTCACCAATAATTGAGTTCTTCATTGAGTTCATGGGAGAGGAAGGGTCATTAACTGTTATTTATAGGCCATCTACCTTAAATATATCAGAATTTACTTATGAATTAAATTTTTTGATTACACACCTAGAGCCATGATCATCCGCATACTTAATGCTAATTGGTGATATACACATAAACACAGTAACAATCATAAAAATGCAGACTTGCATAATTTCCCGGCCACAACGCGTTTCAAAATCGAACCCAATATTTTCAATGATCAGGATCTGAAAAAACAGCACAAAAAATGAAAACGTACTGAACTAAAAATGACAAACAAGACAGGAAAATGACATTACTGGATTCTGTTGAAACATATATAAGATAACGACCAAGAAAATCAATCAAAATAAACACTGAAAATAAGCGGAAACCATTGGATAATACAAAATATAATTTTAGATTTAGATGTCTTATTAAAACGACTAAAGCGATACCCAAGTAATGCAGCTTTATTTAGCAGATGAGTACAAAAGAACAAGAAAGAACCTTGCAATTTAGATAAAAAAGCATAAAGAAATGATTTCGAAACGCCAAAAAGATTTGATTAACGTGATGTTGGATAATACTCCAGAAGACACACACACACACACACACACACACACACACACACACACACACACACACACACACACACACACACACACACACACACACACACACACACACACACACACACACACACACACACACACACACACACACACACACACACACACACACACACACACACACACACACACACACACACACACACACACACACACACACACACACACACACACACACACACACACACACACACACACACACACACACACACACACACTCTCTCTCTCTCTCTCTCTCTCTCTCGCTGCTCTCTCTCTCTCTCTCTCTTTGGGAGATTGAGAGATTGTGTCTCTCTGTCACACTCTCTTTGAGACCCTAAAGCACAGCTTCATGACAAAGACCAAGCTCGCCAACAACTAGCAAATGACTTTAACAAGCACTTTTAGACTTCGCCCTAAAACTATAGATAAAAAAAATCCCTCCATTCACAAAACGTAATCCTCCACTTGGACCGCAAGGAAATTAGGCATTGTGATTTAACCATAAGAAAAGTAGACTCCAGGTTCATGTTAAAACTTTATAAATAAAACATTTGAACCTGGACATATATCGAACACTGTGAAGACTACACTGATTACACCTATATACAAACAAGGGGAAGGAACAATAGCCGGAAACCATGGACCCATAACTACACTACTAGTTCAAATTAGGGAGACGATAGTTAAACTTGTTACTAATATAGAAAAATATAATATCACTCCAAGAAACACAATACACTTTACAAAAATCTGTTCAGCATTGCTATTATATTAAAAAATATTAACCGACAAACCTAATGTAAAGCACTATACTAACTAGTTTCCAGATTTAGTGATGCCCGATCAAATTCCTGGGTATACGCGCTCGCGCGCGCGCGCGCGCGTGTGTGTGTGTGAAGATAAAGCAACAAATTAATGCACAACAACTAATGAATGTCATCTTCAGATACCCTTAGCACAAGCTTCGGCGATACATGAAATTGCATTATACTCCATCTAGAATCAATATTGTTCTAGATGGAGTATAATCAATCATTTGCTATAAAAATATTTCAATCATAGTGAAAAAAAAAAAAAAACATTTTACTATAAATACTTTCGTGAATATTCCCGAATTCAGCATTGTAATTATCATTTATGCATATTTAAAATGGTTGCTTAGCATTTTTGCTTAATTTGCACTGTATACTTGTAAATACTCTCTCTATATATATACACATACATGACGATGATAATAAACTTACTGCATTGTAAAAAAAATAAATATTATTATTATTATTATTATTATTATTATTATTATTATTATTATTATTATTATTATTACCACGAAAAGAATTGCCAATTCTTAAGGATCAGAGATGCAAAAATATTCACCAGAGATAACAAAACTTAAAGGCAATACTCAATCAAGAGCTCGGAAGACATAAATAGGCTACCCCAATGAAAGCGAAGCATTTTAGCTATATCAGACAAGAGGATAGCTAGATATAACCAAAACAAATATAGACTATCAAGATGACTTAATGACATTGCATGTAAGCAAAGCACTGAGAGAGTGACTGCTCTTTAATCTATACATAAATATCAGAAGCATTCGAAAATATTGGCTACAAGCTTATCCAAAGAATCATACTGTTGTGGATATACTAGTTATAAATGAAATATCCGTTACTAATGACGAAACAACTAGTTTACCAAATTACAAACTTTCAAATACATACATGTCGACAATGTCGGAAAATAAAGCGAGGAAGTGGACTACTATTATTCATTAAACAAAAATTAATTGCAAATTTAAAATACCAAAAACTTTTGAATTGAAACAATATGTTTTTCATCCAGTTCACCTGATATGAAATGTTATTTGTAGACCATCAAATTTAAACACGTTAGAATTTCTACATGGCAATGCTTGGCTTTCATGCCCAGGACTGTATGTAAATGAACACTTAATAGTACTCAGTGACATAAACATATACATACCAATTATAAATCACAATAACAATGCTCAATATTTAGAGCTGCTTATGTATAACTTAATATCAGCAATAACTTCATACACTAAGAAAGATATAGTCGGAAATAAAATCTAAGTTTCTTGTATAGATCATTTACATACGGGACCTTCAAATAGTATACATAGCAGAAATCACAAAATGCGCGCTTGCAGATCATTATTTCATAGTACGAAAGTAGCACAGTAGAACAAAATCCTTGCGATGTTCGGAATCTGAAAAGCAAAACGAAAAAAATGGTAAACAAGGAAGTAGTTAACAAAGATATAAGAAAAATCAAATACTGGAAACGAATGACATTACCAGATTCCATAGCCAGATTGACAAAATATATAAGAAAGCTATAGAGAAAATCAAAATACGCACTGAAACAAGCCAAAATCCTTGGAGAACAAAACATAATTTTAGGTATACAAAGAAAGCGTGTTTTGTCGGACCAAGTAAAGAATACCCAAGTAACTCAACTTCAGAAGGGGAATACATCCTTACAACGCATATAAGAAAGAGAAAAATAAATTTATACAGAAAAAAAAATCAACCGCTGCAGAAAACAATGTAAAACACTTGCCATCTGATTAACGAGGTGCTAAACTCTACTTCTAAAGTTACTGCCTTTGAAACCACAAATCACAGAATCGTGAAAGAGACCAAAACCTTCCATCAGTTAGCAAATGATTTTAAACAGTACTTTTTTAGACGCAATCTGTAGAATACAGAAAACGATCCTTTCATTCTCAAAGAGCAATCCTCTACCTTGACCACAAGCAAATCAAACATTAGGTATTCATTGAGAGTTTTTGCTCCCTTAAGGTTTCTGCTGGTCTCTGAAGAGAACCAACCAGTTCGAAATAGCTATCAGGGCAGTGAAACCTTTATCAAATGCACCAATAAAAGGCGAATATACAGTCGCCTTGGAGAGCTCGTATCTTTAAGCAGTACAAGGTAAGGAAAGTCCGATGCTAATGATTGTATTCTCATAAGCTCTCTAGTCAACATTTTGAATATCTCAAAGTTAATACATATATTTGGCTTTGAAATAATGATGGATCCTTAATATCCCCTATTTCCATATATCTACTATTTTTTCGTTGATAATTAAATGAAAATTGGATTTACATCCCACACGTTAAAGCACCGCTGTAATCAAACGTACTGTATGTACAAATAAGAGAAAATAATAAACCACTACAGACCTATAGCTATATTACCAAACATTGTAACGGATCGCTCTTAACAAATTTGCAACATATACGGAAAATATTCATATAATTTCAAAAACACAATACGGTTTCCAGAAGACTAAGTGAACAACTCCCTTGGAGGACTTTACTGACCTACTCAACACTGCCTTAGATAAAATAAAGTCGTGATTGTCGTCTTTATTGATCTGTCTGATGACACACTCAAATGAAAGTGTACTAGGAATGCTAAAATATACTGGAATGGAATGTGCCTCTTTTCACATGGTTTAAAAATTATCTCCAAAACAGAAAACAAATAACATTCATCGGATCATCCTTCATTACGGGGTTCCACAGGGGCTGTTCGCTCTTCTTTTCTCTTCAAACTTTATCTATATGTACGATATTAATCAGCTACCTCCCACAGGATAGATATTTCAATACACAGATGACACAGGTTTGTTATCCAATTGTAATGACGTAATACTGCCCAACCAAACATGCAACCTAAGACATACAGCGTGTCTCTTGCTAAGCACTTCATGTCACGAGAATTATCACTTGATTCATTTCATGCTTTTCAGATATCAGCATGGCCTCATATTGCAATAAGTACTGCGAAATCGCAATAATCATTGCAAGATGATGGAATAGAGCAGTAATCATCAGGAGTGATACATCTTAAAATCTGAAGACCTGCTCGTGTTTGTTAATCATCACTTACGATGGCTTGGCCCTTTCTTTCAGGAAAATGGTGTATATACAGGGTGTCTCATATGTTCCTAGATATTTCAATAATTCATAAAACTTGGAAAAATTGATACATTAGAGTGCAGTTTGCACGAAAGTAAATTGCAAGGAGGGGGATTTTTTTGGCGGGGAGAAAAAAATTTACTTCAACTTTTCACCGATAAAGGGCGCTGTATGACATGCATCATTTGCAAATACGTGCAAATGAGAGTTCTATAAAACGCAGAGTGTACTGCCGAGAGTTCGTAACGAATGCGTACAAATTCCCAGTCATCGGGGTTGAACAGAATTGTTTATGTGAAAAGAAAAATGTGATACTTCATGGATGCGGAATAGTGACATTTCGCAATGCCTGTGATTCTTGCAGCTTCCCGTGCACTGCTTAAACCGCTTGTTGATTGTGACGCTAGGGCATTCATTTGCGATACCACAACGCTGGCACGGGCTTTGGATAACATTTGTCTGCATGTTCGAGGGCGATATGACAAATTTCCAGTTTTCTCGAAACGCCGTATTAGAGACTGAATTCTGGCAGAAGTGATAGGATTTTGACCTTTCCTCATTCTTTTCTGCGTTCGAAACTTCCGTAAAACCTCCGCTACCGATTCCCCACTTACGTAAGAAAACTTCGCTAACAATATCTTATCCACCAAAGTAAGCATCACAGCAACAAATTTTTCTTTTCACAAAAACAGTTCTGTTCAACCCCTATGACTGGAAATTTGCACGCATTCATTACGAGCTGTCAGCAGTACACCCTGCGTATTACAGAACTTTCATTTGCACCTATTTGCAAATGATTCATGTGACACATCGCCCTCTATCGGTGAAAAATTGATGTAAAATTTTTCTCCCCGTCAAAAAAAAATATATATATAAAAAAATCCCCCTCCTTGCGATTCGCTGTCGTGCAAACCTCACTCTAATATACCAATTTTTCTAATTTTTATGAATTATTGAAATATCTAGGAACTTATGAGACACCCTGTATATTAGCGAAATAAGAATGAAATTACACTGCTGTTATTTCAAAGGCCCAGACATTAACCATTAGGGTTATATTAAAAATCCGCATTACTCGCATGCCTTAAGGTTCACAACCTGTGCAGATTGACTTTCATAAGCATAATTTTAGGACAAAAGTGGTTAGCCTTATGCCTAAATATACATTTGTGGGTCATTTTGCATTTGTTCTCCTGGCTATTCCACCTAGGATGCAATGATAAAGGTTTCATTGCATCCTAGGTGGAATTCAAAACCCAGATCTTTCTAACCAAAGCAATTTATCAAAATCCACTGAACTACGGACACCCAACAATTAATGACACATTACACAATTCCCGATAGAGAAAAAAGCTGACGTCCATGTATACTAAGAAGTTCACATTGTGATGAAAAATGCAATTAAGTTATTATTCTCAAAGAAAGGATAATATTCAAACCCGGACTGAAGCTAAAATATGATATGCTCAATAAAGGCTTTCTTATATGGGATATAACGTATACTAAAATATTAACTTCCTATTATTCTTAATATAACAGAACATCGTGTAGATATTAAATGAATGACTTTAGATCATAAATGATGTTTTTACCTGATTCTCTAATCCAAAACATGAGTACTTCTGGGGGACAGTTCTATATTGCCAATCATATTTAGTCATCTGTAGGTGAGGGGCCAATAAAGGAACCTCGCTTATGATATCTCCAGGTAACCCTCGCTCCAAGAGTAACACTGAAGTCCTTGGATCTTCAGACAATCGGTTAGCGAGAATGGAACCTGCTGTTCCACCTCCCACTGAGGATAGATAGATCAAATAAAAATACAAATAAATAAAAATAATATCACTAATTGGATATTATTGGATGTATTGCAAAATGTCATAGTGTTAACACAATATGTAATCAATGGAAAAGTAATTTTTGCAAGATATATTTAAATTTTTTCGATATTTTCCCATATGCGTCAAGTAGATGGCATCTACGCTTTCCAAGCTGGAGACCATTAGGTTCAAATGCTCATTGTAGTGTATGAGCATTTTTTAAAGTCTTGAGGTGGCTAATGATTTCATCTCTATGAGAGAGTCATTCAATTTTTTTCTTGCAGGCGCCTGAAGTGCCTTGAAAAATAACGCTTCCAGAAGAAAAATGGATCATATCACTTTTATTCTGCCTACTCTGCTATATGTGCTTAAGTTTCCAATGTGTAGCACAAAAACACTTAAAAAATATATATATAAAAAAGCAGTTCGCTCCAGGATACAAACAGATCAGTGAGTGGGAAACACTCTCAGATGATCACTTTAAACTTGTTATGACTGACTTTCAGTCTTGAGTCCAAGAAGAGTGCTTGATTAGGAGTGCTTCCTTATACTTTCCTAAACACAGGAAAATATTTTCTTCCTGTCAATCAACTAAAGTGGACAAATGATATTTAATGATCAACTTTTTCTTCTTCCAGAAAGGTACTTAATTTACCCAGGGAATGACATTTGTACTGTAACCATTTATCCTTTCTTTTTTTTTATCTTCATTTGATACCGATATTTAAAATAAATAGCATCGTCGATATACACTGCAATCGCTTTTCATTTCTTCCCAAATGTTTGTGTTTGAGTTCAGAAAATTTTAAGAAATCGAACGTTTTGAAGACAGCATCTTTCAAGTACAAGATGGCATCGTATCTGATGTCCAGTCATTGTAACATTCAATTATAAGATTGGAAGTACAGTCAAAATTGAGCCTTTCTAATTAAAACTATCCACAAAGTAAAACAGAATTTCTATTCTGTCCTCAAATGTTTCATAACTTCAAACCTGAAATTCAGTTTTTTTTTGTTATAAAAAGAATTGAAAAACAAATAATAAATATGAATAATGTCGTAAACTACATCAAATCATTCAAAGTTCTTACCTATAATGTAATCATAACCCTTATCAAGTGTGCTTCTTGATAGATACACTGCATAGTCTTCACCAACCAAAATAATTGACGACGTCAGCGACACGAGAGCTGTGAGAGCCGACGGCAAATCGAACATTTCTTTAATGTTGTTTGTTGTCACTGAGGAAAACAGGAAATATCGTCTAGCTTATCGTCTCGCTATTCTGCGCAGAGATTTAGGTTTTTTACTTGGCCATTTGGGTCATATAAACTAGTTTTGTTATTAAGTAGAACCAAGCACGCCTTTAGGGTGTTTCACTACAGAAATATCTCATAAAAATCATCTTTCATTTAGACATTGAGCCAAATACTGATAAAGGCGAATGTAGTTTGGAAGTAACTATTATTATTATTATTATTATTATAAACAGTAACCACAACATAAATAGTGAAGACTAATCCCACTCTCTTCATAAAAGCTAACCCAAGCTTCGAAGTAGGTGGGATTAACTTCCTTATTCATCTACACGTAACTTCATTATTATTATACACCGTAATGACTGTTTTGTTACATAATTTGCAGTCTTTGATTATGAGGATTACGTGTAGATGAATGAGGCAAGTTAATTATTATTATTATTATTATTATTATTATTACTATTACTATTATTATTATTATATAGTACCAAGCAAGAAAGGAAAAAACAGAAAAAAAGTATCAATTTTTATGGATCAAAGACGGCAAAATATTCTTGAGAAAGTCACAGACTTCAAAGTCTATACAAATAAAAAGCTCGGAAGATATAGACAGGTTGCCAGAGTGAAACAAAAGACTCTAATTTAGTTCAATAAGAAGATCTCAACACAACAAAAATGAATGTGAACCATCAGATAGATGTAATTACACCAGAATACATCAGTAATTGTACTTTCGAATCTCTTGATGCATGGAAACAAAACAGAGTACAAGCGAGAGGTCTCTCAATCTTGCATATTAACATCAGAAGCATCCGAAAACATTGGTTATTATTACAGGCTTATCTGAGGAATTACACTGATATTATTGATATATTAATTCTTACAGAAGTATCCATAACTAATGACGAAGCGACTGCTTTCCAAATTCCAGGCTTCCAACAACATAGATCATGCCGCCAAACAAGAAGAGGGGGTGGAATACTAATATTTATGCAACAAAAATTAATAGCAAAAGAAATGGCCTATCAGTTTGAGCATGCTGAAACCCTCTGTCTCGAAACCATTAATACCAAGAATACACAGCATCCCATAATATTAAATGCTATTTACAGGCCACCAAACCTGATAAAATTCTTACACGAACTTAATTGCTGGCTTTCAAGCCAAGAAATATGCTCAACCGAACACCTAATGATAATTGGCGACATAAACATTAATATTGCAAATGAAAACCAGAACAACACTGTACAATACCTAGACACACTATCCATGTACAATCTAATACCAACAATAACATCAAGTACTAGAGAAGAAATATTCGGAAATATTATCACTGCCTCCTGTCTAGACCATATAAACGTCCGAGCATCACCAAATAGTTACACTGCATCAGTCATAAAGTGCAAAGTAGCAGACCATTAATTCACCGCTCTAAACCTGCATACCAAGACAATACCCATGCAATGTCCCACAGAAGAAAAACGACAGAAAACAATAATAGACGAAGAAATAGTCAACCACGAAATAAGAAAAACAGACTGGGAACACCTGGCATCAGATTCAGCAGATATCTTATACAACAACATTAAACTCACACTGCAGGAAATATATAAGAAAGCTACAAAGAAAGTCCGAATTCGATCAAAAAGAACACAAAATCCTTGGATAACACAAAACTTAATCCTAGAAATACACAGAAAGGATGCTTTATGGAAAGAATTAAAGCGATATCCAAATAACACAACTTTAAAAACTGAATATAAGATAACAAGGAATCGCCTTACAACACAAATCAGAAATGCAAAAACAAGCTACTACAGAGACAAACTAACCTCCGCACAAAACAACATGAAACAAACCTGGCATCTGATTAATGAGATGCTAGATTCTGTTCCCAACACCACTGCCTCCGAAACCATAAAACAGAGCTTCATGAAAGACGCAAAACCTATCCAACAACTTGCAAATGACTTTAACCAATACTTTGCAGACTCCATCCAAGAACTTCACAGAAATATTCCCCCAATCACAAAACGAGACCCTCCACTTGGACCGCGATCAAAACAGACATTATGGTTCCCAACCATAAAAGAAGCAGAACTTCTCTCAGCAATACATCAAATCAAACCAAACAAAGGCCCAGGAATAGATGGTATCAGACCTAAAGATATAAAGCAACATGCAACTAGTTTAAGTCCTATCCTACTAAAACTATTAAATAAAATATTTAAAACAGGACAGATACCAACTATGCTAAAGACCGCCATAATTACACCCATATACAAACAAGGAAAAAGAAATTTAATCAGCAATTACAGACCCATAGCAACATTACCAATTATCAATCAAATCATGGAGCGGATCATACTGAAGAAACTCACAGCATACACTGAGATCTTTAATATTATCCCCAAAACACAATATGGTTTTCAGAAAAATAAGGGAACAACATCTCTCTTGGAAGACTTTACAGACGTAATTAATACCGCCTTAGACAAAATAGCCATGGTAGTCTTTATAGATCTAACCAAAGCATTCGATACACTTACACATCAAACCTTGTTAGAAAAGCTGAGTCATGTTGGAATAGACGGGCCTCTTCACAGGTGGTTTATAAACTACCTCCAAAATAGAAAGCATATCACACGTATCTGATCAAACCGAAGCAGAGAGCTACCAGTAACCTGTGGAGTGCCACAGGGAGCCGTACTCTCTCCAACTCTATTCAACATTTACACGCACGATATTAGTCAGCTACCTCTCAAAGGTAAGATATTCCAATACGCAGACGATACAGCAATAATATCCTTCCATAATAACGCAAGCATAGCCCAAACAAATATGCAAAATGACATAAATCTGATGATAGACTGGCTCACGAAAAACTCCATACACCTAAACTCAGAAAAGACAAAATTAATGATATTCAGAAATCCACTGACTCGACCAGTTGATAACAAATATATAACCATCCAACATCCACTTTCCAACACAAAAAACACACAGAACAGCAAAACCACTACAATCACTCAGGTTGAAACAATACGATACCTTGGAATTTACCTCGATGCAGATATGAACTGGAATAGCCATATAAAACATCTACACAACAAACTCCGAACAATAAGTGGCAAACTCTACAGATTAAAAGACATAGTTCCCATACGCCTAAAAACACTAATATACAAAGCACTATGCCAAAATATACTAAGATACGCTATAACAACGTATGCTTTCTGTGCACCCTACAAATTAAATAGATTAATGTCGCTACAGTACAAAATGACAAACTGATCTTTTGGGAACAAAGAGAAAATCACGACCTTATAAACATTGCAATGGCAGAACAAAATACTGACAGCAAAACATTTATGTCACTATGCAGCCTTGCTAAAACATTATTTCGATGCCAACTACAGGACAGTTCGAAATACATACCGTATAACAAGACCTCAGACTACTAATTATATCACATATAAATACAATAATCACTACGGAAACGCCACGCGAAACTTCTACATCCCAGACATGATAAACAAATTACCTTTTGAGTACAGAAACCTTACAAACTACAATAGCCTGAAAAGAGCTCTAAGGACATACTACGAACAAGAAACACGCACCCAAAATACCATACAAACTTAATGAAACACAATATATTCGCTCAGGCTTCCAGTTCAGCAGCGCATCAGTACATTCCAATTTATTGTGTGTGTGTGTGTGTGTGTGTGTGTGTGTGTGTGTGTGTGTGTGTGTGTGTGTGTGTGTGTGTGTGTGTGTGTGTGTGTGTGTGTGTGTGTGTGCGTGCGTGCGTGGGCGCGCGCGAATTTCTCAATCATAGATTCCATAGCATCCTAACACAGCAAAAAAAAAAAAAAGAAAAACATAATAACCAACTGGTGTCATCCTCAGATAAGCTTACATTTAAGCTTCGAGGATGAAAGGAAAAAAAAAAATTAGTTCTCATCCAAGATGTATCATATGTAACCAAATGCATGTAATGTACGTATCACAAGAAAACTAATGTATGTATTATATGTAAACCAATGTACGTAATGTAAATATCACATGTAAACATATGTAAGTAATGTATCATATGTAAACAAATGAATGTAATGTATATAATAATTGTAACAAATGTATGTAATGTATATAATAACTGTAACAAATGTATGCAATGTAAAAAAAAATTATTTTAAAAGTAAATCATGAGTTTACACCGTATGTTTGTGAAAATAAGGACACATAATATTCAGATTGCATATATGTAAATACTGTTGTATAATCACACCTTTTCAAATTTGAAAAAAAAAAATAGTAAACCAAAACATGTAATATAATACAACTTATGTAACTCTGAACAATATAATTGTAAATTATTATTATTATTGTTATATAAAAAAACTGTTATCATCATTACTATTTAAATCTCATTATATGTAGCACAAAGTGCTGAACGTTGTAAAATAATATACTGAATAGATGATCATTGTACGTATGTAAATATTTGAAAGAACAATAAAAAAAATATATTATTATTATTATTATTATTCATTATTCAAAAATTCATGTAACTTCATTATTAATATTAGAAGAACACGTGTTGCAAATATAGATGCAAAAAAGTATTCTTATCAAAATTTTAATTAAAATGCAATGTGGAAAAAGAATCACATATGCAGCACTTAGTGCTGAATGTTGTAAAAATTACAAGTTGGAATGTCACTAAAGATGATTATTGTAATTGTGTATATATTTCAGAAATCAATAAAAATAAATAAAAATAAAAAAAATATTATTATTCCTATACTGCCGTCCTTATACTTCTGGACCTAACCCAAAACATTTGATACACTTGAACATGACATACTACTCACCAAACTATACTGAATAGGTATAAGAGGAACACTGCATACATGGTTCAAGAAACACCTCTCAAACAGAACATAAGTAACAAAAATACATACATGTCACTATTCAACATATACATTAATGATGTTCATAACATATCTATAAGAAGTCAAATATTTCAGTACGCAGATGACACTGCACATACTAGCAATCCACACAGACATCAACACGGCTTTCTGCAAAGCACAACAAGACCTAAATGAAATCACAACATATTTCCACCAAAAATCCATAAGAAGTCAAATATTTCAGTACGCAGATGACACTGCACTACTAGCAATCCACACAGACATCAACACGGCTTTCTGCAAAGCACAACAAAACCTATATGAAATCACAACATACTTCCACCAAAAAACGCAATTGTGATCAACGGCACCAAAACACAGATGTTGATAACACACAACCAAAGAATCATACGTCCCGCATCACTATCGATACACTGTCACACATACCGCTGTGTGTGACAGTGTTATCAACATTAACAACAAAAATATCTGCCAATTTTCCGAAATCAAACCTGTAACACATGCAAAATACCTCGGTCTCTATATAGATTCCCACCTTAAATGGACAAAACATATAGAATACCTACACACCAAACTCCGGATCATCGCAGCAAAACTCTTCCAAGTTAAAGACATTGTTCCATCCAACATAAAAAAAAAAACCCTCTTATATCACGGTATCTGCGAATCCCTACTCAGATACGGAATAACAGTCTATGCAAACACATCAAACAGCCACTAAACAAAATTAGAAACATTACACAGGAAAATCTTGTCAACAGTGATTTGGACACCTGACACGCAACAACCAATATCCGACAAACACATGGCGATACACAGAATTCTGAGCATTAAAAACCTGAAACACTACATGACATTAACAAGGAATTACTTCAACATGACCTATCGAAATAACAGAGACACATATAGTATAACACGACCTACAACAACTCTCTACATCCCCACACCCTTCAACAACTCATACGGTTCTTTTGTGAGATCACATCAGATACCCACGCAACTCAGCAACCTACCAATTAATTTAAAACACATAAACAACTACAGAACATTAAAACACCAACTCTGGAAAATATACCGACAAAGTTAATACACCATTAACAGTAATATACACACATCACAAATCATCAGCATCCAATGCCAACATCCCAACACAGTAGCAACAACATAAATAGTGAAGGCTAAATCCCACTCTCTTCATAAAGGCTAACCCAAGCTTCGAAATAGGTGGGATTAACTTGCCTCATTCATCTACACGCAATCCTGAGAATCAAAGAAGCAGATTATGTAATAAAACAGTTAGTAAAGTATACAACAATAAAGAAGATAATGAAGATACTAATTATTATGTGATAATATCATTATTATAATACTCTTATGTAACATGAAAAAATAATATAATAAATTATTCTTATAATTGAAAAATTATATAAAAAAGTTATTATTCAAAAAATTCTGAATAATCTTCATTGTTATCATTAGAAGAACATGTGTTGTAAATACATAATATAGAGGCAAAAAGTATTATTAAAATGTTAGTTGAAATCAATGTAGAAAATGCAGCACTTAGAGCTGAATTCTGTAAAATTGTAATTTGCAATGTCACTCAAGATGTCGATTGTATGTGTAAATATTTTAGCAATGAATTAAAAAATATTATCATTAGTAAAAATATTATTATTATTATTATTATTATTATTATTATTATTATTATTATTGTATCCTTCTACTGTACAAAAAATATATCTCATTGTATATATATATATATATATATATATGTAAATACTCAGTATGATAATTAACCTTGTCCTTGTCATTATTATTATTATTTCGCTTTCATGTTGTTGTTGTGACTGTTCGAATATCAGACATGTAATTTACATTCTCGGAAAAAAAAAAAAAAACGTCAGCCCTACCTTCAACCCTATGGTTTCTCTCATTCTTTAATGAAATATCCTTATCAGATATCACTTTTTCACTTTTTTTACATGAAGAAGGCATAAATTAGTTGAATGATGAAGTTTATAGCAACGCCTATGATATTTTACGTTTGGCTCTCCATTTCTTCAGTTTCTCCTTCCACTCTGATTGTGCAGACATTCTCAGTGGACAGGAATCAACGTAAAAACAAAAGATCATAATATTCCAAAATGATTCCAAAGTAGTTGAGAAAGTGACTTGTAGATGTATCTTAAAGAAGCAATCATTCGTAACTTTCACTTTATTTTACTCAGAGTGAATAACAACTTGAATTCTCAGGAGGCATTAACATAGGAAATATGCCCAGATCTGGTCGTTGGCCGAGTGAAGAGTGTCACCGGTTTGGTTTAGTATCCCCTCTATTACGAATTTTTTGTGTTTAGGTTGGCTGACGATATTCGTCAAAAGGTACGATACCACTGCTCTGTTTAATAATAAGAGGCCTAAAGGGGCTTAAATTTTTTTTTTTTTTTTTTTAGAGAGAGGTACAAGATTATCGTGCCTTTGCCCTTAAATGAATACTAAAATGCAGTATAAGTTTACAACCTTTAAAAGTATGAAAACTTTTGAAACTTTTAAGTTTCTTTCTATATTTGGCTATACAATATTGATGGATCCATAAATACCTCATTTTTAATATCCTCCTCCTCCTCCGCATCATCATCATCAGCGATTCTAGCAGGGATTTAAGCCCCCACAACCTTCCAAGTATCCTTGGATGTCGAATTCCGAGGATAAGGTGGTTAGCCCTATGTTAATCCGTATTCTTTTGTCTGTAAATTAGGTGTGTTGTACTGGGCGGATTCCTGGTTTCGAGACTAAAAACCCTGCTATCTCCGTATTTTTCAACTGGGGTGAGTCAGCCGACTCACCCCAGTTGAAAAACTCAGATAAAGTTTGTTAGCGTCCTAGACGGGATTGGAACCCAAGTCTTTCCACCCAAAGTCTATACCGACTAAGCTACGGAGAGAGATGCTACTTTTAATATCTTACTTACCCAAACATTAATTATTATCATACATTAGTAATTAAGAAGTTTATTTTGTCTTTCTTGTAAAATCCCTCTAATCACACAATTTTTGCTAATTGTACTATTTGTATCTAGACATTTTTATCAATTATGTGCTATCATTTATAATATCAATTGATAAAAGCATAGTAAAAAGACTTCCGCTTTCGTCATAGATTACTAGAAAATAGGCATCATGCGTATCTAACCGGGAAATAAGATGTGAATGATGATAACGCACCCAAGCATGAGCATTGCGTTTTGTACTTTTTTTGTGCCTCATCGTAAAATAGAGTTTTCACAACTGCTGCTAAAAATGTATGAGGGGTTAAATTACCATTTACTCCTGTACTGCCTTTAGGGGAGGATTCTTCGAAGTATTTACTTGGAAAGACCTGCGTTCGAATCCCATCTATGAGGAGAATAAACTTTATTCATCTCATAGCAAGAAAAACCGACCTGGGAACACACGTAATTAATTCACACAATACGCCTATTTAGACATAAGTCATTTTATGCTCAAATTATGTTTACGAAAACCAATCGAGGTAGGTTGTGGGGTGTAAGTATTGTGGATAATAATTATTAGTGTTTCGATCAGGGTTGGTTCCCAGAAATAATCCTGGATCCCAGCTGTCTCACAGCATCCTGGATCCTGGATTTTGATCCTGGATCCCAGCTGTTAAAGACCCGCAACTCAACTGTGGCACATGAAAATGTGTATTCAGTTCAGAGTCTGCAATGTTATGCAGCTCATATCATGTAACTTGTTATCATTCTTATACTTCTATTACACACAATTACTGATTTATCAGTGCTCATCTTAGCTCATGTAACCAGCACATAGAAGATGACGTCGGTAAGAAAGAAATGGCTGCTTTGGATAGGCATAGGCGAGTTTGGTGTTATTCCTTTTATTCCTTTCAGTTATTCAATAATTTAAACACATAATAATATAAAATATTCCAGGACTACTGTAGCTAATAGTTGTTCTTAATGTTAATTCCCCCAAACTCCTTTTACATCATCCCGCTGATTGTTACTCTACTGTTACCGAGACCACTTGCTATGAAATATTCTTAAAAAGAAATACTAAAGCTTCTTGTTGTGTATGTTTTAATCTAATCCATGTTAACGCTAACTTAGAAATGTTAATTGTTTATTGTCACCTACCTTAATTTAATCTCGAGACGTTCAGATAAAGTGAGAATTGCTCCTCCTCCTCCTCTCCTTGCGTGCATTCGGCCTAGCGGCCCGTTATTACGTTCGTATTAAACATGGCCTATTACGATTTGAAACCGTGACAGTCTTGAGGATAAGGTGGTTAGCCCTATGCTTCTCGGTATGTTCTATGTCTGTAGACACGTGCGTTCAAGGGGGGAGGGAAGTTTGCCTGGTCTTGGGGACGAAAAACCCGAGTTTTCGGGTGAAAAAAAAAAAGAAAAAACCTACCTCCGTATGAGACCGGTTATCTCACTTTTAGTGAAAGAGACCAGATAAAAATTCCTCACGGCTTGGACGGAAATCGAACACACATCTTTCCGACCAAAAGGCTTCGTCTACCGGCTGAGCTACGGATTCGCGTGAGAATTGCTAGTAATAATTAATTCCAAATATGTTATGGACTAGAATAGAGGCTACCAAAATATCTCTCTTTAGCTTTATATGAAGCATCATAACTTCAGTTTTCTGGTGGGCACGAAATTTACAGTCACAAAATAGACTTAATAGGCGTTGTTTGTTTGTTTGTGTGTATGTAGATGGTGGATTGAGTACTTTAAACGATATGTTGCATAGAATGGAGTACCTTCAATGATGAGTTTTTGTAGTCAGGTAATCACAATAACTGGACTCAACACTTTTGATGAAACTTTCAAGTTAAAAAAAAAACGTATTTTCATGCAAGTTTATTTGCTTTTGTCTTCTTCTTCTCTTCTTCCTAACATGGATTTTAGGAAGGTGGTCTGTTTCAGTCCCATGCCATCTCTTTCTTGATCTTCCGATTCTTTTTTCCACTTATTTTATATCTGTATAATATTTTCGATAGTCTGCTGTTGTCCATTCGATTTAAATGTTCTATCCATTTTTGTTTATACTATCTTATGTATTAATTGCATTAATTGGTTTTATATTCAGAGATTGTAAAATTTCTTCATTTGTTTTATGGCCCCACTTGGTATATTCCGCTTTTTTTACTGAGAAATTTTATTTCTGCTGTTTGAATTTTTCATCTTTCCTTTTAATGGTCCATGTTTCTTTTTCGTCTAGTAGAATTAGTTTTGACAAGACATTATATAGTCTGATTCTGGTGTGGTTTTGTACTAGAGATGGCTTAAATATATTATTTATTCTGCCATTTACTTTGACAAAGTTTGATATTTTAATGTCTCCTCTACATGAGCAAATGAAAAGATTAGTTTCAACTAAAAACACTTAGTTTCAAGGTACAATGTCGTCGTTGTATTTTATTTGAAGAAATACCACAAACCTTTTGTGCTTCTTTCTGTGTAATAAAACTGTTTTTCTAATTTCAAAGACTTTATTTTATATGTTGTTTATCCTACTCGCAGGATAACTACAAAAGTCGACAGTTTAATATCTAGTTCACGCATGCGTGTACGTTCACGAATTACATAAACTTGTCTGGACTGAAACGTCATGAAAGCGGAAAACAGAGACCAATAGCTTTCTCTGAATGTGTTTCTTTCAAACCTCAACGATCTCCAGAAGATATAAACCTAAATAAAGTCTCTTAATATTGTTTTTAAGGTTAAAACTGTAAAGTAACGGTCTACTAAGACATGCTAGTAGATAATTCAAAGTTGAGTCAAAATTTCATTCTACAGTTCGTTGAAGAGGAAAAATTATACTCTTTCATGTAATAGTGTGATCTTTGCACATTAGTAGGACAAAGCGTATTACATATATTGGAAACAAGAAAAGAGCAGAGAACTGTTCATTGAGGACTATCCAATCAATAAAGGGTTCTATACCCATTCTTCTCCCCTTCTTCAATTTAAGAAATGGAAAGGAAATTTTTTGAAGGAATAACACTTACAAAGAAAAACAAAAAAGCTGCTTTGGATTATTTTCTTCGAGTAAAAGAAAAGAAGTTAAAGGATCGTTTTTGGAAAAGCAGCGCAAATGATGCTGATAATATAAGTTTTTATTTAACTGAGATAGTTATTTATTTTTATTTATTTATTTAATTATTTGATCTGAGTTAGAGACAATTGTCATACAAAATTTATTATATTATATACTGTGTTGTGTATTATGGCACTGTCCTAATAACTGCCGCTATACTGCGCGGTATAGACAATACAACAACAGTAAAAGTTGAACAAGGTTATGCTGAACATATTGACACATGAAGGGATGTACTTGATCAGCCCTAAGGGATAGCTACTTTGTAGCATTCATTGTACGAGCTACAGGAAGCATCACATATTCTTTTCTGTTTCTACAAGACGATCACATTGTTCTGATTTCTCCCTGTAGGTTTTCATTTAGCGTCCACCCGGCATAGCTGGAAACGACATTCTTCCGAAAAGACAATTTTTTCTAATATTGAATTGTTCCAGACGTCTTTCAGGATATGTAATCATCGATGATTACCACTAATCATTGATCCCTTGACTGGGCGTCTGCTTTGGAGGCCCATACACAAACAGAGTTTGGATTGTGGTCTGGGAAACATCACCTTTTATTACCTGGTAAGCAGTTTCACACTTTTTCAACTATGGATTTGCCCTAGGCGGAATAATCTGAGTTCACGAGCATTAATAAGGCGTGAAGCATTGTCCCGCCTAGGGTATTTCCGTAGTCGAAAAACTGCTGTAGTTAAAAGGTTCCACTTTTGGATCACCCTAACTACAGTATTCCATGAACAGACTATAATAGTAATAGATTCCTGGATACTGCTAATCTTCAACAGGTGCTCTAAAATCATGCCTTTTTTTTATAAGTCAGTCGGATCACATTTCTGTTGTCCATTTCAGTGAGCAACTTCGAATGAACAATAATTTAGAAGCCTGTATTATCATGTTTAATGCTATTACATGCCTCATGACTGGGTGAAATCACCGATCATGAAATAACGGTGTGGTGATGACATTTTAACTTGTATTTGTATTGAGGAAAAACTTACATAAAATTTTGAGAAGTTTATCTGTCAAATTTTAAGCTTTTTATATTGTGAAATTAAATTCATGTTTGCGGGAGTGAAAGTGTACGCTGTAATTTTTAAATTTTTTTCTGTATCGGCTACATCGTATTTCAAATACTAGAAAAAATCAACATTTCTCTTAAAAATCGATTGTCATCATATCACTAGTATATCGTGGCGGTTTCCTACCTTTTTGACTCATTAACTCCTTTCAACGTAATCTTTTTTTTGCGAACCATTATGTAGACATTTTTTGAAATCGAATAATAGTTCTGAATTTTAATTATGAAATATTTCCAGTACTACGTTTTTATAAGCGATATTGCATAATAATATAAAATTATTATTCAGTAACTTGTATACGTAACAATGATCTTTAAGAATGAAAAAAAAAATGGCAAATATGTTTGTTTAATACGATTTAATGTAAGCCAATAAATCAATTGTAAGTAATGTGCGTCACAACAAACCTTAAACATAATAGTAACACGTAGTCATAAATCAAAATAAAGCATAAATTTAATATATGTTTAGGGCTTTTTTTAGCAGAACAAAGTGTAACAATCGATTTAAGAAAGATAGAATCTCAAATCTATTCTGCATCCAGCTTGTTCCAGTATTTCTAATTTAACGAGGTGTCAGTTGGGAAAGCTCTCTCGCACATGTAAGTTAGTGGAAATCGGCATGAGAGTATTCACAGCTTTTGCACTTGGTAAATCCAGTGGTGTTTTAATCAAAGCCAAAATTTTATACGATTCACACGAATGGACACCACACTACGGGAGTTCATAATCTTCGAATCAGAAATGAAAATTAATATTGAATATAATCTTCACTAGAATTTTTTTTTTAATCTTCATTTTCATTCTAGTTTTTTTAAGACTTTCAAAAATCATAAGAGATTTTTGAAAGTCACCTTGGGACGACTCGAGGGATGATTTTCATTTTTATTTTCGTGACTTTTATTTCAGTATTGACGTTCATGCTGCCACTTTACAACTAACAGTCCATAATGGTTTTTTAAGTTTAAAAATGTTATCAATTCACATTAAAAACAATTTAATACGGTGAGTTCAAATCCAACACAGAGCGGTGAGGTATGATGCAGCTATATATTAGTATTATAAGTATTATAAGCAAGTGCGCATTTCCCCTCCTTCCTTCCGCTAAAATCCTGTCATGCATGATCGCTGTGTAAGGCTGCATGAGTCGAACCACAAATATAAATTTTAACCCAAGTAAATAATATTAAATATGTCGTAGTTTACAAAAAATACCAATGTAAATCTAAGCAGACATCATTCCACAGTTTTTATTTGCGAATCACTTGTGAGGAACCTATGTAATTGGATTCACTGGAAGCAACACTAAGAAAACTTATTGCCTTCTTTATCGCCTTTAAAGCTCTTTGTAAGTTAAAAAGTGCTGCCATCTATAGTGAGAAATATGTACTATATTGTAATTTATACAATATCATCTTCTTTACATATTCTAATTTATTAAATATTATCTTCTTTACATATTCTAATTTATTAAATATTATACTTGAATAAATATTGTATTATCTTCTTAACATGACATTACTTTGGTGTGATATCGCCCGATCAGCATAGTAAATGAAAAATGAAAAAAAAAAAATAGTCTCTTAGACTATTACTGTATTTTTTCCTATATAAACAACATTGGAGATGCATTTAACAATCAGGAAACGACAAACAAGTAAACAATTTTAGCACTGAGCTATGTAAACTGTATAAAAATGAAAGAAAATCTCTTTTAAAGATTACGGAGTTTCTTTTTCCTGCTATATTTAGGACGAGAGAATTACTCTCAATCTGTTGATCTGTTGTAATTACATTTTTCTTACTTCCTAGTAATATTATTAATAATAAATCAGAAATAATTCATAAACGGATAAATCGATTATTCACAATAAATCAACATAGTTTAAACGACAGCAAAATAACTGAGGTAAAATGGCAGTGCAGAAAACTGTAAATCTAAGCGGTCTCCTCGTAATTTTATTCTTTTGTTTAAGAGTTAATCAAAGTTCAATACCCCCTCTAAAATGCTACTTCCATTATCACATAGCTAATTTCCTAGAGAATTAATAGAGAATAATTAAAAAAGTATTAGAAAAAACTTAACCTACTGATGCCATTAATAAAAATTCAATGAAACCAAATAAGATGTGTCTTAATTATAATATACGGGGGGGGGGGATACCAAACAGCAATGATTATAAAGGAATTGTTATCTAATATGATATCAAGTATGGCAAATCAAGGACAATCATTAAATAAAGGTCATTTTTCTATAGCAATATCATAGCAAGTCACCATGTGGTCGATAAATATAGATCGAACATGGAACTTTTTTAAGTCTCCAATAACCCGAGGCGGTAGCTCATCCTTATACTAATTAATTGTTGAGTGTGATATTCACTTATAAAAGTGTTGTCTATCCTTTTGTGATACTTGTGGAGACGTTTCCTACATTTGAAGGAATATTGTAATTCTTTAGTGTTCTCGTTGCTATTGCGGAGTGAATTGCTTGAAAAAGTGAAGTTCTTTCTGAAGTTTTCGCTGAGCACGTTTCTCCAAACGCGCTTTGAGAACGGCCATCATAAAATAAAAGCCACAGAAAGAGTAATATATCATCAGTTTTCAATTAAAGTTCCCTTTCTATATCAAAATGTTGCCAGCATAATCACTGTTGTTTTCGTTTTTTTTTTTTATTTATTTATTTTTTTTTTTTAGCAGTCATTTCAAGCTTCCCAGTAGCACTTAACCTTCAAGACCACGTCACCACGGTCGGCATCCATTTCGCTATTAATAAATCTGCCTCGCTTCCTATTGAGGAAGCATTTAGCATTGAAAACCACAAAGAATTTTTTAAAATCCTTAAGGCATGGTTTCTCTTTTAAACTTAGTTTCATTTTTTTTTCTTAATAGGAATCCTTTCGCCCACACGAGAGAGATTACAAAACCAACATCAGTGCTGTTTGAAGCGTAAAGCCACTAAGCTAACCGCGCAGTTAGCTTAGTGGCTTTGCACTTCGCAACTATATGCCTGGGGAAGGAGTGTCCTAGGTTCGATTCCCGTCGGAGACGTGAGGAGCTAAAGGATCTTCCTCAGCCATAGCCAAGTTAGCCGGTCTTGGGCGGGGCAGTAAGGTTTTTCCGCCAGTTTATCTGGGGTTTTTCATCCCTCAAGCAGGCAAACTAGAACCGTGAACACACAGGGATACAGCCAAGAATACGTTGAGGCATAGGAGTGACCATTCTATCCTCGTATTTCGGTTACGAAATCCAAGCATGCTTGGAAGGTTGTGGGCCTTAAAGCCACTGGGATAGGATTTGGGATAGCTGTATTTAAAACTGCACATTGTTATATTTTAACATATGTAGCGCAAATGAAAAGTAATCTTCATTCCACTCCTATTTAAACACCTCTTCCCATGAAACATCTCTTAGGAATGACAGTCCAACTTTTGATTTCCTACCTGCAAATCAAGGCTGGTCTCTTGTTGCAATTTGACATGTACAGTTTCTTATAGTTTCGAAACTATACAGTCCGAAAAGTGATTGATGTGTACAATTAAATAAATAAAACTAATTTATTATGCACTTGTATTTTTTTCTAAGACAAGGATGTAGTTATACCCAACAGCCCGCGACTTAAGTGGACTCTTTGATTTATCCGTTGTCAATTAAAGTCTAAAACTGAAGTAGATATTCGAAGTGATAATTTATCCTCATGAAAATTAACTCTTCGAACATTTTCCCACTCATTATAACATTGATCAGAAAATCGTTTCTGTGTATACTTCGCAGCATAAAGAGAAAGAGAAAGAGCACAAAGTAACCGCTCTGCTATTCTGTCCAGAAAGATTGATGGCCACTTTTGATTTCAAATTCTAAGTGGTATTGTTCATACACTTAATGGGTCAGAGCTGCTCATCACCAATCGAAAATAATCCCATTAGTAATTTCTTTATGATTGTAAATAAATTGAATTCATTGTTGGCAGTGCTAAATGCCTGAGAACAGTGTAAGCAATAAACTTAATGATATTCTTTTAACAATTTTCTGTTTTCTTTACTTGCAGGGAGAAAAGGAATTGCATTTGTCAAGACATCTCCAAATGGCATTTTGGACGATTTGCTCGATGCAGAGATTCGTTTCATATCTGGTACTCCCACATCCCACTGGTGGACATTTAGGAAAGTAACTGAAATTTCTAATTACTTAAGCTGTCCGACAAGATATATAAAAAGGGAAATGAAATAAGTATATGTAGATTAATATTGTTATCTTCAGTTTGTTACAAGCAGTTAGCACCATTCCGTCATTCGGTGTGAGGCCAAACTGACCAATCACCATTTTGGTGATTGGTCAGATTGGTTAGTTTTGCCTATTTTAATAAAATGTCAAATACTATTTAGAGTCTAATACCATTTGTAGATGAATTTCACTGCTCATTGAAACACGATCACCTGGTTTATTCTCCAGAACAAGGCCTCCTGTTTACGAAACTCCCCTCTTTTCTCTCCTGCGGAGGAATGCTGAATACCTTAACCGATATAAAGATTATTTTTCATTAGGTGCACCTCTTGATTCTCACATTTCAGGTCATCAAATGATAGCGGTTACTTTCAGCAGTATCATTTGGGAATGGTTTCGGCAATCCGAGTGATGTTATCATACTTCGCTATTCTTCTCATCCAATTTTGAGTATCATATTTGAGAATGTTGTTTTGCATTCGTAAATAACTGCTTGAACTAACAGACCAGTATGTTTATCACACTTCTCCTTTGGTTAGGAAGCTGATTTTCAGAATTATCTTTAGGTGTGTAACCGATGAGAAAAATTTTGATAACTCTAAATTTATGAACTTACGTGTCAAAAAATATTTTGAATGTTCCAAATATATTGCTAGGATAACTGAGATAACTTATATATTCTTCTTCTTATTCGTCTATGATCTCTTGTGCTTTTAAGCGTCGAGATTTTGCCAAAGAGATTTCCATGCCATCCTGTCCAAGGCTTGTTGTTTTGCTTCTTTCCAGTTAATTCCCTTCTTTTCCAGTTTTTCTTTAATTTCCTTTTGTCAACCTTTCCTGGGCCTGCCTATGTTTCTTTTCTCTATTTTCTGGCTTTCGTATATTTTTCCTTCTTCCAATCGATTAAGATGTCCAAACCACCTCATTTGGTGGATTGGACATCTTAATATGAATTGGTTCAGAGGTGCAATATGAAGGCTGTCTCTTATAGTTTGATTTCTTATTCGGTCTAGTCTTGTTTTTTTTTGCCACTTTCCTAAGATATTTCATTTCAATTGTTTGTAGTTTATTTGTGTTTCCTGTTGTTAAACACCAAGACTCGCAACTGTACGTTAATGTTGGTGCAAACATTGAACGGTATCCTGTTGTTAATTTCTGTGTCTAGTCTACTATCTTCTTGTATATATGATCCCAAGTATTTAAAGGAGTGAACGTGTTCCAGTTGATGGTTCTCTATTTTTTGATTATGTGTTTTTGTTGGTTTCTAGATATGATCATTGTTTTAGTTTTATTTATATTTATGGTAATATTCCTTTTCTTTGTTTCTTCATACCAAATGTTGATGTTGTACTGCAAATCTTCAGTTGTATTCGCTAGAATCACTACACCATCTCCAAAAGCCATGTGCGAAATCCTGGTTTCTATCAGTTTCCTGTATCCTAGGTGGAACTTTTTTGTTTTTGTTTGGCATACCTTTAAAATTTCATCCATTACTATGATGAAGAGAAGAGGGCTGAGGATACAGCCTTGCCTCACTCCTACATTTGTTTCAAATTCTTTTGGTCTATTATTACAGGTTCTTACATAATTTCTGTTACTTTTGTAGAGGCTTTGTATGGCTGCTATTAAGTTATTCCTTATCTTGTCTTTCTTTAATGTTTGCCATATTAATTGTCTGAGAACTCGGTCAAAGTCCTTTTCGAAATCTATAAAACATTCCATATTCCATTCCAGGAAATAGATATTCCTCTATTTGGTTCCTAAGCCTCTCTTCTAAAATACGGGCGTATTTTAGAAGAGAGGCTTAGGAACACTTAAAAGAGAGAAATTCCTCTATGGTTTTCACATTTACTGTTGTCTCCTTTCTTAAATATATGGATTATTATTGCTACTTCCAAATCTTCGGGAATAATTTTCTTTTTCCATACGACATTGAATAGGTGTAAAAGAAATTTTATGGGTTTCTTTTCTAATACCATTTCTGGTGTTATTTGGTCATGGCATTGCTGCTAACAGTTCATTTGCATGAATTTCCTCACTTTGATCTCCTATTTTGCTTGCATGTCTTAGGGTTCTATTTTTTCCGTGTTCTGCATCTTCCAATAATTCTTGGAAGTACCGTTTCCATTCTTTCCATGATGTATTCGGAATTTGTGAGTAACTTTCCATCCTTATTTTATAAACTTTATGAGACATTCTTTCTCTGATCTCGTTCTTTTTTAGAAGAGTTTTTGGTTTCCTTTAAAATTTTGTTTTCAAGTATGTTCGAAGTCTTCCCAACATTTTCTTTTCTCTTCTTTCACTAAAGTTTTAACTTTATTTCTTTGGTTGTTGTATAGTTCTTTATCAATCTGCAGCTTTGATGTTATATATCTCTTCAACAATTGATTTTTCTTTTTAATTTCTTTTTAGTTCTTCAGTACACCAGGGACTGAAGAACTACGTAAAAGAAGGGTTTTTATGTACCGTTGTTACATATACTTTATGTACTGTTTGTTATTTAATGATACACCACAAATTTCTTTGCTTGTTTCTAGAATAAGTGTTTTGAACTTGTACCATAGGCATTTTACATCTTAGTCTTCATATATCTCTTTTTCTACTTCTTTCATTTTGTCTTCTATTTTACTTTTATACTTTTATACTCAATGGCTGTTTCTTCTTTCTTTAGTTTGTAGTTCTTTGTCTTAGCATTTATTTCCTGGCTAATTTTTCTATATGTTTCAACTTTTATTTTATGGATCGTTTCCAATATTAATAAGTAGTGGTGTATCACTGCCTATTTCAGGACCTATATAGACTCTTGCGTTTTTTTGTATATACTACTGGTCAAAATTGTGGAAACCTTTTGAAAAAATTGTATTTCTGAGGTTTGATGGCTCATAACACCACTTTGTTTTTGAGTAATATCATAAAATTCTTTATCAATGGAAAGATAATTTAATCAAGAATATAATGCAATAACTTTAATGAAGGATTTGTTTACTAGAACAGCAGTTATAAAGAAGAAACCTGAAACACAGAAAAAATGAGATATATAAAAATTCTCACAATGTGAGTTAATACTTAGTTGGGTAACCTTTAGCGTTAATTACGGCCTTACACCGCCTTCCCATGGTGAACCAAGTTTTTTAGTTCTGCAGCTGTTATAGTGTGAACCCAAGATTGAATTATTGCTTCTATTAATTGCGTTTTATTGGTGGGTTGCTACTGACCAACAAGTTTCTTTAGTCGACTTCATAGATTTTCGATTGGGTTAAGGTCTGGGCCATTCCATCAGTGGAATATGATTATCTTGAAACCACTTTTTGCACACAGCAGCAACATGACATGGAACTGAATCCTGTTGAAATATAAATGCTTCATTATCTTGGAAAAGATCACTTGCGGAAGGCTTCAGTTTGGGTCAAGTATTTCATTTATGTATTTTTGGGCATTTATATTCTCATTAATCACGCAAATTCTGCCCACACCTTTTGATCTCATACAAACCCAGATCATAACAATAAGTGGGTGTTTCACAGTAGGTGTAATGCAAGCAGGATGCAAATCTTCTCCTATTCTTCTCCTTACGTCTTTTATGCCATCACTACCAAACAGGGAGATTTTGGTTTCATCACTCCAAATAACACCGTCCCATTGTTCAGCTGTCCAGTTAACATGGGTTTTAGCCCAGTTTAATCTTTTTAATCTTTGTCTAAGAGATAAAAATGGCTTTTTTCGTGGAATTCTAGCATTTAGACCAAATTCCTGCAGTCTGCGCCGAACAGTCCTTGCACTCAACTTCACATTTTATTGCGCCATTTCACCTTGTATACACCCAGATTATTTTCTTCTGTCACGTAGGCATAATCTCTCAAATTTTCTATCTTCACTTGCTGTTGTGCACCTTTTCCTGCCTTTACCAGTCTAGTTTTGTAGTGACTGAGTCTCCTTATACTTCTTCAAAAATTCAGAACCACACTTAACCACCTTTGGTTAAGTTTCCACGAATTCTTCTTCTAATTTCTTCATAACTGTAGCCTTGTTCACATAATAGTACTATTTTACATCGCTGTGACCAGTCAACTACTTGCATCATTTCTTTAATTTTATTACGTTTACAAGCTCACTAAATGAAAGAACACACACAAAAAAAACCAACCCACTTGATAGCAATCACATAGCACACTGACAAATGTCCTCTCAGCTCCAATAAATGACAGATAGCTGAATCCTGCTGTGACCTTATTGGCTCATTGCCAAAACAAGATGACACCTGATTGGCTCTCTAAACACTCATGCTCATTGGCTACATTCAAATGAAGGAAAGCTACTTCATACCAACCTAAGCAAGTTGTGCTTTTTTTTTCCTAGTTATTTAGGTATAACTTTTCATAGAATACAGATAATAGAACAAGCTTTATTGCATTACATTCTCGATTAAATTATCTTTCCATTGATATATACTTGTATGGTATTAAACCTCATCAAACCTCAAAAATACACTTTTTCCAAATATTACCACAATTTTGGCCACTAGTGTACTTCCAGTACGATCAGCTTATGATGGCGTAGTCAGTTATAGATTTTTCATTTCTACTGGGCTCTTCCCTGGTAAACTTATGGATTTCTTTATGCTTGAACATAGTATTCGCTGTTACTAAATTATTCATAAGGCAAAGATTTGTTATTCTTTCTCCATTATTATTCCGGGATATTTCTCCTTGTGATCGCAACATTTGTTTCGTTTCCTCGTCTACTTGATTCCCTACCCGGCCATTAAGGTCAACGAGTAGTACAGGGTGGCCATGAATTAACTTTTCCTCTTTGGAGGTATCTCTAGCTAAAATAAATAAACGGAATGAGAATACATTTTATATTGAGACTTTCGAAGGCATGGGGAGATGAATTCCGCGAAAAAAAAGATTTAGTACCAAAAGTCGCCGATAGGGAAAATGTTGGCGCTGGCGGAGCCGAAAGCAGTTAAATATTTGCAGTAAACGCAGGTAAAAAGGATTATGCAAATTTTACTCTGCGTAGCTGACAGCAGCACCACCAATTCCACCTAAAAAGGGATTGGGAGTTCAGGCGAATCACTGACGAATTGTGCTCAATATGCGTCCTACCTTGCCTCAGCGTGCTTTATTTGTAAAGTTTGTTTTACCTTCAACAGTAGAATGCCGTAGCGGCCCTTCGAGAATTCATAAGGCTTCATAACCTGCGTACAGGTCGTATATCAAGTGTAGCACTGAGAGCTATGATTAAGAAGTAAGATGAAACTGGATCACTAGGAGTTAGACCTGGAAAACAGAGGACGGAAAACAGTGCAAGAAGAGACAATAACAGACGTTGCTATTGCGATCCTCGATGACACAGGGACCAGTACTTGTCCATGCGCTCGTGCCATGGCTCGCCAACTTGATATGGCTTATGGTACAGTCTAGAAAATCTTACGGAATGCTTCAATTCTATCCATATAAGTTCAGTCGTTTGCATTTGCAAGCACTAACTACTGCAGATTATGATAAGTGCATGACCTTCGCGCTAACGTTTCTTGCCCGAATGGAGGTCGACAATGACTGGCCTTGGAGAATATTGTGTGGTGATGAGGCTCATTTTTATCTGAATGGGTCGGTCAACATTGACAACTGCAGAATTTGGGCATATGAACATCCCCAAGTGATCCAGCAAGTACCACTGCATTCTCCAAAAGAGTAACTGTGGGGTGTGGCTTCACAGCCGATTTCATAACAGGACCATACTTTTTTGAGCGTATTACCCCTACGGATCCTGTAACCTGTAACCTTCATTACTGAAGAGATTTTTTATCGACGAATGATGGAAAATTTTGTCATTCCTGCATTGCAGCAATGTTTGGACTCCATAATTTTTATGCAGGATGGAGCACGGCCACAGATTGAACGTTCAGTACAGCTCCTTTTACGCCAGTATTTCAGTATGAGAGGGTTATCAGTCAGTTCTTTCCGACGGCATGGCCGCCTCGAACGTCACTCCATGTGACTTTTGGCTATGGGGGTATTTGAAATCCGTTGTGTATGTTTGTGGAGTTCCCAACTTGCATATCGTGAAAGAGAACATAACACAGGCTGTTATGAACATCTAATCGGACTCCTTACGCTCAGCTTTAGAGCACGTCGCACACCGGATGCAATTTGTTGTACACAAGAAAGGTCAGCACATTAAAAATCGCGTATGTGGTCCAGGGGACCCTGATTCTGATGAATAAAACATTATTTCCCGTGAGTTCAATCACTACATTAATTTATATGTTTCTCGCCAGTTGTTTAGTTTATTTATTATTATTATTATTATTATTATTATTATTATTATTATTATTATTATTATTATTATTATTATTATTATTATTATAACGCGGCACATATCCAGCTGGAATGAGTGATGCGGCTGTCGCTTACACCGTCGAAATGTAATTATTCCATTTTATCTGCCTTTAATGTAATTATCCGCTTGTTTTCGGCCCCACCAGCGCCAAAATTTCACCTATCGGCGACTTTTGGTACTAAATCTTTTTTTCGCGGAAATCATCTCCTCATGCCTTCAAAAGTCTCAATATAAAATTGGTCTCATTCCGTTTATTGTTTTTAACTGCAGATGCCTCCAAAGAGAGAAAATTATTTTATGGTCACCCTGTATAATATGTACTTGAACTTCTTCAATTGTTTTTTTTGTAAGAGTTAGAAGAATTCATTTTTAATTTCTTTATTAGCATTATAATTTGGGCCATATGAAACAATTACAGTGAATACTTGTTTATCTGATTTAAAATCTATAGTGATTGTCAACAACCTTTCATTTATTAGTTGCCATTTAGTAATATATTCTTTGAGATCTGGTTTAATTATGCAAGCTACCCCTTGTTTTCCCCATTCTCTTGGGTTTACCCCTGAATAGAAAAGTATATATATCCATCTTTTATTTTCTGGCAACCTTCATCTTCCTTTTTTTGTTTCTGTGACTGCTAGCAGATCCAATCTCCATTTTTTAAATTCATCTATTAATTCGTTTTCTTTTGCATGTAGACTATTAATATTCCATGTTCCGTATCTCATGTACCTTTTTCCTCGCTTTGTCGTGAACCATTTATGAGTTCGGCTATCTCTTTGTTCTTTCTTTTAATGGGTGAAATTTTAAGGTGTGTAGGGGATTAGCCTTCGGCACCTGAGTCTGGTGGTGGGGCTGCCACCTTCGAGGTCCCTAGACCGGCCTATGAGAGAAGTGCTATCCTGTTGGTCAGCGGGAGGTATTTATTTCCCTCCTACCCTTCATAGTAAACTATGACGAGCATTTACCGATCCGCCACCAGGGGACGCGATGGATGGGGGCTACAGATGTCCCCACACGGGGAGATAACTTATATAATCAAGAAATCAGGACTGGAGTTATTCCAGTATACAGTATAGAACTTCAGAATATAAATGAAATGAACATCGCTTACACTAATGCTTTCTTTTGTTTTTCTTTTCTTTCTTTCTTTCTTTTTTGAGCAAATTCGTTTTGAAAGCATCGAAATTCGACTTTCTGTTTTTCGACAAGAGTCGGAGTCTGCATTCCTTCCTGAAGTTAAGGCGGAATTATGTAGGCTAAGCCGAATTAAAAAAAAAATGGCTTTCGTTACGGTATGGATTATGTCATGCTAACGATCACCATTCTTGAGTAGTGACACAACAACCAGAATTGTTGGTTGTTGTTCCGTTACTATGACGCGCAAACATTTCTAAGTGTGCGCATTTCTTTATGGCAATCACATTTACTTTTACTTTGCAGTACGGTTGGCGATCGATAGTTGCTAACCTTGCTGCAAAATTACACGGCCAACCAGGCCATCTTTAATGTTATGGTATCATTTAAATTAAGGTATCGATTATTCTCGATTATTCAATTTAAGTAGATATTGAATCCAATATTATTTCAAGGCCGAATATAGAAACTATAAAAGTTTCGGCCGATCCAAGCATAAGCAAACCTTTCATGACAGGGGCAACTCGTAGTAAAGATGTAACAAGTCAAATCACTATCCTTAGTATTTCGCATAATGCAAAACACATCTCGTAGCGGACATGTATGATATTATACATTATGAGGGTGGGGGTCACTAGCCAGACCGATTTCGACCCTTTTTCAGGTCTCGTCAGTGGGATCAAGTCCCAGATGTAAATGTGAATACTCAGGTTGTAGTGATGCAGAACTTATATACTTTACCATACGAGTTGCCAAAAAAGGTGTCAACATCACAAAAGACACCAAGAATTACTGAAATAAGTTTAGATGAGTTTTCATCGCCCCGTTTAACCTCTTCTCCTGCTAATTAGACGCTTGAGATGGTTTAAAAAGTAATTTGATCTTTGCAAATCCTGCATCAGCTGAGACGAACTCCCACGAATATTAATGCACTGCAAATTTGCAACCATTTGTGGATGGAACTGTTATTAAAAGTTAAAATTTATCATATTATAACAATCAATATTATTACACTCTAAAACCAATTAAATCTATATTAAATTAAAACATTACATCAAATTTTAATTATCTTCTAATTATTATTATTATTATTATTATTATTATTATTCCTGATACCTCCAAGGAGTCCGAAGACTCATCGCGGGAGGATATCTTCAACTGTCTCTACACCTTACCTCTACTACGAATCAACGCCATCTACCGCCCACCTCCAACACCACCACAACTAGTAATTTTTGTCTGTAAATTGCGTGTGTTCTGAAGGGCCGATTTGTATGTATGCGGGATGAAAAACCCGAGTTTCCGGGAGAAAAAACCCTGCTACCTCCGTATGAGATCGGCTAACTCACCATCAATTAAATAGAAGCATTTGACGCTTTTTGTAATGTGTCTTAGACAAGTTGATTTTTTGTAAACCAGCTCTAAGTGATGTGTGTGTGAATGGGATTTGACAGGATGGTTATTGACTGACCTCTGTAACATACGCGAAATTTATCCGTCTGCGCATGAATTTCACGCATGTTATAGATACTTTTGATTAAGGATGAATGTCCGGCTAACGGAAATATTACTAGTAGTTCAGTGATTAGGTGTTCTAAACACGAACAGTTTCTAACTAAAATTAAAAGCGCAAGTAGTAATTAATTCAGTTAAATTAGTTTCCGGATTTAGCAACAGACAGTCTACTGTGTAATTACGGTCAGTTCTATTCATAAGGATGAGGTGATTTTAATTGTAAGCAGCAGCCCTTCTATGGAAACGAAGCCACGTAATTCAATACACACTTGGTAGAATGACTTGGTAGACTGGCGCTCAAACAATCTCTTTATAACAGAAAGAAGTGTAGCACGAAATAACTTAAAAAAAGAGAAAAAATAATAATATAAACTGCAAGTATTTTGAGGACAAAAGAGTAAAATATCTTTCGGTAATTAAATTTGAAATGTCAGACGAAAGAAAAATTCTGGATGAGGGAAACATCACAAATGCTGTGCAATCCACTTACAAATGTAACTCGTTCGTAATTTAAACTTTTAATATTCAGAAATAATCGATTATAATTCTTAAATTTCATGCTTTCAAAAGATGTACAGTAGTATCTCGCTAATCAGAACTAATGAAAACCATGCTGCTCGTTCGGATTAGCAAAACGTTCGTAGCGAATTTTCCCCAAGAGACAACAATAACTAGCGTTTAAGACAAAAATAATCAGATTCTAATGGTACATCAATTTAATTCTGTAAATAAATAGTGTAACTGATAGAAAAGAAGCTATTGTACTGTAATGTAGAACTTAAAAAAACAATACAGTACACACATTTATTTTAGTAAAACATTTAGTTTGTATATACTGTATTGTTGAGGATTCTGATTTAGTAGAATGATTTTTCGAATGCTTCTTCTCGGAGCTGCATTATCAATAAAATTTTGTGGAATGGCGTGTCATTCTGCTTAGCCCATTCTATACGCATATTAAAACTTTCAACTGCCTCTTCATGTTTTACTTTTTTTTTCGAGTTCTTTATCATCATCATCGTTTTCCAATTCATTCTGCAGCATCATATTTACAATTTCAGCATCTGATTTGATTCCGAATTCATTTTTGGTTCTACCTGTAATCCATTCCTTAACATCTGTTTGTGAAATTTCAACATCTGGATTTATATTTTAACCAAATTATGCACGTTTTGAATTTCCTCTTTTTTGTGTATCACCGTAGTTATACTGTATTATAATAATAATAATAAAATTAATAGTAATAATTAAAATAATAATGATTAAATAAAAATAATAGTACACAAAATAATAAATAATACGTAATAAATAAAACTTTTTTTTCTTTCAAACCGCAGTTCGGATTACTGAATGGTTCGGACTAAAGAAGTTCGGATTAGCGAGATACCACTGTATATCATACAAACGGATAATAGAAAAAAGAGGATAATAGGAGATATAATATAATATATAATCTAATATAATAGAGCTAGAGAAAAATGTTATATGAAAGAGATATGGAGAGTGCTAACCAAAAGTTCGGGGAGTTTGAAGAGCTCAAGTCAGCTGGTTGTAGTATGGCTTTTAGTATGGCTTTCCGTTGCTGTAAGGAGAAAGCACCCTTTGTGAAGAAGTATGCCAGCAACCGGCAGGCTGGGTTGCGTGCGTTTTTTAACTTCGTGTTTTAGTGGTTCGGCGATTTTCTTCTCTAACTGAAATGGCGGATTTTTAGGAGCAAAGAATCTGCATCAAATTTTGCCAACCTCAACCTCAAAAAAAAAAAAAAAAAAAACTTCTGCAGAAATCCGCCGAACGATAAGGAAACGTCGCCTAAATCACCGGTAGAAAAAGGCGCCTTCAAGTTCGAGCAATGTCAAGTCAATGTTGATCTTAATTTTTTTTTTAAATCATAGCATTGTACACAAGGAATTTCTCTTCCCCCGTTAACTTCTCAAGGGAGAGGATTACAGTGAGGTTTGAAGTAGCTAGGGAAGAGCATTCGGTGCAAACATTCAGATAAGTGGATAACAACTGGGTTCTCCACACATCACTCGTTTTTCGACAGTTACTCGCTTCCAAAATCATGACAGTCATTCTCCATCCTCTATGTTTTCCGATCTCTCCACTAGGACTTTTTTCTGTTTCCCCAAGATGAAATTCTTGCTGAAAGGGCGTTGTTTTTGGCGTGATTGAGGAAATCTGGACTGAATTCCAGAAGGTGTTCAACACTACACTTTGGGACTACCAGAGAAGAAATGAAACATGAAAAACCTCTGAGATCCCAGTATGCATGCCGAAGGGATTACATCGAAGGAGAAGGTGAAAACTACAAGTTAGGATAAGTATTTTTTACAGTCATATTCTCGGAACTTTCGACTTTGATAAACTACTGATCGGCTAATCCACCCACCCACATGCCGATGATTCAGAATTTTGTTTAAGTTGGGTTTAATACTTTTTAGATTAGTACTTTTCAAAGTTTTCGAACATCAAAAATATTATTATGTCATAAAAGTTACATAGATTAGTAGTTTGCTGACTTGTTTGTAATAAATGATTGATAATATGAATTGTAATATTAAAACCTTTTCTCTGAGTTCACGTTGAAGTAGTTTTATGCATATTAAATCTCTACGGAAATTAAGTTTGAATTGTTTAATGATATACAGCCATAGGATTTATTATGTAGATAAATATAATAAACTTTTCTATCTGGATTTATTATGCATTATATTGAAAAGAAATTATGTGCCTCAGATCTAAAGCAATCGATTGGATTTGTTTTTATTGAAATACAGTGTTTAAATTTTTCACTTTGCTTTCTTCACTTCACAGAATTTTTTTATTTTCATTTTGTGAAAAACAATGTGAAACTATCAACAATATTATTTAAGTAAAGGGATATTTCATCCCATATTGTTTACTTAAATAATTTCACGTCCCCGAATTGAAGCCTTTGGCTCTTCATATAATTAGTATCAACAATATTATTTTTCAAACATTGAGAGATCATTTTAAATTTACATATATTATATATAATAAATATAAATGTAAGATTATGTATATTGCAGAATATTTGAATATATGGTGAACATTGAATTCCCAGTTAGCAGCAGTTATCTTTAAATGAACGTTCCTGTTTAGTTATTGTGATGCACAATAGACTAGAAAAAATTCAATATTAATAATAAAAATATGAAATCTTTTACCATTCCGTGATGATATAGAGAAACAGCCTGTGACGCTTTATTGGACAATTATCGTACAGTTCTTAGACGATCACGGGTCGAGGCTTCCGTGGCACCGAACTTGCGCATTCTGGTAGTATATCATTCATATTCATTGTGATTTAGTTACGTACTAATATAGTAATAAATTTATAGCGGAAAGGGTTTCATATATTTTTGGTTCTTCTGGAAGAAAAAAATAGGGAATTCTTTACAGTAATACCATTACATGTTTTACGACGCGATTATTTCATACCTTGCGATTTCATTTTTGTTTCAGCATATTGTCCAATTCCTTAATAATATCTACTTGTTCTGCAAAGGATACGTCCTTCCATGTTTGTGAGCCCACTGAGTAAAAAGAAATGTTTAAAATATGAAACTTAAATGTTTTAAATACTGGTAACCTTTACCACTATTTAAAACACTTTACTGGTAACCAGTTCTATTAGAAATTTGTAATAGAAACATGAAAAATAGTGTGGTATTTTTAATTTCGAGAATAGACCTCAGTAAACTACAGCAAAGATAAAGTAAAAAGATAGTAATTATTTCTGAAATCCAAACTCCCGAATCTAAAATCCTAGCGTCCTTACTGACCAAATACATATAAATGAACATATGTTGTTAAATTTATTTGTTTATTCAATCGGAGCAAGTAACACTTCAAGGCCAGTGTATACAGTTTCTTAGGTGCGTGTGCGTGTGTTCTTATTGCCAGTTTTGCTGTTTTGTGCGATGAATTCACCTTGGGTTAAAAACCTTTATTCTTAGCGTCCTAGCCGAATTCGAATCCGAATGACACGACAAATAAAATTCCAGCTGGTAAGATTGAAATATATACAAGAACAACTGCTATATATATACGTTACAGTATTTTGCATTTTGGAGTATTTAAAACTTCTTTGTTTGAGGAAGAAATAATTATACACGTCTGGTTTATTCCGTCTGGTTATAACAGTTTTATTATACACCTGATTTTTGACAAGGGTAAAATAGAAGAATATGCATTCCAGATTTTGAGGGGAAGAGATAAAACCGAAACCGATGATGCACGCTCTGTTGATCGAAATGCTGTAGTTTAAGATTTTTATTTTAGTTTTAGCTAGAAAATCCTAAAGCTTTTCGATAGGCAAACAAACAAATATAACACACACACACACACACACACACACACACACACACACACACACACACACACACACACACACACACACACACACACACACACACACACACACACACACACACACACACACACACACACACACACACACACACACACACACACACACACACACACACACACACACACACACACACACACACACACACACACACACACACACACACACACACACACCTCATCGCCTCATCTAACGAAGGATCGTTAGATGAGGCGAAGGAACGGATATGTATATTGAAGAAAGTAAATCGTCATAGCATAACTTTTGGGAGAGTATATTGCTGGTATGCGAAACAAAATTTTATTTCAAAGGTGGATCAGAGTTTTCTACTGTGTGTGTGTGTGTGTGTGTGTGTGTGTGTGTGTGTGTGTGTGTGTGTGTGCGTGTGTGTGTGTGTGTGTGTGTGTTATTTTTATATTTGTTTGTTTGCCTATCGAAAAGCTTTAGGATTTTCTAGCTAAAACTAAAATAAAAATCTTAAACTACAGCATTTCGATCAACAGAGCGTGCATCATCGGTTTCGTTTTTATCTCTTCCCCTCAAAATCTGGAATGCATATTTAAGTTGTGACCGCTGTTTACGTTGCATAAGGAAAACGAAATGCTTTTCCTTCTTTTGGTAAGTAATTAAAGCTTCTTGAGATTCTTGAAGGCGATTGACTTTAAGTTCTTTGTCTGGCTTTCTTTTCTCTCACGAGAAGCGAACCATGCAAAACATTAAAAAGAAATATTCCATAATTTAAGTCGCTATCTGCAACCACATATGTTGTCGCTCTTAAAAAGTCGACTTGAAGTTACGCCGCAAGCTTGCAAGCTTCAGTTGTTCAGCTGACTGACTTTATTCAAATTTGAATTTAATCATGTGAATGGAATTAAATTAATGCCGTTTTGAAAGTTGTTGTTTTCCAATGCCTGTTGGTGTCTGATGCTTGTTTCACCAAGTTTTGCCATTTCTCTCTGTCCATTGTCAAGTGACTCAAATCGTGCCACCTCTTTCTACATAACTATTTCACATCATCTATCCACTCTCGACTTGGCCGATCTCTTCTATTTATAACGTGCATTGTATCAAGCGTCAAGGTTTTGGTCTTTCTACTGTTATCCATTCAGCAGATATGTCAAAAACTTCAGTTTCCTTTGAATTATTTTCTGCATTAGATTTTCCTTGCAATTTACTTTGGAATATAGTTCTTCATTTGATACGTTTTGCAGCCATCCAATTCGTATAATCTTTCTTTGCTCGAAAGCCAGTCTTAGAGTCAGTGACTATTATCATTTCTCACAACTATAGAGAGAACTTGTGAATATGCGTGTTTCTAGCAGTCTCAGCTTTATGGGAAGGCTCACAGATTTATATTTCCATATCTTGTCCATTGCCTTTAGATTTACTTTAGCTTTTATTATCACTCTTTCACAGTCTAAACCAAGGGTCGGCAAAGTGGTCGATATCGACCCTGAGAGTGGATGTGGCTATCCAAGGGGTCGATAAATGGCTAGGGGTCAAGAGGGAGTTTAAAATTTTAATGTTCTTTATAAATTACTATTTAATATTTAAAGGAAAAGTATTTCCTTTAAATATTTCTTATCGAGAAGCAGTAATGAAGTAAAAGGTTAAAGGAATTATTATTTTTAAATTGAGAAATTTATTATTGATAACATTTATTCATTTATTTAACGAGATGGGGACGATGAGGGATCAAGGATTCCATGAAGGGGTCAATATTCTTAAAAGTTTGCCGACCCCTGGTCTAAACCATGCAATACCTCCATAGGTGTGTAAAGTTCCTAACCTCTTTCAGCTCTTGTTCGTTGAACTTTATTTGCTTTTTCATTTTCTTCTCTCCGAATATCATTGTTTTTTTTGTTTGATCCACGTTCATTATCAGCCCATATCTCTTTAGTTCAGTATTATTCAGTTCAGTAGTATTCTTTCTAGTTCCTCTTCATCTTCTTCAATAATGACTATAGTAAATTGTTTATTTTCGCAATTTGAAATTCTTCATATATTATCCTCCATGATATACATTGAAAAGCATAATAAATATCCTTGGAGATATTTAGCCTTTTGTCTCATATTTCTTGTTGTCCCGAGTCATCCTATGTTTTCCACAGTTTCTCGTAGCAGCCTCTTCATTGTCATTTATGTTCTGCAAGAGACATATCAAGTTTCTATCCACTCCATAATATTTGAATACTGTTCGTGCCACGTTTTGATCTATACTGAATGCTTACTGAAAGTCAGTAAAACATGTATAAACACTTTATTTTTAAGTAGAGGTTTTCCTTGATGAATTTTAACATTAATATTTAGCGCACAGTACTTCTGCCTCTTATAAATCCTGCTTTCTCATTTTCCAGATTTTCTTTGTTTCCCTATTCTTTTCGTTAATATTATCATAAATATTTCCCCCCTATGACTTGATAGAGCTATTGTTCTGTTATTTTTGCACTCTCTTTAAATTAAATTCTTCTTCTTCTATTATAAATATTCTATTATCTATTTCTATTATATACTATTATATTATTTATTATTCTTAATATCTAATAATATAATAATAATAATAATAATAATAATAATAATAATAATTTTTTTTTTTTTTTAATTTTAAAAAAAATTTATTGATCTCTCAAAGATTTAAATATAAACAATTATCATCTTGAGTAACATTCAGCATATTATTTAACAAGGTTCAGCACGAAGTGCTGCATATAATGAAATTTCCATAATAACGATGATAACATAGTTTTTTGCTATCTTCTAAAATAACAATAATTTACAATTATATAGTTCGGATAATAATAATAATTTTTCTTTTAATAATAATAGTTTATTATCTCTCAAATAATTACATGAATATACTAAAATTTAGGCAACAGTGCAACTTTTTCTTGCAAATGGTTCAGTAAAAATTATAATTACTCGTAATATCATTGTCATTTGCAGAATTTCTCATTGACACAAGAGTAAAAAGCATGTATTATTGCCATTAATAATAATCATAGTAATACTTTACGCTTAATAACTCGCAAGTTAAACAATATTACTAATGTTGCAGTTTACATAATAATAATTTTTTAAATTTAAATATGTAAATTAAATATATAATTTTAAATTTAAATATATAACTGAAGTATTACTATCACATTTTCTGTTTACTACAAGTATTCTTTACAGAAAGTTAAGTAAATAATGTTGGATAAATACTACTACTGGGATGTAACTCAACTGCACCCTCGAAGCTTTGTAATTAGCTTATCTGAGGGTGATACTGGTTATATATACAGGGCGTTCGGGATAAATTTGACAGTTTCGTAAGGAAAAAGAAAATCTTCTTTGTATCTATTAAATTTAATGAATTGACAAAAAAACATTACAGGCAGAGTTAATTACAATACTATCAACAAGATTTACTCAAAATAACCACCATTAGCATCGATCACAGCTTTAATTCTGCTTCGGAACCTCGAACAAGCTGATGCTACAGTCTCCCTGGGAAGCGCCGCAAAAACTGTTTTAATTTTATCCATTAACTGGGCTTTTGTATTACTGGAAGTGCGATTGGTGTCTTTTTCAACTGCGCCCCATACAAAATAATCCATGGGGTTAAGGTCTGGGGAGTTTGGAGGCCAAACATTTGGACTGGTGAAGTCGTAGAAATTTTCAGACAACCATTTTTGACTTTTCCCAGAGGTGTGGCAAGGGGCCGAATCCTGCTGCCATACATACGGCCTACCATTGGCTACCCTTGTTATCCAGGGCTTGACTACAGTTAGCAACTCCACGAACAAAGCCCGAATTCCAATGCCAGGGTTCTTCAACACCTGTTCCTGCAGATTTGCGAGGAATTCTGCTGTACGAACGCAATCAGATCGTCTGCTAGGGATCTTTCTTCTTGCTACATCCTCGTAGTCACCATTGCAAGTCTCTAGTTCATGCCTGATTGTTTTTACTGTATTCAGGGAGCATTGGGCAGCAGTCGTAATATCCTTATTTTGATGGCGGGCACGAATCATCATGATACAAGTTATTCTCTTCCATGATTCAGGTGGGTTCCAGCTATCCATCCTTTCTGACATCTTGTATATGAATGAAGAAGGGTCCAAACTTTTAAATGAAGAGAAGTGTGTGTTAATACATGTAACTTACGGAAAAATATAATTAATTATAAATATGTCAAATTTATCCCGAACACCCTGTATATATATATATATATATATATATATTTGTTATTGATTTGGTTGCTCTGTTGGAAGTAGGCAGATGTTTGTGAGGTCAAATGAATGATCTGAAAGGTCTGATCAAAGTGAAATTGCCGATATATCCTGTGTTATTGCATCTGTCTTGATGGTTCACATTCTATTTTATTGTGGGCTTCTTTTTGAACTATTTAGGAGGCTTTTTTTTTTTTCACAGTGGCAACCTTTCTATGTCTTCTGTGCTTTTAATTTGTATCGGCTTTGAAGTTTGTGACTTCCTTATGAATATCTTGGCATCTCTGGTCCACAACAATTGTAATTTTTTTCCATTTTTGCTTTTCTTGCTTGGTACAACAGAATCTGGTTGAATGGTGTTAAATATTCGGATAGGAAGATTGGTGTATTGTCTTGCTGGGCGTTCAAGTCCTTGGCAACTGGTTTTTTCTGCCTGCTGGCTTTTATGAGATTGTCTCTTGTGGACTTGCTCTTTTTTTATAATAATAATATAATAATATAATAATAATAATAATAATAATTTTTTTTTTTTTTTTTACATTTTATTATGTCTCAGTATAAGTTACATACAATAATAATATTTACAGTATTTACAATAAGGATTATACAGAATTTTTTTTTTTTATGTCTCAGATGAATTGCATACATAGTTGCTGTAGTAATTATATGTATATAATATTTATAACGCATTACAAGTGTGTATAACAGATACTTGCAAGTTAGTAATTTTCTTCCTCGAAGCTTAGCAGAGCTTATCTGAGGAAGATAATAGATGACAGAGGGTGGTGGTTTCATGGTTGTGTTCCTATAGTGGTCACAAGCCAGGTGTTGATTTTACTGTTTGTTGGTACGTGTTTGAAAGACTTTGACTGCTATTACAGTTTAACTTTTTTTTTGTGCAAATAGGGTTGGATTTAGACATGGTGTGTTTGTTTCTTTGTGTTCTTGTAGTGATAGTTTATTGAGAGGGGGGGTTGTCGTGGTTTGTGTGTTTGTGTATGTGTGGTGGGGGAGAGAGAAACAGGAATTACTCTAATTTTCATTCTCGCTATAATATTTATATAGTGCCTGTTTCAGCTCTCTGTATGTTCCTAGGTTTCTGTTGTCGAAGAGCAGTTTGTTTGTCATGTCAGGTACGTAGAAGTTTCGGGTGGCTTTGCCGTTGTGATTGTTGTACTTATATGTTATGTAGTTTGTTGACTGTGGTCTTGTTATTTGATATGTTGTTCTGGTTACTCTATATGTTGGGCTGTAGTAGTGTTTTAACATGACTGTGTAGTGGCGTAAGTGTTTCACCTTAAATATTTTGTGTTTTGTCCATGCTTCCTGCATAAGAGTGGGTTGTTCCCAGAATATCAGTTTTATCATTTTATCTTGCAACCATTGTCGCCTGTTAAGTCTGTAGTCTGCGCAAAATGCGTATGATGTGATTGCATATCTTAAAATGTTTTCACATAATGCTTTATAGATTAGTATTTTTATGTGGGTTGGGGCAATGTCTTTTAATCTGTATAGTTTGCTTGCTATTATCCTAAGCTTGGTATGTAGGTAGTTTGTATGGCTATTCCAACTTTGATCTGCATCGAAGTGAAGTCCAAGGTAGCGTGTTGTTTTCACCTGTGTGATGGTTGTGATTTTAGGTTCTGCACTTTGTGTATAGGAGGATGAATGTTTGATAGTGAGATATTTAGTTTCTATGGGCAGGGTTTGGGGGTTTTTGAATACCATTAGCTTTGTTTTTCCAGGGTTTATACATATATGCCATTTTCGGTTAACCAGTTAGTGATTTGATTGATGTCGTGTTGCATATTTTTGTAAGCGATATTTGCATTGTTGTGAATGGATACTATGGCAGTGTCGTCTGCATACTGGAAGATTTTACTTTTTAGGGGGAGTTGGCTTATGTCGTGTGTGTATATGTTAAATAGAATGGGAGATAGGACAGCTCCTTGCGGTACTCCACAGGTTACATGTACCTCTTTGCTGTGTGCTAATATATTATGTGTGCTAATAATAATAATAATAATAATAATAATAATAATAATAATAATAATAATAATAATAATAATAATAATAATAATAATAATAATAATAATAATAATATTATTCTATCTTCTATTATATACTTCTATTATTAAATTAAAAAACATAAACATAAATGGATGGAACACGTTCACAGAATGAAAACAGAAAGATTACCAAAACAAGCCTTAAAGTACAAGCCATTAGGAAAAAGAAAACCAGGACGTCCTCTAAACGATTCAACGATGACTTCAAAGGCCGGAACAGGCCATGCTAGCTTGATACGCATGATGATGATGATGATGATGATGATTTAAATTAAAATTAAATGTGCAATGGCATCATGTAAATTTATATTTTTAGGGGATCCCAGTGTTACACTGCGATCCTCGTCATCTTCCTTTGGAGATGGTTTATATTTTCACAAGAGTTCTCTATGAAAAGTTTACTATAAAGCCAAGTAAAAATGCAGCAATGAGAAGGAGAGATTTTGATATTTGGCACGATCTTTAGCTTATGTTAACATCATCTGTCATAAGAAAATTTATAAATGTTTATTTATTTACTAGAAATTTCATTTGGTATTTAATGATAATATTTATCTAAATATGTCACCATCATCAGGGTTCTAACAGGCATTTAAGTATCCAAGTATCCTTGGATTTCCTAACCTGAATTCTAGGATAAGATGGTTAGTCCTTTATCTATAAGCATTTTTTGTCTGTAAATTGCGTTTGTTCTACTAGTTCGTTTGCCTGGTTGCGAGACGAAAAACCCGAATTTCCGGTAGAAAAGATCTAAAGACAACTTTCACAACATGAAACTTATTTTTCAATTTTATTTCAATAGAAAATTATCAAATAATTGAGGACTCTGATTTCATTAACCTCCCATGATTACATGATTTATTGACACAAGCAAATCAAACAGGATTCGCTTCTGAAAGGAAAAGCTAATTTTTTCGCGTAATGTCGAGCATTTTAAAAGAATTATACGAATATGTTACTGTGATTACGGAATTAATCCTCTAACCATCAGCATAAGTTGAGTGAATGAACGAATAAGACTTAAATATTTGCATCAAATAAAAGTAGCATTTCCTGGTACTACCAGGTAAAGTGGTGAAATTCAAGAATCCGTTTCTCTAATTTCAATTATTCTTCTTTCCTACTTCCAATTTTTTTATGATCCATTTGAAACTCGCTCACGTTTCATGAATTAATTCTCACTGTTAAAAAGACGTCTGTCTTCCTACAGTTGCCAGAGTGTGCTCTGAAATACACAAAATGATAGGTACATTTTCCTTTCTATATAGCGTGCTCGCTTTAATTAACAAAATTTATTTGGTGGGAGAAGATGCTGCTTTGTTTCTGACTTCCGCGAAAACTGAAGCCGAATACGACTACATTATTGGTAAGTATATTTATGCATAACAACTTTCATACATTATGGCTTTAGCATAGTTTATCATCATTGTAGTGCGCAGCTATGAAGTTATTATCATTTTTACCGTGTATTTCATATCGAGCTTGGAACCATGGGTTTATAAATAACTTTCAAAGAGCGTGTAACTATAAAATGGGCTTGCGTAGAATTCCGGTACTAAATGAGCTTCGTAGCTCATTTAGTACCGGAAATGCCCCTTGATTAGAAACAATTCCAATGAGATTAACAGGAAGAATTCATTTGCGAAGATATCAGTATGAAGAGGTCTTATTAGACGAGGCAGTGATTATGTAGTAGTATTGCACAGGATTGTTCATGATGGTTCCATTTAATAATAATTAATAAATTTTTCCTACAAATAATTAGACGTATGACAAACATTTTACATGTTTCTTTTCGTTCTTTGTGGGAAAATTTCAGGTATACAATTGAAGCAGCATATATATATATATATATATATATATATATATATATATATATATATATATATATATATATATATATATATATATATATATATATATATATATATATATATATATACACAGTATATATATATATAGACATCAAACGTAGACGTTTTTAGACATCAAACTTTTTTTGCAATTATTCGCCCTTACTGCAGCTGCCCGATCACTGTCAAGTGATATTAATGTGAAGGGGAAATGACTAGCAGCAATAGGACAATCGTGACCTGGTATGACATATATCCTTACAGAGGGAAACCGCTGTGTGCTGAGAGCATGGCGCGAAAAAAATCTCTGTTCCTCGGTTGAAACGCTGGCTACCTAGTTCATAAAAACCTCCGCAAAGAATGCCAGTACCATAGATGTTCGTAGCGATCTGAAGAGCATTGGTTTCCATGGCTACGCAGCCGCACACAGGCCTAATATCACGTGCAGTGGTGTAAAGTTGCCACCATTATATTCTTGAGCACTGAACATGCATTTTCTGGAATGATTGTGATGAATCACGCATCACCGTCAGTCCTACGGACCAGTCTGAGTTTGGATGATGCCAGGGAATGTTCCATGCGTTAATATTTGTTCCAACTCTGAAGATTAGTTGAGCAGGCTTATGGGTTTGGAACTCTTCGAGTCTGAGTTTGGAGGAGGCCAGGGGAATGTACCCGCGCGAATGTGTTGTGCCACCTGTGAAGATTGGTTGAGAAAGTATCATTGTTTCGAGTTCTTCTTCATGGTCCTGGCTGGACTCACTATTTCCAGTGAAGGAGAATCTTAATGCCACAGTCTATAATGACATTCTACACAATTCTGTACTTCCAACTTTATGGCAAGCGAGGTTCTGCAGGAATGATTTAATGAGATAGGTCTTGAAGGACTTGACTGGCCTGCACCCAACTCTGACTCAACCAACACATGTGGGATGAACTGGAACGACGATTGCAAGTCAAGCTGAATCACCCGACATCAGTGACCAATTACCACAGTTTTTGTGGTAATTGCTCACTTTATCACAGCACCTACCAAATTCTAGTGGATAGCCTTTCTAGAATTCACAGTTAAGGATTTATGGAAACACAATACACGTGTTAAAATAATTACTTTATTTAATATTAGGAAAGTAGCAATCAACGTTTCGACCTGTGTATGGAGGTCACCATCAGGAAAATACATATGTGTAAGACACGAGCTATATTCCACTGCACTATACAAAGGTAATCTAACTGATTATTAATCTTTTACCTGGCCTGACCTCTTGTGGGAAAAACTAAATTAATAATATTAAAAAAATATAAATAGATTTAAGACAAATTTTAAAAAAAACAGATAAATATAAAAATAAGTTAAAAATTAAAATTAAATAAAAAATAAATACATAAAATGTTTTTTTTTTTTAAATAAATTAAAAACAGAACTACATTAAACATTTCTTAAGATCTCTCGTGTTTAAAAATGTGAAGGACTACCTGTAACCCTTATTTTCTTCTGGGCTTATTCCGGTTGCTATAAGGGTTGCAGATGGGTCCTTCAGATTCTTGGAATGATTAATCCGTTATATTTTTTTTTCAGGTTTGGATAGTGTTTTAGCATTTCACAGGCTTCTTTGAATTTTCTCTCAAAACAGGTTTTGGTGCGGTGTAGGGACTTGGTGCTTTTCCAGTCAATTCTATGGTATGTGTTGGAGTGCGTGGTTTGATAGGCATGTTTTACCATAATGGAGGTTTTTAATATGTAGTTTGTGTTCGTCTTTTCTGATTAGGATCGTGCGTCTGTTTCCCCTATGTAGGGTAGGTTTCATGCACATTAGATTTTGTTAATCCCTGGGTCTGTGAGGTAATGAAGAGGATCTTTGGAAGAACTGAGTAAATTTCTTAATTTTGTCAGGGGTTTGAAGGTAGTCTTGATGTTGTATTTATGTAATGTTCTGTCTATTTTTTCTGAAACGTCTATAACATAGGGCAGTGGTGTTCAACCTTTTTTACTACGCGAGCTGCATTTCTACAAAAAGTTATTCGGCGATCTCCTCTCTTATATAGATCACGTTCCCCCAACCTGATATCTAATTACGCACAAATAAAAAACTAAAAAAAATACATAACTAAAAACTTTATTTGTGTATTTAAAAATTTATTTATCACTTTTAGTTATTTTAATAAAACAAATATTTAATACAACAAAAAATATTAGAATAAGATATTTATTTCTCCATTTTGGAAAACCAAAGTTAAAAAACACAACAGATTGATTACAAACTCACAAGTTACAGGAAATGCTGTTTGATTAAAAAAAAGTTAATGTGAAATTTGGCATTGTTTGTCCCTCGTAATATTTTCATAGTCAAATTGTTATGAAGAAGTGGCCAATCGCAGACAATCATCCAAATGATCATTTGTAATTTGGTTTCTTAATTGATTTTTTATGACGGTCATATTTGAAAAAGCGGATTCTAACAAGTATGTCGATCCGAAACACGACAGAATTTTTCGCGCAATAGCAGTTAATATTGGGAAATTTTCATGTGCATACTTCCAAATGACTTCACTGTTTATTGATTTTTAATGTAAACTATTCTGAATGTTTATTATCTGAAGTTCTACTTCAGCTTGGTTTATATCACATAGCCCACTATTTTTATTTGAAATTTCTGTGATGTTCAAGTTTTCTTGAAATGGATTATTGATAAAAGATACAATCATTTTAGTTTTATTAAAATCTTTAAATCTTGAATTTATTTCTTCCTCAAATAATTCTATTTCACTAAGAAATTCTTTTAAATCATAGCGAAGCATTTCTTGATTTTGTTCAAAAAGTAAGTATTGTTGAAAAGTTTTTATTGAATTTAACATGTCAATTAAATTGTTAATTTCGTACAGAAATCTACTAAAATGATAAGTGTAACAACCATCTTTTATCACTCAATTGTGGATAAATATTTCTTTTTTCATCAAGAAAAATTTTTATATCGTTAATTAATACAAGAAATCTTTCTAAAAATTTACTTCTGCTGAGCCAGCGAACATTATTGTACAACAGAAATTCCCTATCATCATCTGCATGTAATCTAAATAACCGCCGTTGCAGGGCTTTTCCTCGAACAGAATTTACAATTTTAAATATAATATCCAAAACATCTTTTGTGTTTAATCTTTTATTACAAAGTACTTGTTGGTGAATAATACAATGGTACGTTAAAAAATCTGGATGTTTGTCGTTGTTTTTACATAATGAAATGAAGGCTGATTTATTACCTATCATTGAAGGAGCACCATCAGTAGAAATAGACACAAGTGTAAAACGCAGAAGTTTGTGTTGTTTCACAAATTCATCAAATGCCGAAAAAATGTCTTCTCCCCTAGTCCTTACCAATAATGGTTTAATTTTCAAAAGTTCTTTACTTCAATAATCTTGAAATACCTTGCGAATAAATACCATTAACTGAGAACATCAGTGAAGTCGTTTGATTCGTCAAATTGTAATGAAAACGCAACACATTGATGAATGTCTGACATTAACCTGGCTGGAAACTTTTCTCTGGCAATTGGAATTCTTTCTTTCGGCAATTTGAAATCTTGTCTGCGGCCTAGAAGTAGTCTCTCTTTAGCGACGTCTCGAACCGAGAAGCTCCTTTCTCGAAGCGGGAAACTCCTCTCTCAGGCAACGTGGATCCGGGCAGTCTCTCTGACGGCGACCCTGAACCGGGTGGCCACCCACCTCTCTGACAGTAATTCTGGAACCGGGACCCTTCTTCTTACTTCAGTCCCCTTTCTTTTTTGGGGGCTCCTCTGAGACCTCTCATGAAGTTTGCAATCCCAAAGAATCGGTACGAGTCTTCATCTTAAGTTTCATGTCCGGCACGCCTTTTGTTCTCCTCCGCTTTCTTTTGATTGTAAGTTGCCGGTCATCGGAAAGTTGTTTGAACTCTTTCTGACTAACTTCGGATATGTTTACACTTAGAGTCTGCAAGCCTTTCTCATACATACAAGTTTCAATAACAATCTTTCTAATGTCGTCATGTACAACTTCGGCGACAAAAACATTGCCTTTGTTTTTAACACTCTAACGTATTCTTATTAAAGCAGTATATACAGTTAGCTTCAAAAGAGTTATTTAAAAAACATCTAATACAAACTATACCGAGACAAACAAAGTTTATTTTTTTTTACAATATTCACATGGGACTTAAACTAAGTAAAAAATCGATGTAATGTGCTTTGGAATATATAATATTTAAGCTACAATCGAGTTTTTACACTTTGCTTATAATCATATTCACTTGGCTCGCTGTTTGACTTCCACTGATCCAAATTAATTAATTTACCCGGACTTATAAGAAAATGACTGATTTGACAGTTTTTAAGAAAAATAAATAAACAATAGCAATACACTTAAAGCGAATTAAAAATAATACAAAATAATGATAAGTATTATGTTTTCAGTTTTAATTAAATTTGTAAGTAAGGAGGAATACACAAGAGATCGACTAAAAATCGCTCCAAGATCGCGATCGACGGGTTGAACACCCCTGACATAGGGTATGGCTATGTCTTCTAATCTTTTTTTTTGTTTTTAGTGGTATTTTTATGGAGGAGTTTTGAACTATTTTTTACTGTGGCCATTTTTTACAAATGTATGGTTAATGATTTCGAATTCTCGATTCAAGGTTTGTTCATTCCAGCAAATTGTTAGTGCTCTGTATTTGAATGTGCTTATGACTCCTAGTTTTGTGTTGGGTGGTGGTATGAATGTTTGTGTATAATACGGCACGTATGTGTAGATTTGTGGTAGACAGAGATGAAGAGATAGTCTCAGAGAAGATGTGTGACGAGTGTGTCTAGAAAAGGAAGAGAGTTATCTTTTTTTTCGATTTCAATGGTTAATAGGATACGTTTGTGTTGTTTGTTCAGGAATGTATTTAATGTTTCCCGGCCGTGGGGCCAAATAGCGAAAATATCGTTTGGGCTTTAGGCTGGTCGAATCTAGAGCTCGTTTCTCGAAGTCTTCCATGTAAAAGTTAGCTACTGGGGGGGGGGCGAGAGTGGTGAGCCCATGGCGTGCCTTCTTTTTGTAGGTAAAATTTGTTTTGCCACAAGAAATACGGAGTGGAGTACGTGGGCAAAGAGGACCTTGATGTCAGGAGGTAATATGTTCTGTAGGAGAATAATAATATCATTGATCGGGACATTAGAGAAACCTTAGCATACACATGTAACCACAGTAATAAGATTTTTAATAACTAAATCTCCTTCGTTAATAAGGTATCTCCTTACTGGATGTACAAATGTAAAGAAAAGAAGATGGTTTCATCTATACTTCTGTCTATCGTAAGACGACTTTTTCAGGAAACTAAATTCATAATTCTTCTACTTCATTATCCATCTCAAAAATTTTTAAATTTGGCATCATTAAATCATTAGTAACCAGAGCACACAGATTCTGCTCCTCCGAAGGTTCTTTAAATCATGAATTGAAAATAATCAAAAATACAGCCATACAAAATGGATACAATCCAAAAACAACGCAAAAAATCATCAGTCATTCCCCCACACATCAACATAGACAAGAACAAATCCGTAGGATTCACATACCATATGTCAAAGGTATTTCCGAACGTCTTTGAAAAAATTATGAAGAAATATAAATTGACTGCTACCTACAAACCAATCAACCAAATCCACAATTGGTTACCTACTCCTAAAGACAAACTGTCACTTATTATGCTAACTGGTGTACGAGGTCCCATGTTCCTGTGAATTGTCCTACTATAGACAGACAGGTAGATCCATTAACAAATGCATTTCGGAACATCAAGACCAAATCCGTCTCATCAAACTGCAGAAATCTGGCCTCGCACAACACGGAATGGAAAATCCAAACTATGGGATCCATTGGAAGAAAACCAACTTCTGCACATAGATCTTCATATAAACATGAACGTTTATATAAAGAAAGTGCTGAAGCCCTACGTCACAGACAATTTGAACCGTAATGACGTTCTTACTATCCCTAAAGTCTGGGAAATTGTCATCCTAAATTGTTTAAAATAATTCTATATGTTATCTCATTTTAATGTAATCTTTTTTTTCAGATATATATTAATTTAATTCTATAACACGCTACGGCACGCATAGAGGGATTCCATTGTAAGCATGCGCCCTAACTGTAAGCAATTCCTAGTATTGTTTGAATTAACTGTACTGAATATGTCCTATGATACTTAGAACGAAATATTTACTTATTAAAAATCTTATTACTGTGGTTATGTGTATATTAGCATGAATGCCGCACAGATTTCATTACACAACAATTAGTGAAAGGGGCAGTTATGTGAAAGCTGACTAATAAATCTTGGTCATAGAGTGTGATGTTTTTAATTTTGTTTATAAAATGTGTTTTTTATGTAGGAGGGGAACGACCTACCAACTCCTTGAAGGTGACCGCTAATTTCTTGGTTCAGTGGTAATTAGGGCTTTCGATTCCTACAACTTTCGGACGTAGTGAAATGTTTGTTTTGTGTATTTTCGGCAGGCCAAATTCTCGGAGTATGGGCATAATGAGGTATTCATTTTCTGGTTGTTTCTTCTGGCCATAATCACGGATTTGATTAATTATGTTATTTTCTTTTTGATGCGTTTTGCGGGGTTGTAGTTCATTTGCTACTTGTTGTGGTCGGATACCAAATGGTTCATTTTTTTCTAAGTAAGCTGTCCTATTTCAATATGATAGATTTCATTTATCATATTGAAATCATATTTGTTAGCTGACGTTGGTGCAATGGAGTAGTTCAGACCTTTTTTCCGGAAGGGAGAGTTCTCCTTGGTTAAGGTTGTGGCTCTGTTTGTCGATAACTTGGCCGTTGTCTGTTGGTGGTTGGTTGCTCCTGACTTCGCTTGTGGGTGATTGGTTGCTCTTTGTATTGCTGGTTTGTAATTGGCTGTTCCTCCGTATTTAGCGTCCCGATTGTTTGTTGCTTTCTTGTTGTTTTAATGCTTCTGGAATAATCCTACCAATCTGTGTTGGGAGATTACGTTTATTAACATTCGATCAGAGCCATTTTCATTTGTCCACAGTTTCAACATATTCACATAGTTTTGCAATCTTTGTAGTATGTCTAGGATAAAATTTCACCTAATGTCATTAAAGTAAAGATTCAATGACTGAGATTACCATAACCAACCCCGATATCGTCATAATTATTCAACATCCTTCTCTAACCTACTCTGTTAAAAGTCGTAGAAAAGTTCAATAATATCGTGGCATCCACTTCTCTTGTCTTTTTGAAATGCAAAATTGTTGTTATTGTTATTATTATTATATAACACCTCCAGGGAGTCCAAAGACTCGTCGAGGGAGGGAACCTGCTCTACAGCTCTCCGTCTCTACCACCCCACTAACCCCGACTACCTTCATCATCTACACCAGCGCCATCTGGTATGGACTCCGGTATAATCAGTGTGAAACATTGTTGCAAGGAGTGACCACATTCCTTATTGAGGCATTGCAATAATCTCATTTTGACCTGTTTGTGTAGCTCAGTGGATGTGGCGTTTGCATACCACGGCCTTTGGCCGAACGAAGGAAGACTTGGTTTCGAGTCTAGTCGGCGATTAGAGGAAATTTTTCTAAGCCTTTTTTCGACCGGTTCCCGAGTTAGTCGAGCTCTGGCACGGGCAAGCGGGTTTTTCCTCCAGGAAACTCGGGTTTTTCGTCCCGTAAACTCGACCGTAGAACCCACATTATTTCAGACATTAAATATATTGTGTTAGGGTTAGGGACCACGAGATGGCGGCACATTTGAGCCGTCTCTCTTCACTGTGTACCTCTTAATTAGTGATAGCCTTGGGCCATCTATCTCTGATTGGTACCAGTGGAGATTGAACTACCCATTCAGTCTCCAAAAGTTAGATAGGGCTAAATGGCCTCGCCTACTCCCCGTATACGGGAATAAAAAAGCGTTAGCTGATTTTTTATTTTTTTTTATTTGACTCCTGTCTTCAGAGACAAACATCCATGCCCACGGAGGATTCGAACCCGCAGCCTTTTGGCTGGAGAGCGGATATGTTAACCACTCGGCCAACCAGGCCGGTTATAAAATGTAAGTTATCCAAACTAACAATTCCACAGTAAATCCTAGCTGTTCATTACAAAATATGGATTCTTTCAAAACATTTTCTATGGAAACTCTCATCAAATTTTCCACCATTTCACCTATATTCTGGACGCACTGATAGGTAGTTAGATAGATAGATCATTTTCTGAAATGGGATTATCTTCTTGGGTGGACGCATAGACCAGTGTGTGTGTGTGTGTGTGTGTGTGCGCGTGTGGGTTGTCTGGGATAACAACGGATGCTGCAAATTATAGAAATTGCATCCTGAACCAGTACGTTCACCAGTATGCGGGTGCCACAAAGGAGATACTTATTCTACAAGAAGATGAAATTCGTTCTTATTGTGCGTAGAATTTGTTATAAAGCTTTTGAACCAATGCAATACAAGAAGAGACTATCATACGTATGGACTGGCCAGCCAGGTTTCCTGAACATAATGCTATTGAACATGTCTGGGATGTCCTAGCGAGACTGATTACTGTTCTTTCAATCCTCTTCCCCCATACCTTGAGGGACTTAGGAGAACTTGAAGGAGCAATGTTACCACCCGAGTTTCTGGACTTCGGTATAATCAGTGTGAAACACCGTTGCGAGGAGTGACCACATTCTTTATTGAAGCATTGTGATAATCTCATTTTGACTTGTTTTTGATTCTTGTCTTCATTTGCTTATTTGTTACTGAAATAAACTTACTAAAATTAGTTTACTGAAATAAACTATTTATTTAGAGCTTTTACGAGTTTTTTACATCTCATCATAGTGCTCTTCACTGAACTACATAAAAATTCATCACACCTGGTTTTTGAGTTATCGCGATTTTTCTCTTTGCTCCTTAATTTATGGAAACCAGTGTACTTACTTCCATTCAACCTGATTACACGAGAGAGAGAGAGAGAGAGAGAGAGAGAGAGAGAGAGAGATTTCACGAAATCCAACAGTCCTGGTTGAAGTGGACATTTGTACAATACACTTCCAATTAGTAGTAGAGATTTCTTGCCGATTGCTATCGCACTTCTAATTATCAACTTTATATTATGAGTGCGCGATGTTCATGTGATGCCATCTAGTGGTTACATGAGGAAATACGTGATGAGAACTCTTTGTTTATATTTTCCTTTCCTTGCTAATGATAAGTTTCACGTGACGTGATTTTATGTTATTTTCTTGAAGCATGTTCATAGTGAGGATTTTTAATGACTACATGAAAATATTAATACGTGCAATGGCTTTTTCGATTTTATTTCAGGAAACGAGCGATTGAGTGAAAGAGAGTCAGAGAAGATATTTGTGTTTAAACTCTTTATTAAAATAATAATCTTATATAGAGAATTGATCTGGAAATAATCAAATAGGCTTATTTTTCCATTTTTCTACTCTGCGTATGTTTTTATGTGGGAAATTTTCTTCGGTACATTCTATGGATCACTTAAGTGATGATTAATTTCCGATAGCAATTCATTTGAATAGATAAAAAAAACCAGCGGGCATTGCATTCATTTGAGAATTGTGTGGTGATGTTGTCTCCCAGCTTACTCAGCAGTTCATCTCTTTTATTCCAATATTCGATGGAAAATGTCAAGATGATGATGTTCTTTGAACATAAAACTCTCTACCCTTTGAATGAAGGCTCCAAGCAGATGGTTAGCTGCTTCTTTCCATGAAGAATTTATGTTGTGTTATAGTAAATATTTGACGCATAAGATGTAGATCACTGCTCTGGCTGGGATAAAGAATTAGCTGCAGATTTTGTAGTTGATTGGTTCTTGTGCATTAATGTGGTTGAATTCATTATTCGAGTGGAAACAGTCGCCACTTGTGATATATTCAGTTTGCCGATATGAATGGATCACATTAAAAAATACAAGCCATTCGTAGTAAATGTATACAAGGGTTCAAGTTTTCCTGGTTTGAACACAGAAGCGCCAAAGAGACTTGACTGAACTTTAGGAACAAAGTACTATAAAACTGTATATAAAAGATTTCCAATGAGTTTTCTCCCCAGTGAAAGTATAAGGATCAAAATCCCTCTTCATGTATATTCTCAGGTCACTCATTCTACATACAGATTTCATTGTGTTTATCCGTTATGTCTGATTCTAAAATTCCAGGGTTTCGAATGATTTAGGAAAGTGTCACGTGAAGCTCAGAGAGAGAGAGAGAGAGAGAGAGAGAGTGCCTTCCAAGATTCTCATAGACAGCTCCATGCACGAAAGAAGATCCGATTCTCACTGATGATGACGTTTCTTACCGTGGCGTTGTCGAAGTGCAGTTTCATAATAGATCATAAAAAGCGAAGCTTTTTCCGTTGTGTGTTGCAGGTATATTTTTTGAAGAGCACCTCTGTAAAAACTTGTAAGATTTATTTGACTCACAAACTGTTGATATTCTTAAAGTGTGTGTGTGTGTGTGTGTGTGTGTGTGTGTGTGTGTGTGTGTGTGTGTGTGTGTGTGTGTGTGTGTGTGTGTGTGTGTGTGTGTGTGTGTGTGTGTGTGTGTGTGTGTGAGAGAGAGAGAGAGAGAGAGGAAATTAGGTTCTTTATGAATACGAATAAGAACAGAATCCTTTAGTTTATTGTGTTGTGACGGAAATTAGGAATCCCAGTTCTATTTCTTTCGTCTTACATGTCCTGAATTGGTTGCAGAATTGGGGGATATGGAGATCGTGTACTAAAATTTGTTACAAATGCAAACTGGACATTAGGTACAATTATGAAAGCCATTAAAATATTCCTATTCTTAGTCAAACTACGGTAGATGCATATTTAAGTTTCTGAGTTTATTTCATACATATATAGTTCCATTTTTGAGAAGTATGGCTAGCCTTCGATGTGCAGTGCGATCTTTGAGATGGTCGTATTGAGAACCGTTTTCATATTTAAATTAACGACATAGTTGGTTATAAAATGCGAGTCAAGCTCTGGTAGCTCTTCATCGCTACCAGAGACGTTTCCAAAAAATTCTTACTTAAAAATAAGGTTTGTATAACCTTGTTAACAAATTTGCATCTAGATGATCAACATATTCGACTTATTCACTTGAACTAATTCAATGACAGCCAATTGAGGACATATATATCTTACTCATAACTAGCTACACTGCGCAGCCAAGTCAACCCCATCTTTCAGGTATGATCTCTTTCCACAAACCGGTATGTGAGAGCAAAGGAGTATTGATGATTTATAAGTATGCCCTCTCCACCTTACAGGATAAAACTATTTAAGTGATGAAAAATTCTCTTTTTTTCCCAGTGAAACACGACTTTTTTACTTGCTGAAAAGACCGAGGATAAAATTTAACCTGTAATATTTGAGATTCTTTACAAAACTGTGTGAAAGCGATATATAAAATAGCTAGGGTTGTTTCTTCTCCAGAAAACTCTGGTTTATCATTCCGCATTAACTAAATTTCCATAAAACAAATTTACTGGACCGTGATAGGCTATCGAGCTGTTACGAGTGAAGGGGAAGAAACGAAATTTTAATTTCGGAAAAAGTCTTTATGAAATGTGAGTTTTTTGTGCGTAATAATATAATTTAGCATAAGAAAAAATAAAGCTATTTTATATTTTTCTTTTTTACATAGTTGGTGCTGGATCAGCAGGTGCTACTTTAGCCAACAGACTGTCTGAGGATCCATCGACTACTGTATTGTTGTTAGAAGCAGGAGGATTTTCGAAGCCGACGAGCGAAATTCCGTTATTTGCAAACCAGCAGCAACTCACTTACAACGATTGGCAATATCAAACGATTCCTCAGAATTACTCTTGTTTCGGGCTAAAAGACAGGGTAAAGATTTCATATCATTACAAAAAATAAACAATGAGTGAAACTTCATGGGTCAGGGATGTTCAAATGTTCAAATGTTTCACTTTCAGAGCATATTAGTGCCCCATTAGTGACTGTTGCCGCTGTATTAAAACGGACTCTATCTGGATGGACTAGTTTTTCGAAAGGAAATCAATCAGCCTGGATTTGGTTATTGCATACAGTGAAGAAGTTTTCAGTGCTACAAAGTGGGATCATAATTTTGTTTGAGATTTCCTAATCTTGAATTCTTTGGAGGGAAGTAGGCTGTATGCAATCCTTCCACTAAGGATACACGAGTTTATCTGTGGATGGAAATAAAACGATATCTCGTCACCTGTTACGATTCTCTTGATAAGTGAGTACCCACCTCTTCATGCTATGAAATCAAATGTTCCAAGGTCAGATCAAACACTTCCAAACCTCATTTTGTTTACTCTGCCCACACTTCAAGATAACTACTGTCCACAGAACTCTCTCTTGAAAAAGTACTTTGAGATGACACAGTTTTTTTGTGTAAGCAATGCTTTTGCACTACGTCACAATGTTGTCACTTAGCTATTAAACAATTCCAATACTTAAGCTTCATACCTCTGAATGTGATTACGCCAGCCCGTTTTTATTGGATCGATCATTATAATTTAACTGTGCCTTAGTTTACAAGTACGACTATGCATGTTTAATTATTATGAAACCATAAGCATGATATCACCGGACAACTTGCAGATGACGTAGAGGCACAACATACCTTTGTGAAGTGCTGCACAATTTTTGACCAGGTAGGTTCATTGTAGGTTTCTCTTCAGGCTTCAACTCTCTCAAGACAAAGACAACGCAATCTGTCAATGTCAATGAGAATGGAATCACTTGAAGCCACTTTCCATTTTAAACAGCTTTATGCTCTTTTGTTGTTATGAGGAGTCCTCTTTTCATTTTTTCTGTGTCCAAAGTATGAAAGTAGTATGAAACATTTTTGGCCTAACAATAAAAAAACGAATTTATAATTTCAAAATTATTTTTATTTTTCAACATAATCTCCCTTAAGAATAATTCATTTATTCCAGCGATGCTACAGCTCCATTATCCCATCCCTGTAGTGGTTCTCAATAAAATCTGAGGGCAAAGGGATCAAATCTGTGGAATAGGGTGGATGTCCCAACAATTTATAGTGCAGATCCCTTAATTTTCCCATTGCCACAACACCTTTGTGGGCAGGTGCACTGTCCTGATTAAAGATGATTTTTTTCTTCTGCAAACAGGATATTTTCTCACGAATTTTTTCGTCTAGTCTGGTTAAAAGATCGGAATAATATTCCCCGGTTATTGTTTTATCCTTTTTAAGATAATAAAAATAATGCCTTTAGCATCCCAAAACACCGATGCCATGACTTTCCTGCTGATGGAACCGACTTTGTTTTTTTGCCACTGAACAACCGACTTCTGTCCACTGTTTTGACTGCTGTTTGGATTCTGGTGTGTAATGGTGAATCCAAGTCTCCTCTATAGTAATAAATCGAAGCACAAAATCAGTTTTATTCTTGTTAAAACGCTCCAAGCACATTTCAGAGATTTTCATGCGAGTGCGTTTTTGATCTCCTGTGAGCAAGCGCGGCACCCATCTCATCTTGCGGAAAGCTTTTTCATTTACAATTCTTCATGCAGATTATATCCTACACGCTCTTTTATAATGCCTATAGTCTGAGCAATTTCAGCATTGAATGACTTGCCGGTCATCCAATATCATATCGTGCACTTGATCAATGATTTCTGGTATTGGTACACTTTTTGGACGTCCTTCACGTGGATCATATCGAAGGCTTGTACGGCCACATTTAAACTCGGCAGCCCATTTCTTAATTGTCGAAAACGAATGAGAAGGGTGCCCATAAACTTTCATGAACTTCGAATGAATTTCTTTTGGCGTTAAACCCTCTTTTACAAAAAAAATTGTATAACCGCACGATACTCATTTTATCCATTTCAAGGAATACAGACAACACTTTTGCTTCAGACAGCTGCATAAAATAAACTACTTTATAGAATGACTTGCAAGTTCACGTGAATGCTTGCGACAGATGTACCAACTTAGAAAAAAAAAATATTACCGATAGTTTTGCAATTGGTGTCTAAGCCGAGAACGTTTCAGACCACCCTCGTATTTCAGCTTTTTTTTCTCTCAATATTAAATTATGTCAATATTAAATAATTAAAGTGCTTCACAACCCTTTCAGTGTTTGAGATTCTCAACTGTCTATTGTAACACCACATTACAGATGCATCTTTTTTTTATCGACTTTTTTTATAGGTTCAACGTTTTATATGCATAAGTTGAAAAAATAACTCCATTCAGAATATCCAGCTTTGTGTCTATAGTGATGGATCTGTCACTACAAACTTTAGACAAGAGTCTGACTATTGCCTGCGCCATTCTTATTCTACTTCGGATGTCTTCTTTACAGCTATTGTTTATATCAGTATTATATCTCAGGATTGCTGACTTTCTATATTTCTCCATTAAGGTAAATATGTTTCCCAGTACCTCCTTTCTGTATAATTCTTTCAGAGATCATAACCTTTGTCTTTTAGGGGTTGAGTATAAGTCGTGCGTTCTTACTGATCTCGGTAATTTTGTCAAGAAATGGTCTTGCTTTTTCTCTGTGATAAGACGATGATACAGTACACCTCTCTGAACTTGAGTACCATGATGTAAAGATGAGTATAATATCATTAGTGTATCTAAGACTGTTGATTACCTGTTACCCACTCCTTTCCTGTGTTCAACTGATGCAATGGTTAAACGCATGTGCTCAGCTTAGATACTGAACAGGTGAGGAGAAAATAGGCATCTTCCCAAAGTACCGATCTACTTGGAGACATTTAGTTAATCCAACACCTGGTGTTATCATGGCTGCTTTCTAATTGTAAAATTTACCTAACTACTTATTAATTTCATATACATATGTAGAGCTCACCTCTAAGGTAATCATATGTTTTCTGTACTGCTCATTCCGATTAACAGTAATCTGTTGGAGATTGTAATCTACTTCTCGAGCAGGTTTCTCTGACTAAGCTTTGAACGCGGTTTTTATTATTCTGCACTATAGTCGATACAGCATACAAGTTTTGATCCATTTGCTAATTTTAATTTTCAGTGTTCGAATAAACCGTTCAGCGATTGCGACGTTCCTTTCACTTCTGGTTGTATAGAAATGAACAATTTTACTGTTTAAAAATACACACGGAGTTTTCTGTTGTTAAATTTCTTACCTTGATCACTGTTTACATAGCTAATGATATTACCTCCTTTAAAAATAGATTTAAAAGCTCTTAAAACCCGGATTGCTGATTTATTTTTTAAAGGACGCAAGTGAGGAAGAATCGTGATATGCCAAATTATGCTTTATAGTTTTTGTCTCATAATTGGTGAAATAATAATTAAAATAGCTGATGTAATGGGCTTATCACCCAATTACAAGTGTGGACGGACCTCCTATCAGCTGTGAGTTCTTCTGTATATAAAAACAAATTCGTACATATTTGTTTCTTTCCAGTCGGCTAAAATGATAAATAAGATATCTAAAAGAATTTAATAACAATAAATTCATCTGAAATAAATTCCGAAAACTGTACTGTACCAAAAGAATATGAATGACCGTGAACACTTTACATGTTTGTTAATGTTCTTTTGAACATCAGCCCGCCAAACGTGAAAAACTTCACGATTACGTCACTACCCACAGAACCAGAAGACAAAGGAGGTGTATTATAATACCCATACAATAAAATTAGAAAACATATCTGATCTTGAATGAAAAACATCACCAGGTTTGGGGAAAGAAAATCTGATTGGCTAAGCAAAGAGTAAAAGAAGACATCAAACAATCATTATATAAATCAAGTGGTTATTAAATCCAGCATTACATGTATTTCAGAGCCGAATGTAGAATCTATGAAAGTTTCGTAAAAAAAGTTGACAAGAGAGATTACGGGAATATACTCGCCGGCATTCACGAGTTGCCCTAGTGTGGACCAGACAGAAGATTGTCTAAGTGTCCACATATTCGCCTTTTATTGGTACATTTTGATAAAGTTTCACTGGCGTGACAGCTGTTTCGAACTGGTTGGTTCTCCTCAGAGACCAGTTTAAGTAAAAACACTTCTCTAAAAATTAGGCGATCCACCAAACCACTCCCTACGAGTGACCGAAAGATCGTCTGACACAGCATTAGTTCCACTCAATGGCAGGCTCACCCTACCACTGAGCAGAACCGCTCGCTCATATTCCAGGGGAAAAAGCATTCACCGACACTGCCCCGATAGAGGCCACGCTGGAAAACACCAATCTTTGGAGACTCAAATTGCTCTCTTAAGGCAAAACCTCTCGAAATCACATTCCCCCTCAACGAGAGCCAGGCCCTGAAGAAACCATAAGGGAGCAAAAACTTTCTTTCAGTACTAAGGAACTTGAAGTGTCGGGGAAGTGTATTGTTCTAAGCGAACTCTCAGTCGGTGCGTAAAGTATTTACTAAAATAAAGAGACGAAAGGCTTCATTTCGGCGATGCAAATTTATATAAATCAAGTGGATATGCAATCCAGCATTATTTCAAACCCCATTGTCGAAACTACGAAAGTTTCGTAAAATAAAAGTCTGGATAGTCTAAAACTATGGAGCTCTGATTCCATAGTGTAATGAAAGACATGCAAAAACCACACATCCGCCCAAAATGTAACCTCAAATTTAACCTCAGGCTTTTTTACTTTTTTTCTGGAATTTTCCTACTGACCTCAGATTGATTAGTTGAGAAATCACTACTACGTGCTCTACAAGCAGTGCAGAATTCATTCAGAGAGATGACGCTCACCAATGAGTCACCACATTTGTCCACATATCTTGGTGAAGGTGAATCCTTAGATGTGGGCTTTTTTTCGTGCAACCTTTTGTGTATTTTTTTCAACAGGTACAGTAATATTTCCCCCTCCCCTCCCCTCCCCTCCCCTTCCCTCACCGAACTAACATTACCTGGCTCTCCTCACACTCTCAGGGAGGGGTGATAAATTTCGTCCGGACTATATCACCCTATCTTCTGACATCCTTAAATGGTGATAAGATTAAAATGCCATGCTCCGAAATAAGTATATATGCAAAACGAAAACAATTACTTCATGCACACTCTGTTAAGTCGGCTTAAGTAAGCCAATGTTCAGGATAAATCCTGAACATTGGTTTGTTGTCAGCAGGTTCTATTTCAATCCACTTGACGTAAAGAGAATATGGATCTTTGTGATCAATATTAGTGATCTCTTTCAGTTTCCTGCAATGTTTTGATAACACCGCACTAATTAGTGTATTTTTTGTTTAATCTGCAGCGCAGTAGATGGCCAAGAGGTAAAGCAATTGGAGGATCCAGCACAATCAACGATATGCTTTACGTAAGAGGAAACAAACGAGATTATGACAACTGGGTTTGCATGCACGCTTATGGATGGAGTTGGAAAGAAGTATTTCCATATTTTTTAAAATCTGAAGACAACAATGATATTAAATATCTCTTTAATGGTAAGTTGTTTCATTTAGTGAATTACTAACATGAATAACAATGATGTATTTGAAGTACGTGTTTGTATGTGATCCTAGTTATGTAAGGATGCGATTCCAGCTTAGCGCAGTTATCAAGAAGACTCATGTACACAGATACATTTATATGCGCCTTTTCAGTTGAAGGTCCGCTACTGTCATACAGAGGCAGATAGTTTTTTTTTTATTTTCCCTATAATTTGGGTTTTTTCCTATTTAGAGAAAACAACTAAAAATTTATGAATTATTGAATTTATAATTTAATAATATTTACCATTTTCCTTTCAAGTTTTTTCTGGGCTCGATAATTTTCCCAAACCATGAATAAACTGAATTACGTCTTCAGCTGTAAATCTGTGTTTACTTAATTGGAAAAACAATTAAGAATTTTGCAATATTTCATTGATCGTTTTAATTTCATGAGATCTGAACTATAGCTTACTGCGGTTTTAAAGATGCTCCATTATTTTTAAAATTCTTTATTATCTTCTTTATCGGCTTATCATTTAAAGATACTCCTCCTCCTCTTCCGTTCATTATATTAGATAGAACTTTACGAGCTACTTCAATAATTTTTCTCTTTAGTTTGACCATTTTCTTCTAGGAACCTTGCTAGAAATTACGATCCGTAGGCCTGATTTCACGTGTCTTTCAGATGTCTTTGTTTTCCAACTAACAAGCATAGGATTAGAAAGTAACTGTAGCAAGATGTTTGTGAAAATTAGGTGGCCGATGTAAGACACCACTTTGTTTGAACCTGCAGGAACTTAAACCGTTCCATGTTCCAATCTCATGAGCATTTGAACCGGAGTATCTTAGCCTTAGAATTATCGCATATTTTAGAACGGTACTAATACATGTGAATAGGTTTGCCACTTTTTGTAGATGGTATTTAGATTAAAATTTCGTTTAACTGTTCTGACTTTATCTTTCTTTCTCTCTTTTCTTGTTTCATAAAAATGTTTTCTTAATGTTGTTGCTTATCGAGCATCTTGTTTATAAATTTACTTAATTAAATTATTCCACCAGTATTATTTCGCTTGGGCTAACTTTATACTTTTAAAAATGCAATATTCAACTAAAGGACTATACTTAATAAGATAATATATTTAATATTTATTTAATAAGATAATTAAATTAAATTTAGTTATTTTAATTTTTAATTATTTATTGTAAATTATTTAATTAAATGATAGGTCGTGTGAGTAATCTGTGACCTCAATTTGTGCTGATTTCATGTGTTATTGATTTAGTTTTTAATTTTCCATGTTTTAAGATAGATTGTCCATGTTTCCATATAATATGTCAGGTTTAGTTAAAAAACTGAGTGTATTTAATGTTTTAGTTCTTTGTAATTGGCTATGTAATTTTTAATGCTTATAATTCTAAAGAGAGAATAACTTTCTCTCTTCAAAGTTTCCTTAAAGCGTTTTTATCTACATGATTAGAGAATTAAAGAAATTAGTAAGATAAGCGAACTGCGAAATTGATCAGTTGTGGATCAAAATCCATCCACACTTTGAAAGCAAGCGAAGGAAACCAAACACATATGATAAGAATTTTTTATGTCTTTTATGAAGTCCAATTCACAAAAGATAACGAACTACAGTACTCCAGAATCAGAGATGGCAGTTATGTGATGAAACTCTTCCCTACAGAGCAAGAATATTGTTTCTTCATCATACTTCTGGCATGCGATAATTTCACGCACCAAGAGATAAGTTCCACTAAGAAATTGGCTGCCTGGTTGGTTAATAAAAACGCATCCGCTCTCGACTCATAGGTCGTAGGTACGAATCACACTGCTGGCATGGATGTTTGTCAATGTCTTTATGCGAGAGATTAATTTCACTACTCAGTGTGGTCCGCGCGGTTAGCCTAGAGGTTATGCGCTTCGCCTGGGAAGGAGTGTCCTGGGTTCGATCTATCTCATCGGAGACGTGAGGAACTTAAGGATTTTCCTCAGCCATAGCCAAGTTAGCCGGTCTTGGGCGTGGACAGCAGGGTTTTCTTCTCCAACTTATTCTGGGGTTTTTCCTCCCGCAAAGCAGGGGAAAAAACCGGCCCCTTGAACACACGCTTTGACAGAGATGGGGTACTACCGGGAATAAGGAGTAACCTATTCCTCGGGATTATCGGTTACGGAAGCTTACACGGTAAAATGTGTGGGCCAGCGCGAAAGCGTATATAAATTTATAACATAAGATGACTCAGTGGGAGGCAGCAGTCCTGCTTACTTGAATCCGGTAATGGCTTGAAAAACAACAACAACAACAACTTCATATTTAGTCATAGCCAACAACAGTAATATATGTATGATATGTTCATGGTTACAACCTTTCATGGGCAGGATTCGCATGAATCCTGTCCATGAATATTAATTTAATCTCGCTTGATATAAACATATGGATATTATTCAATACTGATTTAAAGCTAACTAGATGAATTTCTAAATTAACACACGTGAATACTAACTGATCGATACAGTTTCATAAATGAAAAGATCATTTATGAAACGCTCTCACATTCACCTTGATTTTAAAACAGCTCGGCTCAAAAGAAGGTAAGTTACTTAAATTTGTTTAGTAACACTGGGCATTTCTTGATTGGCTTGATGCTCCTCTGTCCATTATCCTTGTAATCTTGAAACTTTTTTTAAGGGATCACTGCCAAAATATTATGACTACTACATTATTTCACAATCGATAATTCCAATCCTTTGACACTCGTTCATGGTTAAAGCCAATTCATATGATACTGAAAGCGTGGCATACTGTTCATTCGAATGTCCTGACTGACACGGACAACGAATGGAATAAAATAGCTTAGAAACAGGAATGGTTATAGGTTACCGACAGTCTTCAGGAAACTGACAATATTTTAGGCTGTTCATAGTGCTGTGCTTAAAGTGATTCAAGAGTTGAACGACAGTTGGAAAACAGCAGTCGTGGTGCCAGTGGTGAACGTCACCAAGACCTCGTCAATGTTGGTGTGGAAGCAGGCTGTCCTGCCTAATGCACTGCTATAGGCGAAATACTTTAAACATGGGATCAATGGAGGTGTTTGCTATACCACAACCCAAATTAATCATTTCAGTATGGGCCTTTCAAGTTAATACCCAGTGAAAGTATTTTTACTTTAGCCGAATCATCGGCTTAATCATATGTCTAAAGTTTGCATTCAAGAGATATTATTGGACCACTGAAGAGCAAGAAAGTTGTCTTTTTGAATGAATCTAGTTTCCAGATATGTTATGTGACTGGAAGGTGGAGGGTTAGACCAAAAAGTAAGAACAAGAAGAATTACTCCGATGTCACGGTCTAGCAGACAAAGGCAGAAAAAAACGGATCGTGTTGGTATAGGGGAAACGGGGGGAGGAATCTCTCTCGGAGTGCCAGTACCTGCAGACCGCATTATAGATTCTACAAAGTACCTACCCAGTGTGGATGATTTCGTACATCTCTTCATAGTGACTGTCCTCTCAAATGATACAGTTAGTGTTCTAGTAGGATAATGCCTTATGCTACTTTGCTGGAATCGTTCCAGAGTATTATGCCGAACATGATAGCGACTTACTCTGTTATGTAGCCATCGAATTCACCGAACTGTAATCCACAGTACGCCTCAGAGATTATGTGGAGCGAAAAATCCAACTTAAATTTTTTACTCATAACTCGCAGATCTATAAAATGAAATCTTAATGACGTTTTATAGCACACTTTCTGAAATATTTTGAGGTGTTATGGAGTCCATGACATCTCTCTTAACGGGAGTTCAGGAAGTAAAAGGAGAGCCCATCGATGAATTAGGACAGTGGTCATAATATTTCGATTGGAGAGCGAAATTTGGAAATTTCAATAAAAAAAATGAAATCTTAAAGTGTACAGTGACACACGCACGCACGCACGCACGCACGCACGCACACGCACGCGCACGCACGCACACACACACACACACACACACACACACACACACACACACACACACACACACACACACACACACACACACACACACACACACACACACACACACACACACACACACACACACACACACACACACACACACACACACACACACACACACACACACACAATGTGGCCGAGGTGGCATATATACAGCTTGCATTAATTAATTCAGAGACCTGTAGATAAAATTTTATATTTGACAAAATTCAATCAGATTTGGTGTAAGTACACTCTTTACAAAAAGTAAGTACATTCTGCTACAAAAAGACATTTGGCTAGAATCATGATCGTTGTATAATCTTACTGTTTCTACTGATAAATTGGTGGATATAAGGAAGACTGAAACGGATTCGCGTCATTCTGATAATACTGAAGTGCTATGGATCTCAACTTTCAGGAACATGCGTTGCTATTCACGCTTTACAATCAACAACGAGGTAACGCTAATACCGAGCTTCGAGAATTCTGGCGTTTGAAGGATAGTAGAAAGGGTCCAGTGACAATAACAAATCTTGGAAAAATGATTTTACAATTTGGAAATAGCAAATCTTTAGCAGTGAGGCTAGGATAAGGGCGCAAACGGATTATCCCTCAACGTTGACGAAGTTGCAGTTGCCAACGTGGAACACAGAATGACTTATACACAAGGGTCCAGCAGCGCTTGAGCAATATCAAGGCAACTTGACATGCCGTACTCAATGGCGTGGAAAATCCTGTGTTACATACTGAGGTTTTCCCATCAAGATCTTCCGTACTCAGGCTTTGCTTCATGGTGATACGGAAATGCGATTACAGTTAGCCCTGACGTACTCATACAATTGCTGCATTTGGGCTGCGAATAATCCACACGTGTTCAAGCAGACCCCTTTACACTAATCGAAAGTCACAATGTAGTGGGATTTCGTTTATTATCGGTCCGTAGCTTTTCGAAGAAATTCAACCCACGGGACTAGTGACTTGTACCGTCTATGCTGTTAGGTATTGAGAAATGTTCCGTAACTTTGTTGTTCCGCAACTGCAGCAGCCAAGATGCCTTCTCTACCATATTCATGCAGGATGGTGCACCACCTTATATTGGATTGCCAGTACAGCGAATGTTATGAAAAGACTACACATAACACAGAGCGATTAGTCGTGCATTCTCCACAGTATGGCTACCTCGTTCGCCTGATCTGAACCATTGTGACTTTTGGTTGTGGGGCCATCTGAAACGTGTGGTGTATGAAGAACATGTTCCTGATTTAACAATCTTGAAAAACAGAATAATGCAGCATGTGAGTCAAATCAATGCAGATCTGTTGCGTTCCACTGTTGAAGATGTCATTCATAGAATGCACTTGAAATCACAGAATGAAATCTGAAAGGAAGACATATCTGTAAGTTGTATACGAACACGAAAATTGATTTGTTGTGTCTCTTCTAGGCTGTTTCCAAACCACGCGCTTATAGCCGCAAATGTTCCCTAGTGCAAAATGTATTTTGTTTTTGAATGTGTGTGTGTGTGTAAATAAAACCCCATTTACCAGAGAGCACTTACACCAGGTTTGGTTGAATTTTGTCCAATACATTTTCGCCGCTGTGCTCTGAGCACTGAGTGGCCTTTGATTATGGCCACTCTGTATATATGAGATTCGTATTCTATAAACATACCTATATCTCGTATATAAAATCACTGTGTAACATTATCATTTCAGGTTATCACTCCACTGGAGGACCTCTAAAAGTAAGTCGAGTACCCTACCTTACTCGATCAGCGAAAGCATTTATAGAGTCAAGCCATTACTTAGGATATCGAAGTGTTGATATTAATGGTCCTTCACAGACAGGTTTGTTGCTATTTCCCCTTCTCTCACCTAAGTTAATGCATTCGAGTGTACTATTTTTATTTCTAGAAAAGAGTTTGATAAGTGTCATATTGTGTTCGATAGCAATTATAAAGTCTATGCAGAGCTTTTTGCATTTTCTTAAAATTCTTCTAAAATGGTTTTGCATTACATTTTGGAAGCAGTGCATAATTAATCAGTTGCATTAGTCATCTTCTGATCTATACATTGCTCTTCCAAAATGAAAGCTCAAAACAAATTTATGAAATCTGAAGGAATTATTTTAAATATCAAAATTTCCAAAACATTATCAACTGAATTTAAAAACAGAATAGTTCTGCATATACAGTGTATGGTAAGTTTATTAAAGATACCTACCTAATACCCTGTGATTCTAATACGGGGATTCAGTACGGCACTTTACCTTGGGAATAGATTCTGAGGTTCAGAATATATTCTGTATATTAACCTATGGAATTCTTCCACATTCTAATTCAAAAATGTACGAAAAGTCTCCTGGTTTCACATATTGCTTGCCTTGTGCATGTGATGCATCCAGATGTTCAGGATATTATGAACTTTTTTTTCCATCATAAACACATTTAATGGGACTAATGGGACTGTCCAGTTCACTAGAATTATTGTTATTTTCTGTTATCATTCCCAGATAGTACGTATCTGATGATATTTGACAACATTCAGGAATTTATTGCAGTTTCAAATTCAAATATGTGTTTTTTTTAAACATCTTTGAATATACCGTCTGATAGAAATGTACCAGGTATTTTCAAGTGTAAATAGTTCAGATAAATTGGAGAACTCAACTGAGAAATTAAAAAAAACTGGCTTTACTTGAAAAATATTATATGTATTATGAACTATTTATTATAAACATATTTATTATGAACTTTGAAAAGTGCATTTACATTTAAAGGTAAGTTACGTTTAATTTAAATGTAACAATAAAGTAAAAATTAATAAATTAATTTTGATTTTGCTTTTTTATTTTGAATTAATTTTTAATTTAAATTTTTAAGTAAATTACAACTTTACTGTAACTCTTTTCATAAATGAAAACATCCCTAATGCAGTGGAAGATTTACCCAACATGCACAGTTGGGTAGTAGCATTTGCATCCCTTAAATAGATGTACTCTGAACGACACGTGCTTATGGTAATTCCCGCCAACTACAACCCTTTGAATGGGAAAGATCTATGTTCGATTCTCGTAGCATAAGGGAGGAATGTCTCTGAATTGAAAGTCACATATAGTTGTAGAACGTTATCTTACCGGGAAACTCTAGTTTATTTTCCATAAACAAACAAATTAGTCGGACGACATAAAAATCATTCAATCAATGCTATCAGGTGTATAGGTGATCCAAAATAAGTTTAGCTGTAGGGTGGTTCAAAGCAGTCTAAAGGACTACAGACTAGGATCTAATACGAGGGTCGTTGAATACAATGTCCGATATTTAAAGATGGCTAAAAATTATAACAACCTAACCTCTTACAAAATATCAGAATTTTTAATAGAAGGATAAATAAGGCCATCTGGAAATGGGCGAAGAGACGTGTGGTCGCTGCACTCAACGATGCTTTAATATTTCAAAATACAATACTTTCATCGAAAGAGTGAAAGTATTAGACCTGAGCAAGGTATTAGACAAAGATAATAATAGCAAATACAAAGGTATTAATAGCAAATACGGAATACATTATTTCCATGTTTTTTTTGTTTTTTTTTAATGGAATACGTTATTTACAGGTTGCAAATTCAAAACAGATGTCGCTGAAATTTTTGCATTTTCTCCCTCTCCAGATATCGGAATATTTGCTATCTATAGAATATTCGATTACATCTAGTTTTCAGATTATTTAAATTTTAAAGTAATTTATTATTCATTCAAAAGTCAGTCTTTAAAACCGTTGGTCTTTAAGAACGAGTGTAGTAACGAATATGTTTTTGAAATATCTTTAGAAGTTTACAATCTAAGCTGAATTAGGCTGTCTCGAACGTGGAATTGGAGAGGATTTTTTTGTGGAATGTCGATTTCTCCTAACGCAAATTAATCAAATAGCTGAGTAATCTAAATGATTTACGCGCTACTACTCTCCCAGACAAATCAAGCTATATTAAATAACTTGCTTTGTCTCTCTGTATGACGACACCGTCAGGTATTATTACCGGAATACCATCAGGACCAGATGCTTTATTTGTGTTGGATTATTAAGTATTTTTCTTCTGATCTCTTTTTGGTGGTAGAATATTGGTGGAATGGTGTGAACAGCTCTAGGCAAAGAGGGATAATTTTTCCTTTGTTATCAATGCCGGAACTGGAAGAGAAGAGTGATGCCAGAGGGTGAAGTTACTGTGGTGCCATATGGATGTGAGAGTGGTGGAAATATAGGTGGGAAAAAGTTGTGCCTATTGACCTTGGCTATGGACCAAAAGACTCGAATGCCATTTATACAGAAGGGATGTTCGCAGCATTTGAGTATCATGTGTGATGTATTTCACATGAGCGACTTGTTCAGCTTACGTAACATCATCTCACTCATGCAATAAATTTTGTAAACACCAAGCATTTCATACCAAGATCTAGGGGTTTCGGGAATCGCAACAAACATACAACCGTATTAATGTATGCAAAAGCATATATTAATACATTAATACATTATACCGTTATACTCAAATACACACCTATCGTTCCATGACGATTTCAGTCATGGATCGGATAGGTTGTGTATTTCAGTCACAATCGTAGTGTTCCCCTAAACACTGGATTTAATAATCATTGAAGACAAAGGTGCCAATATATGTTTTTTCCTGATTAGCACATTCTAAACTTGCTCCTTATTTAATGTGTGAATGGTTCTGTTTTTGGAGTTTTGTTACGTTCTTGTTCAAAAAGAGATGACCAAGTATAATTACCTGTAAGTAAAGGACAGTGTGCATTTATTCCCTTTGAAATTTATACTGTTAAAGCAACTAAAAATTACTTCAACAACATCTCATAAAAATTACATTTGCCTATAACTGTGAGAGTTCAAATAATAGATATAAAAAGTTATAGACACGATCGCTTTCTATTATTTAAGAATAATGACACGAAGTACTGATTGCACTGATTAATAAAATTTCAATAATGACCTTATATGAAAGAGCCTAGTTTTTACAAAATGTATTGCTAATTTGGGATGGGAATATATTTTTTTGTTAGCTAATGCTCGCATAAATGAGAATTAGGTAACAACTAATATACTTTTTTTCTTATAACTGTTATGAAAGAAGTTTTAAGCAATAGGCTTAATATAATATTTGCATATATCCCAGTACAAAGGAGGAAATGATCTTAAGCCACGCCTAGTTAACGATGATTCTTCAGGATTTTTTTAAATGTGGTTCCCACCCACGAAATATTATTTGTAAATATATACTACACAGGTGCTGTGGATGGGATAAGGATTTTTTGTTTTTTCATTTTATAATTTTATATATATTTTTGTAATTTTTTTTATTTACACATTTTTTATTTTATATATATATATATATATATATATATATATATATATATATATACATAAAATAAAGTTTAATATATGAAGGACTAAACGTAGTTACAATTGAATGATAAGTAATTAAACTGCTACATATTATTTTGACTCTCTCTGTCTAGATTTCTTTTTCTCCCTATTTCGTTTTTTTTTTTTTTTTTTTGGTTTTAAATGCGTGAGAAAGTTCTGATTTCGCTCTGGTTTTAATTTGTTTCATAAATTCATATTGTGAGCTGATGATATATTAATTCATTCGTTACATTATTAATTAATTCTTCTGTATGTTTAATTAATTTTTCCTTTCTTTCTTTTGTATAGTAATTTGCTCTGTGATACTGATGAAGTTAGTAATTCAATCTAAAAACCAAACTATATTCAATCTAAAAATCCTATCTGGCTGATGATTACTACATTACTAATATTTTAACAATTTTAAAATAGTTCGTTCAATAACATTACTCAATCTTTATTTACTTTTAAAGGTTTTATGCTGCCTCATTCTACGACGTTTCGTGGAAGAAGGTGGAGCACAGCCAAGGCATATCTAATTCCTGCAGCGAAACGACCAAACCTCAGGATTTTAATGCGAGCTTTTGCAACTAAGGTCATATATCTTTATCATGTGTTATTGTGTGATTCTGTTTAATTAGTCTGAACTTATATATATATATATACTAGGGAGGGGGGATTCCTTCCCCCCCGAGTTCCGGGCTGGTAAGCCGGTAAGCTGATAAGACAAAATTTTCGTTTCAAACGTTTCAAATGTTGGCTTATCTTTATATACTAGAATTGAAAGTAGTTCATCGAACCTAATACATTAAGCGGAGGACATGGCAAAAATATGGAAATATTGACTTTGAAATGTGGTTAAAGTGACTGAAATAAATTGTATGCTTGAGTGTTTAAGGCTTAGTTACTTGCAATGTCTTTTCTAGAGTATAGATAATTTTCAGCTTAAGTAAATCATTTTATAGACAAAAATAAGATTTTAAAATTTCGAAAAATAACTAGATCGACTTTCATTCGATCCCATTATTTTTCTATTATTTTTATTCTTTTTTCTTTTTAATTACTATTATTTTTATTATCAGTTAAGGAGGTTCTATAAACAAAGTATTGTTTGCAATTATGATTTATCCGAAATAGAAAATAGCGGCATACATAACTGAACAGTGAACAATCAGCTGAAAGTATGAATTTAGATAATATTAAGCCTCAAAACAAATCGAAATACAGTACATACAATACATACATACAGTACAAACGCACAGAGCCACAATTGTCTAACTCCAAACAGAGAATTGAACACCAATCACCATTTCAGACACGGGACTAGATTACGGAGAGTTTGTGTTGTTTCTATTTTATTCGTAGAATGGTTTTGAAATCTATATGATGATTTTCTTGTAGATTCTCTTCGATGGTCACAAAACTGCACGCGCAGTACAGTTTGACCGATTTGGGTTTACACATGTAGTGTCGGCAAAGAAAGAAATAATATTATCTGCGGGTACAATCAACTCCCCTCAGCTACTTATGCTATCAGGTATCGGACCAAAAGATGATTTAAAACGATTTGGGGTAAGTATTAAGTGTTGCATACTCTTTTTGCATAATACTTTTCATACTTACAGTTCTTAAAATAATGCATTATGCATTTTATTATAATTAGCCCTTTTATGACGGCATCATCGATTCATAATTCCTAATTTTATGACGTTTCCGTTTTTGGGTGTTAAATGGTAGATTGTGATCAAGATATTCAGAGAAATGCAGATGACGGTTGATCACTAAAATAAAATCTTGTTAATGTTGTATATTTTCATTTAGGAAGAATAACATTCAAAATACACAATACAAATCAAGATATGAATTTAATAATATAATTAAATATTGTTCAGAATAATATTCTTGTGTAATATAAACTTATTCCTCCTACAACGGAGGAAAAAAAATGGTTCACTCATTTTTGACTTGAATAAGAGCTATAATACTGTTCCTACTGATCATATGCAGGTACACAGTCTGCATAGGACGAGTAATGTTTAATTTAGTAATTTTAATAAATAATTTTATTAAATCAAAATTATTTTGTTAAAATAAATATCATAAACAGATATGATTTCTTGTTCTTATTTAAGATTCCTCTCATAGCCAACTTACCAGTAGGTTATAATCTTCAAGATCACGTTTCAGCAGGCGTTAACTTTGTCTTGAGCAAGCCAGCGGCGACAACGCTAAGGGATTTCGCGCCCTCCAACCTGTACAAATATTTAAAATATGGAACAGGTACTTGAAAGAATTTATCTTTTTCCTCCTTTTAAAGCGCTCTTATTCAATACGAATTACGCAACGTAATTAGAATTAATTAGTAAAAATTATATAATTATTTATTCTAAAGTACTGCACTAATATTCTTTAGATTACGAGGTGTGAGTATAAGAGGAAATGATTTTCTCATATAGGAATGCTGCTTGCAAAGGCGTCTTTCGATTTATTAGATGGTCCGTTGTGAGCAGACATACTGAAAATAAATGCGCATCTTCGCGTTTAAAGTTAAATACTCTGATCAGTTGACATTTCTAAACTGTCCTTTAATATCACCAACCCACGATCTCCATACAAAAACATCGCAATAAAACATGACGATGCATGTAGTGATCGCATAAGATCTCAAAAAGTTTTACCCGATCTCACTTTAACCATACAAATGAAAATATTTAGTTCCCTAAGATAAATAATTAATTTTAATATTTTAATAAGCAAGAGGATTACATTTTGATAAATGAAGAGAAATTCTCGTTGAGATAGTTAATTTAAACAGGAAAATAGCTCTGCCAATTTCTTTAAAAAACATATTGTTGTTGACTCATTACTTTATAGCCACATCTCATGTCATATAGTTAAATTCAGAGAAACTAATGGTTTCATGAGATAATAATGACAATTGTTTGAAAGTAATATATTTATATTTGTTTTTGTAAGCGTACTGACAACGTTTGTTTTATTTCAGCTAAATAATATTCAGCTTTATAATATGATCAGAAACAACATGTCATAATATTATGCATCATGTCTATACAGACTCACAAAATAGTCTTAAGATTCGATTGAGAAATCATTATATTTTTTTCTGTTTCTTTGAATTTTTTGTTTTCTTAATATAACACTTTTTCAATAATAATGTATTGTAAATGTGCATTACAATTATATATTGATTGACATTTCTTTTCGGCATTAATGTTACCATACATACTAATAACTATTCCAGAGTTACTCCTCAGTTCCGAAAAAAATCAAATCCTAGAGATTATGAGAATTACAGAACTAATACCTTAATTTCGCGTGCAAGTAAAGTTATGCTGAAATTGATCCAGAAAGGCTAAACCCATATGGAAATAAATACCACAAGAACAGACAAACTTTAGGAGAGCAAGAAGCACCAGACACAATAGAGTGAATATGAGATGGATTATGGAAAGAGAAGCAATAACATCAAAAGGAAGTATTCGTCTGTTTTCTTGATTTTAAGAAAGCTTTAAATTGTATGGATCAAACCGACTGTAGAATGTGACCAGAGCAATGGGAATAATTGAGCATCTAATTTTCTTGATTAGGAAACTAATTCTCCTGTATGACAACAAAGATTCTTCAGTAAAACAGTCTTTGAAAGAAAAAAAAACCGACGGTACTCGAGTGGAAAAAAGGGTGGGGTAGCAATGTATATTGTAAACTTATGTTTTTAATATTTATGATGAATATATTACGAGAGTGGCAGACTTAGACAAAGACGCAGCAGGAATTAAGATTGGTGGCAAAAAATAAATAAATAATTTAAGATATGCATATGATACAATCTTCACAGGGGAAACTGAATAAAATCTGGGGCGATTAATTCTGTTGATTGAAAGGGAAAGCAAAAAGGTAACCCATGGAAACCCATGCTGTGAGCCTCAGTTCTGAATGTTTCCATGCATAGTAGTGTTCCAGTAAATGCATATACAACACTGAACGATTAATTTTATTAAACTGAACCTTCTCGGTTTCCTAGATCGCATCGCGGAAGGATACTCCTAACCATCAATCTACTTTTCTCATGGCTGCTGCACATCTTTTCCGAAAAGTCCCTTGAAACGATTAGACTATTCTCTGGACAGCTTTCTTGTGTTGTCAGAGAAAAACAGAATTATTGAATGAGGTAAAGAAAAATTTAAGAATGTTGCTGATTTGTATCACTAAACGAATATTGAAGCAAACACATATTGTGAACAGTCAGTGAAACGTTTCTTACTGAATGTTCAATAAGTTTATCATAAATAATAAGCAAAATGGAATTCAGAGGTTTTGCCTTTGGTGGGTTTCATTGTCTAGCGTCTAATGAGCACGTGTACGAATAACTCGAGTTCGATCATTTCTAATTTTCACACATGTCTGCTTTCTTGTTTGTACAGTGACAGTGAATATTTCCAACCCTTTAATTTATCCATTTTCTTTTATATTTCAGGGCCGTTCACGATATTAGGTGGAATCGAAGGCTTAGCATTTGTCAATACACCTTTGGCTAATGCTATAGATGATTGGCCTGACATACAGATTCATTTCAGTTCGGTTTCGCCATCGACTGATGGAGGAATAGGTCTTCGAGAAACGTTAGGCCTCACAGATTTGGTACAACAGTTTTAATACCAATTGAAAATAATTATTTAACAAGTGGTTTTGAAAATTTTTTATCCGAAGGAATATTGATCTCTTTATGACACTGAAGTACCTTTACCATTATAAAATATCTTTTACTCGTATGAACTAATCTCTACTTAGAATAACAATAACCAATTGTGGATGACATTAACATCATAAGTTTAATCATTAGACGTGCAACATGATTAGACCGGTTGCATTATTCCATCGCTATACACTATATAGTGATGGAATAATGCAAACCCTCTCGACCATAAATAGATCTCACAATCTTTGCCTTTTCGACGACTTGTTCATCCAAGACAAGATAAAGTGTTCGGAAAAAAAAAGTATACATAGACGACATACCTTTCATAAGGATATTAGGAAGAATAACATATCGGTTATCAACATAAATAAAAAAAGATTTACGTGATTCGCCATGGCTCGCTCACAGGTTACACAAAAAAAAGAACACTCTAGTGGATAATATATATACTCGTACATGTATACACTGCTCGGAAAGATGTCAACGGATACCTTAGTGTAAGGAATAAACAGCCATGGCGCCCAGCTTAATAAGATATAGGACCTCCTTTCGCTATGATGACTACAGTAATCCAGCGAGGCATACTTAACAATAATGAAAGAACGAATCAATGGGAATTTTGCACCATTCTTCTTGCAGACATGCAATGAGGTCGTGGACTGTTGTGGGCGGATGTTCCTTGATCTCACTCTTCGATCACAAACCACGCAGTTACAGCAGCAACCTTATGACAAGGGTTACTCTCTTACTTAACGAGACAATGGCCACTTCCATAGAAACGCCACAATGTAGAAAGCATTGCATTGTCCAGAGTGTTCAGGTAACTCTCGGAGTTCAATGATCACGGCCTTGTAAAAAGAGATCAGAGAATAAACCAGGAAATACTTGACCATATCATCACACATCCAGCTTGGAATTTCATAGTAAAAAATTTCATCGTCGCTCCATAACACAGCTTTCCAAGCTTCCACGTTTCACTGTACACGCTCATTGCATCACTGATGAAGATGCTGTATGCTGGTTCTGGAAATGTGGGGCTTCCATATTGCGGTCCAACCATAAAGACACATGTTGTGAGCCTCGATACTGAATGTTTTTATGCATATTCGTGTGCCAATCGATGCTCTGAATTCCGGATTCAACGAATCGACCGACTAACAGCAACTCTACAGTCGCTTTCGGTAAGTGTAGTGAGTCGTCCACTTTGGGTAGCACTTGCAGTTGTTTCCCTGCGCTACCATCTCAGTGCGGTATCGCTGATTGTTGACCTGAGATGGCCCAATTTGTGAACAATTTGCCGAATAGATAGACCTACAACACGCAACCTATTACAATCCTTCTTTCAAATTCCATCATTTTTTTACCCGAACACAGTTCTATTGACTTGGGAGCATTATATTCATCCAATTATACCGGCTACATACAAGTGACTAGTAACATGGTACGATGCACCTTGTCAGTGGTGGTGTCCGTAAACTTCAGTGTACAGTTCCTTATGCACTTGCTTTTTGTTAGCATTCATTTAGAAAAATAGTCTTCATATATTTCTTTCCAACGATTAAGTATTTTAATTTCGTAATTAATTCACGGGTAACTGTGGATCACGAAGCATGACTAAAAGAAATCCAGTACAGGAAATCAAATAAACTGAAATAATCAACTAGTTTTTAAATCACGGAGTTATACAGAGTTCATATTAAATGATGCATATTATCAAAATTTAGATAAAGTGATAAATTTATTCCAGTAGATATCTTTTACGAATAGAAATACACAACTTTTTTTTTCCCAGAAGTAAAATCGAAAGGCAAATATCCAGCCAGGTCGACACTTTCCTTCTGTTCAAACTTCATATGTTAAAACTAACTTGCATTGCTTTTTTTAGAGAACGACATTTTAAGATACCTTTAAATAAGAAAATGTCAACACACGTGTAATATAATGATCACAAAATTAATGAAATTTGTATAATTTAGAGCCACTAATGGGTAGATGTCGTGAAATGTATAGCCTCGCCATATCAAGGAGAGACTGACTTCCGGTGGCGTGTGACTAATTTCCACCAAAGGGGGCTCTGGCGTACCAAGCGATCTTTCCTGCTGAAAAAGGATACCTTTCTAGTTGGAAAAAATATCAACTAGAATCACCTGATGGTGGATGGTCTTCATCGTCCGGTGAAACTCCCGAACTTGTAAATAGCGTTACTGAAGAGTTCGGGTAATACTTGGGTGTAAGTGCACTCTCTGGCGGCAGTCTTTCTATTCCACCGTTTATACTGATGAATCCACGACATGGAGGAGGTTTGGTTCTAATTATGCTTGGGATATCCTGGAATGGTATCATCCACACTGCATAAAGATGAGCGGGGAGAGAAACCCGAATCCATGCTTATTGGAGTCCTGACGTGGTGAATGCTATATTTGCCTTCCGAGCAAGAATTTTGGTTTCTCTTCCTGCTCATCTCTACGCAGTATGGATAATACTCTTCCAGGATATGCTAACCATAATTAGAGACCAGAACCATCATTTCATGGGTACATCAGTATAAACGCTGGTGCCGCAAAGCCAGCCGCTAGGCAGTGCACTCGTCCCAATCTGTCAGCAACGAGTCAGGCTTACAGGTCTACTGGAACACATAATCCATTGCCATGTACTACATCTGGAAGATGGGAAGGAAATGTGCATAATGGTATGTGAGAGGCACTGTGAAACCTACGTTATGGCAACGAGACTGGTGGCTCTCTCTGTATAAGTGACTTTTCGAGGAGTACATGTCTCTTACTGCATGGCCCTAATCAGAATGAAACTTACAAACAATGCCAGTGATAATGAGATTTCTCGGAAACTTTTCCCAACGGACAAGCCAAACTAAACACAATATAAAAGAGATACCACAATCCCTAGAAAAATTTCATTAACACCCACTTTGTCAATATCCGTGGCATAAAATAACATCATTGACGTACATCATCACTTATAGATATCCTGACAAGATCTACTTTCCTTGCACAGAATCCCAACACGCAGCTACATTAACGGCAGTACAACTTGAATGTCGAATATATACACTACATCATTTCTTCTTCCAAACTGATAATTATGGAACAGTTGTGAAATCAAACACTTGTCAGAGAAGGACAAAGGGACGAATTTGTCAGACGCGTCTCACGTTCGCTCCCGGATGCAAATTATATTTAAAGCACGCTACTGTTTTTGTGAGATTTACAAGATTTTACAAGAATTTGTGTACTTTTTTATAGGTGAATATTAATCTCTCTCTCTCTCTCTCTCTCTCTCTCTCATCCGCTCTCTTTTTGTGTGCATGGATGTATGTAAATTTCGATAATAATCATTGTGATATCTTCCAACTAGGTCTGGAAACGTGTGTGTGCTCCCTACAAGTTCCTCGATACCCTCATTATAATCCCTACATTATTAAGACCAAAGAGTAAAGGGTATATCAAACTACGTTCCTCCAATCCATATGAGCATCCACTAATCAATCCAAATTATTTTGCTCATCCAGAAGATATCAAGAGGCTAGTTGAGGGTAAGAGCCACATAAGATATAGTATATGATTTTCCATGGTTATTATTGTATATTTAGGAAACATTCACAATTTGCAAAATCATAATGATATTTGAGGTTTTAAATTTTCTCATCGTGTCTTCTTTCTCATCTTAGCAGGACAGACCATAACACTAAATAATATAATCTAATTTTTAATTTTCGTGTTAATATAGTTATTTTTTTATAGGAGCTTTACTGATTCTTGTACAGATATACTGTAATTCATGAATCTTTATTTAATTTACCAAATAAATATTGATTAACGGTGCTCAAAGAGATCCAATATCCTCTTCTATAACTTTAAAATGTTTAAGGTATCTATTACATTTAAAATCAGAAACGCATTGCCTTTGAATAAAATAAGAAAATACATTAAGAGGATAATGGTGAGAAAGGGAATTTGATTTTTGATGGCCATTAGCAGGGAGCGTGCAATGGTGATTTAGTTTAAATAGTGATATGATATATTTCAAGCATCGTAGACTGCATCTTCCGCGACTCTTTACATGGAACTATGGAGATTTTGTGATAACAATATTGCATTTTTTTAAAATTCTTGTGTCTGAAATGAATTTAAAATTGTTACGAACTATATAATCATAGCGAAACTTTTTTCTGTGTGCTGTATTATAATAAGTACAGCATGCTTCAGTTTTACCTTCAATCTACTTATTTAAATACCTTAACACAAATGCAGTTATAGATGAAAGAACTTAATGAATCGTATTCTTGATTTTAAAAGGTTATTATTGTATCTTTTAAATCGAATACCAGGATTGCTCGATATTGTGAGTCACTGCGTCTTTTCCGGAAATTTGTTGGACTCAAGAAGTTTGCTAGTAATTTCTTTTGCTTCTTCTTCGTTATCTTCGAGTATTGCATAGAAATTACAATATATCTGCGTGCACAATGATATAATTTTTAAAAATTGTACTACGAGCTCTGCTTCCAGACATCAATATTATGTTTCTTTGTACTTATTTTTTTGATGAAACTACTTTTGTGAAAGGGATCAAACATGGTAGAGACGAAACATTCTACGTTCTCAATCTACGTGAAGTCACTAGAAAGGAGGAAGCGGAACGGTGATAATTATCTCATATCCTAAAACTTCAAACTCCCACTCATGGGTTGAAAATTAGAAGGGCCATTTGATCTGCCAACCAGGCCGTATCTTATATGAATTAAAGATTTATTTTAAATAGCTGATTGGATAGGAATAAATTAGTTGGATTGGAGTGACTCCCGAAGAATGATGCCATTAGGCTTGCTAATGAGTTTTTTCTAACACAGATTGCTTGTTTGCAAAAGAATACAAATGGAATGTCTGTATAACGTCTCAAATAAAACCTTTTTTCCCAAAAAAAATTGTCATTGATATTTACTAAATTTTAAAATTATCATAATGAAAAATTAAAGATTTCTTACAAATGATCACTCGTTCTCTTGTCCTTTGAAAATATGCCTTTTGGAAAGACCTAGGTTCGAATTCCGTCCAGGACGAGAAAAATCGTTATCAGGCGTTTTGGGTGAATGTGAGTGAGCAGTCTCATATGCAGGTGGAAGAGATTTCGTCCAGGAAACTTAGGTATTTACAGATATACTCGTAGTAGACGATGCACACAGAATTTATAGCTCCATCATGAAGATAACATGAAATGAGAAGATGGAGGGGGGAGGGAGGAAAACCGAATTACCTTTCTTGTTTTGTTTTATTACAATTGTGCTGTACAAGAGGACATCACGAATATCATTTATCACTAATCTAATTTATCATTTATGAATATCTTAATTATGGATTTTTTGTGTTATGTTAATGTTTGTCTTAATTATGAATTTTTGTTCCGAAACAATTGCACTAGAAAGCTCGAATTTATTTTCATGGACACTGTGAAGTTCAAATTCACACTAAATCCAGTAGGAAATATAATTCAACAGTTACCAGTAATTTTGCTATCACTTTTTAAAAAAGAACTATTTTAAAAAACTGTAATTTGTTATTGATATCTCCACTGGTTCCGAGGTCATGACATACGTCAGATTACAGGGCGAGTTAACCCTGTGAGAATGGCCAGCAGCATCGAACATTTCCAACTACTAACTGTGCTCAGACTTGCTTAACTTACTATCACATATCATTACTAGCACAGACGCTACCAACCTTTCTTCTTCTACGCGTTATTCCCCCTTCCTATGCAGGGTCCGCGTGTAGACCTTTTAGATGCGACTTCTTGTTAGTACTACTCCCAACCGACCCGTCGCCTGGTCTGCCGCTGGGAGTGGGGGGGGGATATATTTTTGACTGTAGAGGCGGGTGCATGTTCACGGGGCCGGTTTGCCTATTTGCGGGATGAAAAACGCCAGATAAACTGGCGGAAAAGCCCTACTGACCGCGCCCAAGACCGGCTAACTTGGCTATGCCTGAGGAAGAACCTCAAATTCCTCACGTCTACAACGGGAATCGAGCCTGGGACACTCTTTCCCCAGGCATATGGTTGCGAAGCGCAAAGCCACTAGGCTAACCGCGCTGTACCAATCGACCAACCTTTGCTGGCTTTTAAAAACTGTAGTTCAGAGAAATAACTTTCGTTCCAAAATAAACTGCTCATATGATATTCATACAATTGTTTAAGCTCGGGTGTATTTTTAATTACTTTATTCTTATTTTATGTTTTTTTTTATTTTTTTGTCCGGTAATATATTATTTTTAAACATGCTGTTTTCTCTCTCTTTTTTTTTTTTTGTAGGGATGAAGATTGCCATAAAAATTGGATTATCACCACCTTTCAAAAAATTGGGATCACGTTTATTCAAAACGGTATTTCCTGGCTGTGAGCGATATCCCCTGTGGAGTGACCTTTATCTCTTTTGTGTTGCCAGGACCTTCACTGCAACTTTCTACCATCCAGTAGGAACTTGCAAAATGGGAGATTCAAGGGATCCCTCAACAGTAGTGGATCACACACTAAGGTAAAACTATAGCGACAGACGATGATTGCATAACCACATCAATAAAGTTGATGAGTATTAAAGAGTTATCGGATTACTGATCAATCAATACTTATATTTTTCAAGATTTCACTGCTTTTATTTTCATTATCGTTTCCAAAATATTTTCGATTAGTGCTTTAATTTATTTCTCTTTCATATTTTATTGAATTACGAAAGAGAAATAGTTTATCTTCATCCATCAAATTTCCTCCCCCCCCCTTCTCTTTCTGTCGCTCTTTTTCTAAGTCACGATGCTTTCCTGTTAAGAAAAACATGACGCTCTTTCATTATTTACTGACGCGTATTTGCGGGGTACGCTACGTCAGAAAATTTTTCCTTTCCTTTCATTTCCAGTCCTCAAAATTTAAGGAAACTGATCAGGCAGGCTGTTCGAAGTCTAGAGTTCACCAGCATAGTTAGCAGTTTACTTTTACAAAGGAAACTGGTTACAAAAATAACCTTCCAACAAACTTTAAGAAATACCTTTTTATAAAAAATACATTATTTTATGGAGGGGGGATTATTATAACAGAAAGATTTTCTTTTATTCTAAATTACAAGTTGTATCATTAGTGAGGAAATCATTCATGCCAAAGGGTGGTATTTATTTCTTTGAATTTTTTATTTAATTTAATTTTTTTTGAAGTCAAACAAAACTGATGTTATTTATCAGAAATTGGTGCATATGACACTGCAATGGCTTTAATTTACTCGGTAACCAGTCTGCAACATGACACATTGAGGTATGTTGATGTATGTTATTATTTTCATTGTTATTGCAAAAGATTTTATTAAATATCAGGATCATATCAACAGATAGTCATAGAAATGGTACAGAATTATTACTAGGATATTACGTCACTGCAGTGATTGAAACTTCGAATTCGCCTGGCTATGGAAGAATTTGAAATGTGAATGTTCAGGACAACTGTAAACATTTTCATGTGGTACATATTGAAGAGTCTTCATTGGCCCATACCCATGTCGACTCAACTGAATTCCCCACGTTTCCTTCGGTTGGAATATAAGGGAATTGTCTGTTCAACAGGTACTTATTTGATATAAGATCTGGTGATCAGAACAGACTAGTGCAGTATGATAAATTCATCCTCATGCTTTCTGAAACATTCCGAAATTTGTATGTTGTAAAAACCTAATTAATCTGGAACAGCCTTCATTAAATTCTTCGGCCAATTGCTCCACACATAAAGTTCTGTTTGTCCGTATAAGCATTCTCAGACGATGGCGATCTCGTTTCTGAGAGACCGCTCTCTTACGTGAAGCGTAACTGCGGTGGTCTTAAGACCATCACAGTTATTCCTCACTTGGGAGAGACGGGCATCCATAATAAGTCCTTTATCGAACTCCGAAAGATCCTTTGTTTTTTTCATTGTGATCAATACTATTGATGATTGCTGAACAGCAGCATAATTCTTCAAGAGTTGCCTAGAACACGTGGTTATTACGCATGCGACTAAGTAGTTCGCATATACGCTGCATAAGTGACGTTTACGTATATCGGCAAAGGTTTCTAATTAGGAGTTCGATTATAATTCATTGTAGTCCAATTCTGAGCAAATTATGATTATAAGAGAGATGTTTATTCAGCGATACGTTGTGTAGATAATGAAATCTTTACTTTGATTATTGTTTGAAACATGTACAAATTGTTTTTTTAATGTTTTATGAAGAAGCTTGATTAAAAAACTTCTTCGTATAACAACTTATATTATGTTTGCATAAAATAATAGAATTTTTTTTATAGAACACACTGGAAATGAATTACACACACACCATATGCAAGCGCGTGCCTGAAGTCATTTTATATTATAATGGAGTCTATCTGCTTATCTCGCCAAAAGCCAGTGTTGAATTTAAGAAATATCGCTAAGAAACCAAGGAACATCAGAAAATGATGAACTGGAATCTGTTCAGCCAGCTCATGGTTATGCATTTCATTTCCGACATTCAGCTTTCTTGTTAGACTCAATGGCTTGTTAAGACCTGTATAAACCTCGTACATGAAACTAATTAATGCGCTGGTAGGGAGTAGTTTATCTTGTCTTCTTAGTCTACTGTCTCTGTTAAATGCGTATATTCCAATTTTTTTTTGTCTTGAAAAGTGTTTAGTTGAAAAGAACTTGCACAAGATTAGCAATTAGAGGACTTCAATCCAACCCCGGATTTTTGAACAAAGCTTATCGTCTTTATGGACTGATCTACGGAGGCTCTTGTCATGTAATTAAACATGCGAGTTTCAAGGATGGGGTCTCTTTCGATGCTTTCTCTGCTTACAACTTACACTGTATATTCAGAAATGCGATTTCCTGATTTACTCTAATTTTGATTTGTGATTCCAATTATGTTGTTAAAATGCCACATTTCTACCAAACTGTAAATAGGGCAAAATATAAAATGAAGGACTAAATGTATATAACTCTATCCAACTTTGCTTTTATTTGGTCTCGATATTAGTTTGCATTATGATTATTACTCTAGTTTCTATCATCCAAGTTCAGGTTTAAATTCCTTTTAAACTGTATTAGTTATAAATGTGTTATAAATGAAAGATAATAAATTCGTATTAAATAAGTTTACTCATGAGTAGAAACATTGATTTTAAAGTTTAAAAGATTCATTAATGGGTTGTTCGTTTCTCTGCATAATAGGGTGAAAGGAATTTCAGGACTAAGAGTCGTCGATGCCTCAATAATGCCAGCAATAGTATCAGGCAATACCAACGCTCCCGTTATTATGATTGCAGAAAAAGCAGCTGATATGATCAAAAATAAAGTCTAGACGATGAATTTTGCTAATGAGTTTGAGAATCCCAAAGAACAAATAAAGATGAAAGAGCAGAGATCAGTTGGAACGACTTGCATTCCCTGTGGAAGGCGAGTTCAACTGAAGAAGAATTTTGAAAGTGAATTAGAAAGATTCGTAGGAGGCGCCAAAGAATCCAACCTTTCCACCACCCATCGTAAACGTATTTTACTGAAGGGTAAAATAGTTTCTTTGGTGTTTTGATTTCCAATTTGAAAATCACCAACATTTTAAATATTACTGAATATTACAAACTCTTGTTCATAGAAAACTGCATTACCTTTTGTAATCGTGTTTTTTTTTTGGTAATTAAATTTGAATGCCTATTTGAAATGAGATAATAACACATTAATTGTAACAAATAATGAAGAAGGTAATATAACATTTTATACTTGATTAATATTTGACTCCTTTTAGTATAAGATGTGACATAATTAGGAAATGACAACGAACTTGACAAATATGCAAATATTTCAAAATCGAGCGGACAGTGATATGTTCACTGCAAAAAACATACCAGTATCAAAATTTACTTCAACTACACAGTTTTACTAATATTCTAAGTTAAAAATTCACGTTTTTGTTGTTTAGTACTTCGTGGGTCCTCCTCTTGCCTTTATTTACAGTTTGGAATCGGCAGGTCATTGACAAACTGAACTTTCTGATGGATGCAACTGTCGTCATGGTTCCATACTCTTAAAGCTCCCGAAGTGTTTTCGGCTTCTTCTTGTGTATTTTTGTCTCCATTTAGTACCACAAATTCTCAATGGAATTGAGATCTGGACTGTTTCCTAGCAATGGTAGTTGCTGACTCGAGTGTTCATTAAGCCACTTAACATTAACCTGCAACAAGAAATAAAGATTTTTTAAGAACTAAAACTCAATTCATATGGTATATTTTAGAGTTATAATACCATTACGTACACGTTTTTCCCCATGACAAGGGACAAAGTAATCCTGAAAGATGTTACGTTTCGGTAAAGTGGTCTCTGATAGTAGACAGCAATTCTAAACATTTCTAGTAAAAGTTTGCATTACTTTTGTGAAATGCAAGAGACCAACACTATGATGCGACATGCGGAGCCAGATCATCTGACTGACTGAGAATTTGACTGTTGACACCAGACAGTCAGGGTTGAAATTTTTTCACTGATCGTCTTCGAACTATCTGCCGTCGGCGCCTTGCAGATTAAACTTTTTTTCTCGTCAGAAAAAATTACTTTTTTCCACTGATCGGGGGGGGGTCCATTTGGCATGCTCTTTGCACCAATTGAACCAAGCCAATCTCATTCATTTGTTTGGTTAACAAAGACTTATTTTCAGGGTGTCTGGCTATCGCTCTCTGTCGAATGAGTTTTCTCCTAACAGTCACAGAGGTTTTTGCAACTCCCATTTGTTCTTTCCAGTCCCGTTTCAGTTCCCGGACGAAGTAGGGCGATTTTTGAGGCAGAATCCCTTTAGAACTCGATTTTTGGCATGGTGTAGACAGTGGCTTTCTTCCTGTCCCTTCTTCCTTTTAGCAAATCTGGTTTCCTTCACTTTCGACAGCAGCCCAATCGATTGACTGCAGGACACCCTTTTAGCTATTTCACGAAAGGAAAAGCCTTCCCTATTCAAAGCTTGGAACATCTTTTATGCTAGCTGTTAACTGCATGTAACAAGCCATTGCGATCTCAGCACGAAAATGAGAAAACTAACTCTTGCTGTAAGTTTATAGCATAAAAAATCCTGACGATAGCAGCAACTATTACGTTATACAGGAACCAGTGGGAATGATGGATGATGCAATACAACGAAATATCTAATGATAAACGATGAAAGTGATCAATTAACTATTAAAACTATATTTATGTAAGGCGATGCAGTTTCTGTGAACATGAATGCATATCAAAAGGAACATTAATTAAATTTATCATAAAAATAATAATGAATATTTATTATCCTTTTCGTATTTTGTAGTCAAATTAAATAATGAATACATCAAATGTATTATAATAAGCTACCTCCAGAAAGCTCAAACATGAGTTCTCATATTACTGTACTATACAAGAAAATAAACTGATTTTACTTAATCTTTTAAATACGATTAAAATTTCTTGCTTGGTGTAGCTCATTACTTTTATGTCAGTATTATCATCGAAACTGTCTCAAGGTTCTTTGCTCTCATACTATTACAACCGTGTGTAAGCTCAGATTACATTGAACACATAAATTCGATGGACTTATGAAAGATATTATTATTTGTTTTTAGGAATTGCCAATACATTCTCTGCATTGGCAAAATATCAAGAATGGAATCGATAGTGGAACATACAAAAGAAAGCAGTTGTTTTTCTGTTCTTTTGCTGAAAACTATCACTTTAACTTGACATATTTAGATTATTCCAATAACCATATCTAATGCTGGTACTTCTACCATTATGCAAATAATATGCAATACCCAACGTTAGAGTTTGTCGACATCAACTCTTCTGCGTTTATGTTCTCTAGATATGCAATTTAGTTTTGCCTATAAATAAAAATTAACACAAGGTAACACTTTCGTCAGAATTTTACTTGCAAGAAATTCTTCAACAGGTATATTCAATATGATTTCAAAGAGCATCTTCACTACGAATTCAAAAATAAAAACGCCCGAGTTACATGTAACATGAAAACTCGTCAACGAGAACGTGGAAGCCATATACGAATAGCGTACAGTAGAACAGTTCAAACTTCTCTATAGTCCTAACGACATTTTGCACAGCTATGGCGAAAACAAAAACAGCACTGAATAACTAGAACGATGTATATTATAGGGCAGTGGTGGCGAACCTTTTCATGTCCGCGTGCCAAAAGTTTACAAATCAAGTTGCTGATGTGCCGAGCACGTCAGAAACTAATTAATACAACATTAATTAATTAATTAACATTAATTAATACAAAATTAATTGCAGAATTTTATTGAGACAAGTTTAAAAATTAATATAGAATTTCATAATAATGAACACATAATTTGACATACACATTGTCGTATACAAATCGATATTAACCTATTATCAATTTACTAATTTATCAATATCAATATATCAATTTATGAATGAGATTTTTGTACATTAGATACCAAATGCTTTATATCAGGTTCATATTTTGTCGCTTTTAGTAATACACAAACTAGATTCATCAGTCATTCTATTTCTTAAACTGTCTTTTATAAAATTCATTTCAAAAAAATAATGACTCACAAGCATATGTAGAGGAGAAAATTGATAATATAGCCATCGCTAGTTTTTTTAAACAACAAAAGGTTTCAGAAATGGTATTCCAAGTTCTCAATATTTCCTCTTCTGCCTTCTTTTTAATTGCGCTCAATAATCGATCATTTTCCATTATTTCCAAGTCATTTCTCAAATCGACAAACTTTTGTTTCCATATAGAACTAAATTGAAAATCGATTAGTTGCATTTCTACATCTTCCAAATTCAGCCACTTAAATCTCCAAATTGAGTTTATCTGTTGATTTTGTGTACGGATGCAAAATAAAATTTGATGTCTCTGCAAATTGCCTGAACGGCGTAAATCTTGAAGAAAATTCGTTAATTATCGACTGAATAACTGTAGAAAACTCTTTTGTCAATTTAACTTCATCTGTTTTTTCATGGGATTCTAGATCTGCAAAGACTTTTTTGTATTTAGAAAATATCGGAAGGTATTGGAATTGACGTCACGATTAAAAATTAATTTAGCTTTGAATGCTTTGATTAAATCAAACATGACAATAATTGTCTTGTTAACACCTTGCAGTTTAACATTTAATTCATTTAAATGTAAAAACAAATCAGTAAAAAACATTAATTTCGAAAGCCATTCGACGTTCATTATTTGATTGTATTTTTCAATGATTTTCTCATTATGTAAAAAAAAAAGTCTGACTTCATCTAAACGCTCAACAGATCTTTGAAGAACTTTCCCACGACTTAACCATCGGACGTTGTTGTACATAAGTAAACCATTGTACACTGAGTTTACCTCACTTAATAATTCTATAAATTTTCGTTCATTTAAAGCGCGTGCCGATATAAACTTGACCAAATTTGTTACAATGCTCATAATATCTTCCAGTGGCTTGAAACTTGCCTTTGCGCATAAAACCTGCTGATGTATAATACAATGAAAACCCAGAACTGAATGTCCAATATATTTGGTAAATAAATTGACGAACCCATTTTCCTCTCCAGTCATACGGCGAGCACCATCAGTAGTTACTGATACAATTTTAGAAGGATTTATATCTCTTTCAGCAAGTGCATTTACAACTGCGTTGTAAATATATATTACTTTTGTTGTTGTTGTTGTTGCTAATGATGTTAAACTTAGCAATTCTTCTTTGATGTTATTCCCAACACAATAACGAATAAAAATTGCTAAACTAGCTGATCCAGTTATGTCAGTACTCTCATCTAGACAAAGAGAAATTAAATCAGAAGATTTTATATCTGTGTTTTTTTGCTGATGAGTTATATTTTTAGCCATTTCTATGATTCTATCTTTGACCGTGTTTCTAGCCAACGGCATATCTTTTATTCTTTGATTAATTTTTTCCTCGTTTTAAAAATTCAAAGAGAACTAGTGCGCATTTTAACCATGCTTCTTTTATATATTCCCCATCACTAAAAGATTTCCCGTGTTTAGCAATTAAATTTGAGGCAAAAAAACTAGCAGCAGTTATATTTGAACGACTGCCGATAAATTTCATTAGAGTTGTTGACTGGATATTCCTATTTTTAATTGCCCGAGCAATAAATTCTTTTTGTTCGTCCTTGCTTTTCTCAAGGAGCGATTTATGGTTTGTCTCATAATGCCGTTTTACTGACGACGTTTTGCACACAACTGTCCTGGAACATAAAACGCATATTGCTTTATTGTCTTTATTAATCATGCCATACTCTTCAGTCCACCAGTTTTGTAACTCTCTACTGCTTGACTGTGATAATTTTAGTTTTTTTATTTTCGCCAGCCATGTTCGGTAGAACCGTAACAAAATAATTCACAACTTAAATCAAATGCATTTTTTATAGTTTCAAAAAATCAACATTTTATTATATGCCTAAATTAAATTATCTTTATAATTCCCATTTACAGTAGCAAAAACAAAACAGTGCACATACACAACAATAATGCATATTTTCTTATTTCTGCCTATTCGCTGCTTATTTCTGGCTGCTTATTCCTACTGGTGGATGCGCGGTGCGAAATGCATAATGAACGCACGTGCGATTAGAAAAGGGAAAAGTCGGGGAATTCTAAGGATCAGTCGTTCTCAATTCTTTTTCTATAGACTGTATTTTTATTTATTCTTACTGTATTAGTGGGCTCAGTCCCAACAAACTTACTCGTAAATACCGTTCCCATTTTTTTAAAGTTCATACATTAAACTAACATAAGTATTAATATTATATAAATTAAGTGGATATTAAATCCAACATCATTTCAAAGCCGACTACAGTAACTATAGAACTTTCGTTGGAAATTTGGCGAGTGTATTCCCGTAAGATCTCTGGTCAAATTTCGCAAGAAACGTCTATAGTTTCTGTAGTCGGCTTTGAAATAATGTTGGATTTAATATCCACTTAATTTACATAATTTTGTATCGCCAATGTGAAGGCTTTTGGCCATTTATTTTAGTAAATAAGTATTAATAATTAATTATGGCATAATCATAAAGAGTATTAATATACTTAATGTATACGATGTAGCATCTCGACAAATATAAAAGTACGCATTTAAATTAGTTATCAATCACAAAACTAATGCTACAATATTGTAGTTTCCTCAGGCCAACATCATTAAATTAACTTCTGATAAGTTTCATTGACGTATCCCATTCTAATCACCAAAATTTTATAATATTATTCAGTATTAAAATTGATTATTGCATTATTAAATTGATTTTAATGATGTTGGTTTGGAAAGAAAAAAAAACAGTAGTGAGAAAAATATTTATGCGTTGTAACTCACCATAGAAGTCAGCGGAGCAGGCGAAGCAGCAGAAGGATGTCGACTTGTCGGCGAACTTGCTGTCGAATATAACTTGCCCTCGCGTATAACTGGCACCCCCCCCCCCCGATTTCACTTTAGGAAAAAAGACATTAAAAGGTTTTGCATATATACCTCCCACACAAAAAACAACACGCCCTCCCCAACAGCCGTTATATACTCTAGATGCAAGAAAAAAATAGTTTCATTGTATCCCTGAATAAGGTACAGAGGCTTTTGCAGTCTGTGTAATATATTTCTCAACAAATAGTGCAATTAGAGACAGCTGGAATAAAAACGGCGCCTAACTAATGAATCACATGTACCCCTCTCACAGAAACTATGCTGTATAGGCAAGCAAAACCATATGTTGCACCGGAAACACAGTATCTAACTAAAACTATTGTCCAATTTTTCAATTACATGAAATAGATGTTTGTTTGATTGCATTTGAAATTCTCGATGTCATTATGACAGATCACAGAGGCTAACTTCAAATAAAATTCTACCACGAATTGAAACATGCCATATAATGCGAGTGTGAGTTCCCCTTCCAGCTCAAACGCAAACAAGGCAATAAAAACCAATCATGGGTTGAAACTTTGTGTGGGTTGAGCGCTCCGGTAATGAGACTTTCTGTCGGAACGATAAACGACACCCCGTCGTGAATGTCTTAAAACTAAGAAATATATAGTGAATGTTGTTATGACAGTTGCAGATGTTATGGAATTAGGTTGAAGAGAATTAGCATTTCAACTCAAAACTTGTTGGTTCCATTTGTCTTTGGGTCGCGTGATCTTTTGTTAATACCACACTAATCAAATTCATGTCTTCATAGCTGCTCTCTCTTTTAAAACAAAATTTAACTTGTACGTCTTGTAACAATAAAAAAAGGCTTAATAATTTATAAGCGTATAAAAGGATATCACGTGTAAATCGTTGACATGCCAGTAAAATTCTCGGGCGTGCCATAGGTTCGCTACCACTGTTATAGGGTAAACGGACTTATTAACAAAAAGATATGTTTACACATGATATGTACATTCACAACTATCTGTGAAATCTTGATCGAATAAAGAATTAACGACGATAGATTACGTGTTCGAAATGAGCACCATCTTTCAAGACAGATTTCATAGCGCATGCGAAGGTTCTCTGTCATCTTGGAGAAGAAAGGTTGGGATATTTACTGAACATATCATGTTCAGTAAATATCCCAATGTTCAGTAAATATCACAAGATACATATAGTATATCTAAATGATACACGATATGTTCAGACTTGGACGATGTACAAAGGCTTCACAACAATATTTGAACAGCTGCTCTATCAGAAGACTGCTTGTATGAAACTTTTCTTTCCCAAAGAAAAGGTCTTCATATTTCTTCTGGAGGAGGTGTGTATTTAGCAAGGGTAGATTTTTCCGAAATTTAACATAGTCAAATTATTCGCCAAGACGAACAGATGCTGATCTCCGTCGTGTATGATAAACCATAGGCGCAAGGAATCTGATCAATACTGAGGCGGATAAAGAGTAAAGTTTGTTCTATTCAGAACAGAGAAAGAATATTAATCAATATTAGATTACTTTATATTAAATGAAAAGACATCAAAATTTTCACTAGATGTTAGAGTTCACAGAGGATATGAAATAAGCAGTGACCACTTCCTTGTTAAAATAAAATTAAGATTACCACCTAAATGGCTACAAGTAACAAGAACAGAAAGAAAAATTGAAACATTTGTTTATAAAACTAGACTATTGAATGATACAAATGTACAATAGCTATATGAACAAATAATTAATCTAGATAAAATAAAACAAAATGAAGAAATAGAAATAGAATGGCTTAATATAAAAACGATACTAAATGCAGCAGCAAATGAAAGCTTAGGAAATACCAAAAAATTCATAAAAGGAAAAAACTGAAGATCTGGGATGATACAATCAAAGAAATAATCAAAAAGAAAAAAATAAGCCTATCACAAATGGTTAAGCAGTAAAAGATTAGAAGATGAAATAGAATATAAAAGAATAAGAGCCATAGCTAAAAGAGAAGTCAGAAAAAGACAGAGAATCATGGAACAGATTTGTTTCTAATTTAGAACATGATTTATATAAAATAAGACCCAACGTATATAAAATTTTGAAACAATTCAATGCAGATACCACAGAAAACATAGAATTAAACACTGAATTGAAATTAGAATTTCTAAATTACTACACAGAATTGTGGACAGACAAATATTTCAAAAAAGACAACTGGCAAACAATTAACGAAAATGAACAGGAAATAACTAAAGAAGAATTAGAAATCAGCCTATAAGAAACAAGAAACGGAAAATCACCTGGAGAAGATAAGCTAGGTTCAGAACTATATAAATATGCAGGAACAAGATTCAAAGAGAGTCTCTTATTATTTTTAAATAAAATTTATTCAACTGGTATCCCCCAATAGAATGGAAAAAAGCAATTGTGATTCCTATCTTTAAAAAAGATAATAGAGATGACCCTAAAAACTATAGAGGTATCAGTATACAAAATTCCTGTTACAAAATATATAGCAGAATCTTAAATAGCAAACTTATGAAATATTCTGAAAAGTTTATTTTAGAAGTACAGAATGGATTTAGAAAAGGACAATCATGTATAGACCCGGCCTTTTGCCTAAAATTAATAATAGAGAAAAGAAGAAAATACAATTTAGAAACACATATTGCATTTATTGACTTTGAAAAAGCATTTGGCAAAGTTAAAAGAAACATATTATTTAACATATTAAAAGAAAGACAAATACTAAATAATATCCTAAGAGCTATCACAAGTATATATGAAAATAATCAAATACAAATAAGATTAATTCACGAGCTATCATATACGAGAGAGATAAACCAAGGGGTCCGACAGGGATGTCCCCTCTCAGCAACTCTTTTTAATATCTATTTAAATGAAATAATAATAAAATGTAATACACATTTACATCAAGGAATTAAACTTTCTCCTGCAGTAAACGTAAACACTCTCCTCCTCTTTGCCGACGACCAAATAATAATTACAAATTCTGAAGATAAACTACAGAAAGCTATTTTAGATCTAAATGAGATATTCAAAGATTATGGTATGATAATATTAAAAGAAAAATAAAAAACTATGGCCTTCAAAGGACAAGATCCAGCAATCACTAAAATATAACAGATATCAAGATGTTAGAACAGTTCATTTAAATTCATTTAACTACCTAGGATATATGATTATATATGAAAATGAAAAAGACATAAACGTAAAAATTGCAAAATATTTAAAAATAACATGTGTAATTAACTCTATATTTAAACCAAACCTAGTTCAAAAACAAACCAGACTAAAAGTATACACTATATTAGCTCTACCAGTCTTAATGTATGGAAGCGAAATCTGGACAATAAAACAAAAAGACAAACAAAGATTAACAACAGCAGAAATGAAGTTAATGAGAAAAACTGCAAAGTATACCCTATTTGATCACAAAAGAAACGAAGAAATTATGAAAGAATTAAACCAAGAAGCAGTAATAGAAAAATATTAAAAAATATAAACATAAATGGATGGAACACGTTCAAAGAATGAAAACAGAAAGATTACCAAAACAAGCCTTAAAATACAAGCCATTAGGAAAAAGAAAACCAGGACGTCCTCTTAAACGATTCAACAATGACTTCTAAGGCCGGAACAGGCCATGCTAGACCTAAATCCTTGATACGCAAGAGGATGATGATGAGATTCTTTCAGAAATATATTGATATGCAATAATGCGATTGTGTGTGTGTGTGTGTGTGGTGGCCGAGCAGCCACCACACACACACATATAAGTTAAGATGTGGGTTTCTCTCTCTCTCTCTCTCTCTCTCTCTCTCAAGACAAAAAATGAAGGCTTACATCTGGCTGGCGAAGTCCTATGCAGGTCGAGGAAGGATGTGCGTTGTTATTTTGTATCTTCAGTTTCCAGGTTAAATGTGAAGAAGAAGTGCACTGATCTTTGTGATAAGATCTTGATAATTCAGATAAAGAAACTTGCCATACCATCCTATAAAGGTATTATCCACATGTTTGTACCATGCTGAGGATGTAGAGGGTATGCAACGCACTAATCGATGTTCAAAATTTTCCATGAAATAATTCGCGGTTAAGAGTAAGAGGCCCTTACAGGTGCTAGCCCATATTTGCTTACAAAAATTTATTTCGACAAACTAACGCGGATGACAACACCGAAGACTGATGAATAATATCTGGGGAAAGCCTTGTCGGAAAGATTGTGCGTCAACCCGCCATTTGAAGTAAGCGATGATTTGTAGCACGTATTTTGAAGAAAATGCATCGGACTATTGCTGCAGCCACCATAGAATTCTAACAATGATACGAAAGAAAATACTTCTCTAAGGTGAAGTGGAAACCAGAATTAGGACACAGTTCATTCTCATTCCAGATTAATTTAATTAATGTTATATCTTACAGATTCCCATTTGTAGTTTGGTAAGGGGCTAATTTGATAAGGAATGTCTACAACTACGGCTCACCTCCTTTATCTCAACTATAGAATGCATGAAGTCATCCACAAGAAAGACATAACATATGCTGTTGTCAATCTGATATTCCTTTCCAAAAGTTATTAAACCTAAAATTTCATGCATACAATTTGCTCTGATTGAAATTTCCTTACCTCACTTTGTAGTCTTCATTTCCAACCCCTACTACTCTCCTGATTCAGACAACCATCCCCAACTCTGATTAGTTATCCCTCAATCCTTTCTTTTAGTGTTGCACGGTGATCAGCATTCATTTTAGAAATTATGGATTTTACAACCGTGTAAAATAACTTTTTAATAAAATAACTTTTTTAATTTACCAACGTTTCGATCTTCATATCAAGATCATTATCTGGAGTATATACAAATATACAATGACCAGCTGAGTTACATTACACACAGTAAGCTAAAGAAACAATAATTTGATCACCAGTTATTCTACTGGTATGATCTGTAGTGAAAAAAAAAATACAAATTAATTAAGTATTTAGAAACTACATCAAAGCTAAAATCTATTTAAGAAAACACAAGAAAAACATTCTTTCTTATAGATAGGCTTCTTTCAATAACAGTTATTTCCTATTTTTAACATTACAATTGTTATTTTAGATTTAGGATTCTGGATTACCTACAGTTCTGTTTATGGTTAACTCTTAGAGAGAAAGGTTCCGTGGGTAGAATATGTGCCTTTCATATGCTTAAGATTTTAAGACCATCATTATTGTTCGGATTGGGGTGGTTGATAAGAATATCACAGGTTTTCTAAAATTTGCGTTCATACCATGTTTTGGTGTGATGTAAACAACTGGTGCTTTTCCAGTCAATTCTAGATAAAGTGTTCAGGGCATGATGAGAAAGGCCAGTTTCACCATAGTTATTATATGTAATGTGTCGTTTATGTTCCTTTTGTCTGATAGGAATTGTGCGTCCTGTATACTCCATGGTATACAGTATACTCCATGGTGGGGCAACGGAGGGAGTGGGTCTTTGGATGAGTTGAGTAAACTTTTTAATGTTGCAGGAGGTTTAAAGGTGGGTTTGAGGTTGTATTTTTACAATATTCTGCTTATTTTATCTGATGTCCCTTTAATGTAAGGAATCATTATAGTTTTATTGTAGTCTGTTTTATCTTTGTTTTTTTATTGAAGTCTTGTAGAGAATTTTGTTAGTAGTGTTTTGGCAGTAACGATTTTTTTAGAAACGTATTGCTGATAACATTAAATTCGTCTTTCAGAACTTGTTCATTGGAGCATATCTTCAAAGCCCTATTTTTCAGAATATTAATGACACCTAGTTTTTGTGTTGGGTGGTGGTAGGAGTTTATGTGTATATATTGGCCAGTATGTGTCGGCTTCTGGTACCCAGTGATGGCAGTGGTGTAGCTAGAGCTCTTGCCCCCTGGTGCGGTCCCTGAGTTTGCCGCCCCTCTCAATACACACCATAAATACTACAAAAAGCCAAAACGACGTATAGCAGTGTTTCTCAAAGTGTGGTACACGTACTCCTAGGGATACTTGAAAGGTCTTCAGGGAGTACTTGGCAATTTTCGGCTATGCATCATTAATGCATAGAATCATTATTAAGAAAAACAGAATTATTTTAAACCTACATATTTCTCAATAAATTACATATTATGTGTGAATTCTACTCAAATTGCGAGTTACTATCGTCCCCCCTACGGTACACAACACGTCCTCCCCAACAGCATCATTATACTGAAGCTGCAAGAAAAGCAAGTAGCTTTATTGTATCACTGAATAAGATACAAAGACATTTGCAGTCTGTGTAATATATTTCTCAACAAATAATTTTCACATCTCCCCTCCAACAGAAACTGCTGTATAGACTCAAGCAAAACCATATGTTGCTGGTGCAACATATGGTTTTGCTTGAAACCACCCCGTCTTCAACGTGTTGAATACAGGGTGGGTTCAGATATTATGGAATTATATATTTTGACTACAAATACAAAAGAATTTCCTGAATTAACGAATAAAACGCTAAGGTTCATTTTTCCATTTCCAAGTTCATATCTGTGCGAAGTTGGATTTTCGGCCCTTGTAGATATTAAGACGAAGAAGAGAAACCGCATTATAGATGTCGACCCCGATCTGAGATTGAAATTAACAACTACAGAGCCAAAGTTTGCTGAAATTTTATCCCACCATAAGAAATGTCACTTCTCTCATCGATGAAAAATTATTTAAGTTAAGTAAAAATGTATAGTATCTTTATACATTTTATTTTCTGTTAAAAATAAATCATATTTTTGTTTACATGAACATATAAATTCAAATAAAATTCACATTTACAATGATATATACTTTATTTATTTATTTATTTATTATTTTGAGGGGTACTTGGCAATAATGAAAACTTAAGAAGGGGTATGTGGATATCTGAAGTTTGAGAAACACTGACGTATAGGGAAATAAATTAAAGCCCTATGTTTATTTTTGAAGTAAAACTTTAATTTCAACATTCTAAAATATAATTTTTCTTGCATTTCTGTTAGTAAAATCGTCGATGACATTGGCGAAGTCTATATCATAATAATGTAGGTAATTCTTAATAAATTTTATTTAGAAAAACTCCTCTCACAACTAGCAACACTTACAGCAATTGTGACGAAACTTCACAATAGTATTACAATCTTTGGAAATCAGTTCTCGAGACTATTTTAGAATTAACTGCAAAAGTTCAAAGAAGTTCAAAGTGTCTCCCTGGGCGAACCGTCCCCTCTGCCCTTCCCTAGCTACGTCTCAATTAATAATTCGGGCTATCTATACCTTCGACTATCGGCCGGAGTGGTGTGTTTTGTTGTACAAAAAAAAAAAAAAAACCTGCAACCACACTAAGAGCGTAGTGCGGAAGTAGTTTTTTGACTGTGTCTTCAGGTCATGTAGTAATAGTCCGAAATATCACCTAGCCAAGAAATTAGCAGCAACACTCAAGAAGTTGGTAAGTCAATCCCCCGCCTATATCAGAAACACACAACACTTTATAAACATAATCAAAGACATTACATTAGAAAAATATGATTTATTAGTGAGTTTTGACGTCTCTGCCATCTTTACGAATGTCCCAATCAATGACACAATACTTCTTTTATAGAACACATTTTCTCCAGATATGACGGCGCTCTTTGCGCGTGTATTACGTTCTGGTTATTTCGTTTGGCAAAACGCTTTCTACATACAAAAAGAAGGCATGCCCATGGGCTTGCCATTAATCGCCCCTATTGCTAACTTTTATATGGAACATTTTGAGCAACATGCTCTAGATTCCTCTCCTTTAAAACCCAAAGTCTGGCTTAGACGTTGACGATGTTTTCGCGATCTGGTCCCATAGCCGCCAGACACTAGACACGTTCCTAAGCCACCTAAACAAACAACACAAACGCATACAGTTCACAATTGAGATTGAAAAACAGAACACACTTCCGTTTCTAGATACACTTGTCACACGTCTTCCTTCAGGCAGTCTTTCCTTCACTGTGTACTAGAAGCCGACACATACTGGCCAATATATGCATATAAACTCCTACCACCACCACCCAACACAAAAACAGTATCATTAATACTCTAAAAAACAGAGCTTTGAAGATTTGCTCCAATGAACAAGCTCTGAAATACGAATATAAAGTTATCAGCAATACGTTTCTAAAAAAATGGTTACAGCCAAAACACTATTAACAAATTCTCTACAAGACCTCTAGAAATTCTCTACAGTTCTCTACAAACAAAGATAAACCAGACTACAATAAAAATATAAACATTCCTTACATTAAAGGGATATCAGATAAAATAAAGAGAATACTACAAAAATACAACCTCAAAGCCACCTTTAAACCTCTGCAAAATTAAAAAGCTTACTCAACTCATCCAAATACCCTCCCTCTGCTGGCCCACCCTAGAGTATACCGTATTTATTGCACCTATAATATAGCATACATATGGGAAACAGGACTCACAATTCCCATCAGACAAAAGGAACATAAAAGACACATTAAATATAATAACTATGGTGAAGCTGGCCTTTCTCATCATGCCCTGAACACTTTACATGGAATTGACTGGAAAAGCACCAGTTGTTTACATCACACCGAAACATGGCATGAACGCAAATTTAAGGAAATCTGTGAGATTCTTATTAACCACTCCAATCCGAACAATAATGATGGTCTAAAAATCCCAAGCATATGAAAGACACATATTCTACCCACGGAACCTTTCTCTCTAAGAGTTAACTATAAACAGGACTGTAGATAATCCAGAATCCTAAATTTAGAATAACAATTATAATGTTAAAAATAGGATATAATTGTTATTGAAAGAAGCCTATCTATAAGAAAGAATGTTTTTCTCATGTTTTCTTAAATAGAATTTAGCTTTGATGTAGTTTCTAAATAATTAATTAATTTTTTTTTCACTAGAGGTCATGCCAGTAGAATAACCGGTGATCATATCATCGTTTCTTTAGCTTACTGTGTATAACGTAACTCAGCTGGTCCTTGTATATTTGTATATACTCCAAATGATGATCTTAATATGAAGATCGAAACGTCGGGAAATTAAAAAAAAATAGTCCATAATTTCTAAAATGAATTTATCCCTCAAAGTTGATTTCTTACAGATACCCAAATTGAGCTGATCTTAGGAGACTTTACGATAATAACACAACCTGCGTGCCATTTTATAATTTCACAGGTCAAGTTGGAAAAGAAGTATTATTTGCTGTCTTTCATGACCTAACAGAAACTGTTCACCTGACAACCAGTTTAACAACCCCTCCCTTTTCTTAACTAGCGCTTGCTCTAAATACACTACAAACGTTTGCTCTTCTCCTGGCAAGCGTGACCATAACTTTATCCAAGTTTCCTTCTCTGCGAATCGGTCCTCTCTAGCAGTTTCGGCCTGGTATTCCAAGACACGGTGCAACATGGGGGATGACCTGATCCAAACATCTGGGGGAACGAAATAGCTGTTTGCTTCCGCAAATTAAATAATCTTCACTGAAGTGAACGTACAGTCGCTATTCTTCCACTGGATACCTCATTCCCCTATGCAAGTCCTGCTTCTCTAACACATGTGCCAAAGCAGAACAAGATAAAAATTCGCACATATTCAATGACTCAAGTTAAAAATTTAGCTTTTCACTCAGCTCACACCACAGCCCGAAACCACTGTAAGGAAACCAATCATCATTTCATTATATTCCTTGTATACAACAAAAACCTTTTCACTCTCAAAGTTCTATCTTATCCATGTTTTGCTGATGATACTCTTCATTCCCCTTCTTCATTCTAGAAAACTTGTGGTACTTGAATCATTAGAAAGTTCCAACATTTTCCATATCTAAGGTCGTACCATTGGATATCAGGAAATTTCAGTGATATCAAAGAATATTCTTACTTCATTTCCTCTTACGTTTGATAATGCTCCGATCTGCAATCAAGATCACAGTCTCATCTTGGCTGACATATGTATGTATTCATACTGTATTACCTTGCTTACAAAACGAAGTTATTCCATTTCATTTAAAAAAAAAAGCTACTTTCCTCCTGCTCGGGTCCTTGCATTTTATAAATGAAACATTCCCCCGTGATTAGAATATTCTTCTACATGTAAGATGGTGCACTCAAAATCTGAATTCTTCATTCTATCCAGAGGAGGGCAGTCCTCTTGGTAGATGATCTCTCTCTTACACGTAATTCCTCAAGTCCATTTCTCATACAAGTTCCGTTTCATTCCTTTTTCATTAGGTATTTTTACAATTACATTTGTAGTTCTGCTTCACCAAATAGCCAATACCATTTTTCCCCATTTTCCTCTACCGGTACAAGAACATGGGTAGCTACTGTTCAACATCAATATTCAAAGCAACTTAAAATTTACCTCTTCTCTTTGACGAGCTTTCCCCATACCGATCTTTCTAATGAATATACAGTAGTCTTCCCCCCACCCCCTTTTTTTTTAAAAGAAGCATGGAACGAGACCTGTCTGGAATGAGATGGCCGTCGCCTGAGAAGGCATCGTCAATTGATGCACAGAACTTCACATGTGCATCAATTGTTATGTATGTATGTAGAAATATGAACATTCAAATAAATAAATAAATAAGCAAAAATTGTATAAGAAAAGGGAAATCTGAATGCATATGGCCAAGCAAGTCGACTTGGTTATCTTTATATTATTATTATTATTATTTAAATGCCGTCCCCTGCCCATATTATTATTATTACGAAATACCTCCAGGGAGTCCAAAGACTCATCGAGGGAGGGCACCAACCGAAACTACCTTCAAACACCACCGTCATCTACTGCCGACAACCACAACTAGTATTTTCACAGCCAATCACAAACATCCATGCCCACGGCGGATTCGAACCCACAACCTTCTGGCTGGAGAGTGGATACGCTAACCAATCAGCCAACCAGGCTGGCACCAATCTATGTCACCAATCTATTTGCAGGGAACTGCAGAGATTCGGTAGGCAGACGCATGCCTATACGGAAGCTACACAATTAAATAAAAGTTTATAATTCAGTGCCGGTATGTGCATATATACACTATCCACCAAAAATTGTCCGGACACTTTAGCATTTTACAATTGATACCAGTATGCGATCTCTAATATAGGGGATATCCACATTTGGCTTTTATTGCCTCCTGCGCCCTTTGGGGGAGGCTTTCCACCAATGTGCGGCAGACATCAGGTGGAATTTTTCCCCATTCCTCCATCAAAGCAGCACTGAGTTCAGCGACAGATGAGGATGTGTTGCTCTGGAGCTCAATCGCCGCAATTCGTTCCACAAGTGTTTGATGGGGTTGAGGTCAGGACTCTGAGCAGGACCGGGGCAGTCGTTTAACACCCATCTCTTCATACCATTCATAACAGCTGCAGCTTTGTGACATGGGGCATTGTTGTCTTGATAGTAACACCGGTCCATTTCATGAAAACTCCACGGTGTAGGCAGTACCTGATTATCCAGAATATCAAGGTAGTACTGAGCTGACTTCATGGAAGCACAGACAACGACCAGCGGTCCCACTCCACACCAGCTGAGTGCATCCCCACACCATTACTTTTCCACCACCAAACTTTACTGTGGGTACAACACAATTTTGTAATTTGTAACAAGCGTTCACCAAGCTGTTTCTATACCCACATCCTGCTTTCAGACTGGAAACTGGTGAAATTTGATTCATCGCTCCAGAGTACCGTTTTCCACTGGTTAGTTTCAGTTCACAAGCTCTTTGCACCAGTCCAGACGAGCTGCCTTGTTCATTGTTGTGATGTTCGCCTTTTGTGCCGCTGCTCTTAAGTGGAAATCCAGTAAATGGAATTCTTTTTTGTACAGTATAGTGATCACCACGGTGTTACTGGCGCTTTGGAACTCAACACGGATGGTTTGTGCCGGTTTTAGCCTGTTTTTGCGTGCCACCAGGATTAACATCCTCCTGTCCCTCTCAATCATTTTCAGCGGCCGTCCTGGGTGTGTTCCCGCGCTAGTAATGCCAGAACATCTCCACTTGTTGACGACATAGGCAACCGTTGATCTGGGATGGGATGCTCCATTTGAGCGGAAATGGCACGTATGGACATGCCACCAATCTGACTGCGCATGATGACGCCTCTCTCGAAGACACGGAGTTCAGGCCGTGTTGCCATACCACCTGTATTCAATTACTAAGATAAAACACTGCTTCCTATTATCTGCACACCAGTTTTTATGTTATTAACAAACCTGGAATGTACCTTTAATTTCAAATAACAGTAATTTGATAGTGTAAATATATACACTATCTATCAATAATTTTCCAGATAATTATTGATAGATAGTGTATATATTTAGTTTGTTAGTATTTCAGTTTTTGTAGTATTTAAAATTGCGTAATTTGACAAGGGCATATACGCGTATGTTCATATTATAACCATTTTGTTATAAAGTATCTTTATAATCATCATATTATATACTCATTAAAAACGATGAATGAATTTGTTTGCTTTATAATATTTTAGTGAAGGATCGTTGATAACATACAGATCAAAATAAATTATCGCATCACCTATATCATATTTGAGAGAATTGCTGTGAACCTGTGAACAAGTGAACCGATTACAGGAAAAGGTGAATCATATCTTTCTCCTGTGTTTACTTTGATATAATTGTTTGTTTGATGCTTCAAAAGGTCTATTTTACTAAAATAGAGATTTTGCTAAATTTTACTAAAAATTATAATTACTATGATTTCTAGTAAAAACAAAATAAGACAGTATGTGAAAAAGCATTTCTCTTCCTGAGTTTGTTAGTCTCGATTTCAATCTTTCAATGAGGCTAGAGATCTTAGAGTGTTAGGGGGTAGGAAGTTGAAGTTCAGGAGCCGTTTAGCGAAGATTGCAAATACATCTCAAAAAGATAATTTCAGTGCTGAAACGAATGTTCTCATGTAAAGATAGGGATGTCATTTTGCCTCATTATAAGGACTTGATAAGACTTCACTTGGACTAATGTGTGCAGGTCTGGTCTCTCGGTTTCTGTTGTAATTCTGATATAGTGGAGAGAGTGCAAAGGAGAGCTTTAAATATTATATCAGGATTGTGGAATACTGAATATGAAGACAGGCGGAAAATTTGTAGGCTGCACACACACTAGCAAACAAGAGAAAGAGGAGATGATATGATTGAGACTAACAAACGTCAGAAAGGGTCATACAGGATTTCAGATGATGGAATTTTTCAATTTATGGAGGGTGGGGAAAGGACAAGAGGGTACACTTGGAAGTTAAGAACGAATGCCACTAAGAAGGGGGTGAGGGTTAGTTTTGTCTCTCAGAGGGTGATTGGACTGGATTGCCATTGGATGTTGTGCAAGAAGTGTGAATGAATTCAAGAATAAGTATGATAGCTGTATCATACTTATGTGTGGTGTGCGTAGCTTCCCTAGATGAGTCTCTGACTCATCTAGGGAAGCTACGCACACCACACATAATAATAATAATAATAATAATAATAATAATAATAATAATAATAATAATAATAATAATAACAAACAACACTGAAAATGTGCTCTAGGATGAGCTGTGGATAATTAGACGCAGACTTCAGGCGTTCGGACGTATAAGCCTTATTGTCGCTTACGTCTTACCGCAGTTGGTCGAGATATCCGCGTACCTGTCCTTGAATGGACCCAACGTGCCAGATGACCTGCTGTGGTGTGTCGATTAAGTTTTGCTGTTAAAACCAAAAATCTGTTTTTATGCTCCGTAGAGAGAAGCGACCTTTCAGTAAACATCTAGAGCACATTCCATTGGCTTGAAATGCTTTCCAAAGTATGGATATAACACTATGCGAAATTCCAAACTCTCTGGCAATATCAGTAATTCTGCGGCTTTCTTCCCCTCATGAAATGATTTAGATGTACATTTGCGTATTATGACATTACAAAACATCCAAGTTTGCAACTTTATTCTTTCACGAAACGAACTTCCGTCTAACGCAATTCGCTTAGCGCAGCCTTTTATGTTTTATCATGTTGAATGCTACCACCAGACTCCTTTGTGACCAATTGAAAATATGAATGTGAACCCACTTTCTACTCGAAACAAATTTCCAAAAGCTGATTCGTCTGAATTTGCGGCTGAAATTTTCAGATATAGCGTTAGTCCTTTGGTTTTGGACAAGTGCGTACTAGGAATTACGCACTTACCTTAATCTTATTAATAATCATCCAATGTAAGTGGATTCAGTCTACAGAAAGTTCAGAATAATCGAGATTATCTTTATTGCATGGCCACTTCAGGGAAAAATTGTGAAATTGCATATTTATTTGGTCGTAAATATATAATTTCAAATTTCATTTCAAATACAATAGAATCTTTATGAGGTTTCTTTGATAGCAGTTTATTTTTTAGGAAACTAGGCTTTATCATTCCGCATTAATTAAATTTCTATCAAGCTAAGTTAATTGACCGCGAGAAGGAGCTGAGCCAGCAAATGAAGAATAACAAAAATTTCGAAGGTTGTCTGCTTATAACTTTTTCTCTTTCTTACTTTGCTATGTTTAATATCTAGTTGAAACATTGCTATTCAAATATTATTTGATGCAAGAAAAATTAAAGCAATTTTGTGTGTGCTACGTTAGCCAACAGACTGACTGAGGAGCCCCGTCTCGGCTACTGGATTGTTATTAGAAGGAGCAGGATTTCAAAAGTAAGTGTGTTGCACTCGATGCAACACACTTACAGCGATTGGCAATAACAAACGATTCCTCAAAAGTACTCTTGTTTGGAGATTAAATGCAGGGTATGGACTTCATAGTATAACTAAGAATAAGCAATGAGGACCTAATAAAGACTGGCTGAGGTAAATAAATCCCAGAATTATTAGTATAGCAACAAATCCATTGAACACATCTGTTGATATCCTTATCCAACTTAAACGTTGACCTTTTGGCTACTGACAGAACCAAAATTAAACCACAGTTCGATGTACATTTTAATACAATGTCAAATCTCACCCTTTGAGCTCATTTCTGAAGTTCAGAAAATTGCCAATCACTGTCGGGTCATGACTCTGCTGTACTTTCTTGCAGTCCTTGTGAGTGCAAGCACGGAGTAACTGTCACCGTATGGAAACGGGGTGTTATCTTGAAACATCACTCCCTGTGAAATCAAACCTATGAGTTTGAATCCGATTAATAATGGATGAAATTACCAGGTTTCGCAATTCTGCAAAATGCGATGATAATTTTGAGTGAGATTTTGTAACCGTGAATTCCTTTTAAAGGACAAAACTCTATGTTTTCACTAGGGATGCCGGTGTTTTGTTTTTGGATAATAAAGCACCATGTCTCGTAACCAGTTACGATGCGGTTGACAACACAGTCTCCCTCTTGACGTTATCATGTCGAACTTATACGGCTCAATCCATTGAAACCTCCTTTTGATCATAATGCATCCATTGCGCGGGCTGACACCCCCCCAACCACCCACACCCACCTACCCACCCACCTACATTCAATTATTAGATCACAGTTAGTTTTGGGATTAGCAGATTAGAGAAAAATAATTAGACCATAGAGGATTAATCTCCGCAGAAAAGAACATGAAACAAACCTGGCAACTGATCAACGAGATGCTAGATTGTGCTCCAAATACCACTGCCTCTGAAACCATAAAACATCTTCATGAAAGACGCTAAATCCATCCAACAACTAGCAAATGACTTTAACTAATAATTTGTAGAGTCCAATCTCAAAACGTGATTCCTCTACTTCAGGGGTGGCCAACCTTTTATAGTTCATGCGTCAATTTTTTCATTTTTAAGTTAAGATGAGCCATACAAACTTATACCACTTTTCAGCCCTTTTAAAATATGGTAATATGGATATAATGCATAAAATTATTATATATATATATATATATATATATATATATATATATATGGTAAAATAGACACTTTTAGCAGTTTTAAATAAAATGATTTCATATAAAGACAAGATAAACATTAATTAATTTATTGAGACTTTTGAAATTGCTTTGCTTTTGCTAAGCTTGTAGTGTTTGGAGTTAAATCAGTTACAGAAAGCATCAAAAAGTTTTTCAAATTTGAATCAGTCAGTCGCGACCGTAGTTTGTTCTTAATCATTATCATTGATGAAAATGCTTGTTCGGATCTGTATGTAGTTCCAAAACGACAGATATAACTCTGATTTTCTCAGGTCTGGAAAATGTTCACAGGGCAACGACGCCAGAAATTAATTATATCAGAGGCATCTGGGAGTGATGGAAGTTCATTAAATTTCATTTTCAATAAAGAATTGGTTTTGAGATCAATAAGTTCTATTTGTATGTTACTAGGCATCGTCAAGATTTTTTTTTTCAGTAAGTGAAAAGGGATTTATAAATGCAAGTATGCAGTCTTCTTCTTCTTCGGCAAAATCGCTAAAACGACTGTTAAAGGACTCTTGCAATAATCTTAGTTTCGCAGTATATTCTGTAACGTTGCCATTATCTTCAACAGATTCACTATTTTCTTTTAAATGTGGAAATTGACTTAAATCCCCGTTTTCTAACAGGGAGATGAACAGTTTTAATTTCATTTTGAATGCACTGATGTCATTTATTAAGCTAGGAAACAATTTGTTCTTGCCCTGCAATTTCAAATTTAGATCATTGAGATGGCTGGTAACATCAACTAAAAATACTAAATCAAATAGCCATTTCTCATCACACAACAGGGCTTTTTTGTCCTCATGCAGCTCATCCATCTCTTCCAGAAAATTACGAACATTTTCTTTCAGCTTTCAAAATCTACTGAGAGCTTGTCCTTTAGAAAGCCAGCGCACCTCACAATGAAGGATGAGATCACCATATTCCATATATAGCAGTTCACAATATTCTCTGAATTCTCTTCTGTTTAACCCTCTTGCTCTAATTTTATTCACACACTTTACAACTGGTATCATAACATGCTTCAAATTTAGAGTTTTTCCACACAGAGATTCTTCATACAGTGATACTTTAGTAGAGAACGACCTAAAAATCTTTCAAGTAAAGTTACAGTCTTAGAAACTCTACCTACCATTGACGATGCTCCAAGTGCAAACACTGATGAGCTTATTAGAATCTAGTTGTTGATTTTCTAGACATGACTTTACTTTGTCAAATATGTCTGACCCTCTGGTTTTTCCATGAAGTGACTCAGGACCGATAAGTTCTTCAAAGATGTTAAATTTACCATTAATTCTCTTATAAAAATGCTTAATTGGGCTACATCACATATGTCAGCGGATTCGTCCAAGGCTAAAGAAAAGAAAGAACAAGCATGAACATGGTCTTTCAATTGCTCAGTAACATCGGAAAATTCTTCGATGCGTCTTGTAATTGTTTGTTTGGACAGAGCAATTTGGTTTACTTTTCTTTCAACATTCTTATCACCAAAACATTTTGTTAAATTTTCGAGACAGGCTTAACAACTTCCTCTCCATCAGAGAAAGGCTTGTGTTTTTTAGCCAACACAAAAGCAATTTCATAAGACGCCTACAGCATTGCCACACTTTCACAACTTCGTTTCACAAATATAGTTTCTCTTTTTTATTTCTTCCTTTTTCTTAACCACATATTCTTTCTGCAACTGAGACCCAGGAACTAACTTCAGTTTTTCTTCTAATTCAGCTTGATGTTTTCTATAGTGTCTGTTAAGATCATGTCTTCTATTATCTGAGAGAGTGCTTTCACAAACAATGCACAACGGTTTTCCTGAAGGATCCGCAATAAATAAGAACTCGTTCTCCCACAGTTCATTAAACTGGCGCTTGCTATCACCTTCTGCTTTTCTTCTGCTCATTTTCTTTTGCAAAGTAATGGGTAACTGACTGTAAAAAATTATCTCAAAAAGTAGAGCTTATTATTAAATAATTTATTTAAATTATTTTATCGTTTTAAGATTATGAACATTCAAAAACAGTTCTACAAGTTTAAGATAAGATTCCTGTTTTCATGAAGGCCTAATACAGTTCTATAAGTTTAAAAATCATATATATATATATATATATATATTTTTTTTTTTTTTCATAGAGAGTTTTCGTCTCTCTCTCGTAATATATTATGTCCAATGAAATACAAGATCGCTTCCTGCCATAAAACAGTCGATCAGCTGGCAATCACACACACACACGCAACCCAAACATCCTCATTACGAAAGCTTTGCTAATGATCAGTTAAATTTTAGGAATAAAACTGCTATACGTAAATAAAAAGGAAATATATTGTATAAAAACCCATAAAAACACACATACAAATACACTGAATAATTGCAGGTTTCAGTAATCAGCAAATTAGGGGAGCGGGAAAGAACTTGACATAAGCGTTCAAAATGAAAAAATTTATTTTTAAATTTACAGAACTATTTAAGCCTTCATGAAAACAGAAATCTTATCTTAAACTTAAAGAACTGTTAATAAAAACATATAAGTTCGAAAACACGGGATTGTTCAGTCATATCGAATCAGAAGTTCATCGAACGTTATGACACGAAGGTCAGCTGTAAACTAATTGAGTAACTGGTAATGCATATCAGCATTTGCCGGTGCCTCTTGCTTCAAGATCAAACAAGTATAATAAGTGCGCACTCTAGAATTCAGTGGTAGGTTAACTGTGTGTTTATATATATATATATATAAATCGTATAGAAAATTTTTTAAAATTTTTCTCTGGGATTCAGTCCGCCACTTTTAATCATGCTATGCGTCATAGGTTGGCCATCCCTGCTCTACTTAGACCAGAAGCAACACAGACATTATGGTTCCCAACCATAAAAGAAGCAGAAATCCTCTCCGTAATACAGCAAATCAAACCAAACAAAGGCCCGGGAATCGACGGTATAAGACGTAAGGATATCAAGCAACACGCAACTAACCTAGGCCCTATCCTACTCAAATTAATAAATAAAATCTTTAAAACCAGACCAAAACCAAGTATATTGAAGACGGCCATAGTCAAACTCATATACAAACACAGAAAAAGAAATTTCATAAATAATTACAAACCCATAGCAACACTACCAATTATCAATCAAATTATGGAGCGTATCGTACTAAGGAAACTCATAATATATACAGGGAACTTTCATATTATCCCCAAAGTATAATACGGTTTTCAGAAAAAATAAGGAAACAACATATCTCTTGGAAGATTTTATGGACACAATTAATACCGCCATAGAAAGAAACAAAATTGCCGTGGTAGTTTTTATCGATTTGACTAAAATATTTGACAAACTCACACATCAAACCTTATTAGAAAAGCAAAGACATGTTGGAATAGATGGGCCTCTACACTGGTGGTTTAGAAACTACCTTTAAGATAATAACTAGATCACATGTATCTAGTCAAACCGCAGTAGAGAGCTACCAGGAACCTGTGGAGTGCCAGAGGTAGCTCTTCTCTCTTCAACTTTATTCAACATTTATAGGCAGGATATTAACCAGCTGCCTCTCAAAGGCAAGATCTACCTACCTATTAAACATTGGCCTATTTCCATCACAGCAATCAAACCAACAAATAATAACTACCCGGTGTCATCCTCAGCTAAACTTCAGTGATGCAAACTAAGACATTACATAACAACCGAGATCAACACAAAGAAAAAAAATCAATTTATTACATTTAATCGCTATAGTTACAGCTTAAACACATTAAACAACAATTGTAAATATATATGTACGTGTGACTTGTATATCAGTCACAACTTGTGACACAAACATCTATAGATGAACTCACGAGATAAAACAATCGCTAAAGACTTTTGCAGTTTCACATACCAATGATTCCTAAATTGAGCGTAGTTCCGACTACAAGCTTTGAACTATTTGGATTTAAACCTTTAATGCATAGAGTGAAAGGACCGGATGGAAAGCGATTGTGCCATCAACCAGACGTTACCCTAATGGAGCTCAGTCACTACAGACCAAGAGACACATTTCGAGTAAAACACCCTTTAATTTTTTTTAGTTATTGAAAAAATAACTATATAATGGACCTGCACTTATTAGTGGCAATACGGCGACAAAATGCAAAATTAAAAAAAGTAATCAAAATTAAAAAAAAAAGAAGCGAAATTTCCTAGAACCTTCCATACCACACTTTAGAAACACTGCACTAGAAGATGGCAGCTGCCATACTTTATCTTTAACTACCTCACTAAACGGAAGCAATACACTAACAGAGTAACGGAACTAATTATTCTGCAGGCAAATATAAAAGGTATTCGAAAATATTGGCGTATGCTTCTCTAAGGAAACAATTTCACGTTATTGATACGAGTATATATTACTTGTAGTCCTAAACGAAGCATCCGTAACGAATAATGAAGTAACGTATTGCCGAAAAGTAAACTTCCAAATGAGTCAGGATATATGTTAGCACCACACCCACACAGAAGAAAGGCTATAAAACAAGCATACACTGTCATGTGCGGTACAGTTGATAACAACTATACCTCTGGGTAACAAAATACCACTGCACTGTTTATAGAAGGTGTGAAGTTGCTATTGTTCTGTTTCTTTTCTAGAGTTTTCAGTTTTTGTACTCTCTTTCTTCTTAGATGCAGTGCAGGAAAAGGATGCCAATAAAGGCATGCTCTCCACATGGCTGGCTCCCTAGTTGAATAATTCGACTAGGGAGCAAGCGCCTCCCATTCTAAACACCAGGCCGAACTCCAGATTTTACATTGGACCAAACCTGCTGACAACACTTCAGGAGAATTCCCGATCAGCTGTCGAATAATCTGTCTGCTGCTATTATTATTCTAGCAGATTGTGTCTCTAGAAATTCGCAGTATAAAATATTGCGGGAGGCACTGCCGAAACCACGTTTGAGTAGTGTTTGATCAAGTGTTTGAGTAGTGTTTGATCGTGTAAGAGTCACATCTTCAAGTCCATCCCTGCATGCATCTCCCTGTAAGTAGCTTTTTCCAGTGTTATACTTATGTGGAAGATAGCTTAACAAATTACAGTGTTAATGCGGTTAAAAATCTTTTACAAAAATTTACAAAACTTGCAAAACAATATTTTTTTAATAATATTTTATTGATCTCAGAATATTTAAATATACAATAATCGTCTTTGGTTCATTTTCCATATTAGATTTCTACAAAAAAAGAATAATTTTTATTATTAAAATTCAATTTTTTTAGCAACTTCTCACTTTCTGTAAGCAGTGGAGTGGTATTTTGTTATCTAGAGGTATAGTTGGTATCAACTGTACCACACATGGTACTGTATGCTTGTTTTTATAGCCTCTCTTCTGTCTGGGTGTGGTGCTAACATATATCCTGACTCATTTGCTATAAATTCGCTACAAAGTATCTATTCGTTATGAATGATGGTGTGCACCTCTTCATGGTGAATGTCTTCCCAGATGGTGGGAGGACTAGGCTAAACATCAACAAATAAATACTAATCCTGCATGTATTAATGCGTGTAATTTTATTTTGCTCAAATACTATATTTTATGCAATATAAACCTTACGATTAATCCTCGCACAAAGGAGAGAAAAATCGTTCATTCATTTTATAACGGAGCTGAAAAGAGATGCAGGAGAAGATGGCGTCATTGTCAATTACACAGTCAGAGCAGTTTGACTATTTTCGGGTCGAAATAGTTTTCTGGTTGCTGATTATTTATATAGTAGTCAGCAAATAGAACAGAGAAGGGGATATTATCGGAAACATTTTTCTTTAGAGGGGAAAGGGTTTTATACATAAATATAAATCCATAAAAAACTACAATGCATCCAATGCAGTTTTTGTTCTTTTTTCATCTACTTTTGAAGTATTTCTTAAATGCTTTTATATTAAGTCGTTTCAAATCTCCACTTAGAGAGCAACTTTTTATTTCTGAAAAAGTTCCCTTTCATATGGTTAGGGGATTCTCCAAATATGGTAAGAATTGAATCTCCATCCATTTGCTTTTTGTATTTGAATTTATTCTCTATTCCTAAGATCCTAGTTAGTCTTAATTTATTTTCTTACGGCTGATTTCTTGCCTAACAATAAATTAAATATTAATTAATTAAATTTCAGTTAAGGTTTCAATTAGTAATTTTAAAAATGATTTTTAAATTAAAATTATTTTGTTAAAATAATGTATACTATGTAAATTAATCGGGTAAACGAGTTGTTGAAAAACCAAACTCGGTAATACATTTGAAAAGTAATACAATTTATGTATACCATACTGAACAGAGCGATAGGGTAATCTTCCATCAGTTGAAGTGTACTGTATATATCATTTTGTTAACTGTATGTTTAAAATTTCAGCCTATCAAAAATAAATAAATAAACAAATAGGCATTAGTCATAACAAACGTTTACCATAATTATTCGCTATTTTACCTAATCTCTGATATTAGTTATTTTAACTCAACCGATTTTTCCTATGGACAGGATGTCCTGTTTTAAATCCAAGTGTCCTAAAAAATGATAACAAGATCTTTTTCAAGGTTTCTCAAGGTTCAAAATCGTGGTGATCGTATGATCTCTGCGATTTTGAACATACAAATGATGTTTGATTCCTAGGTTAGGGATTAAATTTGCGGTTCTACTCGGCAGTGCTGAAAAATGTCAGCATTATCGTTTTCAAAGGTGTCTACTTTGAAAAGAAAGCCTTCGTAGCTCAGTCGGTATAGACGAAGCCCTTTGGCAGGAAACACCTGAGTTCGATTTCGTTCATGACCCTTTTCTGGTCTCTTTCCGCTAAAGATGAGTATTAGGTGGTCTCATACAGAGGTAGAGGGTTTTCACACTGAAACTCGGGTTTTTCGTCCCTCCAAACAGGCATACCGGCCGGTGAACGCATACGGATCTACAGTCATAAAATACATACTTACTCCCTCAATAGGAGAGCTCAACCAGTCCTAAGCGACGGTCGAGGAACGGGAGGAACCTCATAAGAATAAATAAGTAACTTTGAAAAGGAATTCAAATTATTTTCAGATGCATCAAGGCACATATGTCTGTTGACTAATTACTTTGCAGCACATCTCATGTGTAGTTAAATTCTGAAAACAAACTCAACTTTAATCATGAATTTTTGCCTATTTTATGAATGTATTATTAAGTTCATAATAATACGTTCATAATACTTCAAGACGTACTGAAAAACCTAACTAAAGCTTATATATTTGATAAATAATATTCAGCTTTTATGGCATGTACATAAATAGCATATCATGCGAGAGGTTACAACACGAACGAATCAAGATTCAAATCTATTTTTGTTATTTATTTGTATTTTTTGTTTTCCTAATATAACTTTTTTTTCAGTAATAACGTATTGCAAACGTATAGTACACTGCTGGACAAAATAGACAAAATACTTATAAAACGTGGGGTAGCTTGTGCAGTTAGCGAGATGAAGCAGGACCAAATTTGGTATGGTGAAGTGCGATACAATAGAACAACAATGAAATGAGGAGACAGCGAAAAACGTCAGACGTTTTAAGGAAGACATTACACAGAGATGTGTAAGAATTACCGAAAAGATAGAATTATAGAAGTCGACATAATATGCTCAGAAATATGGTCATATCATATAACATAAAATTCACTCTAATGGCTAACAGACCTGATGATGGTTGATCATACCGATATAAAGTGTGTCTATAACATTGTGTGGCAAAAAATGTTGTTCTTCCACCGGTGTACACTTTAGCTAACCAACTCAGCTAGGCATGGCAGTCTTGTACACAATGCGAGTTATGTGCTTCACACACATGCTCGACCAATTATTAGTCTGGTGATTGTGCTGGCCACTGCAGTCGCTGCAGAGCTTCAGTTTCAATTTACTACTCCGCCACTCAGGCTTCATGGGCACTGACAGTGTAACGCATGAAAAGAAAATCTGGGACAACCATAGTCGAAAACAAAGTTGCACTTAGGGTTTGAGGATATGGTTTCGGTACCTCTATCCGTATATATGCTAACTTCTTTAAACAGTCGGTAAGACTGTTCTTACAGATTGTTCAATAAGTTTATCAGAGATAAAAATGAAAAAGCGGATGATTTTTGTTTTCTCTTACTTTCAGTTTGGCTTCTAATGAGAACTTATACGAAAATAGCCTAGGGTTTTAACGGCTGTAAGGCTATTCGAAATCCATATTCAAAAAACCGAACAGAAGGGCCCTATTCATGTCTTTTAACGTAAGAAAATACCTGGATAATTCATACGTAAATTATTTATTTTGGTAAATTTTCGATCACCTTCGAGTTTCATTAGTGCATATTATTTGCTTTCTTAGTTACACTATAATAATCGATATTTGTACTCATTCTGTTTAACAAAATCTTACTGTTTTAGGACCGTTCACATCAATACTCTGAGTATAAGGCCTAGCATTCGTAAAGACTAATCTGTCCGACGCTACAGATGATTGGCTTGATATATAAATGCATTTCATTTCAGCTTCACCGCCTTTTGATGGAGGGGCAAATATTCGAAAAGTGATGGGCATCACAGATTTGGTATAATACTTTTTTTCATTAGGAATGAAAGTAATTACTGCTATTTAATAATCTATTTTAAAACGTTTTCTTCAGAAAGAATGTTTATTTATCATTTCGAAGTATCCCATTTATTGCAAGCATATTAATAAATTATATTACAGAAAATATGTGTTGTAAATTTCGAAGAAATTAAATTACAATACGCATTTGGCAAAGCTTATAAATTTCTAAAGGATGTAGTTAAGAAATTAATCTACAGTTCTTACGGAAAACTAAGCAGAGAGACATTTCAGTATTGAGTACGTCCACCCCCGAACTGCAAGGCAGCTCTCACAACGTCACACCTTGCTTATCTCCAAGTGATTCAGGAGTTCTTAAGCAAACTTTTCCACTCCTCTTTCAGAGCAAACTTAAGATAAGCCCGTGTTTATTTTCTGGAGGGGAATTTCGAGTAGCAATGCATCTCCTCATTGCGTCCCGAAAGTGTTCTACGGGGTTGAGATATGGGGAGCGTATTGGCCACTCGATTCGATTAATATCCTCGATCTCAAGAAGCATATTCACTGATCATGTACGATGTGGTGTAGAACTGTCATCTATAAAAATGAATATTTAGCTTATATTCTCATAGAATAATAGAACATGACGCAATGTCGTTCACCAGTCATATACCCTTTTTCTAGCAATTGTAGCTCAGTGCATCCATTAAGCCTAATGCCTCCCCACAGCATGACCCTATCACCGCCGTATATATTCATTCAAGAATATTCTCGCGATAGTAAACAGTACCATTTTCACCTTTTTTTGGAAACCTTTTTTCCCAGAAAACTAGCAGTAAGTAATAATCCATTAACACCGGTTTTCTGAGCAGACAAATCTGCTAATACTCGCATTTAACAGGCCTAATATATTCTCCTCTGGCTGAATTCATATAAAGCATTCACCTCATACTCTTCAAGTTAGGGTATTTAATTTGAAATGTCTATCATTTTTTCCAAGATGAGGGAGCACAGGCCCTTTGAAGTATTCTACTATTTTAAAATTCAGAATTAAAATTCTAATTTTAATACGTTCTAATATTAGAGGAATATTTCTGCATCGTGATAATACAACAAGACAGGAATGATGAAAGAAGGGGAAAAGGTATTTCTTCACAGTATTTATTTCTATTACAGTTTATTTGTAAGGAATAACTATAATACAAAGAAATTGAAAGTCCCGTGAATGATAAGAACTTGTAAAGTGTCTCTATGAAGAAGAATATGATCGAACTAGGATTTAACAAGCTCGATTTTAGGCGTTTTTATTCTGTTTGAAAAGTGCTCTATTTGTTGTTAGTTAGATTTGAAGTTTCGAGTTCAGCAAGTTGAATAAACCTGGCCAAATTATAACATTCCTTATATAATCCGACATACCTCAGGTAGAATTTTGTCTTGATGAATCTCTGTATTAAGAATAGCTACTGACTGTGAGGGCCGATACAGAATTTGACTTATGGATCTCTGTGATCCCTCTTGATACTAATGGAGGGAAGATGTATGTCTGCAGCAGTTTTGCACTCTAATCGGTGTCTGTCTGTTTGCTTATTTCTTCAAAAAGCAGTGGTGAAGTCAGGAGGCAAAGCCAAGAAAGATAAACCGAGAAAGATCTAAAAATGGAGGCTTGAAATATTTTCACCCGAAACTTTTTTATGCAGTTCATCTTATCACACCTCATCTTATATTCCCTTTCCGTGTTAGGGTCATTGGCCTATAAAGAGAAGTTACCTTGGATTTATACGTGTATATGAACCTAATGCTCTGCTGTCGTATAATGATTCAACGGGAAGTGGGCTAACCTGTCTACTTAATCTGCTGTATCTATTATTTACGTATATTACCATGCCGGATATTTTCCCCTTAAGGAACCCCTACGCGAACTGCTAACGAGCGCTGAACAAACCTTGTATGGTTGGAAAGCTTTTCCTTGACTAAAACTAGAACATTCCTGCCAAAGAGTTTAGTTATTACCACGTGACGTACGAATATTCTTGTTATGTAATTAAACATGCGAATTCACCTTTCTTCAGCAGGGTGGGCTCTCTTTCAGTCACTCCAGCTGTTTCCGATTTATGGGTTTATTCGGAAATGTCATTTCCTCGTTTATTCTGATTTGGATATACGATGAATATTATGTTCATCAAAGTGGTATTACATCTTCTGAAATGCAAAATTTCTTCCCAGTATAAATATGTATATATTTCTATTTTTATTTGGTTTCAATATTAATCCTCACTTATAATTTTCATAAAATTTATCCTATTTATTCTTCGAACTCTAGGGACACATTCCGATATTTCAAAATTTAAGTATGTACCGTAGATTTTTGACTTCCATATTGTCTTGTATTTCGATCTCACGTCTCGTGTTTCGATCTCTAAGTATTTGACTATAATGCATTCATAGAAATTTACTATGAATTACTACGCTTTTGAATTTTGATGGTTTATTTGTTTCTCTCTCTTCTATAGGGTGAAAGGAATTTCAGCACTGAGTCGTTGATAATGCCAGCAATAATTTCAGAGGAATTATTGCTGGCATTATTACAATGCTGCAGTTATTATGATTGCTGGGAAAGTAGATGATATGATTAAAAGTAACATCTAGACTGATGAACACTAGAAATAACTTATAAACCACAAAAATAAATAAATAAAATAAAGATATGAAGTGAGTTAGAAGTGAGTTAGAATAAAGTGAGTTAGAAGAAGTGTCACTTCGAACGTAAAGCGAGTTTAAGTAAAGATAAATTCAGGAAGTGAATTAGAAATATTCGAAGAAAGCCCAAAAGCGATTCGGTTTCATAATCTTACAAATATCGGTTGTACATTGAAATCAGTTACTTATGCCTCCAGTTTCGGTAAGAAATTCGTTAAATTCGGTAAGTAAAAAAAAAGGACTACACGGCTTCGCCAATTCGTATTCAATAATAAAAGGCTATTGTATTTATTTACTTGTAATAATTAATATTTTTATCCTTCTTAAAATTAAACAAAAATTCCTTTTCCAGGAAGTGTATTATATTAAACTATCTTTCAGAAAGCAGAAAAATGAGTACCTACATAAATGTGCTATATTATGAGATAATAAACTATTTCTTCTTAATCTTATTAATGTAATTTTTTGTGCAGTATACACCTTAATGATACGTAGGTTTTAAATCTATAGCGTTTACTACTCTCAGTGGATGAGGATTATTATATATAAACTATAATTCATAAATTAAATGATTTATGAAAGATTTCTTTATTTGCCTTCAATTTTCAATACTAATAGGGATTCTTACTATATTTCTAATATAGACATTTTTTATATTTGAGATCATTACACAAAACCGATTTGCTTATATATACACGTATATGCAATCAATTCAGCTGGCTGAACTGTTCACGTCTCTGTGGTTGTCATCGGTGTATACTAGTAACACTTGTAATTACGTTTTTATACACCCGTACTATCATTTTTGAATAAATTCAAATTTAAGTTAACCACCAGCTTGTTATTTGTATATTTTAATGGTTTAGATATTTCATTTAACTCTTCCGAAATATGCAACTGGGTAATCCTTGCGCATGAAGAATATTCATTATCACTGTGAAAAAAATCACAACCCATTTTCATCACAGTACATATTTAATTCCAGTTCGATAACATTAAAGTTATTTTTCCTGTTGTGCAAGATTCTTTCTCATGATGATTATAATCCAATCAATCAGAAAACTTGTTATAATTAAACAAAGAATATAACGCCAACTTCAGGTTGCCTGATTCGCACTTACAGAGATCCGAGGCAAAACTAGGAAAAACAAGACCATACCATACCATACCATACCATACCATACCATACCATACCATACCATACCATACCATACCATACCATACCATACCATACCATACCATACCATTTCCACGACTTAATTTCATAATTAGGGTTCACACTTTGGTAAGAGACATGCAAAGACATCCGCCAACTATGTGTTATGGAGCGTAATTCATCGCTCCATAACACAGCTTTCCAAAGTTCCATACCACTCTACAAGCTCCTCGTACCACTGAAGACAGCGCTGCATATTAGTTCGGTAACGTGGGTCTTGCATGTGGGTCCTATGATGGAAACCCATGTTGTGAGCTTCGTTCTGAATGCCGAGAAGACAGGTCTCCAATATGGAATTCTATCACAACGCCACTTTCAAACTCCGTCAGTGCCCTATTCCCAGCCGTTTCACCGGACACAGATGCACTGACTTGGGAGTATCATATTCCTCCAAATTATACCGGCTACAAACACGTGACTCGTTACATGGCACGAAGCACCTTGCCTTTGGGAGGGTCTTCGTTGACTTCTTTTCACGGATTGTATTTTCACAGTTGTTCACCGGAATGAGCAGTCATAATTTCCTCAACCTTAGATTTCCTCCTTCCATTTATGGTCTACCTCGCGATGAAAGTAAAGAAAAAAACTCTTCTTCTTCACTGTCGATCGCTTCGCTACTTGAAGTCTTCTCGTATCTTCAAACAAATGTTAAAAAGTTTATTTTTGACTCCAATATGGAATTCTGTACTTATTCTGTAGAATTTTTTTAAAAATGCTTAGCAGGAAAGACTAATGTCGGACCTTGTGAAAACAATAAAAATTTGCACACACCCATATCTCACACTAAAATATCGCTTTAAATTATAGATCCATCTCAAAAAGCCGATTTATATGGTTTTATGAACACTAACAGTATGCTTCCTTATACTCGTTGCTCTCCGGTTTGCCGAGTTGTATGTGTATTACTCGTCCTGCAGCCAATAGGTTGAGCTTTCGAATTCTACAGAGCATGGTAACTCTCTTTATGATTTATTTGATGATCAAAACAACTGCAACCGAAACCGGTTTTAAGGTCATAGAAAGAACATAAAATGATAAAATAATTACTTCCTTCAGTTTTGACATTAGTTAGACAACACATTCTTGTTATTGTTCCCGTATCCTAAAGGAAGCTTTATACTTCTACAACGAAAGAATCCAAGTCAAAGCTCGCTGTTAATGGACCTTTTATAGAATAGCACAGATAACTGGATCTTTAGGTTCAAATAACTTTAAATTCTAAACTTTAAATAATGCATTTTAACCTCAAGAATCACTCGGTACTTACTTAAATTTCAAACTCAATACTGTATAATAGCAGGTTTTAGCACACGTCAGTGGCATCCCAAGAACGAACTGCCGTTGGATATATGCGTAATCACGAACACGAAACGCTCAGCTACCAGGGTTTGAAGTATCATTTTATCAGTTAGATTTGAAGGCAAGAATAACTGGACGTTATGTTCATGTAAGCGAAAATTTCATGTTGAGCTGCCTCGCTTTCAGATATCTAATTTTGCTAGCCAGAATAATAAGGATAAGCTTTAGATGAATTAATCTTTAATTTTTATCCACACTACATAAATTTGACAAGAAAATGGATTGAAAGGTTCATTTGGACTCTAAAAGGTAAGAGGAGATTTACAGACGAGATGGGATGATTTTGAGTACATGAAAGTTACTGCAATTCTATCCAACGTACTCTCAATTAACCTTACCGGCCATTATCGATCAAATACGCATCCTCATACGCTTCGTATCCACCATAAATTTCAATGTAATATCAATGGTATTACAATTTTGATATGCACTTCGCATCCATGATAACCTTGACCGGTAGCGTGGTTAAAACAGTTCAAGTTTAAATAAATACTTGACCTCGAACACTTCTTCTCAAACAGCAATGAGATGGAATTCGGCTCATTTTTGTAGAACGAAGACAGATGCATAACATATAAATTCGGAGCTAACAATAATAATTTGGAAGTTATTTATACTGCATTATAATAAAACACGAAAATGAGATGCGCTAAGGTTGCATTGGAAATAGGAAGTTCAACGAAAGGAAAAAAAACAAATAATCGTACACGATTTTTTAATCACGATTTACATGTGATTACAAAACCCACCCAATTGGAAGTATAATTATGTTTTAATATGATGCATTTCTAAATCAACAGTCCCTCGTTGCACAACTTCATTCACACCAGGAACTCATTCAGTTCCTTTTGTCACGTCGACAAACTTCCCCTGTTAGGAAACATTTTAATGCGTCACGGAACAAGGAACTTGCTTTAAGATCGGACCACTTTTCTGTTACTTGTCCTTGAATGAATATGGTAACCATCGCAACAAAACAGAAAATGAACAGCTACTGTATGACGTCATGTCTTGAAAGTTTAGGGCACACACAAACACACATTTTTTTTATTATCCTGAACAAATTGCAGTCAATCTCAATCGTAGATGTTTTTTTTTTTTTATATTAGAAAACTATAGAAGTAAAACACTTATTCAAAATACTATCATTAAGTTGTGCTTACTGAAATAAATAGCCAAAAGGTTCAGTTCAGCGAAGCAAAATTACACAAGCAAAGAAAGTGGATATTAGTTCCCGCATTATTTCAGAGCCGAATGTAGAAACTATGAAAGTTTCGTAAGTTGACAAAAGAGTTCGCGGGAATTTACTTACGGGAATTTATTCTACGGCAACGCGTGAATGCCGAGGAATGTACTCCCGCAAGCTCTCTATTCACTTACGAAACTTTCATAATTTCTACATTCGGCTTTGAAATAATGCTGGATCTAATATCCACTTTGCTTATGTAATTAAGTTATGCCATTGTCATATTAGTTTCCTTTTGCAACAGTGCTGAAATAAAAACATACATCTACAAATCGAGATCACAGACACGGTTTTCCTTACTACAGTTAGTCCATATCAACATTTCATAGCTGCTAATTCCAACAAAAATAAATGTTTTATGCTTATCATTATAACTCTTAGAATTTAAATGTTCTATTGTTAAAACTTCCAATAGGCCTACTCAGAAAATCTTCAAAATGATTATATTATTTGATGCAACTGATATACTCCGTAAGAATGATTGTTCCGCATTCTGCTCACTCCCTGCGTCCAAAACCACGTAATTTTTTATTTATTATTCCTTAAGAACATCCGTAATGAAATACAACACACGGATTTCACTTAGACCAATTATAGTTGAAGATGGTAGTCTTCAACTATAATTGTGAGGGGATTTCTCTAATGTTGCATTGTGGATACTACGTCCGGGTTTCAGTGACCTTTCCTTTCAAGCATCTTCCGTTTCTCTACTGAAACTCGAAGCCGGAAACGTTTGCGGACTAAGTGACGATAACTGCCCCCACTTATATAAGTGTCTGTTGAAGATTTGCGTCATAACATAACTAACTTGGTTTTCTATTCAACTTAGACGCAAAGAAAAGTCTGATAGAAATGATGCGGTTTGCGGAGCTGTTCCTTGTGCTGCTCACAACGGCTATATCATGGGGCGCCATAACCCGAAGAGTCCTTCTTTATCCTGCAGATGATGGAGTTCGAAGGTCAGAAAGGTGTCGAACCGTTTCAACCGGAGAAGAAGGGGTTTGCGTGAGTGTTTTCAACTGTCCCAATTGGATGCATTACACCGAAGATCGGCCGTGCGATTGGGACGGACTCGTACCTTACTTATGCTGCCCATACACGCTACAGTTGGTCAAGAGAAATGCCAAAAGTATCCGTGAGCTACAAAACATGAAAGTGGATGGTAAGTGTCCTTTTCTTCACTTCATTATTATTATTTTTTAATCTTTATGGACGATTAAAACATGTTTATAAGACCGAATGATACTGATTAGAAGAAATTTAAGATCAGCAGGCTAAACTTGTCCAAAAGTATGCACTGCTGAGGGAAATATATTTTGGTCACTCAAATATTGCACAGATCTTGAAATACACAAGGGGGGGGGGAACTGTTCCAAATGAAAATAGCAAAAGTGATGAATAAATAAGAAAAATGATCTGTGAGTTGCGAGTTCATATATGATGAACAGCCAGTAAACGTATTTGGACAGAATTAGAGAAGAGGATATGTGTGAGGAAAGAGGATTAACTAATGTGATTCTGATGAACAACTATCACTGAAACATTTCTAGAAAAGACATGCAGCAAAAATTGTACTTATGTATCTAAGAGAGTGGAGATAATCTGGAAGTATAGTTGCAGTAAGATATTTTGTTAGGCAACCTGGAAGCATGTTAAAAGATTGTCGGTCGACAGTGGAATAACTATAAAGCTATAAATTCCAAAGGAAGAAATATAATACACGATATCATATGCAAGTGGTGGTATGACGTTGAAATATAACTGAAATATTTCTAGAAAAGACCAGCAAAAATTGTACTCACGTGTCTAAGAGAGTGGAGATAATCTGATTTATTGTAGCTGAACTTTCTTGTTGTGCCTAATACCAGACAGGCTTGGCCTTTCCTCTCAGTGAAGTGGACGCCACTCTATCCCCATGCCAAATTAGTTAACACCACTCAAGTTTTTAATGCCTGTTGGCTGTGGAAAGTAATGAGGCACTGCTAATAGGCTCATGAAGTTGAAGATTTAGACATAGACTTTGGTTGTGAAAGATCAAGAAGACATTCCTATAGTTCGGTTGCATTCTCTACATTGTAGGGGGAAACATCCGTCTCTCAGAACACAGCTGATTTATTCATCTGTAGGTCTGAGGTTTGTCTTGTCTTTTTTCTTAACGAACGATTGGTATTATTAAGTTATTTTTCTAGTCATTTGGTATTTTGTCTGTATTTTCAAACTGTATTTAGAATAGGACATATTTCTTTCGTTAATTGTTTCCCCTCTATTATTTAATACTTCATTCTGTGTCATATTTATTCTAGCTGATTTTCTGTTTGTAAGTTTTTTAAGAGTTGTTCAATATTCTTTCCTTCGTAAACATCATTATTCTTGAATATACGCATAGCTGCCACTGAGTTAGAAACGTCTATGCAGATATACGCAAACGTCACTTACGCTGCGTATATGCAAAACACTTGGCAATAACGTGCATCGCAACGTATTCTAGGCAAGTATTTAAGTGTGCTGTTGGTCAGTAATTGTCAGTAGCGTTGGTCACAACAGGAAAAACAGAGGATGTTTCCGATTTCGATAACATTTTGAAAAAGATTTTGAAAACAGCAGAACTAACTAGTTTCGCAAAAAAAAAAAAAAAAAAAAAAAAAAGGTGAGATATCCTGGGTATAATCAGTCTGAAAATAACCCACATTGCTTTTCTAGGAAGCGTAACGGTGGTCCTAAGATAGTCTGTCAGGTGCGAGATCCCCGTCGTTTGAGAAGGATTGTACGAAACAAACGAAACTTCCTTACGCAGAAGTTGACCGAAGCATTTCATGAAGGCTGTTCCTGACCCAAACTATGCGCAGGGTATGAAAAAGGATCGGTATTGGCAGTCGCATGCCTATATGGAAACCACTGATTTCTGCGAAGAACAGGAAGGTAAGTGTAAAGTACTGTTAGGAACACCGTTACTGGACACAGGAAGACTGGAAAAAGTCGTATGGTCCGACGAGTCATGGTCAGAAGATTACATGCATTTCATTACGTATGATTCATACATTTACATATTTTTTTTTAAAAATTCAATCTTTTTTATTATTAAAATTATGATTACATATTGGGATTACATATTTACAACAGGTTTAATTCTTTTTTTTTTATAACAATGAAATTCGTACAGATTTTCTTTCTTTTCTTTTCTTTTTTTCTGTATAATGTAATAATAATAATAATGCAGCATTTATTCATTTAACAGTGAGTTATATATATCAACAATTTTGATTTTAGTATATTTAAGTTCTGTAACTACAGCACTTAAGTGTGATATATGGAATTTTTCTCTTTTTTTATTGATCATGGATGAGATATAATTTTTCAGCTTTCGTCCTCGAAGCTTAGTTGTTAAACTTATCTGAGGATGACACTAGTTCGTTATTATTTATTGGTTTGGTTGCTGTGTTGGGAAGTAAGTAGGCTGATGCTTAATAGGTTTGATTTCCCTACAGCCATTGATTGAGAAATTTGCTTTTGTTGCTTGGTACAACAGATTCTGATTAAATGGTGTTAAGTACTCAGATAGAAAGATTGGTGTATTGTCCTGTGATGCGTTTAAACCCTTGGCAACTGTTTTTTTTCAGTCTGCTGACGTTTATGAGATTGTCACTTGTGGACTTAATTGTCAGACAAACTATGACTGATGCGGGTCGTGGCAAGCCTTGTTTTTGTTCTTCCTGAGAATGTGATTTATGGTCTGAATATCATTATGCTGTAGGGGATGTCAATTACATGGCCAACTTTAAAACTACGTCTCTGAGATTTTCTGTGGATGAAGTTCCGGATGTGTCTTTCATCAATTTGTGTTGCCTGTCAATCAGTACGTTAATGCTGATTTTAATGTCTTTTACCGTTTGTAAGACTTCTTTGACTGTTGAATTATTATATGTATGTTATTTAACAAACTCTTCATATTCGCTAATTTTTTTTTGTTATTTATTCGTTCTGTTTATCAAAGAGTTCTTGGACAAGATCTACTATTCCCTAAATCTTTTTCTAGTAATAAATTTATGGAATTCAAATTATAAGACTCACCTGTATTTTTTGGTCTGCTCAGTTCATCGTTTGTTTCTGCCTCCGGTGTAATCGGTTGCGCTGTGGGTGGCGGCGTTTCTTTGTTCTCTCTACAGTATAGGCATTTCTATTCCTCTCGTTTGGTATTGGATTTGTGTTGCCATGTTGTTTCTGAAATTCCGGAACATGTAAAGTGAAGATTCCTAAGGCATTTCCTGCAGGTTATATGATATCCTTCGACGATAAATCCTTCAGGCACTTGTTGCACTTCATCACTCACCTTTCTTCCTGTGAGCAACTGTAAAGATGGCGACGTCCTTTGTTCGTTGGTGATCACGGTGAACTCTGTTCAATTTTCAGCACACTCAAAATTTGGATTCCACTTGGCTGATTTCAGTGAATTATATATCCCTGTCTTCAGCGTGACAAGTAGAACTGCTTTATGACACTTTAATTTACAGTAAAAACAGGATTTAGAACCACTTTAAAATTATAAAAAAAAGGGAGCAACGATATCACCGTGCAGCCGTTCATTTGCCTACACAGCGCCCTCTAATGCTAAATTCTACCATTTGTGTGTTAATATTTTTACAACAGTATTTATCTGTGTGACGTCAACATTCAACTTTCCTAAATGAAAGATTTTTTTTATAACTCAAATGCCAATTTTTAACTAGACTTCTGTCACAATTCCTAAGCTGAGAAAGGCAAAACACTCATTTTATTTAAAATTTATTTGTTATTCCTAATAAATAATGCACTCACTCAGTGATTACTCATGTTATATATATATTTCTTTTTTCCTCTCCTGATTTCAGGGTATTTATTTTAACCTATTGAGAAATCTCTGTTAGTTGCTTGGGAAGTAATTCCAAACAACTCAAACTAGGTTAGAGTTGTTAGCACCTACAGAGAGCAGCCATTCGCTGGCTGTAAAGCTAGAGCTGCAAAGTTTCACAGTCAAATTTCTTGAAGTATTGAACTTCAAGAAACTATACCCTAAATATGAAATGATAGACCTCAGCGCTGTATTTCTTTGTCTTTTACATTTATATGTCCTGAGGAGCACACCTGTTATCTAAATACGTACTTGCTAATAGAATCGATTTTTCTTTCATTGCAGCTTGAAGATTTAAAATCGTGATGAGTGATAGAAACTCTGCTTCCGGTTGGACATCTATTTTGTTCCCAAGGAATGTATGCCAGATGAAGAAAGAAAACAGTGGTTGTTAATAAATTGGAGACTGAAATAAAGATCTTGTGAAATTACATATCTGGAAATAAAGAAATGTAATAACAATTTGATCTTATTTTTGTATTCCCCCACCCATCAAAGCACTACATTTGTGGTATTGCAGGAAATATTTAATCCCATCTGAATTCGTGTAAATTAATATTTTTGAGAAAAAATAAAGAGATCTACAAATTCGCGACTTATTCTTTAGATTTCACAAACAATGATATATGAGGGTGGTCGGAAAAGTTCTCGGCCGCGACCATAGCTGGCAAGACTATGGGCAAGATTTTATTTTCAAAGTGGGGACATCTGTCGTACGCATCCGTGTGAAATTGAAAGTCATTCTATCAAGTAGTTTGTTTTATACAGCTGCATGAAACAAAAGTGTTGTTTGTATCTCTTGAAATGGATAAAATGAGTATCGTGCGGTTAGAAAATTCTTTGTAAAAAAAAAGGTTTAACGCCAAAAGAAATTCACTCGAAGTTCATAAAAGTTTATGGGTACTCTTCTCCTTCGTCTTTGACAATTAAGAAATGGGCTGCCGAGTTTAAACGTGGCTCTACCAGCCTTGATGATGATGATGATGATCCATGCGAAGGATGTCCGAAAAGTTTAACAACACCAGAAATCATTGATTCAGTGCACGATATGGTATTGGATAACCGGCAAGTAAAAGAGCATGAAGTTACTGAGACTATCGGCATTTCAAAAGAACGTGTAGGATATATTTTGCATGAAGAATTGCAAATGAGAAAGATTTGCACAAGATGGCTACCGCCAGATCAAAAACGCACTCGCATGAAAATCTGTGACCAGTGCTTGGAGCGTTTTAACAAGAATGAAACTGATTTTGTGCGTCGATTTATTACTATGGATGAGATTCGGATTCTATTACACACCAGAATCCGTGGACAGAGGTTGTTCAGTGGCAAAAAAAAAAAAAAAAAAAAAAAAAAAAAAAAAAAAATCGGTTCCATCAGCAGGAAAGGTCATGGCATCGATGTTTTGGAATGTTAAAGATATTTTGTTTATTAATCATCCTAAATAGGGTGAATGCTCCAACAATAACCGAGGAATATTATTCCGATCTTTTAACCAGACTAGGCGAAAAAATCGTGAGAAAAAACCCAATTTGACGAAGAAAAAAATCATCTTTCATCAGAACAATGCACTTGTCCATAAAAGTGTTTTATCAATGGGAAAATTCAGGGATCTGCAATTGTTGGAGCATCCACCCTATTCTCAGAATTTGGCTCGCTCTGACTTCTATCTCTTCCCAAAACTAATACTCTTCCTCGCTGGTCAGTGTTTTTTTTCGAATCAAGAGGTGATTGCAGCTGCAGAGGGATATTTTGCAGATATTACTGAGAACCACTCCAGGGACGGAATAATGCATTGGAGCATTCATTGTGGGATTAAATATATTAGCCTTGAGGACCATTATGTTCAAAAATAAAAATCATTTTGAAATTATAAATTCGTTTTTTCATTCTTAGGCCGAGAACTGTTCAGACTACCCTCGTATATAACAGATATACTCATTTTTAAATGAAAAAAATCTCTCAATTTTTTCTCGTGTTTTTCATGACACCTTCAGCTATAATTGGTAATAAGTAAAAACAAATAAATGTGAGCTTTTTTGATTTAATTGTTTACAGTGTTACTACTATGGGTGCTGCACCACATTTAAACGGTTGACACAACTATTTTAATCTACTACAACTTCTCTGTTACTCGTCACACTCAGACAAGTCGATATTTAATTTAAATATTAAATCAATTTAAAATAGACTTTTAGTAACTTCAAAAACACCTGAACACAGTTTTATATGAAGGGTAGAAAATATGAACAGCTTTTCTTCAAGTTGAATTCTTGGTTCAGCATGACGAAAACAGAATTACTGGCATATTGAACAGATGGATGAATGTTATTTGTCAAGAAAACTCTAATTCTTGTATTGAATTTGTTTTATTAGTTTCAATAGAAACCATAAAGACGACTTGATATCACTTCATTCTAGATTTGACTAACAAATATGCCGTTTCTTATAAAAACAAATCATGAAACATTTCTAGACTTTTTTTTCAGTCGACTTCCGAGTTATCGAATTTTGTCGTACAAAACCGGGTTTCTATCCTAGATGAAGATTTAATTGTTAACCCTGTAATTTAAATAAAGCATACCGTATAACACACACACACACACACACACACACACACACACACACACACACACACACACACACACACACACACACACACACACACACACACACACACACACACACACACACACACACACACACACACACACACACACACACACACACACACACACACACACACACACACACACACACACACACACACACACACACACACACACACACACACACACACACACACACACACACACACAGACACACAATCAGTAAATACCTGCTGTGATCAGGAATATCGTTCTTTGTGTAAGCATATGACACAACGCACGCTACTGCTACAAGGATGAAAGGCGGAGAAATTTCTAAAACGGCGTGGCTAAATTCGTCAAGGGTGGAATAAATTGCTTCCAGAGAATGAAAATAATTGATTTCTTGGTGAAAATATCCTAATTAATATCTCTTAGTTTAAACAAGGTATACGAAAGTCTCATGTTAGCAATAAATTTATATATAATTAAAAAAACAAACAAACAAACATAGTTTTTCTCAATAATAAATCTGTTTACTCTCTCCCCGATGAAAAAAAAAAACGCCCTGAAAAATGCGGACATTTTCGTAGAAGCTGATAATTAAGGAACTGAATTTTTTTTATGTCAGTAAGTGTTTTTTAATTTTGCAGTAAGTGCTTCATTATGTAGAACGTACTGTACTGTGTAGTGAGAAATATAATAAAGGAATTTCTTTTGCTCAAACAATTCATTAATGCAGAATGCGCTTGTAAACGTTTATTTTAACGATGTCAGTTATCAGATAAACTAAAGTCAGAAAGTCATATTTTAATTAATAAATTCTTGTTATACACTCGGAAAGAAGTCACTGGACACCATATTGTGAGGAACAAACGGCCATAGTTCTCACCTTAGTAAAATGTAGGACCTCTTTTCGCAGCGGTGTACAGCAGTTCTACGGGACATATTTTCCAGAAGCATATGATAGGGATCAATGAGAATTTTGGACCATTCTTCCTCTATGCATGTAATAAGGTCCTGGACTGTTGTTGGGCGAACGTCCCATCAGCTCTAATTCAACTCTGCAATTGACTCCACAGATGTTGAATAGAGTTGAGTTAAGGGCTTTGTGGAGGCCATTCGAGTGTGGTGATGTTCATGTGCACAAACCACGCAGTTATAGCAGCAACCTTATGCCAATGGGCATTGTCTTGTTGAAGAGACACTGGCCAGTTTCTTACAAACGCTAGAAAGTAAGATGGATTTTATCGTCCAGAATGTTCAGATACTTAATGGAATTCACTGTTCATGGCATCATAAACAGAGGTTCGAGGCCAAACGAGTTAAAAACAGAAAAATACTATCACACTGCTACCTCCAAATAATTTCATAGTTGGGTTTACGCACTCTAGTATATCATCACGAGTATCAAGGATTTAGGCCTAGCATGGCCTGTTCCGGCCTTAGAAGTCATTGTTGAATCGTTTAAGAGGACGTCCTGGTTTTCTTTTTCCTAATGGCTTGTACTTTAAGGCTTGTTTTGGTAATCTTTCTGTTTTCATTCTTTGAACGTGTTCCTTCCATTTATGTTTATTTTTTAATTTTTTCTATTACTGGTTCTTGGTTTAATTCTTTCATAATTTCTCCGTTTCTTTTGTGATCAAATAGGGTATACTTTGCAGTTTTTCTCATTACCTTCATTTCTGCTGTTGTTAATCTTTGTTTGTCTTTTTGTTTTATTGTCCAGTTTTCGCTTCCATACATGAAGTCTGGTAGGGCTAAGGTATTGTATACTTTCAGTCCGGTTTGTTTTTGAACTAGGTTTGGTTTAAATATAGAATTAATTACACCTGTTATTTTTAAATGTTTTGCAATTTTTACGTTTATATCTTTTTTCATTTTTATATGTGATCATACATCCTAGGTAGTTAAATGAATTCACCTGTTCTAAGATCTTGTTATCTAATACAAGTTTAGTTCTTGCTAGATCGTGTCCTTTAAAGGCCATAATTGTTGATTTTTCTGTTAATATTATCATACCATAATCGTTGGCTATCTCATTTAGATCTAAAATGACTTTCTGTAAGTTATCTTCAGAATTTATAATTATTATTTGGTCGTCAGCAAAAATGAGGGTGTTTACGTTCACTATAGGAGAAAGTCCTTAATGTATATTTTTATTCCATCATTTTATTATTATTTCATTTAAGTAAATATTAAAAAGAGTATTCATTTTAATATAAACTGACTAAAAATCCGAGAGTTATAACAAATTGAGATTTATTTGAAAACACAACATGTTTAGTCGGGATTGACTTCATCAGTCGTTAAGAACATAGAAAGCTATTAAAAGACATTGAAAAAAACATTAAGACACTCTAAATGTTTTATTCTTAATGACTTAAAAACCGAGATTACTTATAAAGATTTAATAAGATAAATACAACTAGTTTCGGCTTCTAATAGCCTTCATCAGGTATTTTTAAAGGAAGAGAATGGTAATAAACATTGAAGTATCTAAAAACTTGAAAATACAGGTAAAAAATCGCCACACATAATTGATACATAAAAAACGTTGTATTTTTTCAAGTTGTTCTAACAGGCGTGCCATTGTTTATTGCAAGTATGCGTGCAGACTCACGTGAACGCTAATATTGAATAACTGCAGCATGGTTATCTGGGATGTTATATCTCAAATTGTTGTTTAAGTGGACAGGATTCAGAAGGATTTCCCTTGATTCTATAATTTTTCTCTCAAACTCATCATCAGAGCGAAAAATATTTTCTGATCGATCCCAGCAAACGGAGTGGCTTTGTAGATCATCATTAGGATTATTTGAAAAAAGAACATGACTGGATAACGCAGGTGCATGAGATCTTCTGTAAGAGATGTCTCTTTTATGCTCTTCTATACGTTGCTCAACAGATTTGTTAGTTTGTCCGAAATAAGGGATATTGCAATCGCACCATAATTTATATACACCTGGATATTTCAGGTTGTGATGAGGAGGCTTTGGATCGCTGATTAGAGAACGGATTTTTGGAAGGGTGGTGAAGAACGCCTTGATGTTATATTTTTTAAGGACGTTTGCTAATTTGTTAGAGACTGTGCTAATATATGGGATGGAGATGCTGCCTTTAAAATTACTAGTTTCTGTGGTGCACTGTCTAGGAGGATCCAGAAGAAATTTCTTAATCGTTTTTTCAGAGTAACCATTTTGTTTAAAGATAAGAGAGAGTTGATTTATTTCTTTTTGTAGTTCATCTTGTTCATTCAAGAGAGCGCGTGCTCTGTGTCCTAAGGTAGATATAGTTCCAAGTTTTTGTAGTGGAAAATGATGAGAAAGATTATGCAGATATCTATTGGTATGAGTAGGTTTTCTATATATAGAGATTTTTAATCTTTCAGAGCAACGTGTAAGCATGACATCCAGGAAAGGCAAGGAGTTATTATTTTCTAGATCAGCAGTAACTTTTATATTAGGATGTTCGATGTTAAGATGATTAAGAAAGGCTATGAGAGATGTGTGTCCGTGATTCCAAACAATGAAAATATCATCAACATATCTTTTCCAAACTTTCGGTTTAAATGGCTTTCGCTTCAAAATCTTCAAGGAAGATGTTAGCTAGAACTGGGAACAAAGGATTGCCCATTACCAGGCCTAGTTTTTGTTGGTAAATGGAGTTCTGATATTTGAAGTAACCAGAATGAATGCAATGTTTTAATAAAGCAAACATTTTTTTGGATAATTTGTCCTTTAGTAATGTAAGTTCCTCATCTGTAGGAACGTTAGTAAACAAAGATATAATGTCAAAACTTGCTAGAATGTCATTTTCATTGATGGGAATATCTTTTATATGTGAAACAAAATCTGTGGTGTTTTTGATGAAAGATAAAGATTTACTGGAGAAACACTTGAGGTCTTTGCTAGATATTTTGAAAGTTTATATGTAGGAGAATCAATTCCTTCCACAATTGGGCGAAGAGGGATGTTTTCTTTATGAATTTTGGGAACTCCATAGATGCGTGGGATAAGAGGATGTAGAGAGCGTAAAGAGAGGCGAACATTATGAGGAAGTTCACTCGCAGTCTTTAACAAGTTGTTTGTACGATTTTGTAATTCTCTTGTAGGATCTTCCTGAAGAATGGAATATGTCGAACTATCTCCAAGTAATTGAAGCATTTTGTTGTGGTAATCTTCGGAGTTGAGGATGACCGTGGAATTGCCTTTATCAACAGGTAAAATAATAATGTTACTGTTCTGTTTTATATTTTTTAGGGCTTGTCTTTCAGCCAGAGAAATATTATCTGTTGGAGGTTTAGCATTATTTATAATGAAAATCGATTCAAGAAGAAGAAGAAGTTTCGCCAAATGATTAGGAATGAGTGAACTTGCCTTTTCTATTTTTGTAAGGAGAGATTCTTTAGGGATAAAATTTGGTGAGGGAATGAAATTGAGACCTTTGCTAAGAATATCCGTTTCCGCATCCGTTAAAATATGAGAAGATTTGTTCACTACAACGTTTTCAGGATTAATACGGGCTTCACTATGACTAGATCTGTTTTGTATCCTTTGTAGATTATTAAATTTCCGGATAAGAGTAAACTTATTATTGTTTTGTATTCAAGTGGATTGTGCTTCACTGTTAATGATAAAAATAAGTTATCATTATCCATCATTTCTTCAAGTTTTTGAGCTAAAGATCTTTTAGTGGTGAACAAAAAAGCTAAACAACGTTTTGTGTCTGAAATTCTTTCGCTGAGGAGATCCATCTTAGCTTTACGATAAATTCTCCTAGCGTGTTCCGTTGTCCTTAAGTCCTTAAAAAATATAACATCAAGGCGTTCTTCACCACTTCCAAAAATCCGTTCTCTAATCAGCGATCCAAAGCCTCCTCATCACAACCTGAAATATCCAGGTGTATATAAATTATGGTGCGATTGCAATATCCCTTATTTCGGACAAACTAACAAATCTCTTGAGCAACGTATAGAAGAGCATAAAAGAGACATCTCTTACAAAAGATCTCATGCAACTGCGTTATCCAGTCATGTTCTTTTTTCAAATAATCCTAATGATGATCTACAAAGCCACTCCGTTTGCTGAGCTCGATCAGAAAATATTTTTCGCTCTGATGATGAGTTTGAGAGAAAAATTATAGAATCAAGGGAAATCCTTCTGAATCCTGTCCACTTAAACAACAATTTGAGTTATAACATCCCAGATAGCCATGCTGCAGTTATTCAATATTAGCGTTCATGTGAGTCTGCACGCATACTTGCAATAAACAATGGCACGCCTGTTAGAACAACTTGAAAAAATACAACGTTTTTTATGTATCAATTATGTGTGGCGATTTTTTACCTGTATTTTCAAGTTTTTAGATACTTCAATGTTTATTACCATTCTCTTCCTTTAAAAATACCTGATGAAGGCTATTAGAAGCCGAAACTAGTTGTATTTATCTTATTAAATCTTTATAAGTAATCTCGGTTTTTAAGTCATTAAATCTATTTTTAAAAATGTATCACAACAATAGAGTTGAAGCATATATATATATATATATATGCTTCATATATATATATATATATATATATATATATATATATATATATATATATATATATATATATATATATATATATATATATATATATATATATATATATATATATATATATATATATATATATATTTTTTTTTTTTTTTTAATGTGAACATAACAATCTTATTTACAGGATTAACCGGTTTTTGGTTCTCTGCAGTCATGCAGAGAGGTTACATGCTCATATTCTTGTTGAGGTATGTTACATCGAAGTCACTTAAAAGACAAATTACATTTTTTTCTTTTAGATTAAAGCCATTAAGAGTTATTCTAACATGATACTGTATAAGATCATAAAAGTGGAAGAACATAGGAGTTTCTATTGCACAATATTGTCTATTTACATGAGAGTGCCAGCGGATTAATTTTCGGACTGTTAAGCACAACAATCCTTCTTTCTTCCCCCTTTCTTTGGGGGGGGGGGATGGTGTCACTTTTATGCTGGAAAGTGAATTATAATGCGGTCGCCCTGCTCAGCCAGGAGTTGATTCCGTGGATCCAGTCTTGGTGGAAAAGATGTAAGGTGTTGTTTTGCCTGTGGTGGTGGTGATACTAGTGTAGGATCCGACTTCTCACCTTTTGTGGAAAGGCTGCAGTGAGTTGTTCAGTTGCCTCTCTCTGTGAAGTTGCTATGCTGTCTGGTCTTGTATGTCTGAGGTAGAAGTTGTATATTACCGCTTTCGCGGTGATGAAAAGGTAGTTGCAGAATGAATGGTTATTTGACTCCGCATGGACAAGATTGAAATATTCCTCTTCTGTATGAAGACTACCACAGGTGAGAGCTGCCATTTCCCGAGACAAACTGATTAATTGAGTGTTGATTGGGCATTCCAAGTAGATATGCGGGACTGTTCCTAATGGGTAGCAGAACAGGCAGTTATCTGACACATTTGAGTTAAATTTTAGTAATATAGTAGGAGTGGGTAATATATTGTGCCACATTCTCCACTGAATATCTGCGTCAGATTTGATGGCTCTTGTACGATATGGTAGATCCCATTAAAATAGTGTTTGATCAGATGATGCAGGATTTTCCAACAAAGTGTTTTGGTTCGACTGTTGTGTTAGAGTGCTGTAGATCTTGTTGGTGTTGCTGGGTGTAAGTTTCTCCCATGAGTTATTGGTTTTTATCAGAAAGATAGGCGCCAGATCTTCTGAGTTGGGAGGGCTAAGCCCCCTCTTCTGTTATGCTATCGAGCATAGCGGCTTGAAAAGCGGCCTTGACGGTGTTTATCTGCTCAGACTGATTCCCATATTCGAGGTTTTCGAGAGAATTTGGAACGCGCCAGGTGAGGCTTGGAGAAAGAATGTCCCCCAAGATCCTCACGCTCCGCCAGCTCCATGAAGGAAAGAAAAACTCTTTCTGAGTGATCGGGCTTCTTACCATCGTGTTGTGAAAGATGGGTTCCATGAGGATTTCAGGTAGGGATGCTGTCTTCAGTGTGTGTTGGAGGTTTAGCTTCTTCCATCGTCGAAGGGCATCTTTGTAGAAGTTTGTTAAATTTACTGGCACTTGAGCTGTTGTTATTCTTAAGGTTGTGGAGAGAGAGAGACCTCTAGTGGCAGAAGTGAAAATATATTCAGTGGTGCATTTGTGTGATATTTCCTGTTGTATGGTATTCAGGAGAAATCGAGCGCGGAACGTTGTTCTCCTGTTGTCAATGGAGACCAAATTTTGTCCTCCATCTTTGAGAGAAGTACATAGCTTGGAGTAGGAAAGCAAGTTTGTTTTGTTCCATATGAATCGATATATGATTGACTTTATTTGTTTGATGAATTGCTCTGGTGGCGTAAGAATCTTTAGTGTAAGCCAAAGGACACTGGTGGCTATTTGGTTAACAATTATTGCTCTCCCTCTTATGGAAGCAGAGGCTCGTATTGCTGCCCACTTTCCTAGTACTTACTAGAAACGCTTGTTCAGTGCCTCCCAGTTCTTATCCATATAAGAGGGTGTGTTTCCGAGGTAAATCCCCAGGTATTTGTTTCCCTCTGTGGACCAAGTACCAGACATTGGGGAATCCGTTCGATTTTTCCATTTGCCACACCACAGTCCTGTGGTTTTATGTGTGTTTAGTTTCGCTCCTGAGGCTGCCCGATATTGTTGGTATGCCATCTGTATGTTATGGAAGTCCTCTTCTTTGCGGGATATGATTGTAACATCATCAATATATGCTGTCAGGGTTATGGTTTGTTAGGGAAGTTTAGGGAGGCATGCCCTGAGCAGCATGCTGAGTCTACACAAAAAGGGTTCAATGGCAATTGTGTAAAGAGGACCGGAGAGTGGACAGCCTTGTTTAATACCTCTGCTGTATGGTGCAGTTATGGTAAGCCTGTTGTTTATTTTCATGCAAAACTGTGCCTTGGCATACATTGAAGCATAAAAAAAAAAATAAAAAAAAAATAACCGCGACTCTGAAGTGTGCAGATCACGTCTCTAAGGTCGCTCTTGCCTAAAGTTGTATTTTGTGCGGTCGAATACGTCAATCAACATGAAGATTTATACCCACATAATCGTAAGCACCTAATCTATCGCGTTAAAAAATTAGTTTTCTAAATTTGTGAAGCTAGGAAAAGTTATTTTAATTTTTAAATTTTAAAATCTTCTTTGTTCCTGTGCTTATTGTTACAACGGTATGCCTTCGAGTAACGGGAAATTGTGATAGCTTGCGTTTCGCCTTATTAGCCCGAAGCAATGGCCAGTATAAACCACAGCATATCACCACCAGCAGCAGCCGGTCCACACCCGAGCTCAGCAGGAATCGGTCAAAGGTCGCAGAATTCCGATCAAGGAAAAGACGCCAGCCACAGCTCCCGAGAAGGAAAAGACATCAGTCACAGCCTCCCCGGACAACAACAGACAAAGGTCAGTACTCTCTGTCTCTTATGCCAACATTGTAGCTAATACCTCTGCTCGAATTAATACTACTGCAACAACCACCACCGCGCGTACAAACATTCAGCTAGCCAACCGTGTTTCCCGAGACAACGGAATTGTAATTTTCGCCGTTGAAAATACCCCACTGGTAAAATATCTAGAAGCAGTGGTCCAATATGTTCCCGCCAAAAATATAACTCACATTTCAAGAGTTGCCAGAACCGTACAAATGTACTTTAACAACGCATCTTGGTCTGAGACATTAATTGAAAAGGGAATAGACATCGGAGCATGCCACGTGAATGTCTCACCAATCGCAATTTCTCCCACAAAAGTAACAGTGTCAAATGTCCCACCGGAAATAAGCCATCAAATGCTTCGCGGATTACTATCTAAATACAGCACAGTGACAGGTAAAATCCGAACGCTACGTGCCTCTACAAGTAGTTCGCTCACATCAAGAGCTTTAGAAGACAGGCTCTAATGCACTTTGGCAACAATACAATCGGCTCCATACCCAAAATAATCAACACAGAAATAGACGGAGTACCCTACACCTTTTATATTACTGTTGCTGCTCAGTGCTTTTAATGCCACGAAGAAGGCCATGTAACGAAATTATGCCCGTATATATTCAGAAATGAGAAACCGGTTAACAATACTACCAACCCTAGCGGATCAGAGAACCAGAAGCAGCAAGCAGTCAACCCCAAAAAACAGAGCATCCCTAACAAACAACAAAGATCTCAAGGAAACAGCTCTCAGCCGAGTACCGGGGAAACAAAATCAAGTGGTAGCACTAACGAAATCCACCTTTCGGAAGAACCTCCACCAACATCGAGTAAAAGCAATCCTAGAGAAGAGGAAATAGAACACAGACAACTAACTCTGAAAAAGATAAAAATAACGAAGAGCAACAAGAAACAAAAACGGAAAAACAGACAAAGACACACCAGCGCAGCTGCAGCAGGGAACCTTTGCCTCCAAGCATTCTGGAACCCTCCCAACAGCCTGAAGAGGGGGATGAAGAGATCGAGCTTCTTGAGTCCTCAGATGATGAAGAGGAAACTGGAAATGCAGGTCTTCCTCACACTGAAGGCCCACTTACGAATGAGCAGCTTCAGAGCTTTCTTAAAAAGGTTCGAGGCTCTTCATAAAAACTGCTGACAGCCTATGACTACGCCACTGACATCAGTGGCCTTATCACACAGCTGGAAGAATTAAGAACTATTCTGGCAAGAAAAAGAGGGAGAAAAACCACCAATCTCAGGAAAAGGATATACTACCTGATAAATGGGCTTGAATCCCAGCGGCAGCGTAACTATCCGTAAAGGAAGTGAAGATTACCGCACCAAATAAAACTAAACCATAAAATAATGAGCACCTCAGTAAACCTTCTCTCACTAAAGGCTAGAGAATGTCACACCACTGCGAAACAGGCTGGTCCTACAGCATATCCTTGCCCACCGGCCAGAAATAGTTATGCTGCAGGAAACTAATTTCCATTGCAACAGCAAAGCTTCATATCAACACTGGAAGAACTGGCCTTATACCATGCACCACTGTCCGGCCATACAACTTCATGAATCTGGAGTAAACACTGGAATTCACCAAAATAGCGCTCTAAAAGTAGAAATAATTGATACCTTTCCTGGGTGTGCAATATATGCACTCATTACAACTCAGACAGGAAAGAAAATATATATCATTAACATATACATCCTGCAAAATGAACAGCTTGCAGTGCAGGTACTAGAGTTTGTGCAAAACCACCTCAGCAAGGTGAATGACGACATCATACTTGCAGGGGATTTCAACTGCACTCTGGATCCTGCAATGGACAGACAGCAATGCCAAGAACATCGACACGCACTAGCTCAGCTTCTCCAGGATGTAATAAATGACCTCGAGCTGACTGACACCTACAGACACTTGCACCCACATGAGAAAGTATTCTCCTGGAGAGCCAAAGGTGGTCCTACAAGTGTCCTATACCAGGCACGACTCGACAGATACTACACTTCGATGCACACAATACCCTACATCAGGAGAAACAATTACCATTCATCTCATGCATCAGACCATGATTCCATCCTTCTTAGCATTTGCATTCCTGGACACACCAGACACAAAGGAGGAGCATACTGGATTTTTAACAACAGCCTACTAAAGTATACAGAATATCTCAGAACCTCCAAAATCTATATCGAATCTCTCATTAGAGATATACCTACTTCACAATCAATTTCCGAGTGGTGGTCACCTTTTAAATCCAAAGTTAGGGTATTCACCCAAAAATATAGTCACAGAAGAAATTTGAATAAGCATTCAGCCCTTAAAAATTTGCAACAACAACAGCAATTGCATCATCCAGAATCTGAGGAATACCAATACCTAGAAGTCACCATACGCTCACACTTAGAGCACTCTGCAAGAGAAGCACTAATAAGAGCACGACGCAAACATATCAACTTCGCAGATGCCCCCACAAAGTATTTCTTCTCACTAGAAAAACGCCAACAAGAGTGCACCACCATATCTGCTATTAAAACAGATAATGGAAACATCATAGAAAATCATGACGAAATCCTCTTACATACCTTACAGTACTACTAAAATTTGTACCAAGCCAATTCAACATCAATGGAGGCTATGAATATAATTCTCTCCGATGTGAAAAGACTCTCACCAATAACAAGGAGTAACACAGAACTCCCCATCACGTTACACGATCTGAAAACTGCCTGCACCTCCTCACCTAAAGATAAATCTCCTGGCATAGACGGGCTCACCACTGAATTTTACGAGTATATCTGGGAACAGCTTGGACCTATCCTCTACAGAGTTTTTGTCGACGCGAATACCAATGGCTTCCCACTCAATATGACAACATCAGTTATTAAACTCATTCCAAAGAAAGGAGACGCGACGAAACTAGGAAACTGCAGACCCATCTCTATCACAAACACCGACTGCAAAATTATATCCAAAGCCATTGCCAACAAACTTAAACCCGCTCTGAGCGAAATTATAAATAGGCATCAGAGCTATTCCATCCCTGGAAGATCAATCCACGAAAACTTACACCTCATAAGGGATCTCATAAGCATAGCAAACAACAACAATGAAACAATGGGTCTTGTAACACTAGACCAAGAAAAACCGTTCGACTGCGTTGAACACCTGTACCTCTTCAACTGCTTGAAAGCATTTGGCTTTGGTTCAGGAATCATTCACTCTATTAAGATGTTGTATGCCAAGGCACAGTTTTGCATGAAAATAAACAACAGGCTTACCATAACTGCACCATACAGCAGAGGTATTAAACAAGGCTGTCCACTTTACACAATTGCCATTGAACCCTTTTTGTGTAGACTCAGCATGCTGCTCAGGGCATGCCTCCCTAAACTTCCCTAACAAACCATAACCCTGACAGCATATACTGATGATGTTACAATCATAACCCGCAAAGAAGAGGACTTCCATAACATACAGATGGCATACCAACAATATCAAGCAGCCATAGGAGCGAAACTAAACACACATAAAACCACAGGACTGTGGTGTGGCAAATGGAAAAACCGAACCGATTCCCCAATGTCTGGTACCTGGTCCACAGAGGGAAACAAATACCTGGGGATTTACCTTGGAAACACACCCTCTTATGTGGATAAGAACTGTGAAACACTAAAAAAGTGTTTCAAGCAAGTTCTCGGAAAGTGGGCAGCAATACGAGCCTCTGCCTCCACAAGAGGGAGAACAATAATCGTTAACCAAATAGCCACCAGTGTCCTTTGGCATACACTAAAGATTCTTATGCCACCAGTGCAATTCATCAAACAAATAAAGTCAACCATATATCGATTCATATGGAACAAACTGGCTTTCCTACTCCAAGCTATGAACTTCTCTCAAAGATGGAAGACAAAATTTGGTCTCCATTGACAACAACAGGATAACAACGTTCCGCGCTCGATTTCTCATTAATGCCCTACAACAGGAAATATCACACAAATGCACCACTGAGTATATTTTCACTTCTGCCACTAGAGGTCTCTCTCTCTCCACCACCTTAAGAATGACAACAGCTCAAGTGCCTGTAAATTTAACAAACTTCTACAAAGATGCCCTTCGACGATGGAAGAAGCTAAACCTCCAGCACACAGTGAAGACAGCATCCCTACCTGAAATCCTCATGGAACCCATCTTTCACAACACGATGGTAAGAAGCCCGATCACTCAGAAAGAATTTTTCTTTCCTGCATGGAGCTGGCGAAGCGTGAGGATCTTGGGGGACATTCTTTCTCCAAGCCTCACCTGGCGCGTTCCAAATTCTCTCGAAAACCTCGAATATGGGAATCAGTCTGAGCAGATAGACACCGTAAAGGCCGCTTTTCAAGCCGCTATGCCTGATAGCATAACAGAAGTGGGGCTTAGCCCTCCAAACTCAGAAGTTTTGTCATCTTTCTGATAAAAACCAATAACTCATGGGAGAAACTTACACCCAGCAACACCAACAAGATCTACAGCACTCTAACACAACAGTCGAACCAAAGCACTTTGTTGGAAAATCCTGCATCATCTGATCAAACATTATTTCAATGCGATATACCATATCGCACAAGAGCCATCAAACCTGACGCAGATATTCAGTGGAGAATGTGGCACAATATATTACCCACTCCTACTATATTACGAAAATTTAACTCAAACGTGTCAGATAACTGCCTGTTCTGCTACCAATTAGGAATGGTCCGGCATATCTACTTGGAATGCCCAGTCAAGATTAAATTAATCAGTTTGACTCGGGAAACGGCAGCTCTTACCTATGGTAGTCTTCATACAGAAGAGGAATATTTCAATCTTGTCCATGTGGAGTTAAATAACCATTCATTCTGCAATTACCTTTTCATCACCGCGAAAGCGGTAATTTATAACTTCTACCTCAGACATACAAGACCAGACAGCACAGCAACTTCACAGAGAGAGGCAACTGACCAACTCACTGCAGCCTTCCAACAAAAGGTGAGAAGTCGGATCCTACACGAGCATCACCACCATAGGCAAAACTACACCTTAGAACTTTTCCACCAAGAATGGAATCCACGGAATCAACTCCTGGCTGAGCAGGGCGACTGCATTATAATCCACTTTCCAGCATAGAAGTGACACCTTTATCCCTCCCCAAAGAAAGGGGGAAGAAAGAAGGATTGTTGTGCTTAACAGTGCGAAAATTAATCAGCTGGCACTCTCATATAAATAGATAATATTGTGCAATAGTAACTTCTATGTTCTTCCACATTTATAAGAACATGTTAAAATAACTCTTAATGGCTTTAATTTAATTAAAAAAATGTAATTAGCCTTATAAGTGACTTCGATGTAACATAACTCAACAAGAGTATGAGCATACATCTATATATATATATATATATATATATACTGTATATAGATGTATATCTATATATATCTATATATATATATACAGGGTGTTCGGGATAAATTTGACATATTTATAATTAATTATATTTTTCCGTAAGTTACATGTATTAACACACACTTCTCTTCATTTAAAAGTTTGGACCCTTCTTCATTCATATACAAGATGTCAGAAAGGATGGATAGCTGGAACCCACCTGAATCATGGAAGAGAATAACTTGTATCATGATGATTCGTGCCCGCCATCAAAATAAGGATATTACGACTGCTGCCCAATGCTCCCTGAATACAGTAAAAACAATCAGGCATGAACTAGAGACTTGCAATGGTGACTACGAGGATGTAGCAAGAAGAAAGATCCCTAGCAGACGATCTGATTGCGTTCGTACAGCAGAATTCCTCGCAAATCTGCAGGAACAGGTGTTGAAGAACCCTGGCATTGGAATTCGGGCTTTGTTCGTGGAGTTGCTAACTGTAGTCAAGCCCTGGATAACAAGGGTAGCCAATGGTAGGCCGTATGTATGGCAGCAGGATTCGGCCCCTTGCCACACCTCTGGGAAAAGTCAAAAATGGTTGTCTGAAAATTTCTACGACTTCACCAGTCCAAATGTTTGGCCTCCAAACTCCCCAGACCTTAACCCCATGGATTATATTGTATGGGGCGCAGTTGAAAAAGACACCAATCGCACTTCCAGTAATACAAAAGCCCAGTTAATGGATAAAATTAAAACATTTTTTGCGGCCCTTCCCAGGGAGACTGTAGCATCAGCTTGTTCGAGGTTCCGAAGCAGAATTGAAGCTGTGATCGATGCTAATGGTGGTTATTTTGAGTAAATCTTGTTGATAGTATTGTAATTAACTCTGCCTGTAATGTTTTTTTGTCAATTCATTAAATTTAATAGATACAAAGAAGATTTTCTTTTTCCTTACGAAACTGTCAAATTTATCCCGAACACCCTGTATATATACTGTATATATATGATGATGATGATGATGATAATGATAGCCTATTTTTCTACCCACTGCAGGGTGAAAGCCTCTGCCATTGAGGGAGGGTTTGGGTCAATTATTCTACTACATATTGGGAGAATGTATCTATACTTGAGTGAATAAATGTATGAAGGTGGAAGACAATCACAAATATCCATGTCTATGCGGGATTCGAATCCACAGCCTCTTGGCTGGAAAGCGGATACGCTAACCCCTCGGCCAATCAGACCAGCACGCACGCACTCACGTCTCCCTCCCCCCGACACACATAGATATTCAATCCTGTTCTTAGGGTTCCAGATAACAGTACTTTATTTTCTTGATCTTCATTTACAAAACTATGTATATAATGCTCAGATGATTTAAGGTTCAAGATCTTCTTTAATCAATGCCTTAATCATTGATATCCTTGTTATTATCAAGGAGGGTGAGGATAAGCTAGTAAGTTGCCATCGAAATGCAATTCTGTCTCATTTCCCTGAAGAAAGAACATGCTTCACTCTCCCTAATGTTTTTCAATATTCTGTTCACAGACAAAGATCAGTTCTCTTCTTCAGTTGACAATCACACACTTGGCCTCTCTAGGCACAACCACATTATGCTCTTCAACCTCCAAAAATCATGGTGTTCTTTATTCTTCCAAATAGTACTTCTATATAATAATAAGTCTAAAATCTTCTCGACCTTAGAATATTGTTCTCACATTTGAGGTAGTGAACCTAAATCCTCCCTCAGAATGTTTGTTTATATTGTGAAGGCAGTTATTCGCTTAACAGACGATCCACCTTAAAGCCGACTCCATTTGTAGTATAGACGCTTTGTGATACATGGACACTGCTCCACTGAACTGGTCAATACAATTTTTGTACCTTCTTTAAATCGTATACAAGAAGAGCAGATATTAGTTATCACCTCTTTACAGTTCTTTAATGCTTAATCGCACCCTACGAATAATGGATTTAGAAGAACCGCTATTACTACTATGACGATATCTTTGTTGTTTTTTTTTCAAATCCTTCTTATTCCTTCCCTCCTCTTTTACCTTGCAGCGTCGAGGATTTTTCTACAAATAACCGCTACCACATCGAGGATAAGGTGGCCTGTTTTGGGGGACGAAAAACTCGAGTTCCCTGGTTAAAAAACCTTACTTCCATATTAGACCGGCTAACTCACCTTTAGTCAAAATAGACAGGATAAAGGTTCCTCACGTCACTGACGGGAATCGAATTCAGGTCTTTCCGACTAAAGGGCTTCGACTATGCTGACTGAACTACAAAGGCTCTTTTTTAAATCTTAAGGTATAGTATTCGAGATTTTAGAGTGCTTACAATTGATTTGTTTGACAAGAACTGGGAATTATACATTTCCATGACCGATTTTTATAGACTTCTTTTTCGTAAGTGAGGAAAAAGGAGTGTATAATGTATCATTGAGGACACTATATATGGCATTTGTCTGTTTTTCCGGATAAAAATTAGTGAAGGATTACTGATGTAGATTTGAAATAGTAAGTCAAAGGATTATATTTGGAGAAAAGTTTCATTTAAGATTAGAAGAAATAAATAATTAACGAAACATTGAAATTTAGTCAAATGAAAAAGTTGTTAATTTTAATTTTGCCACAGCTAAGAAAATTAATCCCCACGCCACCTATGCTTCTGAGAGAGATTGCTGATAAGTGAAACGATTGCATCAAACGTGAATCATAATGTTCTACTCTTTGTTTTATATATTTATGTGTTTGCCCACTTGAAAAGCTGTCTGGTTTCCTATTAAAAAACTTAAATGACAGGATTTCTTTAAGTGCCTTGTACGGAGCGCATGTTATTAGTCTCATTTTCAGAAAAGCACGCTGAGCAGCACGTTTAAAATGCGATCTCTCTCTCTCCAAGGTGTATCAGGAAATGACATCTTTTTCCTGCTGTGTTTGGTGAGTCATTAAAGCTTCTTGAGAATCTAAGGTGATCGAACTTTGAGTTTTGACTTAACGATTGCTAATTAAACGATGTTGTATAAATAAATTTGAACTAAGTCTTCCGGAATTCTCGAGTATTTTGATAAACGCGTGTTGGTATTCTTTTGTATGTTTTAGTTTCTCTTATGAATACAACCTGTGGTGTGGCACATGAGCAACGTTCTTCGAAAACATTTCTGCAATTCTCATAACGGCATATGGTACAATTTATCTGAAGAATTAATTTATGTTACAACCAAATCTGTAGTCATTCTAAATTTCAGATTAGAGCTAAGTTAGTTTACACTAACTGGGATTTAATTATATAAAGTTAATTAAATTAATGCTGTTTTGCTTCTTATCATGATAACAAACAACAAATCTATAGGAGATCTTAGCATCACATGGAAAATTCCTCCTCCTCCTCTTCCTCTTCTTCTTTTCTAAATAGTTCATATTTTCAACCAGCAGTTTCTGTGAAAAAGTAAACTAATAAAGCAAAAAAGAGGTGAAAGCGCTTAATTTTTGAGTGCAGCACAATCTTTCGGTTATGTTAAAATCACTTGTGTACTATTAACAAACATATTGCTATTTATTTATTTATTTACTTAATACATATGCACATTATTACTTAATGCCAGCATTAAACATTATAAGCTATATTGTACTTCAGACAGCTATTAAAATTTAATGGAGAAATACTAAGTCTTTGAGTCATCTCTTTTTGTTTCCCTTCGATGATTTCATTATTCCTGTTATTGACACAATCAATTCAAAGAAGCATGGCTTCTGAAAGGCATGCTCAACTTTCTGCTTAGCGCACTCGCATAATGGGTTTTTATCAGAATTATTGTATGAATATACAATGATTTCTGAATGAATTCTCTCAGCATAAACGTATCATGGCTGGATGAATGAAGAAGATATAAACTTTTTTCATCAAAAAAGTAGTGTCCCCTTGTACTACGTTATTGAGACGTACAAAATGAAATGCAAGAATTCGCTTTTCTCGTTCTACTTTTTTTCTACCTGTTCTAGTTTTTTCTACTTGTTCTACTTTTATGATGTATTCGAAGCTCACATACGTATGGTGGCAATATATATTATTCACTAGTTTTAAAAAGTTCTGTGTTCCTTCAGTTGGTATAGTCAGGAGCTCTGTAGTACAGATATAATGATTGCCATCTATTCCTTTGCTTACAGTGTGCTCGCGTTAATTAACAAGATTTATATGGTTGGAGAAGATGCTGCTTTGTTTTTGACATCCTCCAAATTTGAGGCTGAATACGACTACATTATAGGTAAGTACATTTTTGTACTTCGTTTTTCATTGCCAATTTCTCTAGCACGTATTTTACCATTAGGGATGTGCGCAGCTAAAGAGGATTTTTATTCTTTATTTATCTCATAACAGATAGAAATATTGATTTCTAAATAACTTCTAAAAAATAACAGTTAAAAAATGCGAGTCCTTCGGTTAAATCATGCCTTTTAGTTAAAAGGAGATTTTAACGTTAAAAGGAGATTTTGGTTAAAAGGGTTAGACCAACTAACTCTTTCTACTGAAAGGGGTAGTTGGTCTCATATGGAGGTAGAACAGTTTTTCTTCTTCCAAAACTCATACTTTCCTCAGAGGAAATAATCCAGAAATCTATTCTGTGGAAACACGGGTTAATAATAATAATCAAATTCTCCTTCATATGATCAAATGCATTATAAACAGAAGCTATTTTGCTATTTGAAGCACATTCCGATATCTGAGAAATATCACCATCTGTTCAAGTGTGTCAGTTTAAAAAAAATTAAATATCAGTCCTCAATATTAACTTATGCCTGCACTCAGTTTCTTTGCATACAGTAAAAATGTTCTAACAATAATTCTGATTATCTGAGCCTACATTTGTTTAATTTAAGCTTTATGACAATAAGTATATGAAAATCATACACTAGTAACGAAGCACTAGTGAACGATTTTATTATAGAATTTTTCTGATATGTTTTCTGCTTACCTTCAAGAATAATAATAAGTAATTTTATTTAAGAACTAAAATTATTTCAAAGAAATATGTATGTTTTGCGCTTCTTTCTTATTTCCTTAAAATATTACTCAAATCAGAAGCAGATCTAAGTAAATAAAATCCTACAGTATACGGTGGCAATGTATATCATAGTTTGCAATGGTGACTTTGAATGTACTAATGCTGTTTGTCACAAATATCTGGCATCAAGAGTGAAATAATGTTGGTTAAAGAGCTAAACAGTGCTAATTTTACTTCGGAAAGTCTTACTTATTCAGACTATCTCATAAATAAATTTCTAAAGAAAGTAGAATATTAATCAGAAATAAGTTTAGAAATAGGAAAAAAACTTACCCAAGAGTATATTGCGAAATACATTTTTAACGATAATTTCACGATAATTGGTATTTCGCAATACTTTGTTCATCTATTTCATGCAATGATTAGAGTAATACGTTTGGATAATATGGTCTATTTTCTAGTTTTTTTACGTTATCTTACGTAAGATAACGTAATATAAATATATATAGGAGGGAATGTAAATTTAGAAAGTTTTTTACCTTGGGTATAATATATGTTAAAGGTACCAAGCTATTTTAAACCTGGTCCATTTTCCAAGTAAGCAAACAGAGAAGTAAGTCAAGTTTGCGCCTGCAAGTAGTGCAAGTCTAGGCAACTTGCGGTGAAGGTGGAATAAGCTCTGATCACTATTCTTAATATTTACCCTTAATGCAAAGCCTATCTCCTTTAGGAGATGTATGATGGTATGAATTAAAGGCAAGGAGGCCACTACCCAGACCGGTTTCGACCCCTCATTGAGACCACATATTTGATGAGATCTCAATAAAGGTCGAAACCAGTCTGGGTAGTGGCTCCTTGCCTTCAATGCATAGCATCATACATCTCCTCAAGTAAATGTGCTTTTCATTAAGGGTAAATATTAAGAATAGTGATCAGAGCTTATTCCACCTTTACCGCGAGTTGCCTAGACTTGCACTACTTTGCGGGTCACCCAGACTTGCATTACTTGCAGGCGCAAACTTGACTTACTTATGTGTTTGCTTACTTGGGAAATGAATTAAAACCAGGTTTAAAATAGCTTGGTATCTTTAACGGAATGTAAATTTCTTCTCACATAACAAGTTCCAAATAATAACGCTTTTATTTTACTACTTTGATAAATCATGATTTAAATACATTTAAAAAGCATGCTGCACACTCTCTTTTATACATTTTTGAAGAAAGATACGTAAGAGAAACTAAATCTGAAAGATGACCATTGTAATCCTATGGATGGCAGTGAATAGCCGTGAACTACAAACCTATTTAAATGGTTATTATAATTACGGCTATTTTGCCTGCTTCAGTTTAGGAGTGCCCCTGTTTAACTGTCATTGGCTATTTACTCACGGATTCTTAGGGCATTGTAGATGTAAGTTTACCAAAAAGTATATGTAGCATAAGGAAGAGAAATTTACACATACCTTTTTCTGGGTGTTGCAGCTTTTCTTCTTTATGCGATGTCCGAAAACTATTGAGTGTGTGGAGGGGGGATAGGCAATTTCCGTGAGTAAATAGCCAATGATATTTAAACAGGGGCATTCCTAAACTGAAGCAGGCAAAATAGCCGTAATTATAATAGTTTATTAAGAGGAGTAACATGGGAGTTTTCCCAGAAATAATATACACTATTTAAATGGTGTTACCAAGCACACAGTGAACACATCTCCTTCCAAATGGAAATCTCATTATAATTGATATCAACATACATTAGCGTCAGTTTATATCAATATACCTTACTTCCTCACCCAAGAACACTTCGCTTCATATGTGTCCACATGAATGTTATATTCACGTGATGGTGAATATTACATCCATCATTACAGAGCTTACTCTGTAATGATGGATGTAACAATCAGAAACTAACAAAATTATACATCATAATATTAACCTATGAATCTTTCACAAAGTCGTAGATATATATCTATTTCACTACGTCTGTGTTCCTCAAGACGTAGTGAAACAGATTTATCTGTCTGACCTTATTTTGGTCAGACAGATAAATCTGTTTCACTACGTCTGACCTTATTTTGGTCAGACCTTATTTTGTCTGACCTTACTTTGTCTGACCTTATTTTGGTCAGACAGATAAATCCAGGTGTTTATAAAGTTGTGTGCAACTGTGGACGACCTTATTTTGGTCAGACAGATAAATTTATTTCACTACGTCTTGAAGAACACAGACGTGACATCTCCTACAGAAGAACCCGAGCGAGCGCCCTTTATAGTCATGTTCTTTTCTCCGCAAACTCTCACCTAGAAGAACGTCAACACCAAATTGATTGGGACAGCACGACCAATTGATATATGTGCAATGCGAATTTGAAAGACGCATTGTAGAATCAAAAGAAATAGTTCTGGACCATTCACACATGAACAACAATCTGAGCTACAGTTTACCTGATTCCCATAGCGCAGTAATCCAGTACTGGCGCCCTAAAATCAGCTGACACTCACATTCAACTCATGCTAACAGTAGCACGCGGTCACTATTTCAAATATGACTGTTGCTATTCTTCTTCTTTTTATTAAGCTGAAAAATCCATGTTTTTTACCTTGTTAGTTTTATAAGTTTTGTATTATTTCTTACTCACCTGAAGAAGTCGGGACACCGATGAAACTAGTCGTGATTCATAAAAGTTTTTTTGTGTTATATTCCTCGGGTTCTAGTCAGTACAAATATTAATTTTCTAAATATATATATATATATTTAGAAAATTTTCTAATTATATATATATATATATAAGTAAACAAACAGACAAATAAATCAAGTTTGTGCCTGATTTATGGGTCATTTACAAAATGACCGGGTCTGAATGACCCGTAAAGTAGTACAAGTCTAAATGACCCGTAAAGTAGTACAAGTCTAGGCAACTCGTGGTAAAGGTGGAATAAGCTCTGACAACTATTCTTAATATGTACCCTTAATGCAAAGCCCATCTCCTTTAGGAGATGTATGATGCTATGCATTCAAGGCAATACTTATAAGCTCTGTATTACTTAACCATAGTATTTCTAAGCCTGGCTCCCACTGATGAGACCTCAATAAAGGTCGAAACTGGTCTGGGTAGTGGCCCCCTTGCCTTTAGCGCATAGCATCATACATCTCCTAAAGGAGATGGACTTTGCATTAAGGGTAAATATTAAGAATAATGATCAGAGCTTATTCCACCTTTACCATGAAGTGCCTAGACTTGTACTACTTTGCGGGTCACTTAGACTTGTTCTACTTTACGGGTCATTTAGACTTGCACTACGTGCAAGCGGAAACTTGACTTATTTGTTTGTTTGCTTACTTGGGAAAACGGAGTAAAACCAGGTTTAAAATAGCTTGGAATCTTTAACATATATATTATACCCAAGGAAAAATCTTCCTACATCTCTCTCTCATCCTGAGATTTTTATTTAATAAGGTCAAAGCACCTTATGGTAACTTGTTTTGGTAAAATACTTATAAACTCTATATTACTTAACTTTAGTATTTCTAAGCCTGGCTTCCACTGATGAGATTTCAATTAAGGTCGAAACCGGTCTGGGTAGTGGCCTCCTTGCCTTTAATTCATACCATCATACATCTCCTAAAGGAGATAGGCTTTGCATTGAGGGTAAATATTAAGAACAGTGATCAGAGCTTATTCCACCTATATATATATATATATATATATATATATATATATATATATATATATATATATATATATATATATATATATATATATATATATATATATATATATATATATATATATGATAATAGGATGAATTCTGGAACCTGCTAGATGAAGTAATGAGGGAACTGGAAGAAAACGCTTTTGGTCATTGTCGGAGGAGGCTTGAACGAATCTGTAGGGTGACAAAATAAGGACTGTGAAAGGGTTCATGGTGGCCATGGGATGGAAGTGATGAACCAGGAAGGAGAGAGGATTTTGTGGACTTTGCAGTAGCGTTTGATCTGGCAATTGTGAACTCCTTATTCTGTAAGAGGGAAGATCATTTGATAACATTCAGAAGTGGCTACAATAGTTCACATATTGACTACATTTTGACTACAAGAAAACATCTTTAGGCAGTAACAAATTGTAAGGTAATCCCAACAGATCAGGTGGCGCAGCAAATCGGCTGCTGTGCTCGGACTTTAAAATAAAGTCGAAGATAGGAACCTTTGGAAGCCATGAGAGGAAGAAAATTAAGTGGTTTCGCTTAAAAGTAGAGGGTGAGAGGAACCGTTTTAGGGAGAAGGTGTTAAAGAGGATTTTGGATGGACTAGAAAGTATACAAGCTGGTGGAGACAGAATTCCAGAGTAATTATAAGCTGTGCAATTGAGGTGCTTGGTGAAACAGAAGTGGGACGAATCAAGACTGGAAGAGGAGTAGAGAGAAAAAGCGAGAAGCCAAAAGAGTTGTTGCACAGGCGAAGGCCATGGCATATCAAGACCTTCATGATCAAGTAGAAACAAAGGAAGGACAGAGAAATATTTATCGTTCGGCAAAACGTAGAAATAAAGCATCAAATGACATCGTACTTGTGAGGCAGATCAAAGACTCTGGAGGAAGGGTATTAAGGTAGAATGCGGATATAAGAAACAGATGGAGAATATACTTTGAAGGGCTTTTGAATGAAGAAAATTCAAGGACTCACAGAGAAGATAGGGAGCTAATGAGGGGATGCGGCAGAACATTAGTAGAGTGGAAGTGAAGGGAGCCGTAAAGACGATGAAGAATGGAAAATCGGTAGGCCCTGAATCCCAGTGGAGGCATGGAAGGCACTAGAGGAAGAGGGAATTGAACTGCTGTGATACTGATGGAGGTAGCAGAGATGAGAATGCTTAGGTGGATGTGCGGTGTGATCAGAAAGGATCGTCTCAGAAATGATTATGTAAGGGGGAACGGTGAAAGTTACGAACTTAGGAGCAAAGATACAGGAGGCAAAGTTGAGATGGTTTGGTCACGTGATGAGGAGGGAGGAAGAGTGTGTGGGAAGAAAGGTCATGCATATGGATGTGCAGGGGAAGAGGAAGCGCGGACGGCCACAGAAGAGATGGAGGGAGACGGTGGAGGAGGACTTGAGGATGAAGAACTTGGATGTGGCTACAGCCCAAGACAGGAGGTTATGGAGGAGACTTACGACAAACAACGACCCCTACTTAAGTGGGAAATGCTGCAGAAGAAGAAGAATATGAAGACGACATGGAACTACTAATAATTTACAGGTAACACAACACTGAGCTCTCTCTCTCTCTCTCTCTCTGAAGCAGAGTAAGAATATTGTTCCTCTCTGAGAGCAAAACGAAATGATATTGCTAAGCGCAGTATCGCCTATTTTACATTTAATATTCAGTCTTAATAAACACCAAAAAATTGAACGCTAGTCATAAAACTCGATAATCGCGCTTTTTACACTTTCTTCACCATTTATTATTATATAGTAACTCATATAACTGCGTTAACATTGACAACAATTGCAATTCAATCGAAACTACACCCACAACACACATTACATAAGATCTGATCTTTTATACAGAGTGCCTCCTTAAATTTAACAATACCAGTCAAGCACGAAATAAAATTACCTACCGTGGTATTTCCGAAACAGTACTATGTTCTGGAATAACAATCTACGGTAACGCTTCAAAGAGTGACCTGTTGAAATTACAAATATTGTACAGGCAGATCATTTCCACTACTAATTCGAGATCCAGTATACACGATTCATTGAGCAACTCTTTAATAATTACATTTAAATTTCTAACAATATCAAAGCTGTAACACTGTTTAATTATATTCAACAATTATGTCAATACTGCCTACTGTATCAATATGCATACCGCATAACTGAAACTATCACAACTCTCTTAATGTGCTACAATAACGCAAACGATGCATATGTAAGAAAGCGAGAGGATGAATCTAAGAATGCAAGAAATTACAATTCTAATTCTGCTCAGCAATTTGACATTCATACCTAAAATACCTAAACAGCTACAGAACTCTCAAGCATGAACTATGGAGATGATTCAGTCATCATCATCGATGGTTCTAACAGCAACACAAGCACCCACGTCCTTAAAAGTATCCTTTGATTTCGTAACCATAATTCGCAGGTAAGGTAATTAGCCATATGTGTAAATTATCACTCTTTGCTTGTATCGTCACAATGTGGTTATATAGGCAAGGAGTCTCCAATTGACAGAGGTTAGTCTTAACTAAAGTTAATCTTTTAAAAATTGTAATACTGTATTTTTTTAAACTTGACTATTATTAATAAAACAACTTTCTTTTTAAAAAGCAATTTAACTAAATAAAAGCTTTGGCAATTCGTTACAAAATTGATCGTTCAGTTAAAAAATGGAAGTTTTGTGCAAATTGACACAACAATAATTTTGAAATAACGATAAAAATAATTTGCTGCAATAAATTCCCATGCTCATTAAAATTAGAAAAAAAATCTAAAAATTAGAAAGAAAATAATTAATTTTAACTGTAACTTCGATATTATTTAATAATACACCATAACTTGAGTGCTAAGTAAATACAGTCTCTTATAAGACAAACTGCACATAAATTTGTTTTGTAAGATTTGATTCCATTCTGTCTACATTATCCTGAGCTGTCTAAATTATCCTGAAAGTCTGGGTTTTTCATTCACATATTCAATAACATTAACTGTCGTCTTCTGTAAAACCAAGTAACATGATCGCGACAGGCTATAGAGTTATTGCCAGGAAACTTAATATTAATTCAATATTAATGTTTTATTATCGACGTTTTTTGTGTGCTTTGTTTTCTTTTAGCATGCATGCACGAGAAAAATTAAAGCTACTTTGTGTTTTTCTTCTTTAATTAGTTGGTGCTGGATCAGCAGGTGCAACCTTAGCCAACAGATTGACTGAGGATCCTTCGACGACTGTATTGTTGTTAGAAGCAGGAGGATTTCCAAAGCCAACGAGCGAAATTCCATTATTTTTAAACCAGCTGCAACTCACTTACAACGATTGGCAATATCAAACGATTCCTCAAAAGTATTCTTGTTTCGGGCTTAAAGGCAGGGTATGGACTTCATAGAATAGCATTACAAAGAATAATCAATCAGCGAACTATGAGGGTCAGTCAAAAATGGTAGGTCTGATGTAAATAAATCCCCAAATTATCAGTACAGCTAACTACATTCTTTGCACGTGATGATCCATTTGCTCAATGGTGATCAAAATAAGATCAAAACTGTACCACAATTATTTATGAATCTTCATCACACTCAGAGCTTGACTGTGAAGGGATTATACGTGGATTACACGCAGGGTTGGTTCAAATTCCCTATAAGACGCAAAAATATTTGAAAAGCTTTCCAACTGAAGGTGAGTAACCGGTGTCATATAGAGGTGTTCTTCTTCCCGGAAACTTGTTTTTGATAAATACAGCAAAAGAGCCAAAACAGAGAGAAGAACGCATACACACAATAAAAAGGCATAATGCACTCATCTCAGAGTCTTAACTTTTATGGTTGTATTAGATAACAATAATAACAAACCAAACGCAGGATACATGAGTAAAGTGCTTTCCTTTCGATGGTGATAAGTGAGTGCTTAGTAACTCTATATGAAGATGAATGTGTTTGCGGAACATCACTCCCTCAGAAAGCGAACCGAAGCACATATATCTGATTAATTCAAGCAGTGACCAGAAGGTTTAAATGGCAATTGTTTTGGTTCTTACGTAATAATGTTGCAACCTAAGTTATTTACAATTTACAATGCATATGCTCTTACTTTTCTAGTAAATTTGCCAGTAATCCATTTTTAATGACCATCATAGTTGGAATGTGCTTTGTGTTTTGTATTAAAAATTGTTAATGTATTTTTTCTATGAAAAGTATCGCTAATCTATTTTCTGGTAAGTGGACTTCATAAATATAAAAATGTTTCTAAGATCAACAAAAGTAAATTCTTTCAAGTAATTAATTTAGCGACATCTGTCAAATGAAATACTTGCATTTATCTTAGAAATACGAGAACATCATTTTCTGTCAAACATTTTTATATTTATTCTATGTTTCCTATTTTGTTCTCAAGATTCGAATATTCGTAACAATAAATATCTCACAGTGGAGGATCTATATCAACCATGTTAATTTTCTATAGGTCGATATTTAAAAAAAAAAAAACTTCCTCATCAGTATTCCTGAAATTTGGAATCAAATTTTTGCATGATAGTTCTAACAGTTTAGAAGATATCTTTCAATCATTCATATTCAAACTTGATTTTCTACGAATTCACGTTCCGCACAGATGAGACAATTCAATTACAAATATTGTGAGACTCACTTTATCGATGACGTGAAAAGAAGAATGTTGACTAACTGGCTTCTTTAAATAAGTGATAACATTTAGATATACATTCAGATATCATAACATATACATATCATACTACAAAATTGTCGGATATGCAAAAATAAAATAATTACTTAAATAATTAATAAAATAATTATGTGTCATTTATTAAATCAGCTGAAGTGTCGATGTCCGTGAAAAAGTTGTTGGCAGTACGATTGTAGATGATTTCCAAAGTGATCACAGGCTTCATAAACTGATAAACTCAGCCTTGGTGGTAATGCTACAGTTGAAGTCAAATAGAGAGAGAGAGAGAGAGAGAGAGAGAGAGAGAGAGAGAGAGAGAGAGAGAGAGAGAGAGAGAGAGATTTAGTTTGCATCTCTCTCTCTCTGTATATATAAGACGCGTAATAAAATTTCCTCGAGTCTTCCAGAGAGAAAGAGAGATACATAATCTTGAGGTCTCATTTCGTGGAAACTAAATAACCACATGTTTTTTCAATTACAATAGGGAGTTGTTGTTTTGAGTCAAAGTAGCTTACAAGCGTCATTTAACTATCTCAGATGAAAGAAAATGCTTCTGATCTACATTAGTGACTTATTCGTTTATGTGCATTTCATAACATTACATTAATTTATGGATTTCTTTTATTTTCACAGCGCAACAGATGGCCAAGAGGAAGAGCCATTGGAGGATCCAGCACAATTAATCATATGATTTACGTACGTGGAAATAAACGAGATTATGACAACTGGGCTCGCATGCACGCTTATGGATGGAGTTGGGAAGAGGTATTTCCGTATTTTTTAAAATCTGAAGACAACACTGATCTTCGTTTTCTTTTTAATGGTAAGTCGACTTTATCTATTAAATTCCTAACATAAATAATCATTCCTTTTCATATATCTGAAGTATCTATAGTATTCTGGCTGCTGTAGTATTCTATCTATAGTGTCTCGGTAGCGCAGTTATCAGAAAAATGCCATCACTTTTATTGAAGCACGTGAGTTTCGTACTCATATAATCATTTTTATGTGCATTTAATCTTGAATGATAGTCAGCTGATATTTTATGAAAGGAGGAGAGTTCCCCGTCAAAAGTCGGAATTTTATCCTCTCCAGTAAGCATATCAATGGAGAAAATGTGAAACGACTGATCGCTTTCATGTCAAGCATCAGGCCTACACATTAGCATTTTGCTTATTCTTCTCCTCCTTTATTTCATCTAACTGTGCGAGAGAACTTTTCGCACTTTGTTTTTCAAAAGAAGTGTCACTTTCTGTTTTCAAGGAACACATCGTAGGTTCCTCCCCCCCCCCCCACCTTACCATTAGAAATCTATAGCACATAATGATTCACTGGTTTCATAATCTGTGTCTGGATATGAAATTACAATGCATAAATAAAATGCATAATACATTGCTTGTATTGAATGATTATGAATGCATATAATTGGCCACACACACACACACACACACACACACACACACACACACACACACACACACACACACACACACACACACACACACACACACACACACACACACACACACACACACACACACACACACACACACACACACACACACACACACACACACACACACACACGAAGAATATTTCAAAAAATACAAATGTAGAAGGGATTTTTCTTCTGGAAAACTGGGTGCATCATATTTTAGTTAAAAAAAGAAGAAAGAAACGTTTTCAAGCTATTGAAATTATGAAGTAATTATACTTAAATTTTTCCTGGAATTTTCCTGAAACACAACACGTTTACTTTAAACTCAAAATTCAATATTTCTTAAATATCCACGCATTTAATCGAAATTGAAGAGAAATGAAAAAGAGTAAAAATAAAAATTAAAAAAAAAAAAAAAACTTTAATAATCTTTAGTGCAATTCTTAGTGCTAAATGTACATCTTATTCCACCATAGTAGTAGTAGTAGTAGTAAGCACTTTCATATCGCATTGCAAGATCACCACTTATTGAAACCTGAAATTAGCTTGAAAAAAAATGTTAATCTTTAGTGCAATTCTTAGATAAATGTACACCACACACGCAGTCTACAACTATATTCATTATATACAATGTAACTGTCTAATATTAATCATTTCAGGTTATCACTCCACTGGAGGACCTGTAAAAGTAAGTCGGGTGCCTTACTTTTCACCACTAGCGAAAGCGTTTATGGAATCTCGCAGTTACTTAGGATATCCGAGTATCGATGTCAATGGACCCATTCAGACAGGTTCGAAATGTTTCTTCTTTCCTTAAAAATTATTGCAAAAATTTTGTCTGTATCTCCTATTATGGGAGGACTGGATAACGCGTAAACTACCTCATTCTATGCATTGCTTACAAATTGAAAGGCACAAATACATATCACATATACGGAAGCATTTTAAGGGAAATTTAAAAGAGATATTGTAAAACTGCAATAATTATAAATGAATGGTGTAACAACAGAAAAATAATCATTTCCACACACGTCTTGTGCCTAGTTTATTAGAAATATAAAAACACTGTTTTTCAAAGCCAAGAGGTTTTTAATATGCCTAAGCACGCCAGAACCTCTGGACGGATATCTTAAAGTTCTATAGTTTCATCAGAATTGCTTGCGATCAGAAAATTTCATGAAAATTTTATTCCACCATATTCTTTCAGTGGAACTGAGATGATCGAGGGGATTCCATTCTGCTAAAATTCCTTTCAAGTTCTGTGAGCATTTCTGAATAACACGTGTCCTATCACATGGGCCTTTATTCTATTGGAAGAGTACAGTACATGCAGATTAAATACCAAATAACTGTACTTGGTCAGCAGTGTCAAGATAGTCACACCATTCTATCCTTGCTTACCTGGGTTAAGCTAAGAAGTGTCAGAAAAAATAAAACTCATACCATCACTTCAGATCAGCTACGGTGTTTCCATGGCTTCATGTAGTCGTTGTGATAGTCTTTGTCCTTCGGCATGAATTAAAATGAACTGGAATTCATCATGTTATGCTATATTTTATGCTTCTTCTAACTGCTGACCAAGTACAGTTATTTGGAATTTATTCTGCATGTGCTGTACTCTTCCAATAGAATAAAGGCCGATGTGATAGGACACGTGTTATTCAGAAATGCTCACGGAACTTGAAAGGAATTTTAGCAGAATGGAATCCCCTCGATCATCTCAGTTCAACTGAAAGAATATGGTGGAATAAGAGGTTCATAAAATTTTTCGTGTCAATGATTTGTTTTTAAAAATATTTAAAACAAATATTTTTCCTATTAGATTTTGTCTCTGGGATGGATCAGATTATTTCTGCAGCATGTTTACTGTTTATCTTACTATTCACATTACAGCAGACTACTTAATGTGGTCATCCTAGCAGAAGCAACGGTTTCCAAGACTATGGTTTCTCCATCCACATTATTTCACAAATCTTAATACAGGTACTGTTTTCTAGAAGCTTATCTACAGCTTATTTATATCATATACATCAAACATATCGTGAGCTGTATGCGTAGATTCAATCGATCATAAGATGACTAATATTTCGGCTCCTGAGAGTTTTCCTTTCAGCAACAATTCGCGGTTTGCTGGCCTATATAGTGACAGTTATCATATGTCGTAGGTGGATACTGGATACAAAGATCGTGCAATTTTAAACCATTAATGTTCTGTTGATCCTTTTTACAGATGTTTCTTTCTCTTTCTTTTTAAACACCTTTGAAAAAAGGTGAACGAAATATTCTTTGACATATACTGAAAGATGAAGATTTAGAAAATTACTAATTATAAATGGTAGTGAATAACACTGTATTTTATAAGAACAAACAATAATCTTAACGTTAAGGTTGTGAAATATTGAATCTCAGGTTTATCAGGGCGTTTACGTAATAAAGACATTAAAGGTAGAACCCATAACCTTTTCAGAAAATCGTACGTCATCAACAACAAAAATAGACACACAACTGAAATAGGGTAACTCCCTGAGGCAAATTATATAAAAATGAAACATCCATAAGCAACAAATATCAATCAGTTCTCTCATCATACCGAATCCCTCCTGTAACACATTTTATGATCCCTAAAACATTGAACTTTCATGTTCCCCAATTAATCCTGTCATTGTCCCTAGCATACTTTCTGTTTAAGTTAAAATGATGGATCACTATAAAAGACTTGGCGTTAGATTAATATTTGAAATGTCATTCCACAAGACATAAAGACACAGTTAAGAGAATTAATATAAAGAGACACGAATGAGACTTAACTATTAAATATTAAATATGCTAACATAATATGCAAAAGTAATATGCCGTAAATAATACTTAAGTACTTAATTTCTGCATTTAATTTAAGTCTAACTGAAATGCAGAAATTATTTCTATATGTTTCTTAGGACAATTGAAACCAGAAACTGATCATAAGCCTCGCCTGGTCAACGACTATCCGTCACTTTAATATAGCAATATGAACTAAACTAAATTATACTAAACTAAATATAAACTAAATACTAGACCACAAATAATTAATGTATCTCATTATATCTTATCTTAGCTATAAAATTCTTTGCAAAGTAATTTTAATTTTGTCGAGATGAGTTGATGTTATATTAAATATTTCGTAAGTTACATTAATTAGTTAATTGTTTTTATTATATTAATTGTTTCGTTTTTCTCTTGTCTACATTAACTTGCTTGATGATACCGATGAAACCAGTAATACTCTCTTGAAATAAGTCCATCTGTTGATTACTATGTTTATAATATTCTTAAAATCTTTAAACAGTTTTCATTTACTATCAACACTAATTGTTTTGATATTGTTTGTAAAGGTTTTATGATGCCTCATTCTACGAGTTTTCGTGGAAGAAGGTGGAGCACGGCCAAGGCTTATCTAATTCCTGCAGCAAAACGACCAAACCTCAGGATTTTAATGCGAGCTTTTGCAACTAAGGTTAGATTATGATAATAATGTTTATGATTTATTATTGTCCACAAGAGTAAATTAGATATGAGTCCTTCCCGGTTGTCGCTTTATTTAATTGATAATTTACAAACAGGTACTCCGAAATGAATACTGATGATGGTTAACTACGCTAAAATGATTATGAAGGCTAGCTTTTACTCAACTATATTAGTAATGAATGTTAATCCATCAGGGTATGAAATAAATACAGTGAATAGAATAGAAAAACACATTGTGTCAACAACGCATTGAATAATGTTTCCATATTCAGTTTTCAGCTTAAATACATAAGTGAGTCTACAGTTATTGTGCTAATTCATGTTTAGGAATATATCTTAACAAGAATATGAACTTTGTCTCGATAAATAGATATAAATTTTGCGCATTAAACAAAATGTGCGAAATTTCAAAACCACATAAAAAGCAATATAAGAACGATCTGATGTCCATCGGTTCCAAAAGTTTGTTTCAAATTATTTTTTTCAGATTTTTTTTACTGAAGATGAATCCGCGGTCTCGTTCGAAGCACTTTTTTTTGAATGAGTAAAGGTTTTATTCTTGAAATCATTAACTAGGCTTATGAGCTCATATACTTGGCTGTCACAAATCATTGAACCAAACACGCTAAGAAGAATATGAGATAAAAGTAACTGTTTTTCTATCAGAGGATTTTGACTTCTCCTTAAACTATCCATATTTATATGTATTCGGTTTTTTTCTATCATTCTTATTTTGAGAATAATGGCATATCTCCTTATTTTTATGTTAGTAGTGTGTCTAGCGTATCAATATAAAGAGAGAGAGAGAGAGAGAGAGAAAGACAGCAAACATGACAAAACTATTCTTTCTGTAATAAATTTGTTTCCATAAATTTATTAAATTTAAATAAAATTTCGTACAACTTTTAATAGTAATTTTTTCATAGCCGTATATTAAGTAATATTAAGTGATGTTCTTTCCCATATCAGTAAACAAAGCCATGTGAAATAAGGCCAGTGTAGAATTAAATGTTTCTTTACATACTATTTACACTTACTTACAAGGAATATCTTTTTCATATATGCAATATGGAGGTGCAGTTATAAACAATTATATCTAATTATTTTAACTGTATATCTACTGTGTAATTGCAAGCATTATTACATAATTTTTTGAACTGGGAAGCAACAAAGATTTTTTGTAGTAGACTACAAAAAACAAAGTTTGCCCTTCTAACAAAAAACATGTGACTGTATTCCACTTGACCTATTCAGTCATTCTTTGAGAAATTACGAAGCACAGATTTCAATTTAATTAGCGTATTGGCTTTCATTTGTAGTCGTTAAGTGGATAAATTAGATTTCTACATTTTCAGAGTACAATGATATTGATCATTTCTATCGCGTATAATTTCCAAGTTAGAATATGAATTCATTTACCGTAATATTTCTTGTTAAAAATCAGTTGCTGTTAACTTCAAAATGAAGAGGTCTTGTCTTCGTTAGAAAATAATTTTCTTTCGTAAATTAAGAAAATTATAAATGAGCGTAGCTTTTCATAAAACATTCACAAGAATGAATCAATCAATGAATGCTCAGAAAACCATTACTAATTTCTTTCTTATAAAAAACTGTTCAGCATTGCACCTATTTCTATTTCTATAGCACTGGATATGTATGGCATAAATATATTTAATTATAATGCATTATTATATTTTTTAAATCACCATATGAATAAAGTTTCATCTATATCTTTTCCGAAATAGCAGGAAGTTGCAAACGTAGGTGAACAGTTAACATTTAGCACCAAAATAGAATTCATAAGATAATGTCAGTTTTAAGTCTTTAAATCAATTGAATTATTACAGCATGAAAAAATAAAATCGAAATACTACAAACACTCTTTTAACCTACCTTATAGGTGCGGTTAAATTGATAATATTAACTTAATTCATTAAATTCAATTAATTTAAAGAAATAAGTTGATATTATCAATGGTTCCTGCACCGCACCTATGAGGTAGGTTAAAAGAGTGTTTGTAGTATTTCGATTTCATCCATAAAAGTGTTTTTAAATTTATTTGAATGTTTTCTTCTAGATTCTGTTTGATGGTTACAAAACTGCCCGTGCAGTACAATTTGACCGATTTGGGCTTACACATGTAGTGACAGCAAAGAAAGAAATAATATTATCTGCAGGTGTAATCAACTCTCCTCAACTGCTAATGCTCTCAGGTATCGGACCGAAGAATGATCTGGAAAGATTGGGGGTAAGTCCTGAGAGTGCACATATTTTTGTTTTTGCTATATTTTCCTCATACAATTACAAAAATAATGTTATGCGTTCTGTTATATTGTAACTTTTTTCCCATACGCATTGCATAAACGAGCAATTTACAATTTTACGACATATAAATGCTGTCTGAAAATTCTGGATATAATACAGTACTTAGAAATATTGCAAATAGTTATTGAATGGTATTCTGTATCTTAGATTCCCATTGCCCTTTTAATTTAAAATATAAGAATACTTAGCATTCTATGGAACACCCTACTTTGACGTACTAGTTTCGGTTATGGTTGATATGTGATTTTGATTTGAAAATTGATAGAAACAATACTAACAAAAATCAGCCGACTATTTCAATTATTAATGAAGCCGGTATCAAACGACTACTGTCCGACCATATTTATTATTATTATTATTATTATTATTATTATTATTATTATTATTATTATTATTATTATATAAAGCACAGAAAACATAGAAAGGCTGCCACTGTGAAGAAAAAAGCCTCCTAAATAGTTCAAAAAGAAGCCCACAATAAAAAAGAATGTGAACCATTAAGCTAGATGCAATAACATGGGATACATCGACAATTTCACAGTGATCAGACCTTTTAGTATTTATCTAATATTATTCACTTAACATTCTGTAATGAATTCTAGTAGTAAACAGAAAATGTGATAGTAATACTTCAGTTATATATTTAAGTTTAGAAATTATATATTTAACTTATATATTTAAATTTAAAAAAATTATTATTATGTAAACTGCCACATAAGTAATATTGTTTAACTTGTGAGTTATTAAGTGTAAAGTATTACTATGATTATTATTAATGGTAATAATACACACTTTTACTCTTGTGTCAATAAGAAATTCTGCAAATGATAATGATATTAAGAGTAATTATAATTCTCACTGAACCATTTTGCAAGAAAAGGTTGCATCATCATCATCATCATCATCATCATCATCAAATTCCTGCCATGTACCCTCAAGGGGTGTACACGATATGATAGTACTACATAACAAAAAATACATCATTACTAACTTCCTATCTACAATTTTCCTCCAAATCAGTCTGTTACTTGTCAAGACTCTAACATTATCAGATCTTATATTTCTATCGTCTAAGGCACTTTGTACCGCATCAATCCACCTATATCTTGGTCTTCCTCTGGGTCATTTTTCTGCCAACCTGGCAGAGAACACTTGTTTTGCTAATTTTTTTTTTTTTACTTTTTCCAAAATTAGAAAATGATGGAAAAAGTTGCATTGTTGCCTAAATATTAGTATATTCATGTAATTATTTGAGAGATAATAAACTATTATTATTAAAATAAAATAAAATGATTACTATTATTATTATTATTATTCCGGACAACTCCAAGGAGTCGACAGACTCATCGAGGAAGGCCCTAACATCATGTCAAGAACAACTATTCGACATTTACACAGTATCTATCATACCTTGCCTTGAACTCGCTCACTGTCATAGCACCCACAACAGACTCTGGCAGCTTATTCCACTCATTTACCACTCCAAAAGTAAAGAACCCAGCTCTAACACCCCCTGCTAACCACACTCTTGCCCAGCTTCCATAGGTCTCCCCTAGTTCTCCCACCACCAGTCCTGATCACAAAAATATCCTCTGAATTAATCCTATAGAAACCCTTTAGCAATTTGAATGTCTCAATCATAGCTCCCCTTTTCCGCCTATCAACTAGTTGCTGCAAACCCACAAATCTTCAACCTGTTCTCATATAGTTCATTCCATAGACCTGTTATCATCTTAGTCACTCGCCTCTGGATCCTCTCCACCTCCTCCCCTTCAAGAAGGAGCCGAGGTGACCAAATTTGGGCACGGTGGTCGAGATGAGGTCTTGTCAAGGCTCGGTACAGAGGTACAATGACTTGCTTGTCTCTGCTCGTCAAGGTATTTTTCAACAACCAAGTGAGTCGATGAGCTGATTTAGCTACTTTTGCAATATTCCCCCTAAACTTCATTTCCCTATCCATCAACACTCTCAAGTCCCTGGCCTCATCAATCTCCTGGAGTACAGTTCCATCAATGTGGTATACTGCTGCTAATCTTTTCACCCCAAAATGCATAACCTTACATTTTGTCACAATAAATTGACATCCATTCTCCTTAGCCCAGAACTCCAATCTATACAAGTCATCCTGCAAGATTTTGACATCTTCTGCATTCACTATCGCCCTACCCAACTTTGCATCATCAGCGAACAAATGAACTGTTCCACTTAGATCCTTCCATATATATCGTTAATGAACAGATTAAACAGCAGTGGTCCAAGAACAGAACCCTGCGGCACACCACTAGTCACAGGATGTCGTTTGGACTCTACTCCTGAATAAACTACTCTTTGATATCTCTCCATCAACCACCTATCTATCCATCTCACCAACCCTATATCCATTCCCATATGTTGTAGTTTACGGATTAGAATTCCATGTGGTATCCTGTCAAACGCCTTTGCCAGATCCAGCAGTATCACTGTAAGCCCATTTCCCTTATCCAGTTCAGCCGTCACCTTGTTATAAAACTTGAGCAAGTTACTGAAGCATGATCTACCCTTCACAAAGCCATGCTGTCCTCTGTATACAGTATCTCATTTTCATCAATCCATTCCTGTATTTTTCCCTTGACTACTTTCTCCAAGACCTTGACAATGACTCCTGATATGCTGATCGGTCGGTAATTTGCAACCGTAGTCTTGGATCCTCCTTTATGCAGTGAAACTATTTTCTCCTCTTTCCACACCTTCGGGACTAAACCAGACCCGAGACTCAGATTAAACAACATGGTCAAGGGCACTGATAATTCCTTAGCCGCTTCACGCAAGACCCGTGCCGGTATACCATCCAATCCCACAGATGTATTCACATTAAGGTTCTGTAATAGACTATTCACCTCCACTTCATTCATCACAATTCCCGTATAAACTAATGGTTCCTTCATTTTTTCAATGTCACCACCTGGATGATATACTTTTGCAAAGTGAGCGCTCAGTAACTCTAACTCCACTATATCGACTGATTCAGTGACTTCCTTACCATCGTCATTCCTTAAAATCATTTTGCCGTGTACAGTTTTTTCTTGCTTGCAGCATATTGAAAGAACGGTTTGGGATTCTCTTTTGCTTGCATAGCTAGTTTCCTTTCATAATCCGCTTTTGCTTTTTTTACCACACTCGTTACCCTTCTGGCCTGCACTTTATACCGTTCGTGTGCCTGCAGGTCACCCCTTTCTTTAAATTTCCTCCACAGTTGTTTCTTTTTTTGCAGCTCAAGCTTAATGGTGTTATTCATCTATTTAACCCTACTTGTTTTACTATTCGGACCTTGGTATACAATCAGCCATAACCTCCTGAAGTAGTCAAACAGTCAGAGCAGTTTGACTACTTCAGTTGTAAATATAATACTGATGCTATGCGAATACATCATCGGTATTCTGATGTTAGTATTAATCTTCTTCTTCTTCTCTCTTCCATCATCTATGTGGATGATGATGAGGCCGAATGAAGTCTTTCCACTTCTGTCTGTTCCGGGAGAGTCCGAACAATTCTGTTCAGTTTGGTGTCGCTCGTTGTGATTTGGTTTTCAGGTCCTCTTTTATTTTGTTTATCCATCTAATTCTGGGCCGTCCTTTAGACCTTTTATCTTCCATCGTTGTATTCAGGGATTTAGATGGTAATCTTTCTGTTTCCATTCTGGTCACATGGTCAAACCATCGCAGACTTCTTTCTTGCATTTTGTCTATTATTGTTATTTCTTGTTTTAATCGTTTCCTTATGTCTTCGTTTCTTAGTTAGTATTAATGTTAGTATTAATGGTAGTTAATATAGTATAGTATTAGTATTAATCTTAGTTAGTATTAATGGTCTGTTTAAATACAAATGTCTCACGAAATGTTATTACATAGGAAGGTCATTTCTCTATATTTTATACATTCTTAATAACTGTCTTAAACTAAATGAGATAAATGAATAAATCACAGCTGGTAGATCAAATTAACATCTATGAATCAGTGTTAGCAATTTATTAAAAATCAGTTCTTTGGATTTCTTGTAAAGATCTTTTCCTTGTAAGTTTTATCTATGTTTTAAATGCTTATAAAAGATAAACATATTGCCATCAATAAAGTGAATCTGGTTGCACTTTACATAAAATGAACTTGACCTGTCCTTAGATGATATTGAATATCGTATAATTTGATATTTTTATATATCAACCCCGGACAAAAGAAGTTAAAAAAATCTATAACGTAACAGTACCGTATGATGACAGAGGTTAAAGAAAAGAAACGAATCTTATTGTATTTCCGGAACTTCTAGGGGATGTAATTATTGTGTTAAACGATATGCCTAAAGGTGTATCGAACCGCCTATCAACTGATGCCTCTCATCTAGGTATCTAGGTAGAAGCCATGCAGAAAGTTTACTCTCTATGTCAACCACTTTCCATTTTTGGAACTGAAACTAGGTTACACTCTTCTTCATTAATAAAGAATGCGGAGAAAGCTGTAAAAGTAGGCATACGATTATTTTAATTTTATTAAAATATATCTAATTTGTCAATTTATTCCAGATTGTTCCTTATTTAATTGCATATTTTACTAATTGTTTTATAATAGACCGCTGCATAATTTAGTTTTGTATCATGAACATATGTGACTTCTAGTTCTTATTTCAGATTCCTGTCATAACCAACTTGCCAGTTGGCTATAATCTTCAAGATCATGTATCTGCAGGAGGTATTAATTTTGTTGTGAGCAGTCCCGTAGCTATAACGCCAAGGGTGTTGATACCGTCCAACTTATACAAATATTTGAAATATGGAACAGGTAATTGAAAGAATTTATCTTTTCTCTCTTTGAAATGAATTTGATCGTGTTATATTAATTATGCAGTGTAAGTATTATTAAATAGCAGTATATACACCTAAAAACATGTATATATTGTTTATATTCACGAGGTGAAGCTATATGTGTTTACGTCATAATAACAATGTCACTTATGATGGTATCTATAGATTTGCATCACGAATAGTTCTGCATTTATTAGATCAGCAATACAAAAAATAAATATGAATTCTCTCTCTCTCTCTCTCTCTCTCTCTTTTAACATTTTTGAATCGCACTATATTGAGCTTTTCTATACCGTTAATAATCCATACATTTGGGGAGTTAGTGTAGCTAGGAGTAAGATAGTGGAACTAAGTAACCACGTGCTTCGGAAAAGTAAATAAATAGTCCACACATATGGATGATTATGTATCATATAGCGCTATCTGCCATCAGCAATGTCAAGCATTGTATTGTGGAAAGCGCAGAAAGTCGTCTTATGTTTTGAAATACGTGGCATATCTGATTTCTGTGCTCGCCATTTGTCTGCAACAAACGACTATAAAGTGAAAAATGGTTAAAGGTGACATGATATCCACTGACATCCATATTTTCTACTGTAGAACTACTGTAACTGTCGATATTACAAATTGAACTATTCTATGCTGTTGACTCTATTCAGAGTTCAAGATCTACTGAGCGGCATTAGGTATTGTTACGTTATTAGATATAGCATACTGATTCAATAAGACATTAAAAAGCAAAAATCACGTGAAAAAGTGTGAGGCATCGTATTACATGTAGAGCACACACACTGCACTATATTTGAAATAGTTAGCATATGTTCTCGACTTTAGGAAAATGCAAAAATAGTCACCAACATACGAAGTTTCTGGTGTTGGGGACACACACACACACACACACACACACACACACACACACACACACACACACACACACACACACACACACACACACACACACACACACACACACACACACACACACACACACACACACACACACACACACACACACACACACACACACACACACACACACACACACACACACACACACACACACACACACACACACACACACACACACACACACACACACACACACACACACACACACACACACACACACACACACACACACACACACACACACACACACACACACACACACACACACACACACACACACACACACACACACACACACACACACACACACACACACACACACACACACACACACACTTTATATAATATCTATTCAGTTTATAATATCCATTCTGCGCTGCATGTTGTTAAATTACACCGTTAGCGTTATTGTGCAATGCAACGGCATTGACTAGTATAATAAAACCTGAAACCTGAAAATCATAGGGTGTGCTCCAATTCACTGCATTTTTCTGTTTAAACTCGAAACGTACAAGTAACCTATGCTTTGCTTATGTTTTGTCAAATGTTAGGGAAAAAAAATCTGCATATTCCGATTTCCAGTATCTTTCAGTCTAAACACGAAATATGTTATGTTATACACATACATCAGCTCACAATGTTGAACTGCAAGATAGCACAGTCTGTCATAGAGATAATGCACAATTTCTGCATAGATGACCACAGAATGTGTATTGTAGTATATGCGCTATATTTACATCACACATACATACATACATACATACATCTTCAAGGCCCACCTTTCCTAATTGGGTTGTGGGAGCAACAGCTGCAAGAGGAACTTCCAATGGTCACGATCCTCTGCCACCAAGCTCAGGTGTTCTGGTGGGATTCCCAAACGTGTCCACCCAAGGTTTTGGATATAATCTATCCAGCAAGTCCTTGGCTTTCCAGGGCCTGCTGAGGGAGCCTCTCTTGTGGCATTCTGACCAGGTGCCCGTACCAACGTAACTTTATCTCTCAACATGGAGAAGCAGCGGTTGAGTATTGAGGGTTCCCGAATTGCAGAGCTTCTGACTGTTTCGAGTCTTGTCAGCCCTGTAAACCCTCGAAGGAACTAATTTCAGTCGCTTGGATTCGTGTCCGCATTCTCTCGGTCATTACCCAACTCTCATGAACATAGGTGAGGATGGGGACATAGACTCTATTGAAGACAGCCAGCTTTGCCTTCTGGCTTAACTCCCGCTTCAATACTACCGAACGGCCAAGCTCCAGCAATATTGAGCTTGCTAAGCCAATTCGAGTATCTAGCTCTACATTCCATTTTCCACCATTCGTGAATATGGACCCAAGGTATTTGAACTTCTCCACCTGCCTCATTGGAACTCCACTTACATGTAGAGTGCACTGGGATGGTTGTCTTGAGACCACAAATGTTTCAGTTTTGGCCACTGATCTTCATTCCGGTCTGCACAAATAGCTGCAAACCTATCCAGGGTCCGCTGGAGGTCATCTGTGGAAGAGCTAAGCAGAACTACAGGGTGTTCGGGATAAATTTGACAGTTTCGTAAGGAAAAAGAAAATCTTCTTTGTATCTATTAAATTTAATGAATTGACAAAAAAACATTACAGGCAGAGTTAATTACAATACTATCAACAAGATTTACTCAAAATAACCACCATTAGCATCGATCACAGCTTCAATCCTGCTTCGGAACCTCGAACAAGCTGATGCTACAGTCTCCCTGGGAAGGGCCGCAAAAACTGTTTTAATTTTATCCATTAACTGGGATTTTGTATTACTGGAAGTGCGATTGGTGTCTTTTTCAACTGCGCCCCATACAAAATAATCCATGGGGTTAAGGTCTGGGGAGTTTGGAGGCCAAACATTTGGACTGGTGAAGTCGTAGAAATTTTCAGACAACCATTTTTGACTTTTCCCAGAGGTGTGGCAAGGGGCCGAATCCTGCTGCCATACATACGGCCTACCATTGCCTACCCTTGTTATCCAGGGCTTGACTACAGTTAGCAACTTCACGAACAAAGCCCGAATTCCAATGCCAGGGTTCATCAACACCTGTTCCTGCAGATTTGCGAGGAATTCTGCTGTACGAACGCAATCAGATTGTCTGCTAGGGATCTTTCTTCTTGCTACATCCTCGTAGTCACCATTGCAAGTCTCTAGTTCATGCCTGATTGTTTTTACTGTATTCAGGGAGCATTGCGCAGCAGTCGTAATATCCTTATTTTGATGGCGGGCACGAATCATCATGATACAAGTTACTCTCTTCCATGATTCAGGTGGGTTCCAGCTATCCATCCTTTCTGACATCTTGTATGTGAATGAAGAAGGGTCCAAACTTTTAAATGAAGAGAAGTGTGTGTTAATACATGTAACTTACGGAAAAATATAATTAATTATAAAAATATCAAATTTATCCCGAACACCCTGTAGGTCATCTAATATTTACATTATAATGCTGCAAATTTTAGGTTGTTTATATGATATCTAAAGTAACAAAAAATCATATCGATTCTCAGTTCATCGAAATACAGTGCCATCTACTGTGTTAATGTGCATTATTACGTTAAATGCATATATACATGGTATTGCTCTATGGTAGCTACTTGAAATTATAAAGGAACTTACAATGCTGAAATATTCATGACTTACTCCGATGCACTGCATTTTTGTTATTAAAGTAAAAAACCAGTCAAATATATATTTAAGATATATAGGCATTTTTTATTGGCACACGTGAAAATTAAAAAAAAAACATTTTAACGTGATATGTATTTGGCTCTGATCACCCAAATTCCATAGTCTTCACAAGTTTGTGCTCACACTGCTGGGTAATTACAAAATAGCACACTCGCTCATAGCGGTAATGAGAAGTTACTCTTCGGACTATTACAGTGTATATGTGCCTATTTTAAGTTGATTACGTAAATCTAATTTAAGAAAAGAATCAGCGTTTCTGTGTTAAGCGCCATCTACTGGCATTAATAGACATTACAACGTTAAATTAATATATACATTGTATTGCTGTGTTCTGTTTCATTCACTGCAGAAAACATGATAATCTAACAAAAGATGCTCAAAAATGCTTCATAAATATGAACATATACTTATCAATAATTTCTGTACTTATGAGGTTATCATGAATTTTTGTGCTTATGACGATACTATGCTTTCTATGCTTAAGACTACATCATGGATTTCTTATTTTTCAGGCATTTCTCTGTTTAATAAGTTTCGAGCAATTCCTTAACCATTTCCAGCATTTCTCTTTTAAAAGGTTTCAAGCATCACTCTGCAAACTTTCTATAATTTCTGTGCTTTTTTGAGCATTTCTGTGCTTAATAAGTTTTGAGCATTTCTGTATTAGGTATCTAGCATTTCTCTACTTAGTAAGTTTGAAGCATTTCAATGCTTACTGTGTTTCGAATATTTAACTGTTTACTATGTTTCGCGCAGAATTTCTGCGATTGTTTCCGGCATCTTCTGCTTATTAAGTTTCAACTAAGAGTATTTCTCTGTTTTCTGTTTTGACTATGTCTCTAAGAAAGTTTCAAGGCATTTCTTTGCTTACTGTTTCTAGCATTTCTATTCTTACCAAATCTACAGCAATTCTCTGCTACCTCTTAGATGCTCTATGCTTGATTTCTCGAATTTCCGAGCTTATTATGTTTCGATCAGCATCGTTGTGATTGTTCCGAACATTTTTCGAATCTAATTTTCGTGCATATAATGTGTTTTCAGTATTTCTTTGATTAGTAATTTTTCGAGAATTTCCATGCTCACTAAAATTACAGCTTTAAAATTTGCTTACTGTTTCAATCATTTCGTTGCTTAACGTTTTGTTATTTTCAAGTTTTGTAATTTTCGAGCATTTTTATGCTTACTTTGTTTCGGTCAGCATTTCTGCGATGATGGGAGAATATCTGGTTTATTGAACATTTCTCTGCCTATGGGAATATGGCATTTCTCTAGGTGGAAACGGTTTCTGTGATAAACACAGAAATTACTAGATTTTCTGTGCTTTGCTTATTAAGTTTTGTGTTGGGAAGGTATTTAGTTTATAGCATTTTTCTGATTACTAATGATGGCGCATTTTGTTATTTTAAAATGTCGCTCATTTATGTGCTTAGCAAGTTTAGAGCATTTGCTTACTGTTTCTAAAATTTCTTTCTTAATGTTTCTATGCTTACTAATTTTCGAGCATTTCTCTGCTTACTGTTTCAATTTTCCCAGTATTTCTTTGCTTACTATGTTTCAAGTGGCAGTCTGTGATTGGTTCGGCATTATTGTGCTTACTAGATTTAAAGCATTTCTCAACTTTCTCTTTTCACCACGTCTGTGATAACTATCAGACATTTTTCTGCTATGTTTTGAATATTTCTGTGCTTAATTGTTCGAACAATGCTGTTTTCTATTTCGAATATTTTGGCTGCTTGCTCATTTCAAGCATTTCACTGTATAATGTGTATAATGTGTATACACAAACGTGTAAAAATGTATATTATGCATGGCATTTCTGAAATTCTCTCTAACATTTCCTAGCTGAGTAACTTTCAAGCATTTGTTTACTATTTCGACCATGTCCTGCTAAATTTCAAACATTTCTGGGTTGTTTCGAGCATTTGTATGTTTAATAAGGTACGAAAAGTTCTTTTCTTACTGTTTCGAGCAGTTATGTGCACTGTGCTTAGAGCAATTCTGCAATTTTTATAACATTTCTGTTCTTGCTAAATTTCCAGCATTTCGTTTTTTCATTTCGGCTTAGAGGAATTCTGCAATGTTTCTAACATTTCTGTGCTTGCTAAATGTCGAGCATTTCTGTTTCCTAAATTTTGAGGAAGTGTTCTAAGTAGAGAAATGCTTTAAATCAAGCATTTCTTTACTTAGAACACTTCAAAATTTCTCTGCTTATTTATTATCAAGCATTTCTGTGCTAATAAATTTTCATAATTTCTGTACTAAATCAGTGTCGATCATTTCACTCACTGTTTTGAACATTTCTAGTAGGATTCGTGCATTTCTGCTTGAAATGCTTATCTTTCGATTATTTATTTGTTTATTACGTTTCGAATGTTTCTGAGGTTATTGATAATATACAGATAAGTGCTGAACTCTTCTCTGTATATTTAGTTTTAGATATTTCTCTCCTCATTGATTTTAGAACATTTTTGTACAGAGACCGTTTTGAGAAATCAATATAGGTTTCATATGAAACCTATATTGATTTCTCAGAACAGAAATGTTCAAACCACCACCAACAGAAATGATTTCATCCATTTCTGTGGTGGTGGTGGTTTGAACATTTCTGATCTCAGTGGGTTATCGTGCATTTCTGTTCTTATAAAGTTATTGAAATTTCCTTTGCTTATTGGGATATTGTGTTTGTCAAGATGAACATGATTTCTAATTATTGGGATTGTAGCATTTCTCTGATTACTAATTATCAAGAATTGATAATCGTTTGGAGCATTTATCTGGTTAATGTTTCGAACAGCATTTCTGTGGTTAATAATTTTAACTTTTCTGAGCTTAAGTTTCAAGCATTTCTGTGTTTACTAGTTTCGAATATTTCTATGCTAATTGTATTTCGTGCAGCACCTGTAGGATTAATGATTCAACAATTTCTCTGTTTTTTTTTAGGTTTTGAGTATTTCTCTGTTTGCTAAATTTTTAGCATATTATCTTCCTGTTTTGATAATTTGTCTACTTAATAATTGCAAGCATTTGTCTGTATACGATACTCCAAGCATTTCTATGATTATTAAGTCTCGAGCAATTCTGTGATTATGAAGTATGGAGCATTTTTGTAATAATTAAATTTCAAGGATTTTTGTGTTATTAGTAAGTTTCTCTGATTTATGTTTCTATGATTTTTGTGTTTAATATTGCTATGATTTCTGTGCTTACTAGGTTTCGAGAATTCCCTTACTACGTTTCATGACTTTCTCTGCTCAGCATGTTTCGAACTTTACCCTGTTTAATGTGTCGATCATTACTTTGCTTAGTAAGCGACGTGAGTTCTGTGCTTATTAAACTTCGAGCTAAATGCTTACTGCTTTGAGCATATCTCCACCTACTGTTTCGAGCATTTTTGTGTTTACTATCTTTCGAGTATATATTTCAAGAATTTCTTGGCATAGCAATTTCGATTTTTATTTTTTATGCTAAATATGTTTCTAGCATTTCTGTGTTTACTAAATTTTGATTTCTCAGAACAGAAATGTTCAAACCACCACCACAGAAGCATTTCTATGATTAATCTAAAGTGCGTTTCTCTGCTGTTTCGATTATTCTATGCTTAATTACTTAGTAAGTTTACAAGTTAAGTTTCAAGTATTTTTTACATATAAGTTTCAAGAATTTTCGGCTTGTTAAAGTTTCGAGTATTTCTTTGTTTACTATGGTTTCAGCTATGTGATTGTTAAATTTTGTTTATATTTCTCTTCTTTAAAGCATTTTTCTGAAAAATTAATTTTGGGACATTTTTCTGCTGAATAATTTTGTGTTTTTATGCTAAGTTTTCTGCTTAGTAAGTTTCGAGCAGTTTCTTTGTTAATTTAGGTTGGAATGTTTCAATGTTTCTCTGCTTAGCAACTTTCGAGTATTTCTCTTCATTACAAGGTAGACATTTCTGTTCATAGCAAGTGTGAAGCTGTTCTGTGCTTATTAATTTCAAACAATTCTATGCTTACTATATTTCAAAAGTTTCTGTGCTTACACTGTTTGGCATATTTTTCTGCTTAGTCTCGTAATTAGTTCTGTGTTATTGTTTTGAATATTTCTGATTACTGTGTTTTAAGCATTTATCTACTATTATAGGACTTTCTTTGCTTATTAAGGTTGAAACATTCTTAATACGTTTCAAATATATACATTCTTAGCGAGATTTGAGTACTTCTTTTGTTAGAGATTGTTGAAGATTTCTCAGCTTCGTAAGTATCGACCAGTTATTTGCTCAGTAATTTCGAATATTTCAGTTCCAATTTCTCTGCTTATATTTTCTGAGGGCTTAACTTAGTACAGTTCCAATTTCTCTGCTTATATTTTCTGAGGGATTAATACATTTTGGGTATTTCTGTGGTACTGCGATAGTTCCTTCCAGTGCTAGTAACTCTGTTCCTTTCTGTTCTCAGTAAGGATGATAATTTCTGTGTTTATTGAGGTTTAAACAGTTCTCAGTATATATGGTTTATATATTTCTCTACTTATCAAATTTTGAGCATTTTTGCACATTGTAAGATCTGAGCATTTTGTATAATATATGTACTTTAGAGGATTATGTATGCATATATGTAGTTTTTACATTTATGTGCATAATGCATGATGATCATTTGTCTGATTAATGTGACTGAGCATTTATCAGTGGTGGATTTCGAACACTTCTGCACTTGAGGTGATTATGTTCATTTCTCTGCTAAGTCAGTTAGAGCCTCTGTGAACTCATTGGATTAGTTTCCATTCCATTTCATTGCACTGCACATATTTCGTTTCTGTTAGTAGCATTACCGGATTAGTATCTTACTGTGAGAAGCATTTCTGTGCCTGTTTTACAAGTATGCTACTGTTTACAGTATTAATGTGCTTACCAAGTTTCAAGCATTTCTATGCTTACCAAGTTTAAACAATTCCTGAGCTTACCAAGTGTGTTTTATTCAAGGATTTCGGTCCTCACCAAGTATCTTATTTTGAGGCTTTTCTGTAATACCCATTATCTTACTGTTTTGAGTCTTTCCATGCTTAACTGTTTTAGGCAATCGTAGCATTTCCGTGATAATCAAATATCTTACAGTTTCGTGAATTTCCGTGCTTAGACGTGTCATCGTTTTGAGCATTTCCTTATCAGTCTGACTAAATCCATAATTTCCTACCAGGTATCTTAGTTTTTAGAATTTCCGTGATTACACAGTATCTTCTTTCTAGCATTTCCTGACCAAGTACTTTAATGTTTCTAGCATTTCCTTACCAGGTATCTTACTTTTTCTTGCATTTCCTTCAGAAGAACATACTTCTGAAGCAATTATGTCCTTCAGAAGTATGTTATTGTTTTCAGAATTTCAACGAATACCAAGTGCCTTCCTGTTTGGACAATTCAGTGCTCAATGCAGTAAGATGTTTGAACATTTCATTATCAAACATCTTATTGTATTGGGTTTCTGTGCTTATAAAGTCTGTTACGAGCATACCTGTGTTTACAAAATATCTTACGAACATACGAGGATGGTCTTAAACGGTCTCGGCCTCGACACGTTTTTTTCTAAGTTGGTACATCTGTCATAAGCATCCATGTGAAATTCCAAGTCATTCTATCAAGTAATTTGTTTTATACAGCGGTCTGAAGAGAAATATTGTCTGTATCCCTTGAAATGAAACTGAGTAGAGTGTGGTTATAAGACTGCGGTTGTAAAAGAAGGTTTAATGCCAAAAGAAATTCATTCAAATTTCATAAAAGTTTATGGGCACTCTTATACGTTATCAAAAATTAAGAAATGGAGTGTCGAGTTTAAACGCGACCGTACCAGAATTGAAGATGATCCATGCACGTGAAAGATGTCCAAAAAGTGTAACAACACCGAAATCATTGATCCTTGCATGATATAGAATTGGATGACCAGCGAGTCATCCAATTCTATATCATAGTGTATTCTATAACGAATATACTATGGTGGTCTGCAAAGTTCTCTGCCACTGCCATAGATGCCAAGACGATCGGCAAGATTGTTTTCCAAGTTGGTACATCTGTCATAACCATCCATGTGAAATTACAAGTCATTCTATCAAGTAGTTTGATTTATACAGCTGTCTGAAGAAAAAAAAGTGTTGTCTGTATCCCTTGAAACAGATAAACTAAAACTCTTCCTCGCTGGTCAGCGTTTTTCTTTGAATCAAGAGGTGATTGCAGCTGCAGAGGAGTATTTTGCAGATCTTCCTGAGAACCACTATAGGGATGGGATAATGGCGCTGGATCATCGCTGGAATAAATGTATTAGTCTTAAGGGAGATAATGTTGGAAAAGTGAAATAATTTTGAAATTATAAATTCGTTTTCTCATTGTTAGGCTGAGAGCTTTGTGGGCCACCCATGTATTATTCTTCATAGCATTTCTGTGATTCCCAGTACTTTACTTTGAGTATTTCTGAGATTCAAAAGTTTAACATTTCTATGATTAATAAATTTCTATCATTTCTGTGATTACCAAGATTATGCATTTGTATGCTTTCCAAGTCTCGTAAGTTTGTGATAAGTTTGCAATTCGCAAATATATGCTATGAGCATTTCGGTGCTTAGGTGATTGGCATTTCGGTCTTACTGAATTGAGCAATTCTGCGCATACAAAGTGTTGAGCAATTCTGCGCATACAAAGTGTTGAGCATTTCTGTGCTTCCAAAATATCTTATTGAGACTAGAATTTCTGTGATTAACAAGTACCTTACTCTTTTTGTGCATTTCTGTGCTTAGCAGTCAACTTATTCTTTCTAGCGTTTCCATGTTTACGAAGTGTCACTGGTACCAGCATTTCCCTGCATAATAAGTATCTTACACTTTCGTGCATTTCAGAAATAAACAAGTATCATTGTTTCGAGAATTTCATAACTTATCGTTATACTGTTTAGAGAATTTATGTGATTACCAAGTATCTTACTCTTTACAGCACTTCTGCATATAACAATTTTCAAGAATTTCGCTGCTTGTATTCAGAATTTATATGCTTGCCTAGTTTCAAGTAACTACTTTCGAGCAGTTCAATGCTAAGCGTCGAAGTTTCAAGCATTTCTGCCCTTGCCAGATATTTTATTGTTTCAAACACTTCAATGCTTATCAATTATAAGAGTTATATGCATCCATGGGCTTAATACGTATATTACTGTTATTACGAGTATTTCAGTGCTTATGAAGTATCTTAATATTATTAGCATTTCTTTGCTTTCAAAGTAACACTCTTTGGACCATTTCTGGGCTTTGAAAGTAACTCTGTGGAGTTTCAGTGGTTTCAAATTAACACTCTTTGATGCATTTCTGTGCTTAGAAATGTTCTTTTGAGTATATCCATGCTTTTCGAGTGTCTAATTTTCGAGAATTTCCTTTCTCACAAAGAATATTCCTGTTTCGAATATTTCTCTGCTTACTATACCAAGAGAGTATGTTTCAAACATGTCAGTGCTTATCAAGTTGGGAGAAAATGTGCGCTTACCACATTTTGAACATATTTGTGTTCACCAAGTAATTAGTTTTGAACATTGCATGCTTACAAAAAAAAATTACAATTTCAAGCATTTCAGTGCATACCATGTTTCAAAGATTTCTATTTACAAATTTCGAAATTTTCTGTGATTGTGAAGTATTTTACTGTTTCAAATATTTCCGTGCTTAATAAGTGTCAGTTTTCAGTATCTCTGTTCTTACCAAGTATATTACTTACTGTTACGAGTATTTCAATGCTTACAAATTATCTTAATATTATTAGCATTTCGGGGTTTTAAACTAACACTCTTTGAAGCACTTCTGTGCAATAAAATTAACACTGGAGAATTTCTGTGCGTTTAAAGTAACACTCGATGAAGCATTTCTATGCTTTTAAAGTAACACTTTTTGGAGCATTTCTTAGGTTTCGAGATAACACTTTTTGGAGCATTTCTGTGCTAAGCAATATTCTTTTGAACATATCCATGCTTACCAAGTATATCAGTTACGAGAAAGTCCGTGCTGACAAAGAATATTACCTGTTTTAAACATTTCTATAATTAATTTGCTAGCATTTTGTTGCTTGCCAAGTTGCGAGAAATTTTGTGCTGACCAAATTTCGACATTTTGTATTCCCAAGTATATTAGTTTTGAGGATTTCCATGCTTACAAAATAGCTTTACAATTTCGAGCATTTCAGTGCTTAACTACCTTAGCAGCCATTATGGGTCAAATGCGCATCCTCATACGCTTCGCATCTATCATATATTTCAATGTAATATCAATGGTATTACAATTTTAATATGCACTTAATGTCCATGATAACATTGACTCCTATAGACGTCTTGGCCAGTAACGTGGTTAATAATATCTTCCGTTTCGATCATTTCTGTGTAAATTGTGTTTTAAAGATTTCTGCTTACAAGTTTTGAGATTTCTGTGGTTACCACGTAATTTAATTTTTCCAACATTTCCATGCTTACCATGTATCAGTGTTTTGCGAATCTCTATTCTTATTAAGTATATTACTGTTACAAGTATTTCAGTTATTACAAAGTATCTTAATATTATTAGCAGTTCTCTCTTTAGATCATTTAGGTGTTTTCAAATTAATATTCTTTCGCGCATTTCTGTGTTTCAAAATAACACACTTTGTAGCATATTCTGAGCTTTCAAAATAACACTCTGTGGAGCATTTTTGCGTTTAACAATAATCTTTTGAGCATATCCATGCTTACCGCATATGTTAGATTCGAGAATTTCCCCGCTCACAAAGAATATTACTGTTTCAAAACATTTCCCTGCCTACTAAGTTTCAAGCAGTTCGGTGCTTTCCACGTTGAGAGCAATTTTGTTGTTACCAAGTTTTCGAATATTCCTGTGTTACCAAGTATATTAGTTTGGAGCATTTCGAGCAATCAGGCTTACAATTTTGAACATTTCAGTGCTTACTAAATATCTTTTGCGTCCATCACTTCTGTGCATACAATGTTTCAAAGATTTCTGTGTAAAGGTTTCAAGCATTTCTGCACTTACCAAATATTTTACTGTTTCAAACATTTCTGTGCTTACCAAGTGTCAGTGTTTTGCATTTCTGTGTTTACCAAGTATATTACTGTTATGAGTATTTCAGAGCTTACGAATTATCTTAATATCCTTAGCATTTCTGTGCTTTCAAAATAACACTCTTTGGTACATTCCTGTGCTTAAAAAGAAACATTCTTTGGAGCATTTCTGTCCTTTCACAGTAAGGACAAAACTATACAGAAATTCTCCAAAAGGTAGGCTTTCGAAGAATTTCTGTACCGTCAAAATAACAATCTTTGGAACAACATCGCAGTGCTTTAACACTCTATGGAGTATTTCTGTGCTTTCAAAGCAACACATGTTGAAGCATTTCAGTGTGCTTTCAAAGTAACACATGTTGAAGCATTTCAGTGTGCTTTCAAAGTAATTCCTGTGGATTTCAGTGCTTTCAAAGTATCCCTCATTAAAGCATTTCTCTACCTTCAAAGTAACACTTTTTGGAAATTTTCCCTGTGCTTTAAAAGTAACACACTTTGCAACATTTCTGTTCTTTCTAATTAACACTCAGTGCATTTCTGTGGTTTCAAAGTAACACCTTTTGGAGCATTTCTGTACTTAGCAATATTCTTTTGAGCATATCCAAGTCTACAAATTATCTTAATTTCGAGAATTCAGCGCTTTGAATCACTGAATTCTCGAAACTAAGTGTTCACAAAGAATATTATTGTTTCGATCATTTCTCTGCTTACTATGTTTCGAACATTTCCTTGGTTACCTAATTGCGAGAAACGTTGTACTTATCAAGTTTTGACAGTTTTTTGTTCCCACGTATATTAATTTTGAGCATTTCAATGACTACAAAATAGTCACACTAAATGCCTTATGTCTAAAACATTTCTCTGCATACATGTTTCAAAGATTTTGTTTTTTTACAAGTTTCGACCATTTCTGCGCTTTCCAAGTATTTTTCTGTTTCAAGCAATTCCATGATCAGCACATCCCTATGCTTATCAAGTATATTACTGTTACGAGTAATTCGGTGATTATGAAATATTTGAATATTATAATTTCTGTGCTTTCGAAGTAACCTTCTTTCAAGCATTTCTGTGCTTTCAAAGTAAGCTTCTTTTAAACAGTGCGTGCTTTCAAAGTAACATTGGAGAATTTCTGTGCTTTCAAAGTAACATCGGAGAATTTTTGTGCTTTTAAAGTAACATTGGAGAATTCGTTTTTGTGTGCACGAAATTCTCGAAACTATGATACTTTTTAAACATGAAAGTTTCGAGAATTTCGTGCACAAAAGAATAATACTCTTTAGAACATTTGTATGGTAACTAAGTTTGAGCATTTCGGTGCTAACCAAATTTCGATCATTTTTGTGTTCCCAAGTTTTCAGAATTTTACAATTTCGAGGATTTCAGTGCCTTCTAAGTATCTTCTGTTTTGATCATTTCTGTGTATACCATGTTTCAAAGATTTCTGTAAACAGTTTTTGAGCATTTCTGTACTTACCAAGTATTTTACTGTTTAAAAAATTTTGCTTAGCAATATCAATGTTTGTTATTACCAAAACATTTACCAAATCTAAGTGTTTTGGTCATCTCTCGGCTTACCAAATCTAAGTGTTTTGGTCATCTCTGTGCTTTCAAAGTGCATTACTGTTACTAGTATTTGAGTGCTTAAGAAGTATCATATTATTAGAATTTCTATGCTTTCAGAGTAACAATCCTTAGAGCATTTCTGTGCTATATTGAATAACACTTTTGAGCATTTTTGCGCCTAGCAAAATTCTTTGTATTATATTCAGGCTTACTAAATATCTTAATTTCGAGAATTCCCCTACTCAAAAAGATATGAATCATTCTCTTTATAAAGGAATTTCTCTTCAAAGCATTTCTCTGCTTACAAAGTTTCGAGCATTTCTCTGGTTACCTATTTGCCAGCAATTTTGTGCTTACCAAATTTCGAGCATTTTTGAGTTCCCAAGTATATTAGCTTTGAGAATTTCCGTGCTTATTTATTGTTAGCAATTTTGTGTTTACCAAATTTTGAACATTTTGGGTGCTCCCAAAGTATATCAGATTTTGAACATTTCTCTGTTTAATAGCTTACAATTTCATTGAATTGGTAAGACATTTCTTACAATTAATTTGGAAGCACATTTCTATGCTTTAAAGTAACACTCTATCGAGCATTTCTGTGCTTTCAAAGTAACACGCTTTGGAACAATTCGCTGCTAACCAACTATCAGTGTGCATATAAAGTACGAGAGGGGTTAGCAAAGTTCTCGGCCACGACCATATCGACCAGCAACACTATCGGCAAATTTTTTTTCTAAGCTAGTACATCTGTCATAAGCATCCATCTGAAACTGCAAGTCATTCTATCAAGTAGATTGATTTATACAACTGTCAGAAGCAAAAGTGTTGTCTGTATCCCTAAATGGATAAAACTGAGTATCGTGCGGTTATAATATTTCTTGCAAAAGAAGCTTTGATGACAAAATAAATTCATTCGAATTTCATAAAAGTTTACGGGCATTATCCTCCTTCCTTTTCGACAATTAAGAAATGGGCTGCTGCGTTTAAACGTGGCCGTACCAGCCTTGAAGATGATCCACGTGAAGGTCCAAAAAGTGTAACAACACCAGAGGGTATCCGGAAAGTTAATCGAAAAGGCAATTCATCGAGAGACAAGTCATCTAAAAGGCAATTCATCGAATGAAAATTCGCGGAAAATGCAATTCAGCGAAAAAAAAGGTTCACCGAAAATTTTAAATTTTCGAAAATGTTATGAGAAAATTGATCCATTTAGAACAAAAACTGAACACCGTGCAGAGTGAGAAAGCAATGCTATCATAACAGGGAAAAATTATAGAACAATATGGTTTCTTATAGTCTTTCTTGTGCGATAACTGTTTTATGTCTGTTCATGGGACTGATTTGCTTGTTTCCGGGAGGAAACGTCCAGCCATCTCCGTATTATGACAGCTAACTTATCTTTAGCTTAAAAATGACTGATAAAAATTATGCAAGTCGTAAGTGGGATTCCAACTACCCAGGTCTTTCTAAATAAACGGCTTCGTTTATACAGACTGAACTACGTAGGCTCCGTTATTATTATTTGCTAGTAGTAATATGTGACTTCAATACAGCAATTATTATGGGATGAATTTTACTCAGATTCGCTATTTGAAACTTTTACAAAAAATGTCTAACCGTTCTAGTTTTCAGTTTAGCTATAATCGGGGAGACAAAGAAATAACGTCTCCAAATTATGTACTGTATTACAAAATCTCTCTGACTTGCGGAATTAGTAGAAGTTGCCAGTACAAGAAGCTATCTTCATGGTTCAGTTTTTCTTCTAAATGGATTACTTTTATCATAACATTATCGAAAATTTTAAATTTTCGGTGAATTGTTTTTTCGATGAATTGCTTTTCTATGAATTTCCATGTAACCACACCAGAAATCAATGATCTAGTGCACGATATAATATTGGATGAGCGGCGAGCCAAAGTGCGTTAAACTGCCGAGACTATAGACATTTCAAAAGAATATGTAGGATATATTCTGCATGAAGAATTGCAAATGAAAAAGCTTTACGCAAGAAGTAAAGTGCTTGCTTGTTCACAGCAGATCAAAAATGCACTCACATGAAAATCTTTAAACAGTGCTTGGAGCATTTTAACAAGAATAAAACTGATTTTGTGCATCGATTTATTACTATGGATGAGACTTGGATTCACCATTACACACCAGAATCCAAACAGCAGTCAAAACAGTGGACAGAAGCCGGTTGTTCATCGCCAAAGAAGACAAAGTCGGTTCCATCAGCAGGAAGAGTCATGGCATTGGTGTTGGGACACTAAAATCATTTTGTTTATCTTGAAAAGGGTAAAACAATAACCGGGGAAGATTATTCCGATCTTTTACCCAGACTAGATGAAAAACTACATGTGAAAAGATCCTTGCAGAAGAAAAAATCATCTTTCGTCAGGACAATGGACATGTCCACAAAGTTGTTTTTGGCAATGGGAAAATTCAGGGATCTGCACTGCGAATTGTTGGAATATCCACCCTATTCCCCAGGTTTGGCTCCCTCTGACTTGTATCTCTTCCCAAAACTCTTCCTCGCTGGGCAGCGTTTTTCTTTGAATCAATAGGTGATTTCAGCTATAGAGGGGTATTTTGCAGATCTTACTGAGAACCATTACAGCGACTGAATAATGGCTCTGGAGCATCGCTGGAATAAATGTATTAGTCGTAAGGGAGATTATGTTGAAAAATAAAAATAATTTTGAAATTACAAATTTTTTTTTTTTTACATTGTTAGGCCGAGAACCTTTCAGACCACCCTCGTACTTGGGAACATTTCGGTATTCTCTGTATTTTGTGCATGTATACAACATGCCGCTGGTATTTCTGAGCATAGTTAAAATCCTTCCTTGCAAATTTACAATCATTTGTGTGCTTAAAAAGGTTTATAGTATTTCTATGTTTAATAAATACGAAACATTTTTGGACTTAAGGAGTTTCGACCCTTTATGTGCATATGTCTGTGTATTGGGTTTCTAGAATTATAGTGATTGAGGTTTTAATATATTTTCTCAGCGGTTTAAGTCTTTCTGGAATGATTTTCTTCATGCACTTTTATGCTTATGGAGATATCGAGAATTTCTGTGCTTATGGAGATATCAGGATTTCTCCACTTATGTTGATATCGAGTTTCTCTTGTTGAAAACGATTTCTGACTGTTGCATATTTTCGGTGTTAACAAGGTTGGAGCATTTCTGTGCTTGAAATATTGGACAATCGCAAGTTTTGGTCATTTCTAATTTCTCTGCTTAAGAAATATTGATCATTTTGTAATTACTAAGTTTAAAGCTTCTTTATAGTTAGTACTAATATTATTGTGTTTTTCTCATTGCTTGTAAGTTTTCGAAAATTCTTGTGCTTAATAAAGTTTACACATTTCTGTGATTCGTAAATATTAACGATTTCTATGCTTAAGAAGCATCGAGCATTTCTCTCCTTATTTTGTTATCCTATCCTATACTATAAGTCTATCCACGCGTTTAAATATTTCTCTCCTTAGTTTCTATTATTTATTTACTGTTTCGTGATTTTATCTGCTTACTAATTTTCGAGCATTTCTGTGCTTACTTTGTTTCAAGCAGAATTTCTGTCTAAATTTCGATTATTTCTATGGTTACATGGTACCAAGAATTTCTCTTATTGGTTCATTCAATTCTATGAATATTAAGTTTCGAGCATTTTCTTCATACTCTTGCGAGCATTTCGTTGCTTATTAGGTTTAGCATTTCTGTTCTTAATAATTTCGAGTATTTGTGTGCTTTCTAAATTTAGGCATTTGTCTTACTGATTTTAAAATTTCTGTGCTAACTAAGGATGGAATATTTCTGGGATTAGCAAGTTCCTATGATTGGTGTGCTTTGCAAGTTTCAAGCATTTGTGTTCTTACTGAGTTTTAAACATTTCTCTACCTATTGGTTTTACTGAGTTTCTGCACGTAGTAGGTTTTGAGCATCCTATGTGGTTTTGATTATTTCTCTCCATAATGTACCATTGGCATGCACATTCAATATATGGGAACCATCGTTTTTAAATCGTAAAAAATTATATTTCAGCTTCAGCTATGATGAAATTGAATTATTCCTAAATAGTTAGAAAATCTCTTTTTTTAACACGATTCAGAAATGCTTCTGGAAGTGATTTCATGTGTACGAAGTTAATATTTCAAGTTTTCATTTAAAGACAAATAGACTTTGCACTACAATTTCGTAAAATTGTAGTGCAAAGTCCTTCTCACATTTCAGTATATCAAGAGCCTCTGCCAATGGTGCTGGGAAGGCCAGATGCTCTTCAATATTCTTCAACTCATCTTTCAACATATTTGATGCTAAAGCATTTTGCAACTGACACCACTTATCTTTGATGGCTAAGATTCCTTTTAGAGACATCTAGGCATTTCTACACATTCCCCCTGGTTTTCTAAGAGTTTCTCCTAATACACAGGGAGATCAAAATTAAAATACCCATGTTTAACGCCTTGCAGAGCGCCATCTAAATGCTGACAAACTTTGCAGGAATACATACAGTGTGTATCATGCGAAAGTGATCTCTCAGGAAAAAAGCAGTTCCAAAATCACCACCAGGATGCGCTGTATGATATACCAAATGTACAGGGTAACCAAAATTGAAGTATCTCTATTCTGATAAAAAAAAAAGTAGTTCCACAATTTGCCACCAGGAGACGCTATATGACGCACGGAATGTAGATGCAATTTTCCTTGCTCATGGTGGTGTTCGTGTATTACTCATTGTTACCCACACTTTTAAATCATATGAAGGGGTCACAAAAGCTCCGCATTTGATAAATATTATTCAGTTTAATGGCATGTGCCAAAATCACATGATATTAGCGCATATTTAAATTATTTCTCGTTGTTTGCGATCATATTGTGAAAATGTCATTTCTCACTCTCACTTCCACATGCTATTTTGGCGAAGAGAATGAACTGCTGAATTTAAATGTTAACTTAGTTGAAATTAAAATCCCCAATGAAGTAATTGCTAAATGATGATTCTCTCCTGAAAATAGAATCATATAATTTTGTTTAGAGATATTAGAAATTATAGCATGAACACTGTTCTGATTAAATATTACTATGATTACGGCTGTACTAATATATTGATTGTATAAAGAATGCAGGTATTTTAAATTCAAACACTTAGTATTAAACTATTACGTGGAGTGCTGAGAGGTCTTGGAACACCTCGTGGAGGCTACACCATATTCTACACTATGGCGCTCTAACTGTAATCGACAACAACAATATTCAAATCGACCTTGCAGGGTCATTCCGCACACCGCCCCTCTTAAATGTATTTGGTTGTACCCATACGCATTCATGCACTGTAGCTCCCTATCTATTATGCAGAAGGAAGCAGGAGTTTCCGTGAGCAGAAGAATCTTCGACCGCTTTATGAAATCGGCTAAATCATTTTGTCTTTGAAAGCCCTTATAGAGATTATTCGCATTTTACATGAATTGGAACCTCGATCTTCTTTACCAAAATGATTCATCATTATCCACTTGGTTACAGACGCTCTCATTCGGTGGCTCTTTAACAAAGAGCTCAACACAAAGAGCTGTTTAATTGTTTAACAAAGAGCTCAGCACCACTGACTGGAATAAGTTAGACGCACATGTAGTTATAATAAATTATAATAAGTTAGACCCACAGTCTTAAGCTAGGTACATATCAGCATAATTTGAAAAATATTACATTTAAAACGCTGGCATTTTTGATGAACGGCATTGCATTGCTTGCAAGCACAGAAGATTTACAACGAATTTCTGATAAAATAAAGGAAGAAAGTATAACATTTGGGTTAAAAATAAATATAGACAAAACATGAATTATGCAAATAGGAAAAAGAAACACCAATCTAAAAATTGAAACTGATAGCAAGAATCTAGAACAGGCAGAAAACTTCACCTACCTTGGAGAAGTAATTGAGTACAATGGTGAAATTACAAAAGATATAAACAGGCGAATCAGTCAAGCATCCCAAACTTTTGGACGACTTAATAAAATATGGAAGTCAAGAGACATCAAACAAGTAACAAAAGTAAGAATCTATGAAACAATGGTTCTCCCAATACTCCTCTATGGAAGTGAATGCTGGAATCTCAAAAAGGCTGAAGAGAAAAAATTATTTACTACTGAAATAGGTTAGCGAAGAAGATTACTTGGAGTTATCTCTGCTGGATAGACTAAGAAACGAAGACATAAGGAAACGACTAAAACAAGAAATAACAATAATAGACAAAATCCAAGAAAGAAAACTGTGATGGTTTGGCCATGTGATCAGAATGAGAACAGAAAGATTACCATCTAAAGTCCTGAATATAACGATGGAAGATAAAAGATCCAAAGGATGGCTCAGAATTAGATGGATAGACAAAATAAAAGAGGACCTGAAAAACTGGTTAGAATTGTCCATCATCCACATAGATGATGGAAGAGAGGAGAAGGAGATGTCTGATGAAATTATGAATGTTTTTTTATATCAAACATTAATTTAAAATTATTTGCAAGTAAACACGTATGACGAATTATTTGGAAAAGTTAGTAAGACTGTTCTTATTGATAGTTCAGTAAACCTCTTGGAAATAAGTAAGTAAAATGATATCCATAGGTTTGTGTGTGTTTTATGGGTGTAATTGCCTCTTCAGAATTGAGAACCTGTTCAAACTGTAGGTATCAGGCTAGCTTAAACTCATTAAAAGCGCTAAAAAAAGTAAGATCCGAGTTCTTAATTTTTAGCATAGTGTAATACTAAAGATATTTGACGAAACAATCCTTTCGTCTAATAAATTTTTACTGTTTCAGGGCCGTTCACGCTGTTAGGCGGAGCAGAGGGCATAGCATTCGTCAACACTCCTCTATCTAATGCAACAGACGATTGGCCTGACATACAGATCCATTTCCTTTCAGCCACGCCGTCTTCTGATAGAGGAGCTAGTATTCGAGTGCTGACGGGACTCACAGATTTGGTATAGCGTAATTTTTAAAATTTTTTTTTTATATCAATGAAAATAATTATTGCCTTTGACAATTGATTCTAAATCTTCTATTTGAAGCATAGGAATTTATTTCTCTAATCAGAGTACCTCACTGCTCTTCATTTACGAAGTTCAATTTTCGAACTGGGGTTGCCGTAAAAATAACGACCACTATTTTCAGAGGGAAAGATGAAATATTCAGTTTTGACCATATTCGAATGCCACACATCGGTAACTCGATTGATCAATCTCCGCTTTTTCGACGATTTGGCTTCATCTGAATAGTGATGATCGAAGCACAAACACTAAAGTTCTGGAATGTGGCATAAAAGGAAACCACAAAAGTCCAGAAAAGGATGCATAATGGTGTCTGTGTAGAACAGCCGTATTGTAGAGCAAGGGATGCAAGGAGCATCATAAAGAGATATCACTACAGCGTCTCATCCAGGCATACATTCAGGGATTGTTTGAGACTGATGGTCTAAATGCTGATATACGCAGCTATTTCAAACAAACACACAAACGCTCGTTCAACATATATCTGTGATTATAGAAGCGATCTCCATGCTGAAGCAATTAAATAATTGTGCAAAGATAATATAAAAAAACGAAAGATCTGCTTTGTACTGAACTACTATAACTGTTAAAAAACGCGACTGCAGAGAATAATCGGTTGTTGTCTCATATTCCAATATACTTCAGAGTTTACTTGACCAGAATTGATGATTCCGATATACTTTGAGTGTCGTCATTTCGATGAAAAATTGCATAATAATATTTAGGAGGGTGCGTTTATTTCTTCAAAAACGCGCTTAGTTCAGTTTTAAGAAAGGCAAAAGGTTTTTTGTTTATTTTTTATTTTTTTTTTTGCATTTTTATACAAAAATATATTATTGCGTTCTTTTAACACCTACGCCCTTATAGGGCACTATTTACATACACTATTTTCTACTTTGTTATTAATTACAAAGTGAATAAATATTAATATGAAATGTATCACTTAAAAAATAGCACGCACCAAAAACATAAGAAAGTATATTCATCATATCTTACGATTTGCTATGCAGGCTCATTTCTTCTCTTCAAACTTCGTATGTCTAACAAATTTCCATTGCATATTATACAGATCAAATGAGATCAAACGGATAAGATGAGATTATTTGAAAAACTTTCTCGTTTGTTTCGTTAGTGTTATGATGTTATAAATGATGGTAACACTATGTTAGTATTATCATCATTTAGAGTCAACCCTCTAGAGTCAGAGATTGATGACTATTTGGATCCCAAACCAAATCCTGGTTACAGATTTGAAAGAAAAATTTCAGAGTATATGATACAAAAGAAAATAACGCAAAATAATGAACAGAATCTTAGAAATAGTGCAAGACAGCTTCTTCTTGGTCTCTTCAAATAGCTTAAGCAAAGGTTGCCTAAAACACTGAGCTATTCTGGGCTGAAGTACGAGAATACAAAGATGCATCTGGAATGAATGAATTTAAAGAAATTGCTTAGTGTGCAATCAATTTATTAATACTGTTAATTTCTGATGCTGAAATTGAACGAATATTTAGTTACATGAATGTAGTTAAAACTAAATTAAGAAAAGATGGAATTGCCAATGTTGACAGCTATTTTGTCAGTCAAGTATGGCCTCAGGCGTAACAACAAGTGGTGTAAAGACTATCATTTACCAGCCTCTGGATTGAGTAATATTGGATCGATGGTCGCATATAATTAAGCTGAAAATCTAAGTGAAAACGAGGGTGAAGCGCAGAAGACCATTTGGAAGATGTCTTTAGCCCCTTAAATTGAAGTAACACTTCATCTTGAGTAAAGCAAGTAACTGAAAAGTATCTGCTGCTACTTCTAAAATTTTAGCTTCAAATGTTCATTTTCTACTCCTGTTTAGCTTTTTAGCTGTTTTTAGTAATTTTAACTTTGGAAACACTGAAAGGAACCATCTGTGGGCCGCCAACCAGCCAACGAACTCGACCTGCTACTGATGACGTAGTGTTAAATGTTTCACTATCCTACTCAATACAGCAGTGGCGGCCGGTGAAAATTTTAAGTGGGGGTGCTGCATATACAAAATAAAAAAAAAATTTTTCCTAATCAGTAACCAATTTATTAATAAATAAATTTACATATTACAAATTGCTTTATTAAAAATATTTCACCCCTACCACGAACAAACACCAATCTCACAGAAATAACGCGCGCAACCAAGCAGTGTCGGAATGATCTTGTAACGTGCAATCACAAGCGCAAACGAATATCGGCGAGTCTGGCTGCATTTCGCCAAACGCAATAATTCTGACACTACGTTAGATCGCAGTGTATTTGTTTTGTGTAACGATAATTGAAAAAATATAATTCTTTTCATATTTTCAACAGTGACATTCGTCATAATTCAGCCTTGTATCTATAATAAATAAATAATTATATGTTATTTTAACAGAATAAAATAAAAGATTTGCAAAAAATAATTCACCCTCACCACGAACACGCACCAATAATAAAAGTTTCGTATTTCACAGAAATAACGAGCGCAAGCATACGATACACTGCTCGTTTGAGCAGTGTCGGATGACTTGTAACATGCAATCACAAGCGCAAACGAATATCGGCGAGACTGGCTGCAATTGGTCGAAAGTGATAATATCGACACTGTGTTAGATAGCAGTGTATTTATTTCGTAATCTAAAGTTAATCGAACAATTCCAATTATTAACTATTCAATCACTGTCGAAACGTAAGCTGTAACCTTTAACATGTTGTATTGCATTTATATAATGTTGTAAGCATTGTTATTATTCATAAACACAAACAAAATTTAAAATTTTCAGTTTTTCCGTGAGAGTGCTGCAGTGTCGCAGTGCTTATGTACGGGCCACCACCGTAATACAGGCTCTTTTCAGTCGAAGTAGCCTAATTATGACATGTTTAACTCTTTCGTCACTGCACAGTCGTTACCTAGACCCGTTAAACCTAGACACAGTCCTCTAAGAAATTTATTTATACAGAATACCTGAAAGATGTCCCTTGTCCCCACATTGAACACGTAGCTTATACAGCTGTTATGACATTTCAGAGAAAAAAGGAATCAGTAAGTTTATGGACAGCTAATTAGACTCTGTATATATATGGATAAAACTCCCATACTTGTATCTGAATGTTTTTAGCTGTTGTCCACCAACAACGTAAATATAATCACACTTTTGTGCACAACAATGGATAGAATGGTAACAATTATTTTGAATTATCCTATGTTATGCCATATTAGATTATTAAATGTTTAGTAACAAATGTTTCTTTGAGGTAACTGACATATATAAAATGGCAAACATACATTTCTCTATAGTGTATGTTTCATATTTTTATACGTGGATCTCCTACCAACGAAATTCGGGTTTTTTCATCCCCTATGAAGGCAAAAATATATAAAATGGCAAACATACAGGTTGAGGGGATGCATCAGAACAAACAGAGGAGAAGAATTGATAAGCTGAAATGGTTAGAAGTCTAATGAAATAATATAGAACAGCACTATGGAGAGCATAAAACTAAGGAGGTGTACAAAATTATTAGAACCATTAATAGCAGGTGGCAACCAAAACAGACCACAATTAAAGATTAAAAGGGCAAAGTATTGATGAATAAAGATAAAATTTTACAATGGTTTAAAAAATACTGTAGTGAGTTACATGAAGAAAAACTAGATTTAGATCGCTTGGGAAACTGATTGAAGAATTGAAGCTGATACCACTACCAGGTAATGAGTATGATGCAGACATTTTAAGAGGAGAGATAGAAAATGCAATAGAACGACTAAAATACAACAAAAGTCCTGATAAGGATAACATCACTGGAGAAATGATTAAATATGGTACGAAAGTATGGTTATAGAAATGGCCAAACTATATAATGTGGTATGGAAAGAAGGGAAAATATCAGACGAGTGGGTGAAATCGATATTAGTGACATTATACAGGAAAGGAAATAAGCTAGAATGTAAAATATAAAGAACAATTGCTTTGACCAGTCACCTTGGTAAGATGATGATGATGTTATTGACAGAAATATTGAGAACACAATTGGAAATATATCTTGCATAAAAAGAAAGCAGGATTTAGGAAAGATAGAAGAACAGGTCAACAGATTTTGAAAATGCTGTTAATAGTAGAGAAAGCTAGGAGAAAAAACAAAAACATATATACCTTCTTTGTTGAATTTCAGAAGGCATTTAACAGTATCGACCAGAAAGTGACATTAGCAGTGGTAGTGCTAGGATCCTATGGAATTGATAGAAAACTAATAGCTATATTAACAGATGTTTACAAGAATGCAGTTTGCAGCAGATAGAAGTGATGATTTTTTGAGTTTGAACAAGCAGAGGTAGTAGACGTGGGGGGGGGGGGACCCAATATCACCAAGCATTTTCATCTCACATTTAGAAAGAGCAATGGATAGAATGAAGGAAAGTGCAAAAGGAATATCGGTAAAGGGATGAGAATTAACAATCTGAGATTTGCAGATGACATTGTTATTATGGAAGAAGAAGAAAGAGAACTACAAGATACATTGAAATTATTAAATGACAATGAAAAGAGATTTGGAGTTGTTATGAACTTGGAAATAACAATGACAATGATATTTGGTGAGAAGAATATGAAACAGAAGGTACAAGTGGATGGAATTGATATAAATGTAGAACAGTTCACATATTTGGGAAGTAAAATGACATATGATTTGGACTGTAAAAAATAAATAAAGAACAGGATTGCAAAGGGAAGAACAAATCTGAAGGCCATGGATAACATCTGTAAAAGTAAAGTGATCAACCTGCAAACAAAACTAAGAGTACTGGAAACATTTATCGTTAGTGGTGTACTGTATGGATCTGAAAAGTGGATAACAAATAAGGAATCAAGAAAAAGAATTTTGGCATTTGAAAGAACTTGTTACAGGAAGATTCTAAGAATGGGATGAGTACATAAAATCACAAATGAAGAGGTCTATCAGAAGAAACAACCAAAGGAGAATCTAAATGCAGAAGATTATAAAATGGAAGCTGCAATTATTTGGACACATCTGCAGAATGAGTGAGGACCGGAAGATAAAGACATTCATGTTTGGTATTATGGACGGTGTAAACAGAAGAGGTAGACCATACAGAGAATGGACGACGACATAAAGAACTGGTGTGGAATGGATGTACAGAAACTGCGACACTGTGCACTGGACAAAGACAGGTGGAAGATGAGAGTGAATGAGGCATCGGACACCAACTAGCAGTGATCCCATGGTTCGTGATGATGATGAAACATACAGTTCTCCACAGTGTGTGTTTCATATTTTTATATGTGGATCACCTATCAACGAAATTCGAGTTCCTTCATCCAGAGAACGCAAACACTTTAGACACAAAAATTACATTACAACAACTAACATTATTATATTGATTTCATAAGATGATGCAGTAAACTCCTACACCTATAGGACTTGCAGCCTTTGTGTGCTCATAAGCTAAGTATAAAAATAAATAACAACGAAAATTTGCAAACATATAGTGCATTAGAATCGTCGGCGGCAACTTTTAAGACTTCTTAATTTTGGTCTGTGGGAACTACGAATCAAGTGGAATCTATTCTGATTAATTTAATTTTTCAGTAGTAGTATTAGTGAATTAATGAATGTCATCTATTAAATAGGACTATTTTATGATTTATTTATGAACAAACATTAACATTTTGAAATGTGAATATTATTCTCTCTCTCTGTGTGTGTGTGCGCGCGCGCGTGTGTGTATTCCGATAGTAAATAATGCGTGTATCGTATTCTCCCATTAGGTCTGGAAACGTGTGTTTGCGCCATACAGGCGTCATGATTCATTCGCTTTATTACCCGTATTGTTAAGACCGAAGAGCAAGGGGTATATCAAACTACATTCTGCCAACCCATATGACTATCCGATAATCAATCCAAATTATTTTTCTCATCCAGAAGACATCAAGAGACTAGTAGAAGGTAAGTGCCACATAAGATTCAGTATCCAATTTTCCATAAATATTATTGTAATTATATAGGGTGGCCATAATTAAACTTCTACTCAGAGTCTTATGTAGCTCGATCTAACACCCGGTATGTCACCAAATTTAATAGAGAGAGTACTCAAGACATGGGGAAGAAGGATTCCGCGAAAATAAAAAAAAAATAAAATAATTCGAAAAGTCGTCGATATGGAATATGGCGCTGTACGATGTACAAAAGCGTAAAAAGGAACAGAGAAATGAATAATAAAGAATAAACTAAAATGAAAGATTACCTTTATGCGTGACACTTATCATAACAGCAATAAAGTTTTTAATAACAATTTATTTTAGCACGGTAATTAAGGTATTGCAGTTACTGGAGCATAAGTATCGTCACAAACTTGTTGTATAACTCGGTACATTGACATCAGAAAGAGGACCACATTCAAAGCGACCAAATTGCAAAAAGTTCAAAGTGCATCCTGTTCACAGCATTCTCAACAGCAGAATGTAACATGACTGTAGGAATATTCGTCACAGTCCGTGATGCTCGTATGTTGTCCTTCAAGGCCGCCAAGTTCGAGACACTACCAGGATAGACTGTGACCTTCGAGTAACCCCACAACCAAAAATCGTAGGGAGTAATATTAGGGGAGCGATTTGGTCATGTAACTGGAAAGTTACATGACCAAATCACGTTGTAGTGATTTGGTCATGTAATCAAATCACGTTGTAGTGATACACGTTGTAGTGACTAATCAGTCTTTCTCTTGTGATGTGATGCCGTAAAAGCTGCTATGCCGATAGTGCAATGTGAGAAGATGCTCCATCTTGCGTGATTAGGTTTTCACATCCCAACAGGAAAAATCATTGCTTTAACAATTCTAACTTTTGTGACCTGACTAGCATTTCTGTCTTTCATAAGTTTTTGTCAGTTTATCATGGCTTTTCTACCAATGGCTAACTGCATTAACCATAATTTCTTATTCTGAACCCCAGTAAATCATAATTTTAAACCAATGTCTATTTTATCTCCCTTAATTATTAATTCATTCAAATGGCGGAAGCCATCACTTTTGTTTCGCTGATGTTGAAATGAAGCCCGGCTTTTTCTCTCTTAATCAACAGAAACAACCGCTCCAGATCTTCCTAGTTTCCGCTATGAGGGTGCAAACCTATGAGGATTTATAGTACCTTAAATTGTTTATTTTCTGCAACCACCAATCCTAATTTCTACTGGTCTTTGTGTACGTCAATCATTCTAACAATGTATTCGCTATAAATATTAAACAGATAGAGCAAAAATATACAACACCCTACCGCATCTCGTTTCCCTCTAGAACACCGTTTGTTTTTCAGAAGACTGTTGTTTACTGAATCCTCTTGGTTGTCACAGCTCTCTGATTAAGAGAACTAGAATTACTGGTATATTCGAATTGTTTTCATTAGATTCCAGCTATGATTCAAAAATTAAAAATATTTCTTGTAAGACTTTTGAATAAGTTCCAGATGTTTTTTTTATGGAACTGAGATAGTGTTATAACTGGTGGAGTCAACTATAACAGCTTACAGATGTTAAATTGTGTTGGTATTTGTCCTAGTGCTCCTATAATAACTGGAACTGGTGTTCTCCTGTTCTAAATTATTTGAATTTGTTTCCAAATCTCTATGCCTCGTCAATTTTTCATGCTTTTTTTATTTTGGCTCTACTGACCCCTGGTATTTCCACGTAAATAAACTATACACGTTGTAGTTCGACTATAGTAATACATGGCCTATTGTTGTATTCTGAGATATACAGTATACCTGTCTGAATTTTAAAGTCCCATAATATTTTATCATTTTCATTTGCAATGTCTTTAAGCAATCCTCTTTTTCGAAAACTGATGAGCTGTTCAACTACTTTTTTTCTTTTTCATCTATGTAGAGTCGGTATCTTTATGGACCTTTTCCATTATCTTATCTTTCATATCATTATCTTTCTTGGATTCGTTTATCATACTTCTTCTTCAGCAACGAATATCAGACGCTTTCTTTCTTCATGGAGCTCTGCTGATGATATTGTCTCATCTAGCGAATCTCAATTTTTCTGTTAATATCCACATAATAACGAAGTGCTTTAATTTTTGAGATTTTCTCTTCTTTTTTTGCCATTTCTTTCTCCTTAATACAGCTTTTTTAAATTCTACTCTATCCACTTCTTTTTCTTTGTGAGCTTATATTATCATCTTTCCCACGTTTATATTGAGGTAAACATTTTAGCCCTAGATGATTTGCATCACCGGATGGATACAGGGCATTAATCACTGCCATTAATTTTCTTATTTTACGATCAAGGGCGTCCAGTGGTTTGAGTGAAATCTACTACCCCTACTGCGTATCTCACTGACTGCACTATGACCCATGTATGGCTGTTACAGAATTACGTCCATTAAATTGAGTTTTGAATTTAAAAACTGTTTTTTACTATTTTCAGATATTCACAGTCTGATTTCTGAATAAAAAAAAAAATTCTTTGCTTCGCTAATTCTTAAGTCGGGATTTGTCTTTAGTGAAATTTGGACTGTACTGACCATTGACTTTTTCTATAAATAATTTTCCACAGTTCATTCAACATCCGTTTACAACAATTGCGATATTTTTTTCTTGCTTATGTTGATGTTCGATATCTAGTGGTGTCAGTTTTCTTTAGAATTAGAAGACCCAATGCTAGGATAAACAATACAGATAATAAAAATTCATGTTGGAAAATTTCTTTCTTGATATTCACTGCATCCCGCTTGTTTTCTTTGAATATTAGTTCAATTTTCTGTGTGGTGATAATTGCTGATAGGAATTTTCCAATACTTTTATTCTCTCCAGAGGTGTCTCGCCATTTTCAAACCAAAGTGGGTAAGCAACTAATCAAATGATTTCTGATAATCAGTCCATGAAATATATGTTTGGTTTTCGTATTTTTCGAATATATTAAAGCCATTTTGCTTATTAGCAGTTTGTTCTTCTAGAGTGTTTTGAAGCGATCCTTTTGTTCATTAAGCAATAGGTGATAAATGCGAAATGAACTTGCTAGCCAATAACTTTAATGTTATCAGCTAGCAAGTTATTAGAATGTATTTACACTTTCCATTTTTATGTTTCAAAATATTTTTTTCCGGTGATCCTCCACTTTTCAACCGAAGCCGTATGTAATAGAATTTAAATCGTTAAGCCAGTTGTGGGTTACTGCTGGTGAAGTATTTGAGCCAAACATCTTGGAATTCATTCTTACCTCATGAACTCCAATACTTCACTTGCTTCGTTGGCCTTTGAATCATTTCTATTATTATGTCAAGGTCGTTCACCTGAGAGTTGTTCATTCTTTCAACATCTTTTATCCAGTGTTTACTGGGTTATTCCTCAGCTGCTTCCAGAATGAGATTCTTTCTTCTGCGTTCGGCAATACAATAATCTCTGATGATTTCCCATGAATATTTCAGCAAAACTAATGCTGGTTTATCTGGAACTGAATCTTTTGTATATTGACATATTCTGCTATTATGAAGAATGAGCTTTCTTGTCATGCTTTCAGCATTTTGATATTCTATCTCAAAATGCTGCATATTACGGCCATCAATCTATTCTCAATGCTAAAATTTTACATTCAAGATGTTAAGTTTGTTATTATATTTTGTCTTCTTTCTAAAGTCGCATTATAGGACCCAATCCTGGTAGCTACAACTGAACACGACAATCTAGATGTCGTCTGAAAAGGCATTGCGCAATCCACAACCATTTTATCTGTGCTGATGAGCGCCCATCTTATTATTTCAACCTTCAAACAAGCATTAATATTACTATTCAGTTTACAGTTAAAAATTTATAACTTGAAAGTTTGAATATTATTTGTTTGGAAATTTTTTTTTAAGTTGACGGACTGCTTATCACTGAAAACACAGAAACATATTTTAATACGTTTTCTAATATGTTTATTGTGAACTGTCAGAAAACAGCAAAATGCAAGTTTCATATTATTACTAGAAATTTTGAATTCGTTAATAAATCCTGAATACACGATAAGTGTCCCACAGGTTTATTACAGTTTAATCAAAGCACTTTTTGAGAGCTTAAAAGTCTCACTCCTAGCAATATTTTTTCGTAATTCCGATTGTGCGAGTAATCAGGCCTTTTTGATGGGTTTCCATCTCATAACATATTGTAGATATACATGAATGTAAAACGCTTCTTAATGTAATAATACGCTAGCACGTTCATTGCCAATCACGCGATATCGCGTGATGCGAGTTCTCACCCCCGGCGGCCGATCGCGCGTTATCGCGTGGGCGTCGCTTACTAAATAAAAAAATAAAAAAAATTTGGCCACCACACCAAATTCCAATTTTCAGCTTGGCAATGAACGTGTTAATATAAACGCATTTATGGCTAAGAATTCTAATCGTGATATTGTAAGCTGTTTCATCGGAATGAATTTTTGATGAAAACAATTCCGCATAAGCACTCGTGAAAATAATTCTTTACTTTTTTATCAGTAGAATCTCACTAACTTCTGAATTTTGATATTCAGCGGAAGCAAACAATAGTTTGTTTTGTGTTCCTGGTATGGTCATAAACGCGTAGGCCTGATCATTAGGAAGACGAATCTGTACCGTACCGAAGAATATATGAATGTTCGCAGAGGGGAAAATCCGTTTGTTAAAGAGAAGTGTGTTTCAATAAGTAGTTGCATTGTATAAAGGAGATACCTGGTTTCCCCAGTGAAGTGGGGGGGGGGGGTGGGGGGGGGGGGGGGTGGGGGGGGGGGGGGGTGGGGGGGGGGGGGGGTGGGGGGGGGGGGGGGTGGGGGGGGGGGGGGGTGGGGGGGGGGGGGGGTGGGGGGGGGGGGGGGTGGGGGGGGGGGGGGGTGGGGGGGGGGGGGGGTGGGGGGGGGGGGGGGTGGGGGGGGGGGGGGGTGGGGGGGGGGGGGGGTGGGGGGGGGGGGGGGTGGGGGGGGGGGGGGGTGGGGGGGGGGGGGGGTGGGGGGGGGGGGGGGTGGGGGGGGGGGGGGGTGGGGGGGGGGGGGGGTGGGGGGGGGGGGGGGTGGGGGGGGGGGGGGGTGGGGGGGGGGGGGGGTGGGGGGGGGGGGGGGTGGGGGGGGGGGGGGGTGGGGGGGGGGGGGGGTGGGGGGGGGGGGGGGTGGGGGGGGGGGGGGGTGGGGGGGGGGGGGGGTGGGGGGGGGGGGGGGTGGGGGGGGGGGGGGGTGGGGGGGGGGGGGGGTGGGGGGATGTTAAAAATTAGAATTCATTAACTGTTTCCTCTCTGTATTTACAGGGTAAAAGGAATTTCAAGACTAAGAGTCGTTGATGCTTCTATAATGCCAGCGATAGTTTCAGGAAATACCAATGCAGCTGTTATTATGATTGCTGAGAAAGCAGCTGATCTGATTAAAAGTTAACTATATATGGTGATTCTAGAAATGAATTCCAGAATCACAGAAAAATACAGATGTGAGAAAGAAGAGATTAGTTCCAACGAGTTAATCAATGCTTCTCTCCGCGGAAAGCAAGTTTAACTGAAGAGAAATTTACTAGATGAAGTGGAACGATAATTAAGAAGTCTCAAAGCGTTCAACTGAGCTTTATAATCTCATTTTATTGAAGTGTTATAAAGATCAATAGTTGTTGTATTCCAAGTAGAGAAATAAGATTTCCGATATTTGGACTTTAATTGTTTTGAAAATGATGATAAGATTCAAATATTTAATAACATTCGGAGCAACGCAGCCAACTTGGTACTATTTAATAGAAACGATCTCAACAGGATCCATATAATCGTCATTTATTAGTCGTTTGATGACAGGTTTGCACCTGAAGTTTGTTCGAAGGTTTCGTCATTGGTAAGAATTTCACTTAAACAATTCCAGCATGGTAGGGCAGTCATGGATGACTTATTTCATCACATCCTGTATCACTTACACAACATCCCTTAAGAATGGAACTTCTATGATATGCTTTGGATTTATGAGTGGTCTGCAATGAGAAGGAATACCGGGCTCCCCTCCTCTACATATCCTTCCATTTCTGCTATGAAAGTTTGACTATTTAAAAAATGTAAACTTTTGTTGGATCTTTGAAAATTCAAATTATATATTCAAATATTAAATATAACTAGAGGAAATACATATTAAATCACCATTCCTTATATTTTTTATAAAAATTGCACGCGCACACACAAAATTTCCTTGAAATGAAATCCTTGTCTTCAACTATAATAATTCCAGCAAATGTATTATATTCAAGTAAACTTTAAAAAGCTAAAACAAAAATTCCTGTATAATTCTACTGTATTATAACACAATAAACTGATTTTTTAATCTGTTGATTGTTACTAAAATTTGTTTTTCCGTGTAGGATATTATTTTATACAACGAAACAGCCTGTAAGTTGGAAATCTAACATGATTAGTATCGTGAGTAGGATTAGAGTAATGTAATCTAGAATTCATACTTCAAAAGATTTATATTTGATTTCTTTATTTGCTTAGGAACTACCAGTATGTTTCTGTCCACAGCGCCGACAGTAATGTACATCTGCATACAAAAATCACAATTTTATTACTTATTAGAAGTATATGGGTATACAAGCAGAACGTCTGCATTGGAGAAATATCATGAATGATGTATAGATAATGTAGATTACTAGTGGAATATGAGAATAAATCAGAAATGGCTATACTATTTCTTTTGTATTCTTATCAAGGACAACGAATTGATGAAGTAATTTCTAGCTCAACAAACAATACCTCACTTCGAAGAATTTGCTTATGTTTAGCAACTTAAAAAAATTGCTAGCGTAATATTTTTAAACTTAATGATATAGGGAGTTTCAGTACTGCCTATATGGAAGCCAGCAATATTTTACGAATTTTGTTTTGTCATTATTTTTTACTACTTCTATCACTACCACTACAATTAGTACTGCATAATGTCATCTTATAGTTTTTGGAATAACAGAGAAGTGTTAACAGTGAAGACAGAAAAAGAGGTTAACGATGCTCTGCATTGGAGAACTTTGAAAAACAGTTGTTTTTTTGAGTTTATCTTAAGCTCCTTATACTATAACTGCGTGGCAAGATAAAGGATAGGCAGTTACTTCTATAACTTAAAAATCTAGAGAAAATATCTCTACTCGCTAGTCGAGTAGCAGTTGACATTTCCAACAACACAATGGAAAAGGCTTTCTATCAAATAGGTTTAAAACACTGTTGTGAAGAGACCGTACACAACTCCTAGCCAGCATTAGTAAATCGGGGCTTGGAGATTCAAATAGTCAAAGCCAATCCCTTAAGTGTTTTCACACTACATGAAAAGAGAGCCTTGCCATAAATTTTCGTCCCTAAGATGCAGACAACATGGGTTTTCTTAAGAACATTTATTATACATAATACACTGGCATAAATCAGGGCATATAACATTTCGAATGTAGAACAATTTAAAAATTATTCTTATGTGGGGACAAGTCACATTACAATGAATGTGACGAATATATATCAGTAGCTTAGAGATGGAAGCATAATAATATATAGTAGTATAAATGCTAGCAGTAGTATAAATTACACTCACCGGTTGCAGTGGATGAAATAATGACTGGCTGGTTCTGCATTCATTTTGTGGACAAGGTGAGTATTTCACACTACAGAAGTATTTTAAAAAAGCAGTCGGTCGTCACATACTGATTACACTATGATTATAAACACATGGTTTGATGATCCTGTTAGAATACTACAGCAGACACCACAAACTGCGATATGAACCTCCAAGTATCACGAGACATCTTTGGATAAACTGAAAACAATACGAGCATAGTTACGCCGATTTTGAATTTAATTGTTATGGCCATAGTTCAGCAACAGGTTATTAATTTGTGTCAAAAAAGATATATTTGTTTATGTATTAAGTGGATTTAAGCATTAAAGTAATATAATTCATTACTAAAACCGTATAATGGTTAGATCTGAGGAGAACCAAATTATGAATTTTAAGATTTAAGATTTTTCCTGCTCACGTTGCAACTACACTCGAAATGCGGTTTACAAAAATTTACTTAAAGAACTTTTCATTTAAGCTTACAAATATGATTTAGTCAGTTCCTCATAGTAATAATGAATAATAATTATTATTTAAGCTTTAATCGACCATTCTGTAAGCATACAGAGTATTTCTTTTACAAAACGCTTATTCATATGAAACATGAATGAAAATTCAAGAAAGTGATGTACTTATTTATTATACGAGGGGTCTGAAGCGTTCTCGGCCTCGATCATAGATGGCAAGATTTTTTCTTAGTTGTTGGTTCATCTGTCATAAGCAGTGTGAACTATGGAAATTTTAACAAAAGGCGCGCATCGTCGAGCAAAAAAAGCCGTATTTCGCGCAAAAAGGTTTATTAATACCGCTTGTTCACAAATGCCAATCAAAAAAGTATGAGGGAACAATCAACCTGTAAAGGCAATCATTTTTAAACAAATCTTTCATGATCTAAAGATGAAATATTTGCACACAATCATCTGTGTTAATTTATCTTACATACGAAAAATATTTTTAGCTATCAAAATATAATAAGAATAAAATCTTTTATAATCGAACATATGAAAGAGTCCGCAGTTTTTATAAACAAAATAAATTTCTTTTGTTGCGATTGAAGTTTTTATGACAAACAATCTATAAATAAATATTATCTAAACACAATAATAATGAATTACGTTACATTTCTCGTTTGTTTTTTATACTTCAAGTGATAATCAACGGTACCAATCAAGGGACATTATTTTATAGTCCTATTTATTTATATGCGATTACCAAAAGTGAATTCTTATTTGTAAAATGGTAGTAACAGTAACTATAATATTTTATGTAATAAAATCACTTTGTTATGTTACCGTATGAGTTTGTTGCTTAATATATTTCAAATAATATTTTGTTTTTGAAAAAAAATAAAAAAGTAAACAAGAAGAACAAAGGGCTCGCAAAGTTGAGAAAATTTAACGAAGGGCTCGGGCGAGCCCCTTATAGCTCACCAATGGTCATAAGCATCCATATGAAATTGCAAGTCTATGAATCATGCAATGTGTCCAAATACACTGTGGGGATTTTTCCCTCACAAGGGCTTGTAAACTTTTAAACCTTCCAGACAACTCGAGCACTATCAGAGCAAATATCAACACAAGAATTGCAAGGGGGAAGGTGGGGGCGCCACAAAAACTAATATTAAAAATTAGGGCACACATGAAAGAAAGTCGAGAAACAGTGGTTTAGATAAATTGAGTTTAACTAAACAAAACTACTCATCCGTGACGTCAGTGTTAATAGCGAATTTATAATAAGCGATTTTTCAAGTCAGAAAAGGTTACAACTTTCTTAGAGTGCAGCTAGCTCCTACTCTTTGTTAACTACCTTCGCTATTGCATGACAGTCTCCTCATCCAAGGAAGGTTGTAAAGACATAGGACATTCATAGCGTGGGGAGGATGAGACAAAGAGGAACTACCAGTTTTACAGACCAAACACAAGAATTGTAAGCTACTTCAGGCCTCCAGTAAGTTGGATGGTAGTCTCACACATCGGGCGATGAAATTCACAGCCATCTAAAGAAGTTCAGATTTGGAACAAATGTATGCTCTGTAGAATGAAATGATGACGCAATGAATGCTAATTGACATTCGCAATAAAATTCAAGCAAAAATGGATTTTTTTGGTAAAGGTTTACTTATAAATATTTATTAAGAATATAAAATATTTATCAAGTCACTAACGCTAACATAATATTTTTAATGTCTGAAAATGGTGAGGGTTAGACGGCCGATTTTGTTGAGTTTACGGGGCGAAAAAAACTTAGTTTCCGGGAGAATAAACCAGCTTGCCCGTGCCAGAGATAGACTAACTCGGGAACCGGTCGGAAAGAGGATTAGAAAATGTTCCTCTAGTCAGCGACTAGAGTATAACCCCAGTCTTTCTTCGTGCGGTCAAGCGTCTTAGAGTGCAAACGCCACTTCTACTGAGCTACACAGGCCTCTGTTTACACAGTAAACAAGTAATAAAATTGATTTAAATAAAACTTACGAAAAATATACGGATACGAATGAATTATAATGCTGAAATATATTTTCATGACTGAATAATTAACAGTTATTTTTGTTTTAAATCTAGAGGCAAAAATACCTTGACGTAAAATGCACAGTTTACCGGATTTATGCGGTAGTATTGTCAATTCAGTTTTCATCGCACCACCCACGCTGTGTCAACAAATGCTCCTCTTATTTAACGCCTACTGATTTTGTCAACAGATTGTAAACATGATTAATGATTGCTTTTCTTTTCGCAAGCGAAGTCTCTGCTGAAGAAAAAGTGGCAAGGTCTCCGATGCTCTTTCCACACACAATCCCATGGTGAAATTCGAACTCTTTTTATTGCAGAGAGGGTATGTATTCACTCGACCAACCAGCTCAGCAGACTAGTGTGTGATGTCGGTTAATTGTTTGTGTGCTTCTGGTTGGTTTGCGGGAAATAGTCGAGGTTTCTGAAGAATTTCCTACTCCACTTCCCAATGAGAGCAATAATCTCATCTTAATTTAAAATCCTTATGATTATTCGCGTGTCACAGACAGGATTCAAACCAATTTCTTTCCGAACGAACGGCAATGTTACAAACTGCTTGTGATCGCCCGTTGCAGAATGAATTCGCTTTTTTTCCCTTTTCCTCCCTCTCTTTGAAAATTCTGTTCTAGAGGATCTAACTGGCGGTATTATTATTCTTTAGTTGTATTATTATCTTTGCTATACGTATCGATATTTTTCGTTGTGATATAACTACTAACGTACTTAATACTAATAATAAGTATTTATATAAATATACTATTCTCACGGGCACTTAATCCTTACGAGTACAAATTTTACAGTAAAAGTTGATCCGTTTAGCTTTCTCTTAGCGTAATATTTCTCAAGAGAAATTTGCTCTAAATTGGATCACTAAGCGGATAGCTTTCCCAAACTTAAATTTTCATTTCATATTTATGAGAGCAAATGGCTCAGTGATTACTGCTGAGCATGAGTTTTATTAAATGAACGTATCAAATAAGTAATCACTTCTAAATAATATATGCATAGCCTAACCTGGAATATCCGTGAATTAATTTATTAGAGAATAAATTAATACAGGTATTCCTGTTTCCTATTATATGCAGTTTTAATCAAACACATTGGTTTCCATAAATTAAGGAACAAAGAACAAAATCCCGATAAACCGGGGGAGGAACAGGAAAAAAAACGCATGAAAATCAGGTATATTAGGCAAAATGTGACGCTGCCTTGTTATCGTATAAAAAAATGTGTGGCGCTGTCAGCAGTATATGCAAATGATCACGATATAAAAGCATAATACGGAAGCGCCGGCGTTTTCGAATAATTTTCTGTTTCATGGTTAGCCTCAAGTATTGGATGATTGTCAGACGTGCGTTGATACACCAAGTAATTTTTTTTATTATTATTCAATTTATTCTTTTGCATATGCCGACATTTTTTAAATTTAACACAAACAATGCTGGTATTAATAATTATTGGTACGGGATCTATGCACTACACGGGAAAAATTCTAGATTTAGAATTTACATTCCGAATATAGCCATGAGTTTCTTTATCCTCTTAGAACGCTCGGTTTCGAAATCAGTGATGTGTACGAAGAGGTAGGGCAAATACTTACAGCAAAGTATGAATAGAGATTTATTGGTTTACTATATATTCTAAGCAGTAACGCAAGATGTGCAGTGAGTGACTTATTACTAGAAGGCTTTCTGTGTAGAAGCGTAGTTAAGCTTTCTTGAGGGGTAGTTCGATAAAAAAAAAAGTTTTCCTTTAGAATTTCGGTATGAGGTAATGATATCATTCATAGCAAAAAACAGGATAGCTTTATGGCACTACGAAAGAAATTCGCGGTGGAAAATTTCCAAGGGCTCAGTTGGAAGTCAGGAAGTAACAATTGCTACGGACATCAAACACCCCTCCTCAAACCGAGTCTTAAAGGGCATGATGCTGAATTAGCAAGAGTCTTGTAGATAATACCAGAGGTGTGGATCTACGAGCCGTATGAGCCCAAGCTGTGACAAATTAAAATGTATAAAAAGGTAATAGCCCAGGACATAATATTAGACAGCATTTGATACCATGCAAAAATGCAGCAGCGTGATGGGCAAAATTAACACGCGCCCTCTTAAAACAGTCTCAAAGATGGCTGCCGAATGCAAGCAGGAAAGAATTTCAGCCAGTGATAGAAACCTGCACTGCTGATCCCTCTCCCAGTAAAAGAATAATTTACAGGCTTAATATGAAGTGCCAGAATTGCCGATATAGAGGAAAATCCATTACTCGGTTTGCAGGGAAGTGGCTCAAGCTTAATTTAAGAAAAAATACATCAAGAACATGGGTTCTCCTCCCTCAGATTACTCCAGCGAAGAAATGGATGAAGAAAGTAATAATACGGAAATAAATGATAGTCAACAGTACTTACCCTCCCCCTTCGAAATCCTCGGCTAAAGAAATAATTCACGTGAGCAGTTCAACAAAGCGTACAGCACTAGAAAAAGATAGAACAAGTAAAATGAATAGCAATAATAAAAAATGAAGTCGATTTCAGTCTTAATCCCTCGGCTGAAATAGTGATCTGAAAGCAGTCAGATCAAGAGCAACTACTTTTTCACTCGGTTTTAATAAAAGTGAATGAACATGAAATAACAGCAGCTCAGGAATGGTCGTCTGAGAATGAGAGAATCGGTCAGCTGAAATTAATCTTCATTGCTGAGGGTGAACAAATCTTTAATAATTGAATGAGTAAATATGGAGTGTAAACCCATGAACACGAGATCGGGACTTTGGGATTAAATTAGATAGATGATCGAAATTGCAGTAAATGGAACAACAAACCTTAATTCACGCACCACCGGAATTACTAATGAGTGCTTCGATTACTATTATCACCCTCAACGTAAGAGGCTTCTTACGAGAAAGATTAAGATCAACTATTAAATTATGCTGCTTTATCACATTCGTTTTTTTCTACAAGGAACTCATTTTTGCAGTTACGAAAATAAGTTATCGACTGACTCCCCTATTTCTCTTTCTGCAGCTGCGGTGGGACCTGGATTAGTTGAGTGGAGCTTTAATAAGGCTTCGATTTTAAGACATTCAACTACGAAGGGACATAAAAGGAAGAGTACTAGTGTTGCACAGGAAGTATGCCATGCTGTAACTTCATATACACCGAACAACTGTATAGCTCGCTCTATTCTCTCACGCATTCTCATAGGTTGAAGTATGGCTACAACCCGATTGTTACTCTGATAATCAAGACGTAACCCAAAATATGTGACGTTGAAATACATTGATGTTGGCGAAGTGGCGTCACTCGAGCGATCTCCGCATAGGCCACTGGGAACCTATGCGCCACGCGGAAGAATACGAATCACCGGGAAATTTAGAAAATATTGATTTACGACAAGGAGACTCTTTGAAAAATAATTTTTGGAAGGATAAAAACAAATGCTACTAATTATAAAAATAGAATCATAATAAAAAAGAACATAAAAAAATGCATGAGATAAATAAATCTGCCCAAACAGAATCGTCCCTAAAATATTATCCATAATACCAATCGTTTATAAAAGCAAGAATGCAAACAAGCAACGTCTCGCGAGTTAGAGTTAAATTAGCATGTCACAAGGAAATTCGAAAACCCGGAATGGATGAAAAAGCTGCAGTACCTTTCACATTAAGCAAAAGCACAGCACGAATTAGAGAAGAAATACCGCCATTGATATCAATGCTGGAGCTGAGAACAACACCAGAAGTGCAAAATGCAACGGAAACGGAATAAAGGTAAGTTTTTAGAACTCTTATTTTACATAATTTAGTGTACTTGATCTCTCGATGACAACGAAAAACCAGAATTGCAACTCTGTAATTACGGAAGTCGGCGAATATTGGTACGTGTTTTGAAAAAGTAGAAGAAAAATAGAAATAATGTTATTTACGATAATTTGGCAACGTCGACCATATTTTGGACAGCCAATATTAAGGAACGAACTGAAATGGCCAAATAAAACTAGTAGAATGGTCTTCATTTTGCCGAGAAGTTTGTATTAAGTGGGCTCACAAAAAATCAACGAAAGGGGAATAATGTCGCATTAGACGGATATGGCGCTATTCAAGGAGAGAGAAAGAATATCCAAAAAGAGTTTCCTGTTACCTAGAGAAGACGGGACTCGAGAAACGCTATTATAAGTAACCACTCAATTTTACCTTCAATTATAATAGTTTGAATAATGAAGTTATTTAAAATATAACAACTAAGCCTAAATTACCAAATGAACTTCGTGAGTCCAGAATAAGAAACGGGATTCCGCACAATCCAAAGAACATGGAAACAAGTAAGGAACAAATTACAGAAAGTGTGAAGAAAGGCCATTTCATAGATTACTTAGCTGAATTCATGAATATAGGTAATACGAAAATTAATACCTACTTGATATACTGGGACAGACACGGATTATCGAGATTTTACAAATTAAATATTAACTTTCATTTCCTATTTTTGATAAAACTTTTTTTGCTCCAATTACCTTTCGATTTTAAGTGTGGTGAATGATATTCCTCTTCGGAATTGAAATACGATTTGTGATAAGCTCATTCTTGATGCTAAACATTTATATGCTTTCAATAACCGGAAACTCTTCGTTGTGAGTAAATTCTAACGTGCGATAACTACTAATAGTTCCTTCATCCCTATTTGATCATTAGGAACGCATCTTTTGTCCCTGTTATGCAGCAGAATATAACCATTCTAATTCTGCAATCGCTTCTTACGAGGTGAACTTACCAAAGTTAACTATGTGCACGTAAATTGTTTTCTTCTTTATTAAACTCGAGTTGTTTAGCACACTCAATCACTACAAGGATCTCGACGGAATGAGATTTATGAGGCTTTTAATTGTCCATACCAGTTCCAGCAATATTTCTAACATGCAAATTTAGAGCTAATTCTAACTCTAAATTAGCACGTCTAATGTAGAGTTAAATTAGACATGCTAATTTAACTCTAACTCGTGATACGTTGCTTGTTTGTATTCTTGCTTTTATATTTGTCAAAACTAACGTAACATAAGATACGTTAGTTTTGACAAAATGGAGTAATTTTCTTATATTACTCAATCTTCGTGAAAATAAAGACATAATTTTTTATACACTGGGTATACTAATAATTTTACTGGTTCTGCGAATTCTCATGTTGAAGTAATTGATCTCATTGGTAGCATTTCTTCACTTTCATTAAAGTTAATATCGACTTCTTGTTAAGGTATTATTCATTTGTATGGGGTTCTTCCACCGTCCTCCCTTAGGAGTGGTTGAGCTCTCCTACCTATTGAGGAAATAGGTATGTATTTTATGACTATAGATCCGTGTGTGTGTTCAAGGGCCAGTTTGCCTGCTGAGGGACAAAAAAACTCGAGTTTCCGAGTGATAAAACCCTCTACCTCCGTGAGAGACTAGCTAGCTCTCACGGAGTCGAAAGAGACCAGATAAAGGTTCCTCATGTCATGGACGGGAATCGAATCTTTCCGATCAAAGGGTTTCATCTATACCAACTGAGCTACGGAGGCTCTGTTAAGGTGCAACGTGTTATTACCCTTGGTATGGAAGTATTAGCTGTTATTTTTTAAATTCAGTATAGCTGTGCAATAAAATTTTCGCTAAGGAAAGTAAATCTGACACGTTAGTTTCGAAATCAAAATTAAATCCCATGAAACATGGATAGAAGAAAATGATTCCAACATGGAAGTAAGCTCCAATTAACTGTTGATCGGAGGATTCATATAGCGTGGCAGAGATACCCGAGCATTGAAGAATAGCTGATTATTCAAAAATTTGTGGTGTTGTGGGTTTATCTCTTTTATTTAAATTTTGCGGTTCTCTAGGAATTTTTTTTTTTAATTCAGTGATCAGTATATACAATATGGCGCAAAGTACTCAGTACTGAACTTTTATTGAGTCGATAGGCTTTCGTAGTAATTCAGTACTGTTTTCTTGCCCAACACCGTATTTAATACACATAATTTCTTATCATCAAAATTATTCTTACATTCTCGAAACCTATGTTCCATGACTTTTTTTACAGCTAATCTTCTGTCATTTCAAAGATTTCTTATGTCAGTATTTTGTTGTAGATCTATGAACGCATTCCCTTTTTGATAATAATACAGAGGACTCATTTACATGTAGGAAGCGATAATTGTTTAACTCTTCTTTCGAAGACTGGAATAAAAACATTTCTGTCGTGATCCATACTGAACAGACATTACTTCAGAAGCGGGGAAAAAAGTCCTATTGTATCATAAAACAGGTAGAAAGGAATTTACAGTAAGTAAATTTATCTACATTTAGCAACAACTAGTGTAATTATTTAGGATTTTATTATTGCATTATTTTAATTGACAACGGTGTCGCTGCAATGATGCAGCAAAATATTCCATATAAATTTTGCACCATGAATAATTATGGCTTTTTCTAAAAAAATTTTTATTGCGCAACAATAGATCATTAATAAATATGCCGAGTGTAAATACGAACATTTATTCATTTGTGATTGTTATAGATTATCCAACAATACCAAACGTAATAATAACCCTTTGTACACTATTTGTTTATATGGACAGATTCTCGAGCCAGCGGATTGGAACAGCCGAATTTCCGTGTGAACTGTTTAATTTCTATACGTTTAAGGTTTCAATTAGTAAAATACAAAAAGCGTGAGTGAAAATTGCCCTGTGACATTTACTAATTTAACTTAAGACATAGTATAACCATTTAAAATACACGAAGGATGTCAGCTACGAAAATATATCTGTATTATTTAAATGTTTCGTGTTTCTTTAGATAGCCGTGCTTACGATTCGTATGGAATCTTAGAGTATATAAGAATGTCATAAAATGATTTTTGCGCAAGCATCAGTTTTTTTTTTTTTTTTTTGTTAGTAAAAGTAAAGTGACTTCACTGTAAACTTAAACATTATATGACTAAACAAGCAAACTTACTTAAATAGAAATATTCGGCTCCGATGATGGCATTTTTGTGTTTCTGTATATAAAGAAAAAATCTGGAAATGAAAGTATATTCAGTTTATTCATTATAAAGTATTTTTGATAAACTTAGGTAAGCAGGCTAATCAGAAATCTTAATTTCCAGATATTTGTACACAACTATCCTCGCCTTATGCTAATAAAACAAGTATTTAAGAATATAAAAAATAAACTACTCAGCACAAATAACTAACATTCATATTATAAAAATATCAAATATTATTCATTCTATTGATTGTAATTATTTGAGTACTGTTATAATAACAGCAATATACAATTTCTTAGGTCTTGCTAAAAGAAAAGGATAAAAAAATGACAACTGAAGCAATATCGTTATCTTCACCGATATAAGAAGAAAGCAGGATAAGCCGTAAGTAAACTAAGACCATCTTACAGAATATTTCAAATGCAATTTGAGGTTTTATGCTTCAGTTAGAAGTGAATTATTGCATTTTAAGTAGATCAAACGCAATTCAGAAATCATTAGTCAGTACAGAGGTTTTAGGTATAACATACTGTTTTGATACACCTAAATATTGTTGTTAATTTACATTCCCTTAAATGAATGAGTATAAATCCGTTCTGAGTATAAACCTTCATTATAAAACTGGGAACAGGCAAAAAAATTGTCAGCAGACTCTGAATTTCATTCGACATATATTCGTTAAGTATTAACAGCAATCATAGCAATTCAAGAGTTTTAGGTTTGTAAAGATTTCAAATGATAATTATATTTAATCGTGACATTTTAATGTATAGTGCCAATAGAAGAAATTTAAGAGGCAGGTTAATAACAATAACGCTAATATACTTTAACTCTTGATCGGAGTGTCACAATAATTGTGGCATTCGTTATGAAACGAAAGAGACGCACTACAAGGAGCAATCGTTCATTTATGTCTACAACACTCACCCGATGAAAAGAGGAAACCAATATAAAGAGAAAATTGATTAGGCGAAAGGAAAATAAGTTTGCCGAAGAGATGAAAGTGGAGACTAATTACGTAGACACATTCAATATCGTGATCCAGTTGCTACAGGACACACAAGACATGTTCACTGGATACTGATGGAAGCAGAAAAGAAAAATAATTCCATACAACAGGTACAAAACAATTGCATTACTAAATAGCCAGATAAAGGTGAGTACATCAACAAAAATTCGAGATATTTTTGGAAGACATGACACGAACAGGTATTTATCTTCAAAGTGAAGTGGAAATATTTTTAATAAAAAATAACAAAGTACTTATGTCATTACCATTTTTATGTTATTATTCCGTTCCAGTCACGCACAACTCAATCTAGCTCTCGCTCATTTCTTTGCACCATTCATTCTCAACTTATAAGGATGATATCTCGTCATTTTCCCCACATAATATAAAAATTCCGACTTGATATTCTACAATAACCGGTTCCAGAAGTCTCTATCACTCATCTTTCTCCTATTTGCTAATCTTTGGATATCATCCCTGCGTACAATAGTCTGTGGCGACTTATCGATTCACTGTAAAGAGGCAAAAGGCTTCCTCATCTTTACACGTCGAAGTTCGTTTCTGCATTGCGATTATCCTCTGATTTGTATTTGCAATTCTTGCTATTTCGCCCCTGGAATTCGACTTCCTGCCTATTTATTCCAAGATCCCTAAACTAATCAGTTTCTTTTACCATAATTCCACCACCAATATAAATTGTGATATCTCATCATACCCAAAAGGAATGAATTTACATTTACTTAACAGTGAACCCATAGCCATTCTCACAGGCTCAAAATTCCAGCCTGTTAATCATTCTTCAACCACTGCATAGCAACTGCATTCCTGAATAAAATGTCTATATTTGCTTTATCAGCAAATTACTTTGTCGGCTGTCGCATACAATATCGCTCATGAATAAGATTAAGTAATAAAGGCCTGATCGCCCTGGCACACTACTAGTCGCATTAAATCTCTCTCCCGTCCCGACAAAAGCGATATCCTGTCAAAAGCCTAGCCTAGCCTAGCCTTAGACCAATTAGAAATCGAACGGTACTTAATAGTTTCTTTTTTAAAAACGTGATTTCTCTTTATAAATTTCGATTGCTATTTTACATATTATAATTTTTGAGGTATTATTTTTTTAATCATTTCTTATTACCGCTAAGTATTCCTGAATATTAGTTTCAAAGGCAAATTTTTTTTTTAAAATTTAAGAATGGAAGCAATAGCAGCTCCAATGTAGATAATTTTTCCACATGGTAACCATTCATTTTCTTTAAATGAAAAGGACTTAGAATCGATTCTTCTACTTGAGAGAATTAAAGATAAACAGGTTGCTGTTATTTCAAATGCAGGAGCCTATCGTAAAGGAAAATCATTTCTTCTGGATTTCTTTCTGCGATATCTATATGCCAAGGATAAATCGTCCAGTGGCTGAATAGGAAAAGAAAATGAATCACTTGCAGGATTTTCATGGTGTGGTGGTATTGACAGAGATACATCTGGAATGGTGATATGGAGTGACATATTTTTAACTACATTATCCACTGAAGAACAGGCTTCAGTTATATTAATGGACACACAAGGTGCATTTGACAGCGGTTCAACATTGAAAGACTGTGCAACAATTTTTGCAATTACAACCATGGTCAGTTCTGTAATGATATACAATATATCACAAAATATTCAAGAAAATGATCAGCAGAATTTACAGAATATGGAAGGTTGGCTTTAGAAGATTCACGTGAAACTGCATTTCAGAAACTGCTGTTTTTAAGCAGTTTCTGAAATGAGACTGGAGTTATCCTTACGATGCTGCATATGGAATAGGAGGTGGTAAAAGATCTTGAATAAAAGGCTACAAATTTCTGACAAGCAGCATCCTGAATTACAACAAGTTCGTAAACACATACAATCGTGATTTACTGATGTATTATGTTTTCTTTTACCCCATCCTGGTTTAAATTTGCCACACATCCTGCTTTTGATGGAAGACTCTCATATATTGATTCTGAATTTGTGCAGCAACTACAAATTTTAGTGCCTTTAATTCTGTTTCACAAGAATCTTCTTCCAAAGAAGATTGGTGGGCAAAAAATTACTGCTAAAGAACTGGTGGAATATTTAATTGTATGTTAAGATTTTTCAAGGACATGATCTTCAAGAACCAAAGTCTATGTTACAGGCAACAGCAGAAGCAAACAATTTAGCAGCAGTTGCTTGTTCAAAAGAATATTATAGCCTAGCCTTAGTTAAATCTAAAAGTATCTAAATGGTTTATCCATTCTGCTTGTATAAATCAACAGTAATGTTATTACAGAATGTGAGCAAGTTGCTCAAACATGATATTTACTGCAAAGTGTAGATTCTCTGTCGATCAATTTCTATAAGAAAGTCGAAATCGGTTTTTCTACAAACTTCAATATTGTGGAGATTCTTACTAGTTGTTAGTTGGATGCATCTCATCTGTCCATGCACCACCTCTGTACAATGGGATTACCATACATACTTTGCAATCCTGTGGATCCTTCCCAGTTCAGAGGCGAAAATTATAGCCTAGTTAAAAGAATGGTAACTTCAGCTAGTTCTAGCATCCGTTTTGATATCCAATCAGTCCCTATATACATAGATGTTTCATTTAGTTAGTGAGATGAGTGATGATACACGAGGTTCATAGCTATCAGTAAAATAGGCACGCATTAGTTCAACAACCTTCTGCAACTGTCATCCCCATACACTGAATTCAACAGTTATTCTTTCATATTCATTCTTAGTTTTACTTTATTCATGAAGTTAGAATTCTGTACGAGGTTACTTAGCTTGCCCAACTAGCTTTTTCAGATAGCTTTCCGTGCAACAGTTGGACGCTTCTTGCATGCGCGGTATTTTCAGAACTGGCGTCATCCTTGTGAACACAGTATTTCTACCATGTTATTCTTTAAGAATCTCTAGCTTAACAGAAAACATATTTCACTACAGCAACATTTATTCTTCGAACTCCAGGAATATATTCGGATATTCAATCCTCTAAATGTTTAAGAAATTCCCATGCATTATTCCGTGTTGTTGTTGGATGGAAATCCTTCCGTCCAACAACAAATAGAATAACATAGAATAAAAATCAATCATCAGTTAGGCATAATTTCCTGCTTTGTAGCACAGAATGACATTTTCTAAATGTAATGTTCACACACTAACACTTCTCAAATTAGTACTACATAACCACCATCTTCAACCGGAAGCAGAATAATAAAATATTTGAATGAAACAACCCTCTATAATACTAATCAGATAACAATCTTTCAGTTCGAGTTGTTATTATCTAAGCCCTCCAGGGAGACAAGGACTCATCGAGGGAGGCTGTAAATTACCCAGTCCTATCATACCTACCCTTGAATTCATTCGCACTAGATGCACTCACTACCCGTAAGGGCAAATTATTCCACTCACTCACTACTCTATGGGAAAAAAACCTAGCTCTTAACCCTTTCTTGACTGAGAACAACCTTAACTTCATGGATGTCCATGTTCTCTCGCCGCCTTCCATATAACGAAAAATTTTATCAGTTGAAATGCTATAACACCCATTCAAAAGTTTATAGACCTCTATCATATCACCCCACTTTATCCTGTTAACCAGAATCTGTAATCCATATACTCGCAATCTGTCCTCATAATCTGAATTCCATAATCCAGATGTAATCTTTGCAACTCTTCTTTGCACCTTTTCCACAACTTCTTTATCCCCTTGGAACCCGGGAGACCAAATCTGTGCACAGTAATCCAAGTGTGATCTTATCAAAGCCTTATAAAGAGGCAAAATTACTTCCTTATCCTTACATGTCAAGGTTCGCTTCAACATACCAATTATCCTCTGAGTTGTATTTGCAACGTTTGCTATGTGACCTTTCAACTTTAAATTCTTATCCATCAATACACCAATATCCCTTGCCTCTTCAGTTTCTTGTAGTATAACCCTGCTAATATAACATATCTCTGGAACTCTAATCACGCCAAAGTGCATAATTATACACTTACTAACATTAAACTGACAGCCATTTTCGTTAGCCCAGATTTGCAGTCTATTCAAATCATTTTGTAGGTGCTGGATATCAGTAGCATCCCTGAATTGCCTATCTTCACGTCATCAGCAAATAATTGCAAATATGACGATAGACCCTGCTTTATGTCATTAATGTATAGATTGAACAATAATGGCTGATGGACTGAACCCACTGGTTACCTTAAATCTGGCAGATTCACACCCACTGTATACCACTTTTTGATATGTCTGTCAATCATCTCCCGATCCAAGTCAATAGATTATATTCCAATCCCATATTCTCCAGTTTACGCAACAGCCTATTGGGTGGCATCCTATCAAATGCCTTAGAAAAATCCAACATTATCATAGTGTATCCATTCCCTTTATCCTACTCGACCGTAACATTTTATGAAATATGAGCAAATTGTTAAAACATGACCTTCCTTTAGTACACCCATGCTGTTCCCTGCATAATATAGAATGCTTGTCTACCCATTTGTGTATGCGAGTTCTTACCAACTTCTCTAAAATCATCACTACCACACCAGAAATACTAATAGGTCGGTAGTTAGATACATCAGTTGTTGCACCACCCTTGTGCAATGGGACTATCATACATTCCTTCTATTCCTGAGCTGAGACACAAGTTACACAAATGTGTGAAAGGCCTAGCCAATTCAGCTGAACATTCCTTTAACAAACGGGCAGATTTTCCATCTGTCCCTGTTGACAAATTCTTATCCAGATTACGCAAGAGCTCTTCACTCATTTTCATGAACCTGTGACCCTTCATCCAACGTAGCAGTAGCACCATGCTACATACACCTGGTGATATATCTTAGCAAAGTGAGCACTCATTAACTGAACAATCTCCTTAGCTTCCAACACTCATGTACCATCTGCATTCAATAAAGTTATTCTTCCACATTCATTCTTTCTTTTGCTTGCGACATAACGATAAAATTCTTTTGGATTGCCTTTAGCTTGCATGGCCAATTTCTTTTCATACTCCATTTTAGCTTTTCTCACAATACTTTTCTCACAATTCTGGCCTTATCTTTATATATTTCATAACTCCTCTCACTCTTATTCTCACGATATTCTTTCCACATCGACTTCTTGTGGATCTCTAGCTTAATAAGGCTGCACATCCATTTCACTCCCAACCTAGTTATTCTTCGAACACCAGGGATGCATTCAGATACCGCCTCATTCAAGCACTTTTTCAAAGATTCCCATGCATTGCTAACATTTTTTTCCATTCAGTAACTGATACCATGGGGCCAAAGATAGTATTCTTCTAAGTTAATCATAATTTCCAGCTTTGTAATTCAGCATGTAGCCTGATTTAATCGGAGCTTCAATACAAGTAGATACTTCCCAAGAAAGAACAGCATCATAACTGTCGCCAATTGGTGGTAAAATAGCCATATTCTTGACAGAGATCCCCTCTGATGCTACGAGCAAATATAACACTCTTTGACCTCGAGTTCCTTTTTTCACATGCTGCTTGAGAAAGTTTTATCTCACAACAATCCAATAAATTCCTGTTCTTTCTGATCATGAGATTTCTCTTTTTCCCAATCAATGTTTGGAAATTAAAGTCGCCCATAATGATCATTCGCTTGGTTCCCTTAAGGCTAAATTGGCGATGCATTTCTTCGTCCCCTAGAATTGAGCTTCCAGGTCTGTAGCAACACCCCACCATATATTTCATTCTGTTAACCTCCACTTCACACCAAATAGACTCAAACTCATCGCTACATGGAACATTGTTACCATCATTGTTTTATTGTATTTCTACCCTAACTGGACTTAAGTCATCTGATATCATTAGTAGCACTCCTCCTCCTGTCCTATCTCTTCTGTCATTCCTAAAAATAGTATATCCGTTACACTCGGTCCCATTTACCATATCTGATTTTGATAGGCAGGTGTCACTAATGCCAACAATCTTAGGCCACATCGTATTCAATAAAGCAACAAACTCAACCCCTTTGTTTTTAATGCTCCCAGCATTTGCATATAGACATAATAAATTAATACGTATACATAATAATATGCATCCGTACACATACCGCAGAGAAAGAAATCATGAAATATACGAATGATTATCATGCATGTTAATCAAAACATTTCAGGAAATCGAAGAAAAGCATATCGTAACATTGTACATGTAATAATTATAATGTCTCAAAGGCAAAGATTTCGTTATCTTAGTGTGTATATACACGCGAGATCGTAACTCGAATACTCACTTAGCCTACATAAGGTGTCATAGAAACGTTTCGTGATATCGTAACATTGTACATGTAATAATTATAACGTCTCAAAGGCAAAGATTTCGTTATCTTAGTGTGTGTATATACATGCGAGATCGTAACCTGAATACTCGCTTAGCATGTATAAGGTGTCATGCAAACGTTTCATGATATCGTAACATTGTACATGTAATAATTATAACGTCTCAAAGGCAAAGATTTCCTTATCTTAGTGTGTATATACACGCGAGATCGTAACCTGAATACTCGCTTAGCATGTATAAGGTGTCATGCAAACGTTTTGTGATATCGTAACATTGTACATGTAATAATTATAACGTCTCAAAGGCAAAGATTTCCTTATTCTAGTGTGTATATACACACGAGATCGTAACCTGAATACTCGCTTAGCATGTATAAGGTGTCATGCAAACGTTTCGTGATATCGTAACATTGTACATGTAATAATTATAACGTCTCAAAGGCAAAGATTTCCTTATTCTAGTGTGTATATACACGCGAGATTGTAACCTGAATACTCGCTTAGCATGTATAAGGTGTCATGCAAACGTTTCGTGATATCGTAACACTGTACATGTAATAATTATAACGTCTCAAAGGCAAAGATTTCCTTATTCTAGTGTGTATATACACGCGAGATCGTAACCTGAATACTCGCTTAGCATGTATAAGGTGTCATGCAAACGTTTCGTGATATCGTAACACTGTACATGTAATAATTATAACGTCTCAAAGGCAAAGATTTCCTTATCTTAGTGTGTATATACACGCGAGATCGTAACCTGAATACTCGCTTAGCACGTATAAGGTGTCATGCAAACGTTTCGTGATATCGTAACATTGCACATGTAATAATTATAACGTCTCAAAGGCAAAGATTTCCTTATTCTAGTGTGTATATACACACGAGATCGTAACCTGAATACTCGCTTAGCATGTATAAGGTGTCATGCAAACGTTTCGTGATATCGTAACATTGCACATGTAATAATTATAACGTCTCAAAGGCAAAGATTTCCTTATTCTAGTGTGTATATACACGCGAGATCGTAACCTGAATACTCGCTTAGCATGTATAAGGTGTCATGCAAACGTTTCGTGATATCGTAACACTGTACATGTAATAATTATAACGCCTCAAAGGCAAAGATTTCCTTATCTTAGTGTGTATATACACGCGAGATCGTAACCTGAATACTCGCTTAGCCTGCATAAGGTGTCATGGAAACGTTTCGTGATATCGTAGCATTGTGCATGCAATAATTATAACGTCTGAAAGGTAAAGGTATACATATCCTTACCTTTTAGTATGTGTGTGTATACACGCGAGATCGCAACCGGAATACTCAGCAACTATAAACTTTCTGGCATATGTTTAATGATGTTGTACATGTACATGTATGAATTATAATGCCTCAAAGGGAGAATATACTCGACACAACCCATCATTATCTAAATGAGAATATACTTAAGTATCGTAACTGAAATAGACCACATGTAAGGTGTCATGCAAAATTCTCGTGGTATCATAACAGTTTACGTAAGAATTTTAATATCTAAAGATGCCTGTCGAATGTGTGTGTGCAAATAATCTTAACCTAAATACTCACTAAGTATAAATTATGTAAAACTTTCTTCTGAGTGCAAGATATTTAGTAAGCTCTAGATACATCTGAATATATATGAGTCTATGGAGTCCAGATCCATCGAGGCAGCCATACTCTTATTCACTCGGTACATATCTTAATTTTTCTTAGTGGCTTGTTAACTATTTATGCACCCACAAGTACCACCAGCAATTAATTAACGAACCACATACAAAACTTTAAAAGATTTCGCTTTGTTTTCACCCAACTGCTGATGGATTAAACAAACAAATTCCTGTCCTTATAGAATATCTTCAGTAACTAAGTTCTGTCATCTCTGGTTCCCCCTGTTAACCAAACTTCCTGAGTTCTAAACCTAGATATATAATCTGATCTTATAGGTATATGTTGTGAGATAAAAGCTTCCTTATCTTCATTTCTTAATATATTCAATATTCAAGCATTCCTCTGCTCAATAACGCTAACCCTTGCAATGTGTTCTGACATTCAAATCTATCCTCCATCACCTACAGATCCGTCGTCTCCATTCCGAAGTGACTTATAACCTAAATAATTTCAGTGGATTTTCAAAAAAGACCATACCATTAGACTCTTTACGTTTTGCAACATGAAATTGACGACCGTTCTCTTTCAGTCTTCATGCAGCTGATATGCAGTGAATGGAGAATGATTGCAACAGCCTGTAACTGATTACTTACGAAAGGGACTGAGTTCAATATCAGTAAAAGTAAAGTCCTGCACTTTTGGTTGATGAGATATATATCATTTTAGTGAAAATAAATTGAATAATCTTGGAGTATTAGTAGATAGGAAGTTCAAGAGAATTATAGCAAGATTGCAAATATAACTCATTGGATTACTGCAATGCTTAAACGAACCTTAACATGTAAAAATGAGGAAGTCTTTTGCTTAACAATGCGTATATAAGATCTCACTGCCTGTTGCACGCAGGTCTGATCCCCTGTAAACTGGATTTAAACTTTCTCTTATATGGGAAAGAGTGAACCGATCGCGTTAAGATGGTATCAGCATTGTGAAATACTGATTATGAAAACACATTAATTTTTTTTTAAACTAAAAGCAACAAGACAAACAACAAACAGGGGAAAACAGACTGATAAGAGTGAAACTTAAAGCTTTGAAAGTGATATTATGGAATACAAATATATGGATTTTTTTATTCCTTTTATTTTATGGTGGGAATGGTGAGAGTTAATTTTTGAAAATTGAGAATGAATGCCCTGAAGAAAGGTGTATGGGTCTTGATTTTTCTCTGAGTGGCGTCTGATTAGAATGGATTGCAATTGGATGTGTGTGTGGAAGTAGTGAATGAATTAAAGTACTCGCCTTTATTTGACTATTTAGTGCAGCTAAGTTTTCTATCTGGTGTAGCGAATTACCTTTTTCAATTTTGATTCCGAAGGTAAACATTGTGAATGTATGATGTTTTTTTGCGTCTTTCTGTGCCAACTGGATCATCAGGTTGAATATTTATGCAATTAACTTTTTTTCCCACTTCGTCCAGACTTATTCTGTTCTCGCTTAATTAGTTTTCCCTTTGACTTGTTTTCCTGTTTGCATTGGGTGAGCTTTGTCATAAATTGGAGATCGCTTCTTGTTGAAGTGCCTCGCTTTCGATTCATAAGTAATTCACCAATTATTCTGATACCTTCCGATTACGAATTAAGGTTTTATTTGTGTTGTTGCTATTAACCTGATAGATTTTAAATTTCTTGTATTGGCTCTATACATTAAACTGCGACGAGAAAACAATTATCATTTGAAATCTTCTGCATGAAATTCGTGACATATTCCTTTCAGGAGTGTACAGAATTTGAAATCTTTATAAACCTAAACTCTCATATTGCTACTATTGCATTAACGTTTAACGTATGTAATGTCCTTAGGGCTCACTTCAGTGATACGGGCGTGGCAAATCTGAACTACCTCATGATGAAAAGAAGAGATATGAAACGAGATTTGAATGACACGAATAAAATAGAATATGTGGAAATTGTAAAACTATAAGTAAAAGGATGAAACATGAAATTAGATCGTATAATACTAGGAAAATTAAAGAAACAATAGTAATATGAAGGTCCTAAGACGAACATTATCAGGTGGAACAAAGGAAATAGCTGCTGTAAGAGGTAAAAATGGTAAACTTATAAAAAAAAATTTAGAGATTCAATAACCAAAAGAATTCAACAATTTTATAATCAACTCTATGAAGAAAAAGACCGAGACATCCAAGAATCGTCAATGGATAAATAGAGTGAGGAAGAACACGATGGCCCTGAGATCTTACGAAGTGAAGTGGAAATGGCTGCGGGAAGTGAAGAATGGAAAGGCCTCAGGAGAAGATGGAACTATGGTAGACTTCTTAAAACTGGAAGGAAGCCCTATCATCAAAGAGCTGATTAAACCTCTTTACAAAAATGCCTACAACAGAGAAAATTTTCAAAAAATTGGAACAATTCACTTCTAATATTAATTTTTAAAACGGGCAATAAGGAAGAAATCAAACTGAGCCTATAAGCCTACTCCCCACCATATATAAAGTCTCTAAGCAAAAATTATAAATAATAGAATAAAATCTAAACTAGAAGAAATGCAATCCTGTAAACAAGCTGGATTTAGAAAGAATTACAATACTTTGGACCATATTCACACATTAAGACAGCTCATTGAAAAATCGATTGAATACAATAAACCCTTATGTCTGGCCTATATAGACTACGAAAAAGCATTTCATTCAGTTAAAATATCTGCAACACTAAAAAAACTTGAAACCCAGGTAACTGAGTGTTAACGGTTGCTATACCCATGCCACTGTAAAATATGCTATCTATTTATGCTGTATTATTTAATTCCTATTCTTGGTTCTATCTCTTATTCTACCTTCCGTGATTCTATATTCTCATAGCTGAGAACACTAGAAATTTATTACTTATTAAAGACTGCACCACTGGGACTCCTTGTGGTATAAGAAATAATAGTACTTCCAGTAGGTGTCTAGTTAATCCAAATCATCTCTTAATTAAATTACAGTCGTGGCTATCTATGCATATCATTTAGTTCCCCCTGCTCACAGGATCGAGTTTATTTCGAAACAGTGAATTGCATATTAAAGATCAGGTGGTACTCATTGAATATAAATAACAAGCATGTTTATTAAATACTAAGGCTGAATATGCAATAAGGGAGTTGCTTCTTATATCTTTAGCTTAAGCTACACTCTATATGACAAACTACTACAGCATACTTCCACAATTATGTAACATATCTTACAAAATCACTGCAATATAATTTGACTCCTATTTTAAGCAAAGTAATTTAGAACAGAATCTATATGGTAATTTTCTGTAATTATGCAGCATAAAGCCTTAGAATTCCTTACAATTAAATTTTTTTCATATCACTTCTTAGGAATTTACTACGCTCTGGTCCATACCTTAATAATTCCAACCATAAAGTTGCATTAATTATTTTCTGGCTATAACTATCTTATCACATTAAACTTAGCTTAGCAGTCCATTAAGGTAGTTTCCCTTACATCACATACAAAAATAATATACAACAATTGACTCATGAATTATTTTTGCCTTTAGTGCACTTCTCTATTCATCTCGGAGTCCTTAGTTTCCTTTTCCGTCTCGGGTTTTGAGTTCTTTCCTAAGAGGTTTAAGGAGCACCGGCATTTCATTCAGAGCGATTAGCGGGTCTGGAACGCGATTTCCCGGTGTCTTGGAGCTTCGGGCAAAGGGGATTCAGCGTACGGAGCACATGTTGATTTGTCTGATCAGCAACGCATCGGGTCCAGCTCGGCTGCTCCCTCCGTAGTTAATCGCTTCTAGTAAGCGTCATTTTTGATCTTGACGATTTGCCGTGGATCGACCTCCACCTGGTTACCTCCTTTCGACTTCTCTCTGTTCTAGCCAAAACTGCCGACCTCTCCTGGTTGAAGATCCATGCCTTTTATATTCAGTGTTTCCTGAAACCTTGGGTTAAGGATTGAAATCCCCGTACTTTCCCATGCAAACTGTGGATGTAGGTTTGGGAACCTCAGATATTTCCTGGTGCCTCTCTTGATCCAAAATTTCTGCCGACTTCTCTTTTCTCCCCTTTCGTATGTCTTTTATCCGTTTTACCGGACTGCAGAATTTGTTTGATTCTTGCCGCCCCTTTCTCCACTGACCTTGAAGGTCGCCTAAGACTGAATTTGTAAAGAAAAGGGCTCTCTTACACTTTAACCAGACACTAACATCAAATAACCTTCCGAAGGCAAGGCATTGCCCATGGCATTACCATTTTTTACATTCTTTGGTTATGCGATCCAGCAAGCTAATTCCCTTTGGGTTTATACTCAGGCTTTTAGTTTTCTATTTACAATTTTCTTCTGGTTCCCATCTGCCATACGGCCGGGGGAGGGTAACTATTTGCTACCATTCTAGGGAGAGATGATTATGAGCAAGGTGGTTTCCAGTTGCCTTCCTTGCCGTAAGTATTTATGACTGTAACCTATGTATTCACGGGGCCGGTTTTCCTGCTTGCGGGATGAAAAATCTCAGATAAATAGTGGAAAAACCCTGCTGCCGACGCCCAAGACCGGCTAACTTGGCTATGGCTGAGGAAGATCCTTAAGCTCCTCACGTCGTGGACGGGAATCGAACCTAGGACACTCCTTCCCCAGGCATATGGTTGCGAAGCGCAAAGCCACTAGGCTAACCGCGCGGACCTATTTACAATAACAAAGTTTATTTTTACAAGCTTTCTAGATGTGACCTATGTAAAAGTCGATGCATTAAAAAATATAAACTTTTACGCTGAATCGAATTTTACAAAGGCTTTCACGAAACATTTTTCAGCAATGCATATGAATGATAAATTTTTTTTTTCTGTACATTATATGCTGTGTTACTTTCTCTCTGGAGTGGACAATAGTCAGTTTTATTGGCGTTTTGTGAGTTAAGAAAGCACTCAGTCCGATACATGTATAGCAACTCGTTCTGTTGCTATACATGTTGAAACCCACGTTTGTGAGTCAGTGCTTAACCTTGGGCATTTATTTTTCACTTTATACCATGCTCTCTTTCTGTTTTCTTCAAAATTTGTGCGCGCATTTCTATTAACTTCTTTCGCCTTTTGAATCCTCCGTAGTTTAGGTAGGGTACGTAACAGTACGTGATCTGGACGGCTAGGTTGTCTGTCGTTGTTCCCTTCTTCTTTCTGTATAAAATTTATTTCCATTGCACCTTTATCTTTACTTCCTGTAAGCTCCATATCCTTTTCCTGACTTACTGCTACCCTCACACTTGAGATGTGAAAGGTTTTTCCCACATCACCTTGTTGGATGTCTCTAATTACTGAGGGATCATTTTCTTCCTTTCTGCCAACATTCTCACTTACCTCAACTTGTTTATTTCCTCTATAGTTGTGGTTGTTCTTCCTTCTACCATCAGTGACTCTGTCAGTTCGAAATATCCGAGTACCATTCTTTCGAGTAGCCTTCTTCACCCACATCAGGGAGACTTCCTGGGTGCTGAAATTACATGTCAACCCATGACATTTTAAGAAGTCGGTTCCCAGTATTATTTGAGTCCTACGTCGAGAGGTCTCTGGGAGAATGAGTAGCTCAGGTACGACATATAAACTGAAGCCAGGCAACCACATGTGTACCATTAATTTTCTTGGCGCATAAATAGTGGGATTTGCGATCCCACTTAATAGGTCGCCTTAGCCTTGTAACACAGTTAGATACTCTGGACCTTAATCTTTTTGAATAACGATCCAGTTATTACCGATACTTGGATCCAGTATCTAATAAAATATCACACTGTATTCCCCTTATTCTTCCTTGAATGACAGTCATGGGTTTAGTGTGTTGTTCCTTAAATTCTCTTCTTGATCTGCTTGTGGGATGTAACCAGTATATTTAATGCAAAATGGTTACTTTTATAAAAATTTCTTTTATTCTGGAAACAGTACCTGGCAATGTGCCCAAACGTGTTGCAGTTTTAGCATTGGGGTGCTTTCCCCCTCGTTACTTACTCGTTCATGACTCGACGTCTCTGTGGATGGTTTTGCTCTGGTTTCTTGTAGTTGCTTGAAAACAGAGTCAATTTTATCCATCATAGGTTGGTATAATCTTTCTCCTGATTACGGAGTGTATCTCTTCCATGTTGAAAAGAGTCTGCAACACTTGAGGTGGTCACTCGGTCATTTTCAACCTTGTTTACTACAGTTGCTTTACTCTTGTCTTGCGTTCTCTCTCTATCTGTTGTTCTTTCACCCTCCCCTTTGAATTCCCTGGATTCTTTTCTCGTTTTGCATCTTTCTTTGAATCAGATAGTTTTGTAATAGTGTGTATCTGGCTGGCGCTAGATGCGGGATGAAAGTTGCTTAGCCTTTCATCGTTTTCTTTCACTGCTAGGTAGCACTAGTCTAAATTACTAATTTTCTTTTTATGCCGTTTCCTGGAATTCTTCCCTTATCCCTAATCTGAATTGGTGAAAAACCGCCCAGTCGAGATGGCTTCTGTCATCATTTGATACGCTCGGGCTATTTGCTAAGATTAACAGTCTGTTGTAAAAATCAGTTATATAGATTGCTTTCTTTCCTGAGTGCATTAATGTAATCTCTATAGGTTCGGACCTGCACTTCTAACTTTGGAAAATTGGGATATCAGGGTATCCTTGAATTTATTGTATTCGAAAGTATCTCGCAATATAGGAGAGGAATGCAAAAAATTCTTGGCCCTTCCAACCAATTTATTCCGCAGTATGATCAGAAGTTGGAAGTCCGACCAATTGCCAATGTTTCTTAATTCTTCAGCAAATTTGAAGGACAACACATCATCGTGGTCCTCTCCAGAGAATTGTGGGATGATGATGATTAATTGTCCTAAAAAAATCTATCACCCATCGTGTTAGTACTAATGGCTCCCGAATTTACGCTATCCACATTCATGATTTAAAAAAAAGTTTCTTACAGAATATATATACACTTCCTTATTACACCTTGTGTTGGCTGATCTTTCAGCCAAACTGATTCAATCCAAATAAGTTATCATGTTTACTATTATTATTGATTTAATCCTGTCGAAGCTGCGCCGTTGTTAACGGTTTTGCTATTGCTATGACATTGTAAATTATGGCTATCTATTTATACTGTATGATTTAATTCCTATTCTTGGTTCTATCTCTTCCTCTACCTTCAGTGACTCTATTCTTCTACCTGAGAACACTAGAAATTTATTATTTACTAAAGACTGCGCCACTTGGCGTGCTTGTGGTATAAGACATATTAATACTTCCAGTAGGCCTTTAGTTAATCCAAATCCTCTCTTAATTAAATTACAGTCGTGGCTCTCCATGCGTCCCTTATCTTATCTATCATTTAGTTCCCCCCGCTCACAGGATCGAGTTTATTTCGAAACAGTGAATTGCATATTAAAGATCAGGCGGTACTCATTGAATATAAATAACAAGCATGTTTATTAAATACTGAGACTGAATATACAATACATGCAATAGGGGAGTTGCTTCTTATATCTTTAGCTTAAGCTACACTCTATATGACAAACTACTACAGCATACTTACATAATTATGTAACATATCTTACAAAATCACTGCAATATAATTTGACTCCTATTTTCAGCACATTAATTTAGAACAGAATCTATATGGTAATTTTCTGTAATTATGCAGCATAAAGACTTAAAATTCCTTACAATTAATAACATTTTTCCGAATCACTTCTTAGGAATTTGCTATGCTCTGGTCCATGCACTTAATAATTCCAACCATAAAGTTGCATTAATTATTTTCAGGGTATAACCTTATCACATTACACTTAACACTCCATTAAGGTAGTTTCCCTTACATCACATAAAAAAAAAGAATATACAACAATTGACACATGAATTATTTTTGCCTTTAGTGCACTTCTTTATTTATCTCTTAGTCCTTAGTTTCCTTTTCCGTCTCGGGTTTTGAGTTCTTTCCTTAGAGGTTTAGGGAGCACCGGCATTTCATTCAGAACGATTAGCGGGTCTGGAACGCGATTTCCCGGCGTCTTGGAGCTTCGGGCAAAGGGGATACAGCGTAAGAAGCACAAGTTGATTTGTCTGATCAGCAACGCATCGGGTACAGTTGGGCTGCTGCCTCCGTACTTAATCGCTTCTAGTAAGCGTCATTTTTGATCTTGGCGATTTGCCGTGGATCGACCTTCACTTCGTTACCTCCTTTTGACTTCTCTCTGTTCTAGCCAAAACTGTCGACCTCTCCTGGTTGAAGATCCATGCCTTATATTCAGTGTTTCCTGAAACCTTGGGTTGAGGATTGAAATCCCCGTACTTTCTCGCGCAAACTCTGGATGTAGGTTTGGGAACCCCAGATATTTCCTGGTGCCTCTCTTGATCCAAAATTTCTGCCGACTTCTCTTTTCTCCCCTTTTGTATGTCTTTAATCCGTTTTACCAGACTGCAGAATTTGTTTGATTCTTGCCACTCCTTTCTCCACTCACCTTGAATGTCGCCTAAGACTGAATTTGTAAAGAAAATGACTGTTACAAACTTTAATCAGAGCACTAACATCAAATAACCTTACGAAGGCAAGGCATTGCCCTTGGCTTTACCGTTTTTACATTCTTTGTTTATGCGATCCAGCAAGCTAATTCCATTTGGACTTTATACTTAAGCTTTTAGTATTCTATTTACAATAACAAAGTTTATTTTTACAAGATTTCTAGATGTGACCTCTATAAAAGTCGATGCAATAAAATTATAAAAATTTACGCTGCATCGAATTTTACACTGAGATATAGTGAAACACTAAAACATATTTACAATAATTTAATTTCTGTAATTAAATTTAATTATATAAAACATTGGAAAATTCCCAATACAACAAGGTATCCGGCAAGGCGATGCCTCTTTGTATTGGGAATATCTCCTAAATTATTTACAGCTGTACTAGAGGAAGTGTTTAAAAGCCTTCATTGAGAAACAAAAGGAATAAACATAATTGGAGAAAGGCTGCATCATCTGAAATTTGCAGATGATATTGTCCTAATTGCAGATAATCTTGAAAATCTGGAAGAAATGCTAAATCAGCTAAATGCAGCCTCCAAATTAATTGGATTAAAAATAGAGAAAAATCAAAAATAATGATGAATAAATACATAAACTATAGAACTGTCGAAGTGGAAAACCATGAAATGTTTTTTCATGGTTTTTTCATCAAGTTACTTCATATGTATATTTCAGCCTATCAGTCTAAAAAGGAAATATTTCGACCAGTGCATACTTCCTGTCCTAAAATAGGGAGGAGAAACATAGACTTTAACGAAAGCCCTAAACAAAAACCTGAGTACAATACAACATCGTATGGAGAGAAGTATGCTAAAAATAACATTAAGAGATAGGAAGACAAATACCTGGATAAGATCTCAAACAGTTGTCATGGATATTGTAAAATGCATTAAACAGGCTAAGTGGAGATGGGCTAGCCATATTGCCAGATGCAATGACAGGAGAGGGAATAGAAAAACAAGAGTGGAGACCAATGGATGGAGGAAGACCGAGAAGAAACTGAAAGGATGAACTGGAACAAATTACAGGAGTGAGATGGATGGGAGAGGCAGAAAACAGAGTGGTCTGGAAAATCATGGGGGAGACCTTCTTCCAGCAGTGTACAGAACAAAAGGTTGTAAGAAAAGGAATAATATCAAATGCAATTCAGTTTGCTGTCATACATATGAAATAAATCTGAATGGTCATAGCATATCCCATCAATGTTACTCATTCTTCTCTTCCTTGAATTTTTTTTCGTCTAGAAGTTATTTCAAATCGTATTCCTAACATTAGTACAATGAATGACCTTGATAAAGAAGTCTTGTCTCAACAAGATGGAGGAAAGATTAACTTATTTTGCATCTAAAATATCTGTATTCTAACTTGAAAACAACACATTGTTTATAGTGTTTTATTGGTACATCCCTGACATTTAAATGAAACTTTAAACATTAAATGAAAATAGTCATTTTTCCTCATTATGACGGAAGTTTATTAATATTTCGTTGATCGCAGTAAATCGAAGATGAAGTGATGTCTTCATTTGAACTGCAAGAATTGTATTTCCTTCCTTTTAACCGAAGTTAACGAAAATGAATCTCATTTATTATTTTTTAATCATTCAGGTTCTGTTCTTGTGCAAACTTATATTTTTTTTGCACATTGACGAGACAAACACCGTTTTATTCTGAAGTTACGCACACGTTTTTTAGCAGTAATCTTTGTAACGCACGGAAGTAATCCATTAATATGCACTGAATGTTCAGTTCATTAGAGACATCTACCTATTAACCAGTGACGCTTTCTTCCCACGTTATTTGTTGGAACAACTATTATGTTGTCTGAAAATGCAATATCCTTTACATTCTAAGCCTTAACTACACCATTCTCTGTCGACGAACTCTTGCTTTTAATTTTTTTTTTTTTTTTTTTTTGCTAACTTATGCTGACCAATCCATTCGCATTTAAACATTCCCTTGCGGCCCAGTCACATTTGTTCATATGTTCGAAATTTAGTACTTTCTATTTATTTTCTGAGGCAACGACGTCCTGGGTTTATATAGTTCCTCATCGTATGTTTTCATTCCTTAAACCTCCGTTGGCGAGAGGGGGGGGGGCTATTTAGATTGCTCAATTTGTTATTATGTAGAGATGAATAGACTCAAAAATTTTTCACAATGACAATTACCCAAGTTACTGTAGATAAAAACACTGCTTAGAGAGAGGCCAACGAACATCGCAGGGAGATAAACAGCCAACCTTAAGATCTAGGACTTCCTTTCGCAGCGATGACTGACTGCATCAATGCTACCGGACATTCATTCCACGTGAATACGATAGCGATCAATGGGAATTCTGAGTCATTTTTTCTCTAGCCATATACCGAGAACCTGGACTGTTGTAGGACGGATGAGAGTTGACCTCATCCGATATTTTTGGCACAGAGTTTTCATCAATAATTATTTTCGGCACTACTTTACGCACTAATAGGAAATGTGCACCGTGCCCAGACAGTATTTGGATTTTGGGCAGCTTGCTCTCACGTGATCTGTGGAGCCACAACGGAGACACTGCTTTTGGACTGCCGGGTAGCTGTCCATCACTTGGGGAGTTTCAATATGGACAAAGTTGAGGACCGGGCGTTTTCATCTCCATCGTGAAGGTGACTTGCCGATAACCACTTTCGATCTGGAATTGAGATGTTTCTTCACGTTGGAGACTTCCCCCATTTTGAGAAAGTTAGCAGTAATATTTAATCGTTGGCTTCTGTATACCCCATGAGAAATAATTCTATTTTAATTTTTACATGGCTTCCTATCATCACTGGCTCTATTTTTAGGTCTTCAAAGTCGAAGCTAAATATTAACTTCTCTCGTTTTTGTGTTCTTTACTACCATCGTATACTCCCCCTCCATAGCGAGGGAAGAAGATGTTTTCTGCACCTACTAATTCTTTTAGTAACTCCTTAGTTCTTTCACGCCTGTGATTTCAATCCCTACACTCATTGTCCCTGGTGGGAGATTGGGACCATTTTTCCTAATATTTTGAGCTGTTCATTTAATTTGTATTAGAAGAGTGTGAGAACTCTCTACCCTGTAGTGAGTAGTAGTTTACTCACTACTAGCATTTCAAGAGAGAAGGGGTAGAACGTTAAACGTGGTTGCAGTTTTGCGAGTCCCGCAATGTTTTTAGCAGTGCCAGAAAGATGTAATCCTGCGCTGCATAGTGTTAAGGATCTTATCCTATACCAGTGAGATTAATATTAGCAATCATATTGTACTGATTATAACTCAGTACTAGCATTTATCCTGCACTACAAATGCCAGCAATCGTGCACTGTCTAAGTAAAGTCAGTGCTAGCAACAAGCAGTGAAGAAATAATAGTTTCACTTACCATCCCCTTCTTGCGGAGCCGCTGCAGTAGCCGTTTCACATGGACAATTGAGGACCAGCGGCAGCTGGTCCTCAATTGTCCATGTGAAACTTGTAGCCAATTTACTGGGTACAAACACGTGACTCCTTACATGGCTTCACGCACCTTACCCTTGGAGATTTCCGTTGATTATTTCCAAGCAGTGTATTTTCTGCATAACTAATTACATATTGGCTGTCATTAGGGATCTCCTCTCCTTAATAATTGTTTTAAGTAACTTTTTGTTCCATGCTGCAATAATTTTATTGATCAATCCGTTTCGTCCATACATATGAAATGTTTAAACTTCTAATCAACATTTTATTAGAGACATCTTAATATCGATCTCATTTAACAATTTATTAATTTTATTAATTTTCTCCCTTTCTGCCAACATCCAAACCGGAGTTTTAATGTCGTCGTAAATAGCAGATGAAGGAATTTTTCTTTTAAAGAAATAGAAGAACCCATTACAGGTAATTATAATTATCGTAATTCAAAATCTTTTTGAATAACATCTAAAATATATTGTCGCATGTTTTCTGCAGCAAGATGCACAGTTTCATCAATCTACGCGTAATTATTTCCTTATTTTCAGTTATTAGACTTTCTGGTGTTCTTAAATCCAGGCGCATTATTCTAGATTATTGTGCCCTCTTACACAACATTATGAATTACACTAACATTGAACAATGTTACTGTAATTCACATCAGATTGTTTTGAAGGGTGAAAATGATGGACGTATCTCCCATCAACCCAGATCAGGATATATACGATGTGGACAAGAGTATCTTAATATCGATCTCATTTAACAACTTATTAATTTTATTCTTTCTCCCTTTCTGCCACCAACCTAACCGGAGCTTTCAAGTTGTCGTAAATAGTAGATGAAGGAATTTTTCTTTTGGACACCTAATAATGTTTGTCAAATAATGTGTTTTGAATACATTTCTTGTAGCGAGTGGGGACTACCTTTTGGCTGAATGACAGCGAGTATGTTGAGTGTCCTGTTGAGTCCATGCGTCTCAACAGGAATATTCTTCTAGCCCTAGTGAAAAGCTTACCTCTAGTGGTGATGTGGTCTGGAGCGAATTCGGCGTTTGTATCGAATTCGTCCCAACGATGTTCGATGGTTGAGGTCTGGATTCTGAACCGGACAGTGGTACACTTCAACGCTTTGTGGAAACTAGTCTCAGGCATGTAGCGCGTATGGCATGGAGCATTGTTGTGCTGAAACGTTCTTCGGCAGTGACCTGTGCAACACTGCTGAGCCTTCATCAAACTTGACAGTTGGTAGATGTATCCCTGCTGGAACTGTCCCACGGTTTATCTCTAGATCTAAAGACTACCATCAGAGTGAAACATTTGGAAGAGTGTAGTTGTTGGAAAATCCTTTTCCAACAACTACAGTTCAGGATTGGTGTGAAAGACACTAAACACCAGTCCAAACGTCATTTGGCGTTGGGGGGGGGGTGATATGACTTGTGATATCAATTATGAGTGATATGACCCAGCTCTGCCATGAACATACATGCATGCAGCTCTTTGCCGACAGTTCTAGTGCTGACAGGTGTTCCTGCAGCATTTTCCAGATTGACAGCGAAGTCCCCCTCCGATGACGTGAGGGGTGCTCGAACATTTCGGTCTCGATCACTGAGTGTCGGTGCCCTCCCAGTGCCTTTTCCTGCTCTGGTAGTACCATTAAATTTCCGTTTGGCATTAACTCCTGATTTAGGTACACTATATGGGTAGTAATGTCGCGGACAAAAACACCACTGATCTGACGCCCAACTTCCATCCTTTGAACTGACAGTTTTGCTGAATGTGGCATCTTGGCATCGAGTAATGTGTAAAACATGCAGCACATTATTCTACCTTTTTATTACCAGACTTACGTTAATACTTAATGAATATTTGCATGTGGGAGGATTCGAAATTTGCATGGCATGTAAGGTGTCCAAATACTTCTGTCAACATGTGTCCATCCTCTACCTTGAAGACAGACTGTATTTTCATTTCTGATTTCTCTTCGCATGCGGCTGTGCATCTGCCATATGAAATTTAGATCTCAGTGACAACATTGAATTTGAACATTATTGCCTCTCTTAGCTATCTGCGAAAGCTTCGGCTAAGTGTAAGCGATCCATTATTCTCAGGCTGCTCGTCAAGAATACTTAACGATCAGCTGTGGATTAATATTGTGCTGCCAGTGTTTGTCTTTTCTAGTATGAGATTTTATTTCTCTGAGGAGCCGGTTTAGGGGTGCGTGCCTGATAGTGTCAGCAAGTACCTGAGTTTCTAAGGATCTTAATTATCCATTTCTTCAGTTGTAATTAGGCTCGGCCAAAGTTTTCTTGCAAAGTTGCAGGAGTTCTTTTAAATTGGTATTGTGTGCTATTAATTTATATTCGTTTCTTAACCGGAATATAATTGCAATGTAGCGCACAACTACTAAATACAATTTGGTAGTTGTGTGCTACGATTTTATTTTTAATTTTTAAAATAAATTCCATGCTATTTTTTTGTCTGTGTATTTTGCATTTCTTCTCTCTAATCTCATTTCACTCGTTTTTATTCATTTTTTTTTTATCTTGTTTATATGCTGCCCACATTTCGCTATCATGCGGGCACTGCTAAAGTACTGTTTATTTTCAAGCGTGTTTCTTTTTGTACAATATTTGAATGTAATGTTTTATTTATCAGCCTTATATTCTAAAAAACGTTGAAACTTTTAATTTACTCTTTCTCCTTCATATGATATTTCACTTTCAAGATAACGCATTTATCTCTTCTATTATTTTTATTAACTATTTTACTTCTAGCTGGAGTTAATCCGCAAAATGCCATTCTTTTATTTATGGATATTTTCATTCCAAACTGTTCTATATATTTTTTTTATATATTCCCTTTGTATATTGTCTTCCTTATCTGATATTACTAACTGATCATCTGAAAATAATGGTGTATTTTTGTTATCCCGGGGAATTTCTATACCTGGATTGTTTAAGGTGTTCCATTGTATTAATATTTCATTAATATAAAGACAGAGAATTGCTGGAGACAGAGGGCATCCCTGTCTTACTCCTTTGGTTTATAGATTATTTTTCGGACTTTTTTTTCACTTATTTTTAATTCATTATCTTTATATTCAATTGAATTCAATTCAGTATTTTACGTAGTGAAATATAGGTATATTTATTACATAGGCAGATTTGATATTAAATCTAACATTATTTTAAAGCCGAATGTTTGTAGAAACTATGAAGGTTTGGTAATTTGACCTTGAGAGCTTTCGAGAATGCAATCCTCGGCATTCCATAGTTGCCTTAGCGTGGACCACTTAAGACGTGCACTGGCCAAGCATCCATGTCTTTTATTAGATGAGGTTTCACTGACCTGACAGCCGTTTCGAACTGGTTGGTTCTGTTCAGAGACTAGGCAGAAACCTCGAGAGCAAAAACTCTCGTTCACTGCTAAAGAAATTGAAATATCAGAGATATGTATTTCTGACATGTTCTGTTGATACGGAACTGGTCCCTGATATTAATGGAAGATCGGGTGTCTTCCAAGAAATTTCTAACTAAACCTTGTCGCCGATCAAATTTATCTTGAAATGTTGATATTTTTCCCCCCTCTCGCCCCAGCAGGTGCGGTTGTTTCTTCATGGACGACAATGCTTCTGATACCTTTTTTAAAACTTGTTCATCAGTAGTTCGGCTATCATTTCTACGACTTCCACCATCTATCCTACCCCCCACAAAGCCAGTACCTTTGCCTGTGTATAAGGCACATATTAGAAAAACAGAACTCAGAAGCAAAGTACTCTTCCGTTCAATTTTTGCCAGTTAAAGAATTGTCTGGTTGAACGCTTGGTATGTTGTAGAAGAAGCGCAATACATCGCTTTGTGGTAAATAGGACAAACCGCGTATGTACTGAAATTCGGAATAAGGGAGGTCCAACACGATATTAAATAAGTTTCTAATTCAGTGAACAGAATTTGTACCTGTAAATAAATACTCGTGAAGATGATAAAAAAAAAAATATAATTTAATAATTGTTTATCCGAAAAAATTGTTTTATAAGAGTATCATATGATTTAGTAGACACATCGTTTAGTAGTATTTGGGAAAAAAATTCAGAAAATGAAATATAGATCTAGATTATATATTAAAAATCGATTTTCTAAAGAAATTATTCATTCGAAAAACTGATATTATTCACGAGGCAACTGAATTCAGAATCAAATTCCGAATTTTTGAACTGTGATCGTGCTTCATGTAAAACTGTTAATACGAGGATTGGGGTGGGGGGGCTGCACAATTATTAAAGCAACGGATGTAACCCCAAGAAATAACATACAAGGCGTGTTATAAAAAAAAAGACCGAACTTTTGCTAGAAAGACAGTATTGCTAATTTTACAACTTTTAATCACTGTCCCTTTCAAAGTAGACCCCTCTACTGGCGATACACCAACATTTCTTACATTGTTGGAAAGTTTCCTGGAACGCACTTTTTGGATTGGCGCGCAGTTCTCTTATCGCATTTTTCTAAATCTCCTGCATGGTTTGGAAACGACGTCCTTTCAAAGTGGTTTTAAGTTGGGGAAATGGGAAAGCGTGTGCTGCTGGGGCTAAGTTCGGAGAATGGGGGGGGGAGCACTACCGAAGTCTGATGTTTTTCCATACGGATGACTGCGCATTGTCGTGGTACAACATTAAATATACCACAGTTCAGGCCTATTCTTGTGCACAGTATCCCTCGAACGCATTGAAACTCTCTCGTACAACTCTTTGTTTACCATCAGATCACGTAGTACAAATTCATAATGGACAATGCCCTTCCAATCAAAAAAACACAACAAACATCACCTTGATCTTTGACCGAATCACCCATCGACGCTTAAACCACTCATAGCACTGCGTTCGGCTCATGCAGTCCTCTCCGTATGCTAGGTTAAGATTGAAATGTCTTCGTAAATTTTCACACACACACACGTTGTTCTTCAAGCTCTTTTATTGCCATTTTGTCACTACTCCGAAGAGCTTGTGCACGTCTTCACTTAGCGGGCGCAACTCGACTAATGCTCGTAGCAGAACGAGAAAAATGGCAGTTTGTTATCGAAACCTGCGGCTAGGTGCGCTCAGTAGCTGCACCACGCTCGCTTTGCCGATTGGCGCGCTATTCAAAAAGTCCGGTCTTTTTTTTTTTTGAGCACCCATTGTATCTTAAAACCTTTTTAACTCCCCTGTTTCATCAAATTGTAATAAGTTCTTCTTTTAGGATATTTGAGAAGAGTTGCTTTTAAGCGTTTTTATCAGAATTCCTCAACTCCCCCCCTACCCCTGTAAAACAACCGTTTTAAATTGCTTACATTTATCTAGTATTTAAATATACCTCAGGGACGGTTGGAGTAAAGGGAAATGCTTAACAAATGTTAAGTATATTTAACCACAGACACTTCTATTCATTTAGAATAACGGAAACAATTATGCTTTATTCTTTCTCTTCCGTTGATGAAGAGGATGAATAAAGGGAAGTGATTCAAGATAATCATAAATTTAAAATGGCATTTCTTGAGTAGTTTGTTCATGTACAAGATTTCGGACAACTTTTTGAAGGGATCTCATTGTTACTGTTCAATTCGGGGTCTGACGGTGTTAACGTCTTTACTAGTAATTCGTTTTTTCCCACATTTTTATGAAGTTCTCATGATTGCAGATCAGAGTGTGTGCTAACTTTACATCATGCATTTTTTCTACTCTAAGAAACGCCATTAATGATCACGTGATCCCAATAAACACATCTTGCCATTTTAGAATTAATTTTCCAACATCTTATAACATTCTTTTATGATAAACATTTGCACGAGTTGTCGATTTCTGCATTTCGCTATTTTCCACTCGATGGTAAAGATAGAAAATTAGTCCTTTCATTTTTTTTTATTGTAAATCAATATATAAATTATAAAATTTCCATATTTTTCTGTACTTACTTTAAATTGCTAATTGTAATAAAATTACTTTGTTTCTTCCTTGAGCTTTTAATTTATTTGAAATGTACCCATTTCTAAAATTGTATTTTATTGTTATTGTACTTTCAGAATACAAGCCTGAGATTGAGGTTCTGTTGAATTATATCGCTTCAAATTAAGGTCGCTGGTTAACAACTTTGCGCTTGGATGGCTAAGATTTAATGTTGCAGTTTCAAGATCGCTTATGAACGAGGAGTTTTTCTATGCCTTTTCTCTGATCAACGTTCAGTTTAACAAATGTCAGACCTATTTTGCAGGGTTTTTACTCCCGGAAACTCGGGTTTTTCCTCCCACAAAATAGGAACTTTATCTGACAACACATTGCATTGAAATAAGAGAAATGTCATACTGGAACTGTTTACTTTTAAATTCTGTCACCAAATAAACTGTCTCAAATCCTATTCATCGCGTCATGGAAGGAATTAAGGAACGGACAAAACTTTTTGATAATCCAAAAGAAGATGACTTTATTTCTTATTTCTGATGCAATGAGCGTAACTCTCAGCGTGGAATAAAAAACATACTTCGCATTGTGTTGTTCATGTTTCTTTACTTTGTAAACGAACACGACATCACTGATCATCAATTTTATTAAATGTAACGGGCTAGCTCTTACAAAATAGTACAACACTTATATTTTTTTTATATATATCTTTTCATATTCAACTAAAATAAGCTTCCATAATTTTATGTTTTAAGCGCTATGTTAAACTTTCATTTATTTAAAAACAAGTTGAATGCATTTTAAATTAACACAAATATGTTGAAACGAAATGTGTTGCAACAAGTAGGAAAAGTAGAAATATTGATTAAAATATATCGGATCTCAAATACACAATAGTGATAACGAAATCAGGAGAAAATTAAAGCGGATCATCAGAAAAACAGTATTGATTATGAACAACAATAAAAAGTGACGATGTAACTTTTTTGTTTTCGTTAAAATGTTACGTTTTTTAACAAGTTGGTAAAATTCTGATTTAAAATATGTGCTTTGGGCAGGGCCGGATGCATATCCCAATGTTCGGATATTCCAACGAGGACACCCCGACGTCTAGCAATATCGGGAGACTGGTTCCCTACTAATGGAACATTCTTCGCACTATCTCTAAAATTTTAAATTGTGTTCAAGAATCAAGCAAGTTTACTGCTTCATGGGGCTCTCGTCAAACTCTGCCTACATGGACGTAGACAGAATAAGTAAATAAATCTCCGAAAGTAAAAGAGTAACGCAAAACTCATTATCAGCGTAGCTTTAAGTAAAAGGCTATAATGAGCGTAGAAAGCCGAGGAAGAAGGTGGGGGGGGGGGTGAAGGTGCGAGAAAAGGAAAGATAAGGAAAATGAAGAATTATAGAGATAGGAAGGAGGATTAAGTATAGTCAATAGTTAATGATTCTAATTTTTCCAGCTCTGCGTCTAGAAACTTTTTAGCGTTGAAAAACTTAAAGTTAACGCTTTGCCTCCCAGTTTCATTGGTTTGGGGATCACCGCGGCAACCGACGCCTAGGTGATCAACCCATTCTGGGTCGATCGCCTAGACTTAGCTTTCGCTGCTTGGGATCGTCTCTGAGTTAATTTCCGTGGGATATCCTGTACTAATACAAAACCTAAGTGAATCTTGATGTTAAAGGATATAGTCTGAATTTAGAGAAATACCTCTATTTATTAAGGTGCAGAGGATTCAGAGGTGAGCACAATATATTATTGAAATTTTTACTCACCCATAGTCCCTTTCTCACTGTGCAGGAAACTTCATGGTGATGTGTAAAAACAACTTAAAATGATCCGAGATGCATTCAATTCGAGAATTGGTGTTTGTCGCATGTTTCTCCTAAACTCCCATAAGTGAAAAGAGTTATTTGATTATATAAATCAGTAGCTTCTACTTGTTGTTCATTGGTCGTAAGAACTGCAGGTAGATATTTTCCTGCGTTAGAAGGGGATGCAGTGCATGTTAATACACTGCATCCCCTTCTAACCTTCAGATGGGTCCGCATTGTCTATACTCTATTGGTGTTGTGGAACCGCCAGATATTGAAGTTGAGTGGAAGTTTTCGATAAGCTCCCTTCCACTGCAGTCCTTTCTCGAAAGGTAGCCGCGACGTCCCTACCGTCAGTAAGGTGATAAAGATGAGATAAAACTTCTTGTTGTCCCAGATGTTGATTTTCTAAACACTAATAGTGGAGCTGTTGTAAAATCTGTCGAAGCTGGTTGTGGTATTCTGGGACAACCTCTTCTTTGTATTCTTGGTGCTTTGCGATTCCAAACAGGGGAAGCTTGAAACCCAAGTAATACCCAACAAGGTAGCTGTGAATCTAGATGTGTAATGTTGAATATCTGGTCTAACATATACCGTAACACGTGAAATCCGCTCAATTCTTGTACCGATGTTGGGGGGGGGGCAATATTTTAAATGTTTGAAGCACCAAACGTCGTACAAAAGAAATCTGCTTTAGGAACTGTGCTAGTTTATCTGTTTTGGGAATGACCCAAAATTTTGAGTGGGAGAGGAGGAATATAATCCCTTCTCTTGCTTCTTCTCGTCTTCCGAAGCTCCAGCGGTAGTATGAGCGGATGTCTGCACGCGAGTTTTCTGTCTTGAAAACAGCTAATGTGTGCGCTTTTTTCAGTAAAACGAATCGGATGTTGTGCTTCATCCCTCAACTCATAGACAGCCTGTTGTTTCCTGAGGTTAGGGAACACTCTTGTTTAAGTGTCGATACCGAAAGGGAGGAGCATGTTATAGTAGCAAGGGGGAAGGGTTAGAGACATGGTTGATACATATGACCAGAAGCGCACTCAGCATTTAATCTGGAGGGGGGGGGACGAGTTGAGTAGACGTTAGAGGATACACACTACGTATCGAATACTACCTATTACTGAGAATCTGCAATGATCGCTAATTCATAAGTAGTATAGAAATAGAAGACACAACACACACACACACACACACACACACACACACATATATATATATATATATATATATATATATAAAAATTAATTAGGAAAAGATTTTTGGAAAATTTTCTAGTATTTTTTTTTTCCTTTTTCTTTTGGGAAACCAGGGTCGCTGATCCCCCTGGTTTCCCACCCCCCCTTCTGGGTGCGCCAGAGGGTGGGTTCAGAGTATTTATGAACAGAAGGGGGACAGCATTTATGACCCGTATGAGGTCTAAGGGGATCATAAATTTTGTCAAGAGCCCTTCCGTAGTCGCCAGCTGTTTGCTTTGAAGGATCAGGTGACTTGTTGGAGGAGGGGAGGAAAAGGGGCGGCGTATCCGTTCCCATTCGGTGATCCTCGGGGAGAGGAGAGGGTGCGAAGAGAGAGGGTTGCGTGTTTCCCCCGTCGTGTGAGGGGGGCGGCGATGAATTGTATATCCTTTAGCCTAAGGGAGTTTCCCTGTTACTTGGGGGGGGGGGGGGAATTTCAGTGGGAAAATTTGTGTGATTGGAAGATTACTTGGGTTTTCGATTTCACGAATGTGTTTCTTTACGTTGTGGTTTGAATTTTGATGGCGTGTGTTCTCGTGTTTTTCCAGGGTTAGGTCATTTTGCTCCTATATCTATTTTCGTTTATCCATTTGAATGCTCAGACTGCCTTGATTTAGATAGATAAATAAATAACATTGTTGGATTTTGCTTTTCTTCCAGGAGGAGATGGAAATGTCATTCCAGATTCTCATTGATTTCTTGAGTATTGAATGAATTTCCTGTATGTAGAATCGAATACTGGTAAAGCTGTAATTGGATAGGTTTCATTTATTTTGCGGATGTTCAGATGTATTGTTATGTAATTTCTTGCCTTAAAGATTTTTCTAATGTAGCATCGATTACTAAACTTAAAGAAGAAATCATATACTGAGAAATAGTCAAGCTCAAGTCATTCATACCAAGAAATAAACATAGAAACACTACTACAGAGAACACAATCATTAGACATTTCTCTACTCATGGGGAAATCGAAGAGAAGTGACGTTTCGGGACCGGAAACTGGCAACCTCTTCCCACAAAAACACTTAAAATTAAATAAACCACCAGGTACAAGTACGGAAACTTTCAACCAACTAGAGGAAAAACAATGCATCTTTAAAAAAATATAATAAAAACAAAGTCTCCCTTTCATGCAGAGAATTAATTTCGACTTACTTTACACAACTACTGAAAATGTTAGCTAAACGGAGCAAAATGAAATATTACGATTCTCAAAAACCAAGAAACAATGCATGTGTAAAAAAAAAAAAAAAAAAAAAAAAAAAAAAAAACCGCACCAACATTACCAAGAAACAGACATCATGGCGCGCGAGACTGGGGGGGAAAAAAAAATAAAAAAGCTTCTCCTCCCCTCCGTACAAAAGTAGGGAATACCCATATTTAATTTTATTTGAACTCGTTTCTAGAGAAAAGTATCTTTTCTACATGAATATATCGATATTTTTAAAGAGTAGCATCTCTTTAATTTAGCATGTTACTACACTAAAGATTAAAACAAAATACTGCATACCTTTTTCACAAGAAAATCCTTCATAAGTACTACAGTGATTGACTAGTAAGGAGATGGTAAAGTACAGTTAGAAATAACAAGAGCCAAACATCCGCATACTGTGTGAATTTCTCTTCTGTGCTTTTCTGCCAGTTGAACCGCACATTCTAGGATGACCGAGTAACAGGATAGTCTGGTACTAACACTTTCTTCGTCTGAATTGAGCTAATCTGAGATTTCTGAAAGTGAACACAGAATAATAAATTACATCACTTCTTAAACGTAGACACAGTGTAATAAACTGATGCCTGACATACGTAAACGAAGTAAAATACGTATGTCATTTTACTTCGTTATATGAGTAAGCATTATTCCAAACTTAATATAAATTGTATGGATATATGCTATTACCGGAACACATCCTAATTACGAAGAAGTAATATTTCCTTTAACCACTCTACCTGCCAAGATGGATGAACTCGGACCACCTTAGCATATTTCATGGATCATAACATCATCTGCATTCTACCTTTGATCATGTAATCACTTCTCCGTCAGAAATCCCTTAAAGGTGATTGTTGAGCCATTAGCGGATTAACTAATGGGGGATCTTTGTGTCACTTTGTTAAACTGGGATTCCAATTTTAATTTAATATTTGTATTCATATCATATATCTTCAGTTCTGGCTTGCCCCCTTTAGTAACTTCTTAATCTAACATCAGTGAGTCATGTCTTAACTATCAATCTCGGCCGATAATCGATTTCAAATTTGCACGTGGGCTATGAAGACAAAGGAAATGTCGTTAATTGGCGCCAATTCTTTGTTTCAATTCTAATACTGGTTCCTTTTTAATTTTAGGGAAAATTTATATTTATATACTGCTCCACCCTAAAATGTACTTGATGAATATTTATTCATGGAACCAAAGTATTCACAATTAATCTCACTGTTAGGATTTATCTCGCAGTCGTAGCCCCCTTTTTTTGTTTGTTTGTTATTCTTACCTCCCGACTTGGTTCGAATTTTCATGAATGGTTCAGTAAAATGAAAATCAGCCAAGTCTTCATATTAATTTCAAAGAAATTCTCACTGACATTAATTTAATCTTGATAATATTGGGAAGTGAGTAGTTTCACTTATGATTGCTAAATCTCCTTTAACATATTAGATCATAATTTCATACTATTAATTCTAACAAAAATCTAACTCTTATCTATATATGACATCATTAAAGATTATTCTTTTGATACTTCAGATACATTAACAAATATCTTCACATTATTATTTCAATTAAAGTATAGAATTCCTAAGTTTCATGAACATAATTCCTAAAGTTCTTTCAATGAGGGCTCAGTCCTGAGTTGAGGATTTTTTCCCCTATATCTAATTATTGTCCCTACACAGTTTTACATAACAAATAAATGTCTACATTACCAGTGGTTGGGGACGCACTAGGCCTCCATGTGTATCCCTACAGCACCTTCAATTTCCATATTTACCTCGGCTTTTCTACACATCAGTTGAATTCGGACATGACACATCGCTGACGGGGGAAGCAATCTCGCTCGCTCATCAATCGGCTGGGCATGGGTCTTCGATCTCCGGCGTGATCTGGAATTTTACCGGACACTGCCGCTTGCTGCGATGACCTCACGATGGACTTCTCCGCCGATGACCACTCCAGTACAGAAAAGAAAAAAAAAAGCGACGAGCTGGCGCCGCCGCGCCTTTTAAAACGCGTGCCCTATGTTTCTTGCCTACGTCATCCTGATTTCTCCCTTTCCTCGCGGCGCGTCATTCCTTTCAGCACCTGGCGCCAATCTCTCCCCTAGCGAGCTCTTCAGAGGACATTCGCGTGCGCGTTCTATTAGGTGCACGTGTATGACTTCAGGCCATTGCTGTATAATCGGATTGTCCTTACGCTTCAACATTGTAATAGCACTTACATAGATTACACATAGTTCAAACTTCACACAACACTTAATTATTTTCAATATGATGCATTAGGTAAAACTTTCTTAAATATTAACAAACTGATAAATTACAATTGGTTATTTTTCTCTTCATATATTAATACTGGCTCCGGAATTGATAAACCGTGTTAAATGTGAATGAAGGTAAAGGTTTCGACTTTTCCTTTCGTTCAGAGTATAACAACTTGACTTGAAGTCTACTGTGTGTTCTAACAGCCAGAGCTTGACTTACAGTTTATTAATAAAAAATTCTCCAAAAATTTGTGGGTGTTTTTATTATTTTAATAACCACCCTGTACAAACAATGGATTTTCATACTAGTGGAAGTGTAATGATTGTGATATTTAAACCTTGGCCAACTTAATTTATTCCAAACAACACATTCACGGACTTAAAGCACTAATTTTATTTTCGAGAACTTGAGTAACTGGAGTGGTTCAAAATCGTTAATAACTTCATTTTTGACATCTTTATAATTCTGAAGACAATTGTTTAAATAATTAATTAGTTACGAAATCCTTCGTTTGAGGCATGGTTGGAATAATAGCCGAAATAGATAACGCAATGAGCCCAGTGTGACTGTGAGTTCATTTTTCACATTTGATGACTGGTACTGGACGCCCTATGGCAATTCTCATATTCCATAGGACTTTCTGAGGGAAGTCTTTGTTGGGAGAAAACATGGAAAGGACTTAGATGTCCTTTTCACACACAGGATTGGTAAGACAATCACAAACATCCAAACTCGTGGCAAGATTCCAACCCAAATCATATTGGTTGGAGATCGGGTATGTGTTCACTCTGGCACTTCCCAACGAGAGCAATAAATTCACTTTACATTAAGATCCCTATAATCGTTAGTCGCGTCTCAGAAAGGATTTTAACTCAGTTCTTTCCGAATGAAGGGCAATATCACCAAATCCTCGTGACTGCATGTATTTCCGAGTAAATGGCAATTTCTTTTTCTTCTCCTCTCTCTGATGATTCGGTGTCGCGGTATTCTTTTTTACTTGTACTATTACTTTAGTTATATGTATCAATATTTTACGCTGTGGTATATTCTTACATGCACTTAAAATTTAGTGTTACCATAACATAACCAAACTTGATACAATCATTCTATTTTGATTTTCTTTTAGCGCAAAATTTAAAACGTTTTATAGGAGAACTTATTACTGCAAAATAATTAAAAAGAAATTTGCATTAGCAAATTGAGCGGATAGCTTAGTTTAAAATTTAAATTTAAAATTTCATTTCGTATTTATTATTTTGAATGGCTGTTAAGCAAGAACTTTATTAAATAAAGTTAGGGAATAAGTTATCACTCAAATAACTAATGCATAACCTAACCAGAAATATCTGTATATTAATTTAATAGGGAATAAATTAATGCAAGCAGTCGTGTTTAATTTATGCAGTTTTAATTTAATCACTGGTTATCGTAAATTAAGGAACAAACAGGAAAATCGATAACTCAGGAGGGAAAGAAAAAAAATATAGACATGAAAATCAGCTACTTTTGTAAAAAGTGAAGCTGAATCTGGTTGCCAAATGAATGGCGTTTTCTGCGGTACATGCAAAATAACCAGAGTATAAAAGCATAATATGAAAGTCCCGCCGGCGTTTTCGAGTGGTTTTTCATTCTGTGCACTTTGAGCATATACTCCACAACTACTGAGCAATTACTGGACGTTGCGTACATAAAATTACGTTTTTTTAAATTTATCTTTTGCCAAGTACTAAGAAAATTTTGAAATCACCGCTAATATTGCTGGAACTAATAACGTATGGGTACGAGAATGCTTTTGTTTTCTTTCCTAATGATCTACGCAGAACTAGGGTTTTTCTCACAGACCACTGAGCGAATGGAATACTTATCTTCAAGGGTAGTGAGTGCATCTAGTGTGAATAAATTTAAGGGAAAGTACAACAGCTGGTTTAGGTGATTTATAGCCTCCTCGATGAGTCCTTGACTCCCTTGAGATCTCAGATAATAATACTTCACCAAGTTCAATGTTCATGGCGCCAGAGGACCGAGATCAAAACAGTAAAACTTCATCACACTGCCGGCAACGAATTTCATAGTTGAGGTTACGCAACTCTGATAAGAGACTTTCACAGGCCATCCGCAACACCTTAACCTGTCCATCTGCTCACTAGAGAGTGGAGCGTGAAAGCTCCATAACACAGCTTTCCAAGCTACCTTGTCTAACTGTACACGCTTCTTGAACCACAGAAGACCACCTCGCATGTTGGTTCGGGTAATGTGAGGCTTGCGTATTGCGATCCTGCCATGGTAATATGTTTGAGCCTCGGTTCAGAATGATTTTGAGCAGATTCTTGTTTAAGTCGATGATCGAAATTCCGCAGTTAACGTGTAATCCGACAAACAGGGTTTATACATATGCTTCATAGCATTCTACGGTCACGTATGTTTAGTGTGCTGGCCCATACACTGCGGGTATGACTTGCAGTTTACTTCCTGCGGGTCCATCTGAGTATGGTATCACTGATTGTAGATCTGTTATTGATCAACAGTCAATGAACAATCAAAACTTTGCCGAACAGATAGGCCTGCAACATGGAATTATATCACAAACACCCTCTTTCAAACTCCTTCAGTTCCGGCCTCGCAGCCATTTCACCCAGAGTCAGTCGCAGTGACTTGGAAGCATAGTGTTCCTCCAATTTATATATCGGCTACAAACGCGTGACTTGTTATGCAGCACGGTGCACCTTGACCATGCGGTGAACGTTGACTCTTTTCAAGTAGCATATTTGAAAAAGAAGTGACTTTAAAGAAGTAGAAAATGCTTAACTTTTTAAGCATTCTCTACTAGAAATTTAGTACTTGCGGTCTAAATTTAGTTGACTGCATTAAGTCAACTAAAAGTTAGTCTTGTATTGTTCCTGAATCTTTGGTAAATTTGCTTTATTTTTTCTTCCATCTGATCTCAGGAGATTCAATGCGGAAATGATATTGCCTGATTCTCATCCACAAATGTGAGCAAATATATATAATATAGCTCAGAAAATCTTTATCTCAGCTCAATATTAATTTTTTTACATCTCGGTTTGAAGTGTGGTGACGTTCATGTCCACAGAGCACGCAGTTACAGCCTTATGATACGGTTATATGATATATGAGCCTTATGATACGATGCATTGTCTTGCGGAAAGAGACAGTAGTCGGTTCCGTAGAAACTCCACAAAGTAGAAAGCATTGAATTATCCGGAATGCTAAGATACCTCTCGGAGTTCAATGTTCGTTGCACTACACTGACATGACATTGCCACCTCCGAATTAGTTGGGATTACACACTTTGGTATGTGACTTTCACCGGTCATCGGCCCCACTCCATCTGTTCAGCAGACGGTGTAGCATGATTTGTCGCTCCATAAGCCCGAATGTGACCGTAGGTGCTACGAAGCACCTACGGTCACATTCGGTAAGTGTGATAGATCGTCCACTGTAAACAGCACTTGCAGTTGTCTGCCTGTGCTTCCATCTCAGTATGATGTCACTGATTGTTGATCTGGGATGGCCCAATTTGTCAACAATTTGCCGAACAGATAAAACAACATGGCAACTTATCACGCATCACGCCTTCTCTTACGATCTCTGTCATTTTACCCCGACACAGTTAGTCTTAGGAGAATCATGTCCCTCAAATTTATACCGGCTACAAACACGTAACTCGTTACATGACACGATGCACCTTGCCTACGGGGGGAGAGGGGTATCCGTTGATTTCTTTGCAATCATTGCATGTATTTACATACAATAATCACATCTATTATAAAGTGTGCACATAAATGTAAATGCAGTTGTAATTTTTACTATGATGGTTTCAGTGAAAGCCAATTTAAAAAGCTATTTAAATATAGAAAATAATCATGGGAAAGGGATTCGTGCAAATTTGGCGAAAAGCAGTCCTGATTAATGCTCAGATTCTTTGTCTCATAAGAGACGCCCTTCTAGTTTTGATCAAAACCAGCCGACAACTTCTCCCACCGGTGATGACTCGTGAGGTCCAGAGATAAGTGACACGAATAATATCTGCATTACAGATTTAATGGGCATAATAAAGAAAGTATGAAAATAACTTAGAGCTCTGCATAACATAAAAACACCAGACATTGCATTCGAAACTTAAACCGTTCTTGAACTTTAGTCCGAATTACAGCACACATATGCAGTTTGGCATAGATTTTACAAGGTGTTGGATTTTATCTACTTCATCATATGAAACGTTACCAGTGTCCTTTAAGTGGCTGAAATTAGATGTTCCCGGATCCCTTCTTCTAAAATGTTCTATACATTCTCAATGGGGTTCAGATCCGGACTTCGTGATTTCCTGGGAAGATAGTTGGAAATCACCATTCTCGCTGAACCACTGCTGAACAATTCTTGCGCGATGCATAGTCAATCATGAAGCAACTGCTGGATAAAAATCGACCTCGTAGGATGAAATTGATCTGCAGCAATGTTCAGATATTCCATGGAGGGCACCCGATCTTTCAGAAATATCAAGGGACCAGTTTTCCCACCACCATGACACTATCCCCAGGATCTTGAGTCATGTTTTGAAGGCAGTGTGGGTTGCAGAACAAGAAGTATCGTAACACGTACAACATGCTTTATTTCCAGTGTCCAGTCATGATGTTTTTGACGCCACTATAGACCAACTTTCAGAATCTTCGCAGAAATCTGTGGTTTCCGTATAGGCATGCGAGTGTCAATATCGATCATTTTCAATTCCCTGAACATAATTCGATAAGACATGGGTCGGGAGCATTAAATGCTTAAGTCAATTGCTCCACACAAGAAATTCTATTTGCCGTACTAGACTTCTCAGACGACAGCGATCTCGTTCCTGACATACTCTCTTAGGACCACAGTTACGCCTCTTAGACAAGCAACGTGATTTATTTTTCTGATTAAACACACCTAGGATGTCTCACCTTTTGAGAAACCAGTCAGCTGTGCTGTTTCGATATCGAGGCTCCAGTAAGACGGGAACTCACGATAAGGTCATTATCGAACTACGAAAGATCCTTGATTTTTTCTAATAGAAATCAACGTTAATGAGAATTACTGACCATCAGTATTTTTAAATACAACAATGTAGTTATCTAGAACGTGATTGTTGAAGCACGTGATCAAGTATTTTTGAATATATACTCTATGTAAGTCACTTTTACCCACATGTGTATAAAGGTTTCCAATTCATTGGACTGTGTGTGTAAATTTCAAGGAAACCTTGAGGTTTCCTTGGATACACACGCGTGCCATCTATCAGTATTAATTGTAACTATAACAAAGTCGAATACTCATTTTGAGCAGAAATTAGTAATAATTAGAATTTACGGTAGTCGAGGATTTAATAGCAGCGGCACTTGAGTTTGCTGTTGTTGCCTTTGTTTCGGTATTCAAGTTAATTGTTCATAACGAACGAGTCAATTGAAACGCCTACATGAACTGAACTTATTTCAGAACACGGAAATATAAGTCCGGTTGGCGGTGGGGAGCTACAAAACTATGATTATGTCAACTATATTATAGCCTAACATGCATTAATTTAGTTAGAATAATTAACGAAGCCTTCATGATTTAGTATAATATATAAAGAAGGGAAACTTAAAAGTTGAATGCACTTAATATGGCTTTCTTATGAGTATGAACCTTAAGCGAAACTTTCATACAATGGGTGATGATGATAATGATGATGATGATGTCCTACTGTGTCATTGCTGTGCGATATTTGTTTGTATTTGTTTGTATGCTTGGTAATTTGTCGTGCTTGGAATGCTTTATGATTTTCTAGTGCGTTTCAATGACATATTTATTTACTCGCTTTGTAATGAGCGTGTGTTATGTTCGATTTCAGTCTTTCACTCCCCAAAACCTGATATGGCGTATTTATGTGAACTCGCAGCCAAATCTGTTGTTTTGCAACTTTCAGTAAGTCACGAGCGACTTCATGTAAGCGTGTATTACTTTGAATTAAATTTATTATCTAACATCCCCAAAGATAGCAAGTAATTTCAAGCTAATAAATTTGTAATAAAATTAATAAATTTCAAGTAATAAATTTGTAAATATAAATTTACAAATTTATATTTGTGAAGGATCATGGTGTCACATAGCTTTAAATGTATATTTTTTTATCATCCTATTTTCGAAATGATTTATATTTTATGCGAACAATTTTATCTAATGAAAATTTAATAATCCGTTTAAAAGGGGGAGGGAGAATAATATTCAGAGTGTAACAAAATCTTTCCCTTATGCTGAAGCTAGTCATTCATTTTGTATTTATTCAGGCATCGCTTTGAGTTACACTTCAGCGATTTTGTAATTCCTGTTATTGACACAATTAATTCAAAGAAACTTCTCTTCTGAAACGCCTGTCTCCACAATCCCTCTACACCCACTTTCATAATGGCATCTGAATTATTGCATGAAAAGGCAACAATAACTGAATGAATCCTCTCAGCACAAAGTAAATCGGCTTGATGATTGAATAACACCTAAAACTTTTGCATCAATAAAACGTAGCGTTTCCTGATGCTATCTGATAAAGAGGAAAACTTCAAGAATTCACTTTACTCGTTTTACTTTAATAACTTATTCTATTTTTCATAAGGCATATTAAAAACCCATTCACCCATAAGGAATCTTTTAAAATCCGATTTATTCACCACTTTTGAAAAGACAGCACCTCCGGACAGTTAGTTAACAATCTTTGTTATTTACATTAATTTCTGGTTTTAATCAACAAGATTTTGATTTTTCTGATGTTGCTTTGTTTCGAACTTCCAACAAAATTAAAATCGAATACGACTACATTATAAGAGCCATTCTGCGCCTTTCTTTTCATTATCGGAGATCCAATAATCTGCAGTTTTCATTGGGAGCACCGACTATAAGTTTGTTTATTTTCAGTGTGTCATATTGAGATGTGCCATATAATGAATAAATGGAAAACACAGTTAATATAATTATTCATTAGTTATATTGAAATAAAAGAAATTTAGATTTCGACAGTATCGAGAATGAAAATACGGATTCCAATCACTTTCAAAGAGCAAAGTTTTAAAATAAGGTTCCGTTGCTTAGCAGATTTGTTAACGATGACTTCTTTTGACGACTTCTTTTTTTTTTCGATGAGATGATAAAATGAAATGGATTTTGTTTTGTTCTTCATCCGTTTGCGAAATTTACAAATGCTCTTATCAATGAACTTTTTGGAACGGTTCAAAAGTTTTTATATACTAGGAGTAAATAAAAACCTTTAACTAGGAGTAAATAAAAACTAGGAGTATATAAAAACATCATCCTCCTACTACTACTATTTCTACTATTATTACTGCTACTACTACTAATAACAATTATTGAATTAGCTAAAGTTTTATCGACTGTAATAACAATTAATTAGTTTTCTGTCACTCGTGCAGCTAAATAATTTCCTAACATTAGTTCTGTATTGAACTTCTTTTGATATAATTTCGTGCACGAACATTTCAAGAGGTTCTGTTGGCGTTACTAACCTGACTGACAATCTGCAACTGCTTTTGTTCGAATCGACTTGAACGGTTCAACGCAGTATAGTAGCATCGATTGAGAATGTCCTTCCAAAAATGAGACTGGTTTTTCGAAGGGAGGAAGGGAGGGAGGGAATCTTGAACATCTGGATCTGCCATGCATTCTTTGCAGGTATTTTTAACGCTGATATGCCAGAGTAGCGAAAACGTTAATATTTCTCCTATCACGAATGGATCCTATGCTCTGAACATCTTGATTCATTTTAGGAATGCAAACCGTTATATAAACAATTACATTCTTGCCGTTTCTCTGTTCTCTATGAATCGTTTGGAATCCCTTATACATATTTCAAAGGAAGTCATTTGTTGTAGTTTGTTTAATTTTTTGAAACGGTTTCGGCAATTTAATCTCTGTCTTTTGTTACTGCCAACCTAATTTACATTTCTAGACTTTAGCTCATTTACTACCATACCTTTTACAATGTTAGCATGTATTTTAAATTGCAAACAACATTAATAATGAAATTATACATTTGAGCAATGTTAGCTGTTTCACATAACGAATGTACTAGGAAACCTCTAATTTCCTACTGCTTTGTGCTTTTTCCAGTTTCGATTGCCTATTTCCTATAATTTATGTTATTTCTCATGCACTACTATAGTGGGTAATATAAATTAGCCCTTGGCAGTGCCGGATTAAACCATGTGGAGGCCCCTAACAGTCGAAATCTCGGGGCCCCCTCGCAAATTATCTCATAATACATTTTTAATTTTACCAACCAACAATTTTAATAACCCTATTTTATTACAAAAAACAAACTTTAACAATTATTAATGTTATGAAACAAATAAACATATTATATTATTAAACAATAATTATTAAATATTATTAATCAATATTACACAATATTATTAAACAAAAGGTAAGGACTTTTTAATTTTAATAAACAAACGAAACTTTAAACATACACATTCCTCAATTTTTTATGGTGAAATCTTTCAGGATATCTTGGAAGTCTACCTTTTATAAGATTCTTGTGTCATTGACGATAGATGACAATTTTTCAGCAGTTTTAATTTCGAAAAGGTTCGTTCGCCAGTAGCGTTCCTGATCATGTGACATCTATAAATTCTTAAAGCTATCATAACATTTGGGAATGTTGATTGCACCATATATTCAAAAATGAGTTGTACGATCGCGCTGCTGGTGCTGTTTCATCAGCTTTGAAATATTCTAACTGTCATATGAAATACTTGAAACGAATAATTTCATCTGCAAACCCCATCTCGATGTCCTCAGCATAATTCTCTCCAAATCTTCTTCTAAATTTTCTTTCAAGATCAATTCAATATTATTTTGATCCGTTGTCGCTGGGCCTCAAAACGGCGTGGGGCCCATAGTCCGGTGCCTCCTCTGCCTATTTGATAATCCGGCAGTGGCCTTTGGATAGTGAAACGTTTGCACTCTGATGCCATTTTGGTAGTATTCTGGAATGTATGTTTTTGAATGTGCACTTCCGTATACTCACTTAGCGCATCACAGTATTACCGAAATGTAGTTCTTTTTTGGGTAAACTCATCAAATCTATTACACTGAATAAACTAGTATATCTGATCCCTCTTACTGTTAAACATAATATTTTGAGGAACTTAGAATCAGTTCCTCAAAATAGGCTTTTAGGTAGTATTTAGTATTATGATGTTTTTAGCTCAAAATACCGAGATTCCTAATAATTGGGTACATTTTGATTCCTTTTTCTGGTTTTCTTTTTGGACATAACCGATATCTATTTATTCCATTTTTTAAATGACAGTTTCACTTGCTGAATTCTCATTTTTAAATTATTTTCTATAGAACTTACGTAGTATTTTACTTGTTATGTTTTTGCGTTCTTTATCCTAGAATGTGTTTTTGTGTTATATTATTTACTTCTTGTTTTCTTTTTCGTCTTAATCGCTTAAAGTTGACAACTGAGTAAAGGGAAACTAGAACTCAAAACAATTTCTATTACTTTCTACTAGAGGGTAAAACTACAGTGTTTAACAGGAAAAGGAGGTTTTTTCTTCAGGAAAAAGGACAAACTCAAAAACTGGAAATGCGAAAATAGTTATTTAATTTAAAACTGGAAGGTAAAAAAAAGAGAGAAAAACCTGCAATTTAGAATCACCACCGATTTTTTTCCCTCGTATGATTTCTGCGGTGAAAGTGTAGAAAGCGGGACACAATAAAGAAAAGCTGGTTCTTTATGAAGGGCTACGATTAAGCTGTTCGCGTGTAAGATACATTGTAGATCAACAGGACAGGTTTTTTGCCCTCTCATCATTTCTTTTTTTTTTTCCTGTTAGAATGTGTGCCAGTTACTAGGATGTGCCGGAAATGTCATACATACATACATACATACATACATACATAGAAAAACCTGTCTACTAAGCCACGGAAGTAAATAATACGCATGGTTAATATGAAGGCAAAACTTCAAACAGAAAACAAGCACGATACACATTATTAAGCAATTTAATTTTTAAAACAAGTGTACTGTAGAGGTACTCAGCTGAGAAGAGCACCTTTCAAAATCTGTATGTATGTATGTATGTATGTATGTATATACATATACAATATATATATACACACTATCTTGCCACCTGACAGCAAATGTTCGTATTTCCCATTGCTACACCATTGCTGTCAATACGAGGTTGGGTTTCTTTTCTCTGCTCTTACAGCCACTAAGTTCTGGTAAAATGTGTTTCCATTCCTCTTGTAGTGTACGGCGAATAGCTGACGTGTGTTAGTTAGGCGAGTAGTTCTGGCACGCAACTTTCGCTCAACCTCATCCTAAAGATGTTCAATAGGGTTGAGGTCGGGGCTTTGGGTTGGCCAATTTAGTTCTTCCACCTCCATTTCTTCAAACTACGGAGTTAGGGTCTTTATTTTGTGAGCAATGCATTATCGTGATGATACAGGAAAGAGCGTATTCCAAACTGTTACCAAAGTGCCGGAAGAAAGGAGTTGTCCAGAATGTCATCATAGACATCACAGTTTAAAGATCCGGACACAGAAACCAGTGGGTCCGGTCCAAACCAGGAAAACCAGCCCGAGACCATTATGTTATCGCCTCCAAATTTTACGGTAGATACAAGATATTACTGTAAGTATCGTTTAACGGATATGCAATCCTATGGACGTCCAGACACGTCCATCGGATTGCGAGATCGCGTATCGCGATTCATCGCTCCACAGAACCCTCTTCCATTGATGCACAGCCCACTTATGGTGTTGTTTTCACCATTCTAGACAACACCGGGAATTGCAGGTGTAATCAAAGGCTTGTGAGCTCAGTACGACCATGAAACCCAAGGGAAACGCCTCTTAGCGAATAGTTCTGTTACTGACCGTTCCAGAGCTCGTGTGGAACTTTGCGATGATTGCTAAGGTTGACTGACGATTTACTGTAACAGCACACTTGAGAGTTCGTCGGTCTCGATTTGTTATTTTCTTATGCCTACCAGTTCAGTGGAGGGTGTCTGGTGGTTCCATAAAGTTTCCACTTCAGGATAACCTCGCTGAAAGTACACAATGACACATACTATATGGCAGAAATCTCTCGGACAGAATGATCCGACGTTTTTGGCCTTGACTATCATACCAGGTTCGAAAGGTGTCAACTGTTTTCTTCCACTCATCCTCACGGTAGAGAATGTCTACATTGCTAATGTCCACTTGCCTGTATTTATATAGCGTTGCAACGTAGAGCTATGGGGGTGTCCGGACACTTCTGGCGACATAGTGTACATATATGCATATATATCCACATGGGGACATTGTATATGCATATACAATGTCCCGATGTGGACAGATCAAACATGATTCAAAACAAGCATAGATGTACCCACTCAGCAGTTGCCAGACACCTTGCAAAACCTATATACTGTATATAAGAGCCTGTAAGGGATCAAGCTAGAGATCAAATTTATTTATTTATATATGGAGTTTCCTCTCTTTTCTCCCCTGTCTCTATTGGGGCGAGTTGAGTCCCCCTCATGGGGGGTTAAGTATTTATGGCTGTAGATCCGTGTATGTTCAAGGGGCGGGTTTGCCTGCTTGCGAGATGAAAAACCCCAGAAAAACTGGGGGGGACCCTACTTGTCCACGTCCAAGACCGGCTAACTTGGATATGGCTGAGGAAGATCCTTAAGATCCTTTCATTTCATACGGAGTATGAAATGAAAGTTTATTGTGTGTCCTTTAAGATTAGAGTGTGTCCTTTCTAGTTAAAAGAACACACAAGAAACATATATCAAGAAGTATTTAAGTAATGACGCTTAACTGTAGCGAGTCACTAATTACTGTTATTACAATTGTGACAACAATCGTTAAGGCCATCATTAGACCTGCCGCTACTTCGGTTCTGAGCTTAATGTTATTGATCTGGCATTTTATTCAACAGCAATATTCAAAAGAACACAACGAGCAAAACTCAAAGACTTAAATCTAGCTGATAAAAAAAAGGACTGTGAAAATAGCAAAAACCTTCGGATGCATTTCGATCGATATCGAAGAAATTTTTTTTATTACAATTATTTTTAGTCCAATTGCACAAATATAAAGAGATTGTAAGGTAGGGTTAATTGCTCCGTAAACGTACACTTGCATTTTTCTATAAATTTTATGAAAATTTGGAAATCACTCTTTCCGCTTTTGATTATGTTCTTCTGAAAACTTCAAAATACTTGACTTCTCCCTCCCCAGCACAGCTAAAGCGAATCACCCCTTTCGAATACACTTCTGCAAGTTGCATCGTTGAGCGGATTTCGATCTAGTTTCGAATGTAGTTGTTTCTTGCATTGTTGCAGGTTTCTTAGAAATTGTGGAATGTTTGGAACAAACGGGGGTAAAGTAAAGGGAGAGAAAAATGCCACAAATACTGCTACGGGTTAAGCGATTTAAGATCCGTTTATTCACTAAATTTTATTCCCTTAATAAAGTGAATTTATTCTGCGACTGTTTTTTCTGTTAACAAAGAAATCAATATCACATATAAAAATTTCTGACGTGTAAAAAAGGATTAGCCAGAGTATTGTTCTAGATATTTGGTTGGCTGCCAATTTAAAACTGCTATTTACTGTTAAAACTGCTAAACATTATTGCTTTACTTGTTAGACTAAAATTTTACCTAAATTCTGAGTGGTATCATAACAACAGTAACAGGAATACAATTAATTGTTAAGAATAATATCAAACTGGTCACTTTTTTGTAGCAAAATGTTTAGCTAAAATTTATAGTCGTGAGTGGTCATGTGATTGACGCATTCTCTCTTCATTCGCAGTCCACTGTGGACATAACTGTTTTGTGGATATCTTTTTAAGGTAGGAAATGAATGTCATATCTTTCAAATTATTGGCTTATGATAATAACGTGGTATCAGCTAGATGGTAATATTACAGTGGCATCCAAACGCTAACGAGGAACTACAATTTTACCTGTATATGAAAATATGTTCATGAGTACAGCCAAATGTGGACATAAATTAACTACCAGCATAGTAACAAATTATATTACATAAAAATGTGTTGTAAATTACATACAAATTAAATGGCAATACATTTTTGAGAAAAGTTATAAATTTCCTAAGGACGTACTTAAGGAATTAATGTACGGTATTTACATAATACTATGCGGAAGGATTTTTCGGTATAGAATATGTCCACCCCGAACTGCTATGCAGCTCTCATAACATCGAACCATGCACTAAGTAATTCAGGAAATCAGGACCCACAGTAGCCCAATCCTTCTTCGGAGCAAGGATAAGCCCTTGTTTGTTTTCTGGAGGGGGGGGGGGATTACGAGCATCAACGTCTTTATTGAGTCCCAAAAGTTTTCTGTAGAGTTTAAATCAGGAAAGTGTGCTGGCCACTCAATTCGATTAATATCCTTGGTCTCCTAAGTATCTCTACTGCCCGTGTATGATGTGGTGCAGCATTGTCATCGATAAAAAGGAATTCTTTGCCTACAGCATCACCTAACAATCGAACATGACTTTGAAGAACTTCGTTCCAATATCATAGTCTCGTTTTACAGCTAGCTCGGTGCGTTCATTACGCACCGAGTCATTCAGTCCATTACGGATAATGCTTTATGCGTAATGGACTGAATATTCCTTTCAAGAACATTCTCGCGATGATAAGCAGTACAACGTTTACGCCAGATAAAGTGTCGTCTAGAATAGGAAAGATGACTAAAACGACTCTCATCTGTAAAGAGTACATTAGCTCATTGCTGTGTTGTCTAATTTTTATGGATATAACACCACTGAAAACGTGCTCTGTGATGAGCTGTGAAAAAATGGACGCAAAGTACCTTTGGACGTATAGGCCTATTTGCTGCAGACGCCTTGCCACAGTTTGTCGAGATATCCACGTACCTTTGCTTGAATGTAGCAGACTTGCAAGCTGATCTGCCGTGGTGCGTTGATTACGTTTAGCTGTTATAACCAAAAATCTGTCTTCATGCTCCAAGGTAGAGTGAGAGCGACCTCATAGCAAACGTCTGTAACACCTTCTATTGGTTTGAAACACTGACGAGAGCCTGGATACAACGCTATGTGACATTCCAAACTCTCTGGCAGTATCACTAATTCTTTTCCCTTCTTTAAGCTTTCCAATAATCATTCCACGAGTGAAATTATTCAGTTGAGGTGTTTGAGACATTCAAGTTTTCCACTTTCTTTCTTCAAGAAAAGAGCTTCCTTCAAACAAAATTCACTTAGTGCAACCCGGTTGAGTGCTTTTGGATTTTTGAATGTTCGAAAATTTGAATGTGTACCCGCTTTCCAGTCTAAATCGTCAGTTATACCAATTGACACAAGCCAAGCTGATACGTCTGAATTCGGTTTTAATTTTCAGAAATAGTGTTCGTCCTTAGGTGTTTGGACACCAGTGTATAATGTCCTGTTCTATGATGGCCAGAAGACTCGTGGCTAGGATTTTGCATGAAGAGAAAAAAATGATCTTTTTTTTATTTAATCAAATAGACTTTTTGTGAGATACATAAATAAGGGTTCGTAACCTTAGTTGCATTGCCTGTAAATCAACTAGATGAAACTTCTTTGACTGCTTGTAAAGACGCGTATCTTGAGCTGTGATAACTAACGAGTCCACAGAATCCTTCACTTGTGACCTGGTGATAAGCTAACGAAAGATGTGCATCAGTTGAAAATGACAATACTTAAACCGATTAAAAGAAAATTATTAAGCTAAGAGTGAGATGAATATGACTATTGTGTATTAATTTATGATTTATTTATTTATTTATTTATTTATTTTGTAAATAATTTCGTTAACTATCTAGAAAATAATCATGCTGAGTTCTTGGATTTTCAAGCACTAATTTTGGGTCTTGTATTATGTTTCTAAATTATGATTCGTCTATTCCTGAGTTTTTTTGTTTTTTAATTTAAAACGTCTAAAGTTTTTCAATCCGATTTATATACGAGTACTTCAACTATTTTCTCCAGCTATTCGGTTCGAATTTGGAGTAAATCCTGTGTAAATATCAACACTCATTTAATGCATTCTGCTTGCCATTCCTCTGCTGCATCTCCTCTGAATGTGTATATAACATCCGATATGTGTCCATGGCACTGAACTTAAAAGAAGGGAAACGTCCTCTCACTTCCACATAACACCGACATCTCATATCTGCTTTGCAAACGAAGGCTTGTTATCTGGTGTTCAAGAGGGGTTCATTCTGGAAAATTGAGTTCCCTACCCCTATAAAAATTAAGAATGGACTAGAAAACAAAGCAGTTTACAGACAATATCTTCGTCATAATTTTTATGAACAGCATAGTTTAAAAAAAGTAAACAGCATAATCTAAACATAACTACTTTTTCGTTGGGTCGCAAGTAAAGAAAATATAAGTTTAATTACTACTAATATTATAATTTTCATATGTGAGACAATCATCTTACTATTTTCTCACCTTATTCGGAAGAAGGGATAACATGTAAATAAATATGCCGACTGCTAAATTTAGCTTCAAGATAAAATTGCCATTTGTCAGTTTCGGAAGTTTGAGACTGCTGACTAATTGAACAAATTTTGAATCTTCATTAATACATTGCATTATATCATAAAAAGTAGATTATTTAAGATGTAGGAATATATCAGATGTGTTGGCTATTTGGATATATGGGTTCGATGTATACATGGTTGGCAATACTGCATACTAATCTTCCCACTGCTTGTTGTAAACCTTAATTGCTTGTGGAGAAAAGTACTTTACCTCTCTAATAGTTTTCTTTGCAGTTCGATAGGGAATCTCCCATTCCTTCTCGGCAGAAAAAAGTGGTTCGATGCCGTGGCGTCTAATAGCATTTTGAAATTAAAAACAAAGAAACCTATTTTTGCTACTCCTTTTGAATATTTTCTCTTTTTATAATCTGCATGCATATTTTTCTTCGAGCTGTTAAATTTACTGAACATATTTTGGCATTCATTCATAACCTTTATAAGAGTGTGTGAGACGCCGTTATAGACACGGAACAACGAACATAAAGGGCAACGTGAATGATTTTTATCTTCTCTATAATTCGGTCTTCCATAAGTGGTCTAATTAGAAAGTGGGTTAGTTTTTAGAACGCAGTTCGTTTTTTTGTCGAGACTAATACAAAAAAGAAATCAGGAAGTGTCTACTTAATCCTTTAGTTCTGACTGCGACACTTACCACTTACGGCTAATTTTAAAGTTTCGAGCAAATCTCGAAATATGCGCTGCAGTTTTCTTACTAAACTACATTGAACTGGTGGTCTTAATAATGTCACCAGATGCAAAACAATAGAATAGGCTGATAAACTGTTTTGACTAGAGTTGTAATGTTCAATTATATCCAGTACTACATTCAATATCGTGTATCCTCGACAAGGCATTTTCCCACTATCTATTATTCTACTAAACAATGGACAATACGCCTCTTTGTCTGTGGACAAATAAGGTATTATTTTAACTACAACTTGAAAGGCTCTTGCTGTACAGTTTTCGAATTAGTCTTTCAAAAACATTTCTTATGAAGTAAGGGTTAATATTTTACTTTTAAAAATGAGACTCTTCCATTAAATATAAAATTTCGTTTTTTTTTTTTCTTTATTGAACCAAATAAGTGTTTAAGGAGGGGACGCGGTTCCCATTTTATGACACACACACACACACACACACACACACACACACACACACACACACACACACACACACACACACACACACACACACACACACACACACGCACGCACGCACGCAGCAGAATAGCAGACACTGAAAAATATCCTGTATCCTTCTGGATACACCAATAGAAGAAGTTGATCGTTTAAATATGTAGGCAATACCTTTAATAAAAATGGCAGATGAAGACAGGAACAAATATTGAACAAAAATATATTAGAACAGAAATTGCAAAAGCAACAACAGCACTACAAAAACTAAAACCACTATGGACAGATAAGCTTACAATTACCAACAGATTACGCATTATTGACACACTAGTAAATTCCGTACCTCTGAATGAAAGTGAAACTTGGAACCTCCTAAAAGAAGATGAAAAGTGGTTGTTGGCATTTAAAACGAGGTGCTATAGACCGGTGCTTCCCAAACTTATGGATGTCAAGGCCACCTTTGGAAACATCAAAAGATTTCACGGCCCCCTATCGAAAAAAAAAAAAACCCCTAATACAGACATATATTATTATAATATTTATTGTATTTATATTCAACACAAACAATACACACCAAGCGCATCGCAGCATTTAATTTAAAGCGCGAAAAACTTGGCCGTTTTAAGTGAGCGCACGATTTTGCGTTTGTAAGCTTTTTTTTGTGCTTCTGATCAATACGTTTGAAATGAAACTTATATGAATAAGCATATATTTACTAATATTCATTAAACGCCCAAATACGCAGGAAGCAAGATTTATGAACCAATACCAAAGTGTGAATTTTTCCATTAAAATATAAAAAATAACAAAAAAAATAATAAATAATAAAAATTAAATATGCTTCTTTTAAGATAAAAAATATCTATTTAGTCTTAAAACATTTTAAATTTGTTTTCATTATTTCACAGCCCCCTCAACAAAACTTACGGCCCCAAGCGGGACGCGGCCCACAGTTTGGGAGGCGATGCTATAGACGACTCCTAAAGATACCGTACACTGATCACATCACAAATTTTGAAGTAAGACACTCTCTAATTCAGACGATCATGCTGACTTCACTGATAATAAAGAATCAATTCTTTCGCTGTTCCAAGAGATAACATTATACCTAAGATTCAACTAAACAATTTATGTAGCTTGGAAATATCAGCAGATCAAATGGTCTACCAATGCAAGTATTTGAAACTTCCATATCGGTTTCAATAACATTCGGGTTTCAGCATTTTAATTCATTTTAATGAATATTAACGATGTGTACTGCCACGTACAGATATAAAAATAATATATGTTATTCCTTACCAAAAACCAAGTTGAATTGTCAATAACTAGAGTACATATCGGTTGTCCCAACTATATCGTACACAATGCCTAGTTGAGACGGCTGAGAGGAAGCACACATTCCCCTCTCTCCAAATCTAGAAAAGCGAACTGTGTTCTTCAGTCAGGTCTAAATTTCAATATCAACTGTAACTAAGCCTGGAATACACTCTATATGATGATCTACTCTGGGTCAAGATTTCCTTACCTCATTTATAGCTTTCACTTGCTTCCTTTCAGCTCTCAGATTCAGGCAATCATGCTGACCTCTCTGATGATTTATCTTTGATAACTGATTTAATATACTCTATTATTTAATATAATTCAATATATTCAAATGGTGAGATTATCGTACTTGGAGTTTTCAATTGTCATAATTTTTTTTCACGAATTTCTTCACAGATCAAAGTGAAAGGGAGGTAGCCCTTTGTTTTTAATCTGGTTTGTTTAGTAAAGTTTGTAAGTATATCGCACAATAGTGTGCGTTGGCAGTTAAGTATTTATTCTTATTTTTTACATAATTCGGAGACCAAGCTCAAGGACTAAACTTATTTTATTCAAGCTAATTCTCTCTCCCCGTAAGAAGGGCGATGGTATCCCAGCGGGTGATGAAATTCATCTCTCCCTGAATGACAATCTCAAACATCATATCCATAGCGGATTCTTATCAGCAGTCTGTTGATTACAGTGTAGGCACGCTACCTGCTCGTCGAACTAGGCTTTATTTTATTTATTTATTTTTATATCAACCCACACACAAGTCTCAATACCTATAACACTACAATTTCCTGAATTGCAAATACACGTAAACAGAAATTTTTAAATTTGTCGAAAGTATATGAAATTTTCTACAAAAGTAATATATTACAAATTTTAAACTGCTTACTAGAATACTGGATAATCTTCAAAATTCCCCCAATATATTTGGGTCTATTCTTAACCAGCTGTCCCTCCAAATGCACTGTCGATGTTTACTCCCGTTTTAGCAGCTCCGACCATAAACTTGTTCACGTTTCCTTTTCTACAGCCGTATCTTCTTTCACCCAATCTCAGTTCCGCTTCTTGTTCAGCTGCAACCATGGCAACTGGGATTTTCTAAGGATTCCATGACTCCTTTCCATGATCACATTACTATTTTCGCTCTTCTTATCCACATGCCTTTTCCACCTACGTTCAAACTATAGTAATGTTTCTGCGTTGCTACTGTTTGAACGTCAAACCAGCGTTCTGGTCGCTCGCTATGGGCGTTCAACGGAACTTTTGTATTTTCCTGTTCTCATTCTTATCGTATTCTGAGAGTACAATAATAACATCGCGGAAAGATAAAGCAGACCACTTAGCATCCTTCTTTCCACCCCAACTCATGTAGAGACACCAAAAAAAAAATCTTCTGCCAATATAAAACGCAGTTTTGACATATGTCTTTTCCCTCTTTCGGTAGAAGAATATCAGAAAATCCTCAATACTTATGATACTAATACGACCATGAATCCATACAGCATGCCTTCAATTCTGCTAAAATGTTGTGCATCAGAATTAATAACAATCCTGTGTTATCTATAAAAGCTCTGATATTCACTAGTCTGGAATCTACCCAACACCATGAAAGCAAGCCTCTATCTAGACGGTCCCAAAATGTTAAAATATACACCGGTGTCCTAAAGCTAAGGATTAATCGCACGTTTACTTGTACATGAAAATATTTTCATGACTACAGACAAATGTGGACATAAATTTATTGCCTGTATCGTTATAAAATGTGTTATAAATTTAGTACAAATTAATGTGCAATAGGTTTTGGACAAACGTTACAAATTTCCTAAGGACGTAGTTAAGGAATTAATGTACAGTGTTTACAGAAACCTATGCACAGAGACATTTCAGTATAGAATGTCCACTCCGAACTACATTGCAGCTCTCACACGTGTGGGCATAAATCAGACAAATGTGGACATAAATTTATTGCCTGTATCGTTATAAAATGTGTTATAAATTTCGTACAAATTAAAGTGCAATAGGTTTTGGCAAACGTTACAAATTTCCTAAGGACGTAGTTAAGGAATTAATGTACGGTGTTTACAGAAACCTATGCACAGAGACATTTCAGTATAGAATGTCCACTCCGAACTGCATTGCAGCTCTCACACGTCGTACCATGCTTGGAGCCAAGTGAGAAGATCTTCACGCAAACTGGCCCGCTCCTCCTTTAGAGCAATGCTGCAATATGGTGTGGCATTACCATTCATGGAAATGAATTCTTCGCCTACAGCACCACGGAACAGACGAAAATGAAGTTGAAGAACTTTATTGCGATATCGTTCAGCAGTCATATTCCATTTTTCCAGCACTTGTAGCTTGATGAGTCCATTAAGCATAATTCCTCTACACACCATGATCCCAGCATCGCCGTATCTATCCAATTCAACATTCTCGCGATCGTAAGCAGCATCACTTTCAAGCTAAATCATCGTCTAGAATAGCAGGAAAGACAAAAACGACTTTCATCTGTAAGGAGTACATCAGCCCATTGAAGCCTTATCCATTTTTATATGGATACAACACTACTGGAAACGTGTTCTGCGATGAGTTGTGGACGGAGTGCATACTACGGGTCTTCGGGCGTAGGGCCATACATGTTGCAGATGACTTGCAACAGTTTGCCAAGATATCTGCGTACCTATGCATACGGTACGCGGATGTCTTGCTGTTATAACGAAAAATCTGTCTTCATGCTTCGTGATAGAGCGAATGGCGACATCATAGCGAACGGAACACTCCACTAGTTTGAAACTCTGCCTGCAGCCTGGATACAACGCTATGTGAGATTCCAAACTGTTTGGCAATATGAGTAATTCGGCGGCCTCTTTCAAGCTTTCCAATAATTCTTCCCCACGCGAAATCATCTAGATGACGTCTTTGAGACATTCAAGACATCCAATTTTCAACTTTAGTCCTCCACCAGAAGAGTTTACTTCAAACACAATTTGCTTAAAGCAGCCTTTTGCGTTTTATCTTGTTGAGTGCTACCACGTGTCTCCTTTGGGCACGATTCTAGATTTCGAATTTGTACCAGTTTTCTACTTGAAATAGCCAGTTATTGAAATTGCCACAGGCTGAATTTTGCTGTAGAATTTTGCTTCCGAAATAGTGTTCTTCCTTAGGTTTTGGACACCAGTGTAGTACAGTTGACTGTCAATCGTTCCCTTACCCTCACTTCAGTACACTCAAGGTCAAATTTTCCCTCTCCGAACACTCATAAATTAATTTGTAATTGTCAATATGAATTCCTCGATACTTTTGTTCCACGTCAGACCTCATCTCTAATTTTACTAACCTGTCTCCACAAGTTAATAAAAATTGTCTCCAGAAGTTTTACTAAAACTAGTAAAAATTGGTGGCTTGGTAATATCTAGACATTACCAAGCCACCAATCGTTGTTTTCCTACTTTTTGAATGGATTATCATCACTGCCGCTTTTTTGTTTAGTGTCTCTCATTGATAAACGGTTTCCTCTCATTATATTTCTTTATCAATACTGGGGGTACTCCAGTACTCTGTGCTCTTATTATATTTTTCTTTCTATACACCAGTGACTTTCTTTCACTAACCTCAAATCTTATATAAATGGTTTTACTTATAACAGTATACGCCGTTCCTCTTTTCATTCGATAAACCATGTAATGCACAAATCATTCAAGCTTCAAGGCTTCCATAATCAATGTCTTACCAATTACTTCTTCTCCCTAGTTTTGAGCAAAGGTAATCTAGTGAATTTCAACCTCTCATTACACAATAATCCTGTTTTATTTCTGGAAAGAAGGATCTTACTGACTCACCCTTTTGATAATGTTCTGATCTCCAGTGAATAGCTGTTTTCTTTTCATATTTTGACGCATAATATATCTTTGCACAAATACATCACAATCCGCAGCCTCCAAAAACTTGATATTGTTTTTCATTCAAATCAATACTTCCGTTTTCCACAACTCCTAACGTAATTAAGAAAATATCAAATCTTTGTTGATCTTATAATATTGTTTTCACTCTTGTGCACCTAAACTTCCATAAGAATTCGACTGCATTCAGAAAGTCAATTCGCTTCAAAAGATGATTTTATTCTAATACTCCTTTCAGTTTCTCTTCATAGACACTTTGTTCCTACCTTATGTCTTTATTAAGGATATTTTCGGGGCATTTCTCCACTGAACAGACCTTTCCTCGGTTTCCTGTAATAATGTATTAACACAAGAAGCCATTCGCCAAAATCATACACAAGTCAGCTCCAAACTGGTCGGACCAACTTTTCACTTCCTTCCTTCCATGTGACTATCTCAGAGCAGTCTTTCCCATAATATTTGGCCGTAATGATTGCTGTCTCCTGGTGATTCCTTTTCAAGAAACAGTATTGTTGTGTTTAATCTTTTATTTTATTTTGTTTTAATTTTAGCTTAGTTCTTCTAGGTGATCAAGTGGACAGCGCTGCTGCATCTGGATAAGTAACGGGTTTAAATAATTCTATAATCCTAGAGATCAAAAATAAAACTTTATCAACCGCTTTAGCCCTCCACAAAGGAGGGTGCTGGTTTTACACCAAACAGGGTAAAATCAACTAATACCTAAAGACATTTATAAATATCCCTGTCGAAGTAGAATTCAAATCCAGTTTATCCAGTTTAATAATTACTGTTACTTATATTATGGGGTATGAGATTGTCATAAAAAAGTTAAAAATTCCTTGAACCTCGACTGTATTGTGCGATGCAATATAAATATTTATCATGTTTTAATAACGTTATATTTAGAAACAAAGCTATAAGTTATTTATTTCCAAGTAAAGAACTTCTGCATGTGGTCTGTAGGGTTTATAACAATAGAGGATTCTTTGATTACGTTTTCCTGTTGTTCATTTTAATAATTTGGTTTCTGCTATTTTTCTGTATTTTATTTTTATTAATTTTATACAAAAATTAACTTTCTATATAAAATATTTGTATAATATTTATATAAAATTATATAATTATATTAAAATATATAAATTGATTGTATATAAATTTTATACAATTTAGTATAAAATCACATGATATTATTTTCTTTATATTTTAGTTTTAGCATCATGCACACATCGTAAATTCATCTTCTGAATTAAGCAGGGAAAATATTTTGCGCTCATCAATTCAATAGGAAGAAAATATAGAAGAGAACGATTATATGGCAAAAAGAGTGCATATTTGAAGAACTGAATGGAACTTAAATGATCTCAAAGTAATTTTGTCCTGTTTTGAAAATCGCTATCGGTGGCATAGTCATACGACTTTGTTGCCTCGAGTTTTAGCAATTTCAAATAAGGATTAATTGTATCCACAAATTTCGTTTTTTTTAATGGATTAAACCGAAATTAGTATTGTCGTTTAGGTTAGCTATCGCGGGGAAGAAAACTTGAAGGAAATCGTACAGGAATACAAGTTCTACTGACATCGTTAGGCGCATATTTAAAGCATTTGGTCTACAGAGGCAACCAATTTCTGACGTCATTATGAAAGGAAAGTGTGGCGCTTCGTGACTTGAAGTAGGAGAGCGCGAATATTTCATTGACGGAAGGCACAGATGTCGGTTATAGTTATTTTGTGTGTATTTCGGTGTTGGCGTTAGACGTGTGAAGGGATAAAGTTATCCTTGTAACTCCGGAGGGGAAAAAAATCAAAGTGTGTCATGTTGGATATCGCTACATGGTTACCTGCATTAGCTCCACTTCTCGTTCTGTTTTACATAAGGACAACAACGATTATTGTACCGGCGGTCAGAGATACTTGGGAGAAGGAATACGACTATATTATAGGTAAAGTGTTTATTTCCTTCTTCACACATGTCCTAAGTAACGCGGTTTATATATAAATAAATGAGTATTTTATTCCAAATTGCCGTGTTCTAATTTTTCTGATACTTCTATTGTCTTATGTGAGAGGAGTGTGTTTTTAATTTCATGCTTGGTTTGTGCTTAAGTTTTCGCTTTTTTGCATTTATGGGCCATTATTAATGTACAAAGCAAAAACTTAAATTATGTGAATGTATCAATTGCAGTTTTATGTTATTATATGGTTAGCAGAACATTAACGACTTCAGTCGGCATGCCTTTAGGAATTACCTACAAATGTTTTGCGCACTTAGGAATGGGAAAATTGCTTTGTGACAGGGGTGAGGGTATATCTTAGACGACGTCAGGTTATCCGAAGTATTAGGGCGAAAATAAAAATTTGTGATAAATATACCCGATTCTTTCTTAGTATCTAGTTATTGATTTCGAATACGATAATATTAGACTGTCCCATTTCTATTTTATGGACATTAGATGATGTATTCACTTCCATTTGTTTCTCAGTAAGAGACATTCTGATATTAGGTATATTCTTATTTACTAATATATTGGTTTTATTTGTTTCCCACTTTTAATTGCAATATAGTGGAACAATATGAAAACTAATTAACGCTTGCGTTTTATATTCCTGTTCTCAGCGATGGGAACCACAGGCATTTTGCTGAGTTTTGTATCTGCTCTTGATAGTTATTTGCTTTAATGCCTAAAAATGCAGTTCACGCGTGTGAAGTAACAGCATTAAGAGAATGAGTCTCAATAAGCCCATAACCTAAGTATATTTTCAGGCAAAGCAGATCAAAAATCCTCACAATAACTAAGGATGAATCCTGAAAGTGGGGGGGGGGATACTATATTGAACGTACTTAAGAAATTTCGAAACTTTTTGTCATATAAACTTCTGCGTTTATACCTGGTGCAGATATACATATATTGTTACCTTATCCATAATACTAGATGGAAATCCCCTAACTTCTCATGAAACAGTTACATTGCCTTCTACAAAATGCAACACCCATCCTAGAATCGAATACCTTTCATGGGAATGTTCCCATCAACTTAAATCCATATTTCACGAGCGATCACTCTTAATCCCCTCCCCATCCATATGATCAGACTAACATATAGACCTTCATTTTCTGTAAAAGTGCCTAGTTAAGGATATTTACAGGAACATTATCATTTGAAGTTACCTCTACAGTTCCACCATATCTAAGTGAACATCAATAAATGAACGTTGGTTTTCTATTAAGCTCTCGATGCTACTAACCACTGTCTTCTTCTTTATTGACAGTACATTTTGAAATGTTTTCAGTCGGCAACAATACTTATAGATTTTTTTTTTATATAATCATTTTTATAGGGAAGATCTTTATAAAATGGAATGTATTCTTTTAGATATGCATTATAATCTGCAGGCATTCACAAATCTTTAATCACCGATATATTACTGTTAATTGGTTCTGAAACTTATAGTGCGAAACTATCAAAATATAGAGGGCAATATGAACAACTATTTGGGCATGCCGACAACAAATTGCTGTTTCTGCATATTCAAAATAGGACGATATTACTGGTCATAATAATTGTTGTACTTTGTGACTGGCACGCACTGAGGTTTTTCATTTGATGCGGTTGTACTATATAGATATAGTAATACCTTCATATCCAGACATTCCACAATATTCAGACTTTCTTCTGCTAGCATGGAAATAACTCCAAAGATTAAGTTAGTTTACTGAAGACATTTGGGAATACCTTTTCGTGAAATCAATGAAATTTTCAAATTGTGAAAGATGTAGCTTTCCTTTCATATGATCGGTACTTTTTTTTATATGATCATTTTTCTAGAGAAGATCTTTATAAAAAGGAAGGTATTCTTTTAGATATCCCTTTGGATTTAACCAAAAAATAAAAATAAACATGAAAGCAGATATTCCTTTAGAGGGAAAAAGTGGATGAATGCAGTAATTTTTTTTCAGCCTACCACGTATTTGATTTATTGTTGGTAACTACATCTTACCAACAAGAGCTACAATGACTGTTAGATTTGTTAACCTAGTTTTCATTTCCTTTAGGCATATTTAACTAGCTCCTTCAGTCTTTCTGTTTTAATCAAAATGGCAAATTTTTGGTTCTGTTCTTTCGTAAATGTTATTTGTCTTTTTATTAAAACAAGTTTTACTTCAGTTCGTAAATTCGTAAATATCAGACTCATACAACAGTAATCTAAGAAATCCTTGACAATACTTCGTTGCAATAAAATTGCCAATGCAAATCAACAGGAAAGGATTGTATTCTCTTTCGGCCCCTTTAAGACGTGTGCGGTATTCAAGACTCTTTTTTGGATTATAATTATAATTTGTCTATAACATCACTCAAATTAAATTAATTTAATTCGATTATCATATTTATTTTATAATAAATTATCCTTCCCAGGAAGAGTTAATATCTGATACCGATACAAAATTAATAACGGAAAAAACTCACGTACAAAGATTATTTAATAGTATAATTTTCGCCTGTGTGTCACAGGCATCTTCGGTACATTAAGCTCAAATTAAACAACAACGGACAATTCCAAAAAGCGCCACCTAAGTAGCTGGTGTAAGATAACAAAAAGGTCAATAACTTTCCTAAAAAAAAAAATAAAATAAAATAATACAATAAAAAGTTAGGAAAGATTAGCTGATTTATAAAGTACTATCTCCCATAAAGGAGATAGACGTAAGCCGTCGGATCTATTTAAGTTAGGAGAATGAAGTAGAGTTTCGCGTTTCTTTATAAAGGCGTTCCATGAGGAACTGACTTTTGTGAAGAACTCTTGTCTTTCTCCAATGAACTCTGTGTCTAGTGAAGATGGCATTGTTCTGCAAGTCCAGACTTTTCAGGTTTAAAGTATTCAATATAAGATTGGTGTTCTTCTAGCCGAATAGAGGCAGATCTTCCCGTTTGTCCGAAATAAGATAATCCACAAGAGGGAAGATCTGCCACTATTCGGCTAGAAGAACACCAATCTTATATTGAATACTTTAAACCTGAAAAGTCTGGACTTGCAGAACAATGCCATCTTCACTAGACACAGAGTTCATTGGAGAAAGACAAGAGTTCTTCACAAAAGTCAGTTTCACGTTTCTTTATAAAGGCGTTCCATGAGAAACTCTACTTCATTCTCCTAACTTAAATAGATCCGACGGCTTACGTCTGTCCCCTTTATGGGAGATAGGAAAGATTAGCTGATTTATAAAGTACTAACTTTTTATTGTATTGATTTTTTTTAAATTTAATTTTTTATTTTTATTTTAGGAAAGTTATTGACCTTTTTAGTTATCTTACACCAGCTACTTAGGTGGTGCTTTTTGGAATTGTCCGTTATTGTTTAATGTGAACTTAATGTACTGAAGATGCCTGTGACACACAGGTGAAAATTATACTATTAAATGATCTTTGTACGTGAGTTTTTTTAACTTTCTTTATGTTAATTTCAATTAACTTTCAATGTTAATTGGTGATTATATTATGCACTTGACTATATTGTCATGAATAATAAATTTACAATCAGTGTGACTAACGAAAGAACAGTGCATTCGAAAAAATCCTAATTAAACACTATTTCCAATATACTCTTACATCGTGCATCACTTGCATAAGGCAAGTAATGCTCACTCTTAAGATAAAAATCGTAATATTTCTCTTTCTCTCTCAGTGGAATTATAAATGAAGTGCTGATTAGTCGTTTTTCTGCTGAATTTGGTTTCAATCAAAGCATTTTGGCTTTACAATAACAGCTATGAAATTTTATGTGTTCCAGCTCTTAACTTATCATTAACAAAGTATATTTTCAAACTCGAAATAACACCAGCGTTTCAAATTTGTGGATTGATTTTAAATAATTCATTCGAGTTTAGGAACTAAACGGTACATTTTAATAGCTTCCATAAGCCAGATTATGCATTTTTGATCTGCTAAGTCTATAATTTTGCATTGAAACTTGAATGCAATACTATACATATTTTCTAGACAGAATGTCTACAGAGGTTCCACTGAAAGCAAGGAGGGATCAAAATTAGGTTAATCATCTTCCTTATGATCAGAAAGGCCTTTAGCAATGGACAGAAGCAATTTTCTATGTCAATCTCACAGATATTTACAAAGGCTATAGCATTTTCTCCATTCAAGGTTTCCAACTCCTGCATTCTAGCAATACATGCATTCATCTTTCCATCTCTTTAGACCTCTTATATTTCTTAACTTCCTGTTACACACTGTCTTATGACAGGTCTGTCCAATCTTTTCACTTTGAATGCATAAAGGCGTTATTTCATATACCTCCATTTTATCAGTGAAATAACGCAATTTGAGGAAAATGATTTTCGTGGAAAGTAATAGTTAGGTGTTATTAGGATAGTCACAAAATAAACAAAAATATTATTCAATGATCGTGGGATGCACTTACATTCAATACCCAAAAGATATTCATAAAACAAAGCGAAAATATTAATCTTCTTTTCACTTCCTCTCCACCAAAGACAAGTTCCAAATGCTGTAATATATTAGTGACATGTGTAGGAATTATGTTAAGAAGAAGAAACGAACCTACTGGTGTTCGTTATTTGCATTAAATGGGGAAAATGCTTGAGGAAGGCAATTAGAGAAGAAAATTTATTAATTTATTTAAGGCGTTGAGGAAAGCCATTTCAACAGAATAGTTATTAAAAGCATATGTAAAAATATGTAAGGCAGAAAAAAATCTCCATAATAGGAGGGGGAGTATTGATTATCCAAAGCACTGCTCGAAGAGTTCGTACTCTACATAATGTGAGATTAGTAATCTAAGAGACTGAGCGGCTTTGAGTCTTGTTTATGGTTATCAACTCTACCGTAAGCAATACGTAAATGAAAAGGCAACTTTTTGAGGGCGAAGTAGGCGTACATGTGAGCTAGGAAATGCTGGAACGTGTGTTAATGCAATGATAAAATCTTATGCCTATATATAATTATCAAATTTTTTGAGGAAAGATCTGTCTTGCGAGAGATTGGATTGAAGTTCTTCTCCTTCGTCTGAAGCTTGGAAACATTGATGTCTATAACATTTAGTTGCGACTGAGTTTATAATATCTGAATATGGAAGAAAGAAGAGCAGTGATGGGATTGGAGATCCTTTGAGTTGTTGTTTAGAATTACAGCAAAAGCGGCTGAGGTTAGTATTATGCCTGTTAACTGCGTGTGTTCTTGTGGATTTTGTTTTGTGGTATCAAGTAAATTACCAGAACTGAAAGTCGGTTTTTAGAGGAAAAAATGTGGAGAAAATAACAGTTCTGTGGAAGTGTCAGAACTTCTGACAGGCGACGCTAGGAACTAGTCACCAAATTACAAAGACGAGAAGTTGTATTAGAATGTCTTTGAAATATCTTTCCACGAATTTCTCGAAACTTTTCCATGGGTTTGTTCATGGAAATGTTTGAAGCGGAGTAGGATTCTCGCTGAGAGTTGACGGGTGGATCTAGTAGCGCTCACAGATTAATCGTTTTTGAGAGAATAGACAAAGCAATAATTTAATGTCAGACATAAAGTCAATTGAGGGAAGATAATATAGGATCCTGAGAAGTTTGTTGGAATCTTTTACACTTGGTTATACTATAAATTAAAGATACCAAGAAATTATATACTTGGTTTAATCCTTTATCCAAATATAAACAAAGTTTGCGCCTGAAGTATTTTCAGGACTAGGACAACTCGTGTACAGATTAGTATCCCATAATGCAAAGCACATCCTTACGGATATGTATAATACTATGCGTTATTATTTTGAGTATCCCCACCCCCCAATCCTTCTGCTGAAAGACTAAAGGGATAGTTAATCAGTATTTGTTAGTATGGTGGCAAGTGATCTGACTATTAACCGAGCAGGTAGTAGAATGCCAGCTTTTTCTGTGAATGATATGCTAGCACATCTGGATGAGAGATGCAAAAGCGTGTAGGAACTGTTGTCAGCAGGAAGTGATTTTGCTACTTAAAATTCGATTTCAGTTTTGTTTTATTTGCTGCTTGTATTGCGATTTTATCTGAAGCCACTTGCATTTTACTTCTTTCAAAACCTTCGAAAACCAAGGCTTTGATATTCGCATGGAATTTTTGACTGAAAGTTGCGGGGACAGAGGATGTAGCTAGATAATGGTCACAAGTGACAGAAGTTTTAGTATGTCAGGGAGGGGAAAAAAAAGGACTACAAAAATTAACCGTTCATATGAGATTTTCCACCATTTTCAGATTTATCTTATTTGGGTTTTTTCAATAAAAGTTTGTGCTGCAGTAGGATTATGTGAGAAATTTGGAAAGAGAGAGACCCCGGTTTTTAATTAAACTATAGGAAAGGGTATCTTACGACTAAACCGCATGTTTTGGACTCCTTGGTGCTAAGAAATTAGAAATAAATACGAGTTGTCATATTTTTAGGATATGAATTAAACTAATCTGAAGGTAAAAAAAAAGTACTCATGCAATACGGCACGGCTCCACTCTTATTCTCCTGCGTATTGCGTCGACTGATTTCAGTGAGTTCGTGGTTTATTGGCGCAAAGATAGCAGAAGTCACACTGCGCCAAGCTAAAGGTTTACATCAGTAATCAAGGTAATATTTCAATCGGTAGCGGAGTCACGCATCCTTGAATATGAAGATTAACATGTGAGAGAACAGTCTGTTCCAACAACACGATTATAAATGTTGCGCTGAATTTCCTATATCATCAAGTGCTACTAATATGGTTCTTCACTTCTGAAGAACCGTTTATCATCTATTTTGGTGATCTGATTTAATCACTTGCTAGTGTAATTAATCTTACAGTTTGAAATCACTTTATAGAAGTACCTCATTCGATTTTGTGATTCACTACTACAGGTGTCAGTTGCCTTGTAGACAGTAGCTACTTTGCTATCAAGAGACAACGGGTATGAATTCCTTTGGAGCATGCATTTTCAGGAAATCCGTGCTATCCAGCATCTCTTGTAAAATCTCAGCATGTTTTTTTTATCTGCATTCTTTCTTATAATGGTGATTATTTTATTTTAAAGAGAAAGACATTTTGGATACCTGCATTAGTAAAGGCAAATTAGGAATCACTAAATGTTAAAAAATGCTAGCTTTTGTTTCTAGGGATCATAATCCGGAATATATAACTTTTATCACCTATTTACGGTTTCGGATAATTAAGTAGAAATACATTTGGTTGTAAAACTGATGACTGGAGGCAGTTATCTATGCTTATCTCAGCATATAATTAAAGAGATACAGCAAAAAGGTGTAGTGGTACACAAATATTCAACCGATAAAAATTTCATGACTGCGTTTAACTTAAGCACTAATATTGCTGGATTAGTATATCCATAAACTAACATAAACGACTCTTTTCCATGTCAACAAGCCTTATTGTTTGCGGTATGCGTTGATTGTTCCATTGATGCATTGCATTGGCCACTCTGTTACTACCATATGAATGTAAGTGTAGTGATACAAGGAAACTACTGTGTTAATTCCCTCCGGTGTTTAAGGTAGTTGCATGGCCTAGAAGCTCACAGACGTAGAGAAAAATGAAAGACTACAGAAAGGGGTTTCGTGATTTGACCTCTTTCTGCCGCTTTGTTTTGTATGACCTCAAAATCGTCTCTCTTTCTCTGTAAGAAAGAGATCTGAAGTAGAAAATTAACTTCTCACGTATTAGCATCGTTTAGATTTTTGTTCCCTCTCCCATGGGCTTCCAGCACACTGAAATTGCTATATCAATGAAAATTTCTATTTCCAAAAGAAACCTTCGTCTAGATATGAAAAGAATAAATTCCATTAATTGTCGATGTCGAAATTCCAATTATCCCTTATTTTAGTTCTATGTCAAGTTCTCGTGTAAATGATGAAATCAGTGTAAGGTCCACACTATGTTGTCCAAACAGACAATATTAAAATAAAAATGAAAATAAAGATTTATACCCAAATTAATTCGGTGAAATAAAATATGAACCATTTTCAGATTAAATAAAGTTATTGCGAGACTAAGTTATTATCGATTAATTTAGGCATTCTTGCTGTCTACAGAAAATATAATTGTTTCAAAGACGGCTTAAGACTCATAAGGCATATTTATGTTATTAGCTCTCAGGCAGATTGGTAATAATCCATTTGAGAGGAGCAGATTCTTTCCTTCGGCAAAGTCCAGTTTTTTTTTTTTTTTTTACCCCCAAATCGAGAAAACCAGTCAAGTGAGAAGTCTATCTGGTGATTAATGAAAAAAAATTGATTTTTATACGATTAATAATATCCATTTTTCGTGAGAGCACATGAAAGGATGGTTATTGCCTATGAGAAATTTTTCATTATAAGTCTGAATATTTCGGACAGTTATTGCAACTTCCTACTTAATTTATATACTTAATTTCTGCATTAAGACAACCCGCTTTTACAACTGATATAACTCTGTTATATGAAATGCAGGGGTCACAGAACAGAGGCAATCGGAGATGCGTGTTATCCTAAGATAGGTTGCCGACTGAGACCACAGAGTACAGTAGATAAGTCTTAAGTAGCATGGATTTCTAAACTGAATCAATGTGGTTTATTTTTGATACAATCAACCAAAGTTATACACAACAGTGTATGCATATTCGTTTAAAGAAATAGTTGAGTCATTTGCGCAGAGAGGAATTAGGTTATGGCTTGCAATTGTAGGCAACTTTTGCAATTTACCTCATTTTCATTTATCAGTTTAATTTAAATATTTTATATTTCATTGAATATGATGACCCCAAACCTCGAGAAAGAGAGAGTGAATTTCAAAATACAACGAAAAATATAATCTGCCCTTAAATTGATATTACAAATACTTGGAGTTTTTGGAAAATATTGACTCAGATCGGAGAAATTTGGAAAGTAATGATTCAAATTTTGAAAGGGAATTGAAGATCTAAGCCACCCTCAGGAATGCTTTGTCATGTTCATGGGAAATTCGTCAAGTTCAGAAAAAAAAAAAACAGGTCGGAATTTTTTATATTTTAAGAAGTTCAGTAAATCTTCTAACATTCTTCTTTTAATTTTGCTTAAGTAAATTCTTCTTTATCATTTTACCGTCGTACTTTTAGTGTTGTGGCCATTTCAGTAGAATTTTAAACCTGAAATTCTAGGGATGAAACCTCATTTCATGACAATAAGCCTATGGCAAAATAGCGTATGATTTAAGGCGCTTATCTCGTAAGAGTAGGGAGTTTACTCTATGAATATTTCATCCTAGGGCCAGTGGCATACAGGACTCAAGTTAGGGCGAAGAGTTTTAGTTTTCCACGTAGTGTCACTAATATTCTACTACGAATAACGACGTTTATGAATAATCTTAGGTGGAGACGAATTTTATTGTAAGATGTGATGAGATCACCATCCCTGCTTATTCGAAGCTTAAAAATTCCATGTTTAGTTTATATAGCAGCATTTCCCTAAGGCAAGAATATACTGCAGTTTTGGAGCTCTCGTAGACCCTCATATAAAAGTACATTGCAAGAAATTTCCCATTTCACAAGACAGTTAAATGTTCCTGCCCATAAAGTTTTTATTGAAGTTTCCTTGCTACAAACGCTTTCAGTAGCTGGAATGGCGAAATTTGAAGTTCTTGATGTTCCAAAACGATTTCGAGTAGTAAACAATTTTTTCTGTTTAAAAACAAATTACCTTTCTTGAATCATACCCATGATATATTCTGTTCTAAATGGCACATCGAAATTTTAAATTCAGTTTTATCATTTAGGAAGCAGAGATTTAACAATTATCTTTTTTCTCAAATGTAACTACAGTATTTGTGCCTTTTAACTATATTGTAGTTCGATACCGTGCAAACAAAAACCGTTCATTTGTCAACACTAAGTTTCTAACATTGGGTTACATAGTATCATAGAATTGTTCATTTAAACACTTTTCCCAACCTTAGGCAAACAGTTTGCGTGAAAAAAACCGGTTTGGATTGAGACTCTTCCAATAATGTTTTTGCGTTATGGGATTCTGAGGCAAATGATGTGAAGTCGAGAGCTTCTATTATAGATATAGGCTACTCGTGAATGTATTTTGCACGAAATCATTGTTTACGCTTGGCTAAAGGATTAACAATGTAATAGCTTGTCTTGTCTAGTATCATAAATATTAGATGTTAATAGATCTAAAACAACGGTGTAAATAGTCAGCTTTAAATCTCAAAAACAGTGCGATATACATTTGATTGTATATATGCATTTCTAAAAAAAAAAATCCAAATAGTCGTAAGGAATCAGTCGCATTTCTTTATTAAAAAAAAAGAAAAGAACGAAAAAGCCTGAAATATGTGTGTTCCTGTTGTCTTTTCTTCATGTTAAATCTCCAGATTTCTTAATACAACATGAAGATATTCAACACTAGAAAAATGGATTCTCCCAGCATTCGTTATGCTATTCAGAAGAGGCACACATTTAGTAACTAATGTCGAGCTTTTTATTTCATCTATTGTTAGTTGTGAGTGAATGGGGAAAGTATTTGCGTGCGTGCAAGCAGAAACTCAGACAGTACGTGGAATAAAAAAAAAATATATGCTATCATTACCATCATTTATTATTATAAAACATTTCTCTTGTATAAACTTCATCTGTTCCGTTGTATACATTCTGGGTAATTACATGATATATTTAGTATTTTTCTCTTTTGTACATGATATAATACATACATAATCAGGCGGACAGCAAACAAAAGTTTCGTGAGTGCGTATTAGCGTATGGAAGTGCATCTTATTTCAAATCTTATTCTATTTTCGCCCTTCAAATAAGCAGTATAAGTGTTTTAAAAAGAAATTTTCCAAAATATAGAAGACATTTTTTCTGCATTTTGGAAACTTTCAAACTTTGAAACAACCCTATTTATTAATCAGGTTTCAAAGTTAAAGAAATAACGATCGGCCTGAAATATAACGAGCAATTAAACTAAAGAATCTAGAGATTAAAACAATTATTAAAACTAATAAAGAGAAAATAAATATTTTGCTGGGTTCGCAATAAACAAAGGAAATGAATGCATAGATGGATGGAATGTACGTATTTTGTCACGAGATATTTTATAAATTCCAGTCACGAGAGGCTGGGTTAAATAATTCGGAAATCTCTAGATATCAAACATAGAAGCATTATAGCCGAAAATCTAGATGGTTGTTTCACATTAGCCATTGAAACTCACCTACTGTACTCCTAAACACATTTGCAAAAAAAGTCATGTCCTCGGTAGGATTCAAACCCTCAGCCTTTTGGCTGAAAAGCGGATGGGCTTTACAGCCAAACTTTTCCCTATCAACTTGGACAGTAGGGGGTAAGAATTTATCGCCTCTCTATTGAAAGGGAGTTAGCTTCATACGTCATAAGTGTTGTGGTCATTCGATTTCGGTGAAACATTGATTGCAAGTAAGTTGTTCAAGCTCTTTACATTTATTGTACCGACTTTCAACTACTGTTCCTATTCCAAACCATAGTTTGGAATAGGAACATAAACTTATGTAACGAATCCTACCGGAACGCATGTATTTTGCAAGAACGGATTTGCTAATTCCTACATAACATTAAAAGCTAAGCAGCTTAATGATGATTTTTGTTTGTAAAGAACAGTAAAACTAACCAAACATGTATCATAATAAGAAAACTTGAAAGGAATTACAACGACGGCAAATTCGAAATAGCGGCACTCTTTAAAATGTGAAGTTGCTAATAGTCTTAGTGTGTGATCCGGTCTTCGACCAAAGTTGACCAATAATTGAGCCAGATATCCAGCAACGCTGCAAAGGCCGAGAAGCTGAATCATCTCATTAAAAGTAAGTAGTAACATAATTATATCGTATTATTTATTTGGACTGCAGTTTCCGATTATTCTCGTTACTGGTTTTGGAATTAATCCATTTCCAAAATTGGACAAAATCGGGGATGAAACAAACTTACGCAAAGTGACGTCACGATGAGGCTCAGCTCTGCTGGCGAGGGGATAGCTGCCGGCGTCCCGTTTAGCGAAGTTCTGTATCTCTTACGGTCGATTCGGGAATATGCGGCCGAGCACACCGAATCCGTTGCATGCAGACAACATCCGTATGGATTATACAGAAACATACATCGCAACGTAACGAATACAAGCAGCACACAGGACGGATATAAATAAAACCACTACAAGATTAATGAATCTGCTAGATTTACGATAACCACTGTTGTGCCTCTGGATAAAACAGGACGGATATAATTAAAACCGCCATCATACCACGATTAGTACAAATCACATGCGTACGGTATATATGGCATAAGGTCGCTGGCGGGAAAATGCGCCCGACCACGTGGATGGCACTTAGCGACTGACATCGTGGGTTGGACTGTTTATAAATATCGGGAAGGACCTCGCATAATAGGATGTCTTAAATTTTTTTGCTGGTCATGGAAAACTCGTCAGGGAAATAAGGCGATTCGTATCGGCCGGAAGTGTGTGGGGGGCATTAATGGCTTCGGGATGCTCTGAGTGAAATTTTTGGGTATATACAGGGAATGATTTGCACAGGATAAGGGATGTCATCCATTATGGAATGCATAGATGTCAAGTTCGTATTCAGTATTATGATGAATGGAGTAAAATATGAACAACATTTTCCCCTCGCCTCACAATGCACTTAGCGAATGGAACAGTTTGCAGGTCGAATCAGAGAGTGCATGAAGATAAAAGTTATTGTAGGGCTAGCTTCATTAATGGGGATAACATATAAAATATAAAAGTGCTTTGGGTAGATGAATGAGGATTAAAGATAAACGTTGTTGTAGCCAGATGAATGAAGGTTTCAGCTGGAAGGCGCTGACATTCCCAATTCATTTGCCCATGGTACCAACGGAGCTAAAAAAAAAAGTTGTTGTGGGGTGAGCTTAATGGGTGTGGGCAGATGAATAGGGATTCCAGCGGGACGACGCTGATATGCCCGTTCATTTTCCCAGAGCGAATCGGAAACTGATACTTTTGTTTAATAAAAATTAAAACTTTGCTCCGTGGTGATACACTTGTAATTTGTTTACTTCCAACTGAATTATTTTTCCATATGTATTCAAAACATGCTTTTAGATTTATTATGTTATAAATTCACAGTTTTTCCAAAATGTTGGTAATCGTCACATCTAAAAAAAAAATACATAAGTAGTCTATAGAATTGTTTTAGGCCTTTTACTGGTCCTTGGGCTTGGAATGGTTGAGAAACTCTGCTCTAGATGATAATAGGCAGAAGAGTCTTATTAGAACTGGGGAGAACGCCTGGCTTCTGATGAAGCATGTGTATAGGGCATCATCATGATAGTTTGGAACAAGAGATTTAATTTTTGAAAAATTATCATCTTCTTGGAGCGTCGATGTTCAAGTAGTATTGGACATGATCAGAGGCCTCGAGTGAAATGGCTGAAGAGTTTATTGATCACCGCAGGAAGACGAGAGGTTCACCTGTATGGAGAGGAATTTTGGAAGTAACACGAATTTAGATTTCAAGATGTTTTATTTCGAATAGATTAAAAGAATGAGATGACTGAGCCTTAAACCAACTTCTTGTAATGTGTAATTCGTCTGCTGAAATTTCGATCCTGAACAACGTGATCTTTGAACGCCTGACGAACGGCAAGTTGATGATCCCTTCAGTCCTGAGTGACAAAGGTTGAGAAACGCTGCTCTAGATGCTGCAGCAATCCTCATTTCCAATCAGAATCTGGTGACAGGATACGTGGAGATTCCTGTTACACAGGCTAGCTGTAGAAGAGTAATTCGCCGATTGTTAATGAACTTTTCGCGAACACGAGCCACTAAATCGTAGTTGCTGTATTCCCATGTGCCTCCAGAACGAGGGTCATCTTCAGTCGAAGTTGAGCGTCTTTAAACATTTTGAACTAGTTGAATATCTTCGAGCGGCTTAACGAATTATCTTCAAAAGCCATTTTAATCATCTGCAAACATGCAATACTTTTCAGAGACTAGTTTTTCGGTTTATAAAATGAAAAGTGTTTGCTTGGATATTTTTAATCGAGTTTAATTTTTAATTTCTCTTTCAGTGGGAGGTGGATCTGCCGGTGCAGTCATTGCAAACAGACTGAGTGAAGACCCATCAATAAAAGTCCTTCTTTTAGAAGCTGGAGGACCAGAGCATGGATTCAGTGAAGTACCATTGGTAGCAGCTAGTTTACAACACACCGCTGTGGACTGGGCATACCAGACAGAACCACAGGAGGCGGCATGTTTTGGCTTGAAAGACAGGGTAAACAAAATTTCAGCATAAATTTCTTAACCATTATTAGATTCTTGATTTCTAATTATTATGGCATTTAAAATCGCATCTCATTTACGAAAAATGAGTTTCTTCGTGCGCTTTATATATGTAGTTATTAAAATACACTTCAGAGCTCGTGGGTTAACGCAATATTTGATTATTTTGAATGAATTTATTGATTCAGCTATTCTTTACTTTCGGGAAAATTTTGCTGACATAATTGACTGCACGACTGTTTGGTTTCTTTTAGTTTTATAACTTGTGCAGGAAAGATCGGTCTGTGAAATTAGGTATGATGATGAAGCAACTTATGTTATCTGCACTCTCTCAAAGACGATAAAAATTCTGATAAATCAGTAACTTAAATATTCGAACTTCAAAAGTGCTTCGTTCTTTACGTGAAATACTTATTCGAAAGCCCAATGAGTCAACAAATCTATAGTGTTTCTGAGATTGGAATTAACTGTCGGAGTCCTGGCAATATATTTGTAGGAAAGTTGCTAATAGGAAATTCGTTGTACAACTATATATGGTAAATATTAATCTGTTATGCACAGAAAATGATTGTTTAACTTACAATATTTAATGTTAAAGTTACTCCTTGAAATTGTAGCAGGGATATGAAATAGTTCTCTTTATGATTAACTTACAACAGAAAATGCATTTTATAAAAGACTTCAAGTGAACCATTAGTCTACTTCAACTAATGTCGACAATGGTGTATTTGGTTTATTTGATAATTTCGTCTTTGGTCTGCATGAAGTTTCTTCCAATAATAGAATACATCACGTAAACTCACCACAATAGCAGTTTCCTATTTAAAACTATTATGGTGCTTTAGAGATACAGATGGTAACTAACTTCAAAACGCAAATTGTCTAATAAACACGCAACATTATTGTTAGTTATCTTTTCTGTAATCCTTTAACGCATGAATGTCACACCAGAAATTTGAATCCGATTCTAACTTACTACTTCGCTTATTAGGTCAAACATGCAACGATCAGGCTACCTCCTGTTAGGTGTTTGAACTGAAAGTACAATATCTTGTTCATATCAGTACTTTCTTGAATCAATTTTGGCAATTTTTAAAACTAAGAATCTCTGCAATATATAAGAACATTTCTCTAATGTAAGCCTCATATATTCATGCATTCTTCGAAGACGTAGATACGTTCAGTTAGTCTGAATTTTTTTTATCAATGCTATTTCCATTTTTAATGGCTGGAATCTGCGCTTAATCAACTCAACATGAAAAGTTAGTCTACAGACAACCTGAATATTAAGATAAATTGAGAAAAATCTTTCGATTTACTATTTGATCCTTGAAAGTATTGTATGAGAATTAACTTGTCGTTGATGGAAGATATCTGTCTGAAAAGATTATACTGAAGATGTGTTTTGTAGTATCTGATATTTTTCTCAGGTTCCTCATAAATTTCCTTGAATGATCTGGATCCACAACAGCGTGAATTCCCCTTCTGCCCGTCTACTGAGTGCATTTAAAATTACTATAATAAGCATATCAAAATGATAAATGTGAACATTAATGGTGAGACTTACTTAATGTATTGGAGATCTGTTTTTCTCTCCAGTTCAGTTGTGTATTCATGCCTACTTCACTTGGTCTATAATGATTTAGCATTATTATTACGTGTCACCACTAAGGAGTACAAAGACTCATCGAAGGAAGGCACCTACTCTACAACCCTGTCTCCACGAACTACAGCTACACCAACGCCATCTATGTTCACCACCACTAGCATTTCCACAAACAATCACAAAACTCCATGCCCACGGCAGGATTCGAACCAGTAGCCTTTTGGGGGAGAGCGAATACGCTAATCACTCGGCTAACCAGGCCACATATTATATTTATGAAATTATTTTAATCAAAGGCCTAGCGAGATTATTTTATTTCGCTAATGTTTGCTGAAAAATAAACACCAAAAATAATAGTTCACATTTATACAGCTTTCAATCTCATAAAAATTATTCATTGGATGGTACGTGTAGTCTAAAATTCTTTACTTGTTAGTTTAATAGTTTCCGCTTTCTCCCTCTTCCCCAAAGCTGCGGGGGGGGGGAAGTGTATCACAATATTCAATACATAACCACTGATACCATAAAACCTAAAAATACTGTATATATAAAATTAATACATTCCTTAACATGGAACAACGGAATTTATTCTTCAAGGTGCAGTGATAATAACGGGAAGCGTTGATGCCGAAGTCAACTGTAAAGTCTGTTTGCTAGCGAGAACGAGGATATCAGCCGTTTTCTTACGCTGCACAGAACACGACTAACGCTAAATTCGGCAGGATATCAAAAAAAAAAAAAAAAAAAAAAAGCTAAGATTAGAAACAATATATGGCAAAATTACAAATGCCAACATATTGCGCACATAGTTTGAATTTTTTGTTTCCGCTTAGTTGTAATTTTCATATACAAGGTGAAATGTGAATCATACTACATTGTCTTCGTTAGCCGAGTGGTTAACGTATCAGCTATCTAACCAACAGGCTGCAGATAAGAACCATTATGGGCATTGATGTATGCGATTGTCTTCAGGTGACAGATGAATTCCAACGCCCTTAAGCACTTGACTTACGTGCCATATTTGGTCTCTAGCAGGGTTTCAGATTAACGAAAAATACAAATATATAAAACGGTACTAATATACCATAGGTTTACGTCCTTTTGCTGGTGTTAGTCATTAAAAAACAGCCTGCTTTTTAGTTTCTTCAGGATTTTATTTAACATTTTAATTCAGCTTAAAATGTTACAAATTATTCATAATTGTGCCTGTGCATTCTTGTACAGCAATCAGTGAGCAAATAAAAGTAAACGAATATGAAATTAATCTTAAGCCGATTATTTTGAAATCGATTTTTCCAAGTAAATTCTTATATAATTGGATTCTTAAACTGACGACTGGTGAGTTGAAATGTTATTTAAAAATAGGTATGCAGCAGAAATGAAACGTCTTTGAAATAAACGCACACTCGTTTACTTTTAAACTCTCACTCACTGACACAAAATTTCTTCAAATTGTATGCGACTACATCCTGTGATGCACTCGCAGTTCGATTCCAACCATTATGCGGGCAGTTTGTGTACTACGCAGTTGCGTTCTTTCATTGTTGGTGTTATTAGGGAAGAGTAAAAGTTCTAATGAAATGTTGCTTTATTTCAGCGCAGTCGCTGGCCACGCGGAAAGGTTCTCGGAGGATCCAGTGTGTTAAATTACATGTTATATGTCCGAGGAAATAGGAGAGATTATGACAATTGGGCATTTCAAGGAGCCTATGGATGGAGCTGGAATGAAGTTTTCCCGTACTTCTTAAAATCAGAGGACAATCGTGATGCTGAGTATTTGACAAACGGTAGGTGAGAGTTTTGAAACTTGACAAAAGCAGTCAAAGCAAACAACCTTTTAGTATTACGATACTACTTTTGATATATTTTTTAATATAGATTTCTGAATTTGCAGGCTATCATGCAAAAGGAGGATACCAGACTGTATCTAAAGCAGTGTATACCACTCCTCTTGCCGAAGCTTATATGGAAGCTGGAAGGACATTAGGCTATGAAGTGCGGGATATCAACGGAGAAATTCAAACAGGTAAATACAAATTATCCTGAAATTAATAAGTAACAGTAAATGATTTAGTGACATTACTTTCCTGTGAAATTGAATATTTTCATTATTTAAGTCGGTCAAATGATTTCCTATCATGATGGTGGGAAATAATTTGTTATAGGACCAATGGTTTGAGGAAAATTTCTGGATGCAATTCTTTTTGTCAGCTATCGTTTACTTAAAGGCACAAAATTTAAATATTTTCTTTGTTTTTAAATAAAAATTACAGAAATGCTACTTATTTGGAAGAGTTCCATTAATCTTGAAGGCAATTTTTAAGGTCCTGGAAAGCTTGCAATATTTAGTGATATGAAGTAAGTCTTCAGATTTATGAAAGTCAGACTTGAAAAAATACAAGATTTAGGGCAATAATATATACGTACTGATGCATTCATAGAACTTACTTTAACCTTTCACTGATGTTTTAGCATTAATCTCTTTCTTGAGATGATTAGTAATTGATAAATCTGAAGAAGTCAGAAGCCTCATCTCGAGAGTGGAAAGACACCCAGGCTTGACTCTCCAATTCACCTAAACTTATATAGCTCATTAAATCTCATTTTTAGCTAGTATATAAACAGAGGAATAAATAAAGTCGTTGGATTCAAACTCAGTTCGTCACCATCCAGTGCTGAAAAAAATTAGTTTGGTGGCGTATCAAACGAAAGAGATTTAATTGAAAGGTTATTTCTTTCCAGATATTTAAAATATTATCTGGTGCAAATTCGAAAAAAATCGGGTCACATCCTTCAACTACGAAATATTTCAATAGTAAGTGATTTACCAATAATTAACCTGCATTTACTAATAATGGTACAATCACCTTCTAATTGTGAATGGCGTATAATTGTGGGATTCATATGGGAAAATTATCCCACATGAAAAGTCGCGTGGTAATTCTCAGCATTTTAAACACTTAATAGTAGTTATTAGTAAAACCTCCAAAGCTCGTACATTGTTTGCTTTTCAGACTGAGTAATGGAAAGTACGAATTTAGGAAGCTTTTTTTTTTTTTTTAACTCATTTTATCAATTTTAATTTTTGGTGTGCATAAAACACAGATATTAACATTGAAATGCAGCGAACCGAAAAATATGGAGAATTTAAGATATGCCTTTCTACTTTCGAAAATCGAATGGAACTAAAGTAAAAAAAAAAAAAAAGTCAAGCTGACGAAAGGCAAACAATCCATAAAGAGAAAATATCGGAATCAAATAATTACAAAGGTGATGTTAAATTTGTTTTATATTCTAATATCCTAATGGTAAAAAAAAGTAGGTAGAAATGTATGTTCATGTGGATATATATATATATATATTAAAAATGTAATCACCATGATTTATCTTGGCTACAGTGAAATAATCCTTATTTCACATTTTGGGTTTTATCTAGCCTACCTTATTTCTTAAATATTAGCAGTTCAGCAACTACACTTGTTTTATTGCATTGACTTTCATTTTACTTTTTATCTTATTCGTTGCTCTCATTTTACTAGAATTAACTGGAAGTTAAGTATTATTTTTAGGTCAATGAACATATAAGCGTTCATTTTTCTTTTGAGTGTTCTTGTGATATAAACTCATAAATTAATGAATCTCCAGACTTGGAATATATATATTCCAAATTACCTAACCAGTAATTTCAGGTATCATTTATTACTCGTAGGATTTATGATACCTCAAGGGACGATGCGGGATGGTGCAAGATGCAGTACGTCAAAGGCTTTTCTTGGTTCTGTTGCTCATCGAAGTAACTTACATATTGTGTTGTTTGCTTACGCGACGAAGGTATGTTGCTATTTTTATCCTTAATCCTCAGTTTTAAAAACACGCACGCACGCACACACAATAATAAGGAATTATTTGTGTATCACTTCGCATTGAATTATCAAGTACAGTTTAGCATATCATCTATTTAAACTATCAATAATGCAAGAAGATATATGAAATTGAAATGTGAAGTAATTAATTTTACCGATTTATATACTTTGAGCTGTATTAATATTATAAATAGCTGCATTTGGAAAAAAATTTAGAAAAACTGTCTTGAATTCCTCCCACACAACTGCCGTTTATCTAACAATAACGCTACAAAAATGGAAGAAATATCGCCATCAGAACAAATGAACGACTTCAGCTCATTTCAACAGTAACATAACTTCATTGTAAAAATTTTACTGACAACCGAAAGTTCCAGAAACTGACATGAGTTGTAGGCCCGCTCTACTACGACTACTGGCGCTTCACTTCGGGTTCATCTTCTTAATAAAGGTTGACCGAGAGACAATTACTTTCTACTAAAATGGGAACCCGGTTCCCTACTAAAGTTGGATGTTTTAGTTTCACCCTCAGCCGAAGTACTATCTCCACAGCTCTCTAGTTTCTAATCGCAAATATATAGCTATACATAGTCAGGGCATTGATCGGACTCTTCAAACCTTTTCTGCTTCTTCATAGGCATATGAAAAATAACAGCTCGTTGGTTAAATCAACGATTATTTCTCTGAACTACCGTTTAATCAAATTCAGATCAGGATACCGCAAGATTTGTCCATCCTTGGCGCTCTTCCTTTCTGCAAAAGTATCTCGACCCATTCTTTCCAATATGATACGATGCATTATCACCTTGATGACTAGGCAACTTCCACAAATTCTTCCGCTGGAGGCAACACAGAATTGTCCGAAAGTTTAATATAAAGTTCTATCGATTTCTCCGAGCGCTTTTATTTGTCAAAACCTAGAAAAGAAAACCCACACGATTTTTGTAACTATTTTTCTTGGCACATAGCCAGCATGCCTGGCCGTGCCACTGATTTTGAAGGGGGTACATCATGATTCTTCACTCATTACAGCAGCTTACCGACCTCTACTGTCTAGAAATCAAACCGAAAGCACTGTAGCGCTTCTGAGGTTGATAAGTAACATGGAAACAATCAGTCAACTTCAGTACTATGTTCTGAGAAATCTCTACAGCTCCGCAGGTGTCCAAGTTCTGTGTGTGAGAATATAGTGATACACAACAGAAGGAACACACAGCCACATCCAGCCGTTTACTTTCTTCGGTTTGTAGTCTAGCTCTTTCTCTTTTACTTTCATCATGATGTTTCACATTTTTTAATACCAACCGCAGTTGTTCTTGCATGCTCTATTTATGATGCGATCACACAACCTGAATGATGACTAAATTGCAGCCGCACCACGTCCCATTTTCAGTTGTACAGTAAGTGCTATTATCTAATTTTTGCAGCGAAGTACGAGTCTTGATCTAAATTAGAACTTGAAATTTTACTCACGTATGCTATTTATGTAACATCAAAAGTTACTAGTTTTTGTGAATTAAAATATAAAACATGCTATTATAGCATATTTCATGTGGAATTATGTAAGTTATTTCTGACAGAAATAGAGTGGCATACTTTTGCAACTCTTAATTTTTACTGATATTGTATTATCTCAGAAGCAAATAAGTGGAACTTCACCTAATAATTTTTATTAGATGAAGATAGATGAAAATTACCTCTATGCATATTCTAGCTACTAGGTAGCTTAAGTTGTAATCCGAACTAGATGATTTAAAAATCTCTAGGTATATAAGTTCAGAACATTTAAACAAATCGATTCATTACTTGAACAAAGTTGTTTACAAAGTCGTTTTTTTGAAAAAGGAACAGTTAATTCTCGTTATATATACAAAGCATGTAATTCATTATCACACATTAAGCTTTTTTAGTAATAACTCTTCATTACGCCCCTGCGAATTTTTTTGCCGAAGTTTGGATAAATATGTAGACATTTATAGATACTAACTTACAGTCAGTGGGTAAGATTTACTATAATTTCGCACTTTGCTTTTTTTAACCGAAAATTGGTTAAAATCTCGACAAATCGAAATACGAAGTAATACTGAAAATCTGAAATAGTTTTTTAATGCAGTGAGTGGTAATTATTTAAGCTTCCAAGGAAACGTTTACATCTTCAGGCTATCTTTTAATAGTAGTGCACCATTATGAGAACTCTACTCACGATATTTTGAAACATAACACGAGAGTATTGTGAAGATACTAAAGGCCAAAATCAGAACCTTGTTCTAAAAAAAAAAATTTTTCCCAGTCGCTTACCCTTCAAGTATAGAAGCTGCGCACCAGACGATGAAAAATCATTGTTTTCTCTAGATAGAGAATAATTATTTAAATACATACATCTATTCAACAATGGATCCATATTATGTAAGCTGAAAAGCTACCAAAGATATTCTTGTAGCCACACGGGAAAAAATGTTGTTACTGTAAAGCAATAGCGTTTGAAGTATCAATTTTTGCTGTTCAGTTCGATGTTTCAATAGTGATCTCTATTGATACATCTCCTGCTGCCCATCAACGATAAGTGAATTAGCCAGTTTCGCATGCATATACCAGTTTTCTTCATAGAAATTTCGTTCTGTGTGCAAAATTGACATTTGATGCAGCAGTTGATATCTCTTTAGCTGCTTCAGAATTTTAAAGAGCCAGCGGAGATATCATTAAATATTTATCACGGATAAATATGAATCTGATGGGACGAAGCTGTCTGATATGACAAAATATTTTTGATTGACTTCTGTGTGATAATCATAGCATGATTATTGGTCAGTGAAATGGCTACTGTATGCAAGTAGAACTCGCGCTAAATTACGCAAGGTTCCAAGTGAAAAAAAGCTCCCACAATATATTCCCGTCTTGTGTGGTAATGGTGTTTGGGTGGGAGCTTTTTCTCATTACTTCGCATTAGTATTTGTTTTCTCGTGGGCACAAAAAAATCATCAAATACTTGATATTCACCTTTGTAAGATGCTAAGTATTAATTTTTCAGTTAAAATGAGATAAAAAATATTGCTGGTAAAGTCACTGAGTATTCATAAACTGACACCTCATTATCATTCTGGTTATCACCATTCAAATGATTAAAGTATAACATCCACTTAGAAATCGTAATGCCAAACAATCAGTTACATTCAGTGACTATAAAATCAGTTCTGTAAGCTTACTGGACTAGTTTAGCTTTCTTTTTTCTTTCTTTTTTTGAAAGGCGCTGTTATAGCATCGCCAATAAGCTTCTCACTTTTATTGCTCTGTACCGTCTTCATGTTCACACAAACTGTCCCTACTTTTGTTTGCTACAGTTTTTCGAGTAGTATTTGAACCTGAATTCTTAAGACTTGAACATAACATCCTAATATTTCAATAAAGAAGTTTAAACTTACACCAGTTTCTTTTGTTAATGAAGCGTCACATTAAGTCATATATTGATTTTTTTTATCGATTAAAACTGTCGCAAAAATCATATTACGTTAACATCGAAGTCGACAAACAAATCGATGATCCGAATATCTTGCTCTAGAAACCAAACATTCACTTCATACCTTCAATAAACAGGGTAGTGGCATTCATTCACCACTTATATTCACAAACATCCGTCCAATGGTCGGATTAAAACCAACAGTCCTTTGGATAGAGAAACTGAAACGATATCCACTCAACAAACCAGACCGGCATTGTAAGAGGATTAAGCAGCATCTAGCTTTTGCACTGCTATCATGGAACTTGATCATCAACCTTAGAAACTAATGCGGAAATATTACAGCGGTACTGCTTCACTTATCCTTTCATATGGACGGCTTTGATATCAATTTACAGTTTTACTAATGCCTGTACATCTTCATTTAATTTCAACACCGCTGTCTTTCTTCATTGTAAAACTCAACCTTAGCTTTTTTATTGCAACAGAAAAGATATATTTTCCTTTTCTCGGAATAACTTTTCCAGTTCTTCTTGGCATATACATTTCGTATCACCGCCTTCTCAACATCAAGAAATATTATTCGATTCGATAGAATTAATATTGTGCTGTCCTACACAATCGACCAAAGGTTGATATTATAAAATTAAAAAAATGCAAAAATATTTACGCAAGTAATTTACTGATTTAAAGAAAGCAGATCAATGCCACTGATTTGTGTCGAGTTATGATTTGCATTGTTGGGAAATATTGAACTGTGTGCTGCTTTCTTAGAAAAGCTAAATCTGGAAGCACTGATCGATAAACATGACTTCAAGTCACTTCTTCAGAACTCAAACAAGCAAGGTTGTTGTCTCACATCGGCGATGATGTTCATCTCCAACCTAAAGAGAGTCATATAACACCTATTCTCACATTAAGATTCGAACTCATTTCCTGTTGGTTGAAGAGCAAAATTAATGCCAACGTAATAATAGTTTAAGTAAATACACTGATTATCAAGGTACTGATAAAAATGACAAACTAAACCTCTGAGAGAACTCTCGGTATTCATGCGTTATTTATATTTTTTAAACATTGAGTTTAGTTTTATGTTATTAACTCACTGTATTCTAAATTTCAGTTATTTATTTAAATTATGCAGATTCTGTTTGATAATTATAAAAGGGCACGTGCTGTACAGTTCGAACGTATAAATGCAAGTTACATTGTTCATGCGAGAAAAGAGGTAATAGTTTCTGCAGGAGCTATAAATTCTCCACAGCTTTTGATGTTATCAGGTATTGGTCCCGCAAGACATTTGGAGAGCTTGGGGGTATGTTTATTTTATTTATTTATTTACATTTTGTAATTTAAAGTTATGATGTATAAAGCTCAACTGTAAGGTCAATTATGGCAGAATAACTTCATTGTTTGATTCTAGCTGGCTGGTGTTTTAGAATCTCAAATATGCTTACGTGATCAATTAATATTATGTGATGTACGTCACTCTCCGTTCTGGAGAGACGAAAAGCGATTTCAATACTACAAGCAGTTGCGCATCACAGTTCAGCTGAATCATAACAAGTTGAGTTGAAATGTGTACCTGTATCCTCTTTACCTATCCAACTGTCTACTTGAAGATAGTTTAAAGTTGCATTTGTCAGTATTGCCAAATATAGACAAATTCACTTTTAAATACGCGATGCAAAAACTCTATTTTTTATGTGAATCCCGTTCTTTTAAAGTTACAGACCTGTGGTATTATGATTGGTATCATGGATGTACTATGGGTTAGTCCACGTATGATGATAATCCCAACAGATAATCTAAAAACCTACTCCAGAGATCAAACACGTATCTTTATCAAGCCACTTCAGGTCGCCAATAAGTGCCAATTTCAGTTAGTCTATCCATTTAGTTTACGTTCTATAGTCAGAATACTTAGTTACTTGCTCTGCAGTTCATGACGTAGCTATTTTTGAGATAGGAACCTGATCGACGTAAAGTTTCTAGGCAACAAATTGCATCCAAAATTTGTCTAAACTTTTATATAAAGGACCAATATTTTAGCTCCCATTCATAAAATTGTAAACTGATAGTTTATTAGTACCGGGTAGACGAAAAGATATTTTTAACACTTCCTGCTCCAGATCTCCAACTGGGAATTTCTTTTTCAGGTCGCTTCAAACCAATAAACCGGACGGTGGTGTTATGCCTGATTATGTATTTCATATTTAACCTTACACTGAAATATGAGCTGATTCGAATTCGCAGCTTGTTGGTTGGAGAACGGGTATGATAATCATGTCACTAATCAGGCTTCCCTTAATAATACATGAATTACAGGAGTTTTAATAAATGTCTTATTCCAGCTGATCATTCTTCGGAATTCGGTGAGATCCACTGAGTAACTTGCATAAATGTTGCAGTATGTCCATAAAATATATCCTTGCGTCCTTCACCTGATTCCACACAAGGAACACGAATCCACCAATATATTGCCGTATTACAATGTTTAGCTAAAATGCAAATAATCAAATTGATGTTCAAACCCAATCTGCCCTGTGCATCCTATTCAAATAGTCCTTAAAGAGACATCCCACCCTTGCCTACTACCGTCCTTTCACGCCATGTGCAAGCAACTTTTGCACTAGTTCGACGATCACACACATTGTCAGTATACTCGTATAAACATCGACCCCACAAGACTGTCGAACGCTATTGCTCTTCTTCTTCCTATTGGATACTTTCCCCCCCCCATATTCAATTCAAGCTATCTTTTATTAGATTCATAGCCACTCCAACTTAAGTTTTATAATCAACATTTTGTGATATTTTATCAATGTCTTCACAAAAAAAAACACGTTTTTTTTTCATTCACGCTTGTATTCTTACCATAGTCAACCTCTCCAATTATTTCCACTAATAGTATCCATAAAACACCAACCTTCCCATAGGTGAACATTATTTTGTATTCCTTATGTATCAATACCTTCCGTTCCTAAGGTAGAACGCTCCTTATCGTAATAATCAGTCTGAAAACGTTCAGCAAAAAAAAAAGTTAGCATCTTTCCCAATTTTCGCTGAAATACTTAACGATATGTTCTCTCTCTCTCTCTCATCTCTTTTAATATCAGTCTTCTTAATATCCGTCGTTTCATGTTAATTTCAGTTACCATGCCTTCAAATGAAGAGAAAAAGCCTTCAATACTTCTCTTCTCACAAAATGAACTACACATGCAAAAGATTCATTCAGAATTTTCACTGTATTTTTCACTCGACCATTCCTGGCCAACTATAAGACATTCTTTAATACTCTCCTTTTATTTTACAGAACATAACTGAGGAACTTACTTGCTCTTGAGATTTGCTAGATATTAATACTCATTCCCTTCTCCCTCGCTTTATCTCCTCATGAAACTATTCTCGTCTAATATCGCATGCTTAATCTAACTGCTGTTTTACGCCTGTTTATCCTAGCTCTATAAATACAGTTCTGATATATTCATTTCTAATAGTTCAGACCCAGCTATCCAGAACCACAGACCACTTGATCCAGTTTCTCATGCCAATCGTTCTGAAGCTCTCTTTTATTGTTTTCGCATTCTTCTGCATAATCTTCTACTTTGTAATTTGACCTATGGCCTCTTCTCACAGAGAATACATATTCTTTTCCATCTGTATCTTGACTACATGACCAATCACTTCAAATGGAAGCAGCCTTGATAACATTTCAATACGGTGACTTGTTGGCACTACTCGAGTACTCGCGCTGGTATCGTTCACTCGAATGCTGTGCTAAATAGTTTCGAATTACTTTCAAAACCATTAACACCATACTGCTGCAGTCTTAAATTCATGTTAAACATCTTATGATGATCGTGATCTGGTTGTCTGCTAATCTTATTTGTCTAACTACCTTGTATCCACAGTATTTACAGGCCTAGAATCATTCTGTCAGATATTGTCTTGTTTACTTAGGCTTCATTCCTTACATCCTTAATTATCCTTTATAATTAATGTTATTCTTCGCTTCTACTATCCCTTGTATCTTTTTTTAATCATACTAACCCTTGTATTCCTGCCAACTCGTTTACTTTTGTCAGCCACGTCTTGTTTATGTCTACTTTTTAGATCAAAAAGTAGACATAAGCTATACGGAACTGTATTACAATACTAATACAATTCCCCTCTCATGTCTGATGATAATGCGAACATTCGCGAATAAACAGTAGAACCTAATCTTCAGATCTAAATGCTAAACGAACAGCGTTTTTAGTTCGTCATTAATATTAGTTGAACCATGACTCTCCGTTCTCACATTCTCCATCCTCGCCTCCAAACACTTAATTTTTATATCTTTTGAGGTCATTCTGTAGTATCATTTCCTATTAATAATCTCTTTCATTCCTTCCCCCGTCTTGAGCTTCTCTTCACTCGCACGAAAATCTCTCCTTTCCCCGATTCAAAACATTAGCGCTTTACAGCAGTTTCTCCAAATTCGCTTCCACTCCCATTCAGTGTAATTCATCATTTTCTGAAATCCACAAATTCCATCCTATTCTTCCATATTATAGCCAGTTATACTGCCAGCAATTATATTGCTAACAATCACATCTCCTGCGACTACCCACTGTCATGCGCTCTGAACAACTCGGAATTCAAGTCACGTCACCGGGTGCGATTGTTGCATACCCTGCTCCTGCAGTTATTTCTTTGTGTTTTAGCTACACTCGGCAAGCCCCCCCCCAAGATGCATCACATCCGTTTAACATTCGCGCATTTCCCAACTCCTAAAGAACAATCTAGGGAAGGATTCTTGTGAGGAATGTGAAAGATGAGTGAATGTTGAAAGCGTGATTTTTTGCGTGTGTGTGTGGGGGGGGATGCATTTTGAAATATAGCTACCCTATCTTTCGGAAACTTATCTCGAAGTACGTTCTCTCTCACTCGCATACTGGAACTTCCATCACATTCTCTTTTCATAAATTATACTTTATATAATAGTTCTAGATCAGTTCTCTCCAGTTTCTTTCAAGTAGATTCCACTACGTCTGTCCACTCTTGTAATTTACGATGAAGATGGCCTTAAGCAGGTTACGAGAATAATTAAATAAATAAAAAAAAAAGAAACGAATATAACTTTAATTATAAGTTTTGGTGATGTCTCATATCCAATATCATTTCAACCTTACAGTTTTAAAGATAATATAAATAATTGAAAACGGGATTGCCATAAATGTCAAAAACATGAAGCGTAAATTTCAAAAAAAGTATCCGGTCTCCTTTTATTGTCCACTGATCGTTCCGACGGCTCGGATATGGCGTTCATTTTTACTAATATTCCTCTGGTTAATTAAAGTTATTATAATTTTTTCCCCGAAGGTTATATTCTCATAAAGTTCTCTAGTCAATCCTGAAATTTTAAGATCCAACTTCAATTATCTAGGTATGAAATAATGATGGATTTATATCCTTTTATTGCTATAAGTTCACAACGAAAAAATGAAGTCTTATAGGTATTTTACAACTAGCATTTCCTGTTAAAACTATAATCTCATTTCGAAGATAAACTAAAAGCATGTTATCAGGGTTTGCATTCCTTATTTCAAAATGTTATTTATTTATTATTAATTACTTATTAAAATAATTAAAATATATTTTCTTCTAATTAGAATAAGTTACTTATTTTAATAGTACAGAATAATTTAATTTAATCGCGATTAAAGAGGAATTAACAGATTAGCGACGTTTCAGGTTCCGGAAGTTTAACTTTTTTTTTCTATCACAGCCAGAAGTACAGTTTATTATTCACAGGGTCTTTCAAAATTGGGAGCAGATGGAGTGGTGGAAGCAGATCAGGATTAGATTTGATTTTGTGAATCAATAAATCAGATCTATCGAAGTACGTCATCTTTCACATGCAGTGCGTTGGAAAAATTACGCACCACTTAAAGTTGTCTTTAGAGTGTTCTTTCTAAACATAACTAACGATTGGTTTTGTGTGTGCACGCACGCAATTCCAACACAAATGTTTTTATTTTTTTGATTGAGTTCAGTAGTTCTCGTACTTGACATTTGTAACATGTTCTTTTTCGTTGGTTAATCATTCCCTCAACCGTGCAGTTATGATAACACGTGACTAAAACCTTCTGTTAATAAAACTATTACTTTGTATCACTATTTACGACAATTACCACACATTCATAAGAAATTCAAAGTAGAAAACAAAATTTCCTTCCTAAATAAAAACTTAATGGTTCGCTTTTATAATGGAAGATCAACTTGCATGAATTGAGGAAGTTGTTGTGCATATTTTACGAATTAAAAAAATTACAACTTCCTCGATTTATTAAACTAATTAAAACATATTTTCTTCTAATTAGAATAAGTTACTTATTTTAATAGTACCGAATAATTTAATTTAATCTAATTACTTTTAGCTTAGTATAGCAATAATGCTTTCACAGACAGATTAACTTGTCGGAGTACGTTTTTGTTCCAGTATTTGCCATGATACGGAATAACTTCTAGCCATTTTAGAATATTGTTTGAATCAACAGAATATTGTTATGTTGATCTATGGTTGAGTGCGACATATTTAAATTAAGACATTTTAAAGCTCAATTGCAGTTTTTCCTAATGCGGCTTACCTTTCCCTATTTAAGACGCAAAACAATGAATGTAAAAAAAAAAAACGAACTTATGGCGGGGGGAACAATTCCTTACACAGTGATAATAGGCGACTCAATTTTTTGTGATTTGCTGTTTGGAATTAATTTTTGACCTTCATATCAGGAATGATCTAACATGCGTGAAAGTCCTGTCTGGATTCGTTTTTTCTCTGGTTTTACGACATTGGCATCACCCCCAATAAAAGCTTTGGCTTTCCATAGTGGAGAAAGTCGTGCAGTTGGGGGAGGGGGAACGCCAAAATTCTCTTCAATAGATAATTTTAATATTTAATTTATGCATGAAATCAGTTCTTTATGCATAAGACACAAGTTCAGCTTTTTAGAAGAATTTTTATACATACATACATCTTCAAGGCCCACTCTTCCTAATTGGGTTGTGGGGGCAAAAGCTGCAAGAGGAACGTCCAATGGTCACGATCCTCTGCCACCAAGCCCAGGTGTTCTGGTGGGATTCCCAAACATGTCCACCCAAGGTTTTGGATATAATCTATCCAGCGAGTCCGTGGCCTCCCACCCTCTGGCTTGGCAAAGAGGGTCTGCTGAGGGAGCCTTTCTTGTGGCATTCTGACCAGGTGCCCTTACCAGCGTAACTTTGATCTCTCAACACGGAGAAGCAGCGGGTGAGTATTTTTATAACAAACATTAATTCATAGTATAAAAATGGTTCATAGTTATGCAACCAGTAATTTAGTTTCTTTTTTTAGTTCAAGCAATTACAAAACCAGATGTGCAATAACTCATACATGCAGATGTGTTTTATTCAGAGAAGATTTAAATCCATAAATAAGATCGATAAATCATAAGTCTTTGACTCCATGAAATGGATTCGCTGAGTTTTCACTTTCTCAATAAACACCTGTAAATAATGTTGTGAAATTTAATTATTTTTGTCTTTTTGATTTAATGCTTTATTTTATGTAATTGTATATAAAATGAATGCAAAATTCATTAAGCAAGCTTCTGTTTCATTATTAGTATTTTTAAACTTATTTCGTTATGTTTTATTAGATTCCTGTTGTTGCTAATCTTCCAGTTGGTTATAACCTACACGATCACATATATGCTGGAGGATTATGTTTTCTAATCGATTATCCGATATCCCTCGTACAGTCAAGAGTAATGAATGCATACGAAATTGGAAAATATAGTTTATTCAGGAAAGGTAAGTGATTACGTGCTTTGAGGCATTTTAAGCCACGTACAGTATCTAATCGTAAGCATGCGTTACATAGTTAAAGTTAAAATAAGTGATCTTATTAACGTTCTAATGGAATGAATTTTCATTTTCTGTGGATATTCATGAATAAAAAGTAAAATAAAATCACTTCTAAATGCTATTATTATTGTAGGAATTGTATATGTAAAGAACAAATTCGGAGATTGCTTGGTATTTACGAATGTTTTTTAAAAAAATATTGACTTGTATCGATTAAAGCATGTCACTAAAATAATAATCCTGTATAACAGGGGTGACGACAACGTGGCTCGTTAGCAGCATAAGGCTCTTCACGATCTACCAGTGGGGTGGGGGGGGAAGAGAAACAAAATAAAAAAAATAATAAAAAAAGACGAGAGAAAAGAAACAGGTGTAATAAAAATGACTCCAATAATTTGAACAATTGGAATTTTAAAGTCGAAACACGATAATTTTAGTTACGTATTTACTAGTAGAGGCCTTCTTTGTTTCCATTTTCTTAGTATGCTCCTTAAAATTAGGATGTAATTAGTCAAAGCAGTTCTTACAAGCTCGTTACAACCTTGCCATGCGAACACTCACTCCCGTACCATCTCATCGGTCAAAGGTTGCGGCTCTTCTTGGTCTTACCAGAATTATTTTGGCTCTAAAACGAAGTGTAGTTGGCCACCCCTGCTGTATAATATGCTTTTTGCACAATTTCGATTTCGTTGAATAATCTAAATGATGCACCACTAAATTTGACGCTACGTCTGGTAATTCAGTTCTGATGGTTAGAAGCATATTGCGTTCTCAATGGGAATCGTTGGACTTTGGGAATCGACGTGATCCCAAAGTCCAACCCACCAGCTAAAATTGCAGGAGGTCAGTTTACAATAATAGCATAATTTCCTGTAATCTCCATGGAGGTTATATTTTTACTCCTAATTCACTCTAAATTTTCTGGTAAACCAAGTAATTTATAATGCCACTTCTTAAAACACTATTAATCGGTCATCCCTGGAAGCATCGATGTGCAAGTCTCTGAAGAAAGTAGTTCGTAACAAATATTTGAATGCATGTTCGTCTTACTACTTAAAAGTATTTATTTCCACTGAGTACCTTCAATGGAATCTTAGAAAATGACTTTTCTGGGGTCCTTGCTAAAACGTATATCCCAACCCTAGGCCAAAAAAGCAATGTTTCGAACATACAGAGAATGGCATTGGTGAACGGAAAATATTGTCAACGCCAAGCATGCAGTAAAAAATATGATCCGTGAAATAGATGAAGAATCGACGTGATCCCGAAGTCCAACCCACCAGCTAAAATTGCAGGAGGTCAGTTTACTCCGCGGTACACATTCACATACTGGAAGTTATCCCAATGAATGCCATTCTTATAAGATATTTGACTCAGACGAACTTGCTACATCTTTTAGAAACAGAACGATCGGTGAAAGAACATCAGAAGCCTAAAAGACTTCATAATGTAGTTTAATCTGGTCTTGTATTTCCTGTGTGGTCATGCTGGGCCAAGATGAAATAAATTATTGGTAGTGGAGAAGTTTCCTTAATTCCCTTTATACCATTAAAGCAAGGGGCTTATATGATGTGGCCTACCTGAACAGTGGCATTGCAGGGGTTCAGAAAATCCCTATATTTCAACACAATACCACGAGAATTTATTTTAAACAGCGACCATTAATATTGACTACCTACTCTATAAAGTACGTGGCATCCAGTAATGGTCACAGGAAAACATTTTACTTAATGGGTTACTAACCGTTTAGTCACCTGATCCCATTCCGACCGAGTATCTTTAATGTGGAATGAAAGGTTCTTAAGCATCCAGAAAAAAAAATAAATAAATATGATGGGAGTGTAGCAAATTGTGTGTGTGCGCGCGCGCTTCAGGAATGTTATCAAAATACACTAACATTATGAAAAATGTTTTGGTAATCTCTTTTGTCGATGTCGCATCGCAGCCAAATCTGTGTGAACAAAACTGTTCTGAAGGTAGTCCACGGTCATTCAATACACTTATCGATATTTTATAAACTGAGTACTCACTATATGAAAAAACATTTTAATTTCATTTCTCATTTGAAAGGCAAGGCATATCTTGCTTTTCTTTAGTACCTGAGCATTTGTTTTGGATATAATTAAGACTAGGAAAGAGGATGCCGTTTAGAGTCGGAACTCGACCATGTCCAAACATGAATTTTCATGCAAGTTCAGGGTTCCATAGCAAGAAAAATGGCAGGAGTGCCAAGAGGGGAAATCAGAATTATCTAACAATACTTGAACAATATGCAAAGTGGAAATAAAGTCTCTGAAGCATTCAAGTATACGCTCAAGAGGCTTTAGTTTGGCATAAGTAAGATATCACAATAGAGGAATATAGATCGTCATATTTTATAGCCAAAGGTAGGAACGAATTTCAAGAAAATTTCGTCAATTTACCGAAGAGCTTATTGAGAACTCATGTTTTTTTTTTTTTCTTCTAAAAGTTCAGTTGGTAAAAGCATAGGGAGCGCTTGACTTAGCAGGAGTTACAATTAAGCTGGTTGTATTAAAATAAGATCTTTAGAATATACTTAGGAAGTTTATCTTTAATAATTCCATTTTTATCATCAAACACTGTCATTTTATTTATAGGTGCATATACAGTCCCTGGAGGTGTAGAAGGACTTGGTTTTATCAAGACGAAGTATGCCAATTATTCAGACGACTTTCCGGATGCTGAAATTCACTTTGTATCTGGCAGTGTAGTGTCAGATGGTGGCCATACATTTCAACGAGTCATGGGATTTTCGGATGAGGTAAATACACACTGAAGTTTATTCTGCAGTGTGTACTTAATATTTTTAAATGTTCTGAAATTTCCATATCATATGTAATTTAAGATGTTACCTCTCCATCGGTCACAATAGTCGCTAAAGCAATTCTTTAACACTTTATGATTGTAATTCTCGTAATAGTGAAATACACAGAGGATGTAGTTTTTATTTGCATGTCATTATTTAATCGTCCGTTAATATGATTGTATTACAGGGTTTGTACAATTGACACCAAACGGAAGATATAAAGATCAACGTTTTGTCATTAAACTGTTAATAAAAAAAACTTTTTTAAAAAAAGGGAAGGGAAGTGGTAGCTGAGGTTAAACGTTCAATTGTGCTGGGACGCGTCGCCCTGGCGCAATCAAAAGGATTAAGCCACGTTTACTCGACACTTAAATCATCTGAGATCGATTATACTGTATATTGGATGCCTCACGAATAATTCCTCAGGGGTAGACGAATGTTCCCCTAGAAGACTATTTTTCATTCTTCAATACAGGAAGAGTTCAATGCACCAGCATTAACGTACTTAATGACTTGGTAGCCTTAGCGGCTTCACGGTCACCACAACCAAACCCAATCCATTTATATTCAATAAATAAATATAAGTATTTGTATATTAAGACCTTTTATACATTATTGCAAGTATTTATCATTAAGTCCTTAATTTCAAAATGAATTTTAAATTAAAACTGAAATGCACGAAATTAAGACTTCAACCACTACCCTGGTAGCCTTTAATTGCTTACGCAGTAATCCAACCATCTTGATTCAAAGTATAAAAATTAAACCAAAATTACTGTTGTCTTCATACATTGATGAATAAACGAAGCCATCGTATATTAGTCACAAACCTTAGAGTTTGAACATTTTTCGGCTATCTTGAAGACGGAACTTAAAGGAACAGGGAATTATTACAATTTTCTTAAAGCTAGAGAATAGTTATTAAGAACACTTCCTGAAGAAACTGAATTTGTTAAATACCCGGAACTGAGAATAATATTATCAAGAAAACTATCTATAGGGTTATTGCTCAGTCAGTGAAGGCTATTTATGTATAGAATAGAGCCTTGTGGAAATCCAAAGAGAGAAATCCATCGACCATGACAGGTAATTGTCGACTACAGACAAATTTATCTACCCAGTTAGTTGAAAGTAGAAGTGAAGGCAAGGTAGCGTAAGCCAAACCAATTCTCTGGAAATAACAAAAACAGCACGTTTCTCCGAATCTCTTCTTGCCATATATCCAGAAATATTATATAGAGACCAGGCGATTTGCTGCTAATTTCATTTCAAGTAAGCAGAATCAATACTTGCGATCATTGATTAATAACCCGTCTGGTTGGCCGAGAGGTTAGCCTAATCGTTCTCCAGCAAACAGGTCGCTGATCCCAATTCCACTTTGGGCATGGATGTTTGTGATTATATGGTGGGAGATGAATTTCATTGTTCAGTGCGAAACCACCTCCTCGCTTATTTGGAAACCTTAAATTACTTTTAAAAACTTCCATGTTTGGTGACTAGAGCATGATTTCCGGCTATTAAAAAAAAAAAAAAACGAAAAAATAAATAAAATTGATGGGGAAAAAGCCACACCCACGGTACAAATGTATTATTGGTTTACTAATAACATTTCTTAGGTGGGACAACATTAAAAAAAATGGATTCCATAAAAAAATAAACGACATTAGCGACACTTACCCTTTATTTCGATATCCTTAGTGCATTAACGAAAAAACAAGTAATTCAGAATAGTCGTCATATTTATGAGTACGGTGTTCAAACATTACATAGGACACGAACCGTAACTTTTACAATAAATGAGTTCATTTTATCAAATGAGATAGCGCGAAAGCCGTTTGTTAAAATTTATAACTAAACGGGATATTCTTAGTTTGATAACAAATTGCACACACTGATCATTGACATAAAATGTTTTTTTAACTTTAAACAACTACGTTTCGTTTTCATGTGCAAGTTACAGAATTCGGTTTCAGTTACATAAAAATGTTTTTTTTTAAAAGGAACTCAGTGCAGTTACTGTTTCTTTCAGCTATGGAAAACCTATTTCAAACGTTATGAGCATCATGACTCGTATACAATGAACATCGTTTTATTGAGACCGAAGAGTCGAGGATATATTAAACTGAGATCAACAAATCCTTACGATCCGCCAATTATTCAACCACGCTATCTAACTCATCCTCACGACGTTCTCACAATTGTGGAAGGTAAGTTGCCATATTTGCGTCACTTAAACGGTTTCGTAAGTTTTTTTTTTCCATTAAATTGTGTTGGTGGATATGTTTAAATATCTCCACCGACAAAAAAAAATTATTTACCAGTGGCTTCGCTTGCCCATTTCTGTTGAGTGTGCTGTCGTGGCTTATGCAACCCGCGCTACAAAATTCAAGTCACTTTGACCGTGGGACTGTATTTTTATCGATGTATGAAAGTTTTAAGAGCGTACTGCTCATCTTAATTGGGCTAATGCAATTAATTGTAGGATAACTTTGAATGCTTTCAGTTAATTATAACCCAATCTGCGCAGAGTGAGAGACCATGTGTTTTAAGATATTATATATTAGAAAACAATAATGAAACAGAATGCTATTATATTTGGTTGGATATTTGAATTATTTGAAAGGTGTGAAATTTGTAAATTTATCGAAAATTATATATTAAAAACTTTTTTATATTACATATAAAAACTTGCCTACGACGTCAGTTCACACTTCACGTACGCAAAACACATGAAACTCAGAAAACAAAAACAGCAACTCGTGACAACGTTCAATTGGATTGGTTGACACAATAACCAATCATAGCTTGTAGGTGCTATTGTCTCTGAGCTCATTCTCCCTCGCCATCTGAGCAGCTTAAAACTACTAGAATGCTAAATTTGACCCGCTGCGCCATCCGTACATCTTTTTTCAAAGGTGTATATATTTTGAACGCACACCCAGGCTGTTAACGCGAATGTGATGTAATGTTAGGAACCAAGATGGTGAAGGCGAAAAATATGCTATTGGAACAAAACATCACCTAATAGACAGGAAAAACATACATAACAAGCATAGGAACATGGAATGTAAGAACTGTTCAGCAGGAAGGAGCATTGGAAATACTACTGCATGAATTAGACAACTACCGACGGGAAGTGATTGGCCTCTGCGAAACCAGATGGACTGGAAAAGAACTCCACCATGGACAGTAGAAAATCTTAACATCAGGCATGGAGGACAACAAACACCAAGGAGTAGCACTTATATTAAAACCAAAGGCTCAAAATTCTATATTCTCCTACAATCCTATCTCAACTAGGATAATTAAAGAAAGATTCAAAATATCAATCGGATCACTAACTATTATTAAAGTATACTCACCAACTTTGACATCATCAGAAGAAGACATTGAGGAGTTCTTTATGGATTTGTAAAAAGCAGTACAGCAGACATCAAGTCAAGATCTTCTAATTGTAATGGGGGACTTAAACGCAAAAGTAGGCAAAGACTGGGGCCAAGAGTAATCGGAAAGTGCGGGTATGGAGAAAGCAATGAACATGGCAAAAGACTGCTAATCTTCTGCTAAAATAAAAGACTAACAATAACCAACACTCTCTTTAAACATCCAAAACCCTAAAGAAAATGGACATGGATATCACTAGACAGACAAACCAAGAATATGATAGACTATATTTTTGTAAACTGAAGATGGAAATCAATTATCCTAAATTGCAGATCCTTCTCTGCAGAGTGTGGATCAGACCATAAGCTAGTATTAGGAAACCTAAGAATAAAGTTAAACTGTAAAAAAAACTACAACACAACAATATTCTAAGAAAATATCAACTAGAACTAGATAAAAACCTGAAGGAACTACCAAAACAGAATATAAACATAGAAGAACATTGGTGCAAATTAAAGGAAATAATATTAAAATCAATAGGTTACACAGAAAGAGAAAGCAAAAAGGATGAAACTAAAACAGAACTATAACAGAAATGAATATAATAGATTAATCAGAGAAATTGGAAAACTAGTTAAAAGAGACAAGAATAACTGAAAAGAAAATAACTGAGAAGAAAAATGCAAAATGGCAGAAAAGCTATCAAAAGAAAATAACCTTCATGGATTATATAAACAAATAGACCAAATTAGTAAGAAACGGGCAACAAAAATTATAATGATCAAAAACAAAGAGGGATAACTAATTGAAAGTAAAACAAAAAATAATGGCCAGATGGGAAGAATACTTCAAAGATTTATATAATAAAAACAGCTCACAGGATATTACGATTCCAGCCACTGAAGTGGAAGAGGAAACAAATATCTTTACCAAAGAAATAATAGCCCACAGCATAGAAAAACTAAAAACTAGGAAAGCACCTGGCATTGATCAGATACATGCAGAATTCATAAAAGCAGGAAAGGAACAACTTTTGGAACCATTAAAAACATTATTTGAAAAGATCTACAAAAATGAAGCAGTGTCTGCTGATTGGACAAAATCAGTCATAACTCCTATATACAAAAAAGGAGATAAAACAACCAGCTTTCAGACCAGGGCGAAGCACAATTAACTATTCACCTTAAGACAGCTAATAGAAAAGACACCGGAGTACAACAAAGTTGCTACATAAATTTAATAGAACTTCCGTCAGGCATTTGATTCAATCCGTAGAAGAGAACTATGGAAAACTATGGAAGAATTTGGAATTCCCAACAAAACCATAATAAAGCATCTGTATGAGAAACCTGAAAGTACAGTACGAATGGAAGACACCTTAACCAACTGGTTCCAAACAGAGCGGAGTAAGGCAGGAGTGTAATCTGTCACCAGACCTGTTCTATCTTGCACTGGAAGAAGCAACCAATAAGGCCTTAAACAATGAAGACTCCGGAATCAAAATATATGGAGAAAATGTGACAAATTTAAAATTTGCAGACGACATTGCATTACTTGCAAGCACAGAAGAAAATCTACAGCGAATTTCTGATAAAATAAAGGAGTGCATAAAATCTGGATTAAACATAAATATAGACAAAACAAAAATTATGCAAATAGGAAAAAGAAGCACCAATCTGAAAAATGAAATTGATAGTAAGAATCTAGAGCAGGTACAAAACCTCACCTACCTTGGAGGAGTTATTGAGTACAATGGTGAAATTATAAAAAAATATAAACAGACGAATCAGTCAAGCATCCCAAACTTTTGGACGACTTAACAAAATATGGAAGGCAAGAGACATCAAACAAGTAACAAAAGTAAGAATCTATGAAACAATGGTCCTCCCGATACTCCTCTATGGAAGTGAATGCTGAAATCTCAAAAAGGCTGAAGATAAAAAAATTATTAGTTGCTGAAATGGGTTGGCTAAGAAGATTACTTGGAGTATCTTTGCTGGATTGAATAAGAAACGAAGACATAAGGAAACGACTAAAACAAGAAATAACAATAATAGATAAAATCCAAGAAAGAAGACTGCGATGGTTTGGCCATGGGAACAGAAAGACTACCATCTAAAGCCCTGAATACAACGATGGAAGATAAAGGATCCGAAGGACGTCCCAGAATTAGATGGATAGACAAAATAAAAAAGGACCTGAAAACCAAATCACAACAAGCGACACCAAACTGGACAGAATTGATCGGAGTCTCCCCGGACAGACAGAAGTGGAAAGAGTTCATTCGGCCTCATCATCATCCACATAGATGAAAGAGAGAAGAAGAAGATACAATGTTTACGTGCCGAAAAGTATCCTCTTCATGAAGCATTAGTATATTGTGTTTACTTTTAGGAATCACGCGAAGTATGGAAATAATTAGGGGAGTCTATAACGGGAATAAATGCAAAAATATAATATCGGTGATATTGCTATTCGGTGAATAGCACTATCACCGATATCACCTAACACTGAGAACATCCTAAATACTCGTCCCTGGTATTTACATATGTTACGTCTATATAAACAGCTGACATAAATCATTTATAAAGTAAAGCATGTTGAACATTGATGCGATAAGGATATCTTTTAAATACTTATTTTTAATAATGATCTCCTCCATATTGCCAAAACAAGCAATCATAAAATAAACTTACGAGAAATCTAACTGGACTTGAAGGGTCGGAATACAACATATTTGAACAATTTTCTTAATACTTGACGAAACTTATAGCTTTGGACGTACTTTATGGTCCTATACAGACCGTAAGAACAGTATTTAAGCATGTAGAACTAATCAGTGAAAACAAAATTACTATTCAGATTAGGTTTTCATTTGTGGGATTGCTGTGACTCATTTTGACCTGGAATGTCGTAGGAAGTCTGCATCGTAATGAGCTTTTCCAAATGCTTTTGAAACAAAGGAAATGTATTTTGTAACTTTCCTAGGCATTCCAGAAAAACCTCAAATGTTCTCCACCATATCCTCTGATTTTAATTCCCTCTAAAAATTTTAATTTGACTTGATCTGATTTTTTTTATGGCAGCTTTTTTGGACAAATCAAGCTTTTGATATATATATCGTCAAATATTCTTATTAGAGAAATATTGGGACACAAAATTCATTCTACGATAGTTTACATTTTTGTTTCCTCAAGATCAAGCTTCATAGATTTTTTACTCATGAATGCGATCGAAAATTTACTGAGTTCGTGCCATTAATTTTTTTTTAATTTTATGGCACGAAGATGGCACACTAGTGCTGAGTGACAGGACATATACATATCTGCTCAATCACAACCCCCCCCCCTCTCCCCGCCCTCGGACTCTGTTGTTGAAAAACACTGAGTGTTAATCTTCAGAATCTTATTAGTACACTCAGACGTAGTCGATTTCATAACTGAAAAAATAACATAAAACACTGTTTATTTCTTGTGGGCCCTTTCCACTGACATAGCTTGTTCGTCTTATGGTTTCTTAGAAATATCATATTTTGATACCCCATACCGATATTAATAAAAAAAAATACTAAATCATTGTTGACATTCCGCTTTTAGCCCAAAAGCATGTTAAAAACACTCTTCGTGGGCCTTTATTTCCCTTCTTTTCACAAGAAACGTTCCACTGTTATTTACAGAATTCCGATAATACAATCTTTTATACATGCAAATGTAACACTTCAATGAAGTGCGGTATCTCCTCATTTAGTAAATGGGCCAAAAATGACCATTCACTAAATAGCCCTCTTTCACTTTTATTAAATTTATTAAATTCACAAAACTAAAACCAAATACATGACATTATCTTGCATCAGCTCATCCTTAGCGCATTTGGAAGAACAACCAATAATAATATCGAACATGCCCAAATTCAAACAACTCGAATTCCTTTTAATCTTCGAAAAGAAAGGCGCAACTTAGTTTTGTCCTATCAAGAATGTCGTAAGGTCAAATCGCTCCTTACGCACGAAAGCAAAACATTGTAATAATAAAATTCCGAACTAGCGAAATGTGTTATTAGCGAAACTCTTAACATAGCTTCATAAAGAGATTTTCGGAGGACAACTGGCTTAACTTTCATTTTTTAACCTGCTTATTTCTAGCAATTTTAATAAGTATTTGACGTCCTGTTAATTTTTTTGACATTTTGAGAAACTTCAGTTTCGAAATATATTCTTTAGATCCTCGTCTGCCAATTTCATGTTCCAATTATTTTTGACTCACCTTCGCAAACTTTTTCTTCGTACAACGTTTTTTCTTCTCCTGAATTCAAAATGATTCTCTACTCGCCTTTTAAATAGTGAACTCTTCCTCTTTCAGTGTTCTACTTTTTCTTGTTTACAAGATTTTCCAATAACAGTCTTTTCTTTCGCTCTTGATCTTCAATGGTTTACATTATCCGTTGTTTTAGCACATCGTTATATTAATTTTTAACCTTTTTCCTTTGACCTCGTATTTTAGCATTACGTTTTGGTTGTTTCTCAAGTCTCGTTTCTTCTAGTAGCATCTTCTGTAGCAGCCTATTGTAATAAATTAGTTTATTAAATTTATTAGCTTATTGCTAATAAAAATTAGTTAATTAAATTAATTTTATTTTTCAGTAAGGAATTTCTCAACATTTTAATAATTTTTGTAATGTTTGTTAAGCCTAAAAGACCTCCAAAGTACTAATTTAAATCCATGATATGAAAGGAAGTCTAAAATAATTTAAAACTATGAACATACACTTTCGCCTATATAGTTATTTTTTCTAAAACATTTCACATGTAATTAAGGGGATTTATACAACTTCACCTCTTTGTAGATAATGAACACATGCATTTTATTAGTGCTGATGGATTTGCAGGTGGTTTTTATCCAAGGAAAAATAAGGTCACACATGCGTTAAATCTACGAATAGAATTGCTGTATTTCTCTCTCTCTCTCTCAAATAAGCGCAAGACTTCCCGTGAACAAACCATTTGATTGATTGATCTTGTGATATTCCACAAGAAAAAAGATCTGAATATATAAATTTATATTACTACTTATCAAGTTCATAGACTATGATCATAGTCTTATTAGAACAATAATCTTGTTTTAACTCGTATGCATTTTATCTATACTAGATTTATTTCGTCGATATGTTTCACTGTGCTAATGTCACTTGTAAGCCGTCAAAACAAACGTTTTCCAAAAGCCTGGAGTGATAGTTTAATCAAGTATCATTAGTCATGTTACTTGCAGTCTCTACACTGTTGTATGAACTCTGTATGCGATTGCTAGCATAGGTAAGGTATTCAAGGTTGCACAGAGCAATTAAATTCCAAATGTTATGAATAATCATTCATTTGTTTCCATTTGATGTGGCTTTTCAGCGCATAACCTCTGAGGACTACTTGAACTACTTGTCGAAATAATTCTCTTCTAAGTAGGGCAGGGAGAATGCTTTCTGGTTTGCCGTGTGTTTTTTGAAGATGTGCGTAGCTTTTTTCTTACCTTTTGTTTACAACATTGCCTATGTTCTTCGTTGAGGATTTCAAAACCAAGGAATGATATTCTTTATGACATTTGGCAGTCATTAATTAATGTGTAACATTCATGATCTCTCCTATGCCAGCAATCTCATACAAAGTGCACAACAGTGTAGAGACTGCACATAACATGCCTAATGAGACTCGTGATTAAACTATCGTTCCAGTCTTTCTAATTTATAGATATTAGCGGTTGTTGGAAAACGTTAATTTTTTTACGTTTTTATTTTTACTTATGTTAAGCAACTTCCTGAAGATGCTGTTAGCCTTATAGACAGCGAAACATGTTAAGGAAATTGAAAGTTTATTTTTCACTTGGTTAGAATATAATAAATTTAGCTTAATCCTTTATCCAAGTGTGAGCAAACAAAGTTTGCGCCTGAAAGTATCTTCAGGACTGGGGTAAGGTGGTACAACACCAGGACGACTCCTTGTAAAGGTGGAGCAATGCATAACATTAGACATATCCGCAAGGAGATGTGTTTTGCATTATGGGAGATACTGAGATAGGAGTGTTGGTATCTTGCTCCACCTTTGAAAGGAGTCGGCCTGGTGTTGTACCACCTTACCCCAGTCCTGAAGATACTTTCAGGCGCAAACTTTGTTTGCTCACACTTGGATAAAGAATTAAACTAAATTTATTATGTTGAGGAAATAAAAGCAAACGTATAAGAGTTAAAATCTGATAATTGATTATCCTAGAAAATCTACTCGTGGTGAATAGAACACAGAAGTGGCGATTTCTCTGTTTAATAAGTGAATGTTCAAGGAAACGATTGTTTGCTATTTCCTGATCGGAAGAATATAATTGTAGAGCACTTGTTTTTGCTAATCGAACAAAAATGAAATCTGAGTTGAGGTTTCTTTAGCTTGAAATGTACATAGTATGTATCACGGAAGAACCACAGCTTTTTCTTTTAGTAAAAAATGATATCTAATTACTAGCTTCATGCATCTTATGTACATGTTCTCATTAAATACAAATAAGGAAAACGGTATCTTAAGATAAAATAGCAAAACTACTTCAGCAGTACACCTTAAAATTAGCCTTCTCACCGCTACAAAAATAGTCCATGTTACTAAGATCGCCAAAGCAACTTCGCTCTTCTTTTGAAAAAAATCAGGGGTTTACAAAATTTCCTGTACATTCGGTACCTGTTGTGTTGTACATTAATCGATCTGGAGAAATCTGTCTCAAACATCAAAGATGTGTAGAAGAAACTGACACGAGTTAACACTGGTATTTTACACCACCAAATAAAAACAAATACGTTGGCGACTCACAAAATGCTTATACATAGAATTCAACTATGTTCGCAGATTTATAGAGACTAGCGAAATGATATTATGTCCAACCCAATGTAATAATACCAACCCCTCATCTCTAATTACCTTTCGTCATCAGATATCAAAGACCTGTGTATTAATAAATTAGGCTATGAGAGAAGTTACACAGCACATTGCAACAATGAGCCAAATGTCTGATATCTCGATACCGTATTCAACATCCAGTTTGTTCCTTTGATGTATAACAGATATTACTTTTCAAATATTTGAATATATTTTTTTCCTATTTGTATTAATCTCAACATGTAAACGACATGATGTACGTAACTAGTAATTAAATGTTGCTTCTTTCTAAAGTTTTAAGTGATTCTTGTCTGTCAGATACTAACAATAAAATATACTCTTGCAGAGTATGACGACACTATGGTTGGAATGCATCAGCTTACAAAAGTCATTCTAATACTTAATTTGTTTTTTTTAATTAATTAATTTTTTATTTGTTTTTATTTAACGTCATAAATTTGAAGAAATTTCAACAGAATAAAAAATTATTTCAAAAATCACGAATTTCGAGAAATTTAGTTTCTTAACTGTGTCCTAAGTTCTCAGGTTGTTGTGCTTTTGCAATATCTGGGTCTGGTGAGGCTGGATTAATCAATATCGGCCAGCTGTTGGGATCCACATGCTTGATAACTATTCTATCCCTCATTCTTAAAAAGTACACCATGGATTTAAACACTGAATTAACTTACTAATTCTATGCGCTAATTTTGCATTTTTTTAAGAACATACCAATAATAGGTTAATTTCCTGAACTTTCCACAGCCCTGAAAATTGGCTTAGCTGTGAGTAGAACAGCCCCACTTAAAAAATTTGGATCTCGCCTTCTGGATACTGTGCCATCTATCTGCAAGCATTATCCTCCTTGGAGTGATGGGTTTCTTGCATGTTTTGCTAGAATATTTACAGCCACCATCTACCATCCAGTAGGAACTTGTAAAATGGGGCCTAGAGGTGATCCAACAGCTGTTGTAGATCCAGAATTAAGGTAAGATAACATTCTTTTAATTGTAGAAATCATTAAAATGAATTTTCGTATTAAACTATTTGCAAGTTTTACTAATTATAGAAAAGTTACAGTAAAGTATGGTCAGCATATATATATATTTGTTGCTGAGTATTAAGAATAGGATACGACACTCTCCATTTTAAGTAAATCAAATTAAATAAGTTTTGATAAAATAAGCATTTTTATCTCTTCAGCTTATGCTGAAGTAGCTGGTTCTAGATTAAGATAACTTATGTATACAACTTTTCCCTTCTGTAAAACATCTTGAAAGTACAAACCGATAATATAATTATTTCTCTGATGGTCGGTTACAATTGAAAACGTGCACCAGATATTACAGAGGTAATTTAGAACTTCTGGAAACTTAACGTTTGATTAAACAGTACAAAGAAAGTGATATACATCGATGTATTGTTAATATTTACCATGAAAGCAATACCATAAATAAAGCAAACTGGAACTAAGATGTCTTATTAGTGATGCAGCAGAAACGGATCAACTTGACAATTTTAATACCAAACATGCCAGTAAACATACTGAAAAGCGTTATTAATCCTGTAGAAGTAAAATTTAACCCCGCGCCTCTGAAGCTGTTGGATAAGATTGCAAAGCAAAAACTACATAATGCAGTTGGTTAGACCACAAATTAGTCACCGGATATTACACTGGATGGAATTATTTTTATCCATCGTTTTCTCAAGTATTCATGAAGTATCTTCATTAATAAGCTATCATAAGAGAAAGCAAATGACTTTATACCAAGTTACCCATGTATCAAACAATGCACAGGATGCACCCTTTCCACAGATGTATATGATGACATGCATTATGATTGAGTCGCTACTGAGCTGGTTTCGACGTTTTATCTTCAGATCATCCACTCACCATATACAAGTAGCGTACTTGTGTAGAAACTACGTTCATAACTTTGCTGATATTATATGAAATAGCACATTTCAGCCCCTAACACTTCACTGAAACATGGTATGAAAATAACATAATTGAATTTGAAGTATAATACACTTTCCAACTCCCTGAAGAAGTTGCTGCATACTTGTGAATGAACTTGGTTTGGTTTGCTAATAACAATGGTATTCTCTAAAGGAATATTTTATCGGAACAGTGTAATTTGTAACAACATAACTACACTATGAATTAAGCACATCCGTAGCTCAATTGGAAGAACAAGGGTCATTGCACCTTTCAGTTTTATAAAGTTCGATTCCGTGATGAGAGGAATAATCAAACGGGCTTTTTTCCCTAATTAACAGTGAGTTATAGAATCTGATAAAGGGATAGCAGGACTTTTTGCTAAGTCTTGCTTAGCAGCACCCGGAAAGTTTTCACCCCTCATATGGGCAAGTTCGCCAACAAAACACAATTTATAGACAAAATATTTGTTGCTACGGACAGTAGAGTGCATTGATGGAGGTGGTGGCGCTGTTGTGTGCAGTTGGATAATTAAATAGTGGAGAAGGTGCGTTGTGTGTATTGTAGTGCTGTGCCTTCCCATGATTTCCATGGAGGCATACCTTAATAGTAAAGAAAGCTGTGACTGCAAATTAAAGAGTTTGATTTTGGTAATAGACTGATCGAAATAGACTGACTATAAGCCGAGGGCTAAAAAAAACTATTTTAATTTAATAAATTGTACAACCAGTTTCGTCGTCTTAGAAGACTTCTTCGGGTGCATAAGATTAGGGAACTACCAACAGACAATGCGAGAGAAAAAAAATCGTAAGATGAAAGCGTTAACGTCTTAACGTTTGAAGCTGTTGGGTGTGCGCACGCGTTCAAGGTCTCCTGAACACCAAAGTTGGATAGCAGCGCAATGGCAATCGGAGAGATTACAGCTGAGGTTAGTGTTCAGATGTACTGGATGGAGGACGATTTCTTTAGAATCTACAATTCTTCTTTCCAGTTGATCATAGCATCGAAAGATATTTTCATTTGTCCCAGATGACTGGAGGAATTAGTTTTCGTGGTTCGACAGAGAATTTTGTCCGTCACATTTTGCTATATGTGACGTCTCCTATGTTTCTCTAGACGTAATTCGATGGATTTTTCCGTCTGTCCAAAATAAGGCATGTTGCAGTTGCACCAAATACGGTAAACGCAGTATATTTCGGGTTTTGCTTTGGCATACTGAGCAAGGAAGGGCGTTTAAGGAGGAGTGAAAGAAGTCTGGATGTTGTGTTTTTTAATAACGTTTGGTTATTTTTAGCGAAACTGAACTCATATGGTAGGGATTTGTAGCTTTTTTTCACCATTACTATCTTCAGTATGGCGAGGAGATGGATTACATGGATTAGTAGCTTATTTACTGCTTGTTTTGAATAACCATTTTGCTGAAAGGTAAGAAGAAATTGAAGTTCTTTAATATCTTTTCACAGGGGATGGAGCGAATACGCTAGCTTAGCGTAGAAAAAATGGCAAGTTTTTGAGATGGATATTGATGGGACTGTGCATGGAGATATCTATTGGCCTGAGTTGGTTTCCTATAAATAGATTTTTAATTTATCGGATACACGAGTGAGTGACATCTAGGAACGGAAGAGAGCCACCAATCTCTAATTCTGCAGTAAATTGGATTATTGGGTGTTGACCTGTTGAGGTGGTCTAGGAAATTCTTCAAAGACTCAGGTTCATGACTCCGGATTAGGAAGATGTCATCTATATATCTTTTCCAAAATCTAGGTTTCAATGGGAATGAAGAGTAACATTTTCTTCAAAGATTCCAAATATGGAATCAAAGAAAACAAGGATGCCTTACACGATACAGGACTTTCAAATTGCGCACAGCTAAATACTGTATTCCCATTCCCTTCCCTCCTCCATTTTTTTTTTAAATCCGATTAATACACTTTTTGCCCGTATGTAGATACGCTGAATTCTTAATTAGGAAAAAGAATCAACGCGTACTTCTTCCTGTTTGTGGAATCAAAATCACAACTCATAGTTTGCAGAGTGGTTTATTTCGTTAAGTACGGAGGTGACATTATTGCCTTCAGGAATTTCGTATTTTCTTCTTTATAGTATTAGTTATTATGTTTAACCAACAGCAATTCTTTACTTTTATCATTCATACAAGAAGAAAGTTCGTTAAATGTTCTTTTGCGTACTTTATTTTTTTACGTTAAGCATTCAGCTTAATTTTTATACTAATTTTCAAACATTAAATTTCAGTGATTTTCCTATGCTTATTTTTTCTTTTTAGTTCATCTGTAGTCCAGTGTATGTGAAGTACTTGGTGACATTGATCTACTTTTGATATTAAGTTTGTATTATAAAGTATATTTCGTTTTTTTTTTTGTTTCTTTTTTAGAGTGATTGGTGTTCATGGACTTCGGGTGATCGATGCCTCCATAATGCCTGAAATTGTCTCTGGTAACACAAATGCGCCATCAATTATGATTGGTGAAAAGGGTGCAGATCTTATCAAAGGAAAGGCCACAATTATAACACGCAAAAGGAATTATGGTTGAAATTTCATTTCATGAAACACCTAGTCATCTCTGCCAATAAAGGATGGTTGGTCAGTTCTTGATCGTCTGCGTGTCATACTAAGTTTACTGCAGTTGTTCCAAAATGAACTACTGAATATATTAAACACTGTTTTTATATTAAAATTGTTCTGAGAACCTCGCAAACAAAGTTCCGGTTTTGACAGGTCAGTGCATGTTTTTTAAAATAACAGAAGAATTAAATGAAGAAATCCAGTCTGACTATTTTAATATTTTATATTGTACATGTCGTCCTACATAGGGCCATGTGGAACATAAAATGTGTACCTTGATAACTATTTTTGTTATCATTAACTATGTGAATGATATTGAAAAACTTTGATTTAACACATTTAATTTAAAACAAGTTTCTTAATATTAATATTGAATTTTTAAAAATTGTACCTTTACTGGTAAGTTGATCTCCTTTTGAACGATTATTTGATGTAAGCCAAATCATAACTAAACCTAAGTTTTTTTTTCGTTTGCCAATAATTTTAAAATTTAAGAATGAATAATCTCTTATTTCATCTGTAAAACGTTTGTCATTAAACATCTTATACCTCAGCACTTCGTCTTTTATTTTATGGTTATACCAAACACTCCACTGGTATCTATCCCATAGCCTAGAAATTGCCTTTATTCAACCCATTCCCAAGAAGGGCGACAGGTCACTGCCGTCCAGCTACCGCCCCATTTCGCTCACCTCAGTCCTGTCCAAAGTAATGGAGAAAATCATCACTTCCCAACTCTTACACTACCTTGAAGGTATCCGCCTAATAAACCACCGCCAAAAAGGAATCCGTCGCTGCCGATTTACAGAGGAGAGCAATCAGACTTATAATGACATCTATTACCAACTCTCTCCCCCCACTTTCGCACAAAGGACTGGTCTCTGCACTATGTGTATTCTACAAATATTTCCATGGAAAATGTTCATCTGAAATAGCATTAATAATTCCCCCACTCAGTACTAAGCTCGTTGGAACAAGCTGCTGCTCAACATCTCTTCACAGTGCACCTTGAAACCCACAGAACAGGTTTCTTTTCCTCCTCCATCGCTGCAACTGCTATACTGTGGAACAGTCTACCCCCTGTTGTGTTCCCCAAGGAATACAATATACAGCCATTTAAATCAAATGTGAACAAGTACTATAGGCTGGTCAACCAGCCTCCAGTATATGGGCTCAAACATTTAAAAAAAAAAAAAAAAAAAAAACATTGCTTTACACTAATATCATAGTTATATAATTTACACTAATATTCTTTAAGAAAATTATTTCTGTACAACGTTTTGCAATAGTTTTCAGTGGTAAATATTTCATTTCCTGTACAAATGCTGTTTACAAAAGCCCTGCCAGATAAATATTGAGTTCAGTGAAGCGTCATTGTGGAAACGGAAATAACCCGAAGTGCAACTTCTGAAGTACGCGTACCGTATTCATAACACGCTGAATTGTATCCACGGTAGACATTGCCGGTGAATCTGATGAATACTAAAGGTTTACTAAAAATTCCAAAAAAGTATGATGCTTAATGACATTCTTCTGAAAATTTGGAAGGCTAAATCTCTATCTTAATAAGAATCTCCCCCACACACAATATGTTGTCTGGGGTGGGGGGGGGAGAAGAGACACTCTTTTTTCCATACGTCTACTTTATGACTGGGGAAAGAAATGCACTAATTACGGAAACAAACGTTTCTATCTTAACTAAAATAAAAACAGGAAAATGTTACCCGATAAAGGTGAAGGAAATTGCATTAGTAAAACAAATGTTAAAAGTACACCTGATAGCGATTTCTGGATCGATAATCTGAAAAACTAAACCTTGGCTCCGTTGCCGTTTCCTAGAAGGAAAGAACAAGTGATTGAGCATTTTTATTACTGTATTCATTAGGCTAACTAGAACTTAGAAAGCCGTTTGACTGTTGCACGCTATGTGAAGATATGAGCAATTATATGAAGCATATCGCATGACCTTTGTTAGGCAAAGAATAAGAATTACAATATTAACGTTTGTGTAAGGATGAAGTGTATTCATTGCTGATTGCTGGAACATGCTCTTTGTTGGTAGTATAAGAGAGACTGGTGTTGGAGGTCTATCGCTTCAGCACGAGGTAAGACTGCATCGTTTTCGTATATAGACACAAGGTAGTGATTAAACTGGCGATCTTTTGCAGAATCAAACGATAAAATAACAGACTTTCTCTTATTATCATTAAGATCGTATTTACGACCTTAATGGGAGACTATCCCCCAAATTGTATATTTTGAAGAAGGAAACTGACTGAAAGTTCAGATTCTAGATGCATCTCTGAAGATCTAGGATGATTCTGTTGTGGAAAAAGATTGCATTTGACGTCAATCTGTCACTGAGGATTTGGATTATTTGGAAGGCTCATCAAATTCCCTCCTACATGCGATGAGATAAGGAATCACATCTGCTTCCTGTTTTTCTTTTTTTTTTCGTTTCACCATCGAATTCGAAACGTCACACTTTTCTGCAGTTTTCAGGAGAAAACTACAGCAGAAGATAACAAGAATACTTATCACTGTTTTATAATTAAAATCCTGCTGCTGAGGGAAAATATATATTTCCGGAAATTTGGGCTTTTTACTCCTCACAGCAAGCAAAATTGCAAAAAACATTAAAAAAATGCACGCAATTTACAACATAAACAATGGTCTCATAGTTGCTCAGCTAATTCTACACAACCAATTAAACCCTCAATTAATTGCACGATTTCTCCAGAAACCGCCAAACAATAACTTGAACTCAGAATATTATGTGAGAAATATTTTCAATTCACTCGCAGTGCTTCGCCTTCTCAAAAGTGTTGATGATTGAATTCACTTCATTACAGAATCGGAACAATGCACCAAATATGTGTGTGGAGGGAAGGGAAAAATGGCACTTTTTTTAGAGAATAACAGATGTCAAAATACTCTGCAATGCCAATTCTTTTAGCATATCTTTCTACTACAGTAATGTACATGTGCAAATATCACATTATGATACTCTATTTTAAAATAAAGTAACACTAACACGAAATACAAGCGGGTCACGCAGACGCTGAGTAAAAGAATTTCAGTCAAGAGGGTGGTAATAATGATTCTACTTTAGCGGTGGGATTACTAGTCGTTGATTAAATGAAAAAAAAACAAAAAAAAACAATGGAAATAACACGATAAAGCATTAATTAAAATAATCAGCTGAAAGTTCACACGTAATTAAACAAAACATTAATTCAGACATTAACAATGAACGAAATTAATTCAGATTTGTGAAAAAAAGTCACTGAACATTTCATTACAATTAGTATTAAATGATACATTTTGGTGCAAACGAAAAATTACACTTGCTCGCTCTCCTATGCAACTATAGGAGATATTTTAAGCTGATGACGAACTTGTAGGTGTTAAGTCTGAACGTCCGATATTCTTATTAAGATAGAGATTTAGCATTCGAAATTTTCAGAAGAATGTCAGTAAGCATCTTCCTTTTTTGGAATTTTTACTATCCATCAGCATTGCATCATGGTAATGGTTAATCTCATTCGTAGGACAGATCATAAAGATATCATAAGAATATCAATTTTAAACACTTCCCTAATTTGATTGCATATTTTTAATCATAAACTATTCTCGCATGTGAAAAAGGTGCTGATTCGTTGCCAAAACAACCAAAAACTGATTTTTAAGAAGTTTGTAAATTATTTAACATCTGGAAGTTAAAAATACTATTTCGAAACGTATTAAGAACTAGTGTATTTAGTTTCTCAGTTAAATAAAACTGACTTTGATGGACAATGACATTGCTGCAAAAAGCAATCAGATTAAAAACTGACTGTGCTAAATGTAAATTCTAAACTAATTTTTCAGAATACCAAAATGTAAAACAAAAACTCCTACAAAAATTCCAAAGAATAGTTTTTTTCTAATCCGCAAATTATAGGGAGTTTAATACCCAAACGTGCGTAACTAAAACCAATATTGAGAAAACAATGCATGGGAGTAAATGCGGTACATTTCCAGCACCGATTGGCACGCTTATGAATGTCATCCAAAAACACATCAAGCGCAAACTTTCAGCATGCTAAAACGGATTTGATGAGGCAAACTAAAATTGCATAAGAAATTGATTTGATGAACCAGTTAAGCTGGTTTCTATTCTCGTAATGGTTAAAGTTTACGAGATTGACCTCTTTTACCGAGACGTAAGCGAAATCACATGACTACGTAATGTCATGTTTTGATTGTTTTACATTGTTTGCTAAGGTAGGTCGTAAGTCTGCTTGGGTTGGTTTTTTCTTAAGTATTTTTGCAATATTATTCGTGTTCTTATTTGTTGTGGTATGTTTATATTCATGGATTTTTTTCTGGTTTGTGTGAGCTTGTTATTAAGAACTGGGATGACAAGTGCCTAATATATTTTGAAATAGTATTTTTAACTTCCAGATGCTAAATCATTTACAAACTTCTTAAAAATCAGTTTTTAGCTGTTTTGGCAACGAATCAGCACCTCTTTCACATGCGAGAATATTTTATGATTAAAAATGTGCAATCAAATTAAGGAAGTGTTTAAAATTGATTTTCTTAGAAAATTTTTATGATGTGTCGTATGAATGAGATTAACCATTACCATGACCCAACGCTGATGGATACTAAAAGTTTACTAAAAATTTCAAAAAAGGAAGATGCTTACTGACATTCTTCTGAAAATTTCTTATTAGGAATAAGAAAGCAGATATATTGCTTGTGGGGATAAGTGTGTGTACAGTTTTTTGAGTGAGGGAGGTCTACTGATAGTTTATCATAATATTTTTGAGTTTCTTGGAGAAAACATTTCCAGTATTGATTTTCGGAATATTTAAATCAGATAAATGAATAGATATTAGCATGCAAATAAACAGACAAAAACATTAAAAAGTCGATGCGAAACTGTGGCCCAAGAACCAAACATTAGTACATTACTTTGCAGTGGTGTTTGTTGGTAGTAGAATTTCATGTAGGCATGCATATTTGTTTTCCATAACGTTGTAACTTGGTTTTATTTTGTTTTAGTCTTTTCAAGAACTGCAAAGCTTCGTTAATTTCGACGACGCAGTTTGGTTTCTTAAGACCTAGCTTTAAATATCATCTAGGATACGAAAAACCGTTTTCAGGGCTTTTCATCTTATGGTTTATTAGTAAGTTTTGGTGGTAGTAGTTTTCTCGTGCGGAAGCGCAGGTATTTCATCCTGCAAAACAGGCAATTCAGACGGAGCATACGCAATATACAAATGACTACGAGAATATGGATTAACCACCCTATTGGTTACGAAAGCCTGCGTGGTAAAAAGTGAATCCACGCATGAACGTAAAACAATGTCTTGAGGATTTTGGTCTATCTGAAGTCAGTTGTGTACTGTTCTTCCATACTTTACTTTGTTGATTAGTTTTCGAACCACGATTGTCAGTGTGTTTTCCATTGACAGTTCTGTTAACAGAAATATTTCTGTCCAACGTTTTTTAGGTTTTCTTTATAAATGTTCTTTGCATTCTGCAAGTTAAGTTAAAGTAGTAAATTAAATTTTTCAAAGTCTTGTTTTTATATCTTTATCTCTCCCTTCCCCAGGTGTCTTCATATCGTTATACTGTAATTTTTTTCCCCTGATTGTTATTAAAGCCGTTTATGTCGACTGTACTAGATTTGTCTTTTCTCTTCCTAGTACGCGATGTTTTGTTTTACTTTCTGTTGCTCCTTATGCTGGGATTTCCTGTGATTCTGAAGGTATTGCCGGCAATTTCTTCTGCTAGCGCTTGTCACGCTTCTTCAGATTATATGAAAAATATAATGTGAAGATTTTATACGTAAGTGATCGTTGTGTTATGGATAATTTTGAGGTGTTCGGGTTTTTATCTCATAATTTTTAATTGTTTTTTTTTAATTTTTATTTTTGGCGGCATTTTTTACTTTGCTTTTTCGGTTTTGGAATTGGATACTTTAGTTCTCTGCATTACAGTTCCTAGTTGTCAGCGTGGTGACGTTAGACGACGCGGACACCACATCCGAGACGTCGGTGACGTGACATACAGGTTACACGGTTTCGTTGCGTCTGTTATCGAGATGATGGCCGGTCATGTAAACTTTTGACTACGTAAGCAATTGCTTCCAGAGAGTTGCTTTGACTGATAAATCAAAGTAAAAAAGTAGATAAACGGAGTGAATAATATTCATAGGGCAGCGTTTATATTAAATAGTAATTTACCGAATTGTCACTACAGCAAATAATAAACTGTTAATAGCACGGTGTGTTATATAAATTGAGTATCACTCATGGCAAACTATTCCAACAGCATTCGTAGTACACGTTGTATGGAAGACAATAATACAAAACGGAACACATGATTAACCTCTCCGATTGGTTAACAATATCTGGGTGCATTATCCGTGTTTTTGGAGGGAGGGGAGAAGGAATGCCGAAGGCTTGGTACCCTTCTCCTTCAAAATGAACTTAAAATGTTTTGAACAGTGACATTTCTAAATTGGCACTTTGCCACTTATCAAATCTATACCGAGTCATTCAGGAGCATGAGGTGAACTTCTTGCTCTTGAATACTACCTGAATGTAGTTCTTTTACCCTCGTATTAAAAACGAGATATTTTCACCAAAAATATGTGGAGGGGGGCGGAATATTTTTGTTTTCATCTATTCGGCTTCATGCAGTTTTAAAAATATTTGGGATTTACCGTTGAACTGTAATAACATGAAATAAATAAAAACTTGTTCATATCTCCATGGAAGTGGATTACAAATCCATGTATCTCACGGGACATAGTCTTCTGGGTGTTCATATTTACAACTGAAAATTTTTTGTTATATAAAACTCTCTGTTTTGCTGAAAACAGCCAATTATTCACATTGAACACGCATCACTATATACTAGAAAAATCGGAATGTTGCTTTGTATCATGTAATTTCCCTCTTCAGTGCAAAGCACTGTAATGCTACAACATTATTAATAATATTACTTTTAATTTGTATATTAGTAAAACAATCCAGATACACTATTTGGATTGGACCGGACTAATTAGTGACTACTGCAACACGCAATAAAGCAACGTTTTGCGGTGGCATGAGGGATTAGTGTACATTTTATATGATAATAATCTTATACAAAATTCAGTTGGCACATTATTCTAGGTAGGTACCGGTCCTATTTGTATTTTCCCCACCTTTTGTCGTTTTCTTCGGATATGGGTGATCTATCTTCAGTAATATAACAGCAAAATCTTAAGTTACCAAATGATACTTTTCAGTACCGCATGCTAATTATTATTATTATTTTTTTTCATTTTGTAAAATGACAGAATTTAAATTCAAATCGCTTTGAAGGATAGAATAGATATTTCAATCAAAATGTCAAATCTACATTCAAAAATTAAACATTTTGTAAATAGAAATGAGAGTTGAAAAGGCATCAGCAAATATCTCTCGGTAAGATCAAAATCATAGTATCCGCTGGCGAAGTGTTTTACTAAGCCACCGAAGTTCGAGATTTCCAAATTTTATTTAAAATTAATAACGAAACCTTACAAGGCCACGTTGAAAAAAGTCCTACTGGAATTCGATAAAACAACCAATAGCTGCATGTTTCCTCCTCCCCTCCCGTTTGCGAAACCTTTCGTACTTCGGATTCTAATTCCTCTAAAAATCATTCGGCAGAGTATACTATCAGAAAGTGCTCGAGAAGAGAAATCCCAAACGTAACTGTTCAAACCACTTCCCTCAGTAAGCTACATCGTACGATACGATAAACTGCGTCTACGATTAAGTGGCGACGCTCACAAACATTCAAACAGGCGACTGGAGTTAAAAGCGAAGAACTAATCACTCGTAAAAGATTTGAACATCTAGTTACCCTCCAGTTTAGCACTTCTCTGTTAAAGAAATGTCTTTTTTTTTATCCTCTAACAGGAAGAAAACTGGGCACAACGTGCTGCATATCTATTAGTTTACATTACTTTTACATGATGATTTATTTTCCGATGTTTCTAGGCCATCAACGATACACTAGGCGTTAGAAAACCATATTACCCTAGTGTACCGTACAGGGGCATACTCATTTCCTCTTATTCAATGAAATATCTAGTTGAACAGTTAATAATAATAAAGACTAAATCCCGTTTACTACGTTCATAGACAATTGCTGCAGTATTTGAAAATTAATTTCAAGATCAGTGTTCATATGAACATTTATAATAAATACAAAGAAGTTTCATCTTTTGTAGGTCAGATCGAACACGGTACCTCCCAGTTATGTACTTTTTCTATATATATTTGAATAAGAAGTGGTGCGGGATTGGCTGGGATAGGCAATCAGTAGCAGAGCCTATTGCGTGATTAGTTGTATCTATAAATCTTGAATATTATCGGCTATAATTGTTTGACTACACAATACTTTCAGTTGGTTATGCCTACTCGAAAGCACAGTACTGGTACTGCATCCAAAAGAATTAACAAAAAAAAAAAAAAAACCAGGAAGTATCTGAACAAACTTCCTGAGGCGTATTGAAAATTAGGACTTTCTTCATGTACAAGTTAGTGTTTCAAACCGGTTGTGAAAATCATCATTCCTTTGACTTAAGGTACTGTATGTGGGTCTTTTCATGTGATTCCATGAAAATTGCAAGTACACTGTATTATATTATATACTGTTATATTATATACAACTTATAAAATCTATTCACGTGTTTGTTATTCTTTCAAGCGGAGGATTCTGTAAGTTGAAACACAAACGCAAGGTTTCATCTCTTTCCATTTACTAAACCTGACCTAATATTGATGATCAAAATATTTTTTTATAAGTGAATATATTTTTTCAAAATAATAGATGAATATTAACTGTCCAAGTCCTGAAGGGAAAAAAAAAAACTTTAACACGACTGTCAGGTGGAAATTTCGTAATTTAGCAGCGAGTAAATTTTTAAAAATGTAACTTATCTGAAAGGGAACGAAATTTAAATTTTTTGTGAAACCAACTCTGTCACTAGATTTTAAGATTAATTTAAAATATGAAGAAAAAGAGAAGTTGCGAGTTTTATAATCGTAATTCCTTGAAAGTTTCAATATAGTTGTAGGAACATGTGGCTTACTTTTCAAGCTGCCAATTTCTCTAAAGAAGTCCGCACAACTTAATTGGTATAATAACAGGAAAATCGAAGCGTTATCTTCTAAAACATGGCTTCAATGTTGTATAAAACCAAAGTAGAATGCATTATACATATTTAATATTTAAAAGACAATCAAAGTTAACGAATTTGTCCAAGTTATAGGGGCAGAATATCACTTGACTACTTAGACATAGAAATGGAGTAATATGTTGATGTATCCTATTATTGCTATGTGAAAATCGCACGATATTTCTGTGTAAGATAAAAAATACTTCGTAATAAGTGTCTGATCTGATATATTATACAAATTATAATATATGAAGTGTATATCATTTTGGATACATCAGTCAAGTTGATATAATACACGTGATAAAATTTATATCACTCTTTGGCAGATTTGACCAAATGCAGATAATGAATAATTAATCAGGGTGGTTTTAGTTTTCCCTTCTTTTCTTGCACAGCTTTAACCCGACATTTCATTCGTATCACGAATGAAATTTAGTTCTGCGCAGGATCTCGTAAGAAAAGAAGAATCGTTTTGTCCTTCTTTCAAGGGAGATTAATAGATTGGCTGTCACCTCTACCACCTCGGTAGGTCGGCTGCGACTTTCTCCAACTTGACATGTCTTGAGGCAGAGTTGTTACATACGATACAATGGGAAATTACTCCTTGTGACTACTGTATTCATCTCAAAACACATCTTAAAAAGTAAGAAGCCATAATGTGATCTTAAATCATAACAACTTAAGGCATAGCAGGCTTCAAGAATTCCATTGGAGCAGCGAGAGTGTTATTCAACTGAGAGAAACAAAGTTCTGTAAATTCAGAAGTTGGGTTCCCAATAATTTTTTAGCATTCACCTGTGATTTTTTCTCTCTTGAAGTTAGCACATATCACGATAGACATCATTGAAACGAAGAACCAGATTAATTTTCATTCTTTTTTTCTCAGTTTGTGTCCTATTGTTTCTAGTGGTGAACGCGTATAAAGTTTTTTATTTTTTTTATTCAATGTTCTTCCTGCTTCGCAAATCATCATGGTAATTGTGTTATAACCTATTAACTGATGTATTAGCGTACAATAACAATCAGATAATTAGTAGATCATGAAACTATAATTATGACATTTGGAGGAATGTTTAACTGAAAATTTCTACGTACTTGACATCGAAAGCAAGAGGACACAAAGGAACATGAAGCGCCTGGAAAATATCATAATAAAGACTTAGTTTAATTTTGCTTTCTTTCGAAGATTCCACTTATTTTTAAAATATGTTTCACGGTTAACAGTCGGAATAGGAAATGTATAAAATAGGCCATAATTATGAGTTATAACATAAACTTTGACAGCTTAATTGGCACATGAGCCTGGCGGCCAGGAGTAACTTGCACGATATTTCATGGAACACGTACTGCCGATTCTGAAATGTCGAATTTTCACAAACACTGGGCGTGATATGAAACGTATTACTGTTTTTGGGTAGAAATTTCTTTAGATGAAAACGGGTTCCTGTAGGTGAGTTTTCGCTTTTAAAATTAAAATGCGATTTTTTTTATCCCACACATTTATAACACTAAATACAATATCTCCGAATGTTCGAGGAAATACTCTCTCCAATTAAGAAAACAATTTTTATTACGCAGTGCCACTGATAATATCATTTATTATCACTGCGTAATAATAAATGATATATACACAAATGTATATATCATTTATATTTATATCTCATATTTATATTTATATATTTTTAAAATAATCACGCTGACCAACAAACGTAAACCTACAATTTTTACAAGCTAACTTAAATAAGCCGGGCACACTATTTCGATCAAATATGTAACTCGTTCAAGCTTCTTGAGGTCTCCAATAAATATCTGTCGATTAAATTGACGAGAACCATGGTTTAACACTTCTTAATAAACCGTATCCGCGATACTATTTGCAGATTGTGAAAATGATTGCGTATTCTGATAGTACTATCACCAGTGCGGATAAAATTACTTGCGGTATGTTTAATATTTATGACTTGCGCCTGTAATCTGTTGACAAAATCATGTCACATTCTTAGCCTCGTGTCTGCATACGTGGTAATGAGAGAATGTACATTAAATAACGTTTATTTAATGTTTTCATGCTTACATGGATTGCATATTAGTTATGGGAAAGATGCAAATTCCCGATTATTTCATGTTGGGAAATCATTGAAATGAATCTTTGAAATAATTTATCATCAAATTCCTGCCATATACCCCCAAGGGGTGTACAGGATGTGATAGTACTACATGAAAACAAATCCTAAAAGATCATCAGAATTTAAAATCGGCTATCAATCAACATAAGAAACCTGAATGGCAAAGAATTGGTTAAGAACCAGATCGACATAATAGGGGTGACTGAAACAAAAAAGACAAAACTGGTGAGTTCTTCTGAGCAATAAATACAAAATATTTTATTCAGGTAATGACAATCAAGGAACAGGAGTAGTCATAGTATTCACAAGTCATAATATTCACAGTATGCACCAAATACGAGACTAATTTTCTTAAATGGTAAGCAATATCCAGTAGAGTGATGTGGGCAAATACCAGAATGGGGAACTGGACAATGAGACTTATTTGTACCTTAGTAGAACCTTCCCACAGAAGGTTCTACTAAGGTAGAAGTGGAGGAATATTTTGAGGCTTTAGAGAAAGCAACTGACACAGTGAAAAAGGAAAAGCTGAAATAATTTAATTAGTTTTATTAATAAACTCAAATAGTACATGTTAAATATAACGCGGTACAAAATTGAAACAGCATGTTATAATCATTTTTAATGTGTTTTGGAATTGTCAGTTTGTTTTTTCTTCACACATTTTGTTTCGCTTCAACCACTGTTGATCATGTTCTAACATATCTCTTACAACATAAATTTGATCATTATGAGATCTAAAATAATAGTCACAATTTAACAGGGCGGGAAACACCGGTGTTCATGCTTAATATGAGTTTTGTATACAAGTTTTAAACTGTTACATACTTCGAGCATTAAACATTCACAGATGTAATTCTCTTAGTGCATATTTCAGAGTTTGAATTTCTGCGAATCAGAAAATATCCCAGAAAAATCAATATAAAATACGTGTGTATCCATGCTTTCTTGTGCATATGTTATGTGGGGAGACTACTTGGAGTAACGGTGGATAGGAAGTTGAAGTTCAGCGGTCACATAACAAAAATTGCAGACGCAACTCGTGAATAATTGTGATGTTAATAGAAACATATCGCAGTTGCAACAATTTAACATTCCATCTGTTCATAAGAAAGTGTAGACGTTATTTCGCTTTATGTTCTTAACTGTTTGCGATGGAACAAATCAACAAATGACATTCCGTGTTGGTATGCGATTGGCTATCACGCAGAACACCAAGTCTGCATTCCATGGGTATGCACACTCTCTATTAGGTCTCACCGTTCTCTTGATATTTTCTAGTAAAAGAAGTAGCAGTAAAGTTATTCTTCAACTGGTGAAGTCTCCCAAATCATTAGAAAGAATTAAGTACCTTATCTCACTATCCTTATTCTATTCTATCCATAGATTTGCTAGTGAAATGCACACTATTTTCTTAATTTCACAAATCTTGTAATTCTCAAATGATTCAAGCTTCGCAATGTTTTACACCCAAGTCTTAAACACTGTAATTTGTACCATCCTGAAGTGCAAAAAGACAAATATACTGACTATTAAGGTTTACAAAACATATTCCTTACTTTCCTATTTCTTTTAGGAAAGACCTAATCCTACTACTTTAATAATATTTAATCTGTATTCAAGATAAGAGTTCTCTTCTTATACCGACTTATGCCTGTAACAGCTGTTGACATAACCACATAACGTTCCTAGCCTTGTGGGTCTCTACAATAGTTCCACTACTATTCGAGTGGAACAGCACAACTACAAATAATATACGTATGACTCTATCCAACGTTATAATCATACTCGCATTTGGACTAGTGAAAAAATCATCGCTGTCGAGAAGAAGGAAAGCCATTTAATACACAATATATATTCTATAATGTATTTTCATTGATCATTTTCACATTGACTGTTTCTGCATTATGTTTTTCTATGGGTATTTTCGGTTGCGAACCGGCCTACTATTATGTAAAAAAACATGAGTATATATGTAGTTCATTATCGAACTAACTTGTTTTCCCTTAATATCTTCGTTCTGTTTTTGGAACACCGTTGTGCGTACTATTTCTCTCAATAACTACAACCTCCAGCTTTTCGAGATACACGTAAACAGAGCCATAGTTTCTATTACTTGCTCTCATATGGTACTGTAGCGTCATAAGTTTTTCCAACATCTCGTGTATGATGTTAACATGTCCGAAAGGTTGTTCGGACAACTGAAATTATTCTCAAATTTTCATCGCAAATAGAAAAATGTGGTGTTGACATACTTTTGTTTCGAATGTCATGTATACTTATTTTGTAGATGAAGTCGGTAAAATATAGCGCACTAGAGTAAATGGCTGAAATCGATTTACGATAACTCTTGCCGAGGTGCTTGAGTAATTTTCTTTACACTCTCTTCCTTCAGAACCACTTTCCGTTTTCATCATGTTGTGTGCCAAAATTTTCAGGCCATTCATCCTCATAAGAAACGAAACTATTTGGAATTGGTCAGAGTTAGTTGAAATATATAATCTGAACCTCTGGATGGTAAACATTCTTGTCATCGTTCTCTTAATTTTTTTTTTCGATTGGTCTAAATTACTCTTAGTTCTTGAGCAATGTAATGTTGTCATCTACCTATATGAAATATTTAATCGAAGTTTCTCTGACGATGTAAGAGCATTTATTTTTTTATACAAATCTTGTACCCCTGAAGGTGTAAAGCCGGTGACTTAAACTTTCAGGTTATATTGTTTATTTTTTATATTTAGAATATTCGTGTTCCATGTGCAGAAGTGTCTGGAAAGAAGAAACTCCCCTACGCTTCACTCACCGCTGTTCATATTCTTCAGTCTGGACTTGAGAGCTTAGCTTCCAGAAATATACACCAAAATTGGTATAAGTCAGAACTGTGTGAAAAATTTCCGAATTAGAATAAATGGCCTACAGTTTTTTTTTTACCAATTCGGCTGAAATTCACACACAAAAACGTTGTTCGAGCCATGCCACTTATAGAAGCTCAACAGTATATGAGGAAAACACTTCTCTTTTCGTTCGAGGAGATGAATATTTTTTTTTTTTTGAACGACTTAAAGATACAGCACATATTGTAAATTGCTGAAATCAGTTTAACGATGTGATCTGCAGAACGAACAATAAAGGAGCGATCCACATTCATCATACTATTCATCATAGACGGAGTGGTATGAATTTATCTGATGATAAAAATTTTTCATAATATTTTTTATGAAAAAATATTTTTTCACGAAACAAAAATAATGTGAAATCTGTTGAAAGGCTGAAATCTTAAGGTAACGTAAAGAGAGAGAATTGATATACGACTTGTTCATGGTGTTAGCCATGACACTTTACTGGAAATCTAATATCTGTAATTTTGGCTCGAAAATTACAGAACGGGAGGAATCTGTATATGGGACTTTCCAGTTCAAGGTGAGATAGACCAATCTCAGAAAGATGAAACAGGTTTTCTCTCCTCGAAAATTTTAGTTTTAAAGGAGATTTTCGGGATTTATTCCGCAGCCTCTTCCAGCTTTTCTAGCCCGACAATGTACTAAGGTTACCACTGTTCTTGAGGTAACGGTGTTCTGTATGACGCAAGCGCCAACTTTGGAATAAAACAAATGAATATTATTAATCGGCAATTTATTACGTAAGACGTCCAAGGATATGGTGCCGGTGCTCCACAATCCACCATCTGAGCTATCTATTGACCATTCATACTATTTTTGTGTCTACGTTTTCAGGAGAGAAAACCTGCTTCATCTTTATGAGATTGGTCTATATATCACCTTCAAATGGAAAGTCCTATATACAGATTCCTCCCGTTCTGACGAAAATCGAACTCATTCGCTTCCGGTCTGGGGTTGCGATGTTCCCGGCGTTCTTCCAACTGCGCTAAAAAGTTCTGATTTACAAGAAACAGAAAGCAGTGTTACATTTTAAACCTTAAATCCAGTTAATGAGAGCAGCAATTAATACAGAGAAAAGTATGCTAAAAAGCGATGGCTTCTATTTTTATCCGACAGACACTCCTGCCCCAAAGATACTTTAACAGGTTGGATATTTCAACTTATTTCTACACAATTTGGAGTGTAGTAGTTGCGTAACGTCCTTCAAAGCATTCACCTAAGACGGATAAGTAAACTAGTATCGGTTTGGATGGCTGAGTATGTGTGTGTGTGTTCCAATCAACAAGCTGCATTTGTTCGAATCCCCCATGAACATGGACATACATAATTGAATTGAGGTGGGAAATAAATATCCTCGTGCAGTGTTAGAACTCCTCCCAGCTTATTTATTGTTACGTTAAGTGACTTAAAAAAAGTTCGACATTTTGTATCCAGGTTATATACAAATATAGTAAAAATACAAACAGTATCATCTACTTGAGTACTAAAAATACGAATAAAAATGAATGAGTGAGTACTTATTTGCGAATGAGGGTAAAACTAAAGAAGAACAATATGTAGTGATTATGGGTTGATTCATTCACAAACACTTCAGCGGGTTTCACCTTTTAAATCCATATTGACTCAAGAATATAGCGTAAAATCGTGTGAGAAGTTACTTAGAACTGACCATTATAAGAGAGAGAGAGAGAGTACATCCAGCAGGTCGAATCGATGATTCTATTTCGGCTATTATTCTCATATAAATATATATGTAATATACATGTACAAGGGACTTGATTGCAGTTTAAATTCGACTTGTTTGACATAATTAAATTTGTTTTAAATTATAAATTTCTGTCTTCAATTCAAGCAATAACAAACAGCAGAAACAACATTAATACTGTTGTCATAAAATACTGTCAGCGAACTCGATGCTTAAAATTCTAACCCGTTCTTGATACTCAGTTGACGTTTTTATTACTAAGTGAGATAATTTCATGAAATAAAAATTTTTAATTTTTTTTTTAATGTGACTCATACCTACGAAAGGTTTTCAAAAATCTAGAGTACATTCGTACCGCAGGTAGACTAAGGATTTTTTTTTTTTACTATATATATATATATACACACACACACACACACACACACAGGGTGGCCATAAAATAACTTTCCATCTGTGGAGGCATCTGTAGCCAAAACCAATAAGGGAATGAGATCAAATTTAATATTGAGTCTTCTGAATGCATGGGGAGATGATTTCCGAAAAAAAAAAAGATTTAGTACAAAAAGTCGCCGATAGTGGAAATTTTGGCGCTGACGGAGCAGAAAACATGCGGATAATTATATTAAAGGCAGATAAAATGGAATAACATTTCGACGGTGTGAGCGACCACGTCATATTCCAGCTGGATGTGTGGGGCGTTAGAATGATATTAATTAATCTGAAACAACCTGCGAGAGAGAGAGAGAAATTAATGTAGTGATTGAACTTGCAGAAAATAATGTTTTATTCATCAGCATCAGGGTCCTCTGGACCACATACACGATTTTCAATGTGCTGACCTGTCTATGTGCGACATGTTCTATAGCTGAGCATAAGGAGTCGGATTGGATGTTCATAACAGCCCGTTTTATGTTCTCTTTCAAGATATGCAAGTTGGGAACGCCACCAACATACACAGCGGATTTCAACTCCCAGAGCCAAAAGTCACATGGAGTGATGTCCGGGGATCGAGGCGACCATACCGTCGGAACGAATTGACGGATAACCCTCTCATTACTGAAATTCTAGCGTAAAAGGCGCTGTACTGAACGTTCAATGTGTGGCCATGTTCAATCATGCTCCATTACTGGAGAGATTACAGGACCTGTAGGGGTAATACGCTCAAAAAATTATGGTCCTGTTATGAAATCGGCTGTGAAGCCACACCACACACTTACTTTTGGAGAATGCAGTGGCACTTGCTGGATCGTTTGGGGATGTTCAGATGCCCAAATTCTGCAGTTGTGAGTGTTGACCGACTCATTCAGATAAAAATGAGCCTCATCACCCCACAATATTCTCCAAGGCCAGTCATTGTCGACCACCATGCGGGAAAGAAACGTTAGCGCGAAGGTCATGGGTTTATCATAATCTGCTGTAGTTAGTGCTTGCACACGACTGAAATTATACGGATAGGAGTGAAGCATTTTCCGTAAGATTTTCCAGACTGCACCATAAGATGTATCAAGTTTGCTAGCTATGGCACGAGCGCTTGGGCCAGTACTGGTCCCTGTGTCGTCGAGCACCGCAGCAGTAGCAACGTCTGTTATTGTCTCTTCTTGCACTGTTTTCGGTCCTCTTCCAGGTCTAACTCCTAGTGATCCAGTTTCTTCAAACTTCTTAATCATATCTCTCAGTGGTACGCCTGATATAGGAAGGCCTCATAATTAGGTTATGAGGCCTTCTAAACTAACGAAGGGCCGCTACGGCATTGCACTGTTTAAGGTAAAACAAGTAAAGCATGCTGAGGCAAGGTAGGACGCATATTGAGCACAATTCGTCAGTCATTCGAATAACTGCCTGAATGTTCCAAATCCCTTTTTAAGTGGAATTGGTGGCGATCCTGTCAAGTACGCACAGTAAAAGTTGCATAATCCTTTATACCTGCGTTTACTGGAAATATTTGACAGCGTCCTTTCCCCCAGCGCCAAAATTTCCCCTATCGGCGATTTTTGGTACTAATTCTTTTTTTTTTTTTGCCGAATTCATCTCCCCATGCTTTCGAAAGTCTCAATATAAAATGTGGTCTTATATTGTGTATATTAGGTTTAGTTACAGGTACCTCCAAAGAGGGAAAGTTAATTTATGGCCACCCTGTATTTTAATAATTTTTATCATTTTTATCTGTCTGGAACCATGCCCTACAGACGAAACATGGAACTTTTTCAAGTCACGTCAGTTAAGTTAACTGTGTGGTAGTTTCACACAGGGTGATAACATTAATTGTATACCTAAAATATCGCAAACATGCTTAAGGCGGGATTCAAACCGGCAGTCTGTGAGTTGAAATGCGGACACACTAACCACTCAGCCAGCAATTACATGACTGATTATGTTTTCAAAGCATATTTTAAAATACTCTAATAAATGATGTTATGATATAACTTTTCCACCCTGTTTGTCAGCTCTCTATCTCGTTGCCTCACTTGAAAGAATCTGGTATGCTAATTAATGGGCTTTTCATATATATCGGTATCTTAGATGTTGATTGGTCTAATATCCAGGAGAAGCTCTTCTGATTAGATTGTTGCATAATTTAAAGAGGAATCAACTTGAGGTATTTCGACGTGTTGCGGAAAGCAAAATAAGCACTCATTTTTAGAGAAGAAAACATATAGTCATATGAGAGAACCAATCTTAAATTTAAAGGAATGTTCCATTTTCTACTATCATAATTTCAAGAGTGCCTGTTTACATGACACTTTGTGAATTAATTAAACGTAAAAAATAAATAATTGAGAATCAGTTGTTTCATTTATATGTATTCCAATGCATTTAGGAGTTTTATAGACTTCGTTTAACACAATTATTAATTATAGGATAGTTAGTTCTGTTCTTTCAATGCTAAGTACTGACAGAGCTTGGTCAAACTATTTATGCAAACAATAACATTTGTCCATTTTAATTTCTGTGTCACCTTCTTTCAATATTTTAATGTTTGCCAGAACTAAACATATGTTGCCACAACGTACATGCTAAATGTATAAAGTTTTGTACCCATTTACATTTTTCCTGTAACAAAAAATAACAAAATACAATAGGAACAATGTGAAGGCAATACCTATAATGATATGTTCTTTAAGAAGGAAAAAACAAGGGTTCCAAATGCAGAATTTCTTTTTTCTTTTTTACGACGGTTTTACGTTTTCAAATATGTTGATCCCAGATGTTTTATCCAGTGATGTGATCCTGTGTTTCGTAGAGAAATCCGTCGTTTAATTATATAAATATAACTTATATTTTTTGTACGAGTACACAGTTCGAAGCTCATTTGGGTCAACTACTTACAAATGACTGGTGTAGGTATGAAGGTTATGATTAGTTTGAAGGTTTGTATTCTAACTGACCGGACACTGTGTTGGGACCAATACTGTACCACTTACTGACGACGCTGAGTATAGTCACCTAATGTTTTCTGTGTGTCCTGAGATTCTGAGAATAACTAGAGAGAAACAGGCCTAACTCAAACGACGACTCTTACTTGTAATGAGCAAAGGATGAAACTCAAATTTAACGTTTTTTGGAATTATTTTTTTGTTAAATAGCACATCTATTATCTGTTATCCACGTGATCATTTTTCTTACTCAAGAGAGTTATTTTACCCTTAATCATATCGGATCCTTTTTCTCCAATCATAATTGTTGGTGCATTTAAATTTCCAGAAACGATTTTTGGCATAATAGAGGCGTCAATCACTCGAAGTCCGTATACACCATACACCCTGAAAAGAAACAAAAAATAGTGTTAGATGGAAAGAAAGTAACAGATTAATAATGCTCTGCATATTCTCTAGTTCACAAGGGAATCGCACTCTCCCAATCCGTAAAAAATTGAGGATATTGTACAAAGGAGGAACAGTAATAAAAGTATACTGGGTAGACGTACGTATTCGGGTCTCGTTTGAATGGTATTCATCAATACATCGAAAGAAACATCATTTTGACTACTTTCCTTATATTCGAAACATGGATCCGTTAGGATTTTAACTTATATGTATTGATTCAAAATAACAAAACTGTGATAACGCTAAAAGATATTTTAATATTGATTAAAGGACGTAATATTATCTTTCATTTTATGAGTCTGAATAGAGTTAAATTGTTTTAAACAATTTCTTTAAAGACATTTTCGTCGTTTTTCTTATGAAAATGTTGCGCATGTCAATAGTTTTAATTAGTTACATGTGACGCCGTATGGTGTCAGTGGGTTTAGAGAGGAAAGCCTTCTGCTAGAAAAAGTGGTCGAGTTGCAGATGCCCTTTCGAAAAGTAATAGGGTAATTACAAACATCCATACCCCTGACGATATTCGAACCCGCAGACTGTAGAACGTATACACTAACCACTCAACCAACCGGGCTGGCCGTCACTAGCGCTTACATAAATAAGAGTTCGTGGAGTTTCAAAGGATCGAGAGTCAGATGCCATGCAATATCTGTATTCAGTGATACATATATGTATATATATATATATATATATATATGAACCAATAAACGGAACGAGACCAAATTTTATATTGAGACTTTTGAAGGAATGTGGAGATGATTTCCGAGAAAAAAAAATTTAGTACCAAAAGTCGCTGATAGGGGAAATTTTGTTGAGATGAGTCACCCATACAGTCCAAGAATCCGGATTCTCGGACTGTATAAATAGAGGCGAGTGATATGCAGCGTCGATCCGTGAACCATATAATTCCTAGCTCTGACTCTAGTTTGGCTTGGACAATATCAGGAAAATACTAATTAGTTCAGTGAATCATCACAACTTACCTCAAGTGAAGAGAAGAAAGCGTAGGTATGCGATGTGTTCGGTGTGTGATTATTGGTCATAATATCACCATTGCCATTAATGACGTTCAGTGTCATGAAAATAAATGAATAGAGGTTCTAACATTTTATACAAATCTATATTAGCTATGGCAGTTCTTTTGGCTTGGGTACATTTTGTTCTCTAAGACAACTATAATCATGTCGGGTAAAATGAACTTCACTCATTTGACTATCTTAGAATCCGGATTCTAAGATAGTCAAATAATATAAATATATTATTACTGATATGAAATTATATATTTATAAACTTCATTAATTGCTCTTGTCGAAATACTTTAGGGTATGGCTTATCTTTGCTATATACATTGCACTTTGCTTGATAGAATTTGATTTTGGTAAAATATTCATGTAAGGAACAAGAAAATAACTTGCATACCGACCTTAATTCCGGATCTACTACAGCTGTTGGATCATAAGGCGGGCCCATTTTGCAGGTTCCACATGGATGGTATATCGTGAAAGTTAAAGTTCGAGCCACACAAGCCAAATAATCGTCCCCGCTGTAATGGTCACAACCAGGAAGAGAAGTCATATATGGAACAGATCCATATTTCTTTAGGGGAGGGGTTCTGCTGAGTGCAATGCCTATCTTCATACCTAATAAACATTGGAAGTTTTTAACAACGCAATATCGCAATATGTGTTTTCAAATGTAGCAGATTTCAAATATTAAAATATGAAGAGAACAACTGTCATTGTCCACAGTAGCCTATGCCACTCAGTTGAAAGAATGAATTAAAATTCTGGAAATGACAAAATGAAATTTGTGATCTTTTCAGAAAAAGTAGATTTTAATTAGAAGCTTTCAAAACACAACAGCAGTTAACAAAGATGCAGTTTGATGTATCACAATTATAAAAGAAAGAGAGAGAGATAAGCAAATAGGAAATAAGGCTAAATAAGGTAAATATAATGAAACAGTGATGATATATAATGAAAGTGTACAAGTAAAATGAAGTTGTAAATAAAATTAAATGTATAATACTATAAAATAAAAAAGTAAGAATTAACAAAAACTAATAGTGGTTTTACTGGTCTCAATTATTAATAACTTTGCTACTATTAGTCTGCGACTTGTAGCTGGTTTAATTGTATGAGGCAATAGAACAGCCCACAGTCAATTTCAGGGATTAAAAAAATACAAAATCTAATAACACATAAAAGTTTATTTAATAGAATGGAAGAACCCACATTTCTCCTAGTTGCTTTACATTATGAATTGTTATATCGCGTATATCCCAGGGAAGGATTTGTAGATAAAAACAATGTTTTACGGGAAAGTAGGAAATTTTGTAAGGGATTAACTGGTTTAAAAGCTGTTCTGACATCGATGGGGTATTAAATATTATTTATTCCTGCGAAAGGGACACATGAGTCAAACCAGAAGAAGTTTTGAAATCCATAAAAATATTAATACAGTACGTAGGCGATGTTGAAAATATGACACGTAAATGAGAAGGAACAACGAAGCGGACTCTTGGCACACATTCTCGCAGGTGACTCTACTAGATTAGCGAGCATCCTCCATGCTTTACTTAGAAGAGAATGCATTCATCAGAACGTTCGAGAAGTTCTAAATTGCTTGCATGGCACATTAAATGGAAACGCAGGTCTCACACTTCATAATAACTGCAAGTCACTAATGCTTGTATGTAACATTCGAGACCTCTCTTATGCTAGCAATCACATACACTGATTATTCATCGTAGTTAATTCATTCAAATAACGTTTTGTAGCAAATTATTCAAATATAGTGATGACGATGACGGCAAAAGAGAAGTATGCTTATAGGTCCCAGAACTGTTGCTACCTTGAACGTATTTTGCATTCAGTTTAATCTGTCTAGTAAATACCATGTGTTGTAAACTTTTTTTTTTTTTTTTTTTTTTGTATGTGTGTTTGGATAAATGCTGTAGGCGAACGCATTTTGCAGAGTAGCATGCTCAGGCATTGCGTATATAATTAATAAATGAGTCATAATATATTGTATTCATACTATTGCGAAGGGAATATTTTTGGCAGCTTGCATATTCAATGCGAGCAATGACATTTATGGAATTTGCATAGAGATCTTCTATCGCCTCTAGATAACTAAATGACGAGTAGTAGTGCATTATATAATAATAATCATAATTATTTTGTTATTTATTGTCACACAGAATTTGTATAATCACAATTAAAACTGCACAGCATTGTTAAATTTCTTTTAAAATACGCCTGCTGAGTGTATCAGACAAGTTCTTAGACTTCACTTTTTACAATAATAGCTGTAAAGATTATTACCCTGATATGGATCATAAAGAAACGTATAGAATACTGTTACAGTCCCGCACATTTAATTTTCATTCTTATTTAACATGGTTCTTACTTATCGGCATTTTTTTCATCCTCAATCTGTTGTTTGTCTCTGATTAATTTATATTTTGATATGCGTCTGGTAATTTGTCTTGTCAAAGTTTTTCTTTAAACACTATTTATTTTATTTTTTTAAATTTTATTCTATTTAAGTGAGCATAAAATCATAGATTAGCTTTATAAAACATGCTCTCTCAAATATCTTCGTTTGGGTTATGATTCGGGGAATCGATGTCTACTTATGTCAGTCGGCTAATTTTTCTCATAAATCTCATAACTAGGGTCTTCAGTCTTCGATGAACCGTTTTATTTCTAATCCGCCTGTAATATCCACTTTTTAGAATTGGTTTGAATGATGATTTAGTGTTTTGCCTGGCGAATTTACTCAACTATCTGCTATAAGCGTGCTTATTCTAATATCGATTTCCATATTTAACTTGTCATCTTCACTAAAATAGTGCCGAAGTATTTGTGAATTTCACTTACTTTGTTGGTTAACTATGAGAATTCAGTTAATAATTTCAAATTCCTTATCATTTCCATCGCTAATTTTTATACAAAATTAACTGAATGGGAGTTAGTTATTAATTGCTAATCTCACACAGATTAGCATTTAATAGACAAATTATATTAACAAACAAAATATGCAATTGTAGAATTTGGTCTGGAATGGTGCTAAACAAACAGCATTTACAAGGAGTATATCTTGAAGAGAAATTGTATGATCCACAAGTAATTTTTTCTTCTAAAGAAACGTATAGAATGTACGCAGATGTGTTCGCTCCTCTAGAGGAGTGAATAATCCCGAATGAACATTAATAGGTTGGTAAAAGTCCTCCCATTTTACCAAATAAGATAAAATTCCAAAATTGCCATGTCTAAAATTCTCTAATGAGACAACTGTACGTTGCGGATTGCATTTGAAATGACAGCGAGGGATATAGAGGAGAGCGGAAGCATTAATATGAACACACTAGATGTGTACCCAGTTAGAAGGCATACACATTTTGAGCGAGTATTATGTTGAGTATTGAAATTCATTTTTTAACCAAATAATATTTTCCAATTTAAGAGTAAGTTTTGATATTATATTAAAACATGTTGCGATATAGTTCTGAACTAAATTAAACCCAATATTCTTGACTGTCTCAAAATTGCCACATTTTCATACGGTTAGAAATAGGACCTGTGTTCATATAAATATATTTTTTTTTTATTTAAAATCACTCAAAGAAAAATATAATTTAAAATACTCACTAACCAACTGTCTGTGCAGGATATCCGGTTGGTTTAGTAACTCGTTTTGTGCTGAGAAAATTTTCAGCATAATCTACCTAATATGTGCTGTACTTGCATGCAGGCGTACTATACCTAATAAAGATGAACCTATAGGTTCGGTGTAGCTTTGGAAAATTTCTTTATGATTAATAATAGCGGAATAACTTAAGAAACATTCAGTTATTTAATTCTATATAAACAAAATATAAAGAACTTGGTTTAGTTGGTTGGTTTATCGGTGCAAGAGCAGGCAAATAAAAAGAAGTTTCGATTGAAGTCTTATTTGTTTGTTCACTTACCTTCTACCATAGCTCTAACGTCATCTGGATGAGTGAGGTACTTCGGATCAATGATCGGATATTCATACGGATCACGCGAACGCAACTTAATGTAACCTCTGCTTTTTGGCCTCAAGAGAACTGGGTTCATGCTGTATCCATCTTGTTTTATGTATGGCTTATAGTAAGACCAAAAGGTCTAAAACAAAACATAATAAATGTAAACATTTTATGTAACAAAAAATTAATAACTCTTAATTCTCTCTTTGTTAGAACCAAAACCAATGGGCAGATATATCTCTTATTCATCTTATTTAAAAAACGATCAACCGTTTTATCATTGTTTTCAGTGATATTTAAGTGTAATAAGTCTAGATCAAGTCTATCTTCATCAGGAAGATCAAGACAGACTTCATCTTCTTGAATATAATGCTGTTTGAACATCGTCCGTAAACTCTCAGGATGGCTAAAATTTGGTATTTGTATGTCATGCAATTTTTCTAAAAGATTTCGGACATAAAATAAAATTGAAATCCTTTTGCTAATTGTTTATGCGCAAAGTGAGCAAAGAGACAATTGTGCACATCAAAATATGACTCTGTCAGGGCACTTATAAATTCGTCACTGACCATGCCAAAGTTTCGGTTTACAAATCTGATATTGATAAGTCTATTTCTGGGGTTGATGTCTTTGCATTACGGACTTTATTTAGATAAATAAAATATGAAAATTATTGTACTGTATACTGCTACTTAAGAAAAAAAATTCAATGAGCAACAACAGCTTCACATAATATTGAGGATGCATATAAAATTTATTTTACAGATTTATTCCTCTTAATAATTTAATTTATGTGTTTATTGATTTATTTAAAATTCCGTCGTGTCATTTCATGCTTATGGATTTAAAGCTATTCTGATTTTAATTAAAACTGAATTTTTTAACGAAGAGTAAAGTGATAAGTGGACAATTATAAGAAATTATTTTAAGTTTTTGTAGTCTGGTATAAATTCCACATGAGAAAGTTGACAAATTTTATTCAGTTTAAACCCCATTTATGTTATGTTAAAATGGGCAGCTGTGGTGAGGAAACCGTAAGAGATCCGCATACGTCAGGTTTTTGATGAAAGATAATGAAAATGTGATGTAGAATCATACTTTGTTGCTTGTTACGGTACTGTTTTTTTTTAACATTTACTGTAACTGTTTCAATTCTCTGACGAAATTATAATTAATGTATGACTATTTTTGAATGCTGCCATCGCGTGTAATGTTTTGTGCTGTTAGTTTTAATTGTTTTTTTCTTTTTTTTTCCTCCACATACTTAATCTGCTCTGACATGCATGCCGCTACTGACCCTCCCAACTGTCTCACAAACCAAATATCACATGAACAAAGGATCTTGTGTCCTGATTTTCTGAGTAGTGGTTGACACACACAAGATATCATTGTTAACTTGTTCGTGATAAACCCTATGCAAAGGAGTGATACCGCTCGTCTATATTCTTCTTTATTATGTTCATCAGTTTGTCTAGGAGCCCTTTTAGAATGTCCTCAACCATTTTTTTTTTATTATAACCAGTTTTTTTTTTTTTTTGGTGTGTGTGTGTGGGGGGGAAGGTTGGGTATTCGACTATGTTGGACAGAGGTATTCGAGTTTTCCAGCTTTTCTTCTCAGTACTACTAGAAATGTTATATATTCTATATCTCGAAGAGATTTCATAATACCAATTTTTTGTGACGGATGGTGGTGAGTTGTTCGGAGAGTGTTTTCTGTTTTCTAATTCGTAGATAACGACTGTTAAAATAAAGAACAAAATCTTGTAACGAGTATATTATCCACATGTCGTTGCAAATATTTCGGTCGTAATTCATAATTCTCCATGCATGAGTTTAAAATGATTAAACACCTCCCAATAAAGAAGAGAAAGTTGAAAGATCATTGATAGGTCTTTTTTTCCCCATAGAATTTGTTCTGTAGTTTAGACGAATATGTTGTTGATAGTGTTCACATAACTTCACAGTGTCCGGTGGGAATAGTTCTTGTATTAGGCCTATGGTGCGTATGCAAAACGTATTCAGTGACATTAAGACCTACAGGCTACTTGACTGTGACCCGCTTGGCACACTCACAACATGACAAACAATTCTGAGATCTTATCAATTGGCCTGAAGATACCAAGAAACGTCTCACGTCCCGACATGGCATCCTTTACTTCCAACAATTTACGGAGTTTCGTAGGTACACAAAGAGGACATAACACTGCTGCCAATAGTGAACACTAGCTGTGTTTTCTTTCGAAATATATCGCACTACTAATAGGCAAGACAGATACTTACATTAAAAACAAGCACAGTTTATTGAAAACAAGAAGGATTTTGTAATAGATTCTTCTGACTAACTAGCAAATCTAGACGTCACCAAGCTGTTCACAATATCCCACGAACATAAATAGAAACCGAACTCAACATTGCTTTTTAAAAATGTTCCGTGTTATTTCAGTTAATTTGCTTGTTATTTAACTGTCACTGATTTTTGTTTTCACTCTGCTAATGAACAGTACTCGAATGTGGACAAAATTAGAAGTTGTTTAACTCAGTAAAATTTGTCATCAAACACTGTCCATGTGGATTTTATAACGGGCTTAAAAAGTTTGATATGCTCCCCATCGAAAGGATCATAGGAAATAAAATTTTTTGATAAAAAAAGTTCTTGAAAAGAGAAAGGGGATCCACAGAGCTGGCACAATAAGCCTGGACTTTTTTTCTTTCTTCTGTTTGTTTGTTTGCACTAACTGATCATTTGAAATGCCCCCAACGGATTATTCAAAACATCATTCCTTGCTTTCCATATTCAGTGGAGTTTCCATAAAATGCTTATTATCACCGCATAATTATATTTAACTCAAAAACGAAAGATACAACAAATTGAGTAAGTACAAAAAACTATTTTTGAAGAATCACAAGAAAATTTCAAAGATTATTTGAGGATAAGAATAAGAAAGATAATTACAAGAATAATACAGTTAAAAAGCAAATAAAAAGTTTATACACATATTTCTAAGTATGCGTATAATTAAAGTATTAAGAATTCAATAGCTATTGTTCGACCACATTTTTGAAAAACTTTATATACGTCGTTTTACAGGCCAGAGTTCGATGCGCAGTTTAATTTTTTTAATATTTTTTTTATTTGCAGTCCACAGTTCTTTCTATTTATTCTATTCTACTTTTTTATACTTTTACTTATATTTTATATATATACATATATCACAGAAACATAATATGCATCTGAAAAAATGCTGTTATAAATCTCTGGACAGAATTCACTGATATTTCAAGACATAATATGATGTGATATTATGGTTATTTGAATTTCATATCCGTAGGATGATCAGCACCGATACAAAAGACGGAAACGAGTGCATCGAAGTCAAGGCAATTGTATCTTCGATTTTTGGAACTATTAAATCAGTGGTTTATTGATCAATTAATGTTGTAGAAACTCAGTTTGTGAATAAATTTCACGATGTCATTAGTGGTAGATTATTTCCATTCCCCCCTCAACGTGAGACCAGCACTATGCTTATTTGAGGGAAGAAGGCTTGAAAGTCTGGCGACTGCAACCCGTTCCTCTTTTTCCAGGAACTTTACCTTCTATTACTCTTCTAAGAAGTCCTCCTTCCATCCTTTCAGTGTGTCCAAAGTATTTCAACTTTCTTCTGTCGGTATCCCTACCCAGCTTAAAGTTCTGCTGATCCTTTCTAGCACCCATCCATTTGTCCACCTTTCAGTATGTGATATCTTGAACAGCCTTCTGTAACACCACATCTCAAAAGCAGTTATCCTTATGATGATGATGGTTACTCTTCATTCTCGTAGTCTGCTATGTCTGCATATTGTGTGTGTTCATTTTACTGTTTTGCGAGATGAAAAACCAACTTTCCGGGAGGAAAAAAAGTTAACCACCTCAGTATAAGATTGGCTAATTCATTTTCAATTGAGAAGCGCTGGCGAAGGTTCTTCGCGTCCTAGATGGGATTCGATTCCCGAGTTTTCCCTGACTAAATGGCATCGAAGCCGACTGTGCTACGGAAACTCCAACGAACTTAAGTTAACGGGCAAAAAAGCGATCAATACTACCATTTGAATTTCAGAGCCGTGTTAGATTAAATTTCACAAGAAATTTCATATCACTAACCAATTGTATGGTTACTGATAGGTGAAGTAATTTAGAGGAGCATGAATCTTAACTGCCGTGAGAGTTCAGAGTACGAGCAGAAATGGGAGATGAAAATATTTTCCCTCAATGTGGTGGCTCCTTTGAAATCGACTAGGCACTTTGAAACGTGAATCGAATACTTCAATGGTAGTGGCACTTATACAATGAAATTCTTTTAACCCTGAGAGAACAATTACGAAGGCTTTTCAAATGAAAATCTCTTAACTGACATCATGCAAACATGGCATGAGGTCTGTTCTCTTCAAAGCGTATCAAACTATCGAGGGAACGCGCTCAGCTGGCACTCCATACCGTCATTAGGAACGAATAGGACATATGTACTTAACATGCGAAACATCAACTTCCATACACATTGTGAGATATAATAAACTGCAATGACATTAAGCGCCCTTTTTTTTTTTTCTTTCTTTCAAGGTTGCGAGCTACATTCGCCATACATGAACGCTCTGTGTGGTGTGCTGGGCGGAAATTTTGACGACCTATTGTAAACCTGAGTTTTAAATTCTTGAACAAATACTTGACCAGATACGATTCTATTGAATTTTTCATTGATTCCATATAGCCATTTCTTAAAAATGTAAATAGCCATAGCTGCAGAACCATTCGTTATTTTCACACATTCATAAGAAGCTCTATAAATAAAATAAAATAAATACTCGAAGCATACAGTTAATCACATTCCTCCTCATTGATACTATTAATTAATATTTAACATAATGTTCTATTTCTTAAAAGAATCGTTGCTTTAGTTAAGTATCTTAGTAATTAGTTTTACTAGATATATTAATTGTTTATTTAATTAAATTAAACGTTTACTAAATAGTTTTAAGGCGCACTAAAAACTAATAAAAAGATTCAGTAGCAAAACATTAATTAAAATTAACTGACTTGAAAAATTAATACGGCGTGTATAACCGAATATTTATATGATTAGAGAGAAGAAAAACGAAGAATATTGTCTTTTGATTCATTTTTGATTGCAGAAGTTAAAGCTGAAAAAAATTATAGGCCTTCATGTGAAGGATTCTTCATGCCGGACAGCGCTGGGATAGGTACATACACATGCGGCTTATTACATTATTATTTTTTTAAAAGTGTAAATGTGCAAAGTGTACCCCTACGTCTAAAAGCTTCGATATATTCATTTTACATCTATCGCGGGGATATTAAATATCCCGATAAAAAGATTGGTCACTTGATGACAGCAAATAAAAGACTACGAGAGCAGTTTTTAATGTTTTTGATTTATCAGAGGAAAATATTACTTTTCTTTACACGTCACGAAAAGGTCAAAAAATGGTTCCTAACTATTGAATCTTTATTTTGCATTTACTTATTTGGTTTCCTTAAAAAATCATACCACATAATCCTTTATAGAACTTGTTTCTAGTGATTACTAAAATTATTCTTAAAGAAGAATTCCTAAACAGATATGGCTGAACTTTATTTTAGTTATACTGGTTACTTCTTTTTACGTGAAAGTTGTAAACCAATCCCACATTAAGTACTAATCTAAGTAGGCTAAGGATTAGATAATTCGGGAAACGTGATCTGGAGACTAAACATAATACTTTTTTTTTTTTTTTCAGGACAATTTAGTAATCTAATAAGCAGGTGATAGTAGCAATTACAAAACAGAACCCAGTTGGCTTTGCGATTACTGAATAGAGACATTTGGGAACATATGTTAATATGTTCCCAAATGTCTCTATCTAAATTCTTCAGAAATGAAGTATTTTGACGACAAGATGGATTGAGTAGAAATGAGATGTATTTTAAAAACAAACTGAATAAGTTAAAATCGAATCATATTACAAAATGAGATCTAATCGAAAAACCTCATTATAATAAAAGATAATACAGCAATCCGTCGATTAATGCGTCTCCCATTAGTGCGTTTTCGATTAATGCGTGATTTTTTTTTCTATACCCAAATTCGATTAGTGCACCTATATACATCTTAAAAATAAATGTTACAGATTTTAAAAATTTTCTATCTATACATTTTATGGCTTACTATTTTAAAAATTCACTCACCAGAATGAAATAATTTAATTACCGATTTAAAACATTTTTCAAATTTATTTTTTAATGGAATAGTACGCAATTTTCATGTACACTATGTTCCAAATTTACCGCCAAAAGTTCTGTCGTCTGCTAATTACCTACATAGTATTTTAATGACCATATCTCATGCCTTCTTTGCAATTTTTTTCCTTACTTTTTTATTTTAAACTATTTTACCAACCTTTAGTCATGAGCAAAATAATTAGCGAGCAAAAAAGTGGAAGTGTGAAATGCATGCAGACCACTCGAAATCCAGGCATTATAATGATTGAATTAAAAAGACTTCTTTCTACATGGATCGAAGATTGTAACCAAAAACGAATCTCGCTAAGAACTGACCTTATTAAATCAAAAGCATTAAGTCTCTTTGCAACCTTGAAAAAAAGGGCTATCAATGATGTAAAAGAAGAATTCAAAGCTAGTGCTGGTTGGTTTGAGCGTTTCAAAAAGAGAAATAACCTACATAATGTTCTAATCACAGGCGAAACTGCAAGTGCAGACAGGGAGGTGGCAGCAAATTATCAGAGATTTTGAAGAAAATTGTGGAAGAAGTGGGGGGGAGCTATTGTGACCCACAAATATGTAATGTCGATGAAATCCGCTTTTTTTTTTTTTGGAAGCGAATGCCTTCCAAGAATTTTCTGACTAAATCAGAAAAATCTCAGCCTGGTTATAAAGTCGCAAAGTCGAGAGAAATTACTGCTAGCAATATGCGAGCCATTTGGAAGCACATTCTTCCACATTGTGCAAATGATTTTAGAGGCTTTTAAAATGAATCTAAGTTAATTAAATCTTATTCTGAGAAATTGAGTGATTCTGACCTGCTAAATTTGGATGCACAGCGGGAAGATAGTGAAGAATATGAAGAAAATCTAATCACTGACAAGCCCAAAGAGATTTTACAGAAACGATTTGAAAATATGTTTCCTACAATCGAAATTTTTAAGCAGCAATGCTTAGAGACTGAACCTGATGAAAAGAGAAGCAGCAAAATTTGCGTTTGTAGTGGAAGAGGCACTACGGCCATACTGTTAATTTTATGAAAAAAAAAAAAAGAAACAGAATGCCCACCAAAGTACGTTGGCTCAATTTTTTGTTAAGAAGTAGAATAATAAAGTTATATTCTGAACATATTTTATTATCTTTCAGCTTCATAGTTTTCCTTTAACAGGCTCTGAGATATACCCTAATTCTTTTATAAAAAAATTAAAGGTCAAAAAAGAAATTTGAGGAACGAATTATAATTTTCCCCATAGGATATTATATTCGATTAGTGCGTTTTTTATTAATGCTCTGTTTTAAAGAACGCATTAAAAGAGGGATTACTGTATACCAAAAAATATTGGATGCCCATCTAATGGAGTTGTTTTTCAATGTGGAGGTCATCTAAATATAAGAGATTATATTTTATAAAATATAATCAGAATTCAAGCTGCCGTTTTCCAACCGAAGTGCTTCATATATACCAACTAAGTTCTGGAGGTTATTTTTATTATAATATGTTATAATTATGTGCTCTCAATTCTGGTTATTATCATCCATGTCGAAAAATATAGAAAACGGTGTGTATCCGAAGAAGCTCATAAGCAGCAAAGTTTTAGATGTGACTATTTATTTATTTTTATTTTTTGAAAGTAGTGTGCTTTCCTGTTCTATCATCTTTCCTTTGCTTATTGCGACACCTGGGTAAGATGTAGGCGAAAGGACAAAAGAATACTGCAACTACCACCTTCTAATGTTACGACGACTGATAACTAATTATAAACACATAATCATTCTACGGGCTATTTCTGCTTTGAGTAATTAAAAAAATATGTTTCTTCTAGGGAATAAAAATGCTAACCTACTAACCTCTGTCAGAGTTCGAGTAACCAAATTCATGTGGTGTTCTGCCAAGTCTCCGACTTATAGATTTCTTTTTTCTTTATTTTCTCAAGTCATCGAAGTCTCTAAAGCTTCACAGACATCTTTCTGGGTTTTACTAGCATTTATGGCAGTACTGCTGACGAAAGATTGCACACCTTATAGCATTATTTTGTATGATCTCATCTTAATTTAATTTTCATGATTTATATCATCATGATTTAAATCTCATCTTAGATGATATTTAAACAGTTGTAATCAGTGCTTTTTTTCTAGAAAAAAAGTTGCCCGGAACTCACATCTTATTAAGCTTTTTATTAAAGAAAATGATATTCAAATCTTAATTTAAATGAAATATAAAATAGCTGTTGCTGTCACGGAGTCGCATAAATGAATTAAATATAATTTATCTTCAGTATTTTTTATTTTAGACATAATGAAATGTAAAATTAAACAAACAAAATTAAAATATACAACCAAAGACCAAACATAAAAGTAAATTTGTAAAAACATTATATAATTTAAGAGAAGTTCATAGTGTTTTCCAAAGTTTTGTCCAATTCTCGTCGAACAAATCGTCTTGACTTCTTTCTTTGCTCTTAATATCTAAGGCCGAATGTCGTCCTCTACGTAACCACAGATCAACATACTTTGAAGGATCGAAAAGTCTTAAAGATTGTCCAACGAGTTTGATGAATAAAAGTGCCGAAACTGTTTTAGTCTTCAACGAAGCTCTTGTTGGGGTGATAATTAAATTCATCTGCGAGAATCCGCGTTCACATTCACTTGATGAAATGGGAATGGTATTCAGAGCATGTACCATACGCAACAGTTTTTCTGGGTATATCTTATCGAGAACGTATGCACGAATCATTTCTCTTTCATTTAGTTGCAGTCTGATTGACAAATTTCTAATTTCCGCCTCTCCGAATGTTAGCTGAGCATCAATATCTTCAGGCCAATGTTTATGGTCAAGCAATTTGGTATAAAATGTTTTGGGGTCAATAGGAGGATTATTTTTTGGAACTTTTTCGTGAAGTTAAACTCCACGAAAGCGTAGATCGCGTACAGCAGCTGCAGCACATCTATAATAGGGTCCACAATTCTGTATTCTTTCTTCCAAAACTTGTACAAGTGCATTTATTTTTTGATTTGCCTTGTAAAGGTTCATGTCACTGTCTTGCAGGTTCAAACTTAATTCAGACAATTCTTGGAGAGCGTCACACATCAATCCTAGATCCAATAAAAAGTCTGTAGATGTTATTTTTCTTCTTAAGTACATCATAAGTACATTTGTAATTTTTATCTCTCCTAGGATCATGCATCGCATTTTCAAAATGATGCACTAGAGATTCAAAATTATTCCACACAGCCAAAACTGAACGGAAATTTGATGACGCTCATCGAGTACTTAAAATTCTTCCAATTTTCAGCAGCTCAACCTCTAGTGATTCAGCACATAAATGCAACTCTCTACTGTTTTTTGGCGAAGCATGGTATAGGACATAAAGTTTATCAATAAATGATTTGAATCTATTCATTCCTGAAATTTCCTTTACAGCATCTTACTGATAATTCTAGTCTGTGATTAACACAATGCCAAACTATAATAGAAGGAAATTTTTCTGACAGCAATTTTTTATTCCACTTTTACACTCTAACATTACAGCAGCGCTATCACATGCTAGAGAAACTAAATATTTTTTTAAATAATCTTCTTTCATCTCATAATATTTAAGACATTGGAGTAAGGAATCAAATACACTTTTTATCGTTACGTTTTCAAGTTCGATCAAGTCCAAAATTAAATTTAAATTAAATTCCAACACCTTCGATACAGCATCGAATATACACTATGAGAGTAGTTTTATTACTTATTATTGTTGTTGTTGATTCATCAATTATCAATGAAATTATATTTTTGGGTTGAACGATTTCTTTAAACACATTTTTTCTCATTTGTTCACTTACGTGATTCACAATATTAATACATGCATTTGTTGAATGAAGAATACGATCCATTTCAATTCCTTTCATTCTTGCAGATCAATTTCACTTTCGAAATTATGGAATGATTGGTTTTACTTTGCTACTTTATATGCAGTTCGAAAATGTTTTGCGGTTATTTCTTTTTCACCAGATAATGATTTTAGAAAAACCTTTTCAAGTGTCTTTTTTTCGGCTTCAGAAACAATGTTTAACGCTGCTTTCTGTGCATCAGATTTTCTGTGATCGAACATTTTTTTTCGAAGTGAGCTCATCTGTGCCAGAATACGTAAACTCATTGTTAGCCCATTCTTTGGAAATTTTCATTCCCATCTTTGCTTCAATTCCAAGAGTTCTAACTTTTCTGCAAGGCGTACAGCCAAATTTCTTTTTGCAAATATACATCCATTTATTTTTTGAGCAAAAATCATTTTTTTGATCTAATGTCCAGCAATTCGGCCAGTCATTTTCAGTTTGGCCTTGCTCCTGAAGATTAGCTTGAGATGATTCGAAAACATCAACTGGCACCATTATATTTCTGGGATTGTCTCAGTGATGACAATCATCTACAACGGAAGACATGCATAAACATCCGTGTCACAGTGGGATTCGAACTCACAGAGTATGGGTTGACACCCGGACAACCAAGCTTCATGACGGATTATTTCACTTTCATTAGAATCGCCATAATAACCTGATGTATAATGCAGGTACTCAGACTATGTACTGTGATACTTCTTTGTGGTGACCAGAAAGAATAGAGAAAGTCGTTGTCATGTCGCTGAACCACTGGTGAACAATTATTACTCGATGGAGAGTATCATTGCCGTCCATGAAACAACCGTCACTTGCTCTTTTTTCTTTTTTTTTCTTTTTTCTACATTTGACGTCCGTAGACGTCGTGCGGTCACTCCTGTACCTCACCGGGTTTTTGGTAGTGAAGTCATCTGTTAGAATAAGTGGTAGGCTCGCAGATTCCCTTTCTACACAGAGTTTGTAGGACAATCACAAACATCCATGCCCGTGGCTGGATTCGAACTCGCAGCCTCTTAGCGGACACGCTAAACACTCTCCAATCAGGCCGGCACTTTCCCTGCTCTATAAAAAGTTTACATTGCAGGACGGAATTGATCGACAACAATATTCAGATATTCCTGGAAGGATACCAGACCATTAATGTCAGGGATTCCGTTCCATACCAACAGAAGATGCTCCACACCAGCATACTCCACAACCTTTATTTGTGTTTACAAGGCAAACTGGTTCATAGTTTTATGGGGTTACTCCCCCCCCCCCCCAAATTCTCGGCCTACCGTCGATACAGAACAAAGTGTACCCTCACTTGTCGGACCACATGACTTGTTTCGGACTTCCAGTGTCCAGTCACGATGTTCTTGACACCACTGTATACGGCATTTACGGTTCCTCGCAGAAATCAGAGATTTCTATATAGGCAGGCGACTGCAAATAACGATTTTCTTCAATTCCCAGCGCATAGTTCAGTGAGATATGTGTCGAGAATAATCTTCATTAAATGTTTCAGTCAAAATCAGAGATTTCTATATAGGCAGGCGACTGCAAATAACGATTTTCTTCAATTCCCAGCGCATAGTTCAGTGAGATATGTGTCGAGAATAATCTTCATTAAATGTTTCAGTCAAAATCAGAGATTTCTATATAGGCAGGCGACTGCAAATAACGATTTTCTTCAATTCCCAGCGCATAGTTCAGTGAGATATGTGTCGAGAATAATCTTCATTAAATGTTTCAGTCAATTACTGCACACTGGAAGTTCTGTTTCCGTACAAGCCTTCTCAGAGAATGGCGATCTCGTTCCTGACAGATCATTGTTAAGCCTGTCTGATAAGCATTTTCCCACTGATTAAAGACCTGTGATATTTCACCTTTTGAGAAACCAATGAGCTCTACGATTTCAAAATCGTGGCTCAAGTCAAACGTGCACCCACAAATCTGAAAGATCCTTTGAAACAAATCCTTTTTTTTTTTCATTGTAATCAGCACTACTGACGATTACTGCTAGCAGCCTTCTTAAATGGTTGCCTAAAACACGTGGTGATGCACCCGACCAAGTATTTTGCATATGCGCTGCGAAAGTGACGTTTACGTATCTGAGTGAAAGTCTCTAATTCAGTGGCCGGTAGGTATATATATTGGGTCAACAATATGTATTGAAGCCATCATTTCTTATTTTGTGATAATAACATCAGAAATGGTAATGAAAAATATGCATTAATCAAATGATGCCTTAATAATACGGATGATGACAAAATAATGGATATTGTTGTGCATATTTTGCTCTAATTTGCAAAGCATTTCTTCCAATATCTTTTCTAGTATAATTTGTTCGTTTCAAAATCTCAATTAGCAAAACGGTATTTTACTCACTGATCTTCTCACCCCCATGGTTCTTCGCAGTGTAATTCCACCATCCGAAGATAAGGTGCCGCTTACAAAATGAAACTGAATATCAGGATAATCATCTGTGTAATTAGCATACTTGGTCTGGACAAAGCCCAGTGCTTCAATTCCCCCCGGAACAGTTAAAGGTCCTAAAATGGAATACAGAACACAGTAATTATTAAAACATTTTTCTCAAATAATCAATTTTATATAACTGAACAGTCTCGGTTCCTAGGCTATCACATATAATTTATTCACTTAATGCAACTCTAATCTATTAAGAAAGTGAGCCTCAATAGCCAGAATAACCAACTAATCAAAGAAATATACTTATCTGATAGTATCTCTTCTTTGCGGATAGACATAATGGAATTTCAGGTTCTTGATTCCAGTAATACTTACATTCTTTCAATATCCACACAACAGTAATAAAAAACAGGAAATGCTTCTACCTGTTCAATAATATCTTGGATTCTATAAAGCTATTTTGCATGTTTAGTAATCTTTAATAACAAAATAAGGAACATATCGCATATTTCGTCTACCTGAATCGCTCGAAACCACTTTAGAAATTGAATTCACTTTATAAATGAAAGAATCTCTCAGAAAAATTTAATTGAAGAAATTAATGCAGATCCAAATTACTTTTCAGACTGAGAAGCTTCAACGGACACTTAAGAAACTTATTTGGCCTGGTTGGCCGAGTGGATAGCATGCCCGTTCTCCAACCACTAGTTTGTGAGTTCGATTTTCACATTAGGCATGGATGTTTGTAAAAACCTGCTGTAGACGAACATGATAGCTCTTTGAGTTTATAGGGCTTGTCTTCATTGTGAAAAAAAAAAAACTTGGAAAGTTTAAAAACTTTTATCACAGACAGAACTTAATGAAAAACAACATTGGTATCGTAGTTGCTTTAGCTTGCACTACTTAAAATACGAGTGTTTTCCAGACGTCCGTATAGTCGCCTTTTTAATTATTTATTTATTTATTTTGAGAGAGAGAGAGAGAGAGAGAGAGAGTCAAAGAGTGTATTTTACATACGTGAACTTTCTGTCGGTGCGTAAATTGTAATGGTAAAAAAAAAACCCTTAAAAGCTTAATTTCAGCGATGATAAAATACTGTAGATAGAAATAAAGGATATTAAAGATCTACTGTTATTTTAAAGGATATTAAAGATCTACTGTTATTTCATAACCGAAGAAAATATTTTTTTTTTCTTTTTCTCCAAAGTATCTTAGCATTTTAGCTGAATAAATAAAGCTAGATGAACAACGACAACAAATTTCTCTTTTACATTATTAGTAAATAATTATTTCATTTCTTTCTTTTTATTCCTTTTTTGTTTTTTTATTTTATGCCGTTTTCTTAATTTCATTACTCCAGATATTGTAAGATCACCCCACTTCAGAAGAACCGCTGCTTTACTAGAATCTTTCTTTCCAATCTGTTTTCCTGTTATTTATCTAACGAACAGCTGACACGCATATCAGCTGTTCGTTCTTTTCACTTCTTTTTTCTTTAACTTAGGCAAATGCTTGGAAATACAATACAGCAGGGGTTCTCAACCTTTTCCAGTGGCATACCACTATATTTAATTCAAGATATTAGATGTACCAGTAAGGCAGTGGCTCACGTACCACCAGTGGTACGCGTACCATAGGTTGAGAATCCCTGCAACAGTCCATCAAGCATTGTACGTGCACAGCCATTGTTTCAGCAATATGTTTAAAGAGGCAATAAATTCTTTTTTATAGTGGAAGCAAGTTTATGATTTTTAATAATACCGTGAAAAAGAGACAGCGAATTAACAATGATTATTATATAGGTAATATAATATAATAATCCTATAATATTAAGAATATTTTCATTATTTTTACGTGATATCGCTATGGACAATCCACTTCTGTCCACAACTACGTAATCCTCTGCTATTACATACAGTATACACAGTCCACAATAACACATCTACGATAAGACATAAAGCATACATTGATTTTTGTCTATAAATTTCTTCCGTGTTCTCTGGCCGATTTCCCTCTATGCTGAATAAAATTGATTTTAAGAAAGAAAAAAAACAACAAAACATCACCATTAGTTGACTAGGTCACATAGAAATATTCCTCTCCCATGGTGAAAATTAAAGCAAAGCCTTTTCCAGTGGAAGAGCTCATTGTCCATTCATTCTTTTACATGCGCGGTAGAGAATATTACAATAATAGGAAAGGTGGTAGGCGAAAAACATTTCTTCTACTTATATACACACTGGTAGGAAAGAAGCAATGGACACCATAGTGTAAAGAACAAACAACCATGGCACCCACATTGATAAGATGCAGGATCTCCTTTCGCTGTAATGATTGTAGCAGTCCTACGGGTCATGCTTTCCACAAGCGTACGATAGCGATCAATGGAAATTTTGGACCATTCTTCCTTTAGACGTAAGGAGGACCTGGACTGTTGTTGAACGGATGATTACCTTTTTTGTTTGTCTCTTTGTTTCGCTTGGAGAACAAAGTATTGAATGGGGGAGAGATTATGTTAAAAATACTGTACGAAAATAATTTAATTTTACTGACATATCTCTTTTCGATGGGGAAACAATCAAATAGAAGCATTACTTTCAGGAAGAACTTAATGTATAACTCCACTTAGTCTGACTTAAACTGTCTTAGGACTATTAAGAGATTAATAATTAGTGCAAAAATATATGATAATAGAGATATCTTTACGAAAATACACAGTGTATATATGTTTATTAACTAGTAATTACAATAAGTTTAGTTCATGCTTATTCTGCATGAAATGACAAAAGTAAATTTTGGTTCTAATTTTTTTTTTTTTACTCCAACGGAGCAATCTTGGCGAAGTTGAGAAGAAAGAAGTTTACATAGTATGGATTTTATAACGTTTTAATCTGATTTTAAACGTAAAATGTGATACTTTCCTAATTGAACAAGTTTTTTTAGCTTGTGGAGAACTCTTCTTTGAATATCTATGTATATCGTATTTACTACTCTATTGTCCAAATTACGCAAATTTTAAATACAGGGTATCCACATCGGCCCTCTCTAGTTTCAAAGGACGTTAAAAATCTAAATGTGGAAATATGTAAAGTTTGGGTTGTTCAAACGTTTTCCCGAAACTCTACTAGTTTAATCCAGAATTTTTTTACAAAAATGTGGTGATTTCGACACCATTCTTACACTTAAGTAGTAGTAACACGCTCAAACTAGGGAGGTCCAATATGGACACCCTGTATATAAAAACAGTATGCTTACCTTTTCTATAGTATATGTATTTGGAAACATCAAAAGGATTTGTGAGTCGTAGCGGGACAAATGTAATTTTCTTATTCACGAGGAAATCTAAACCTCCAGGATAGATGTGATCTTGTAGGTTGCGACCAACAGGAAGATCAGCAATCACTCGAATCTGAAATATATATTTTAAGCTAAAATCACCAAGCCAAATTTTTCTACTAACGTTTCTTCTTAAAAAAATACAGAGCTCAGAAAGTTTCAGTAAATAACTAAAAATTAACAAAAATGTATTTGGTTTCTTTAAAGCCAAATAAAACTTCTTGGACTTTTAGGAGGTCCAATATGGTACAGATTGTACCAATTTATGATACCATATTGTACCAATATGGTAGAATATGGTAGGGATTGTACAGAGTATGTATCTTCATGGAGTTTCTTAGTAGGTTGATAAAATCAACAATTTCGCTATATATCAATATTTATTTAGTTTTATTCTTTCGATATGTGCTGCCCAAAACGATGGTCTCTCCCTCTCTTTCAATACGCATAAACACATTATGCATACGAGAATATACGAAACTGTGAAATTAAGTGAATATACATCTGCATGATGTTTCAGGACACAGTTCAGTACAATCACACCCTCATGGATTTTCTCTTTCTGCCTTATGCTTCTTCTATATTCATTGCCCATTTCATGTCCAATTTCAAACTGATCAACCAGTTTCTATTTCTTTTTCTATATCATTCCATCTACCTATAGTCTCTGAAGCAATTTCACTCCCTTTACCTTCCTCAAAGAATACAGACTTCAGCTGTTGAAGAAATACATGAAGAGATTCCTTCTTTCTCTAAATCTACATACTGAACTAACGTGATATGGTTTCATAGCTTTTGTGTGTGGGCTTCATGTAAAATGATGTGAATATTCTCGAGAATAAATTTGGATATATAAAATATATGACCATTTTCGTGAAATATTATTATTTCAAGTGAAAGTATCTCGTGAAAGTGTGCTTATATTTTGCCTCATTTCTTATTAGACTCCCAGTAGATCAAGAGACTATAGTAAACAGACAGTGCACAGTAAAATTTTATTAGAAAACACTAAGCCTTTGTGTTGCTAGATATAATAATAATAATAATAATAATAATAATAATAATAATAATAATAATAATATGCTATGCATTTTAAAGAATATACTTAAGCGCAGATCACGCTTAATTGAGCCTTTTCGTGACTCAATTGGTGGAAAGACACGGAAAAGACCTCGATTCAGTTCTCATTATGACGCAAAGAAAATATTTATATGAACATTTTCATTTGAAAGCGAGCAACCTTTATTCATACAAGATAAAGTCGGATTTCATCCCGCAAAATGTCAAACAGGTCTGAAACATGACACTAAAAAACAAAAAGATACTTTGGTGGATGCGATCGCTATTGATAAGTGATGTCTCGCCATGACTTTAGGGACGCTGTGGTGATGCTGTTACAATATAACATAAAATGAGAATGCTGTGACATTTTCCTAGTTTCAGGAAATCTTCCAAGTCGCTGCTAATTATAAGCCGGAGATTTTCAACTAGTTAATAGAACTACCATGTCTGTTTTTCGAAAACTTGATAGTTAGTTTAATAATTAGGTTTGATTCGTTACCTAAACGTATGTGGAAAAGAACCAGATTCATATCGGTATACGTGTTTTTATAACTTTTTATTTATAAAAAAATGTTATAATGGAGTATATTAGATGCTGTTTTCATAAATAGTAATGTGTGGAATGAAATACGTACAGACTTGAATCGCTCAGTCTCTATGTTCATTTTTGTATTTGCTTGAAGTGTTCTTTACAGTCGCATGAAATATATATATACAGGGTGTTCGGGATAAATTTGACATATTTATAATTAATTATATTTTTCCGTAAGTTACATGTATTAACACACACTTCTCTTCATTTAAAAGTTTGGACCCTTCTTCATTCATATACAAGATGCAGAAAGGATGGATAGCTGGAACCCACCTGAATCATGGAAGAGAATAACTTGTATCATGATGATTCGTGCCCGCCATCAAAATAAGGATATTACGACTGCTGCCCAATGCTCCCTGAATACAGTAAAAACAATCAGGCATGAACTAGAGACTTGCAATGGTGACTACGAGGATGTAGCAAGAAGAAAGATCCCTAGCAGACGATCTGATTGCGTTCGTACAGCAGAATTCCTCGCAAATCTGCAGGAACAGGTGTTGAAGAACCCTGGCATTGGAATTCGGGCTTTGTTCGTGGAGTTTCTAACTGTAGTCAAGCCCTGGATAACAAGGGTAGCCAATGGTAGGCCGTATGTATGGCAGCAGGATTCGGCCCCTTGCCACACCTCTGGGAAAAGTCAAAAATGGTTGTCTGAAAATTTCTACGACTTCACCAGTCCAAATGTTTGGCCTCCAAACTCCCCAGACCTTAACCCCATGGATTATTTTGTATGGGGCGCAGTTGAAAAAGACACCAATCGCACTTCCAGTAATACAAAAGCCCAGTTAATGGATAAAATTAAAACAGTTTTTGCGGCCCTTCCCAGGGAGACTGTAGCATCAGCTTGTTCGAGGTTCCGAAGCAGAATTGAAGCTGTGATCGATGCTAATGGTGGTTATTTTGAGTAAATCTTGTTGATAGTATTGTAATTAACTCTGCCTGTAATGTTTTTTTGTCAATTCATTAAATTTAATGGATACAAAGAAGATTTTCTTTTTCCTTACGAAACTGTCAAATTTATCCCGAACACCCTGTATATATGTTAATAATACCAAGCAATTTTTAAAAATTTATACCCAAGGTAAAATACTTTCTACATTTATATCTCCTCCAGAGATTTTTACTTAATAAGGTTAAAACACCTTATGGTAACTTGTTCTGGTAAAATACTTATGAGCTCTGTATTACTAAATCTTGGTATTTCTAGCCTAGCTCCCACTAATGAGACCTCAATAAAGGTCGAAACCGGTCTGGGTAGTGGCCTCTTGCCTTTAATACAAAACATCATGCATCTCCTTCTTGGAGATGTGTTTTGGCATTAAGGGTAAATATTAAGATTAGTGATCAGAGCTCATGCCACCTTTACCACGAGTTGCCCTGAACCTGCACTACCTGTAGGATCAGCCAGACTTGCATCACTTGCAGGCGCAAACTTGACTTATTTGTCTGTTTGCTTACTTGGGAAATGGAGTAAAACCAGGTTTTAAAAATTGCTTGGTATTATTAACATATATATATATATATATATATATATATATATAAGCAAAAGAGACAAAATAACAACTCTAACCACTAATGCGCAATTTAAACACAAAAAGTATATTAAAAATAAATAAATAAAAAATAATAATAATAAAGCTAAAAAAGCAATGAACTCCAGCTTGCCTTGTAAACACAACCCAAGGTTCTGGTCATGGTGTGGGGCGTGTTCTGTTGTTACGGAACAGGATCCCTGATATTGTTGGACGGTCCATTGTCCCCGAAAGAATATTTGAACATTGTTGCCGATCAAGTGCATCCTCAAATGTTTACTTTTTACGTAGCAGGTGGCGGTTGTCCACCGCTCAGGAATTGTTCAGCAGTGGTTCAGCGACCATGAAAGCGAATTTCAACCATTTTCCCTCGCCACCATAAATCCAGATCTGAACCCAATCGAGAATGTATGGGACTTGTTAGATCGGGAGCAAAATATTCTTCCGTCAAATATGAGCAATTTAAAGGATTGTCTGGTGAACGCCTGTTATGCTGTAGAAGTACAGTAGATGCAATCCGACACCTTGTGCAAAATCGCATAAGTGCTGCAATTCGGGGTAAATGAGGTCCAACACGATATTAATAAAAGTTTGTAATTCAGTGGTCAGTATGTGTAAGTTCGCACAATGGGGATAATTGCTTGTACTTTGCCTTTCAAATCGTACTGAAAAGACATTTCATGTAAGAAAGTCAATAAAATATAAAAGATGAACACAGAAATAAATGCAGATAAGTTGCATAATTCTTCATTTGAGAAGGAATTTGGGTTGAATTTCATACAAGCTGAAAAGTGTCCTGAAAAGATTTTTACAGGAAACATTCTTTCTCTCTATCTCTCTTTCAGGAAAATCGTACTCTTTCTTTGGGATGAAGTACTGTTAAAAACCTTACTACCGGCCATGGTGGATGAAATAGCGATACCAAATCGCACTTCTTATCCATGTTATTCAATAGGTTTACAGAATCCTAGCCAGATTTTGCTGGACGTCTAAGTCACGTCATGGCCGGTTGGGGTGTTAACAAAGTTACATGCACTGAAGTTTATAACTTTGTTCTATTTAAAATATTCTATGCATGCATTTGACCAGTGTTTTTTTGTCTCTTTTTTCCTTTTTTTATTCATTTTTAAAATTCACACGAATCTTATCCTATAAGTCTGATAACCATGAAAATTCTCCGTCTTAAAATCTCTTGGTGCAAAAGGGAAGAAATGAAAATGCTACCTAAATTTAAAGCGCGCGCACGCACGCACGCACGCACGCACGCACACACACACACACACACACACACACACACACACACACACACACACACACACACACACACACACACACACACACACACACACACACACACACACACACACACACACACACACACACACACACACACACACACACACACACACACACACACACACACACACACACACACACACACACACACACACACACACACACACACACACACACACACAAAATTTTATTTGCAGAAAAATTCAAGATACAATTCTTAACATGAAAGTACGAAAAGCAAGGATATCCTTTCGCCGTTTTTGATGACCAACTAAGCAAGCCTTCTTTCACTTTTGAAACTTCAAAAAAATATATGGCAAAAGTAAGCAGGTGATTAGGAGAATACAATTTAAGGATTAATTTCCTTGGTATTAAAACACATAAAAGTCACATGATGTGCCTGGGAACTGTATATTTGTCTTTTATTAGTAATTTTAATGCGGTTCTTGATCTGGTGGAATAAGTTTATGACCAGTAAATCTTTACACCAAAAGCTTTAATAAAAGACGAATATTCCTGCTTATATCTTTAAGAGACATCATACATTTTTAAAGTAGAATAATAGTAAAGCAACTGAGATTTCGATAATTTTTTCGAAACTTTCGAAGTTTTAAAAGATAAACTTTGTTTGCCTCATTGGCTGTAATATAATCACTATTGATTATCTTTCTTTTACCACATCTATTGATTCTCTTTTCTTTTCACACTATTTTATTATTATCTTAAATTAAGCAAACCTGTAACAACGACCTCCTTTGAAAGAGAAATAGGACATTTATTTGCACGTAAAACAAGCTGCTGAATTGTTTATTGCCTACTGGAATAAAACAAAGCAAGCAGAGAGAGAGATATTGCATTTATACTTAGGGTAACTCCGAACACACAAAATATGATTATGAAATGGATAAATAGTTTTCTACTAGATCTTTCACCAAATAAATAAATGGTTACAGGACTTGACACTTTTCCGAACAATCAAAACGGGCATAAAGTGGGAATTAATTTCAAGTGCTCAGAGAATTGCATTGATTATCTTTTTTTACCACATGTATTGATTCTTTTCTTTTCACAGTATTTTATTATTATATTAAATGAAGGAAACCAGTAACAACGACCTCCTTTAAAAGAGAAATAGGACATTTATTTGCAAGTAAAACAAGCAGCTGAATGTAAAACAAGCAACCTAGGATTTCTAAACAGACATACTCTTTTAATGTTAAAGGTTTTCATTTATTCTTCTTCTTTTTCTATTTCTTCTTCTTCTTCTTCTTCTTCTTCTTCTTCTATCCAATTAACAGAGTTCACATTAAAAGAGTAACAAGAAACATAAAATAGAATAAGGAAATCTTTCACTGGAAAATGAGTCCAATTCAAGCCTTATCCACAAGCCTAGGAATCGACTAGATGTCGTAAAATGTGAGAAGTCCCTAAAAGTGCAATTTCCTGGAGTTGAGATGGTGTTATATTTGGGAGGCTCAACTTTCCCAGATGTTTCATAAATGTTCTTGGTAGTGCTCCTAGCGCTCCTATGACAATTGGAACTTTCGTTGCTTTCTTGCTTCAAATTCGTCGAATTTCAATCTTCAGATTCCTATACCTGATCAGTTTTTCATGAGCTTTTTCTTCTACTCTACTGTCCCCTGGTATTGCCACATCAAAAAATTTCACATATCATTATTCGTTTGCGGTCATGTTTGGCATATTATGATCAAGTCTACCTTTCTGAATTTTAAAGTCCCATATCTTGGCATTTTCACAACGTTTCTAAAAAACGTTTCTGAAAAACGCTTTCAGAAACGTTTTTTAGCGTGTGCTGCTGAGTATTTTGCAAGTTTGGAAACCACATTCCTTTCACCGATCATGCCTTTGTTTATAGTCTATATGGGCACTAATTAGGTACTCCACTGTCTCTTTATATCTGCACAGTCGGCATTTGCTATCGTTACAGATCTTTTCAATCTTCGCCTTTATTGCATTCGTTTGTATTACTTGTTCTTGAGCAGCAAGTACGAGGGCTGTGTGAAATGTTCTCGGCATAACAATGAAAAAACGAATTAATAATTTCAAAGTTTTTTTTATTTTTCAACATAATCTCCCTTAAGACTACTACATTTATTCCTCTACAGCTACAATCACCTCTTGATTCGAAGTAAAACGCTGACCAGCGAGGAAGAGTTTTAGTTTTGGAAAGAGAACGAAGTCAGAGGGAGCCAAATCTGGGGAATAGAGTGGATGTTCCAACAATTCATAGTGCAGATACCTTAACAGATCCCTTAATTTTCCCATTGCCAAAACACCTTTGTGGACAGGCGCATTGTACTGATGAAAGATGATTTTTTTCTTCTGCAAAGCGGGTCTTTTCTCACGTATTTTTCCGTCTAATCTGGTTAAAAGATCGGAATAATATTCCCCGGTTTTACCCTTTTCACGATAATTAATAAACAAAATGCCTTTATCATTCTAAAACACCGATGCCATGACCTTTCCTGCTAATGGAACCAACTTTGTCTTCTTTGGCGCTGAACAACTGGCTTCTGCACACTCTTTTGACTACTGTTTGGATTCTGTTGTTGTGTCAGTTTTATTCTTGTTAAAACATTCCAAGCGCTGTTCAGAGATTTTCAGGCGAGTGCGTTTTTGATCTACTCTGAGCAAGCCCGGTACCCATCTTGTGCAAAGCTTTTTCATATACAAATCTTAATGCAAAATTTATCCTTACTTTCTTTTGAAATGTCTATAGTCTCAGCAATATCAAGCACTTTGACTTTCCGGTCATCAATGATTTCTTGTGTTGTTGCACTTCCTTTATCATCTTCAAGACTGGTACGGCCACGTTTAAACTCGGCAGCCCATTTCTTAATTGTAGAAACGATGGTGAAGAGTTCCCATAAACTTTTATGAACTTCGAATGAATTTCTTTTGGCATTAAACCTTCTTTTAGAAAGAATTTTATAATCTCACGATACTCAGTTTTATCCATTGCAAGGGATACTGACAACACTTTTACTACAGCTATCTGAATAAAACAAACTACTTGACTTGCAATTTCACGCGGATGCTTATGACAGATGTACCAACTTAGAAAAAAATATTGGCAATAGTGTTGCCATCTATGGTTGAGGCTGAGAACTTTTCAGACCACTCTCATATAAGACCTCCTGTCTCTTTCTTGATGCTGTCCTGCTGAGGTCATTGACAAGTTAAACGACTATTAACTTTCCCTTAAATATCTTTCAATTATTATTGTTGTTGTTGTTATAAATATATCATGCAGCAAGTTTGCTCTCAGATGTATCTTTTAAAGCCTGAAGTAGTATGCGTAAGCATTCGTTCGATTCTTATCTGTTTTATTTACGAATAGCCCACCCATTAAACGTATGAAATCAGTGAAATCATGTGGTAAATCAAGGTATTCGAAAACATCAATGCGACATTAAGATTCAAATCCAGAACCTGCACGTTGGAGGCGGCTAAAGAAATGAAAGTGAAAATCTCTGTGAGCCAACTAAGTAGCAAATAAAATCTGTCCCATTGACCTAAGAAACACGTAACATACTCTTCAATCTGAAAGAGTACGTTCCGAGTATATTTATTTATTATATTAGGTACAATGGTTTAAAGAAAACTTCCACAACGTACTTTCTATAAGAAATTGGCATTCTCTTCAACTAGCTGAAGAAGTTATTACTAAACGTGTTTTTAATATCTGTCAACAAAGACGTGTTTGTTATGACTGCACGTCCTGTGAGTTTTCCTTATATGTTCTGTACGTTAATAGAATATATTCAGAGACAATATGCCAACATCGCCGAATGAAAAGCTTTTTCACTTCCGCATGAGACTGAGTTTTAAGCAATACTCATTTGAAAAGAACTTAGGCTCCTGTATATACATGTTCGCATAATCATGCTTGATGAGGTTTATTTCTGCAATAACTAAACAAATACTGAATGACTGGTTCTAGTGAATAATACGTTCGATAGATTCAAATTAAATATTTAATTTATCACGTTTATTAATGTTTCCTGCACCTCTCGGAGGGATCGCGGCAGTTTAAGAATCGCTCCTCTAAGAAACCGAGTTCATTTCGTTTTTTTAACAATAACTATTATAATTTCTTATAATAACGTTTCCTTAACAATAACTAATATACTTGCGTCACTAGAATTTGTGGGGTTTTATTGTCTACATACCTTCAGCTTTCTTGCCAGCCTTAATAATAAATATATGCTTTTAATTAATTAACAGTGCTCTTTAGAGCAGTGGGTTTCAAGCTTTATTTTGTATTTTGTGAGTGAGAATATTTGACGTTTAAAAGGGCACCATTTTTATTATCAATTTTCACTTAATTTTTACTTATTTAAAAAAAAAAACAGTAAATTTATCATTAAATTTATCTGGTACTGTTAATTTGTAAACCACATATTTGTAGGTCAACTAGCTGTACAGACGACCTTGATATAAAACTCATAAGACTGTTGCATTCACGTTTGAAATTGAAATTTATGTTTTTCACATATGAACGCCTCTGGGTGTTCAACTGGCTTATATTTATTCTAGGTTGAAGACCCAGCGGCGTTGAAACGGTATTAATAAATACTACTATTTCACTTCAATCGAAGCTGAGCAATACGTACACCAAATTTTTCCAGTTCTTTCCTTGGGCCTATTCCAGACAGCATCAATAATTGGGGCGAATTTATGGCTCCTGCCGACAGAATTATTTCTTTCTTGGCATGCACCACATGACTTAATTTCAAGCGATCAAATTGTACAGATTCCGCTCGGTTTTCGTAATCGAAGAGTATCTATAACAGAAATAAAATGTTTTTCTATCTAAATAGATAATCAATCTATTTATCGGAGAGTTTTTTGTTATGTTTTAATTTTTAATTTTCTTCATAAGAAATGATAAAACGAAAATTCAGATAAGTAATTCAGAAAATTCAGATTCAGCTCATTACATTAAGTTTTCCTAGTCGCTATTTTAGTGAAGGTTTACTAATACCTCCTAATAAAATAAATACACCTGTTAACAAAATATAATCAAAAAGTTGATTATATTTCTTGAAATATAATCATTAATTCTTGAAATATAATTCTTAAAATATAATTTTTGAAATATTATATATTACCGTTTCACCTTTTTGTCTACGTTATGAATTATTCAATTGCAACTTTTTCTCCTCTTGTCTATCCCTCGTAAACATTTCATTGTCAATTACATCTGTAAACTGATAATCGCCATAATATGTTATATTACTGTGCGTGATTGTTGCCATGCAAATATCGTGTGCTCATGACTTTTGCAATCGATGTCCTTAATGAAGTCAAAAGCTCTGAAACTAAAATTATGTTGCTAAGTATGAACTATTGTTTTGTCTGAAGGAGTTATGGGAAAGAAAAACACATCGAAAATAGCTTGGGTTATGGGAATTTACAAAATGCATAGAGTAAATCTAAGAAATACGAACGAACCTTAACAGACTTTACCTTAGTAACGAATGTATGTGTAAGAATGTGGAGGTTGTTCCGATGAGCGATGGGTGAAAGAAATGCTCTGGAGGTGCTGCATCTGGCTCCATTGCGAAGTGTTCCTTGCAGCCTAGAAAATCCTGCAAAAAAAAATAAAATAAATAAGCCAACTAATTTAAACTTACTTAGGGTAAGTGAAACTGAGCTCTCACTTCATTTCACTTTACTTTAGTCCACTCACTGGCCTTTTCTTTTCAACTCTCTTTTATTAATTCTTTATTATTATTGGTAGAATCCCATGAACTTATTTTTCTCCTCGTTTCTTCCGTTCTTCTGACTGAAAATCTCTACTAAAAATTTCCGGAAGTTCCGGTTTTCATTTTTTGTTAAAACTACATTGTAACTACATTTATCTATAGAAGTAGATAAATGTGGTTCACAAAGTGTTTTAACTTTTTTAACTAGACATTTAATACAATTTAATATTCGAGTTCATTTTTTGTATTATATAGTAATTATTTGTTTTTTCTCAAAATGATGCACTAAGTGTCCAAAATTTCCCTTTCTAAACCAACTTTAAGTTACTAAATAAAGGGCATACTATCAAAATATAGTCGCATCTCACTTGGTTGATGAATATTGTAACTCAATATACGAGTGCCAAATAAACAATGCTTGTTGACTTTAAAATTAGGAATTGGCTTCAGATATGATTGTCATAACATATTATTTAAGGCAAATATGAGCAGTAAAGTTGAATATTTCCAGGAAAAGAATTAAAAACACAAAACTTGAATGACACGGAACTCGTTAAATCATTGTTGCATCTTTCATGGGAAATGAAACCAGTACAAATGGGGAAAAACCCAATCTAGAAGCTAAACATAATGGTATTTCCAATACGTCAAGATCCAAATACATGCTTTGACTAAATAACTGAAGTAATTCTTGATGGGGAAAAGCATTTAACACCCGCTCTGCTATAAACTTCCTGACTAGTATTGAAACTTTAATTCTCCTCAAAAAAGGGCTTAATTTACTAGGACAAACAAAATCATGAGCAACCTGAAATTGACTCGAAGAAGAATAAAACCTTGACAGGCGTCCTACACCGCAACTTGCAACACCTGCAGAAAAAAAATCCAAATCCGACTTTGCAATGCTTACGTGTAGGACACTTTAATACTACTTAAACACACACACACACACACACACACACACACACACACACACACACACACACACACACACACACACACACACACACACACACACACACACACACACACACACACACACACACACACACACACACACACACACACACACACACACACACACACACACACACACACACACACACACACACACACACACACACACACACACACACACGAGGACAATTCAGATAATACGATGTAACACACCACATCCAAAGATAAAGTTAACCTTTTGGAATTACTCATCTCGTTCGAACTCATCAAACGCATACATAAATTACGCGTCGAATCACTTCTCAGCTATACCAAGAACAGCTAATGCTTGCATGTTGTTTTTATTATTTTTTTCTCCAAAACGTCTCCAGAAAATTCTTGTATATCTTGGGAACAAGGAAGTCTTTTTTTGTCTTGATGGTATTTTTTTCAATTATGCTCATACTCGTGCATCCAAATTAGCAGACATGTTATATAATCTTTATAATATGTTATGCTGATTTTGAATCGACCAAAAGGAATGGAATAAACTTACAATCAGCATACTGTAAAGCGAAGATAATAAAATAAATTAAAAAACTGTCCGATCATCTAATTGTCCTCACTTTATTTCTCTTGAAAATTATTCTGAAGAAAAACTATCTCACTTGCACACTCCAACACAGTTATATTAGATTATGTAAGTGAGTTGATATCGCTTGTATAATTTCACCAACAGGCTGTATGACTGAAATCCGTTGGAGTGGCTGTTTGTGAAATCTGCAGGGAACAGATGATTTTTATTGCTCAGCGTAACACTACCATCCTTCTTAGAAGACTAGGAGGTTGTGAGAAAAAGTACTGTGTTTGGTCTCTGGAACTAGGAGTAGCTAATCCTTAGAATACTCACGGTGATAAACTTATGGCAATTTGCGACAACACCATATATGAAATTATTCGTAACTCACGAGTCGGATTTACATATAAAAGTGAATGTCATCATCTCCATTTAACTAATGATAGATATGGATCACACATACCAACCACAACCAATTTTCTAGCCAGTATTTCTTATCTTTAGTGTCTTATCTACAAGTCGTAGTATGAGAGAAACGTCTACGGTTACTCAATACACTTCTATGAAATTTGATCAGATCAGAAATAGAGGCTTACTGATTAAAAAGGAAAAAAACAGTTTTTCCTTTCTATCGAACAGTTGTCAAGGGAGAAAAGGAATGATTTTCTCTCTTCGGGTTTTCCCCACTGAAGGGGTGATTTTCCCATAAGATTCCCTTGCCAAATGTGGGATATTTTTGAAATTATAAAAACACACGTTAACAGTGTGTTTCTAAACATACTTCAGCTATGGAAAAGAAAGCCCCAATACAAACAAAAAGTTTAAGCTACAATAGTACGCATCAACTAAGCGGGTGCAAAGTAATTTAGTACAGGCTGCTCTATTAAATTCACACGTTATGAATAGGGTGGTAGTAGTAGTAGTAGTAGTAGAAGAGAGAGAGAGAGAGAGAGAGAGAGAAAGAGAGAGAAATCCTTTCACTGACTCTTTGGACTTTCTGTGCTAACATGCGCAAAGTTTTCTGCAATCAGCACCAGGAACAACAATGGATACTATTCAGTAAGATATTAAGCTCCTGACATGTAGAAATCGGATTATGCTCACCTCTTACTTGAACGGTATTTTTAGTTATGCTATCATCTTGTAACTGCTGCAACTGATAAGGTCCTTCTGGCACAATATTAGCGCAATGTCTTTTTCGTAGCCATATGAATACAGATAATGCACAAGTCCCCAAAAGAGTTGGAAGAGTTGTTTTATCTTGCTGTTCATATTCATCCGTGCCAAGCTGTAGATTATCTGCTAGCAGGATTGAAAATCTCATGTTCATATCATAGCTCAAATTTCGGGCTATGATATGATCATAGCCCACTGATCAGAAGAAAGGAATAGTCACTTACTCGTTTAAAGAGCGATCGGTATTTTTAAATGTCATACGTGCACTTTCAAAAAATATATATATATATAAATAAAATAAAATAAATAAATAAATAAATAAAATAAAAAAAAAAATTGCTCACTGTACGTATTACTAAATTAGGTTGAAATTATCCGAAATCCAAATGAGAGCCAATTATGCGCCACCTTTTATTTTACGTAATATTATACGTATGATGCTATTTCAGTTTTATTTAAAAGTTAATCATAAACAGAAACTGAATATTTCAAATAAGCACTGATTTGTTTTAATTGATTTTGCAAATTATTTTGTTTAAAGTAAATTACCATAACTAACTTATTGCAAGTTGACCGGCCTATTAACCAATCTATGATGTTCAAATCTAATGATAAGAACAGGGTTGCCGGCGCACGAACCCATGATCATCCCAGTTCTCATGCAGCACATGCAGCAAAGGTTTATACTTTTTTTAGATGAGATTGACAGTCATTTCCTACAATTACTTTTCTTCATTCGTATACAGATAATAATAATAATAATAATAATAATAATAATATATTTTTTTAAATTTTTATTTATTATTATTTTTTATTGATTGCTAAAATATTTACATATACAATAAACATCTTGAGTAACATTGCAACTTATAATTTTACAGAATTCAGCACTAAGTGCTGCATTTTCTACATTGGATTTCAATTAACATTTTTAATAATACTTTTTTTTGCTTCTATATTATGTATTTACAACATGTGTTCTTCTAATATTAACAATAAAAACTATACAGAATTTTTGAATACAGAATATACATAATAATAATAATAATAATAATAATAATAATAATAATAATAATAATAATAATAGAGAAAGAGTGATAAAACAAAAAAATTTCTGCATTTACTTATAAGGATTACTTGCAGATGAGTGAGGCAGGTTAATCCCACCTACTTCTAAGCTTGGGTTAGCTTTTATGAAGAGAGTGGGATTTAGCCTTCACTATTTGTGTTGTTGCTAATGTTTATGTATGGAATGTAGGCATTGGATGCTAGTGATTTGCGATGTGTATATTAGTGTTAATGGTTTCTTAACTTTGTTGGTATATTTTCCAGAGTTCGTTTTTTAATGTTCTGTAGTTATCTACGTGTTTTAATTTTCTTGGTAGGTTGTTGAGTTGCGTGGGCACCTGATGTGATCTCACAAAAAAGAACCGTATGAGTTGTTGAAGGGTGTGGGGATGTAGAGAGCTGTTGTAGGTCGTGTTATACGATACATGTCTCTGTTGTTTCGATAGGTGATGTTGAAGTAATTCCTTGTTAATGTCATGTAGTGTTTCAGGTTTTTAATTATCAGAATTCTATGTATCGCCATGTGCTTGTCGGATATTGTTGCGTGTAAGGTGTCTCCAGATCACTGTTGACACGATTTTCCTGTGTAGTGTTTCTAATTTTGTTAGGTGGCAGTTTGATGTATTTGCATAGACTGTTATTCCGTATCTGAGTAGGGATTCGCAGATACCGTGATATAGGAGTTTTTTTATGTTGGGTTGAATAATGTCTTTAACTTGGAATAGTTTTGCTGCGATGATCCGGAGTTTGGTGTGTAGGTATTCTATATGTTTTGTCCATTTAAGGTGGGAATCTATATAGAGACCGAGGTATTTTGCGTGTGTTACAGGTTTGATTTCGAACATCGGCAGGTATTTTTGTTGTTAATGCAGCGGTATGTGTGACAATGTATCGATGGTGATGCGGGGCGTATGATTCTTGCGTTGTGTATTATTAACATCTGTTTTTTGGTGCCGTTGATTAGAATTGCGTTTTGGTGAAAGTATGTTGTGATTTCGTTTAGGTCTTGTTGTGCTTTGCAGAGAGAGCTGTGTTAATGTCTGTGTGGATTGCTAGTAGTGCCGGGTCGTCTGCGTATTGAAATATTTGACTTCTTATGGATATGTTATGAACATCGTTAATGTATATGTTGAATAGAGTGGGTGATAATATGGCACCTTGAGGTACACCGTGTTTTACTTGTATACGCCGACTGTGACATGTACCTATTTTTGTTACTCGTGTTCTGTTTGAGAGGTACTTCTTGAACCATGTATGCAGTGTTCCTCTTATACCTATTGAGTATAGTTTGGTGAGTAGTATGTTATGTTCAAGTGTGTCAAATGCTTTGGTTAGGTCCAGCAGTATAAGGACGGCGTACTTGTTTTTGTCGAGAGCTTTGTTTATTGTGTCGGCGATGTCTTCTAATAAAGTAATGGTGCTTTTTGTTTTCTGAAAGCCGTATTGGTTTCGTGAGATGATGTTGTACTTCTGTAAATAGTTCTGTAGTCTGGTGTGTGTTATTTTGTCTAGAATTTTTGAGATGACTGGTAGTGTAGTTATTGGTCTGTAGTTCTGAGTATCGTTTCTTTTGCCGTGTTTGTATATTGGCAAAATTACTGCAGTTTTTAGTTGTTGTGGAATAATGCTTGTGTCGAATATTATGTTCACGAGTTTCAAAGGTATTGGATTTATTTGTTCAAAGTGTGTTATAAGGTCTGTGAGTCTTATTTTGTCTATTCCTGGAGTGGTCTTTGGTTTTAGTTTTAGGAGTGCTTCATTCAGTTCCTGTTTTGTAATGGGTGGAAAATACATCGTTCATTGTTGACTTTGTGTTGGTAGTATTTTGTTGATCGTTGGTATTTTGTCTTTTTTGAGTTGTGTGATGTTGTTTCTAAAAGCATGGTTGAATGAGTCTGCTAGTTCCTCTTGGTTTGTATCCTGACTGAAGCTTTTTGCAATAAAATCTTGTGCTGAAGTTTTCTTTTTTCGGGTTACTAATTCGTTGAGTGTAGCCCATGTTTGCTTAATGTTGTCGTTATATTCCATGAATTTTTGGAAGTAGTAGCGTCTTTTTGCCCTACGAATTTTTGTTGTTAGTTTATTTCTTGTGTTTTTGTATAAGGTTTGTAAATATGTGTTACTGGGTGACTAAGTTTTTTCCATAGATTTTCTTTTTCAGTAATAGTATTTAGTATGTCGTATGTTGTCTGTTTGTCGTCTCGTTTGTGTAGGTTTGCTTTTTTTTATATTTCTGTGAACTTTAGTTGAAAATTCTCGTATAGTGTTACAGGATCGTTTATTTTAAGTAGGGAATTCCAGTCTGTATTTTTTACTTGGTTATCGACAATGCTCTATAGTATGATCGAGTTTTGTCGAATTTTGTGGTGGTGGGAGGGGGGTAGGAAACGTAATAAAACGAAGTTGAGACAATGTAGTGATCGGCAATTTTTACGTTAATTACTGATGATGTATATGTGCGAATGGGAGCCCGTGTATTGATATGATCAATGCATGATTGTGTTAGTGAGTTATTGAGTATTTCTTCTCTTGTTGGGGAGTTAATGGTAGGGTTTATGTTGTACTGACTTAGTATATCAAGATATGTGTTGTTTCTAACTCGTGAAGAAAACTGAGTGGATTATTATCTGTGGGTCTGTATATTGTGTTTATTGTGTATTTGATACTATTGTGGCTATTTGTGAGTTCCAAAATTAGTGTTTCTGCATGTTCGAAGTGAGTTTGTTTTTCTGTCACATTGTATTTTTCTTTGATAAATGCCACAGTGCCACCTCTTCTTTTGTTTGGTCTGCATAAGTTGTAGGTTTGATAATTATTTATGTTGTATGCCTAAATTTCTGTGTCGTTTGTTGCAACTTTGGTCAGTATTAGCTCTATGTTTATCATGGTATAATTGAGCTGTGTTATCAATGTAAGCCAGTGTGTTTTAATACTTTTTATGTCTGTGTGTATGATTGTGAAGTTAGTGTTGGTGGAAATGTTGTCTGACCATTTCTTCAAAGAGTTAAAGACCTTGAAGTTTATGTTGTCTGACTGGATATGTTCGCCTATGTTTGAGATCTCCATTATATAGTTTTTAAATGAGTTCTAATCTTATTCGTAAGGATGTAAAGAGTTAGTTTTTTATATTGGTTGGCTGTGTAAGTAGGATTCACTTGTAATTATGTTTACTCGAGTGTTTTCATTCTTTCTCAAGAATATCTGGGAATTCTTTGTCCACAGGAGCTTGGTATAGAATGTTTAAGTTAAGGGATATTACATCCCATATAGTTTCTTAGCCGAATAAGAAACTCAAAGAGTTTCATGCCGAATATAGTAGAAACTATATAAAGTTCGGCGATTCCAAGCGTAAGCAAATACCTGGATACTGCAGCACTGATCCCAAAGGGTAGTGCAAGCTGGGGCAACTCGTGGTAGAAGTGGAGCGAGCTCCGATCACTATTCTTGATATTTGCCCATAATGTGAACTTAGCTCCTAGGAACTGTATTTTTGTTCACATTATGAGAGAAGGTCACTACCCAGACCGGTTTCGACCTTTATTGAGGTCTCATCAGTGAGTAGCCAGACCTAGTTAATATCAAGTTTGTAGCGAACAGAACTTGTACCCCTTCTACGAGTAATGCCGTGAGGTGCTCTAATAAATTATTAGATATGTGAAGAGCCAAAGGCTTCAATTCGGCGACATATAACTTGTTTAAGTTAAGGGATATTACTAAGAAACTATATGAGATGTAATAATATCCCTTAACTTAAACAAGTTATATGTCGCCGAATTGAAGCCTTTGGCTCTTCACATATCTAATAATTGGTATAGAATATTTTTGAAGTATGGAGTCCAGTGTTCTGTTATGTAGATCGGTGTTGGGAGTTTCTTATCAGTTAGGATCGTTGTTGTCGGCCTTGTTTTCTTGCTTGCTGTAAGAATGGAGTCTCTCAGATTTCTGTTGGTAAAACGAGCGATAGTTGGTGGAGGTCTCTCTTTATTTTTTTGTGGGCCTCGGTTGATATAGGTGATATCTGTGGTTGCGATTTGAATTCCAATTTTGCTGCCGATCAGTTGCATTATGTTGTTTAAGTCTTCTGTATTTTCTTTCGTTATTCCCTCAATTTGAAGTTCTTTTTTCTTTCTTTTTGTAGCATGTGTTCCATTTGACACTTGAGTGTGTTTACTTCTTTCCGCAATTCCTGATTTTCGCGTTGGAGTGTTTCTTGCGTTTCTATCGCTACCGTTAATTTCGTCTTTATTTCTCGCACGGTTCCTAACATTTCTTCAGAGGGCTCGTTATTGAACTGTATGTAATGTTCATACTCCTCGAATTTGTTATTAATTTTATCCATGTGTGCATTTAATAAGTCTTTCACCATCAGTTTAAGTGAATCAAAGTTATCTATAATTTTAGGATCCGGAAACGGCTTACCTTGATGTGCGTTTACTTTTCTTTGGTGTCTGGTCTTTGTTCTTCGTTTTCTCACGGCACTGTTGACATCGCCATTCGGTCCGTTTCACAGCTCCTTTTGCTTTCCACATGCTTTCTGAGATCCCTGAACAGTGAAAGTGTTGTTTTTTGTTACATCCGGAACACTGCGGCCCGTCCCCTTCATCGCTTAATGGCTTATTGCATTTGTTACAGCTCATTTTGCTTGAACTTCGCTGTCTCGGTGACCTTTAGCCTTTCTTCCCGTTAGCGACTATAGTGCGACTTTTAAAATGGCGACGTCCTTTGTTCTTCGTTGGCTGGTGACTGCAGTACACTCTATGAACTTCCAACACTGAAAATTTGAATCTTACTTATCCGATTTTGGTAATTTGAACGTCCCTGTCTTCAGCGTGACTAGTAGAATTAAATAGTAGCACTTTCAAGTTAGAAACATGAGTTAATTAACACTTTAAACCTATAAAACCGGGAGCAGCGATACAGCGTACGTGCATCTGTCTACCTACATGGTAGGCAGACAGATTAATAATAATAATCTTCTTCTTCTTCTTCTTCCTAACATGGAATTTAGGCCATGTGGCCTGTTCCGGTCTTATGCCACCACTTTCTTGGTCTTCCGATTCTTCTTTACCCACTTATTTTGTATCTGTATAATATTTTTGGTAGTCTGCTGTTGTCCATTCGATTTAATATATATATACATTATATATATATATATATATATATATATACAGTATATATTGAAAAGCAGAGGTGAGAGGGTACATCCTTGTCGTACTTCTCTTGATATATCTTTCCATTCTGAGGTGTGTTCTAATTTAACTGCTATTTTATTTCCTGTATATATTTGTTGAATAGATTGTAAAAGTTGATTTGGTATGTTTAAATCGGTTAATATTTTAAACAATTTTTGTCTACTAATTTTGTCAAAAGCTTTTTCATAATCAATAAACGCCATGTGTGTTTCTTTCTGAAATTCTCTTCTCTTTTCTATTAATAATTTTAAAGTAAAAATTGGATCTATGCAGGATAGGCCTTTTCGGAAACTATTTTGTTCTTCTAGTAATTTCTTTTCTACAATGCTGCTTAGTTTCTCTTTTAATATTCCTGCATATATTTTGTATCCTGTATTCAGCAGGCTAATTCCCCTATAATTATTGCAATTGTCTTTATTTCTTTTTTATAGATTGGGATAACCAGTGCTTTTTTCCAAGAGCTAGGGGTTTTTCCGGACATCCAAACCATATTAAAAAATTTCATGTCTTTCATTAAATTTTTCACCTGCATTTTTGTATAGTTCTATATTTATATTGTCTTCTCCTGGCATTTTCCTATTTTTCATCTTCTTTATTATATTTTTCAGTTCTAACATTGTAATATTTTCTATTAGGTCATTCTTTGTCATAAAATTTTAATTCATTGTTCCCATCTGTCCAGAGATTTTGGTAATAGGTCACCAATTTTTCTAAATCTATTGTTTGTATTTTTATCTTTTCTTTTATTTCTTTATTCATGTCTTTTATTACTTTATAGGTTTTGGGTTGTGGCTTAAATAAATCCTTTTCTAGTTCTGTTACGAAATTGTTCCATCTTTCTCTATGTTTTTTCCTTACTTCTCGTTTTGCAATTGCACTCTTTCTTTTATACTCTATTTCTGCTTCTATTATTTTGGAATTTAGCCATTTCTGATAACTGCCCTTTTTGGTTTTTAGAAATAGAAAATATAATAAAAACCAAAAAGGACAGTTACCAGAAATGGCTAAATTCCAAAATAATAGAAGCAGAAATAGAGTATAAAAGAAATAGTGCAATTACAAAACGAGAAGTAAGGAAAAAACATAGAGAAAGATGAAACAATTTCGTAACAGAACTAGAAAAGGATTTATTTAAGCCACAACCCAAAACCTATAAAGTAATAATAATAATAATAATAATAATAATAATAATAATAATAATAATAATAATAATAATAATAATAATAATAATAATAATAATAATAATAATAATAATAATAATAATAATTATTATTATTATTATTATTATTATTATTATTATTATTATTATTATTATTATTATATTGACAATGATGATTATTACAGTTTTTGTTGCATTTTTACACTCTATATATATAATAACAATAGATATTATTTCTCTATATAATAATTTTTTAATAATAATTTTTTTTTCAATTATCAGCGTACACAGTATTTATATATGTACATTTAAGACATTTTACATTTTCTGCGCTGTACAAAATTCTGTACGCAGTTTAAAGTACCTTACTTCATTTTAATATTTTTTCTTTAAATCAAACATATACATTATAATAATTTGCAGTCTGTGATTATGAGGATTAGTTGAACGTGGCGGGCAAATCATGGATGGAATGTAGGCGTTGGATGCTTGTGATTTGTCATGTGTATATAGTGTTAATGCTATATTAACTGTGTTGGTAATAGTTTCCAGAGTTCGCGTTTAAAGTGCGGTAGTTGTTTATGTGTTTTAAATTTCTTGATAGATTGTTGAATAACGTTGGTATCAGATTCGATCTCACAAAAGAACCGTATGAGTTCTTGAAGGAATGTAAAGAGTTTTGTGGGTCGTGTTATGCGATATGTATCTCTGTTGTTACGATAGGTGATGTTGAAGTAATTTCTTAGTAAATTAATGGTGTTTCAGATTTTTAATGCTCAGGATTCTGTGTGTCGCCATAAACGGTTCGGATATTGGCTGTTGGGTATAAGGTTTCCAAATCACTGCTGACACTATTTTCCTCTGTAATATTTCTAATTTTGTTAAGTGGCTTTTTGATGTGTTTGCGTAGACCGTTATACCCTACCTGAGTAGAGATTCACAGATACCGTGGTATAGGAGGTTTTTTTTTATGTTAGATGGAATCATGTCTTTTACTTGGAAGAGTTTTGCTGCGATGATGCGGAGTTTGGTATGTAGGTATACTATATGTTTGGTCCATTTAAAGTAGGTTGCAATCTATGTAAATTCCAAGAGTATTTTGAATGTGTTATGGGTTTGATTTCGGGACATTGGCAGTTATTTTTGTTCTTGATGCAGTGGTATGTGTGACAGTGTAGCGATAGTGGTGAGGGGCGCGTGATTCTCGGATCATGTATTATTAACATCCGTGTCTTGGTGCCGTTGATTACAATTGAGTTTTGGTAGAAGTATTTCGTGATTTCATTTAGGTCTTGTTGTGCTTTAGCGAGAGCCGTATTGATGTTTGTGTGTGAACTGCTAGTAGCGCGGTGTCATCTGCGTACTGAAATATTTGACTTCGTGTGATCACGTTATGAACATCGTTGATGTATATGTTAAATAGAGCAGGTGATAATATGGGGCCTTGTAGGACACCGTGTTTTAATTGTATACCCTGGCTGAAACATGAGCCTATTTTTGTTACTTGTGTTCTGTTTGAGAGATAGTTTCTGAACCAGGTATCCAGTGTTCCTCTTATCCCGATTGAGTACAGTTTAGTCAGTGGTATGTCATGTTCAAGTGTATCAAAAGCTTTGGTTAAGTCAAGCAGTATAAGGACAGCGTACTTGTTTTTATCAAGGGCTTTGTTTATAGCGTCGGCGATTTCTTCTAATAAAGTGATGGTGCTTTTGGTTTTCTGAGAGCCGTATTGGTTTTGTGAGATAATGTTGTACTTCTGTAAATAGTTCTGTAGTCTGGTGTGTGTTATTCTTTCTAGAAATTTTGAAATGACTGGTAGGTTAGCTATTGGTCTGCAGTTCTGTGTAGAATTTCTTTTACCATGTTTGTAAATTGGCGTAATTATTGCAGTTTTTAGTTGTTGTGGAATAATGCCAGTGTCGAATATTATGTTCACGTGTCTCAAAAGTATTCGATTTATTTGTTCAAAGTGTGTTAAAAGGTCTATGTACTCTTATTTTGTCTATTCCTGGAGTCGTCTTTGGTTTTAGTTGTAAGAGTGCTTCTTTCAGTTCCTGTTTTGTTACAGGTGGAAAATACATAGCTTGCTGTTCAACGTGTGTTGGAATTTTTTTTGTTTATCGTTGGTAGATTATTTTTTTTGTGTTGCATGATATTGTTTGTGAATTCGTAGTTGAATGAGTCTGCTAGTTCCTCTTGGTTTGTGTGTTTTTGCAATAAAATTTTGTGCTGAAGTTTTTCTTTTTCGAATCAGTAATTTGTTAAGGCTCATGTTTGCTTCATATTGTGATTATACTCTGTAAAGTTTTTTTATAGTACTATCTTTTTTCCCTACGAATTTCTGTTGTTAGTTGATTTCTTGTGTTTTTATATAATCTTTGTAGTTGAGTGTTACTGGGTAACATTTTTAGTCTTTTCCATAGATTTTACTTCACGGTAATACTATTTAGAATGTCACCATTTATCCATGAATTATTGTCTGTTTGTCGCCTCGTTTGTGTAGGCTTTGTTGTTGTTTTTTTGTATATTTCTCTGAACATTAGTTGAAAGTTCTCATATAATGTTACAGGATCATTTATTTTAAGTAGGCTATTCCAGTTTGAATTTTTTAACAAGGTTGTCGACAATGCTCTTGAATATGATCGAGTTTTGTCGTCTTTTCTGGTGGTGTGGGGGTACTGTAATGAAACGAAGTTGAGACAAAGTAGTGATCGGCAATTTTGACGTTAATTACTGATGATGTATATATATATGGTTGGGAGCCTGTATGTTGATATCGCCAATGCATGATTATGTTAGTGAATTTTTGAGTAATTCTTCTCTTGTTGGGAGTTTATGGTAGAGTTTATGTTGTACTGACTTAGTATATCGAGGTATGTGTTAGTAGTTGAAGCAGCGTGGTCAAGCGTATTTATGTTAATGTCTCTTATTAGTTGAGTCTATATGTTGTACTGAGTTTAATGCCGCTTGGCCATGATTCTAATTCATGCAGAAAGTTGACTGGATTTTATCTTGGGGGGGGGGGGTCAGTACATTATTTTTATTGTGTATTTAATGATCTGTTTGTCACTATTTGTGATTTCCAAAATTAGTGTTTCTGCATGTTAGAAATGAGTTTGTTTTTTGGTTGCACTGTATTTTTCTTTGATAAATGCCACGATGCCACCTCCTCTTTTGTTTGGTCCACATAAGTTATAAGTTTGGTAAATAATAATAATAATAATAATAATAATAATAATAATAATAATAATGAATTCTTACCTGTTTGTATATAACCATTTGGATCACTGTGCGGATAACCCAAGGCTATGCCAGCCCTGACATATGCCATTGATAAAGGAGTGGAAAACGGAGCAGAAGATACAGTTTGGTATCCTCCTTTAGCATGATATCCTAACATATTAAAACTACAATTATTTCTGCTTACTAAAAGCACATTTCAATTAATTTATTCAGGAAAATACATCCCTGTTTGTTAAGTTATTTCGTGACAGTCGTAGGCAAAAAATGTTCTAATCAAGGAATAATGTTCTACGTTATTGTTGTTATCTACACATACTAGCCACTGGACTAGACACCGTAATTGAGATGTACGTAAACGTCGCTTACGCAGCGCATATGCATAATACTTGGCCATACTTTACAACGTGTTATAGGCAACTATTTAAGAATGTTGTTGGACAGTAATCGTCATTCGTGGTGATCAGAAATTTACGTTTTCCAACGAGAGGGCATTGCCTATAACGATTGCACTACGGTACCTCCAGTGTACAAGCGAACCAATTTGTCTAATTTTCAGTAAATATAAATATCCAACGAGGATGACCAGTTGGATTTTTATACTTATTGAAAACTGAAGATATAAATCATTTAACGTCTACAGATATTCATAAACATTTAATCTTCAAATAATTCTAACTCATAAACTGGTGATCGGAGATATTATTCACTCGGGTTATCATGTTCGGAATATGAATAATCTAAAACGTTTCTTTTTTAAAAGGAATAAGAAATATCTTCAAACAAACATTCGAAACATACGTATTAGCAGACTATTAAAATGTTATTTCATATTCTCTTGATATTCTACTGAAATAGCTCAACAGATCTAGTCGTTGTATATATCTGTATTAATCAAACCTATCATAAGAACTAATTATTAAGAGGAAGATGTCACCAGAAAGAATGAAAAATAAATAAAGCGCCCCTCAAAGATAAACTATATAACTTGAAATATTTAAAATTTATATCTTCTAAATTTCAAATACAGTGACATAATTTGAACATTGTATTGTCAAGCAACTGTCAAGCTTCAAAGGCTCTCTTTGTGTGCTTCGGGACACTGAAGTCCTAACTAGCAAAACTATTCAGTTTTATTCGTTATCATTATTGCTTGTTAAAACGTATAAGCCTGCTAGCTCGATAAATTATTAATTTTCTCGATTTTACTCCTCAAATTGTGAAAAATATAATACTTTTCTTCCTTAGAGAAAAACGAGCATTCTAGTATTTTATTCTGCTATTTTTTGTAATTTTACGAAGAAAATCAGAATAAGAGAATTTATTTTAAGAAAATTGGGCATACTACACCAGTTTAACATTAATACGTCAAGTTTCTTTACCAGTTTGTTATATTTTGTTTCTGTTGTAGGTGTAAAATGATGTTGCGCTTATCGCAAGGAAATCAATTCATTTTAAGTATTTATCTTATTAAATGATGAACTTATAAGACAATGCATTTCAATACAATCAGAATAATAACATACAGAAAGGAAAGCTTAACATACGTTTAAAAGTAGAAAGCTGACACTCTACCTAGCAACACTTTGATTTCCTGTAAAAGTTAGAAACAAACGTTTCGGGAAAAAAAAAATAGTTCCCAGTTGTTCTATCTCAACAAAAGGTTTAATTTAACCATACAGCATTAATGTTCACACTTTATCGATATTCAACTTATCCTATGAAGTTTACTCGTTGGTATCAAAAATAAAAAATATTGGACGTAGTTTTAACTGATATTTTCAGCTCTCAGATATAAAAAAGAAAAAAAATAGCCATTGCGTATAACTATTCATTAATGGTAGAAAACTATATATATATATATTCGTCATCTGGTTATGTCACCTGTTCTTGATTACAAAAAATGTTTTATGGCTCGTCCATAAATTGCATAATGTAGCAAGTTGGGGATGATTTTGTTATACTGTGTGAGAGCAGGAAGCACGGAAAGAAGTCAAAAATATGTAACAGATTTTTTATCTTTTTCAAAAAGGTGTAAATCAGGATTGAAGTGTCACAGAAGACACTTTTAACATTATTTTCTTACTAGTAAGAAATTAAAGAAATAAAATTATCCATTAAAATAAATAAATAAAAGTAACTAAAATCAATGAATAAAACTAATTAAATAATAACAATAATAGATACCAAAAATGAACTGTAGATACAATATTATTGGATTGATTGAATGACTCAGTATACTCCACAACAACAACAATAAAGAATAAAATTGCTAATTCGAATTTCAGCCAAATATCGTTTGAGCTCTGTGAATGAGGAAGGCTTTACCTACTAAGTGAATCATTTTAAAAAAATTCGCTGCATGATATCGATATCAGTCCCTGCTAGTCCAATTAAGATCCAATCAGAGCCACAGTATTTGAAAAGCCACATATTGAATACAATTCGAATATAAATATGGAATAATATGGAATAACTGTTGTGTATTTTTGCTTGTCTTTATGCGGAATTATTACTAGATTTTATGAAATACAAATGTTATTATGCATATCGTTGTATCTTTATGCTAATCTCAAGTATTTAATTTCTGTTGGTCTTGCTGTAAACTTACCGTTATCTAACATTTCAGGATCTCGATTGTCCTCCGACTTCAAAAAATATGGGAATACATCATCCCAGCTCCAACCATATGCCCCGTTGCGCGCCCATTCATCGTAATCTTTACGGTTCCCACGATTATACACCATATAGTTTATTACGCTCGTTCCCCCAAGTACCTTTCCTCGTGGCCAGTGACTGCGCTAAAAGAAATGAAAGAAAAAAATCGAACATTACAGCAAAGCAAGAATTAACAGCCAGTTTAAGAATTGGAAGTATAGAGGCATTCTTGCTTATCGTGTATATCCTCTCTCACAATTTGTCCAATTAGAAGTCTGACACCCAAAATACAGTACATTCCATAATGTTAGAAAATAAATTATTAAACTAGTTATTTCCATTTTCTACTTAATTTATCACTTTATATAGTGTACTCATACTAGTTTCTTTCTTTAGATTTTATTTTGTGCAAGGCATCTCCAATTTTTAGATATAGGTAATCTACTCATTATAATTATTTGCCTTGAATACTTCATATAGCAATCCTGTCTGCTCGACAGCAGACAGGGTAATTCTTTAAGCTACTTGACTTCATATAAACATACATGCGAATTCAAGTAGAATTCAATATAATTTGAATTTACATATATAATTCTATGATATGGTGAAATCTTACCCCATTTCCCACTAAATTGTGCACGCTTTGCATTTGTATGTACAAATGCAGAGCGTGCACAATGCGAGCAACTGAGTTGCTATACCAGATGATTCGCATCATAGATCATCAGAACATGATTGTTAGTTGTTTGGAATTACAACTAAGGCTATGATATCGGTGTTTTATGTTTGTTTATTGCAAGTCTGATTAGTTTTCTTGTTTTGGGGGATGAAATATCAGTCTTTTTTGGGAGGAAAGAAAGGAAGCAACAATGAATCAATGGATTCGATGTTTATATGTCGATGTAATGAGATTAATCAAAAAGCGATGTCGAAACATCCAAAGAGGTGAGCAACTGTTTTTTTTTGTTTTCATTTATAGTCAAAATGCTCATAAAGTCTAAACAGTTAATCACAAGTTTAGTGACATAGCAATGTGTGTCTGGATGCTTCCTTATGCTTACTCATATTTTTCTTGCTTTGTCTCGTCGTACAGTGGATATATCAAAGATGCATCACGCTTGCTCGCAACATTGCACACGGAGTTAGTGAAGTGATAATCTGGGGCATGATTTCATTTCTCATTAAAAATGAAAATAAATAAATTAAACATTTTTCATACTTTTGTGATCATTAAAAGTTGAACAAACGTTCATTACGCCAATGTCGGTTTATACAGTCTTTTCACGCAGCCGTATATAACGATTTACGTTGATCGTTTATTCCGCATTGTAAACACATTGAGAAGTTTGGAATTACGAGCGAATCCAATTACATCAATTAATTACTCATGATTTAACAGACATATATCTATGTTAATTAATTAGGGATTGAAAAATCCGAATTTTTTAGAAACGATTCCTACTAACACCGTATGATATGTAGTGGATAATTCAAACAAGATACTTTTTCTAAAGCTGAGTGTTAATTGCATGAGATTTGCTGAGGGTCAAAAATGTTAAAATACGTACCGTTAATTATTACTTGGCTGCTTTGCCTCCATATGGTTAAAGAAGTTGAATATCGACAAATTTTTCCTAGTGAGTGAAATGAAGCGATAATCCGATGACGAATTTTGATAATTTTTTCTTTCTTTTAGTCGTAGGCTTGCCTCATGCTAGACGGTAAGGTAGGTAAGTAAAAGAGTAGGAAACATTCAAAGACTAATTAGAATGGGGTTTACGTCTAAAGCATACGATTTCAACACGTAAGAAGGACACCAAATGCAGAAGATTTGGTGTTCAAGCTATTTAGGGTTATTCTCTTTGGACCAAAGACTAGGATAAGCATGCTTCATTCCAAGTATTGTGTGAAGTAATTTGACGTGATTATCTATGCACTGGGAGGAGGTGGAGGAGGAGGAGAGAAACAATAGTGCAGGAAGTTCGCTTATATTTTGATTACGTTACATAGGGGATGTGAGAAGTGGAAAACATAGAGGGTAGGTTGCATTCAAAGGGATCGAGTGCCCTGTAAAAAGCAGGTGAGTTTCAGAATTTGGTCCTTCTTGTTGTTGGAAACTGCAATGTTTGTGTGTGTGTGTGTGCGGGCGCGCGCGCTAAGGATGAAGCTACAGTTTTATTCCTCAGTCATCTGAAATTTTTTCTTTGCGTCCCCTTGGAATATTTGCACAGCAAACTTACATAGCGGCTGGCGATTTTTGGACTTCTTTCCAGTGAGAATATTTTTGGTATTCACTCCGTTATAATTATTTCTATTATCCATTAATCCACTGTCTTTTTTGTTCCTAAAAAGAAGTGGGCGGAACTCTTTTAGTCCTACTAACTATTTTTTAAATAGTTTTTTTTAAACTTTTTTTTACTTACGAACCACTTCATATAATCATTTCTCCCTACTGACCACCACCCCCTCCGCTTATCATAAAACGTATTCCAGCGTTAATGGATTATAAAATTTTGTTAATATTCCTTTTTGTATTTGTTAAAACAATTGTAATAAAAATAATTACTGTACATTGCTAAGTAATATTCAGTTCATAATAACAATTACTTTCGTTTCGTAATAATTATTTGAGTTTTATGTAACTCACCTAAAAAACCAAGCCTAATATAAAATGTCTCCTAAAAATCGAATGACATTTCATGGGACTATACTCTGCCCTATCCGTGAGCATGTTATAATATGTTCATCTTGTTTCTTGTTTTTCTCACTGAATTATTATGACTGAATCCAGCTTCCAAGAGAACTTTAGAAAGTTTACTGGAGAGCGTACTCTTTAGTTTGCAATATAGATTTGTCCTCCAAATATTCTATTTATTTTTGCTAATTTTGTTGCAAAACAAATTTAACTTTAGGTACATCACAGAGGGGCGATTAACCCAGGAAGTAGCACTAAACTGTCAAAACTAAATTTTCAAAAGACTAGTCTCCATATTTTTATGGAGACTGGTCTTTGTTTTAAATATTTATATATTTAAATATTTAGTTGTATTTTTAAATTATATATTATATTTTTGCATTTATTATTATTATATTATAATTTCCCCATCGACTCCTTAGCATATACCGATCCCTTTTTCAAATGGATTAAGCCCAAGGTATCCATATCTTGAATCTGTTAGGAATACCTGAACTAAGTTACAAAGCGGAAAACTCACATCGGATACATTTGGAGAAAAAAGTTTGTTAAGTAAAACTGCAGTGTGTATGTGTGTGTGTGTGTGTGTTTAAATTTAAATTATAGCGGGGATTATATAGGTTCTGCTGAATATACTGACGTTTTGTTAGGTTATTTTATAAAATAAATAATTTGGAATGCCTTCCACCGTGATCAGTGGAAGAAGAGAATCTATTCCAAAAAAATTTTTGGAAGTATAGCATCAGCTATACTTCCAAAAAACATTGTAGAGAGGATATCTATAAGACCGCAAATTGTGATCAGGGTCAAACATCATGTTGGTCTCGTACAAAGCGTAGGACGTTACATGGGATTATTGTGCCTGATGGTTTGCAATAATCTGAGATCTATCCATGCCTGAGTTCTTATATATTCAGTTTCACATACTGTTGAAATGTGTAGGCTTATGTCTGAAACGAACTACGGTTACAATACTTATCGAACAAGGTGAGCATTCAGTTATGACAAAAACACCATGAATATGGAGAATATTGTATTTATCAACGACTTTCTCATGTGCAATTTAAATCTGAAATAATCTAAGAAGCCTGTATAATAAATGACTGTTTACATCATGCATGCATCTTTCGCCAATAACAATATTACAGTGGCTGTCTCCAAAACATATGTTGCATATTTAGTGACGGTTTAATAATAAGTGCTTATTTCAAATATGATTTTATCATTAGCTACCTACTGATATGAATAATAAAACTCTGTATTAATTACAAGAATTAAGGAAGTGATCTCAAATTATAAGCATTTAAATTAATAATAATTGTATATTTATTTTATAAACGAATTTAAAAATGTAACGTTCTCATTTTAAGTTATATAACAATAAATTTTGTCAAGTATAAAACAAAACGAAAAACTTACATTTTCAACCAGACCAAAGCACGCAAGTTTTTGGGATTCAGTTTTATATGCCCAGTCTATTGAAGTTAACTGTAAGCTGCCGACAACTGCTGGAATATCACTGAGGACATGTTCATATCCTCCAGCTTCCAGAAGGAGTATTTTAACCGAGGGATCTTCTGAGAGCCTGTTAGCCACTACTGACCCCGCTGATCCTGCTCCCACTGAAACAAATACACATATAAAACAAGCATATTTCGATAATTCTTTAACAATAAACTGATATAATGTAACAATATGGCTGCTAATAGACTTTACAGAGTAGGTCCTTGTCAACTGTCAACTTCAACTTCTAGTGAGATGGCCTCTTTCCACAAAAGAGATTCCTGAGAATCCCTTTTGTGGAAATTTTTGTGGATTCCATCTAGAAGTAGAAGAACCTATAGCTCATCTGTGCAATGTTTGGGGTGTAAACAGGTAAAGCTTGGAAAATAATTTGTTGGGAAACACTTCATGAGGAAAGCTGCTCTAGAGGACCAAAGTAGATGAAATAAGAGGATTCGGTTTAATTTGTACTGGAAATGTTGGGCAATTGCTCTTGTTCTAGCAGGCCCAACAGAAATTGGAGAATTATAGTTGCCAGTTCAGAGCAGCATTGTTCATGGACAGTATGTGTACATAAGACACAGATATGAAGTGAATATACGAGACAGACGTTGAAACGAGTTAGAGGGAAGGGCCATCTCTCAGACAAATCGCTCTTCGCTCTTCTCTGGTCAACGTCGAGTTTTTTTTTTTTTTTTTTGATACACCATCCAAATATATAAACACAACATGCCAATGCTGGGCGGATTTGGTATTTGCATAGAGTTAGTTGTAAGAAGGATGAAAAGTAATCTAGTGCTGAAAAGAATGTATAATTTTTAGAGGCTTAAAAAGCTATTGATATAATATGTTTATGCCAGGATAGAATGGGGATAAATGTCAGTCCTGAGGGAAAGAGAGAAAGAGAGGGAGGGAGAGAGAGAGAGAGAGATCAGATCCATTCTGGTGGTTTATGTGTTACTGAGGAAAAAGGAATGTAAGCTGAGGTCCCTTTTGCAAGAGTAAAATTCATGGTTACGTTTTGGTGGTAATGAAACTAATTAGGTTATGCAAGTCTGATTGAAGGATGATATAGAGATCAGTGTTTAAGGGACTGGTTGCAGATGGTCTTTAACACGTTCGTTGCAAATCACGCGATATCACGCCATGCGAGTTCTCACCAAACGGCCGATCACGCGTTATCGCGTGGACGTCGCTAACTAAATAAAAAAATAAAAAAATTTGGCCACCACACGAAATTCCAATTTTCAGCTTGGCAATGAAAGTGTTCAGCTTATGTCTGAAGGCTGCAAGGTTTGTCAAATGCGTAGGACGAATAGAGTGTACTATCGCCAGAAAATCTATGGACAGCATTAGAGATGACTGAGAGTAGGACAGCTATGCATAGGAGAAAGAGGGTAGCCTTTGCGTTGATGAAGCATGAATGGAGGAAGCCATCCACCATGACATGAAGTGAACTACCCATAGAGAAAGCGTGCTACCCATTTTTAGATAGTGGAAATATATGGAGAGATAACTGTTTAAAGAGTTCACACACACACACACACACACACACACACACACACACACACACACACACACACACACACACACACACACACACACACACACACACACACACACACACACACACACACACACACACACACACACACACACACACACACACACACACACACACACACACACACACACACACACACACCACCAGTATATTTTACTTTTTAGAGAGATAAATGTGTTATTTCTATATTTGCCATAATACAAAAGTAATTTTTATGACACTCTAACCTACGAAAGTTTCTTACGGATGTAATTAAATGGAATTAATACTAACGTACGTACTGCAGATTGATATTAGTACAGTACGATGCTTGAACATCGGTTAGATAAACAAAGAAATCCTCCTCTATAGATAAAACTCGAAATATAAACCCGTCTAGAGATTAAACTTGAAACATTTTCAAACGACTTTAGGCCAATGATAACTATCGTCGAGGGTGGTATTCTCACACTGGACGATGAAATTCATCTACAACCTGAAGAATATTTATGCCTGCAGCGCGATTTGAACCCACGGTGGATAATGCTCCGGATTTCCGTTAGTTAGAAATCCGGAGCATTATCCTATTACTTATTTATTTATATATTTTTGCCTTATTACAACCATTGCTAGTCATTCGTCCGCCGTTATGAAGATCTATTCAAATGTAGTCCCTGGAGTACAAAAAAGTGACATTGATCAGAACATTAGAATAAAATAATATTATTTAGTCAACTTAGTCATTACTTAGTCAATGCAAGAGAGCGAGTTCAACTTTTCTATTGAATTTTTGTCTTCTGCAGAAACAGTCAAATTGGCTGCAGAACGCAGGAAAGCGATAGACGGAACAAACTGTAGAGATATATTAACTGGCGATTATTAACATATTTTTACGCACAAAAAAGCTAAGTAACTTGGCATTTAAGGCCAATGAAACTATCATGTGAAAGAAAGATGAAACGAGATCGCGTATATAAGAGATTTCATTTCGGCAAGACTCCGCCTATCGTCATGAACAACTAATACAATAACACGAGTTTCCAACCTTAAAATATTTCTTACACATAGAAACCAGTAATTTAAATGACCATCATTATTTTATCCTTAAAAATGTTTAAAATAAGATAAGATAAAAATATTAACTTCACTGTATATATAATAATTAATACTATAATTATAATATAATACTTTAATATTATAATAATAAAACTATAATATACTAATATTTAATATTTTAATAGTTCGCAGAAACTCCAAAGCTGCAGAATTATAATGAATCATAGAAAATGATTACTTTTTATCCAAAAGTAAACTTAAATTTTTATGAATTGGCTGCAATATTTATATTTAAATAACCATAAATATTTCAGTCATTTCAAGTGACGTATTTAAAGACAACTATTAAGCTAAAAAAAGGACTTAATTTTTTTTCTTTACGTAATCAGCACTCGAAACATTCTACTGCTCTAGTACATTAGTGCTGGGTGAGCAGTTTTTTTGTCCTTGTTCTTTTATTTATATTTATTTTTATATCAGCCTGACATACAAGAGGTCTCGACATTTGTAATACTACAATTTCCTTCGCGAGTAACTGATATGTGAGAAAAAAACTTATCCGTTTTGTGCTTCTTGAAGAGTTTCAGATGGTAAGAGTGGGGTCAAACCTATAGACATATAGACTGTTTCAAATGGCAGAGGAATAAGGAATAAAGGAAAAGTATATGGCTCATCTTCTTTTATGCCACATTCCCCTGTATTGCGCATTTTTCCACATCCCTCAATAGAGGGATCATGGAGAAACAGCGGCACAGTGGAGCACTCTCCATATAATTATCTATTAAAACACATGAGGCAGAAAGAGACGGCCTATGGGAAATCAGTTGGAGGGAATCACGAAAAGAAGAGTCACCTATCTCCTCTGGATATAATCTAAATTCCAAGGTGAGGGTGCCCATCTTCCCGTTTTCACGAAAATTTTCCTAACTTCCTATGGCATGCTTTAGGACGTCACTATCTTCAGTATTTCAATATCTAATTTCAAGAATGAAATGTGTGCATTTAACATTCGGAAACCAAACAGCTGTTGTAGAAATACAGAATATTATTTTATTCTGATAACTTGTAACTTATATATGGATTTATTTCTATTTATCAAAATGTTTATCTTATTTCGTTTCTTTAAGTGAAAGTGAAGATGGAATGAGTAATAGACTTTTGTAAGGACTGTTAAATCATGCTTTTCTTCCACTGATAAATGTCTAAATATATTAACATTTTTAATTAACTCCTCTTTTGTTTATATTAATGTATTTTACACAATCAAACTGTTTTCATCTACTGTTCATAGAACTAAGAGGCAAGATGTGTTAGCATTTGAAGTGAGAGCTGAGATAAAAGTAAAATGAAACAAAATGAAAAATATTTACCCCACCCCACTGTTGAAAACGTATTGCATAATTCGATGAACACAATTCACAGTTTAACTTTTATGTAGGGAAATTCTATAATACAGTAATAGAGTACAAGAATGGGTTCATCCTTTCGAACGATTTTATTCTGTGTTCTGGGAGGCAATAAATAAAATTGTGGAATGGAACAACGTTATTCCTAGATATACAACTACAAATTCAGTGTCCGCAACCACAAAAGTTACATTGAAAGAAAAATTCCAATCTCACATGCTCGTCAGACTTCTATTAATGTTAGATGGAAAGAAATTTTCCATTTTCATAATTAAAACATTCACTAATCCTTTTGAGAAGATGAAATTTATTTTGACACCAGAATTTTGGAGCAAGGAGAAAAATCTATTGCACATTGGCACTGTAAAATCAACGATAATTATAAAAGCCTAGGCCAAATGAATAACGTTCAATGATTTTCAAAAGTCTGTATATGAATAAAGAAACAAAAATTAAAAAATATACATTCCTTTTAAAAGTTTATAAGAGACAAAAATACTTCAACTGCATTAGCTGCTATAGAAAAATTCCGAGAAACAGAAACAACTGGAACTTAAGATAAGACAAGCGAGTGAAGTTTGAAGTAACTCATGCATTTTTAGAAATTTCACTTTGCTATTATTAAAAATCTAATATCAATTTATTATTATTATTTTTGTTTTGCTATTTACCAATTTAACCCTTAATTACTTATCACTATTTATTTAGTTGTGGCAAACATACATTAAAATGCATAACAGGTGAAAACGTGTACATTTCTAAATACCTATTTTTGTTCCAATATGAATTAACGATTTTTATTTTTATATTCAAAACAGTGAATTTTGCTTGTTGAAAATATTTTTTATATTTCATGAGGAAATCTTTGATCCCTCCGTCGCGACAGATGATGATAGTGATGATGTCATTTTTTTTTTAATTTTAAATAGGCACCCTATTCTAAGGGAAGTTTTTGTAACCAGCTAAGATATGAGAATATTATTCTAATGTTGGGCGGATATGGGATTTTGAAAGTGTTAGAAGTTAAGCAGAAGTTATATAATGCTTAGAAGTTATGCTTAAAAAGAATAAAAAGTTTTTACATAAAAAGTATATAATGTCTTTATCCTAAGATAGTTCAACTATGAAAATCACCCCAGGAAGACAAAACTAATCGTGGTTGATGAGTAAAATGTTATCAGCGGTGAAGAAGAAGAGTGAGGCATAGTTTTTGTTCCGAGAAAATAAGAGGAAATGATTGTACCAGGAGAGAAATAATAATAAGACCATGGGAAAGAGGTATAAAAATTCGGAAAGTCTTCCCAATTAACTACGAGATTGTAGTGTCATATAGCATATGAGGCTGAGATTGAATAGGAGGAGGACGATCGAACAAAGTCAGAATTTTCATAAGGAGAGCTAAAGTTAAAGGTGTACTAAATAATTAAGCATATGAGTGTCTTTGGAAAGAGAGAGAGAGAGAGAGAGAGAGAGAGAGGAGAGAGAGAGAGAGAGAGAGAGAGAGAGAGAGCTGGTTAAGAAAACGCCGAAGTCCTAAGTTGTTGGGAAAGTTTGTAGGGGAGAGATTGCTTCATGATCTACAGCGATTACTGTATATATCACTTTCGGAGATAGTTAACTAGCTGATAGATAGATAAATAAAATTATCAGCACAGTGGTAAAGACAGCAATTAAGGCAACAAAATAAGGCAACGCCTATCTCTATATTTATTTCATATTATTTGTATATTTTTTTTATTCCGGGAACCTTGCTTTAAGCTCAAACATGGATTTCTGAAGTCAATTCATGGGAGATGAAATGAGCTTCTATCTGATGTATTTATTAGAGTCTTTTGTCTTTTATGAAACTATTAAAAGTACATTTAGAAAGATAAAGGAGATATAAAGACATAGGTCAGAGAATAATTTAGAATGATAAAAAAGTCAGTTCAAAAATGCTAATGTGGTCTTTCACATACAACTCATCTTTGGATGGATGGCGAAGTGTATAGAGATTGATCCTTCAGAGAACATAGTAAGACGTTTTTTTAACATGATGCATATGTTGAGCAATATTCGGACTTTTGTTACAAAATTCAGCAGAGTATTCCGCAAAGTAGAGCGTTTCTTAATAGGAATCTGTTAAACGTCACGTGTAGTTCCTCTAAATGCATAAAGTAAACTGTTCATATCAACATGGGTGTGTGTGTTTTTGACGAACGGATAGATAAAACTCATTTGACTTTTCTACTGGTAAGTTACTCTAGTTCGTGTAGGAGTGCTTGAGTCATGGAATAGTTATATAGACTAGTTCGCGCAATATTTCAGTATTTCTTTCAGTATTTCAGTATTTCTTTAGCATTTCCTTTGGCATATTTAAAATATGCGAAGGAAATGCTAAAGAAATACTGAAATATTAAATAATAAATAAATTTGATTAGCAAAACTTAATGGAACATAGTTCTATCCCTATTCTTGCTACGTTTGCTAAATAAAAATAAGCTGACATCCATTTTATTTACCTTTTTATGTAACAGCCTCTCGCGAACAGCTGTTTAAGATTGAGTGCTTTGATTTCCTGATCGTATTATCTATCCCAAATCGTAAGTTATTATTTATGTATGTCAACGTTTGCGGGGTAACTGAATCAATTGGTGCTGTATGTGAACGTGGTGTTAATTATCAAGTTCCAAGTGAGGTGCTTCTAGCAGTATATAACTCAGTCACGAATCAAAAACCTTGCGAATATCTGCACACATTGAGATATTTGAACAATTTTTGTAGGACTAAAGAAAATAACGTTCTACTACTTGTGAAAAGTACACGCTATCCAGAAGGAGATAATGAGTTGCGATGAATAGGGAGCGGCGTGTACTTGAGATAAAGAGTAGAAATGCTAATGAGTATTTATGGGTTGATGAAAATCCTAACACAGCAAGTGTCAGAAATTTCAGGGCCATTTTCAGCAAATGTTTTGGCAAATGCCCGTAATTGTCAGTCGACAAAAAAGGCTGACCTCATCGACTTACTTCTAGAGTGACTCGATCTTTTGTTAGCAAGTAGGGAAAACTCGGGACAACTTTCTTGAAAACTCGATTTTAAACTGGAATTAAAAAAAAAAAAAAACCTAGAAAGAATTGATTCCAGATGGCGGCATTTTTTTTTGTTTCTTCTTGTGTTTTTTGTCATCTATGCACTGCGGCTATAGATATTCGGATTGGAGAGATCCGAAACCGGATTATAACAGATTTCCAAAACTTAGTACTAGAGAGTACAGTTTTCCCTTTTAATAAACAAAAAGAACAATAATGGGTTTATTAAAAGGAATTTTATTGGTTATTTGGTTATTGTTTTTGCAGCACTTGGAATTGTTTCATAGGTTAGGCCATCCGTTTGTGAAACCTTTTTTTTTTTTTTTGCCAGCATTACGATGGTGTCCCCATGATGCGCTAGTAAGTGACAATAACTTATACGATCTATGCACTGAGGCTATACTCAGTTTGTACTGGTAGGGATTCCCCTTAGAAACTGGCATTAATCATATTAGAGGAAGACTTGTGCACACCTTGCAGAGATTCTTGCTGCATGAAAACTGTGAGGCCGTTTCGGAAACTACTTTCCGAAAGAATTGTATTGATTCTGTAAACAGGTTTTTGGGGACGAAATTTCCGTGCGAACGTGAGGACAAAATTTCCAAAGCAATTAATGTGATTGTATCATCATTATCGTCGACCGAAGAGCATCTATTCTTAAAATTAAGTACCAGCCAAATATCTGGATCAAGTTTTTCTCTCGATTCTTGTTGTAATATTTCGTATTTTCTCCAACTGTCTTGCTAAGTTGGCAGCTGAACTTGATTCACAAATGTTGCTCTTTCTAAAGATCATCCATCCAAAATGCGAAAAGGTTAAATATGTTGCATTTTAGATCAGCTGATGGAGATAATACTTATTTTAAAGCAGGCGGTGCCAGGAGATGTTGATCAACCTTCTTGTCATTCTGATTACTGATACCGGCTACTCTTCTAAAAATTCTGTTTCATATATTTCCAATTGAGCCTCGTATGTATACTGAAGATGTCTGTGATCGTATGCTTGCGATCATTTCAGCATAGAATACTGGTGCATAAATTCTTGCAATAGTTGGTAATTTTGTTTTTAATTTCATAATTTTATAATTTAGTTTTTAAATTTTATTTGATTACGTATTCCAAGCACAATATTTCAAAAGTTGTCTTCAACACAATAAATAAGAAAAATTTTCAGATTTGCTTATTTCACTATTTACAACAACAACAAATACATATACATTTCATGGTATTTGATTATATTTATATAATTGTCGTATTTATATTATAATATAAATACGACAATTATAGTAATAATACCAAACCCGAATTATTATGACTTTTGGCTGTATAAACGCATACGTTTAATTAAATAATAATTAAATGAGTGTTTTGTACAAATATTCCTAAAATAAAACTCTTCGTTGGGATATAAATGATTAATTTATTGTAGACATTAAAATAAATCTTCAACTAAGGATAAGGAGTTATGCAGTATTATAACAGAATACATTGCTATATACAGCTTAAGTCATAAGTACCATCTTTGATGTTGATTTATTTTTTTTTTGAACTTGCAGTTTTCTCTTTCTTAGCGGTCTGTGTCTTATATACGAGTTGCTAAAAGCATACACACACTCGTAAGTGTGGGTATGCTCTTAGCATTAGTATAAATCTGTGAAAGGAGTATACAGAAACTGTGGATGGCATTAATACACCTTCCCCAGACTGTTTCCTAGTATTCTCTGTAGTTTAAGTATTTATTGTTTATGGTAGTTTATTGAACAATGAGAGTACTCTCTCACGGCTACACTATACGAACTAATGTAGGGCCTGGGTATAGCAAAGGTTGTGAACTTGTTCTTGTGGCTCCGTTAATCATAGTTTAAGTAATTATTTAGTATTATTTTTTAATGCTGAAGATTCTGATCGATAAATAAGAAGATGTATTGACAACAAGAACAATAAAGACAGAGCAACAACACTAACTGTGTTAAGTAATTTCAATAAAGAAAATTTGAACAGCTGCTTTTCTCACTAAATTGCTTATTATTACTTTCTAATAAATATATTTATACGACATCATTATTTAATTTACATTTTCTCGAACTTTTATCTAATAAATAAATCTTACCTACAATATAATCATATTCGTTATCCCATGTGTTTCTAACTTCAGGAACAGCAAGAGTGGAGATTCTGGAGTATATCAACACTAACGGAGGAGCAATTGTCGTAACCAGAGCCAAAAAATCGACTATATTGACAGACGCAATCATTCTAAGTTTTGCTGGCTGCACACAGTTCACGAGCAACAGCTATATAAACGCGAAACACGAGCGACTATCATGTGATTCATTTGCTCCAGTAACGAATAATCTCCATTACTCCTTACTTATAACTAGTTTTCTTTAAGAAAGGGGACATTACAAGCTCACGTATTTCAACCAACACACGACACACATATCGTAGAACCACACTGAGAGAAGCGTTTATATTTCCGTGACTTTTTCCTCTTCTTATACAATACTGTATATTTTCCGTCGAAAGAAAAAAATAAAAATAAGTTTTTTTTTCTTTTGTTCTCTTAAAATTACATATAGGCTGAAAGTGCTAGTAAATATGTTGGTGGGAATTATCTTAATAGTTTGTCTGTAGAAAAGTAGTATGTCAAAGTAAAATAAAGAAATAGCAGAACTACTGGCTAACTTGCTTTTTGACTGAAATCGAACTGACCTCTATTTACCACAAGGCTTTTAGCTTTTAGTTTATTGTTAAAAAGACATTGCTTCATTTGAATATGATGAGAATTGATTTTTTTCTTATCTTTCTTATCTTTGAAATATTACGTGATGCAGAATTTATTATTAAACTTTCAAGAATTTGCTATGTATATATTATATAAAATATTGCAATTTATTTAATACTTTATTCTAAGCCTATCTGGAAAGGCGTAGAATAAGCATTTGGAGTTTAATAACTATAAATCATTCTTAAAATATTCCTGTAAGAGAAACTCATCAGTTTCTATTCTCTGCACTTATTTCTATTCCTCTAGGTAGAACAAACATATTTCTATTTATACTTTTATTCAAGTTATGTCTGTTTGCTTATCTGATTATCTGGTTGATAGGTACCCGATATGCATCTAAATAATTGTCATTGTATTTTTGAAATTCGGAGTGAATATTATGCCTACTATCTGCGTATGTTCCTCTCGCAAAGTATGAGAAACGAGAATCCCAGAAGGAAAAAATTTGACACCTCCAAGTGAGAATGGCTACCTGGCCTTCAGAGCCTTTACAAAGATTCCTTGCGCCATAAACGGGATTTAGACCTAGAATCCTTTGAACCAAAATCGAAATCCATTGAGATCACCACAACGCAAAAGATCACCTAAAATAGGCACAACAAGAATGCCAGTGAATATAATATAAAAACGGTAGAAGTGACCTGCTGAATAATATTCCAAGTTCCGTGAAATTAAACACTGTCTTAAGGGTGACAATTTCTGCAAACTGGAGCATGTTTTCATATATATGTTTGAAATATGAACGACGAAAGTCTCAAATTATCGTATAAATAATTTCATACAATATTCTGTACTTCGTTGTCTGAATAATATTCTAAACTCACTGATTCAAAAACAATGGCCAAAATAATACCTGTGAAACCTACATTCTTTGACTTAGAGACTGAATAGATATGAACACAATGGAATAACGGATAAATACTTTTTTTTAACCATTTGAGGAGTTTTATATACCGTATACAATATACATCAATTCCACGTATAATCTTAAATTAGAAAATCGACTCTACCTTTAAAGAAAGAAAATAATAATAAGATTTATTTCTTATTTAAAATAAAATCTTAAAGAAATATATCAATATTTACATTATATATGTAGGAGATATATGCATGAAAGATATTATATATACACATATATACAATATATAGATATTATATATTGGGCCTATGCCGCCCAATCCCCCGAGTTTCTGTCTGGTAAGCCGGTTCTCCTTCAATTCTGATAACTCGAGACATGAGACAACAATGCGTTTGTCTCATGAAGGCAAACACATTGCTGGATGTTTCAAAACAATGAAGAGACAAAAACCGTGACATAAAAACGTTTCAAATTTCTGCTTATCTTTATATATATATATATATATATATATATAATAGATATAACATATTTTATATCCGAAAGGCATCGCACAGCATCTTTTGAAAAGTATAGTTAACATTGAAATTTAATAATTATTCTGTTAGTTAAGAAAAAATAAAATTAGAAGACAAAAAATCTAAATTTCTTTAAGATTATATTTCTGGGTTGTTGTTTGTCTTTACTGATTATTTTGTTAAGTTTATTTTTTATTTTTATTTTTTTTATTTTATTCTTTACGCCCAGTTGGGAATCATAATCATATTTCTGAATCCAAGCAATTATAGTTCAATATGCATAGCCTAGATGGAACTGGTAAGTTACGTTGCTATGTACCATATCTAATATCTATATTACAAATTTTTTCTGGGAATATCATTTGCGATTTATTTGCTGCGGATGTCACTAAATTGTAATTAAAAATCTCAATTATGATAATTGCCGTGCGTTTAAATAACTATACAATTACTATTTAAATATTTGTTTTAAGTGATGTAACATCACCTTCCAACACGCTGTCATTCATTCATTGGTGAACCAACTTACTACAGTTTATACATTAAGTGTCTTAAACTTTTTTATTTTTATTTTTTACATTACAATGAATACCATATCATATAATTTTCTTGACTTATATACAAAAATAGTCTTATTTAAATTAAAACCTTACATGGACCAAGCAAATCTCAGAGATTATTACCTAAACAATAATAACGAACGACGTGTTTGTCAAGATAATGACTATTATCTTCTGAAAGGATGTGTCGTACTGATATGTGATATTATCACAGATTCGATTTATGTACCATCTACACCCTCTGTACAAAAAGAAACAGAACGTTTCGAGAATAGAAGAAACCATTGGAGCCACCTGTTGTATCTTTTTGTTGTTGAAAGCGGTAACCTTCTTTAGTGTTGTCAATTGTTTATGACATTTGTTTCATTAGAAGGCGAGTTATAGTGCCAAGAGTAACAGTGTGTTTTGACGAACGGTCGGAAAATGAGTTTCAAACAGAGAGCTGAGATTGACTTTTGTGTTAAACTTGGTAGAAACGAATCAAATGCTTCAGAAAGCATACGGTGATGAATGCTTATCCCGTACTCAAGTTTATGAGTGGTTTAACCGATTTCAAAGTGGTCGTGAGACGCTTGAGGACGACGAAAAGCCAGGCTGTCCAAAAACTGGACTGATCGAAGTTAACATCCAAAAAGTGCTTGATTTCATCAAAGAAAACCCGGTTTATTTCATCAAAGAAATCGTCCGTGAAATTGACTGAAGATGAATTAGGGATCCCAAAATCAACTGTGCACAACATTTTAACCGAGAGTTTGGGTCTTCGTAAATTGAATTCGCGATTTGTTCCCCACAAGTTGACTGACGAACAAAAATGTACCGTACTGAACACTGCAAGGACCTCATTAAAACTGTTCGTAAGGACTCAAAAACTCATTGAAACGATCGTTACTAGTGACGAAACGTGGTGTTTCGAGTGAGCCCGAAACAAAACGCCAGAGTGTTGAGTAGAAACCACCAGAAGAGGGGCATCCGAAAAAAAGTCGCTTGGAGAAGTCAAAAGTAAAGACAATGCTGATTTGTTTCTACGATTCCAAGGACATTATCCACAAAGAATTCGTTCCGCCTGGCCAAACGATGAATGGTGAATTTTATCTTGAAGTTTTGAAGCGATTGATAGTGAGAATTCGTCGCGTACGGCATGAATATCGTAACGAACGACCGTTCGTCAAAACAGTCTGTCACTCTTGGTAAAACTTGTACCAAGTTTAACACAAAAGTCAATCGCAACTCTCTGTTTGAAACTCATTTTCCGACCATTCGTCAAAACACACTGTCACTCTTGGCACTATAACTCGGCTTCTAATGAAACAAATGTCATAAACAATTGACACAATACTAATGAAGGTTGCCGTTTTCGACAACAGAAAGATACAACTGGTGGCGCCAATAGTTTCTTATATTTTCGAAAAGATCGGTTTCTTGTTTTGACAGAGGGTGAATGTACATTATAAAAAACCAATATTTTTATAATATGATGGTTCACGTTTGTAAAAATAGATGGTTTAAATAGATCACTTTAAGTTCTTAAATATTGTTTGATTTGGAACATTGTTCAATATTTATTCTAATGATTAATTTTCTGTACAGAAACAATTAGGGAAAAGGTCAAGAACACCTGCGATGCTTTCAGGCAACCGAGACAGTGATATTATGGGACATACTAAACTAGTGTAATATACGTCACCAGCATCCTTCCTTCCTCTAAAAGCTGAGAGGACAGCGAGTAATTGTGGTCTAATTTTATTCTCTGTGATTCACTTAATTGCTTTTGTTTTATACCATTGTTTTAGCCTCCTAGAGGATATCATAGATTACTGTTCGAAAACATTGCCAGAACTTCAACTATTACCCTTGAATGGATTTGAAAGATTTATTTTATTTATTTATTGAATAATGTGTGTGTACACAATTATTTTCTTTCTTGTTGTTTATTATGGTGGATGAGCTAACTTCTTCGATGTTTCCATGACATCAGTACGTTCTGCTTGAGAAGAAGTAATCAATTTATGTGTCTCTGGGCTTTAGATTCAGAACGATATCGTCATAATAAATGACAAATGTTTAGTGGTTTTCTTCGGAAAGTTTAACTACCAGCAAATGACTTAATTAGTTACATTGCTTATGTATTCACAGCTATTGAAAAATAAATTTCTTCCAGAAAAACAGTAATATGCGACTCCATAATCACAATAGTAAACACGTTTTTGTGTATATTAGAAATGCACTCTGATATCTAATAATATTCTAATGGATTATTATTATTTAAACGTATCCTCTTTCACACTTGTCATTAAAGAAGACGTTTGTAATTTGTATCTCGGTATACCAAACAGCAATTTTTAATGCAGGTGGTAAAAATGATAATTTAATATATGAGATGGAATTGTATTGCTGTATGGGAAAAACTTCAAAAGAATGTGTCTCAAATTTCCGAAACAAGTCTGGAAGTGGGTGACAGTTGGAGGAAGCGAAATAATATATAGGTCAAACTGATGTGCACAAGCCAAGCATATATATCTTTAGCTGATCGAACTATCAAACATTCGTTAGCGTCCGTGAGTGAACGCATGTTCCAATTTTTCAGTTCATTACATATCGCAGAATACTTCCGGTAGTATGAGAGATAGCTGACACTAGTATTTTTCAAATGTGTAATGGTTTTCATAATGAAATCTATAAAAAGCCATTTATATATACATGTTTATACATATATACATTTGTATAAAACGAGAAGAGTATATTATAAAAACAATTAGAACATGCATTGCTTCTATATTTTTTACTATCTTATCTAAAACATGATAAAATATGCCTAAATCTCTTTTCGTTTTAATCGACTTTAACATTGCGTGATCACATCCTACGTACAGTAGATACCAAGCCTAGAGTCTGACTGTCCTGTGCAAGACTAATGATTGCCTAATTTACTATTATACATAGCGGCCAGAGACAGACAGGAAATTGCACTGATCGGAGTGGTAAAAATTATCAGAGCAAAACTGTTTAAACCTAATTGCATTATTAATGTTCCACTTTTTATAATGGTGAAGGTAGAAATGATTTCAGAACACGAAAATAAATGATACAAGGAATTTATTTCCTGCATATCACCTATCAAAATATGAGCTATTTTGGTATGTGGAGCCGCTTATAAAAACATATTAACATCTCTAAGCCTTAAGAACTGCATAAATTTAAATTATTGTTCGAATAATATATTAATTAATAAACAGTTTATTGTGCACCACGAATTTATGAAAATCTTTCATTTGAAATATTAAAAAAAACATGTAAACATATTTTGTCGTAAAATTTATTAGTAGTCATTCTCTTCACATAATTATAATCAAAATCATTGGTTTATAATATAGAACTTTATTCTTCATTTAGATAACGGCGCTAATGTGAAACAAAAATGAAGGATAGAAAAAAAAACCATCAATATGGAACCTAATGATCATGATTTCATGGAAAAATTAATATATATATATATATATATATATATATAAGAGATTTTTAATTTCACTTATTTTGTACATTATCAGGAAACGCTGATTTAGAAACCAAACATAGATCATTTATTATTGTAGACTTCCAAGTCTACAATAATCGGCGTGGTGGTCTCACTCCAACGGCAATCAGCAAATCATAACCATCATAATAAACAGCAGCCTGTCGGTTGAAGAGGAAATGCGTTAACTACTTGATCCACAAAGCCGCAAGAGCATTTAAAGAGATATCACTTAAGTAACTTTTATATCTCGTAAACTTTTTAAGTCTAGATTCGAAGTCAAAAATTTTCCTTGACTTTCTTTTGCACTCTATCGTTACATCGATGATGAACTTGATACTAGGCCAAAAATTCGCAAGAAGAAATATATAAGTGATATTCGTCAAATAATTTTCATGGTATTTTTATCCCACGTTTCTTTAAGTTCTCGTAGATCTCTTCCATATCAAGATAGGAAACTTTACATCCACATAGCGCATTAAAAATGGAAGAGCATACGGTGCGATTCGTTGCTCATTGGATCGGTTTCAACTTCACTACAGTCAAGGTTCTGAGTACTGTTGTTCATGCTAATCAAGAAATGTATTCGATGATAACAAAGTTTGTGACCTGAAGCACAGAGTGAGTATTTAAGGCACGGTTTCTTTTAATTTAGTTTATTGGAATTACTGCCGAAATAATCAAGGCGAGTGTATTATAGTTCGTTAACTATGAGTGTTTGCAAGTCATCGGTATGTTTTGAAATGAAATGAGATGAAAATTCTTAGCTATATGAAGAAAAGCCTTTTCATCTCTGAGAAGGTTCTCATCTCAGCTTCCTTCTTGGAATTCAACTTTATATGAATTTTTAAGATTACCTTAAGAAGAAAATAACATAAATAGTTTAATAAATCCCAGATCCTTCCATTGTGTCAAATGTTGTGATGTCCTGCTACGAAGATGCTCAAAGATATCAGCTTGCTGCTATCTGTCAGTAATAGAAAATGTTAATCTTCGCATTTTCGAACACTGATTCAACAGGGTCTGACTCTATCAAGGAACTTTGACTACTGTCAGTGACTATTATGCGACAAATGTGGTCTTATCAGTGAGCGGCGCTCAATGATACCTTCCAATGAAGTCATGAAGATACTTTACTGGTCAACTTTTTTTGCTTATACTTGGTTAAGGATTTAAAACATGAATATAATTCAAAATTAAGTGGATATTGAATCCAATATTATTTCTTAGCCGAATATAGAAACTACAAGAGTTTCATGCTGAATACATAGAGACTATATAAAAGTTTCGGCGGATATACAAGTGTAAGCCAAGTGGTTCATGATAGGGCAACTCGTACTAAAGGTGGATTAAGACCCGATCACTGTCCTCAGTATTTTCCCGTAATGTAAAACACATCTCTTGGGAGATGTATGATGTTATACATTATGGGAGGAGATCATTACCCAGACCGGTTTAGACCTTTTTTGAGGTCTCGTCAGTGGTAGCTAGACCAAGAATACTGAGGATGAAGTGATTCAGAACTTATATACTTTACGATACGAGTTGCTAAAAAAGGTGTCACATTACAAAAGGTACCAAAGAATTAGTAAAAAAAGATGAATAATTTTTCATTGCCGAAGTGAAGCTTTTGCTCTCTTTTTTTTAGTACATGAATATAATTTCTTTTCAACTTCTTTTCATCCTACGAAAAGAAGTTGATTCAACAAACTTTGAGCTACAAAGTACATATGAGTAATAAATCCCATTTATAGTCCAGCTCCAAACGTCAATAGAAATAATGGTGAAAGATTCAGCAGATCATTTTCTTTGAAAATAGCTGGAATGCGAATAAACAGAAATTAAGTGTCTATGAAAGGGGAAAGAGAGGGAAATTGAGAATCAATGAGAATGGATCTGTGCGAGAGAGGAATCGACAATTAAATGAAATTTCCTCTTCTGGGTAGTGTTAGAGAATATTTGGGTTCAACATCCCAAATGTGCGTGAATATATCGTGCTTGTGCTGATTTGGGATTTATAGGGCTTTAGCAGAAGTAGCACTTTGAGCAAAAAATTAAACCGAGTGGTTGGAGACTGCAGAAGCTGTGGTTGAGATGTGTTTGTGGCATGAATGGCTAGAGTGTAGGTTAGTTCCAGAAGAAAGTTCTCATTACATTTGGATATCTGAATATTATATAAAATTAGGGGATGGGACGCCAGATCTTTCTCTCATTAGACAAGACTGATGTTTGGTGGTATTGTATACAAGGTTGTCCTTATCCCATTGAAGAATAGCAAAGTAAGTTAGAGTTTAGGACATTGGTTATGGTAGCATACTATTTCTCACTATTTTACACTATTTTCCATTTTTATTTTACTGATTTATTACGAACCTAAATAAAGTAATGAATCAAAACTCAGTGTTTCAATTCATTTTTAAGAAAAGTGTTTAAGAAACTTTTTTTTAAGTGTTTCGCAAAATGCGTAATCAGATTTTTTTGGTTCCTTCGTTCGTTAGTGGACAAGTTATTTCTAGAGAAGTTCTCTGAATGGATTTTTCTTAAAATTTTACAATCGAAATCCATACAAAATTTAGTTCATCATTCAAGTTTTCGTTTGAATCCTACCATTTGCTAAGACACAAATGTGAAAGCGTATCAAAATTATATTTTGCAATAAATCTGCTCTTCTAGGTGCTCATATTAGGAATATTGTTCATCACAGCTTTCGATATATGAAAAATGGAGACAATTTAATAAAATTTAGGTTAAATCTAAATATGAGTTCTTTAAGATGTCACAACTGAAATAAAGTTACAAAATCCTCCAGTTTCTGTTCATAAATTCTTTTTTACTCCATGCATGGCAGTGCATGGAGTAAAAAAAGTCAATTTATGAATTTTGATATTTTTGTTAAACTGAATGGAAAAATATTGTCATATTTCTTTGGTTCCACTTTTATTTTATTTTGATTTATTGCGAACATAAATAAAGCACATTCTTTGTTCAGGATTTTTTCAACAACATTATATTATTGTACTTATTTAATAAAATACTTTCGTGTAATTCTTGAGTGGCCTCAATTCCTACTTTCCTCTTGCGGTAAGAATGCAACACATGAGTGCGTTAGTACTGTCAACACTTCAAAGGTTAGGGTTACTTCCTGAATATTTACATTATGATAAAATCTAATGTTGTGCATCATTAAGAAAAAATTGCGGTTTTATCTTAATCATTGAGATCATAGGTATCAAAATCAAGCACTGAGTAATAACTAAGTGCTTGATCTACCGTGTGTGTGTGTGTGTGTGTGTGTGTGTGTGTGTGTGTGTGTGTGTGTGTGTGTGTGTGTGTGTGTGTGTGTGTGTGTGTGTGTGTGTGTGTGTGTGTGTGTGTGTGTGTGTGTGTGTGTGTGTGTGTGTGAGCGCACGGGTATGTGCAAAAATCAATACAAATAGGAATCGAACCTTTGGTTAAAATCTTATTTGCAGCTGACATACACCGAAATAAAAGTATAACCTGAAATACTGATAATTTCAGACCAAACTACTCTTCATTAGCCAAAATCTAAAGATGAACCAGTTTGATATAATATAATCAAAGATAATGAGAGTTTGAGAATCGCTTAGTTGAACTAAGTTCCGTACAGACTCCACCAAAGAAGGAGAATGAATAGTGAAAAGGACGAATTTACCATAACTAAAAGCGAAAGAAACATAACTATTTTAAAGAAACAAAAGACTAACAAATTGATATATTACAGTTTAACGATGCACAGAACACTAAACAATACAATACACTTTATCCCAGTCCGACCATACAACAAGTATGTTATAAAAAGAACATAACATCGATGAATAATGTCAAAGAATGTAATTTTTAACAAAAATGTATACAACAATGTAATGCAAAGTAAAATTGAGAAAACAATGCAGCATCAGAAGCGTAATGAATAAAAGTCATTTTCTTATATTTTATGTATAGGACAAGTTCTAAAATTTTAATATGAGATATTATTCTAATAATGTCTAGGTCAAGATTTTCCAAAAGTTGATCAACATAATTTCCTATTGTAGATCTGCCTGTAATATGAATTATTCCACTTATACTATGAGAGATAAAATCCAAGGTGTTTTAGTGACCCATGTTAAAGTTTAACAGACTGAAATAAAGACTAGACAGTTTGATAAGGAAACAAAAGATGCGTGTACAGTTCAATTTTATACTCTTGGGGGTTTGTAGTTTGACAGTAAAGGAGAAAATATAAGGAAAAGAAATACATCCGCTCTTATCTATTGACTGATGTGCAATATGTCTGTTGATTACACAGAGAGGTCTTGATTTAAATAAGTAGTTGGATTGCTTCGATTACTCATTTTCAATAAATAACAGAATATTCTGATTTGGATGAAGTTGTCGCATTTCTGAGGAATATTATGGTACAAGTCAACACGAAAGCATTTATTTTTATGACTTTTTTTTTCCTTCCTATGAACAGGGATTTTTATGTTTTTATAGAATATAGTAGTCTGATCAGCTATAAATTTTAAGTTGAGATGTTGGCTGAGGAGATGGTTTATAACTCTTTAAAATCTTTACGAGGTACGAAACTGGTTCCCATTGCTTCTTCTTCTTCTTCTGTTATTTATTAAATCTATTAACACATTTATCTCTCATTAATGTCTTCCTCTAACACACCTGTAAATTCAAACCACAAATCAAATTTTTCTAGTCTCTTCCTGAAATGATTCCGCACTTTTCAAGCATAAAGGATTTTAACATTTGATATAGACTTTATAACTCGGAATGCTTTAATTTTTTTGATTTTACAGATCATTCTCTCTCTCTCTGCTTTTTCCTATCTTATCTCCATAAATTATTCCCATTCTTCATTTATGATATGTTTAATTGGCTGATAAGGCTTGGACTTAATTTGAACGTTATATCTTTATTTCTGCTAGTCTGTTTCAAAATTGGCAAATACATCTCTCGTTCTTTTTCTTGCCACATTTATTTTCCAAATGCATTTTAATGTCGGCTATAAGAAACAAAGAATTACTTAGAAAATCCAACAAAAACAAAATATTAATCGCATTTTTAATTTTACATTATTCCGCAAAAGCCATTTGAGGTTACCATGAGAGGGAAGAAGCGATAATCGCGAAGTAACTTTGCATTTTAGGAACAATTATCGCTTACAATTTATTCCAATCAGATTGGGATACATTTCTGAGGCAATTTATTCTATGTGTATTGATATCTATGTTTGTATATTGAGTGTGTTCTTCTGGCCGATTTGCGTGTTTTACGGCATGAAAAAAAATTCCTAGTGGAAAAATATCCCACCCCCATATGAGACCGGCTATCTCATTTTCACTGCAAGCTTTTTTGCGTCCTAGACTGGATTTTAACGCAGGTTTGTTTCTCCAATCGAAAGGCATGATCTGTGCCCACTGCGCTACGGAAGTTTTGTTAGCATTACATCAGTTTATTTTAAGTTATACAATGGCGAACTAGAGAGACTATATATTCTAGTTTTATTCTTGCTTCAGTGACTCTTTTACAGCACTCATTAATAGTTTATTCACGGAAATGAAGAGTTTTAATGTATTTCTTCTTTGAACTGGGATGTCGATCTCCGGCCTTTGGAAAACTCATCAGCTGTATATTGCTTACCATTAGTTTATTTTTTTGCTATTCTGGGTTTTTAACTGCCGTTCGGTAAGAACCAACAAATTCCAAAATGGTGATGTTAGTTCGAATTTTTCTGGTCTTGACTTTTATTGCAGTTCAGTGCAATGTGAATTGAATCGTCATTGTATGCTTTGGACACCAATGTGCCATTCACGCAAGCTTATGCGTTACCCTTCCCCTCCACTATCTCTTACGTCTTTGTGCATTGTATACCTCCCAGTTCCCGGTTTTTAATACGCTTGTTTTTTGATAATAGAAAGACGTCACAAAACTTATGCAGAAATTTTAAATTAGTATAATGTTAATGTCTGGTATATTTAGCACATGGAGACGGGACTGATGGATAAATAAAATCAGAATTTATTGTTAAAATCACAACAAGTTTCGAGTGCATAATACTACACTTTTACAGAAGTGAGTGAAATAGCGTAAATGCTATTCCAGTATCAGACTTAAAGATGTGCATACTAATGGTATCAGTAATATAGACTAATAGAATGAAGCGAGTGGTAGATGTATATATACTAATGTCTAGCATTCTGATACATATAGTCTAATTATTTACATGTGCCACGTTTTCGATTCTATATTAAAATTATCCTATATAGGATAATCCTTGCACTGATTCATTTTCTTAAAATTTCCGATGATTCCTTGATTTTTTGATGGAGAAATTATAAACACTATTCCCTACACTGCTACAGTACTTCATCTGTTTCTGCTGTATATGAGACCAGTCTTGATGTTTTTTTTTTCTTATGCCCTACATAGCACATTCCATACAAACAAAGAATATTTTCATTCTCTTTCTTTCTATCTTTTCATGTTTTTTTTTCTTTGAGAAGTGAAACGAAGTAGACATGTGATCTTTTTTAAAGGAAAGACGTTTTCCTTTATTTCTTGTTCTCGTAATAATTTTTGAGATCTCTGTCACGATTGGATGTAATGGAATGATCCTTTCGTAGTTGGCTCTCCGTTTTAGGAGCCGTTTTTAGGATGTTGGCTATCATTGTTTTGATTATATCCAATAATTTAAAAAAGGATGCGGCTAACGTTCTGTGTTTGAATTATGGGTTTCTGTTTATTTATTTATGCTTTTCTTTCTTTCTTTCTTTTTTTTCTGCACTGCTAGAGATTTTGTGGCTTATAAAAACACGTTTTTTATACTTTTTTAAAGATATACTATATAGGGATATCCTATTTATCCTATTTGATTGCTGGATGCTATGTGGAGGTATATTGCTTTGTGCATAGGCTTTCCGCATTGATTTTTTTGCTACACTGCTGTGTTTATTCTATTCGGAGAACTGTAAAAGAGTGTCAAAAAAAAAAGACAAAAAACAAAGGACAGGGGTCTATTGTTTTGTAACTGGACGTTATAAAATTTGGGATGGTTTTAGGATGTTCTTTATCATTATCTGATTCTATCCATTTTGCAAAATTATGACTGTGATATTTGAAGTATGGGTTTCTATTTTCTGTGGTTATTTATGTTGTGTGTCCCATATAAATAGAGAGATGAATATTGTTAAGAGGACTGGTAAAATCTTGTAATTGTTCTAACAAACCGGATCATATGATGAATCCGTTTTTATAGTGCATCCGAACAGCCCTCCAGAGTCGGTTTCATATGCTGTTCCATGACGAGGTTGTCAAAAGAGAGACTGTAATAACTCCAGACCTTCTTTCTGCTAATGTAATTTATCTTGAAATCGGTAGAATGCGTGCTGATGTTCGAATAACATCACAATATTCGGTGGAAATAGTTTCTTGTGGAAGTCCTAATGGTTTCAATTGTTGGTACATTAGTGACGATGTTAATGATGACTAGACTTACTAGTGGATCAGAGTGTTCTAGTGTGTAAGAGGTGGGGGAGTTTCTGGCATGCATTATTGGTCGTAGTGATATGCAATTTCTGTCCGCGCGGTTAGCCTAGTGGCTGTGCGCTTCGCAACCATATGGCTGGGGAAGGAGTGTCCCAGGTTCGATTCCCGTCGTAGACGTGAGGAATTTGAGGATCTTCCTCAGGCATAGCCAAGTTAGCCGGTCTTGGGCGCGGGCAGTAGGGTTTTTCCCGCCAGTTTATCTGGCGTTTTTCATCCCGCAAGCAGGCAAACCGGCCCTTGAACACACGCCTCTACAGTCAAAAAATATATTCACCCCCCCTTCCCAGCGGCAGACCAGGCGACAGGTCGGTTGGGAGTAGTACTAACAAAGAAGTCGCATCTAAGTAACACGCGGACCCTGCAGAGGAAGCGGGAATAACGCGTAGGGAAAGAAGAAGTGATATGTAATTTCTGATAGTAATTTCTGGTTGCTAAAGGATATCGAGAGGAATTTTTCGATATCTTACGGCCAGTTTTTCAAACTTATAAGAAAATTGCTAGTTGTATAATAAAAGTTCCTACTCGAATAATTTAACTAACTCGAATAAGAAGTATGCATTTTGTAATCAATTTCTAAGATACTGCTGAGGCGGTGTTTAGCTTTAAATAATATAAGAGGTGTTTGAATACTGATTAGATTTGTGGAGCGTTTTGGTAATTTTCTTAGTCCTTTCTTTGTGTTAATAATGATTAAATCTTGAGGATATAGAGAGGACATGGCGCAAATTAAAAAGCTGTGCATTTTGTGGAATTTTGCCTTCACTTTGTATTTGTTATCGTTGGCTATTAAGCAGCTTCAGGAAAATCTATATATCTGACCGTATTGTTTCAAAGTTTCGTAGTACGAATTCTCCCAATTCGAAAGAGAAGAGACATACGTCTCTCTATTGATTTAGAACAGTTGACACCAGGTAACACTTGCACCAGAGGACGAGATTTCTGTTTTTTTAAACTTAAAATAGTGGATACGTTCTATTCACTGATATATTTTTGGATGCTTCCGTAGTTTTATGATTCAACCTTAAGAACTTAGGGATCACGTAATTCTCCTTACATCTGAATAGGAACATCAAAATCTATTGGCGGATGTTTTTTCTTAATTTAAAGTGAAAGAAACGCGTATTTTTTCCCATATATATTATCTCAGTATGAGTTCTTATAGTGCCTGTGAGACGTCTGTAGATGAATGTAAAGTAGAGTTACCACATGGATACTGATGGATAAATGAAACATCAATTTATTATTTAAAATCATTACTTAAAGATTATTAGAAATTCTAAATAATAAATTGTGATTTTCTATGCCTGTGTAGCTCAGTGGATGTAGCGTTTGCAGACCACCGCACTTGGCCGCACGAAGGAAGACTTGGTTTCGAGTCTAGTCGGCGACTAGAGGAAATTTTTCTAAGCCTTTTTTCGACCGGTTCCCGAGTTAGTCGATCTCTGGCACGGGCAAGCGGGTTTTTCCTCCCGGAAACTCGGGTTTTTCGTCCCGTAAACTCAAGAAAATCGACCGTAGAACCCACATTATTTCAGACATTAAATATATTGTGTTAGGGTTAGGGACCACGAGATGGCGGCACATTTGAGCCGTCTATCTTCACTGTGTACCGCTTAATTAGTGATAGCCTTGGGCCAGCTATCTCTGATTTGTACCAGTGGAGATTGAACTGCCCACTCAGTCTCCAAAAGTTAGATAGGGCTAAATGGCCTCGCTTACTCCCGTATACGGGAATAAAAAGGCGTTAGATGATTTTTTTTTCTGATTTTCTATGCAAAATCATTCATCTGTTAAATATATCGCACATTAATGCAACATGTTTTCTATCTACAGTCTCAATAGATTAGTACATTCTTTCCGTACGCTGTTAGATAATATTGTTTTCTGTTAGTTGATAATCAAATTATATATACTCACAATGCAGTGGACTGTCGGTGCTCCACAGGGGCTCTGAGTAAAACTGGTTCCTTTCAGCATAGCATGTGTGCGGAGATTATAAAGTCTGGGACATCTAAGTGATATAATCGAACTGATTAAGAACTGAAAGTCATTGTCATGGTGATAATCATTTGTCGATGGATCGCTTTTTCTATCTAAAATGTCAATCTTAATGTAACAGAAACTATTATAAAACGCTGAATCCGCTGTGATAGAAATTAGAGATCGACTCCAAAGAAGTCAATAATTAAGATATTAAAGTTAAATCTTAAAAGGCTTAGGATAATGATGGAGGTATTGCTTTATATACCAAAGTGGATGATAAGGATTCTGTGAACTAATGAAAGAACACACACTAGTATTTTGGAGTGAAAATAAACCCTCTAAAGGCTTTTTTTCCCAAAGGAGAAGGCCGAATTTTTAGCTCTCACTTTTAGAAATTAGGTACGAATTCCACCTCATAGCCTTGGAGATGTTTCAGTGCATTTTCTCAGTTTGTACTGGAGAGGAACAATGTTGTAGACCTAATTATCACTTTTTGCAACTTACATGTTCTAGAGCTAATTCTGCTTACTTGAGTGTGTAAAATCGAAATTTAATCTGAGATTTTTCCTCTTTTGAAATCTGAAAAAATCATTTTGAAAAAATCTGAGATTTTTCTATTTTTCTTTTTTTCCTCTCGAGTAACTCTGGAATTGTTTGAAGAAAGATTTTGATATCTTTACATAAAGCAGCTCCACTACCTGGCGACTGTACTTAATCAACCTATGTGATATTCTTTTCTAAATCTAGTATCATGGAAAGTATCAAGAGGATGCGTTAACCTATTTCGGAGTATGACCGAAATTATTTGATGTTATGCCCACTCGTTGTTCTCTGGATTATTCGTTAGCAGTAATTGACTGTTTGTCTCTCCACTGTTTCTGGTTGGGTATAAGTAATAATTAGTTCAGTGTACAGAGCTCTTCTCAAGCTCCATGTTTATACACAGTGGCATTAGGCGATTGTCAACTTAGAATGAAAAGCATTTTGTATGATTTCAGAAAAAAAGAGAATTTTCAGCTGCACATTCAATTTCAGAATCAGAAAGTCTTATTTTACTTTTTACCCTGCGGAGGTTGAGGTCGAGGTCGAAAAATTGCAGCGTAGGTCGCGTGTATCTGAGAGATATATTCATTACTAGTATGTGCTAAAATGCGATAAAACTTAAAAAATAACTGCAAATATAATATATGATGGTTTATTTATTTACAGTTACAATCCAGAAATTATTGAACAAAGAAACAAAGAAAAAAAAACTAAACCAATACTATACTGACATCGGAGTTCTCGGTATCGCTCAGATACAATTTACTATCAAATATAACTTTCGCATTCGACTCTATCATTCTCATCATCGGGCTCGAGTAACAAAATCCCTGAATCTCTTCAACATCTGATGGATTATCCAATCGATATATTATATCAGCCATTTCCAACGGTAAAAAAAAAAACGATACTGACATCGGAGGCGCGGTGTCTCTCAGATACAATTTAATATGAGATATCACACACCTTTACATAACACGTGTTAAACCAAAACTGACCGCATAAACAGTGTGGTTATGTGTAAGAATATTTATATTAAACAATTTGTTTGTATCTGTCAGATCAGCCGTGACCTCCGCAAAGTTAAGAAGGTGGTCATTAGGAAACTTTGTAGATTTCTAATTCTTCTTTTAATTGCGTAAATGTAAAAATTAAAATCGGTGAAATAGATTTTTTTCAGAACAACCTACGTAAGAGAAATATTATCGAGTAAGAGCTGAAATAAGGTGTAGTATCTGTGCTATGTGTATATCCTCATAATGGAAGTACACATTATTATAAAGCAAATAGGCGAAATGCTGCATTTGAAGACTATTTGAGCTATTCATCTGTCTTTGTAATGCCCCCAGGGAAATTAAACTTCGCTGTGTAGAACTACACTATCTTATGTTTAACATATTACATTTTTATAGCAAATCACATACACGACAATTACTGATGATAATGGAAACAAGAAGTTATTACTTCATTTTTGACAATCCTTACACGTGAGACAAGAATATATTTCCTGAGACCAAGTATTATTATTTTTTTCTATTCTGCAACAGGTGTCTAGTGAGCAAGGTGTGAAAGAGTGAAGCCATGAAAATCATTATCATATTCCACCTAAAGGCTTTCATAAACAGACTAAGCTTAAACTCCACCGTTTTAAGCATAATAAACTACGCTAAAGGTTTATAAATGAAGGTATGTTCTTTATGTCATCCTTCGCCTGTTGCAGGTAAAGTATGAAATCCGAAATCATATATAGAACTAATTATTTGTAATGTCTAATAGAATTTAGGAAAAGTGTGATGGGTTTGCACCTACATACTTTTGCATTCTATATGTGAAACCTGCAATGCGTAAGGAACGGGCTTCGCATGTATTATTACTGTGTCTAATTCACACTTCAGCTGCTGCAAAACGTAGTAGCACAGTAAATATTTCATGAGGAAAAACGGAGAAAAGAGATAGATTCTTTACTTCCCTGGGTACATCTGTGGAGAGGAAACGCCCATCCAGTGCGAAGCCTTACTTAACTCATGAAAATCAAACTGTGTTAGATCAGAGTTGCTTGACTCAACAAAGGTATAATCAAAGGACACGCAGTAGTGAGTCTCCAGCCAAATTCAAATTTACGACTTGGTAACAACAAATTAAAGACTGAACCTAAGCAAATGTTCATAAGAAACAAAATTAATTATTCATATGGTTGTCCCATTCCTGAATAATCAAATGCCATCGTATTTACCATGAGTCCCTGCTTGTTTAAATTTTTATTATCTGGGTAGTTTAATTGGTGATGGCAACGAAAATAGTCAGAGATCGTACATACATTATAAAAGTTTTGTGATCTTTCAAAATTAAAAAAAAGAAAAAACTCGAAGTGCTGCAAAAAACAGTGAACAGCTCTTATTTATAACTTCACTTATAGCTGAGAAGGATGTGTATTATATTAAGTGTGTTATGTTCGACAGGAGTGCGAGTTGTTTCATATCTTTTGAAAACATATAACTATTGCATTAGGAAGATTACATGATTCAGACAGGTACTAGAACATTACCAATCGCAATATAGAAACATTTTCAAACTTTATGAACACTGATCAAAACATAAATAATATATATATATATTTGAAAAAACTGCATAGGAAATTTTATTATAGCCACAAGCAGGAAGTATTAAGAAGGCTAATCAGGAAAAAGAGAGAGTTGACGATGTGGGTGCGGGATAAAGAAAACCCACCTTGGAATGAAATCCTATGATTTGTTCCGCAAGAATGAAGCTTTCTTTTTATGTTCCTGTTAAAATAGTGTCATGAGGAACTGTTCATTTGTAAAAGTGCTTTAAGCCAACGAAAAGATTTTAAATAGGGCACTGATTTATTTGACAGTGATTACAATTTCGATTATTCCAAAAGAACACACACATACTCTCTCTCTCTCTCTCTCTCTCTCTCTCTCTCTCTCTCTCTCTCTCTCATTCATTTTTATCGTTTGGGTTCGAATACATTTTCTATTTAAAGTGCGCTAATTACACTGAGTGTTAATATGAATGGAACTTAATGTGAATCAGTGTAACTTAGCAGAGTAAATATTATGGGCATCACATTCATTTGTGACACCCATTAAAATGGACGTGCATAGTTTCATCCAAAAATTCTATCCGGGGAAGAGAACATGCAAAAAATTATGAAGACATCATCTAACAACAAATTCCTGCTGAAAATATATGGCTTCTGCCCAGGGAATTCTGATTATGTATTAGCTGTTTTCGTGATAGTGACAAGAAACAGATTCTATCCATTCCGAAATAACACGGAGCATTTACTCAAGATTTAAATTATCAATTGCGTATTACATTCAGTTATTTATGCTGTGGATATCGATCAAATATAATTCATTTAATGTGCAATGGTAATTGTGTTTTAAACAATATTCGGAAAGATAATTAAATCACTGGGATCTGGTGCTATACAGAAAACTGACAGAGACTTTCCCCACACCTAATATACTGGCCTCGTAGTGTTATTTCGGCTGTACTTCCATCCAGCCTAACTCAGGCTACAGTACTTGTGTAGTGTACACTACAGTACAAATCAGCCACGGTGGTTTGAATCCATTTCTCAAGTAACCAAACAGACAAGTAAGTCAAGTTTGCGCCTGCAAGTAGTGCAAGTCTGGGTAATAACCCGCAAGCAGTGCTAGTCTTAGGCAGCTCGTGGTAAAGGTGGAATAAGCTCTGATCACTATTCTTTATATATTATATATATATATTTATTATATAAAATAAAATAAAAAAAATATATATATACAGGGTGTTCGGGATAAATTTGACAGTTTCGTAAGGAAAAAGAAAATCTTCTTTGTATCTATTAAATTTAATGAATTGACAAAAAAACATTACAGGCAGAGTTAATTACAATACTATCAACAAGATTTACTCAAAATAACCACCATTAGCATCGATCACAGCTTCAATTCTGCTTCGGAACCTCGAACAAGCTGATGCTACAGTCTCCCTGGGAAGGGCCGCAAAAACTGTTTTAATTTTATCCATTAACTGGGCTTTTGTATTACTGGAAGTGCGATTGGTGTCTTTTTCAACTGCGCCCCATACAAAATAATCCATGGGGTTAAGGTCTTGGGAGTTTGGAGGCCAAACATTTGGACTGGTGAAGTCGTAGAAATTTTCAGACAACCATTTTTGACTTTTCCCAGAGGTGTGGCAAGGGGCCGAATCCTGCTGCCATACATACGGCCTACCATTGGCTACCCTTGTTATCCAGGGCTTGACTACAGTTAGCAACTCCACGAACAAAGCCCGAATTCCAATGCCAGGGTTCTTCAACACCTGTTCCTGCAGATTTGCGAGGAATTCTGCTGTACGAACGCAATCAGATCGTCTGCTAGGGATCTTTCTTCTTGCTACATCCTCGTAGTCACCATTGCAAGTCTCTAGTTCATGCCTGATTGTTTTTACTGTATTCAGGGAGCATTGGGCAGCAGTCGTAATATCCTTATTTTGATGGCGGGCACGAATCATCATGATACAAGTTATTCTCTTCCATGATTCAGGTGGGTTCCAGCTATCCATCCTTTCTGACATCTTGTATATGAATGAAGGGTCCAAACTTTTAAATGAAGAGAAGTGTGTGTTAATACATGTAACTTACGGAAAAATATAATTAATTATAAATATGTCAAATTTATCCCGAACACCCTGTATATTTAGGTTGCGACTTTTTATATAATATATTTTTTATGATACTTTTTTATGACATAGCAGTACCATAGCCGATGTCGAATTAGCTTTTGCGTAGTTAGCGTGCAAAATGTTCGAGTGCAGTTTGAAGGAGCTGCCATAACCAAAATGGCAGAAATCGTAGGCATGTCTCGAGCCACAGTATTGAAGATTATGACAAGGTATGAAAGCGTAAAAGGCGTTGTCTCCAATCGGTTCTCGAAGGTTCGATCACATTTTCCGCATGTAACATCATTGGCACAGTTGGGACATATTTTGCAGGAAGAATAGACCCAAATTCCGTTATCTTTTGTAAATGATTTGTATCAGCCTATCCCACGTCTTAAACCATGTTGCAAAATATTAGGATTTATATTTTAAAGCATTCCCACACACGCGATTTCAGAACGCATGTTAGCACAAGCTAATTCGACATCGGCTATGGCACTGCTATGTCGGGCCAATAGAATTGAAGAACAGGCTATTTGGAGTAATGGACATTAAATCACCAATGAATATAATTTCACCGTTTTGGTATCTGTAATGCCTGAAAGAAAGTGAAAAAGGAGGAATTCAAAAGAGCAGAGTATATTTCAGAATTAGGAAAATGGATCGTAGAAAGAGCTGCTGATTCGGTGCATAAAGTAGGAGCAACCCTTAAGCCAGAGAAGGTCAAAACGATTTAGCAAAAATTCAAGATTCAAGATTTAGCAACTCTTCAGAAGAATAATACAGGATGTATTTTGTGGTTCTCATCTAAGAAATTTTGTATGTGAAAACATAGTACTTTCAGAACCGTGGGCAGGCTAAGAATTTTTTTTTCAGTTTTATTATTATTTCTTGTTTTTTTTTTATTTAATTCCTATATAATCCGCAAACTTCTCTAGAGACCAAACACGGTACTTTCTCAAACCACTTCAGGCCTCCAGTAAGCGAGTTAGTAGTCGTCTCACACCGGGCGATGACATTCATCTCCCACCTAATGACGTTCACAAATATCCATGCCCACTGTGAGATACAAACCTGCAGCCTGTTGCTAGATATAGATATCGGATAGACTAACCACTAAGCTGGCTTCAATTTGGAGTTTGGTCAAATATATGGTCTCGTCAGCATGTCTGTGAATGGTGATGCATTATTAAAATTGGTTTATGCCGTCAATGTTGGTGAGGAAGGTAGAAGAGAGTTTTTGGTACTGCTTTTTAAAATTCTGTTAATTTTTTAAGGTACATATTTTTTTTAAACTGCAATGGCTACATTATTTGATTTTACTAGAATAATAATGGTGGTTTAGGAAACTAGACCATCCAGTCTTGTGTTATAAATTAGCCTTGAAACTTGAAACCACTAACAAGTTTCCATCAAAGCACTTCCAGTGACACCTGTACACAGTGGCGGCGCTAAGGTCTTTGCCACCCGCATGCAATTTCTATCTACCCTGTAACGATCCAGGCGTGTGTGTGTGCCCCGGAGGCGGCGGCCCCTTCGTAGCGGCGCTCGCATGCACTGCATGCTCTGAATGCCCGCTTCCGCCGGCCCTGTCTGTACATAATCTTCAGATAACGACTGGAGAATAAAATTCTTCAACCTAGAACAGACGCATGCAATTTGAAAAACCTTAAGGAAAAGAAGCTGAAAATCACGAAAACCCGAAATAGCCTCTTAAAGAGGTATAATATTGGAACACGACCTATTGATGAAGTATTTGAGGAACAGAAACAAAAAAAAAAGTTGCAGTAGTTGCAGCTAAATTAAGAAGATACACTGGACTCAGTACAAGCAAAATTCGATGTTCGCGCGAATCAGCACCAAGTTTACAAGAAAATTAATAGCTGCAGGAATGATTATTTTAATGATAAGTTTAAAGAAAATATAAATATAAGTACTACAGACAAATAAAATACACTTAAACTTTGGGCAAAGCCTATGGGACAACCCTAATAGGTATGATAATTAGGCAAAGTGGACTGAACAAATTATAAACGAATCTTAAGAACGAAAAATGGACAAATAAAAGTAACAATGGAAATGGTTCAAAAGCAAGCTAAAAGGATAAAATATTGGTCGACACCTAGGATGGGTGAATGGTTGAAATATCTAAAAGATATTTTTTTACACGAAAGACTTGTTAACCATTTAATGATGTTTTAGAAGATAAAGAAAAGAAGAGTGGTTTCATAGCAGGCAAAATATTTTTTATCATAATGGATAAGGAAAAAGGTCCAAATCCAGAAAACTTCCGACCAATAACCTGCTTGCCAACAACTTTTAAGTTACTCACAGGCATACTAGCTGAAAAAAAAAATATACAGCTATCTTAAAGTAAATTGTTTTTTCCGATTGATCAAAAAGATAGAAGCAAAAATCTGAGAGGCACAAAAGACCAATTGCTGATTGACAAAATGATTTTGATAAACTCTAAACGTAGGAAAAAAACAGCCTTCATATGGCTTGGATAGATTATAAAAAAAGCGGCGATCGATTCACTACCTCTTAGTTGGATTTTAAAATGTACAGAAACATTCAGTATTAGCGAAAACGTACAAAATTTCTTGCAAACCAGCATGAAAAATTGGAAAACAATGTTGGTCCTGCATAGAGAAGAAATTGGGTAAGTAAACATAAAAGGGGTATTTTTCAAGGAGACTCATTATCTCCTTTATTGTTTATCTTGTCATTGATCCCCTTAACTAGAATTGTAAATAAAACTGCTCATGGTTACCAAACTGCGCAAAAAGTGCAAAGATATCTCACCTTTTATACATGGAGGATCTGAAGCTGTACTCAAACTCAAAGAATGAATTTGGTTCATTGCTTAATGCTATGCACATATTCAGTCAAGATGTATCAATGGATTTCGAATTAGATAAATGTGCACTTGTTGGAATAACAAGAGGAAAGTTTGAAGACCTGAATGAAATCAAGCTGCTCAATGGCGAAAAAATGAAGGCAATAAAATTCGAAGATAGCAACAAATAGGTGGGAATTTTAGAAGCATCAGAAATTATGCACAATAAGATCAAAGAAAAAACTAGAGAATAGATAAGGCGGCTAAGAAAATTCCTTAAATCAATTCATAGCGCCGGAAATTTGATAAAAGCAATTAACACCTAGGATATGCTTGTTTTGAGATATTCAGTAGGTATTGTTGAATAGACATGGAAGATTTAGACCAAAAAACTCGAACATTAATGACAATGCACCATTCCCTCAATCCTCGCATTGACGTTGATAGGCTCTATCGACACGCAAAAAAGGAGGTAGAGGATTATTACTGGTAAAGCAAGTTATTGAAGAAGAGAACAAAATTTGAATGATTATCTGCAGCAAACAACGGAAAAATTTCTAATTGAGGTGAGGAAATATGGTTTATTTAAACCCATGGAGACAAAATTGGAATACAAAACCAATCAAGTAAAAGTGAGAACAGAAAGATGGAAAAATAACGCATTGCATAGAAAATACCTTCACAGCATAGATGACATCGCTGACAGCAACTTGACCTGGCAATGGTTTAGAAATGGAGCACTAAAGAAAGAAATAGAATCGGTAATTTTTGCATCACAAGAACAGGCCATTGAAACCAACGTTATGAAGGCAAAAATGCAAAAAATTCAAGAAGACATAAATACAGATTGTGCAAAGAAAAGGAAGAAATGATAGATTATAAGTGGGTGCAGCAAAATCGCACAAATTGAGTACCGTAAAAGGCATGATAACGTAGCTAAGATAATCTACTGGCATTTATGTAAATATTAGGGGTTTAATGTATCTAAAGACAATTGGAAGCATAAAGTTCACCAGAAAGTGGTTGAGAATGAAAAAGCTAAAATGCTCATTTTAGTACATTCCAAGCTTTTGTTCAAAAGCTTGGAATGTAATACACCCGATATAACAGTGGTTGAAAAAAGTGAAAACAAGGGTGTTAAGTTTATCGAAATATCAGTACCAGGAGATAGCCGGATTGATGACAAAGAAAGTGAAAAAATTACAAAGTATCGCGATTTGCAAGTCGAAGTTGAACGAATCTGGCAAAAGAAAACGAAAGTTGTTCCGATAATAATAGGTGCTTTAGGCGCCATCCCTAAAACTGAAAAAACATCTAGAAGCAGTGGAATATAACCAGCCTTTCACTTAAGACTGAGGAAGAAAATCAATCTTCCTTTATAAATATATATATATATATTAATATATTATAAATATATATATAATATATAATATAATATATATAATATATATTATATATATATAAAATATAATCAGGGTGTTCGGGATAAATTTGACAGTTTCGTAACGAAAAAGAAAATCTTCTTTGTATCTATTAAATTTAATGAATTGACAAAAAAACATTACAGGCAGAGTTAATTACAATACTATCAACAAGATTTACTCAAAATAACCACCATTAGCATCGATCACAGCTTCAATTCTGCTTCGGAACCTCGAACAAGCTGATGCTACAGTCTCCCTGGGAAGGGCTGCAAAAACTGTTTTAATTTTATCCATTAACTGGGCTTTTGTATTACTGGAAGTGCGATTGGTGTCTTTTTCAACTGCGCCCCATACAAAATAATCCATGGGGTTAAGGTCTGGGGAGTTTGGAGGCCAAACATTTGGACTGGTGAAGTCGTAGAAATTTTCAGACAACCATTTTTGACTTTTCCCAGAGGTGTGGCAAGGGGCCGAATCCTGCTGCCATACATACGGCCTACCATTGGCTACCCTTGTTATCCAGGGCTTGACTACAGTTAGCAACTCCACGAACAAAGCCCGAATTCCAATGCCAGGGTTCTTCAACACCTGTTCCTGCAGATTTGCGAGGAATTCTGCTGTACGAACGCAATCAGATCGTCTGCTAGGGATCTTTCTTCTTGCTACCTCCTCGTAGTCACCATTGCAAGTCTCTAGTTCATGCCTGATTGTTTTTACTGTATTCAGGGAGCATTGGGCAGCAGTCGTAATATCCTTATTTTGATGGCGGGCACGAATCATCATGATACAAGTTATTCTCTTCCATGATTCAGGTGGGTTTCAGCTATCCATCCTTTCTGACATCTTGTATGTGAATGAAGAAGGGTCCAAACTTTTAAATGAAGAGAAGTGTGTGTTAATACATGTAACTTACGGAAAAATATAATTAATTATAAATATGTCAAATTTATCCCGAACACCCTGTATGTATTAAATATATTACATACAGTAATTTTATTATACTTTGTTAATAATATATATATATATATATATATATATGGGAGACTGATGTTGTTCCCATTCTACGCACAGTAACATCAATGCAAGACAACTAACTTGGGTACCTTGCAGAGAATGATTGCCGTACTCATGACGCGCGAGTTCTCTAAACTGCAGGGTTTCTCAAACTGTGTTCCGCGAGAAGTTCTGGAAGTTGTCTTTTTTTTTAATTTAATTATCTAAGCATATTTTCATGAATAAATATTTTATGGTGGAAATATTCTGAGGAGAATAATATTCGTGAATATGTCGAAAAGCTCAGCCCCAGAACGCCTAATAACATCTCGTATCGTTAATTTTCACATATCGAAAGCTTTCGACATTTGGGAAAGGAAATGACGGGTCATAAAAATTGCCTGCAAGCGGATTTTAACAATGGGCGGCGTATTCTCTGTTCTCAAAACTGAATGAAATGACACATATAGCAAATGTCAGTGACCAATAATTTTAGTATTAAGAAATCTCTTATTAAAGGTATTTGTGACGGAACAGATAGTGCGTCATTCACCTCAAGCCTACAAAGATCTCCAGGATGTACAAAAGGAGGGTAAAACTACCAGCAGACAGGAGACAAAGTCTGCATTCACTCGTAAGTACTTATAATAATATAAATTTTTGCTGATCAGAATAAGATATGCCAATGAAAATCAGCACAAAGTAATTTAATTGATGTTTAATTAATTAATAATTATTATCAATTATTAAGAGGCAAGGTTGAGATGGTTTGGTCATGTAATGAGGAGGGAGGACGAATATGTGGGAAGAAGGGTCATGCAGAATGATGTGCAAGGAAGGAGGGAGCGTGGGCGGTCAAAGAAGAGATGGAGGGAGCTGGTAGAAGAGGACTTGAGGATGAAGAACTTGGATGTGGTGACAGCCCAAGACAGGAGGATGTGGAGGAGAAGCATCATCAACGTTGATCCCACTTAAGTGGGAGAAACTGCAGAAGAAGAAGAAGAAGAAAATTAATCATTAATTAATAATAAAAATCAGCTAAATTACAAATTAATCATTAATTAATACATCACAAAATAACCAAAGTTGCCAGCCCGCAATAACCGTAGTGCGGAGTGGTTTAATGCATAAGTCCACTTTATAACATAAGTGACAACTCGTGACGTCACAAACTGCTTCTTCTACACCCTGTTGTATGACCTGGAGTCGAGATTGACACGAGGTCACTTCCGCATGAGACGCCTCTACCACCTGCATTTGTACCCACATGATTTACAAAACTTCGTGATAATAAATATAACCAGTGGATTCTAGAAAAAAAAAAAAGTGAGTTCACTGTAGTTTGAACTCAGAAATTATGTCGCTGTGAAATTTACTTCATCAGTAATTGTGTTTTTTTTCCCTTTGTTATAGAAATTTAGATGGCACTATTTAATCTTCATTGTATTGAATTTCCTCCTCCAGATAGTTGTTCTGTTTGTGTATATCAAGAATATTTCACACTTACAGGCGAAGAACAAGCAATATAACTACTGAAACAGTAATTTTGTGTCTTGTTACTAACTTCCTTATATCTTTTTTTTTTGCATACATTTTGATTCGGTGGTTTGATTGGTGGTCGGTGCCCTTTAGTTGGAATCACATGTAGGATGCTCGAGTTTTTATCTCATCTCCATTTTCAAGAATCGCCACTGACACTGACGCACATATAGCCGCGTTTCAAAGCTAAATTCCAATTTCTGAATCAAGTTATAGTATTTATAATCATTTTGGAAGAATAAGAATCCTAATTTTTTTATTTCCTTTTTTTATAATTTAAGGATATTGGAAATTTAGGAATATCAGGAACAATTGCATATTTGTCACTTGTCAAAAAATAATTCTTCAGTATCAGTTGTGCAAACAATGATTTACTCTATTACTGTAATTGCGTCCTTCTTCCAATATTTCAATAGATTTCGGACAACTACGCTGTTATTGTCACTTCGTAGCTTTAGTCGCCGAAGCAATTAAAGCTGTCGGCACAACATTATACTTGTGTGTGTGATTTTCTAGCCTGTTTGCGTATTTTGTAATTGAAAAATCCGAGTTCTCAGAAAAAAGAATCTTCCTTCCTTCGTATCAGTTATGAAATTAATTAATTTAAAAAAAAAAAAAAAACTGTCGAAGATAAAGGTTTTCAGCATCCTAGATGTGAAGGGCACTGGCTACCAGAAATCGTTCATAAAAATTTTAACTAGCTGTCCCTGTAAAGTGGCGCCATCTATGTGAAATAAACAGACCTAAGTTATTTCTTATCTCTCGCTTTTAACTGGGTCATACAGTATGCCAGTAGATGGAATCTTCATTTATGGAAGATGAGGAGAAGACCTCTGCTAAATTTATCATTTGATCTTTTAGCACAAGAAGTTAGTGATATTTTCCTGGCGGTAGATCATTCATAACTTCCTTCTCCCCACGCTTGGTCCAATGTGTTTTCAGAGATCACAAGGTGTAGATTAAGTAGTAATTTTGGGATGATGAAAGTATTTTTTTTTAAATTGTTGTCGCTGTTCTCTTTCCTGATTCACTTATTAAGCATTTTTATCGAATTGCATTAAAATACTTAATAAGCGAATAAGGAAACAAACAGGTTATTTAATGAAATGACTAGAAATGCTGAATTTGTGGAGTGTAAATTTCAGAGTGGCATAATATGCTGCCAACAGGAGCTAACTGCAAATCAGTAGAATTTTAATAATTTTAGGTTACTAAAATAGATGATGCCAAGCCATATGTTTGATGATCTGCTGACAACGTAAGAAATTAATAGATTGTTTTAAAGTGGTTATTAAATGGAATACAAGGGATGAGGGAAAGTAAACATCTAGAACAAAAATGATATTAAAGCAACTGATATAATTACAAGAAACTACGAGAATATAAGAACATAAGTTCCCTTGATAACTCTGCTACTAGTACGGTCTTTCTTGTGGTTATCAGTTGCTTTAATATCATTTTTGTTCTAGGTGTTTATCAGTACTTTCCAGATACCCACCCACTTCGCATAAGAACAAATGCTACATGTCTTATAAGATCTCACAAGATACTGCTGAAGTCATGATCCATATGAACCGCGAGTTAATCCCGGAATAATAGAATAAATTTCCAAAAAATCTTCCATTAATTTCGAGAATTATATCTCTAGAAAGGAATAGTTTAAGCAAACCTTGTTTGGTTACAGTTACGTGGCGCCATCTACAGAATGTAAACGAAACCTCCACAGGGTGTAAGTTTTTTTTTTTTTGTTGTTGTTGTATTGCTTCATTAGAAAGTAGAAAGTTATTTTTTCCCTTAGAAAGTAGCCTAGTTCAAACTTTTCTTCACGGGCAAGTTTTGTTTTTGTTTACACTTAAGCAAGAGATGATAAGTATATAATATAATGCCAAGTTTAGTTTAATATGCACTCCATGTCCGTTAAACACAACTTGATACGAATAATATGGGCGAGAGAACATGTTCATTTGAGCTCCCGAGGACTTATTTTATAAATTTCAGGAATATTTTATATATTGCTTTTGAATTAACGATGTCTAAGCGGAAAGTAAAACTATTCGTAAATTTCAAAGACTGAATTATTAGAAGTTTGATTCATATGCGAAATCTCATAATCACAGCATTTCGATAGCAGTATACAGGGTGTCTCTGAATTCATGGCCCAAACGTGAGGGGATGGTAGTACACACTGAAACCACCAATAATCGTCAACGCAGCCCGGTGCCGGTAGGGGACGCAGACTCCCGACTGTCCGTCGCAGCCAGCGATGTGCGCGACAAGCCCGGTGTTTACAAGCAGGTACGCCAATCACTACTCCGCCGTTGTGTCGCTTGTATCAACGTTGGTGGGCAGACTTTGAACATTTGTTGCAATTATCTCCAATAAATGTGACTCTGGAAACCTGTGTTGTCTGTCTTTCATTTCCGACTCCTCACTGCGTTTGCGGCCGCATATTCTATGACGAATATTGCAGGTTTCGGTGAGTACCATCCCCTCATTGGGTCATGAATTCAGGAACATCCTGTAGAACAAGGTTTGATTGAATGCCCACTTGGATGGCTGTGAAAATCTTTACGTGGGTGACAGTTTTCTTCGGCTAGTGTGAGACAACTAAGACAAACGGGTGAAGTGGATTGAAAAAGTTTCCAGTTTGGTTTGTACAGCAGAGACTCCGGATTATCTAAATACACATGTGTGTGTGTATTTAGATAATCCAGAGTCACGTCACACACACACACACACACACACACACACACACACACACACACACACACACACACACACACACACACACACACACACACACACACACACACACACACACACACACACACACACACACACACACACACACACACACACACACACACACACACACACACACACACACACACACACACACACACACACACACACACACACACACACACAATAAAATCAACAAAGAACAAAAAATCTTAGCCACTCATATGTTTCTTAGTGTTAAAAGTCATGTTAAAAAAATTAATAAAAAAAAAAATACGTAACATATATTTCAGAAAAGAAAGACCCGATAATTTAGTTACTCACTAGGCCAAAAAAGAAAAAACGAAGATTAAGCCAACTTTCAAACTGCTACTACTTTATCCCACCGTATGAGTGAGATATGAAGTCTCATTTTTCCACATGCTTCTGTTTATTAGCTCATCCGTTAGTTAAATGTTTCGTAAGGGAGCATTGGCCTAGTTGAGGATTTTTTATTTATTTTTATATTATACAATTATGCCGAAACGTTGAGGTGAGTTTTTCACCTCCTAGACGGGATTAACTCAGGTCTTTTATAAACGAAGGAGGAAAAAAAAGCCCTTCCCGTTCAGGTACTATTGACTGTTGTTCAGACTGTTTAACATGTGCCCAGTAACAAATTCAGTAAATGTTATCCACTGAACAAACAGTATCACAATGAGGGAAGGAAATATAAACAGAACACTACCAAAATATTTTTAAATCTGTTTTCTTCCCAAGGGTTGTAAATATATAGTACATTAATAGAATAGTATGGGCTAAGGATGTTTTTATCATTCTTATTTTTATTTTTTGTATTTGAGAGTAACAAGAGAACGGGGGACATTTTAACGAACGCTCAGCTGCTAGGAGTGCCTGGAATGTGGTAATGAGTTTGGTAATCAAATTAAGCACTCTGTGGATCTATTTAGTAACCAGACAGAACTTCTATTTTTAGTCAAATAGGCAATACTGTTTAATTATTTCGAGGAGTTTCGCAAGACAAACAATTAACTTTAAAATGGAATGATTAATTCCCCTTTATACAAACGGTTGTATCTCTTATAGATACTATTTCTGGAAAATTTTCCATGCCTCTAAATAAATATTAATTTTTATGGCTATTTGCCTATTTTTGTTTAGGAGTACCCCTTTTATGATTTCATTGGCTTTTTACTCAATTTTTAGGGTATGCTTTAAAGAAACAAAGACATTCCTTCCTTATATGAAGAATATAAGGAAGGAATAATTTTGAACATACTTTTGTGGGATGTTCCTGGTTGTCATGTTATTGAGCGGCATCCGGTATATGGCAATATTACTGAAGTATGACTGAAAGGTGAGTGGGGGTTGGAAATGTAGAGATTAGAGATAGGAGAGATGTGGGATAATTACAAGTAAGACTCAAGATATGTGAAATTTGAAACCGGGTTTTAAGGGGTGGGCCGTGAATTCTTTGGGAAAAGGAGGAGGAGGACAGAATATGATGAAACAAGATTAGGGATGGGAGTAACGGAGTGTGAGCGCCGTTTCTACTGTTTAGAAGTCAAAACGGCTCACACCCCGTTTTAAATTTCACATACTTTGTGTCTTAGCCGCAATTCTTCCACATCTCTTTATCTCCCCCCCATCCTTTCCAAGCCCCCTCCTTTCAGTCATAGGTACTTGAGTATTATCGCCATACACCGGATGCCGCTAAATAAGATGACAACCTGAAACATTCTACAAAGGCATGTTCAAAATTATTCCTTCCTAATATTCTTCATATTCATATCTATTTCTTTAAAACATCAGTAATACCCTAAAATTTGAGTAAAAAGTCAGTGACATCATAAAAGGGGTAATCCTAAACAAAAATAGGCAAATAATCATAATGTTTTATCGGCATCTGTTAGACGACTCTTTTTTTTTTTTGCACCAACATGTCAAAACATGACACTAGAAAAGGGGATATTATTATTATTATTATTACGGGCAACTCCAAGGAGTCCTTAGACTCACCGAGGGAAGCCCTAAACATCATGTCCAGAACAACTATTCAGCATCCACACAGTATCTATCATACCTTGCCTTGAACTCATTCACGGTCGTAGCACCCACCACAGACACTGGCAGCTTATTCCACTCATTCACCACTCTCCAAGCAAAAAACTTAGTTCTAACACCCTTACTAACCACACTCATGCACAATTTCCATGGATGGCCCCTTGTTCTCTCACCACCAGACTTGTTCTGAAAAATTTCCTCTGAATTAATCTTGTAAAAACCCTTCAGTAATTTGAATGTCTCAATCATATCACTCCCTCTTCCGCCTATCGACCAATTTCTGAAACCCACAGATCTTCAACTTGTTCCCATAAGGTTCATTCCATAGACCAGCTATCATCTTGGTCAGTAGCCTCTGGATCATCTCTACCTCCTCAGAATCAAGACGAAACCCTGGCGCCCAGATCTGGGCACAGTAGTCAAGATGGGGTCTTATCAAGGTTCGATACAGAGGAACAATAACTTGCTTGTCTCTGCTCGACAAAGACATACTGGAATTAGTTTCCTACTCTAGCTAACCTGAATCTTCAGATTTCATAGCTATTTGCAAAATAGTGAAAATGTTCTTTTCAGGTGTGAGTGCATTAGTGATGAAGCAGTGCAAATAATGACGTTCTGAGGAAATCCTTAAGGGAACTTGATTGCACAAAATATATTACGTGGGTTAATATGTTAACATGATAAGTGCAAAGTGTTTAAGGAAATAATGCTTATAATTACTATTTATTTAGTATGGGAGTTTCCCCCGTCCTCCTCCGTCCCTTAGGACAGGTTCAGCCCTGCTAATGAGGGATAAAACATGTATTTTATTACTGTAGATCCGTGTGTGTGTGTGTGTGTGTGTGTGTGGTGTGTGTGTTCACGGGACCGGTTTACCTATTCAGAAGGACGAAAAAAACCTGAGTTTCGTGGTGAGAAAACCCTCTACCTCCAGATATGAGGCCGGCAAACTCACCTTTAATCGAAAAAGACTAGATAAATGTTCCTCACTTCATGGATAGAAATCGAATGTAGGTCTTTCCGACCAAAGGCCTTCGTCTAACTTGAGCTACGGAGGCTCTTTTAATTACTAATAGGTTTATAACTAAGATGAAAAGCCAAAAGGCTAGTTTTCTGGCAACCTTAATAGAAATTAAGGGGATAAAGTGAATTTATCCCTTTAATTTCTATTAAGGTTGCCAGAAAACTAGCCGTTTGGTTTTTCATTTTAGTTATAAAATGTGAGCACACCTTTATGGCATTCGTATAGTGAAGTTCTTTTCACTAAGCTTTGATATCTTCCAGGTCTACCTACTCACTGATGAGACCTCAAAAAAAGGTTGAAACCGGTTGGGGTGGTGACCTCTCCTCATAATGTAATGACAGTATTATGAGAAAATATCAAGAATAGTGAGGGAGCTTGCACCACCTTTGCTTCGAGTTGCCTTGGTGTTGTACTACTAAGTGGTCACTTGCGCTTGGTTTCGCCGATAGTTTTTCTGCATGAAACTCATAGATCGTAGTTCTCGATCTTGAGTTTCGCTTACTGGCTATAAAACAAGGGATTTTTATCCCCTTAATTTCTACTAATAGGTTTATTAGAAAAAAGGAAAATGAAGCGGTTTGAGTCACGATTTAAACCGGTTTCTCTATTGTACAAAATATATGCTGATTATAAGTTGAAACTAGTGATCGACTCTATTTAGGTAGTGCAATTCACTCTTAGTTTCCATTGAAAAGATTTTGGAAACTAAGAGTGAATTAAAAAAAATCCTACAAGGGTGAAACAAGAAAGCTTCAGCAAGGTATTTCGTTATATCAAACAAGCAAAGAGACTCAAACTGTGAACTTTAATACCCAGCGATTTATTCAATTTAGACAATTTCACCCTGGCAAAGCAGTAATATATATATATATATATATATATATATATATATACAGGGTGTTCGGGATAAATTTGACATATTTATAATTAATTATATTTTTCCGTAAGTTACATGTATTAACACACACTTCTCTTCATTTAAAAGTTTGGATCCTTCTTCATTCACATACAAGATGTCAGAAAGGATGGATAGCTGGAACCCACCTGAATCATGGAAGAGAATAACTTGTATCATGATGATTCGTGCCCGCCATCAAAATAAGGATATTACGACTGCTGCCCAATGCTCCCTGAATACAGTAAAAACAATCAGGCATGAACTAGAGACTTGCAATGGTGACTACGAGGATGTAGCAAGAAGAAAGATCCCTAGCAGACGATCTGATTGCGTTCGTACAGCAGAATTCCTCGCAAATCTGCAGAAACAGGTGTTGAAGAACCCTGGCATTGGAATTCGGGCTTTGTTCGTGGAGTTACTAACTGTAGTCAAGCCCTGGATAACAAGGGTAGGCAATGGTAGGCCGTATGTATGGCAGCAGGATTCGGCCCCTTGCCACACCTCTGGGAAAAGTCAAAAATGGTTGTCTGAAAATTTCTACGACTTCACAGTCCAAATGTTTGGCCTCCAAACTCCCCAGACCTTAACCCCATGGATTATTTTGTATGGGGCGCAGTTGAAAAAGACACCAATCGCACTTCCAGTAATACAAAAGCCCAGTTAATGGATAAAATTAAAACAGTTTTTGCGGCCCTTCCCAGGGAGACTGTAGCGTCAGCTTGTTCGAGGTTCCGAAGCAGAATTGAAGCTGTGATCGATGCTAATGGTGGTTATTTTGAGTAAATCTTGTTGATAGTATTGTAATTAACTCTGCCTGTAATGTTTTTTTGTCAATTCATTAAATTTAATAGATACAAAGAAGATTTTCTTTTTCCTTACGAAACTGTCAAATTTATCCCGAACACCCTGTATATAACTGCATGCACTCACAACATCCAATGGCAGTTGATTCCAATCAAGCACCACCTTACGAGAGAAAATTCTAGCCCTCACACCTTTCTTAGCAGTATTCATTCTTAGCTTCCAAGGATTTCCTGTAGTCCTTTCCCTACCCTCCGTAAATTGAAAAATTCTTTCAACTGAATTCCGGTATGAAATCCGACATAACCCTACCAGAAGTTTGTAAGTCTTAATCATATCATCTCTCTTTCTCCTGTTTGCTGGTATCTGCGGTCTACAAATTCTCAATCTGTCTTAATAATCAGTATTCCATAATCCTGATATCATTTTAACACTCTCCTTTGCAATCTCTCTCCACGACATCAGAATCAAACGGAAACCAGGAGACCAGATCTGTGCACAATAGTCCAAGTGAGGTCTTATCAAGGCCTTGTAAAGGGGCAAAATTGACATCCTTATCTTTATATGTGAGCGGTCGTTTCAGCATTGCAATTATCTGTTGAGTTGTTTTTGGAATCTTTGCTACATGGCCCCTGAACTTCAACTTCCTATCTACTTACACTTCAAGATCCCTAGCGTCATCAGTTTGTTCTTGCTTAATCCCAGAAATATAATACGACGTTAGATATCTAATCACGCCGAAGTGAATGATTTTACCTTTGCTGACATAATAGTCTTCCATGCTGTATTCAATCAAAAGCCTTAGCAAACTCCAAGCATCATGGTGTATCTATTACTCCTTGTCTAATTCAATGGTAACATTGTTATGGAATATGAGCAAATTGCTAAAACATGACCTTCCATAGCAAACCAATGTTGCTCATTGCAAACTAGAGATTCACTGTCAACCCATTTCTGAATGCGATTCCTAACCAATTTTACCCAAATCTTCACCACCACTCTTGAGATACTAAATGGTGGTGAAGAGACCGTTGGATACAACGGTCTCTGCACCACCCTTGTGCAATGGAATTACCATACATTCTTTCCATTCCTGTGGAATATTCCCTGTTCTGAGACTAATATTAAACAGCCTGGTCAAAGGAATTGCCAGTTCAGTTGAACACTATTTTAGCACACGTCCTGATATTCCATCAGTTCCTATTGCTGAATTTTTATTCAAATTGTGCAATAGCTCTAATACCTCGTCCTCATCCACCTGCGTTTCTTCATTCAAACAGTGAACTCAATGTCGAGTATACCATGTTGTAAAAAATGGGCGCTCATTAGTTGAACAACCTCTTCTGCATCTGTAATCCTCAAGCCATCTGCATTTAGAAGAGTTATTCTTTCATATTCATTATTTCTTTTACTTGGAGCATATCGGTAGAATTCTCGTAGGTAGTCTTTAGCACACAGAGCCAGTTTCGTTTCATACTCAGACTTTGCTTCCCGTACAACAGTCGTGATAATTCTAGCCTGCTGCTTATACTTTTCATATGCACATCATCCTTATTTACACTGTATTCCTTCCATATATTTTCTTCGAATCTCTTGTTTAATAAGATTATACATCCATTTGACTGCTACCCTGTTTATTTCTCGACCTCTCGGGACACACACTCTGATATCGCATCATTGAAGTATTTTTAAATGATTCCCATGCACTGTCGATATTCTACCCATCCAGAAACTGATACCAATTTACTGAACTCAGTATACTCCTCAGTCGGTCATAATTTTATGCTTTCTTGTTCAGCATTTAACCTTTTCTAAATGGAGCATTCATAAACTTAGTTACTTCCCAAGTGAGTACCACATGATCGCTATCATCAACCGGAGGCAGAATAGTTGCACCTTTATCTGAAACGCCCTCTGACACTATAATCAAATCTAAAATTCTTTGACCTCGAGTTCCTTCTCTCACATGCTGTTTGTGGAAGTTATCCCATAACAGCCCAATAAATTCATTTTCATTCTTATCGTGATTCTAATACTACCAAATCAATATGTGGATAATTAAAGTCTCCCATTATGATTACTCTTTTCGCACTCATCTTTTCTATTTGGTGATGCATTTCTTCATCACTAGCAACCCATCCATCAGGTCTGTAGCAACACCCCACTATGAAATTGATCTTGTTATATTCCACCTCACACCAGATAGCTTCAAACTCACTGCCAGATGAAATAATATTAGTAGTAATACAATCATAGGTCCCACTCTAACTGGATTCAAGTCATTCGATATCATTAGTAGCATGCCCCTCCTCTCCTATCTTCTCTATCCTTCCTAAAAGTAGTACCCTTTACACACGATACCAGTTAGTATGTCTAATTCTGATAGCCAGGTCTCACTATCGCCTCCAATTTGAGGTTCCAATATATTGATTAAAGCAACAAACTCTACCCCCTTGGTTTCTGGTACTCCTAGCAATCGTGTACAGACATACTAATCTTCCTTCATGTTCTTTTGTATACTCCTGTCTGCAGCCTGCATGGCACAGATGGACAACTTGCGGGTCTCTATTCTTCTCTAGTGTCTTATACATGTAGACATCTATGCACACGCTTGATGGGCCAGAACCGGACGAACATAAAGTCGAAATCGTTCTCTCCTCATCAACATTTCCATTACAAAGCCCATTCCCGTCATTAACACTGTTATATAACACTGTCACTCTTACACTCACATATTCATCATTCCTTTCTTTATAATTTAGTTTCTCTGACTCTCTGTGTGAGGTCTCATACCAGTTATTAGTTTTTCAAGACTCCCGATACCAAACGCGTTCAGGTGTTGACCGTCCCTCTTATACAAATCCAATCTTTCCTCAAACTTGCGCCACACATCCAAAAACGCTCATTCATTCCTTCTATACAGCCTACGCATTGAAGAGTTTTCCAACATAGCGTTTATTCGTAATTAATTTTTATCATATCGAGGTAAAATACTGACAAATTTCAATTTCTCACTCTTCACTCACATATCTTCTCTTATACTGCTCTTATCGTTAGTCACGTCTTTAATACCTACTACAATTACTATCTCGTTTACTTTTCGTTTCTGTTCTTGTAATGCATTCTTTATATTCTCAATTTTCATTCCGGGAAAACTCGAAATTTTAACTCGCATCAATAGCATGTTTTATTATACGGTCACCATACCAAATAACATCCTTCTTTTTACAAACAACGTCACTTACCTGATTTCCGTTACTTCCTGACTTACCAGTTTCTGTGCTTTGTTGTTTCTTATTTTGCTACTTAATTTTCGTTTTCTCTCTCTGTTCATTTAAGCGCCTCTCGACTTATTGTATTTCCCGCGTCATCCCTCTGATGATCTACTTTAATTTTGCTATTTTGCTAATATGCAAAAAATATAATATGAATTATGTTGTTAAGGAGAACCTGCGCGAACACACAGATTAAAATCTCATAATAAAATTATACATTTTGACACATGCGCCGATGGGGCCACAAAAAGTTCTACCAACGAAGTGCAGGAAATTTTTCGAGAAAGCGTCAATAGAGGAAGCATGTAATAAAGAAAGAAAAGCAGGAGGTAGTATCCGTGTTTGATATCTAACAGAAAAGTAAGAAATGAAAATACCAGACCTACGGAAATATGTTGAGAAAATTTAGCAAAATAGCAAAGTTAATAATAATGATAAGTGCCTGCTGGATTTCTGTCAAAGACAGGGACTAGAGATTACTAATACCATGTTCCAGCATAAAGATGTTGGCAAATTCACATTGCGAAGATAGAAAAAAGTAAGAAAAATCTCATTGACTATGTTATTGTGGATAGTATCTTCATGCTGTTTCAGAACAGAAGAATATGCACAAGACTTGAAACAGAAAGTGATCACCATGTAGTTTTGATCAGGATGAAATCGAATATCATATTGAAAAGAAGAGTATTTGTATTTAAGAAAATTTTAAGCAAAATCGTGAGAATTTCAGGTGAACTGAAGAGCTGAAATATACGATTATCATTCAAAAAAAAAAATGAAATAGTTTGAAAACAAGAACCAAATTTTGATACTCATTTGTAGACTCTGAAGAAAACTCTCATTGATTCAGCCAGAAAGATATGTGGTGAAGTTTATTATTGTTATTATTATTATTATTATTATTATTATTATTATTATTATTATTATTATTATTATAGGATCTTTGCTGTGTGCTGATCCTATAATATTATTATAGGATCAGCACACAGCAAAGAGGTACAGGTAACCTGTGGAGTACCGCATGGAGCTGTCCTATCTTCCATTCTATTTTACATATACACACACGACATATGCCAACTCCCCCTAAAAAGTAAAATCTTCCAGTATGCAGCACGACACTGCCATAGTATCCATTCACAACACTGCAAAAATCGCTTACAAAAATATGCAACACGACATCAATCAAATCACTAACTGGTTAACCGAAAACGGCATGTATATAAACCCTGGAAAAACAAAGCTAATGATATTCAAAAACCCCCAAACCCTGCCCATAGAAACTAAATATCTCACTATCAAACATTCATCCTCCTATACACAAAGTGCAGAACCTAAAATCACAACCATCACACAGGTAAAAACAACATGCTACCTTGGACTTCACTTTGATGCAGATCAAAGTTGGAATAGCCATACAAACTACCTACATACCAAGCTTAGGATAATAGCAAGCAAACTATACAGATTAAAAGACATTACCCCAACCCACATAAAAATACTAATCTATAAAGCATTATGTGAAAACATTTTAAGATATGCAATCACATCACATGCATTCTGCGCAGACTACAGACTTAACATGCTACAATGGTTTTCAAGATAAAATAATAAAACTGATATTCTGGGAACAACCTACTCTTATGCACGAAGCACGGACAAAACACAAAATATTTAAGGTGAAACAATTACGCCACTACACAGTCATGTTAAAACACTACTACAGTCCAACATATAGAGTAACCAGAACAACATATCAAATAACAAGACCACAGTCAACAAACTACATAACATATAAGTACAACAATCACCACGGCAAAGCCACCCGAAACTTCTACGTACCTGACATGATAAACAAACTGCTGTTCGACAACAGAAACCTAGGAACATACAGAGAGCTGAAACAGGCACTATATAAATATTATAGCGAGAATGAAAATTAGAGCAATTCCTGTTTCTCCCTCCCCCACCACACACACACACACACACCACACAAACCTACAACAACCCCCCCTCTCAAAAAACTACCACTACAAGAACACAAAGAAACAAACACACCATGTCTAAATCCAGCCCTATTTTCACAAAAAAAGGAAAAGAAAAAAAAAGTTAAACTGTAATAGCAGTCGAAGTCTTTCAAGCACGTACCAACAAACAGTAAAATCCACACCTGGCTTGTGACCACTATAGGAACACAACCATCAAACCACCACCCTCTGTCATCTATTATCTTCCTCAGATAAGCTCTGCTAAGCTTCGAGAAAGAAAATTACTAACTTGCAAGTATCTGTTATACACACTTGTAATGCGTTATAAATATTATATACATATAATTACTACAGCAACTATGTATGCAATTCATCTGAGACATAAAAAAAAAAATTCTGTATAATCCTTATTGTAAATACTGTAAATATTATTATTGTATGTAACTTATACTGAGACATAATAAAATGAAAAAAAAAAAATTATTATTATTATTGAATTGTGTGTGTATGCTGCATTACTGCATTGTATCGTGAATTGTGTGCACATTGGTGCCAATCCATATTTAGCTAGTTTAAAAAAATGTATATTCATATTTATAAAATGTACTCTGCATTTTGTATATCGAATTTTCGTACTGTACAGAAACGATAATATGTTTTTCATTGTGTGTGTGCAGATACTCTGTGTGATAGTAAACCTTATCATTTTCATTGTAAAAACAAAAACAAATCAGTCGTTTATAAAAAAAAAAATAAAAAAAAATTATTATTATTATTATTATTATTATTATTATTATTATTATATTCTAAATTCAAAAATTCTGTATAAACCTTATTGTAAATATTATTATTGTATATAATTTATACTGAGACATAATAAAATGTTTTAAAAAAATTATTATTATTATTATTCATCGAAATCGGCCAAGTGGAATCCAAAATCTGAGTGTGCTGAAAATTGAACTCAGTTCACTGTGGTCACTAACGGGCATAGAATAAATGAAACGTCGCCATCTTTACAGTTGTCCAAGGGAAGAAAGGTGACTCATGAAGTGAAACAAGTTCCTGAAGGAATTACCGTCCGACTGAAGTCATATAACCTGCAGGAAATACCTTAGGAATCTTCACTTTACATGTTCCAGATATTCAGAAACAACATGGCAAAGCAAATCTAATACCAAACGAGAGGAATGAAAATCCTTAAACTGCAGAGAGAACAAAGAAACGCCGCCACCTACGGCGCAACTGATTACGCCGCAGGCAGAATCGACGATGAACTGAACAGACAAAAAATACCGTTGAGTCTTATAATTTGAAATCCGTAAATTTATTACTAGAAAAAGGTTTCAAAAATATAAAAGCCAGCTTAGTAGATCTTGTCCAAGAACTATTTGATAAACATAATAAACAAATAACTGAAAAAAATTAGCGAATATGAAGAGTTTGATAAATTTAATAATACAACAGTCGAAGAAGTCTTACAGACGGTAAAAGACATTAAAACCAGCATTAACGTACTAACTGACAGGCAACACATATTGATAAAAGACACATCCGAACTCCGTGAAGAACTTAATTCCCTAAAACTACAATATGAACTTTTAAATCAACAACAATGTAAAGAAGACCTTGTCATAAATGGTCTTCCAGAAACTGAATCCACAGAAAATATCAGAGACATAGTTTTAAAGTTAAGCCATGCAATTGACATCCCCCTACTGCATAATGATATTCAGACCATAAATCGGATTCCCAGGAAGAACAAAAAACAAGGCTCACAACGACCCGTACCAGTCATAGTTCGTCTGACAAGCAAGGCTACAAGAGACAATCTCATAAAAGCCAGCATACTGAAAAAATCAGTTGTCAAGGACTTAAATGCACCCCAAGACAATACAACACTCTTTCTATCTGAGTATTTAACATCTTTCAATCAGAATCTGTTGTACCAAGCAAGAAAAGCAAAAACAGAAAAAAATTATCACTTTTTGTGGATCAAAGACGGCAAGATACTCTTGAGAACGTTATAAACTTCAAAGTCTATACGAATAAAAAGCTCGGAAGACATAGATAGGCTGCCAGAGTGAAACAAAATACTCTAATTTAGTTCCTAAGAAGACCTCAACACAACAAAAATGAATGCAAACCATCAGATAGATGTAATTACACCAGAATTCATCAGCAATTGTACTTTCGACACGCTTGATGTATGGAAACAACACATAGTACAAGCGAGAGGACGATCAATCTTGTATATTAACCTGAGAAGCACCCGAAAACACTGGTAAGTCTTACAGGCTTATCTGAGGAATTACACCAGTATTATTGATATATTGGTCCTAACAAAGGTATTCATAATGGCGAAGCAACTGCTTTCCAAATTCCAGGCTTCCAACAACATAGATCATGCCGCCAGACAAAAAGAGGGTGGAATATTAATATTTATCGAACACAAATTAATAGCAAAAGAAACTGCCTATCAATTTGAGCATGCTGAAACCTTTTCCCTCGAAATCAATAATACCAAATAGACAGCATCTCATAATACTAAATGCAATTTACAGGCCACCTTAAACTTAAACATGACATTATTCTTGCACGAACTCAATTGGTGGCTTTCACGGCAAGAAATATGCTCAACCGAATAGCTAATAATAATCGGCGACATAAACATAAATATTGCAAATGAAAACCAGAACAACACTGTACAATGCCTAGACACGCTATCCATGTACAGTATAATCTAATACCAACAATAACATCATGTACTAGAGGAGAAATATTCGGAAATACTATCACTGCTTCCTTCCTAGATCATATAAACGTCCGAGCACCACCAAACAGTTGCACTGCATCAGTCATAAAATGCAAAGTAGCAGATCATTACTTCACGGCTCTAAACCTGCACACTAAGACAACATCCATGCAATATCCAACAGAAGAAAAACGATTTAATTTAATTTAATTAGTGAATAACAGATACTTGCAAGTTAATAATTTTCTTCCTCTAAGCTTGGCAGAGCTTATCTGAGGAAGGTAATAGATGATAGATGGTGGTGGTTTCATGGTTATGTTCCTATACTGGTGTCAAGCCAGGTGTTGATTTTATTGTTTGTTGGTACATGCTTGCAAGACTTCGACTGCTATTACAGTTGAACTTTTCTCTTTTTTTGTGCAAATAGGGTTGGATTTAGACATGGTGTGTTGGTTTCTTTGTGGTTCTTTTTTAAATATATTTTTTTATTGATTGCTAAAATATTTATACATACAATAAACATCTTGTGTAACATTGCACCTTATAATTTTACAGAGTTCAGCACTAAGTGCTGCAATTCCTACATTGGATTTCAATTAAAATTTTTAATAATACTTTTTTTGCCTTTATATTATGTATTTACAACACATGTTCTTCTAATATTAACAATGAAGATTATACAGAATTTTTGGTATACTTTTTTATTTTTTTATTTTGTTTTTATTTTATTTTATTTTTTAAGTTTGAGAAAGAGTGATTATACATATAAATTTCTGCGTTTGCTTATAAGGATTACTTGTTGATGAGTGAGGCAAGTTAATCCCACCTACTTCGAAGCTTGGGTTAGCTTTTATGAAGAGAGTGGGATTTAGCCTTCACTATTTGTGTTGTTGCTACTGTTTATTTATGGGATGTAGGCATTGAATGCTAGTGATTTGTGATGTGTATATTAGTGTTAATGGTTTCTTAACTTTTTTGGTATATTTTCCAGAGTTCGTTTTTTAATGTTCTGTAGTTATCTGTGCTTTAACTTTCTTGGTAGGTTGTTGACTTGCGTGGGTATCTGATGTGCTCTCACAAAAGAACCGTATGAGTTATTGAAGGGTGTGGGGATGTAGAGAGTTGTTGCAGTTCGTGTTATACGATATGTGTCTCTGTTCTTTCGATAGGTGATGTAGAAGTAATTCCTTGTTAATGTCATGTAGTGTTTCAGGTTTTTAATGCTAAGAATTCTGTTTATCGCCATGTGCTTGTCAGATATTGGTTGTTGCGTGTAAGGTGTCCAGATCACTGTTGACACGATTTTCCTGTGTAATGTTTCTAATTTTGTTATGTGGCTGTTTGATGTATTTGCATAGACTGTTATTCTCTCTATGTTATATATGTATATAACATAGGCAGAATTCTGTCTATGTATGTGTTATATATGGTATTCGCAGATACCGTGATATAGGAGTATGTGTCTCCTATTTATGTTGGGTGGAATGATGTCTTTAACTTGGAAGAGTTTTGCTGCGATGATCCAGAGTTTGGTGTGTAGGTATTCTATATGTTTTGTCAATTTAAGGTGGGAATCTATATAGAGACCGAGGTATTTTGCGTGTGTTACAGGTTTGATTTCGGAACATTGACAGGTATTTTTGTTGTTAATGCAGCGGTATGTGTGACAATGTATCGATAGTGATGCAGGGCGTATGATTCTTGGGTTGTGTATTATCAACATCTGTGTTTTGGTGTCGTTGATTAGAATCGTGTTTTGGTGGAAGTATGTTGGGATTTCGTTTAGGTCTTGTTGTCCTTTGCAGAGAGGTGTGTTAATGTCTGTGTGGATTGCTAGTAGTGCAGTGTCATCTGCGTATTGAAAAATATTTGACTTCTTATAAATATGTTATGAAAATAGTTAATGTACAACTGTGAGTATACATGTACCTATTTTTGTTACTTGTGTTCTGTTTGAGAGGTAGTTCTTGAACCATGTATGCAGTGTTCCTCTTATACCTATTGAGTATAGTTTGGTGAGTAGTATGTCATGTTCAAGTGTGTCAAATGCTTTGCTTAGGTCCAGCAGTATAAGGACGGCGTACTTGTTTTTGTCGAGAGCTTTGTTTATTGTGTCGGCGATGTCTTCTAATAAAGTAATGGTGCTGTTTGCTTTCTGAAAGCCGTATTGGTTTTGTGAGATGATGTTGTACTTCTGTAAATAGTTCTGTAGTCCGGTGTATGTTATTTTTTCTAGAATTTTTGAGATGACTGATAATGTAGCTATTGGTCTGTAGTTCTGAGTATCGTTTCTTTTGCCGTGTTTGTATATTGGCGTAATTACTGCAGTTTTTAGTTGTTGTGGAATAATGCTTGTGTCGAATATTATGTTCACGAGTTTCAAAAGTATTGGATTTATTTGTTCAAAGTGTGTTATAAGGTCTGTGAGTCTTATTTTGTCTATTCCTGGAGTGGTCTTTGGTTTTAGTTTTAGGAGTGCTTCTTTCAGTTCCTGTTTTGTTATGGGTGGAAAATACATCGTTTGTTGTTCACTCTGTATCGGTAGTTTTTTGTTGATCGTTGGGAGTTTGTCTTTTTCTTTTTTCTTTTGTCTTTTGTTCTATGTAATAATAATAATAATAATAATAATAATTTTTTTTTAAACATTTTATTGTCTCAGATAAATTACATACATAGATACAACAATAGTTTTATATACACGTATAAATATATATATATACATAATATTTATAATACATTATAATTGTGAATAACAAATACTGGCGAGATATTAATATTTTTATATCATAATAATTTTTTTAAATAAATAATATTTTTGTTCACTGCTAAAATATTTACACATATATATACAATAGTTATTTTGAGTATAATAATAATAATTTTTTTTTAAACATTTTATTATGTCTCAGTATAAATTACATACAATAATAATATTTACAGTATTTACAATAAGGATTATACAGAATTTAGGAATTTACAATATACATAATAATAATAATAATAATAATAATAATAATAATAATAATAATAATAATAATAATAATAATAATAATAATTTATTTTATTTATTTATTTATTGTTATTTTTTTATGTCTCAGATGAATTGCATACATAGTTGCTGTAGTAATTATATATATATAATATTTATAACGCATTACAAGTGTGTATAACAGATACTTGCAAGTTAGTAATTTTCTTCCTCGAAGCTTATCTGAGGAAGATAATAGATGACAGAGGGTGGTGATTTCATGGTTGTCTTCCTATACTGGTAACAAGCGAGGTGTTGATTTTACTGTTTGTTGGTACGTGCTTGAAAGACTTCGACTGCTGTTACAGTTTAACTTTTTTTTTCTTTTTTTTTCTTTTTTTTTGTGCAACTAGGGTTGGATTTAGACATGGTGTGTTTGTTTCTTTGTGTTCTTGTAGTGATAGTTTTTGAGAGGAGAGGGTTTGTCATAGGTTTGTGTGTGTGTGCATGTGTGGTGGGGGAGAGAAACAGGAATTGCTCTAATTTTCATTCTCGCTATAATATTTATATAGTGCCTGTTTCAGCTCTCTGTATGTTCCTAGGTTTCTGTTGTCGAACGGCAGTTTGTTTATCATGTCAGGTACGTAGAAGTTTAGGGTGGCTTTGCTGTAGTGATTGTTGTACTTATATGTTATGTAGTTTGTTGACTGTGGTCTTGTTATTTGATATGTTGTTCTGGTTACTCTATATGTTGGGCTGTAGTAGTGTTTTAACATGACTGTGTAGTGGCGTAATTGTTTCACCTTAAATATTTTGTGTTTTGTCCATGCTTCCTGCATAAGAGTGGGTTGTTCCCAGAATATCAGTTTTATCATTTTATCTTGCGACCATTGTAGCATGTTTAGTCTGTAGTCTGCGCAGAATGGGTATGATGTGATTGTACAGTATATCTTAAAATGTTTTCACATAATGCTTTATAGATTAGTATTTTTATGTAGGTTGGGGCAATGTCTTTTAATCTGTATAGTTTGCTTGCTATTATCCTAAGCTTGGTGTGTAGGTAGTTTGTATGGCTATTCCAACTTCGATCAGCATTGAAGTGAAGTCCAAGATAGCGTGTAGTTTTCACCTGTGCGATGGTTGTGATTTTAGGTTTTGCACTTTGTGTATAGGAGGATGAATGTTTGATAGTGAGATATTTAGTTTCTATGGGCAGGGTTTGGGGGTTTTTGAATATCATTAGCTTTGTTTTTCCTGGGTTTATAAATATGCCGTTTTCGGTTAACCAGTTAGTGATTTGATTGATGTCGTGTAGCATATTTTTGAGAGCGATATTTGCATTGTTGTGAATGGATACTATGGCAGTGTCATCTGCATACTGGAAGATTTTACTTTTTAGCGGGAGTTGGCTTATGTCGTGTGTGTATATGTTAAATAGAATGGGAGATAGGACAGCTCCTTGCGGTACTCCACAGGTTACATGTACCTCTTTGCTGTGTGCTGATCCTATACGTGTGATGTGCTTTCTGTTTTTCGTGTATGCTTTAAACCATTGGAGTAGACGACCTCCAATTCCGATATGGGTAAGTTTCGTTAACAAGGTTTTATGTTTTAGTGTGTCAAATGTTTTGTTAGGTCAATGAATACCACTAACGTTATTCTGTTTTTATCCAATGCAGCGTTTATCAGATCTGTGAAGTCTTCCAGGAGTGTTGCTGTTCCTTTATTTTTTTGAAAGCGATATTGTGTTTTGGGTATGATTTGAAATTTTTCAACGTATGTGGAGAGTTTCTGATGTACAATGCGCTCCATGATTTGGTTGATTACAGGCAGCGTGGCGATAGCTCTGTAATTACTTATTATGTTTCTTTTTCCCTGTTTGTGTATGGGTGTGATTAATGCAGTCTTCAGTGTTTCAGGTATGTGTCCCGTTTCGAAGATTTTTATTTAACAGTTTTTTTATAACTGGAAGTAGGTCGGTTGAGTGTTTCTTGATGTCTTTTGGTCTGATTCCGTCTATCCCCTGTCCTTTGTTAGGATTAATTTGTTGAATTGCCAGTGATAGTTCTTCTTTTGTTACTGTGGGGAACCACATCGACTGGGTTGCTCGTGGACCTAGTGGAGAATGTTCATTTGTGTGAGGAATCGAAATAAGAAGAAGTGGATGGCATGCCAGTTCTGTAACCTACAGGTCGTGGAAAAATCTTATATAGCTCCTTGAGTTTATTATTATTGTTGGTAGTAGCAGTAATATTATACGTTGCGATGTGATCAGTCTAAAGGAACACAACGTGTGTTTCTCAGAAAATCTAGTTATTATTAGCGAAATCTGCTAAATAAATTATAGCAACCATAACCATTGAAATCAGTAAAAGCAAACGTTCTCTTTAACAATAGATCTGATTTGTTACTATTCAGCATCATGAGAAATAGTTGCTTTATAATTGAATATCAAAAGAGTTGGATGGCAAAGTAATTGCCATATTTCCCAATGATAACATTAACCCCTTTCTGAAGACTCAACAGAAGACTACTCCCAAGTCACCAGGACAGTCATGGTGACCTACTCTCGCATTCTATATCCTACAATAAGTGCGGGGAACCATTGTGTGAAAAAGGGGACGTGCCATATTGCACCGGTTGTTGACAGAGGCTACACTACCAGTGTTCCAGTAGTGTAGCCTCTTCACTACCGAAAATCACGAAGCACCTAAAGCAGCGTTCTTCAACCTTTTTTTACACCTACGGACCGAGGAGAAATATTTCACGGACCGGCTGACGGCTAAGACAGAAACATAAACCAATGTAGACAGTATTTTATTCATTAAATCCAATGTTATGAAATTACAATTTTTAGCTAGTGCGACATCTGCTGCTGCTTATAGGTTAGAAGATTTGATATACGTGGCTGGAGTGTTGTTTCTGAGAGACGAAGCGCTGCAATAACATCCATTCGATTCTCTGTTTGGTTTTTATTACTTACATGGCTGGAAAAGTATTTTCACACAAATAAGAAGTCGAAAAAACGACCAACAATTTGATAGCTTTATAACTCAGAGATGGATATTCTTTTTCGAGTGATATCCAAAATTGAGACAATGATTTCATTTTATGTCTGGACATCAGAGTGACATCAGAAAACAACTCGATCAGCTTTTCTTTTTCAGGAGGATCAAGTGCGCATGATTTTATATCTTCGAAGAAGGGATTAATAATCCAGAGGATATCTTTATGAGGATACTCATTTTCAGAGAAATAATTATTAAAGTTTTCACCTATCGTCCTTAAATATTGACTTACTATGTTGATTATGACTTTCTTGTTGACATCAGTAACAATCAAAAATCCTCCCAAAAGTGGAAACATTTCTATATATTCCTCTTATACGCGACTATCACAAAGAGCGAGCTTCTTTTTGAACGCATCCATTTTATTTCTCAGTGTAAAAATATCTGTACAAGATCCCTGAAGAGAAATATTAAGTTCGTTAAGAAGGCTAAATATGTCCGCCATATACGCAAGCTTAGCCATCCATTCCTCATTCAATAAAAGCTCTACTAGGTCAGATTTTCGCTCTCGCAGAAACTGCTTTACTTCTTCCCTCAGTTCGAAAAGGCATGCAACAACCCTTCCTCTCGATAAGCACCTCACTTCTGCATGGGGAAGGTGGTGTGATGTTGGTGTAGAGATGTTGGTGGTGTGAGTCCATACTCTCACACAGTGTCCTGAACAGCCTGGAGTTCATAGCTCAACTACAGATTTCATTAATGATCTTCACCGCGTCATTAATCATAGTGTTTAGTTCAGTAGAAAGCTTCTTTGCAGCTAGGTGTTTCCGGTGGATCATACAGTGAGTGGACAAAACTTCTGGGTGCACGACTTCCATTATTTTTGCAACTACTCCTGAGCGATGTCCAGTCATGCTCGCAGCACCGTCCATGCAAAACTCCGACGCATTTTCTCCAGTCTAAGCCCTGCGCTTGAAAATACGAGCATTAAATATATCCGAACTAGTGATCCGTCCAGGTAAGTCAAGGCAACAAAGAAATTCTTCCCTTAAGTCTTCATCTTCACTATATACCTCACGAAGCAAAAGTAGGATAGCATGATTACTCACGTCAGTTGATTCATCAAGTTGAATCGCGAAACATCTCAATTTCTTTATCCCCTCTACAACGTGCTTTTCAATATCGGTGGCCATATCAATAATTCTCCTCTGAATGGTGGTGTCCGAAAGAGATATAGCCTCCAGTTTTTTAATGGCTTGAGGACCCAACATTTCTCGTACGACATCTACGTAATATGCAAGGCTTTAATAACTCCTCACCAACAGTAAACAGTTTTTCGTTATAGATATTCGAAGAGCAATTAAATAAGACACTCGAAGCAGCGACTTGTCACTAGTCGTCATCGTTTTCATTTCACTTTTCTGATTTATCATCTGGTCATGTAATCTTTGAAAAAAGTCCAGTGGCTTATCAATAAAAATCTCTGTGCTTCGAATGCAAATGACGACCAAGTTTGGAAGGTTTCATACCGTCATTTGACAGAATTTCGGAACATGCTACTCAAAGGCCGTCGCGATAGTTCACTGCCAGGGATTACATTGAAACCAAGCATTAAATAGTCCTTGTCAAAACGCCTAACAAAGTTTCCTTTTCTTTTTTTTGGTTTGTATCGCACATTCGAAAGTATCAAGATATGTCTTTTATTCTAAACTTGAAGCACAAGTACTTGGCATACTTTTGGTAACATCACTGCTTTTCTCCTGAATATTGTCCTTTCCTCTACTAAAGAAGGTTAAAAGGTTTTGCTGTTTGACTTTTTTTTGTCTCCATTTTGTATAGTTTCAAATTTTATGAAAGAAATAACTTGTTTTCCGAAATACCGCAACGCAATATTAGAAAACAACACGGACGAGCGCGATAAAATAAAAATTTTTGCGACGTGTTGTCAACGAGTGACGCAATCTGGCATTCGACGCCGCGCACCTCGCCTATACTTCGGGCGCTGCTTTGTCGCGTGCAGCGTCCCGCTCGCTCTGCAAAAATGTAGCGCACGAATCATGTAGCGGCTACATAATTGGGGAGAAATTTTTGGCGGAACGCCAGGAAATTTCCGCAGACCGGCCTCTTGAGAACAAAGTACTGAGAAAAGAAGTGAAAATCCTCAAATCTGAAATGAAAAATGTCATGCAGAAAGAACGGAAAAAGTACTGCGAACTGATAGGATACCTAAAGCAGGGTCAGAAGCTCTGAACTCGATAATACAATCCATTGGTACAGCAATTGGGGTACCAGTCACAACTACAGACATCGCGTCGGTAAATCGAGATCCAAAACGAAATAAAGAGAAACCACAAGTGATCGCACACTTCACCAGTAAAAGCCTGAGAGGTTTTCTTTCTAACTGCAAGCAAGAAGACAAAACCAACAAGTCAATCCAGAATAATAGGCAACCCTCAACTCCAAAATGCATAACAGAAGGCTGGATCCCATAATTTATAAAAATTTATTGTACCAAGCAAGGAAACAGAAAAAAAAAAAACACTAAACGTTTCTATGGTCTAAGGATTCCGAGGGCTTTATGCAAAATGATGAAAATATTAGCATTCATGTAATCTCATAAGAATTCGAATTAACCAGTCTCCAAGTGCTGTGCTTAATTCCCCTCTTCCCTTCCATCCTATGAAGAGCAACTTTTACACCATTGCTGATACTAGCATGGCTACAATAAATCCTCAGAACATATTCAGCAGTAAATTCTTAACTGCCTTGTTTTCGAATAATTAAATAATCGGCTAGCCAATCTATATACAAATTCTGAACTCACCATACTACACACAAAGGTAAGAAGCATAAAGAAATACTGGCTTACATTGTCAACGTCACTCAGTAACTTCCCGACAAATATCGATGTTTTAATCTTGGCCGAAGTTTCTGCATGTGATACAGAAGTGTCTGAGTAAAACGTTAAAAATTACCAGTCCTACAACATATGTAGACCAGGAAAAGAGTAGTTGTCATTATCGAGTTTGTAAATGAAAACCACAGTGTGACCGAAACCATAATCATTTTTGAACATGCAGAAACATTACTCTTGTAAATCACGACTAACAATAGACACAACCACAGATATCAGATAAACATAATGTACAGCTCCCATGAACTCGCTAAGCTTCCTACAAGAATCAGAAACATGGCTAAATGATATCAACAATCGCACAATCGCACCGTGGTTCTCCAACCACTAACACATATCTTGACATATTAAGCCAGTATAACATAAACCCGACTATAAACTCCCTGACAAGGGAAGAAATTCTAAACGATCACCTTTACATCCCCCACAGGGTGCTAAAACTCGCCACATAAAGCGTACTCTACTATCATAGTAAAAACCATAGCTGATAATCTTAAAAAAAAAAGCACAAACTGGAACAGACTACTTAATACTGTATTTGTCGAGTCATCTGCTCAAATAATTATATTTAGATATTTTTGCAAGCATTGATTCTTTATTAACTGTACATCACAACAATTAAAATCACATTTCGGAATTCGAATGTTTGTGTTGTCTATTGTTGACAGTAACATTTTTGACTGTAGAGTAAATACAAGTGGAGAATAATCAGCTGTTATTATTTTAAATGTTTACAGTTCCATCACGATAAACATAATCTGTGTGTTGCCTTAATAGCTTAAGGCTACGAGAGACGACAAAAACTCATTAAAGATTCACAACATTTTTTCCCCTTACTATTTCTGGTAAAATGCAAAACTTTTATTACGCTTGCCGAAAATGAAAGTTGAACATATTTAAGTTGTTTGCTAACTAAAATAATGGAATTGTGTAGGAAAAGACTGAGAAACGTTATATGGTGCACGACTTTTTTGAAAATATTTACGGAATAATTACTTTTATTCGGTTTTTAGCTTTTAGAAGAAGAAGAAGAAGAAGAAGGATTTATGTCTCTATCTGTTTATATTTACCTCATTAAACTTACGCTAATAGTTTGAAACTCACTTTGTAGGGGGGCATTCTTAATTCCTATACGCATTCGTAATTTGTGACTCTAAGACTGCCAACTCACGCTCTTTCATTTGTTACAAATCTTGACAATAAACACTCCGAAATTACATTTATAGCAAGTTTTATAAAATAAATTAAAATAGTAATTATAATGATTGAAGCAAATTATCACTGTCCGACAAATTCAACTTTTTTTTTTTTTTATTATTATTTCCTGTCCAGCTGTGTGTGATTCTTACTCAATTTCTCATGATGATTTCGAATATGTTTTTAATTTTTTCCTATCACGAAGTTTATAAATTTGTATGATATAAGCACTATTAACAATATCATACATGCAGAATGAAAGTCAACTATAATGACTGACCTAACGGTTTCAGTTTATAAGATGAACTTGGTGTTTCCTGTTTTAGACCTCAACAGTAATCAGCTAACATTGGACGACTCCGCTTCCTCTTATACCTGCTTTCCATTCTCATAATCTGCTGATGAAACCTCTCGCCGTGTTCATCACTTACAACCCGAAAAGTCTATAATTTACAAATACGAAAATTTACGAAAATTTACAACCTGAGAAAAGTCTATACGTGAGTCCAGAAAGTGTATTTTCAGAGATATCCCGAATCCTCTGTCATAACCTGCTTTGAGCACAGAAGAAACATTTTCTTTGTAATCTGAAGATTTGTGGTTGCTCAAAATGTTTTCTGCCACTAAATTAAAATATAAATGTGTCCGTGCATTACTTCCTTTTTGTTTAGAACTTGTTCAAATTGGGATCGTTCATTAACAATCTAATTTCTGACCCAATGGAAATGCCTTCGTTTACTTCTGCATCACTTATTTTTGGAAATTTTTATTTTAATAATGAAACCCTGCTTCTTTTCTTTTGATGTGAAGTGGTATCAAATAGATATTTTCTGTCTCTACGAATGGTGCATGTTTAACATTCTTTGCTCCAAGTGTGAAATGTTGTATGCAAATGCCACTGTTTGACAACATAATGATTACTCGTGGTCCTGCTGTCCCATTCACATAGGAAGAAACAGTACGTATCCTATTTGTAACCCTTTAAGGTTTGTAACTTTAAGATTAGCACAGACGTTTCACTCATAGGCATTATAATTAATGTTTCCCAGCACTGTTTTCATGTTTTCGTATGTTTCCTAGACAGTAATTGAATGGGCTATTGGGATGGATGGATATGAGCCCCATTCTGAAGAAAAACAACTTTCAGACTGGATTATAATAAGAGATAAACTTTATCCGGGACTCAGGCACCGAATGGACTGCATAGGCTAATGTGGAACGATGTAACCTGTTCCATCATCTTACGCAATAGTGACATACTCGTACGAATTGTGTCATTTCTTGTTAACAAAGCACTGTTAATGCAATAACAGCAGAATGCGATTGCATCATAATAGGAAACAATAGCTCATATATGCCCTATTGCTTTTATCCGGAATGGTAAGCGATAAAAAAAAAATTAAAACATATTTGAAACCATCGAAAGTGATTTCAAATATGAATTTCAAAAACTGATTCCAAAATACCTTTTCTTGCAAAAGCAAAAAATGTGTGTCAGATAGTGAATTATTAAAAGCTGAAAAAAGTTCCATATCAGTTCCTGGAGTGGGCTTTCTGTATTATATAAAATAAAATAAAATTTTAAAAAATAATAATAAATCCTCATCCAGCACGCGGTGCTAATTCATCACATAGGTTTACTACCTACAGCAATAGTTACAATACCTGTAATAATTTACACTGATTCATTAATTCAACCGGATCCTAAGTTGTCTACAATTAATGCTGTTTATATTTCCTTTTCTGATTTGCTTGTGTAACCTGAGTTATCGGAAGATATCATCAAGTTCATTCTTGTGTTGCCATTCTGCATCTCATTTGTTCACAAGCAACAGTTATCGCCACAGAATTACCACAATTATATTTGCCTCCTCTTGCAGAAATAAATTTGGATTTTATTTGGATTATAATAAGGCTACATTTGCAGACTCATGCTACTCTCAGTATAGATGAAGTGAAAGTATTATATCTTATCTTTATAAGATAATACTGTTGATTATGTTCAACTCTATGTTTTTCTTCGTTGCTTGTATTGGATATATTATTATAAAATAATATAATATAATAATTAGTTTTAATAATAATATTTTTATTTATCTCTAAAATATTTACATATATGCTATAATCGTTTTGAGTGAGATTTCAACATATTATTTTACAAAGTTCAGCACTTAGTACTATATGCATAGTACTGCGTGGGCATGGATATTTTTGATTGTCAGTAGTCGGCGGTAGATAGCGTTGGTGTAGTTGCGGTCAGTTGAATTAATGAATCAATGCTCACAAAACTATTTATTCAATTCACAATCTATCGGTCACAATATAATTGACAAAATGAATATATCTATAAATTATCTAAACATACTTGAAATATGATGCAGTAAAATACAAATGGTATTTTTAATAACATACAGGAAGAGATATCATTTTTGGATATTTCAAGGAAATGAGAAGAGAGAGAGAGAGAGAGATAAAAGAAATTAAAACGAAAACAAATAATAGCCAGCCAATAATAAATAATACACTTAAATAATAACAAAATTCGATATATGTATTACGTACCGATTTTAATCAGTTTGCTTGATAGCAACATACTGTGCTTTTAAGTTACTAACACAAATAATTCATCTGCATAATGAACTTCTAAATTGCTTTCATTTTTTTCTTAGATTTCTTCATGTGACTGACTACCAACTCACTAAAAGATGTAACACTCTAGTACATTAGTTCCTATGTGGGGTATGGTTTATTCCTCTTTTTTTTTATTAATTTTGTATCGTTTTTGTATTATTTTTTATTTCTTTCACAATCAGGAAACTCTGCTCTAGAGACCAAATATGGAATTTGTTGAAGTTACCTCAGGCCTTCAGTGAGCCAGGCAGTGCTCTTACACTTGGAGTTTACTTGTGCTTTCATTCTTACCTGAATAGGCAGCGGATTAAAGATTTTTTTAATCCGCACCAGACGTATCTGTGAGTGATTTCTTTTTAATTTATTATTTTATTTTATTTATTTATATTTTTTAGCTATCAGTAAGTTGAACTTATGAATCATTTTGTGCATATAAAGTTTATAAGGAATTCATCGGAATTTCAGTTTGGGTTTTTTGTGAATGCATAACATAATGCTGAACGTTTATTTTTAACTTGGTTAGACTATAATTAATATAGTGTAATCCTTTATCCAAGTATGAGAAAACAAAGTTTGCTCCATCTTTGCAACGAGTTGCCTGGTGTTGTACTACCTTACCCCAGTCCTGAAGATACTTTCAGGCGCAAACTTTGTTTGCTCACACTTGGATAAAGGATTAAACTAAATTTATAACATAATGCGTTACGTGTACCTAATGATTTCCAAAGTATAGTATAATTTTCTTTCACTGCCTTATTGATTCATTAAACTACATCAAGGCACTACAGTATTAAAATTTTTCAAACTGCCCAGTAGAATCGTATTTTTTTGACAGGTGCGAGACTATCACACGGTTTACTGGAGGCTTTGAATTGGCTTAAAAAAATTTCATCCTATAAATCATCTAAGTTAATCTCAACCTCCGTACATTTTAATAGTTTTGCTTGAATTTATTTAGGTTTATAACTCTTCGCAGGCGGAATTCACATAAGTAATATGACGATGTGGTAACTTACCTTAGTTGGGAAATGAATTTCATCGTATGATGTGAGACAAGCGCTCCGTATACTGAAGACTTGAAGTGGCTTGAAAAACTTGCAGGTTTGGTTTCAGAGCAGAGTTTCCTACTGCAAAAACAAATTAAAAAATAGATAAAAGTAATTATTTGTGAATATCATTTGTGATTTCTCGCACAGATCACTTTATTTTAAGGATATATTTTAATGCAGTTTCATAAGAATATACATGTTGCCTGGTTGTCAGTAAATACACTTAACTGAGTGGCTGTTTTTCTTCTATAGGAATAATATTCAACTTATTTCGTTCCAAGTGAAAAGTGATTGAGAGATCTGTTAGCGAGATATAAAACCGGGATTGTACAAGGCAGAAAGGCATAACCGAAGAAATCTGGCAATAAAGGACACATTTATTGGGGTAGAAACATTGTTTTGAATTCGAATTTTTTTTTTTAAATTTAAAGTTGGGAAAACTTGATTATATAGTAACCGCTTACTACTGCTACTGTTACTGTTCGTTGCCCTTCCTGTTTTATAAAAATACACGTTAAGAAGAATGTTTTGAATAGCATGTTTGTGATTTTTGTTTTTTTCATCTGTATTTCTAAAAATACACCCAATCCTTAACAGTGGAGATGAACATCTGATAACTTATATTTAACACACACACACACACGCGCTCGCGCGGTCGTGAGCTTTAACTGCCATAAGTCAAGTGCTACAGTTGAAAAGATGAAAAAAAAAAAACATCCTGTTTTACGAACTGAGTTTCGCAGATTTTAAAATCCGTTTGAAAGGCTAAAAATTTAACAAGTCCTACGGTACTTCTACCAGCTCAAAACTGCATGAATCACTCACTGTATATCAATATAGTTGCCTGTCTCTAATGTCTGTTAAAAGTACCTTTTAAAAATTTAGAAAAAAATAAGAACTACGTTTATTTGTTAGTTTTCTTTCTTTCTTTTAAGGAGTGTATTTTGCAGGTATCTTCAGATAGATTTTCTTAATCTGGTACCTCTACGTTTATGTGCAGAAGATATCACGAGACACTTGATTGGCATTGACATAAAGTCTATACATTCATTTCAGAATAAACTCAATGGGAGCATTCTTCGACCTCTCTGAGGTCACTCGGTTTAGTGTATAGAATTTTAAGTGTGTCTAGCACCGGTGCTTTTGTTATTCCTTAGAGAATAATATACTGTAGTAAGTTCCACTTCTGCAATCCTGTAAATCCTATTAATTTTAAGACGCTTCCCTCGACTGATTAAATTTTTAGCTTCATTGCTTTCCTGTGTCTTTTGTAATGATATAAGCCCTAAGCTGTAGCTTGTCTGGCTTATGCGTAAATAACCCGGTTGCGTAATGCACAAAAACGGTTCTGCAGACTAATACCAGTTAGTTGCCATTTTTTTCAGGGAAATGAACAAACACGTACATCACTTTTCAATATAATTTATAATGCAATAGCTTAAAAATTCTTTACTGAAATTATGTGAATTTATTAAGTTAGTTTACTAATGAAAATATAACCTAACAACAACTCATCCTTATATTCCTTTAAAAAGTTGCGTTTTGTTTAAAATAGCAGCATAATGGTATATTGTATACATCGTTTGAAACATGAAAACATGTTTGTACAAAGTTTCAATCAAGCGGTCAGTAACAAGCGGCGTAGAGATGAAAGGGTGCACAATTATTTTACAAAGAAGTAAATATTAATTACGTTTAGGCCTGCAATCATACACGATTAGTTGATAGGACTTAGGATCCGCCGAATGTTCCACTAGAAATAATAAAATATGGATGAAAAATTAGAGATGAATTTTTTTCGTTTGAGGTACGCAAAGTTTCATTCCGAACTTCGCCAGTTAGACGTCATTGTACTATACAAAAGTATGTTTTGGATGGTTCGTACATATGATGGGGGGGGGTAAGTTCCTTTGAATTTACTATAGTATTTATCTGCTTGTCGGATCGCAGGTGACATTTATCAGGCGCGGGAAATTCGTTTCGCCCTTTCGGTTGCACGTATGTCTGAAGTAGGGTAATTTTTCGGTACTTGTCGAAACAATTTTCGTTTAGATTCCTAATGACATTCAGTGCAGCGTCTGTTTCCTGAACGACATCACAATGTTGTCGTCATAATGCAACGAAGCTTGTTGGAGTTTTCGTCGTAGGTACGTCATCGTCTGAGCGCTTGTTGGGAATCACTTTGAACTGCCCACCCCTAGTTGAGTGAATTTTGCTTTTGCAGACAAACTTTGGTTTTTTATACAGCTTTTATGAAAGCTAATAATTATCTATTCCTAAAGCATGCATTTATTGTTTCTTTTTTTCTTTCTTTAATATCTTATTTATGTTTTATATTTTCTTTTTATTTTACAGCAGCGTTTCGAAACCCAAGCTGCCTGGTCTTCAGAATAATTTTCGTAACTGAAAATCCAAAGAACATTGAGTGTGTGTGAAATTATAATTTAAAATTGGGGAAGTTGTCAGGAAATCCTTTACAACTTTAAAATATACATTTGCAGTAAGAATAATGAGGAGAATTTAAAGACTTGATGGTTTCCCAAATACAATATTCGAATACAAAATTGTTAATGATCGAAACCTCGGTGTGTATATCGATGAATAAAATTGTTAAAAATGTGAGATGGATCAAGGAATGTATCCAAGAAAACAAATTAATCTCAATTCCATAGATCTGCAGCAAAAATATAGCAAAATACAATAAACGTGTAGCTACCTTTCGCCATTACACTAATATTCACCATGCAGCCACGGAGTTCATTCTATTGAGAATGAGCTCAATGGCTCATTCTCGTGAGAATTGCTTCAAAGAGAACATGTGATATCTCAGATAAATGCCAATAAGTTATTTTAGAGGGGAGAGAATACAACTAAGAAAACTGATCGCCCTCGTGCAATAGTGAATATATAAAAAAATAATTATTATTATTCCTTACTAAAGCACACTAAATTCTATTAATTTGGTTAATATTAAATATTATCAGTATCTGCTTTGGCTTATGGTAATTCTTATGATATATCTCGATTTCAGTTGATGACTACTTAACTTTTTCTCTCATTCGATCTCAGACTTAATTGATGGATTAAGTCTGAGATACCTGTATACCTCATGAGAAATACCATGCGCTGAGCAGACAACTAATATTTAATATTAACAAAATTAATAGAATTTACCCTGACTTAGAATGTTTTTGAAGAGTTTGTAAAACTCCTGCAAATTAGGTAGAAAGCATTCGTGCAAACAATATTATTTTGGATTACGAACACGAGACAGCTTCATATATCCTCTACATTGCAGAAGTGCCAGACCATTGCAATGGTGACAGTTTCATACTACTCGATGTTCAAACGGTTAACGCCTGCTCCTGTTGGGAAAGGAAAATATGTTGGAGAGGATTTTTTTCAGCACTTATAATTCTTTGGATAAATAATAAGATAAAAATACTTCCATTTCCTGTTTTCTATTGACGTGATACCCAAATCCGCTTTCATTTGGCTTTCTTTTCGAATCCAGTTTTTGGGATTTATAATTATCAGTATCACTCATATCCACTGCAAACTTTTGGCATTTATGCTTAAATTAAAAGTTTTGATTTTCTAATGTGACAACACTTCGAATGTTTAAGATAACAACTAATAATAAACAAAGCTAATCCTACTTTGGCCATTTGCGAAGCTAATAGACACTTGACAGATAAAACAAACAGTTTCCAGGAGAAATAGCCGGAGGAAATTTGAGTCGAGTGTCACTACAACTTGGACAATGCGAAAACTCTCAATGAAGTGTTAATGCAAGGGTGGCTTGCTGCCCTGTTACTTGTATAATTACTCAACCAAAGAAGTTTCATTTTAACAGATTCGTGAAGTACAGTTTCATCCCTTCTAGAATATTAATCTATATAAAATGAACTTTATACTGTTTATTTTAATTAAATTATTTACTTGATTTCTCAGATTAACAGGTTTCTCAGTTCGTCGGAATTTTAAATTTTCTAATCTTAATGTTTAAAATAGTTTACTAACTTACATATTTTTGCATTTTGATACTAAACATTGCACTTAAACATTAGTGCAGGGGTGATCAAGGATTGTATGGCCAGAACAGAAAATGAAATGGTCTAAAGACATTTGCGAATTATGTTTGTGTCTGTAAGGAGATGACAAGATGAGGATTGCGATAAAAAAATACATTTATTATAATTCTTGAATGGCTTATATTTGCTTCTGGGTGATGGTCAAGGTCTTTTTTTGAAATTCCGTGTGTGTGTGTGTGTGTGTGTGTGTGTGTGTGTCTGAGAGAGAGAGAGAGAGAGAGAGAGAGAGAGAGAGAGAGAGAGAGAGAGAAGGAGGATGAGGGAGAGGATATAAGCATAATCAGTATATTAATTTATTCAGTATTTCATCATTGCAAACCATAAGAGAAATATATGTACAAAACAATATTAGAAATTACACGGAATAGATATGAATTTGCCGTTACTGTTTACGACATAGTACAGAACAGCATAAAAATGTTCAAGCTTAAACGTTAAAATGTTTGAGTTAAATTGTTATCTGTTAATTTTATAAGTTAACATCTATTAATTTTATAATTAATAGATGTTAACAAGAAAACAAGATATGTATTACGTTTTAAAAGAAACTAATGCAGCTAATGCTGTGATCCATCCGTTTGTAAGTTGGATGTATTTTCAGAGAAATGTTGGCAGACATAGGCAATGCCCTGACAGAAAACTCTTCATTGATAATAGTGTTCATAGTTAATTCAACGTGACCAGGTAACTAACATCATTTTATGGATGGTATCAGAAATATTAAACGTCTAATTTCTTATAGAATTTGCTTAACTCGGTTGATGGATTTGCTGTAATATATTTTTGAGTCGGCGTCACTTTCAAACCTCGAGGTTATTATCAACTTGTTACTTATACAAAGATTCTTATGAAATTGAATTAACCGTTTAATTAATGTTTTCTTAGTTAAGACATTTTTATATACTCAGGTGAATTAAATTTTTAAATGTAATACCAACCGAACTATAGCTTCTCCTTTGGTCATGGTGAAAGCAAACATCAACTCAGAAAAAAAAAACAACATTAAATATTCTTTAATAAAACTAACATAGGAAACTTTTACAAAAAGTGATTCTATTTATGCATCCCCATGTGTGCTTAGCAGTCTCTAAGACACCAGCTATTCTAAAATGCTTTTTTCCCCTATAATTATGTAAACATAAATAAATGCAGATAAAGTTTTCATTAACTTGTGGTTATGCGCAAGTGATTTCTGTTTCAATACAAGTGACATTTTCTTTTAATTGACTATATTTTCTGTTTGTTGAAAGATTTGGTTGATTATTCTAAGCAGAAATCTAGAAAACACTTGGGAAATCTGGAAGCAGTTGAAAATCCCATGCGTCACTGGCAAAAGAAGTAACGCAAACAGTTCTCCTAGATCTTTTCACTCTGCTATAATTATCTAGTAGTTGCACTGTATCAGATCGCCGAATCTATTTTAGCTTATTACCTTGTTCCTGCCAAGTCAGACACTGCTGACTGATAAGAGCACGAAAGAAGCTCCTCAAAACACTGAGGGGTACAAAGATGCTTGTTGATGGAAATCTGCAGAGCAAACTGATATTTTTATGCAAATGTATCAGGAACTTTATCATCTTGCTTTTTGGAATGAATAAACAGTATTTTAATAACTATCAACGTCGAAAATTAATTTGCTTTCCTGTCTACGGACGGAGTAGAATACTCGAAGGACAGCTGCATTTCAAAAGGAACATAATTAAATTTCCTCCATAATCACAAAATCGATATGCGAAAAGCTTCTCAAGTTATTTCTCATGATAACTTGTGTTCTTGTTGACGCTTCTTCGTGGGAAGAAACGTCATAATGTGCCTCTTCCCACGTGAAATTTATGAAGAACTATCACATTTAAGCATTTGATTATAGGATGGGGGTTGTAAGAGTGATTAATACCAGCTTGTAATGACTTATAATAATGGGCTTGTATTTAGCTCTTCATGACTAATACCCAGAATAAGACATTTAAGCTTAAATGCATATGCTGGTTAAATTCTTTCATTTCCCAGAATAAGATTTTAATTATAAAATTATCTGATTATGCAGAAAATCTTATAAGAATTTTATTCTTCTTTAATGCCAAATTCATCCGGGTAAGATGACTTTTCTTATCATTTTTGAAGTTAAAATAACAAGTATTATCAGCTTATAAGCGAAATAATTTCGAAGTGCGAGTAAAGAGTCACAAGCAGAGTTATTTTGATAAAACCTTAATTAAGTGCCCTATCTAAATGATTTAACAGAACAGGAACTTATCATTCATCTTGAATTTTTCTATTTTAGCCAAATTAAATAATTTGTTACAAATGTGGTAAGAAAATCAGAAATAATAAGACTAAAACTATGAAAACAGGGAAGAAAGCAAGAAACTTCATTGCACGCTCTTAGTATTCTTAACCTATTGTTATTAATAATGTATTTGGACACATTTTGTGATGATGACAAGTTAAAGACGGAAATAGATAACAAAGGAGTAAGGCAAGTAATTGACTAAATTTATCTGAAATTAGAGAAGGGGGGGGAGAATAGCCAAATAACAAAGTTAGCGGCATAAATGATATCGTTCAAATCAATTTTAAGTGGACATGAGTGATTGACAAAAAGTCCACCAATTGGAGAGCAGTAATATATAAGAATTCTGAGGAAGAAATTAGGGAAGTTGTTAGCATTAATACAGATCTATATTAAAAATGCATATACCCGAAGAAATAGTTATTATTAATATTCAAGAATAAATAAACAAAATGAACTTAAAATCCCATAATTACACAAAGAGAAAGAATAGCAAACCAATCAGGGAAATGTGCGGAAAGCCGAGATGAAGACGAAGATATAGGCTGGTGGATGCAATACCTTATAAAACTGAATTATATGAAAGCTGTTAATATTCCTAATGTCTGTACGAATGTTCTCGTTCGACTGTTGCATTGTCTGGACTTGTTCACATGCACCTTTTCCCTCAGGTTACCTCATAGAAAGAAGTCGGGAGCCGTCAGATCTGGAGAAGGTGATGATCAATGGAATGCTAATTTTAAAAACAAACTGGACGATTTTGGCTCGTTGTTCGATTGTGAATTAATTTCCCAAATATTCCTTAGGATACCGGGAAAAAATTAAAAAAAATATTAAGCAAGAAGTTATTTACATTTTAACCCTGTGTTGAAACCTAAAATACTAGTTTACAAATTTCGAAGTTCATAAGAATTTGTTAAGATAGAATGTATATTTTGTCAAGCATTTCAGAGCTGCGAATAGACCATGATTCTTTAAATTCTAAGTTGAAGGACGTCATTGTGAACAATATTAAGGTCTTAGATTTTTCAGACAGTAAAATTAAATATATTCTTACTAAAATACTGAATTCTCAAAATGGATAAATTTGTTTCTTATAATTCTCGTTGTTTGCTAGATAGCCCATGGGTAGGTAAGAAAATCTCCTAATTGTACCCGTACATCTTGAAGGGTATCAAAAGAGCTAATAAATTATTAAATTGCAGGAAATAAAAAAAAGTACACAAAATCGAAGCTAAATTTGTAATCTAGTGAAAAGTGCGGTGTGGAGAGAAGACTTTGAAACCGTGACGCCAACATTTTTATTTTAGTGAAGAAAATTGATAATGTCCTTATGGATCTATCCAAATTGTCATTGAGGCAAACTTTTATAAAAATGCAAAATGCCATTAGCAGGAACACAGCAGGAAAACTGAGTTCCTCTCAATTATTCTTGTCACATCAGAATTAGCTGGCCTTATGACATGTACGTGTATTCGTACATCACATATTTTTATTTCTCTCGCCTGATTGCAATAATTTTTTCTTTCATGAATATTGAACGGACAGGTTAGATTTTGTATAATGGTAGTCGGGCTAAAAAGGCGAAAAGACTATTTAGAAAAACTGAAATTGATGATTCATCTGTCATCTATATGGGCTTTGTGATTTTTCTACATGTGCAGGCCTCTAGGTGATATGAATGTGAAAAGAAAAGCACCTAATGAAGATTGAACTGTTACCCAAAGACAGTTGTGTAAGTCATATTCTAATAACAGTCATTGGGACACTGTATAAATATCACATGTTATCAAGGAATGTTTCTGTGATAATCCTTTTTTGTCCGAATTTGAATTTTATACTTTGTGTTTGCATTTTATATTATATATAGTTTAATCAGCCATCCCCGTTCACCTACAGATGACTAATTTCCCAGTGAAGCAGAAGCCCGGCGCGAGGCAGGGGCGGAATGGGCGAATGCCGCAGGCGGACAAGTAAAAGGGAAGGAAAACTTTCCGAGTTTATGTTACAGTTATACTGGAGGCAGAAAAAATTAAAAAAAAATAAATTGTATATATCATATATTTAAAAAAATATTACATTTATATATACATATTTATAAATATAATTACATTTTATTCTAATTATATAATCTCCTGGGACAGAAACATTTAGATCCAATTTCATTGAGAAAATTTGATTCTCTTATAAATAGAATAGTTTTATTCAAGAAACAAAATTAATCGGAAAATTTTATTTAATAATTTCATATTTTAATATAAAACTGATATATTAATAAATAATATAAATATGAAACTTTTTGAAAAAATAAAAATAATTAAAAAAAAAACTGTAAAATTATAGAGAATAACATCTTATACATCGTATAAGATGTTATTCTCTATAATTAAAATTATCTAAAATTTCGCGCAGGTGGCGTATTAGTTAATGTCGGATAATTATCAGTTCTCTTGTTTACATTATTAGTTGCTGCCAAAGTACAATTATACTGATGGTATATGTGTGATAAGACATACCTAGGATAAATTAAGTCATTAATGTGGTGAGTATAGTCAGTAATGTGACTGATTTTTCATTAATTGGAGTTTCGTATATGCGTCGAGTTAGGCCTAATTTACACATGTATTACTACAACTGTATTGCTGGTAAAGACTACAATTTAGGTGCTAGTTGCATTTTGTTACTAGATTATGAAGATGGAAGCTCAGCAGATCTGTTTAAGAAGGAATAATCACCAGATCAATGTATTAACTCCTTTTAATAAATTACTTTTTACTGAAACTTTTGTAGATGTGACTTTAGTATGTGAAGGTAAGAGACTTAAAGCACACAAAATAGTGCTATCTGCCCGCAGTTCTTTCTTTTATAGCATATTTCTTGAAAACTCGTGTAAACATCCAGCTGTTATTCTCAAAGATATAAAATACACGGATTTAAAAATGATAATAGATTTTATATACAAGGGTGAAGTGATCATTTTGCAGGACCAACTTTCTACGTTACTTAGTGCTGCTAAAAGTCTGAATGTTGAGATCTCTACAGAGGTTGCGCATTGGGATATTCCAATATTGATATTCAGGAGAAGAGTGAACATGACTCAAGTAACCAGGCCGTGTTACTTGTTGCGGTGCAACCAAAAAACATAGCACAGAATTGCCACCATTAATTAAGAGGAAAAGTGGAAGACCTCGGAATACATATCCTCGTGGTCTAACAGTAAAGGCATGAAGACCAACTTGTCATAAAAATAAACGAATTAGACACAACACACCAGAAGATACCAACAGGCCAATAAAGTCACTCACAAGTGACGGAAGGTCAGAACTGTCAGGAACTGATTATCCATTAAATAAGATTTCTGTTTCTCATTCAAATATATACCCTAGTTCAACTCAGAACTTATTTCCATCTGAACAGAGTTCAATGTTGGAAAAAGGATCACAACAAAGTGAAGATACAATAATAGAATTGGAGGAGTCACAGACGGTGGCAAAATCTTTTGAGAGTTTGTTCCAAGATGCAATGTTAATCTCATTAATGAATACGACACCTATTCTTAATACTGTTGAGTTTTGAAATTTGGGAAGCAGAAATGGGATGTAGAGTACACAATCGGTGGAAATATCTTGCAAGTAGTAGAGGAGATGAGAGATTTGGGAGTGATTGTAGACAAGGACCTAAAATTTCGGGGACATGTTACTAAAATTATGAGGACAACACTGCAGATAATGGTAATGATGCGGAGAGCACTGATCAGGCCACATATTGATTACTGTGCAGAGATTTGGTCACCTGGTTTTCAAAAAGATGAAGATATCTTGGAAAAAGTTTAGAGACGATTGATTAAGATGGTTTCTGGTCTCTGGAATGTTGAGTATGAAGAGAGATTGATAAAATGCAATTTGCAGAAATTGGTGGATAGAAGGAGGAGAGGGGATATGATCAAGACATATGAACTGTTAAGAGGTTATTACCAGATTAATGTCGGGGAGGTTGAACAGAATGGGTGAAGATAGGAAGAGAACAAGAGGTCATTCCTGGAAGCTATATAAGGAGGGTGTGAGCAAGGAAGTGAGGAGCAGGTTTTTTGCATGGAGAGTGGTGAGTGATTGGAATGCATTGCCTGAGAGTGTGGTGAGCGTAGAGACAGTAAAAATATTTAAGGCGCGGATATGGTAAACTATGTGTATAATAGTGGATCACCCACGATGAGCCTTTGATTCTATGGAGGTTTTTATAATAATAATAATTATATTTTAAATTAAGGGGATATAAATCCACATTGTTTCAAAACCGAATAAGAAACTCAAAAATTGGAATCAGAGAGTTTCATGCCGAATATAGTAAACTATAAAGTATCAGCGATCACTAGCGTGAGCTAATGCAAGTGACCCTAGTACGTAGTACAATACCGGACAACTCGTTGCAAAGGTGGGGAAATTTCAGATCGCTATTCTTAGGTATTTTCCATAATGTAAAAACACATTTCCTAGGAAATGTATGCTGTTATTACATTATGGAGGGAGGTCACTACCCAGACCGGTTTCAGCCTTTTTTGAGGCTTCATCAGTGAGTAGCTAGACCATAATACCAAAGTGTATAGCGAAAAGAACTTATATACTCTGCTATACGAGTTTCCAAAGAGGTGCAACCATTAAGTTACTAAAATATAAAGAGCTAATAAGCTTCATTTCGGCGATATAAACAATATTTTAAATTAAGGGGATATAAATCCACATTGTTTCGAAACCGAATAAGAAACTCAAAGATTGGAATCCGAGAGTTCCATGCCGAATATAGTAAACTATAAAGTATCGGCGATCACTAGCGTGAGCTAATGATCGCCGATACTTTATAATTTATAATAATTATTATTATTATAAATCGTTCATATATCCGCATAGTTTTCTTACATGCCAGTCCGTTATCCCTGTATTAATATGTATTATATTATTAGCTTGCTGAATGAATTTTGTTACCCCGTATTTATGAAGGTAAGTTTGTAGTTAAATATGTGATTTATCTTAGTAATGATTTTTAAAAGTAAATTATTCATTTCATTTTCTTTGTATTATAGCCATTTGTTTTTAACTTTTTTTTTTAATTCTACGAACTCTTGCGTATATTTGAAATTGTGCCCATTGACTACTATACGGAAGTAGTAGGGGTGGCTCTAGTGACAAAATGCTTCCGGTGGGCGTGGCTTTAACCTGAGGCTATATGTGTCAATGGCTTCAGCTCATAGTAGGGGTGCCGGTAGTGACAAAATGCTTCTGGTGGGCGTGGCTTCATGAGTCATGAAATTCAGTGAGGGTATATGTGTGAATGGCTTCAGTTCTTGTGTTTTGGTTCACGTATGGAATTATGGGTGCTTTTTTTGTTCGCGAATGGAATTGTGGGTGATTTTTTTTGTTCGCGAATGGAATTGTGGGTGATTTTTTTTGTTTGCGTATGGAATTATGGGTGATAGTAGAGATAAGGATTCATGTTGTGATTGGTGGGACACTTTAAACCAAATGCTTCCGGTGTGCGTGGCTTCATGGGTGTGGAATGTTTGGTTGTTGTCAGATGAATATCAGTGATGTCATTTGTTATTTGTAAATAAATGTCGTCATTTGTAAATAAGTGTCGTTGTTGTTTTGAATGGAAAGGATGATATTAGTGGATAAGAAATCGTGTCGTGATTGGTGGGACACTTTAAACAAGATCAAGATCAAGATAAGATAAGGAATCGTGACGCGAATGTTTGTTGTTGTTATTGATTTTGGAATTTAGCTGGAGCCCTTGTCTGTCAGAAATATCATATGATGTTTTTGGTTCGTTTATTGCCTTGTGGGTGGTATTTAGAGATAAGAATCGTGACGTTATGTGTTTGGAAATTCACAGTTTCGAGGATTTCTGAATAATTTAATTATATACTATGTCACTCAAACATACAGTTTTTTTTTTCTTCTATAGATGGTTGTACTAATTTTCCAATACATTTGAGGTATTTCTTTCCTGTTAAATGGTGGGATTCTTAGAGTAAGTCGTGATGGCGGCAGTGTTTCAAGCTTTTCTGAATAATTAATTATATACTTAAAATACCTGTCCTTAAACACACACAAACACATACACATTAGTCATAAAAAAATCGCTAATGTATCCATGTTGATACTCTAATATATATCCTATGATTATTCTTATAGGAAAAAAAACTATTCAGTATTAGAATTACGCTTACCAAAAAACATACGAGCAGTTGTTATGTTTAAGTTAAAAAAGTACTTACAGCTTTCCAGATGACTCTTCTAAATACGAATATTCCAAAATAGTTGAATTTTATATCCACAACACAACACAAACACAAAAACCACAAAGAATGAAATTTCTGTAAATACTGTAACCTGAACTAGTTACTTAGTCGTTTAGATTACAGACCGTAGATGTTGTGGTTTCGTCATTTGCAATATCCCCCAGCGAGCGGTTTTATTCAAAGGGGATGACATGAGTCACATTCGTAAATTGGGGTATTGTTCAAAAGGTAGCATTTCCTCAAGTTTGGATATTTCTCAAATAATTACATATGACTAAGGACTTAGTATCAAGATGTTTGAATAACACATATACTAAAATTATTCATTCTTCGTTACCACCGGAATTCATTCGTGTTGTTAATTAATGCTTACATTTAATTTTAATTTAGAGTACTATCCGATTGGTTGTCTGTATTAATTATTTCCCACTGTTGCCAAAGGTTGGTGGGAAAGTCTATGCGCCGTTTTGTTTAGGTTAAGTGTTATTTCCGGTTTCGAATTCCGATTGTTGTTAGAGTATGGAATTCTGACAAGTAAAATTATTATTATTATTTATTATTATTTTTTTTCAGATTGAATGTTTATTTTCTGTATTTTACTTTTAATGGTCATTTTCTAACAGAATAAAAGAGCAGATTTAATAAATATATAAAGTATATGTGAATTTATTTTCCAACACTGTATATTTCTCATTATGTCTTTTCTTTAAGTTGCTCAAGCTTGGTGGGACAGTCTATGCGCCGTTTTGTTTAGGGTAAGTGTTATTTCCGGTTTCGAATTCCGATTGCTGTTAGAGTATGGAATTCTGACAAGTGAAATTATTATTATTTTTTTCAAATTGATTCGTTATTTTCTGTATTTTACTTTTACAGGTCATATTCTAACAGAATAACTGAGCAGAATTAATAAATATATAAAGTATATGTGAATTTATTTTCCAACACTGTATATTTCTCAGTAAGTCTTATCTTTAAGGTATCTATGTTATCCGGTCACCTTTTGTTGTACGTAGGTGAGAAATTGTGTGTTTTGTTTCGAACTCTTGGTTTCCGTTTGGAAATTAATAATATAACTATTAATTTTACCTTCGATTCCTTGTGCTCTTAACCTATTTCTGTAAGTAGAATTTATTTGTGAATTATTTTCCCATACTGTTAATTTTCACTAACCTTGTTTGTAGATAACGAACAAATAAGACTTTTAATTCAATGAATCAAAAAAAAATTCTCTGGTTACTTTGTGGCATGAAATTTGACAAGGAAAAAAAAAATGTTATCTTCCTTCTTAAATTTGTATAACACATATACGCCACCCAATTTGTTCATTTAAATTTACACATTTTATTGAACGAAATATTATTTACAAATTGTATTTACTGAATCTAACAATACAGAAAATAAATAAATTGAAAAATACATCAAAGGTTCTTCCAAGGTTGTGGAATTGCCATCGTATGGTTTTGACTATGTGACTCTCATCTGAAAGTTAATTTTTCGTTTGGCGTTCGTTGGGAATTTATTACTGTAGTAAAATTAAGGGTTGTGTATTTATTTCTTTGAATCCAATACGTATACTTCAGAGAATTATTAAAAGCACAAAATCTTTCGTTATGTTTCCAAAAGCATTTAAAAGTACACATTATGTTTTCACGTTTTGGGCATCCAATTTCATTTTAATCAAGAACAGGCCTCCCTATTAACTTCTTTAATGTTTTTGATTTTTCTCTTCCTTTGGCAAGTAATATATGATATTTGCATGTTGATTCTATCATCCAATCTCTTAGTTTGTCCAAAGCTAGTGAACCAATTTCCCACTTCAGCTGATGGTTATATTTTATTAACCAAGAATTCTGTTTTCTAAATCTTTCAGGTAATTCTTTCCAACTACAAGGTGATTTTGTCACTGCATATCTTACACTAATTCCATCAGAAATACAAATTGCTTTAGGAAAGAAATTTGAACTCTTTTTCAACAAAAATTGTACATCAATTATCCCAATGATAACTGAAAATTCGTATTTTTCACCCACTGTCGATTTTTCATAATCGTTTTCCTTCATTCTTCTTCTTCGATTACTTCATATGGCACCACAAATAAATAGTTATTTATTATTATTTCACTGATTATTAGCTCTGATCGTATACTTTATGGTAACATTCGTTTACAAAATTCTAAACAATTAGAACTTTTCACAAAGAAACTTTCAAAGAATTTGTGGCTCACCCATTATTTTTGCATTACCAAACACAAATCACAAAACAGCAGCTGCAGTGGATGAACGATTACCTTAAGTCCAAAGTCACTCGACTCTATGGTATTTTCTTATAGTACTGTTTACACTTACTATCCCCTTACCCTGACCGTTCCTTCAAAAATGAACTTTTTGCGCAGATGACTCAACGACATGTTTTCACATGCTGTTGGATATACTGTTGGTGTGTTTTTATCTTACTTTGTGTAGGGAAAGGTAAAATTTGTATATGTGTTATCTGTAGAGTACAAACATTTTCTCTATGCCAAACTTTAAAGAAGTGTTAAAGTCACGTTTTGTTGGTTTAATTGGGTGCTTCTCTCTTTCGCTGTCTCTCTCTCTCTCTCTCTCTCTGTAAAATAACCAAATTCTAACAGTTCGGATTTTCGATTATGTGAACGATTTGTTTTCAGATAACTCAAATAATATTAATAGGTAGCATTAGACAATTTCTAAAATAATCAATACATGGATATTCATTTTCAACACTTTTTTTCCTGTCCTGGCATTAATTTCACAGTTGTAATTTTTTTAAAATAATTAAACAGAATTGCATTAAGATATAAAGTTGTGGATTTAAATATCAAGATATAATCAGAATAACTGAGTAAACATTCACTGTGGAAAAACACAACAACAAAAACACACATCTTTGTTCATTTAAGTTTACAAATGCACATTTTATTTTGCTGAAATACTATTTACAAGTATATTCACTGAGAAAAATTCGAAAACATGTAATTACCTCAAAATATTTCACAATATTTAGTTTAGACTCTTAACATTTTCCAAAGAGTTCAATGAATAAAATTTTTGTTACTCACTGTTTCTTGGTTACATTACATCAAAATAACTGGTCACGCAAAAGAATTTTTAAATCAGATACCATGGTAACCACACTTCCATACGTTTGATATTGTGTCAGTCTGGAAATGACACCATGCCTCACTAAGCATTCTGTGTATTCTTTTGTCAGCAAATATACACAAACAGTTTTTGTAAAATGTTTGTAAATGTCCCAAAATAAAGAATCTTTATCGAATTGGATAAAATCTTGTAAGTCTAATTTTACCATTGATGAATTTAAATTTTGGGCGATAATTTTTCCCATTATACGAACAGATGGTAATTCAGTTTCCAAAAATAGTAAATGATTATCAATGTTGTACATTTTTGGTGAAAATCTCTCAGCTTCTTCACAACTAATAGAAAAAACCTTACTTCCATCAGCTCCTGTATCATCAAGTATTAGTTCCCCATCTTGGCATTTCAGAATATAACACTCACCAAGGTCCATTTCGTAGTCAACTCTTCTTTGCAAGTAGCCGAGGATATCAGACCACTTCCTGCATAATTTTTCCCAAGTGGGCCTGGATAAATACATCACAATGTACGTGTCTTCTAAAATAATAATCGGTTTCCATCCTTTTAGAGCTAGGTGAAGAGTTTTGTCTCGTGCTATTTTCCTGAAGAAAGAAAATTTCAATGACTTTTGTGGCTCACCCATTATTTTACTTTACTTTACTTTCCTGGATACCAATAACCACAACACAATACGATAACTTCACAGGATGAACGAATTCTCGTAACTGCAAAGACACTTGACTCGTTTATTTTTCCTTATAGTACTGTTTACCTGACCCTTAACCCTGACCGTTCCTTCCAAAATGAAACTTTTGCGCAGATGATTCACGGACATGTTTCTACATGGTGTTGGATAAACCATGACGACAATGACGGATGTGTGTCACCCTGGGAAAATTACAAGATATCTTATCTCAAAAACATCACCCACAATTCCATAGCCAAACAAAATATGACAACAATGTCGTTATGTGTTTGGATATTTCTGGGGAACATGTCTCTCATTCTGTGATATCACAGAGGGTGACAGATGTCTTCCCTGCAATGCTCCCCCACCTAACCCCATCACCCTAGTCTCTCACCATCCCCTCTCCTCCAGAAGATGTCTGCTCAGCCTAGTGGAGATGAGTGAGCTCATCGTTTGCGGATATCTTTTTGTGATGTCACCTCCAATTGACACTGATAACTTTTTTTTGGGGGAAAAAAAAATTAAAAAACTGGTTTTTTATGATAACTTTTTAGGAAAAAACGCGTTTTTTATGAAAACTTTTTGGAAAAAAAATAAAAAACGCGTTTTTTCCTAAAAAGTTATCATAAAAAAAATCAGTATTTTAATTTTTTTTTCCCAAAAAAAAGTTATCAGTGTCAATTGGAGGTGACATCATTAAAAGATATCTGCAAACGATGAGCTCACTCATCTCCACTAGGCTGAGCAGACATCTTCTGGAGGAGAGGGGATGGTGAGAGACTAGGGTGATGGGGTTAGTTGGGAGGAGCATTGCAGGGAAGACATCTGTCACCCTCTGTGATATCACAGAATGAGAGACATATGTTCCCCAGAAATATCCAAACACATAACGACATTGTTGTCATGTTTTGTTTGGCTATGGAATTGTGGGTGATGTTTTTGAGATAAGATATCTTGTAATTTTCCCAGGGTGACACACATCCGTCATTGTCGTCATGGTTTATCCAACACCATGTAGAAACATGTCCGTGAATCATCTGCTCAAAAGGTTCATTTTTGAAGGAACGGTCAGGGTAAGGGGATAGTAAGTGTAAACAGTACTATAAGAAAATACCATAGAGTCGAGTGACTTTGGACTTAAGGTAATCGTTCATCCACTGCAGCTGCTGTTTTGTGATTTGTGTTTGGTAATGCAAAAATAATGGGTGAGCCACAAATTCTTTGAAAGTTTCTTTGTGAAAAGTTCTAATTGTTTAGAATTTTGTAAACGAATGTTACCATAAAGTATACGATCAGAGCTAATAATCAGTGAACTAATAATAAATAACTATTTATTTGTGGTGCCATATGAAGTAATCGAAGAAGAAGAATGAAGGAAAACGATTATGAAAAATCGACAGTAGGTGAAAAATACGACTTTTCAGTTATCATTGGGATAATTGATGTACAATTTTTGTTGAAAGAGAGTTCAAATTTCTTTCCTAAAGAAATGTGTATTTCTGATGGAATTAGTGTAAGATATCAAGTGACAAAATCACCTTGTATTTGGAAAGAATTACCTGAAAGATTTAGAAAACAGAATTCTTGGTTAATAAAATATAACCATCAGCTGAAGTGGGAAATTGGTTCACTAGCTTTGGACAAACTAAGAGATTGGATGATAGAATCAACATGCAAATATCATATATTACTTGCCAAAGGAAGAGAAAAATCAAAAACATTAACGAAGTTAATAGGGAGGCCTGTTCTTGATTTAAATGAAATTGGATGCCCAAAACGTGAAAACATAATGTGTACTTTTAAATGTTTTGGAAACATAACGAAAGATTCTGTGCTTTTAATAATTCTCTGAAGTATACGTATTGGATTCAAAGAAATAAATACACAACGCTTAATTTTACTACAGTAATAAATTCCCAATGAACGCCAAACAAAAAATTAACTTTCAGATGAGAGTCACATTGTCAAAACCATACGATGGCAATTCCACAACAATGGAAGAACCTTTGATGAATTTTTCAATTTATTTATTTTCTGTATTGTTAGATTCAGTAAATACAATTTGTACATAATATTTCGTTCAATAAAATGTGTAAATTTAAATGAACAAATTGGGTGGCGTATATGTGTTATACAAATTTAAGAAGGAAGATAACATTTTTTTTTCCTTGTGAAATTTCATGCCACAAAGTAACCAGAGAATTTTTTTTTGATTCATTGAATTAAAAGTCTTATTTGTTCGTTATCTACAAACAAGGTTAATGAAAATTAACAGTATGGGAAAATAATTCACAAATAAATTCTACTTACAGAAATAGGGTAAGAGCACAAGGAATCGAAGGTAAAATTAATAGTTATATTGGTAATTTCCCAACGGAAACCAAGAGTTCAAAACAAAACACACGATTTCTCACCTACGTACAACAAAAGGCGACCGGATAAGATAGATACCTTATAGATAAGACTTACTGAGAAATATAGTGTTGGAAAATAAATTCACATATACTTTATATATTTATTAATTCTGCTCAGTTATTCTGTTAGAATATGACCTGTAAAAGTAAAATACAGAAAATAACGAATCAATTTGAAAAAAAATAATAATAATTTCACTTGTCAGAATTCCATACTCTAACAGCAATCGGAATTCGAAACCGGAAATAACACTTACCCTAAACAAAACGGCGCATAGACTTTCCCACCAAGCTTGAGCAACTTAAAGAAAAGATGTAATGAGAAATATACAGTGTTGGAAAATAAATTCATATATACTTTATATATTTATTAATTCTGCTCAGTTATTCTCTTAGAAAATGACCTTTAAAAGTAAAATACAGAAAATAACCATTCAATTTGAAAAAAAATAATAATAATAATAATTTCACTTGTCAGAATTCCATACTCTAACAACAATCGGAATTCGAAACCGGAAATAACACTTAACCTAAACAAAACGGCGCATAGACTTTCCCACCAACCTTGGGCAACAGTGGGAAATAATTAATACAGACAACCAATCGGATAGTACTCTAAATTAAAATTAAATGTAAGCATTAATTAACAACACGAATGAATTCCGGAGGTAACGAAGAATGAATAATTTTAGGATATGTGTTATTCAAACATCTTGATACTAAGTCCTTAGTCATATGTAATTATTTGAGAAATATCCAAACTTGAGGAAATGACTTTACGGATGTGACTCATGTCATCCCCTTTGAAGAAAACCGCTCGCTGGGGGATATTGCAAATGACGAAACCACAACATCTACGGTCTGTAATCTAAATGACGAAGTAACTAGTTCAGGTTACAGTATTTACAGAAATTTCATTCTTTGTGGTTTTTGTGTTTGTGTTGTGTTGTGGATATAAAATTCAACTATTTTGGAATATTCGTATTTAGAAGAGTCATCTGGAAAGCTGTAAGTACTTTTTTAACTTAAACATAACAACTGCTCGTATGTTTTTTGGTAAGCGTAATTCTAATACTGAATAGTTTTTTTTTTCCTATAAGAATAATCATAGGATATATTAGAGTATCAACATGGATACATTAGCGATTTTTTTATGACTAATGTGTATGTGTTTGTGTGTGTTTATGGACAGGTATTTTAAGTATATAATTAATTATTCAGAAAAGCTTGAAACACTGCCGCCATCACGATTTACTCTAAGAATCCCACCGTTTAACAGGAAAGAAATACCTCAAATGTATTGGAAAATTAGTACAACCATCTATAGAAGAAAAAAAAACTGTATGTTTGAGTGACATAGTATATAATTAAATTATTCAGAAAACCTCGAAACTGTGAATTTCCAAACACATAACGTCACGATTCTTATCTCTAAATACCACCCACAAGGCAATAAATGAACCAAAAACATCATGTGATATTTCTGACAGACAAGGGCTCCAGCGAAATTCCAAAATCAATAACAACAACAAACATTCGCATCACGATTCCTTATCTTATCTTGATCTTGATCTTCTTTAAAGTGTCCCACCAATCACGACACGATTTCTTATCCACTAATATCATCCTTTTCATTCAAAACAACAACGACACTTATTTACAAATGACGACATTTATTTACAAATAACAAATGACGTCACTGATATTCATCTGACAACAACCAAACATTCCACACCCATGAAGCCACGCACACCGGAAGCATTATGTTTAAAGTGTCCCACCAATCACAACACGAATCCTTATCTCTACTATCACCCATAATTCCATTCGCGAACAAAAAAAATCACCCACAATTCCATTCGCGAACTAAAAAAATCACCCATAATTCCATACGCGAACCAAAACACAAGAACTGAAGCCATTCACACATATACCCCCACAAAATTTCATGACTCATGAAGCCATGCCCCACCAGAAGCATTTTGTCACTACCACCACCCGTACTAGGAGCTGAAGAGATTGACACATATACCCTCAGGGAAAAGCCACGCCCACCGGAAGCGTTTTGTCACTTGAGCCACCCCTACTACTTACAGAGTTTTACGTTAATATTAAACAAGGTAATTTTAATTTAATTTCCTAATTTATTTGATTTCTTAATCCAGTAATATCAGATAAAAAATGATTTATCTGATATTTAGAAGAGTCATCAGAAGAGTCATCTAGAAAGCGTATTTAGAAGAGTCATCTGGAAAGCTGTAAGTACTTTTTTAACTTAAACATAACAACTGCTCGTATGTTTTTTGGTAAGCGTAATTCTAATACTGAATAGTTTTTTTTTTCCTATAAGAATAATCATAGGATATATTAGAGTATCAACATGGATACATTAGCGATTTTTTTATGACTAATGTGTATGTGTTTGTGTGTGTTTAAGGACAGGTATTTTAAGTATATAATTAATTATTCAGAAAAGCTTGAAACACTGCCGCCATCACGACTTACTCTAAGAATCCCACCGTTTAACAGGAAAGAAATACCTCAAATGTATTGGAAAATTAGTACAACCATCTATAGAAGAAAAAAAAAACTGTATGTTTGAGTGACATAGTATATAATTAAATTATTCAGAAATCCTCGAAACTGTGAATTTCCAAACACATAACGTCACGATTCTTATCTCTAAATACCACCCACAAGGCAATAAACGAACCAAAAACATCATGTGATATTTCTGACAGACAAGGGCTCCAGCGAAATTCCAAAATCAATAACAACAACAAACATTCGCGTCACGATTCCTTATCTTATCTTGATCTTGATCTTCTTTAAAGTGTCCCACCAATCACGACACGATTTCTTATCCACTAATATCATCCTTTTCATTCAAAACAACAACGACACTTATTTACAAATGACGACATTTATTTACAAATAACAAATGACGTCACTGATATTCATCTGACAACAACCAAACATTCCACACCCATGAAGCCACGCACACCGGAAGCATTTGGTTTAAAGTGTCCCACCAATCACAACACGAATCCTTATCTCTACTATCACCCATAATTCCATTCGCGAACAAAAAAATCACCCACAATTCCATTCGCGAACTAAAAAAATCACCCATAATTCCATACGCGAACCAAAACACAAGAACTGAAGCCATTCACACATATACCCCCACAAAATTTCATGACTCATGAAGCCATGCCCCACCAGAAGCATTTTGTCACTACCACCACCCGTACTAGGAGCTGAAGAGATTGACACATATACCCTCAGGGAAAAGCCACGCCCACCGGAAGCGTTTTGTCACTTGAGCCACCCCTACTACTTACAGAGTTTTACGTTAATATTAAACAAGGTAATTTTAATTTAATTTCCTAATTTATTTGATTTCTTAATCCAGTAATCTCAGATAAAAAATGATTGTATAAAGTGGCGAGACTTGGCAAATGACGATTCAATTCTAAATTTTTTACGTTGTTTTGGGCTCATACTTTATCAAAAAAAAAAGTTTTTTTTATGATTTCAGAAACAGACAAAAATGGCAGACCAGAGAAACAAAATCAAAACCCTTTTTGGTTATCAATACAGAGAAAGACGAGCTGAACGAGAAGTTATTCGATCTCAGCAAGAAAATTAATTGCGGATTTTTTTTAAATTATCAGAAACAAGAGTCAGTGAAAGTGACGTTCCTGTGGAGTCCCCCACTGACAATGAGTCTGAAAATTCTAATTTGTGTTTAGATGATAACCAGGATCTTGAGAAACATCCAATAGATTCGATTTCAAACACAAATACCTCAAAACTAAAATACGAGCTTTTCGAAGATCCAGCTTTATAGCCAAACTTTGTCCAATTCAAAAATTTGAATTGGTAAAATGAGGTCTTCCTGCTGAATCAAAACAGTCTTTTTTTCCCACGCGATGAACATAATAGAAGTTTTCATGTATCGTATTATAAGGATGTTGAGTAACGGAAAAAACCATTAACGATCTTGGTTAATTTACTCCAGTTCAAAAAATGTAGTCTTTTGTTTTTGATGCAAATTATATTCTAATATTCGAATTATGAACTTAATTTCGGAAGGAAATAACGATTGGAAACACATGTCCTAAGTTCTTCAACGCCACGAAAAATCTCAAGAATATTTTAATCTTCTTCTTCTTCTACCCGTTATTCCCGTTTCCTATGCAGGGTCCGCGTGTTACTTAGATGCGACTTCTTTAATACTACTCCCAACCGACCCGTCGCCTGGTCTGCCACTGGGGGGGATATATTTTTGACTGTAGAGGCGTATGTTCACGGGGCCGGTTTGCCTGCTTGCGGAATGAAAAACGCCAGATAAAATGGCGGAAAAAACCCTACTGACCGCGCCCAAGACCGGCTAACTTGGCTATGCCTGAGGAAGATCCTCAAATTCCTCACGTCTACAACGGGAATCGAATCTGGGACACTCCTTCCCCAGGCATATGGCTGCGAAGCGCAAAGCCACTAGGCTAACCGCGCAGTCTCAAGAATATTTTAATAAGTTTGAAAAATGGATTGATTTGGAAAAGCGTTTAAAAAATGAACCTACAATTGATCAACATCAGCTAAAATTACTCAAAAAAGAACAAGAACACTAGATGCATGTTTTAAAACGCATAATATAGGTTACTAAATTTCTTGCTAAAGAAAACATAGCGTTCAGAGGAAGTTCAGATACTCTATATACAAATAATAATGTAAAATATTTGAAACTGGTTGAATTATTTGCCGAATTTGACAGGGTATTACAAAAAATGTAGAACGCATTAAAAACAATGAAATTCACGTTCATTATTTAGGGAAATGTATATGAAACGAAATCATTAATATATTGAGTAATGAGATTTTTAAAAAAAATTGTATCTAAAATAATGAATGCTAAGTATTTTTCAGTAACTGTTGATTGCACTACTGATATTTCGCAACAGAAGCAAATGTCCTTAATTATAAGATATGTTTCTATGAAAGAAAAAAATGAAGAAACCCAAGATATTATACAAATAGAGGAAAGATTTCTAGATTTTATTAAAACTGATAATAAAACAGGAAGTAGTATGGCTGAAGTAATTTTAAAATTATTAGAAGGAAAAAACTTAAATATTCAAAATATCCGCGGTCAAGGGTCAAATATGAAGGGGAAGAATGCAGTGGTACAAGCACTTTTAAGGAACAAAAATCTTGGAGCATTTTTTGTTCCGTATTGTACACATTCCTTGAACTTGGTATTGAGCAATGCAGCAAGCTGCAATGTAGATACGGTTTTATTTTTTGATATTATTCAGTCACTCTATAATTTCTTTTCTTCATCGAATCATCGATGGAAAGTTCTAAACCACATCCAAAATTTTACTTTAAAACCTTTATGCACGACAAGATGGGACAGTCGTGTTGAAGCTGTAAAAGCAATACGAAATCAAGTAAAAGAAATATATGAAGCTTTAATTTCATCACAGAAGATGACAGCTTAACTGGGCAACAAGGCATTAAACCAAAATTGGAAGCTAGTTCGTTAGCAAAAAAAAAAAAATAAAAATAAAATAATTCTTTCAACTTTATAGTTGGACATTTGTTTGACATGACATTCTAAGTGAAGTCAATGCATCTAACAAACAATTGCAAAATATCTCTTGCGATATTATGGAAGCCTTGAAATCATTAAAAGAAAAACAAGAAATCAAGAAAAAAAAACAAGACATCAAGAAAAAATTCTTGACGTCGTACAGAAGGAAAATAATTTTTTGGAAGTTAAGCACCAAGCCCATACTTTGCTCAAAATATTGGGTTAAATGCTAATTTCCCAACTAACGACAGCACACGAACTCGACATGTAAAAACTCAATTTGATTATGTATGTCCTGATGAATCAATTACTAATTTTGAGCGACATTTTCAAATTAATTTTTTAATGTAATTCTTGATTCAGCAATAACATCAATTACTGAAAGATTTGAACAGCTAAATAAATATGAATCAATTTTTGGGTTTCTCTTTAACATTGGTAACTTAAAATTTGATAATGATACAGTAAAAAAAGCTTGTTTCGACTTAGAAATTGTTCTGTCTGATGGTGATCAAAAAGATATTTCAGCAATAGATTTATTAGATGAATTAAAAATATTGTCTCGGAGGGTATCAAATAATTATTCTCCTAGAGAAGTATTAAATTATATTTGTGCAAATAACTGCATGTCTTTTTCCTAATGTGTACACATCACTACGAATTATTTTAACAATCCCAACTACAATTGCAAGTGCAGAGCGCAGTTTTTCTAATTAAGACTTATTAAAAATTATTTGAGGTCCACACTGTCCCAAGAGAGATTAGATGGCTTAGCCACTTTATCCATTGAAAGTGACATAGCCGAGACATTAGATCTAGAAGTAGTAAAGTCTTTTGCCGAAATTAAGTCTAGAAAGGTTTCTCTTATTTTTAAATAATTAAAATTGTTAATTCTTAATTTAGACTTTTTCATATTTGTTTTGTCATATTTAATGTGATTTATGTAATATTTATAAATTGTGTTAAATTATGTACTCATTATATAAAAAACACAAAAATATTTTATTTATTTAATATTATTATTTATTTATTCACTATATATATATATATATATATATATATATATATATATATATATATATATATATATATATATATCGGGCCTGCTTCACTGAAGCACTATCATTTTGCTACTTGGGGCATGAAGCACCTGTTGCCATATTCGGTTTCCAAAGAAGGTTTTCTGCTTTCCTTTTCTCTTATTTGTGGTGTGTTTGGCAGTATCATGAAATACTTAATACACTGTTGAGATCCCAAACCTTCTCGTTCGTGGATACAGCAGTAAAACGATTCTGCCGAACGGTCGCTAAAAGTACACGAAACCGAATCCAACGGCAAAGCATCATTAAGCTTCATTATCAACTAGCGGATAACGGAAGTGCCGTTTACACTGTCAGGTTGTGCCTAGAGGGATTCCGAATACAGCAGAGTGCAGGAGAACAGTCGAGGTCACACAACAGACCAGAAACCGAGTGCTCTGTTCTTATGGAAGGCGAGTCTGCGTTCTACATGTCTCTACACTTTTTTTTTTTTTTAAACAAATTTAAACAGTTATGAAATACATCAGAATTTTTGTTCATACGAGGCAGTGATGTGCTGTTGGTTTTTTGTGCTGTTTAAAATACTGCACATAAGTTATTCTTTCTTCGGATTTCTTGAGAGAATACTGACAAATTTTTTTTTTTTTGGTTTATTTTATTTTATGTATTTATTCGTATAGAGATGCCTCCCTTTATTCCCCTGTCCTTATTTAGGACGAGTTGAGCCCTATCATGGGGGGTTTAGTATTTATGATTGTAGATGCGTGCCTGTTCACGGGACCAGTTTGCCTGTTCTGAACGACCAAAAACAGGGTGAAAAAACAAAAAAAAAATTCTAATTCCTTGTAAGACTGCCTAACTCACCTTTAGCCAAAAGAGTGCAAATACAAGTTTTCTAAATCATGGATGAGAATCGAACTTAGATGTTTCCAAACAAAAGTTTCGTCTATACCGACTGAACTCCGGAAGTTTCTTTTGGTTGATTTATTTATTTGTATTGTCTAACAACTATTCATAGAAGGCATGCTCTTTGTACGTTTCGAGAACAGAATTCCCCCCCCACCCCCTTTTGTTAGGCACTAATAAATCATTTAGGTAAATAAATGATATAATAATATATCACATGATATAATAAAAAATAGATCATGAATCATTAGTAAATAAATCATTTCTCCCATATTTAAGCACATTTAATTAAGAAATAAAAATAAACTCTAAAATGTATATATCCTATGACTAATAATATGATTAGCAAGCAGAAAGTGAAACTTTTAACAATACTGATATTAATATCTTAGATTTTTACTTCGTGAAGGTTTCATAAATTCTGCACTGTGGCTAAGTAAAGCTCGGCTATTTTGATTAATTAAATAACGTTTAATTCATTTTAATCCATTAATTCATTTACATAAAAAAATCAGCCATATTTATTCGATAAACTGTGTAAAAAAATCATTGAAATTCCTGAAAAAAGGAAATATTCATATAACGCATCACATGTTGTAGTAACATTATCCGGCACAAAGATATCCCGACGGCCTAAACATCGAACTTTATGTACTTCTAGATTATTGTTTTGTAGCATTGTACAATAGTACCTTGTATTTTGTGATATATTCAGCACTTCTGTGATTCACAGCATAATCTGTGATTTATAGTTTTCAACAACAGTATGGTAGAGTACTCTGTAATGATAAATATTTCAGACAGCGTAATATATTCCTAATTGAGCCTTTTGTTTTTTATTATATGAACAATTACGTTAACGAGATGTACGTCCACTAGAGCAACCACTTTAATCCTTATGTGTGAATAAATTCTAATTACAACGCTCATGATTTTTTATTATTTCAGTGTTATCCTGTTGAACGGAACTTAAATATTGATTTGCCATTTGAATGATGTATATAACGTTTTTCTTATCATACAAGAAAATAGCCGAAAAAGAAATCGGCACCTCCGCATCTCTTGTATAAGAAGTGGCCGAGAAGTTATGAACTATGAGCCTCACTTATCGGCAGGAAACGTACTTACAGTTTACCTAAAAAGAGGTGTTGTATCAATTTACATATAATTTCAAGAGGTGGAGGGATTTCGAAGCCCATAATCTTTATCATTGCATTTTCTACTGATAGCTTACATTTTAATCTCACTTTAAAAAATAATTCCAATTGATAATTTTAATGGAATAAATTAAATTACCTTAGTAGTTTGCTGGTGTCGTCAGTCGTCCCTTATAGAGATCTGAGTTATAAAAAGTATGTTTGTGACGGCAAACAGCATGAGACCTTTTATTTATTTATTTTTTAAGTATACTTAAGTTAGGAGCTCATAAATAACGATAGCAGGAATTTTGTTCCTCTAACTTGAAATTTTATTTTTTATTTTTTACATTTCTTATGAGAAAGATATGATAATTTTTAGATAATAGTTTAGATGATAGATGATAATTTTTAAACATTTGTAAAACTTGTTGTTATTGAACACAATTTGTTTTTCTTCATGTTGATCAGCGCAGTTGATCTGGCACCATGTTGCAACGAGAGACTCAGTATTATTGAATGACGGTCTGAGATGTTGTTAAAATAGATTAATTCTTACGAATATATATAATCTATAGAACTTACTAATTATTCACTTGCCCCGTATTGTCGTCTATGTAAGCTAGGAAACCATGGGAGTACAGTATATTTTATATTCCTGAGTAATGTTACCGTTTCGCCTAGGCGTTAATTTATGTCGCTTACTAAAATAAAGCTTTTGTGGTTTGTTGATTTTAGAATTCTTATCTAGCTCCGTAAAGAATGTGTTCGTTAGGAACTATAAATACGTGTAGTTGTAACCTGTATATCAAATCATACCATTAAAGAATCGTGAACGATTACGGGTTCTGCACCGTTGTAAGTTAAATTTATTTTCCTTGCTATGTATACATAATTTTCCTGAAGGATTGTAGTTTCGGAAATAGTCAGAGTCATTTAGAGAGCAATTACCAATTTCAAAATATTTTATCCATATTTCACGTATATATTAATAAATTCTTTGATTTCTGCAAACAGTAATAAAAAATATTAAAATTTGTCTTAAAAGTCTAATGATGACAAGGTACAAGCTGATGCTTGTTTTTAATGGATGCGAACAATTTTTACAAAGTTTTGATTGCAGAGTAGTTCACAGGTGGAAGAAGCACTCCGCACCAGGTTATTTAATTGACTTGTTAGATTCATTTGTGTCCGTTGTTTAAATTAGATCACAGAATACAAAAAGGTCACTAACAATGAATTGCATGGCAATTCATTCGCGTTTTCTGTGGTACTAATTCAGGTCTTCTTGCATTCTTTTCATATCACTTAACCACTGTCTTCATTCTTGAACATTTTCCCGTCTCTTACCCACACACATTTAACTTCCCCATTTGCTCTCTTTTGTTTATGGCTGGTACAGTAATTGTTCATTAGTTTTTGTAAATTGGTGGTTTATATAAACAGGCACTGACTTTAATTTCATAAAACTGTTTCCGGTAATCTTTTGTAGTCGTTTTCCCCTCTTCCATCTATTTGATTTTGGCATTTTGTACAGTTGGCTTATAAGTGGTTTAATATCTAATTTTCCTACTGGATGATATTCTGTGTGCATGCGTTATATCCACATTTTGCTAATCTCAGTAACGATACTAACTTATTCGCTAGGGTACACATTTTCGCTAGGGTGCAGATATATTTGTTTCGATATATCTGAGCTCGATTATTGCCGTACATCATTCACTTCCCATTTCAGGTCGCGTAACTGTTGTTTTAATAGTTTGTTCATTCCTCAGCTCAACCTTTGTTTAGGTTATCTATTAAAGTTATTTTTCAGTGTTGTCAAGTTTACTCTTCACGTCTTGAATACAGCCAAAACTGAATGCAAGAGATGATTTCATATAATTAATTACAGATTTTTAAAGTTCCTCAGTTTCTTTTCTTCATCGCAGAACTGTCTTTAAATTCTTCCTTTGTGCCAATTATGTCTTCTTGTATTTGTTTCTTACGTTTTCTGAAAAGTATTTTTAGTTCTGCCATAGTTTCACCGTCCCCTCTATTTAAAGCTTTGGTGGAATCGCGTTTGTTAATACACTATCTGATCAGAAACACCCCTCTGTAATTCTTAAACTGACATCTAAATGTCACTACTACCTCACTTACCTGTATAAAAGGAGGCACGTAGCTGTGTGTTGTTCAGTGATAAGAAGTATGAGCAGAATGGGTATGTCAAGGGTGCTCATTTACTTCGAACGTAGACTAGTTATTGGTTGCCACATCTACTGATGTGGCATCCAATCTGTCTGAGATATTTCAACCCTCCTCTAGTTACCCAAGTCAATAATTAGTGACGTGATTGTGAAGTGTAAACATGAAGACACAACCACAACAAAACCATGGCCGCGTTTTGTTATGGTTTGTGTCACAGACAGGGACCTTCGAGCGTTGAAGAAGGGGATTTGTGGAAATCGCCAAACGTCCAGTGAAACAATCACCACGGAGTTCCGCATGCTACTAACTCTCCAGCCAGCACATGACTGTGCATCGAGAGTTAAGAGGAATGGGGTTCCATGGTGGAGCAACTGCCCATAAACCAAACATTTCTCCTATGAACGCTAAGCACAGCCTGCAGTGGTGTAAAGAGCGACGCCACTGGATGAACAACTGGAAACGTGTGATTTGGAGTGATGAATCACGCTTTTCCATGTGGAAGTCCGGTGGGACGGTCTGGGTGTGGCGAATGCTTGGAGAACGATTCCTACAAGGGCGTGTAGTGCCAACAGTGAAATTTGAAGGAGGTGGCATTACAGTGTGGGATGTTTTTCATGGAATAGACTTGGCCCTCTCTTAACACTAATCTAAATGCTCTAAATCTAAATACGGAAAGGTACAAGGACATTTTGACCCGTTGCGTACTGTCTACGTTAGAAGATCAATTCGGTGATGACAACTGTCTGTATCAGCATGACAATGCTACTTGCCATAAAGCAAAGTTTGTGAGGGAATGGTTTGTGGACAATAACGTTCCAGAAATAGACTGGCGGACCCACAGCAGTGACCTGAATCCCATAGAACACCTTTGGGATGAATTAGAATGCCGGCTTCGCTCCAGACCCAAACGACCCACATAACTGCTCTGCCTACAGCTCTTCAGGAAGGATGGACTGCCATTCCTCCAGAGACGTTTAGGCACCTGGTAGAAAGTCTCCTCGGCAGAGTTAGAGCTGTCATAGAAGCAAAGGGTGGACTCACCCCGTATTAATGCCCACTACTGGTAAGTGTGTCACAGGGAAAGTCTGATTACAGTTTCCCATAGGTGTCCGGATACATTTGATCACATAGCGTATTAAGCTTAAGCGGAATCTCCTCTTCTGGATAGCATGTACAACAACAAAGTGGATTTTTGGTGCGCTCATCCAAATATGAGAACAGTATTCTAAGGTTAGATGGATTTGAGGTTTATTCAGTGATAGGAGCAGTGACGTAACGAGGGCGTGGCGAAAGTGGCTCCGCCACGGGCGCAACTAGATTTGGGGCACAAAACGTAAGAAATGTACAAAATAAAAATAAATACAAAGATATGAAATTCCGCTATTTTATATCGTATTTTTAAATTTTGGCAATACACCGCTTTAGACACACAAATTCTGCAACTCATTTTGATGGGGTTAATAGTAAGTAGTTAACATATTGCATTTAGTAGAATTCAACTTGTTACATTTAAAATTTTCAAACTTTTTGTGATTTTCGGTTTAGGGGGGCTTAAGTTAGACACTTGCCACAGGCGCTTCATACCCTCGTTACCGTACTGGATAAGAGGAATGTGCATGTATGAAATAGTGTAGAAAGGGAGGATACCAAGTTTGTAAGAGGCGGAGGTAATGTCCATGTGCCAGGAAAATTTAGTCAACTCAAGAAAAGTTGGGTAATCAGCTCAAGAAGAGAAATCTCATCCTACCTACAGATTTATTCCATATTACTAAATGACTGACGAAGAGGAAGGGAAGGTCGTTAACATATAGGAATGAAGGCCAGCAAAACTCAGGATTCCTTGTGTGTCCCAGCATAGACTGAAAAATCCAAATGCAGAAAACAATCTATCACGACACATACTGACCTAACAAAAGGAAATTTTGGCAACCTTTATTCCATACTTTACAGAATGGAAAAGAAACGAATTACTACATGAGTTAGTTTCATATGTTCCCACGGTTTGTATTCAAAGACGGTTAGTGTTGCCTACGATATTGCCTATGCAAGAGGATGGTAGAATGTATATTAGAGATCACTAAATAACTGATGGGCATCCAAGTAGCGAAGGATGTAATATCAATGATCTTTTCCAATTTTTTGCATTACCTAATTTAGAATTAAAAGGATTCGATTTAACATAAAAGTGGGTACTCGCGAATTTTTAATAAAGTTTCGCGAATTTTTAATAAAGTTCCCAAATACCAAATTATTAGAATTCGTCCCCTTTGAAGGAGTTTGGTATCTTCGTCTAGATGAATGAACCTGCTTATATATTGAATCTTGGATTTGCAGCCAAACATATTAAGTAACTAAGGCAATGTCTGTTAAATTTTTATGTTTATTTGGCCGGTCTGCTTGTTTGTGAGATAAAAACCCAGTGTTTCTGTGAAGAACACCGCCTACCGATTTATGAGACTGGCTAACTCACGTTCATCTGAAAAGTCCTTATAGAGGTTGTACATGGGATTCGAAGGCAGGTCTTTCTATTCGAAGGACACTGTGTCATGAGAACCAATGCTGTGATATTGTTTCAAGTTATCGAATGTCTAAATTAGCTGAATTATTGTCCTTTCATTTTAGATGACAGTTATGTTTCCAAAACAATCATAATATGCTATAAATAAACTAAAGGAACTGATTTAATTCTTCCTGATTTATTTCCTCCATGTAATGTGCATGTGAATCTTGTTTTCAGTGTGTCTGTTAATAATGCTATATCTGCATTGCTCATGATTGACAATATTCGTGAATATCAAACAAATGGTAAACATTTGTTTGATATTCAGATCATTGCGTGTTTGTTTTGTTTGTAATCCCTTTCTTCTTCGGAATATTCGTGATTTCGACAAGCGAAGTAAAGCACTAAGTAGAACAGCTAATCCAGAAATTTGTCTTTAGTAGGACGTTAAAAAATCATAGTGCGATTCTAATACACAAGAGAATGATTAAAGAGTGATGATAAATGTTAATTTCCTCTGAATCCATTTTCTCTGTCCTGTCCTGTCCTGTCCTATTGTTACCACCAAAGAAAAGCAGAGAGAGAGAGAGAGAGAGAGAGAGAGAGAGAGAGAGAGAGAGAGAGAGAGAGAGAGAGAGAGAGAGAGAGAGATTTGATGATCGTAAATGAACGCCTTCCTTATTTATGATAATTACAGTATGTGAAGTAATTGACAATTTATGATTAGCTCATTAATCAATGTCAAGGACGATTATCTCCAGGTTCCTATGTAATTCGAATTATTTACTTATGATTTTCTTAGAGGTGGAAGCTGGACACAGAAAAAAACGTTTTGTCTAGGATCGCTAGCTTATATGTGCTTCAAATATTCTTATTCCTCCTGAAGAGACTATTAGTCACAGCACATACTAGAACCAGATATAATGAAATAATGGAGACATACTGAATGCAAAATATTGAACGATTTGCACATTAAAATTCTTCTTTTATTTTCCTGTGGATTATGATAAATGTGCTTTGTGTTTTCAATTCGCGCATTATTTGTTTTTCTTGAACCCCACTGAGCATTCCGCCTTTTAATATATAAATATTAAAAGGCGTTTAGATCGATTAGATCCATAAGTCTTATTTTTTTCTCTTTCTCACCTTTGCAGTTTTTATCTTTCCTTTTATTTCTCGGATCTATTTTTCAACCCACCTTCTTTTACAGACCTGAAGGACAAGTTAATTACCTCTTAGTTCGGCTACTCGTCTTCTCACTTTCCAGTGTGATAGAACCTGCCGGTATTTAATACTTCTAGTTGGTGTAACTATCAGTTTACCGAAGCGCCCACGTTTTCTCAAGGCAATGCCAAGATTCTTTCGTTTACCTTTTGCACTCTACCTCAAGTGGAAATGCAAAATTAAAAATATATTTATTCGCTGTCTTTCTGAAATTTTTTAAGTGGCTCCTCTAAAATACAAATCAGTACAATATAGTAAATATGTATATTCTTAAGGAATACCATAGGGGTGTCCCTTAAGAATATAAACATTTGCATTATTGTATTGATAAATATAATTATTTCTGTCGGCTGTTTAACATAAAATATTAAAAATGAGATTTTGTCCAAATGAATTGAATTAAAAAGGAAAATTCAAATATTTTACAGTGCAGTTAGATACGTTATTTTTAATCATAACAAATAAAATTTGTTGATATACCAATGATATCTTGGTCTATGACAGATCAAAAGATGTGCAAATGGTTGAGCTTTGTTAAGTGTATTCCCTGCTGCAAATGATCACTTTGGCATTGGGGAAGTTGTCGATGTTGCCAGTGGGAAGATGTTTTACCAAGTATCGAAACTGTCACAGTATAAAAGACCTTAATTACGAATTTGCTTAGCGCAGTAAAAGTCTAGCTACGCTGCTGTATATACCACACTCAGATCATCTAATCTTGTAGCTATTGGAATGATTCAAACTGAGTAGTAATCTCAGCTGTACTGTGTATTGTTATTTATGGCTGAAGAGAATGCAAAGTGGTGTAGCGGTTAACAGTTTGCTAGCTTAACAGTCAGTTCAAAGGAAATGCAAAAAGCCATCCATTACATAAAAAGCAAGAAAAAAACTCTTGCTACACATTTGTTTAAATGTTGTGATTAGCAATGTACGTATATTACTGTAAGCATGATAACAATGAATACTGGAATTTCTCAAGGAAAGAAAAAAAGTTCTTTTATTTAAATAAATGTTATTTGAAACCATCAGGTTTTTCATATATATTTAATGTAATGATTTTCTTACAAGCATTTGAAAATAGCACGAAAGATTTCTACAATATCTATATTTTTTGCAAAATTGAAGAACCTGAATAAAATACCTTATTCATCCCACTGATTAGAAGAATAAAAGATAGGAAATATTGTCAGTAATAACAAATGTACTGTGAAGATTCATCTCATATATCGAAATAGGTGTAATTTATTTTCACACATTTAAAATTTTATATCTCTTGTAAGCAAGCAATAAACGATAAGCGATATGAACGTATGAGAACTTCATTGCATTTTATTACACAATTTTTAATATGGTACCTGATGCTATATTCAGGACAAGTGATATGACGAAACAGCTTCGGAAATATAAAAGGCTCCTTTCGTTAACTGTGCAAATATTCTCGCATTATTATTTTTTTTTTTTCATTTTACAAATCTAACTTTGCAATATAAATTCCAGTAATATTTCGATATTTCTTATTAATCTAAATATCGTAATCAATAAAATACATACATATCTAATAATACTGCAAGAAACATCGAGGAAACTGTCGTAATGTTAAAACTATGGAGTCTAAATATGCTGAATATTCAGTGAGCATTCTGTTGTAGATTTCCGTTGTGCTAGCGCGAAACTCCGGTACACACAGACCAGTCAAAACGTTAACACCGCCCTCGTTATTTTAACAGCGGGCCATTCCAACCCATTAGGTGGCTCTCGCACCACGGCGAAAGCCAGTATGCAGTACATAACACACATTCGGTACCTATCATTATTAAGCGCATTTTTAATTTTTGTTGATCATTCGAATATACTGATCAACATGAGTAAGTGACGTGTCTGAATCAGAGGCATAGCTAGAGGGTGGGGGGCGGAGGGGACAGTCTGCCCCGGGAGGCACTTTGAATCTTTTTGAACTTTTGCAGTTAATTCTAAAATACAGTCTCGAGAACTCGTTTCCAAAAATTGTAATACTACTGAGAATTTTCCTCACAGTTGCTGTAAGCGTTGCTAGTTGTGAGAGGAGTTTTTCTAAATAAAACTGATTAAGGATTATCTACATTACTATAAAATAGACTTCGACAATGTCATCGACGATTTTGCTAACAGAAAAGCAAGAAAAATAACATTTTAGAATGTTGGAATTAAAGTTTTACTTCAAAAATAAACATACTGTTTTAATTTATTTCCCTATACGTCGTTTTGACTTTCTGTAGTATTTTTGGTGTGTATTGAGAGGGGCGGCAAACTCAGGGACCGCCCCTGGCGGCAACAGCTCTAGCTACACCACTGGTCTGAATGACTCTTAAAAAGAAAAGAAAAGAAAAGAAAAGCATGTAGACTGTTCTAAGAATGGAAGGGTACTGGGAAAAACGAAAAAAAATTAATTTTTCGCTCATCGATGGCTCAGTCGCTTGTATACAAAACGATATAAAGCGATACATGAAAAACTGTGGAATGACTGGTCTGATCATAGGACGAATGACGGTACTTCGTAGAACACAATCCGAGATTAATATAGTACCCAATTATACCTCTCTATACGGTACTCAAAGTAAGCTTCCAGTTAAAATACTCATGCTTATGACTAATTGTTCACTATTATATCTACGGCTTTCATCTGAGAGATCATTGAACAATTGAAGACTGGAAAAACAGTTACCCTCTCAAATGAATATTCTTTCCAGCCATTAGGTGGAAGTTTAAGCGAAAACTTGGAAAAAGGAATCACCAATGGGCGAGCAGAAAGGCAGGGAACTGCAGTGTTATATGTGGAATGTTTTACTAAGAATCTCTCTTGGAGACCAGGTACACGTAGACCATTTTCTGAATACTGTAAAGTATTTCCCCATAGTGACAGACCAGATAAAAGCCTTTTATGATGACTATCTTCTCAGATAGCAGAAACGTGTTACATCAGGAACGCGAACCATGAGAAAAAATGGCAGCAATGAATTATATTATTTGACTACCAGACAGACAGTTTTCCTCCTGAGGCATAGAGGCTCTGTCCTTCTTGATGTCATGAAATGTGTAGGAAGAATGATAAGCTAAATCTCATCTTTCTTTTTCCTCCTATGAGAAAGCCTCTTCTTATTAGTGTCTTCTTATTTATATGTGTGTATTTTAATTTTATGTCTGAATAAACCTAATATTTATTATTTTATGAGACTGTATTTTATTTATTTATTTTTTGCATGGGTTGTTTGAAGCTGCTCTCGTAATTTCGGTTTTTGCATCACACATTTCCTTTACTTGCAGAGAACATTCACCCCCCCCATTGTTTTCTTTATTATCACGCCTAGAAATGGAACTAAATCATCGCTTTTAGAATTCACGGATAATGATATGGATTTGCTTTTATCATTCAAATAACTTACTAAACTATTGAAGCATTGCAAATCGTCACAGTTATTAGTCACATATGTTCCCCAGAGATTCGCTTCATCTATTGCTGCAATCAGAATGCTTCAGCAGTAGTATAGTTAGGAGTAAATGGTTATTCACGAGTACTGCTGGATTTCCAACTATTGGAAATCCAGCAGATGGAATTTCTCCCGGAAACTCGGATTTTTCGTCCCGCAACAAGGCAAACTTGTCAGTGGAACACATGCATTTACAGAAAAAAAAATAATACCTATAGGCTATGTACCTATGAGCAAACCATCTTATCCTAGAATTACCATTAGGAAATCGAAGAATACTGGACGCTTAAGTGCCTGTTAGAGTGATTGATGATGATGTTGGTATTCACTTTATGAGCTATCATATATTCGTATTTATAATGGCAACAGTCATTCTTAAGAAATTCAACTGAACGTATGATTTCAACGAAAACAGAACGATGATTAGCACAGTTCCATTGTAAAATAAACACTAATTAATGCCAAATAGACATTTGTACGCACAGCTGTTTGGAAGCACATGATATGAGAAATAATACATCACTAATTGAGATATTTAGACAGTTTGATGCATCTGCAGCATACCGATGGTAACGCCTTCTTGTAGCTGTGGGAAAATGTGTTTACGAAAATTTTGGTTTTCAATGTTTTTCGTCTCTGGTCAGTTCAACTGTTTGCACGGAGACAACATTACAGATTCTCAAAGACTGGTTAACTGATCTTTATTTGAAAAGCCGCATATAGAATTCGTTGACTGCTAATAGTAATTGGAAAGTGGGTTTCGAATTCCAACAGTAAAAAAAAAATTGTCTTTGTCAGATTTATTTTAAATCATATTTAGCCACATATTTCATCACTTATTTTCTGCAAAGAGAATAGGGATTTTTATTTTAGTGTTCTTGTAAAATGTTACACCTTGCATGTAACATCTCACAAATCTGAGCAATGGGATTCGTGAGATGTTACGTGGATCAGTATTTTTATCCAGAGATATAACATCTTACACGAACAGCAAAATAAAAATCTCTGTCAGTCTTGGAGACGATTTTCTTAATTTTTACTTGAAGCAGATACTAATACAAATTTTACATGTTCCTACAGCAACATGAACTTTTAAAATTCTTCAAAAGATATGGTTTCGATTTTAATGATGCAAAGCCTCTTAGTTTCATTCAAGGGCGGCTCGTGCATAGGCACTGCGAAACTGCAGCACCCCCAATTTTTCTCGATATATAAATATATTTATTAATTTATTTATATTTGCTTGTAATATTTAATTTTATCATCAACAATCAAATACAATTCTCTTATTTTGTATAAATAATAAAAATCCATCTTGTAGTACTGAGGAGGGCGAAGGACGCTAGCAACACAGTGCTGCTAGCGTCCTATTGCTACGCGCGCAAGCATATGCACGTCATAGTGAGATGCAAGCTATTAGCGTAATGCGGCACTGTCCGTCGCGCAGTTCCAGTGTTGTTTATATGCAGCTTGCGCCAGTAGTATAGTGTTCGTAGTGCTTATCGTGTTTACTCCATCTCTTTAAATATTTGGACATTACAATTGAAGACATAACATTTGTTATAGTTTTTATTTTAGAACATTATTGGGTTATGATAATGGATTTTATTTGTAAGTAATTTTGAATTATACTAAACGGTATCATTTTATCGATAATAAACAATATTTTTTCATGTTTAATTTTTTTTTTTAATTTTTACCAAAATTTTGATATTTTATCTAAACACTTATACACTGTACTTATAGTCTGTATGTATATTTCGAAAGCTGCAGCACCCCCACGATTTGAAGTCACGAGCCGCCACTGGTTTCATTGAAGATGTTCTGAAACTATTTATAATGCTGTAACAAAACAGGAGAGATAATTTACCAACAACTTATTCAAACTTTATATTTTAATCGTGTTTTCATATACAAGAAATCAATATCATTTATACTTTACTGATTCCAATATATAGCCGCACACAGACAATTTTACTTGATTTTTTTTCCAGTGAGCATTATTTATTGACTTCAATTTTAATTCTGACCGGGAGGGAGAAGAAAAAGAAGTTGAATAATCATCAGCTTCTTCCTCTCATTACTTCGTGAGTAAGTGAGTGGAACAGTGAAGTCTTTGTGAGAGAATTTCTTCTAGATGTGTATGTATGTATGGGAATATTATGTTGGGTAATGAAGCAACTTTTATAAAACAACTTCTGAGGAATACAACAATACGTCTATTGGTTTTCATAATGAATCCTTTATGACGATTTTCTTTGTGGATAGTAATAAATTAAAGGAGTCAAACCACAACAGAATTTTAAAAACAGAGCCGTCGTAAGTTACGTTGTATCCATTCTCTCCAGTATAATTTGTTACTGTATACTATGGATGAGAGAAGGGAATAAAACAATTTTTTATATGTATGAGTATATTATGTTCACAGAAGAAAGGTCAAAGGTCATTAGCAGTACAGATTCACCTGCTGAAGCCCAGACTCATTATCACACCAGTCAGTGCATTGTTATTATCTTTCGCCAGATTCTCTGTCTGCTGTTTTCATATTCCATCGAAGTGTATCTCTCTTTCCGAAACGAATAAATGTGTCTTTGATATTCCCTCGTTTTACTTGCCGATAGCTTCGTGAGCAGCGATCACCTCTAAGTGCGCGAATGATATCGCTGAGTTCGGAAAATCTACAATTTCTGCGAAAGTGAACCATATACCTTGTATACAACTCTTTGTTAGGAGACAATTTCTTCCAGTTCATTAGATTTTGATATAGGCTATGACCGAATCCTGTAAGTGCTTCAATCTCACTGGGAGAATTCTTAGTACTGTACTCATCCGCTGGAAATTCATTTTCTGCCTCATGTTCTGCCTGATAACTACGACCGAAACGGATGAAAGTGGTATCAATTTTCTTCCTCTGAGATGGTGGTCGAAAGTCTGAAATAAAAAAATAAAAAAGGAAACATGCATTTGTTATTTTTATCAACCTTTTTGTAATTAAAAATGCTTAGCAAGTAGTACTGCCCATCAGTAGTACATATATATATACAGGGTGTTCGGGATAAATTTGACAGTTTCGTAAGGAAAAAGAAAATCTTCTTTGTATCTATTAAATTTAATGAATTGACAAAAAAACATTACAGGCAGAGTTAATTACAATACTATCAACAAGATTTACTCAAAATAACCATCATTAGCATCGATCACAGCTTCAATTCTGCTTCGGAACCTCGAACAAGCTGATGCTACAGTCTCCCTGGGAAGGGCCGCAAAAACTGTTTTAATTTTATCCATTAACTGGGCTTTTGTATTACTGGAAGTGCGATTGGTGTCTTTTTCAACTGCGCCCCATACAAAATAATCCATGGGGTTAAGGTCTGGGGAGTTTGGAGGCCAAACATTTGGACTGGTGAAGTCGTAGAAATTTTCAGACAACCATTTTTGACTTTTCCCAGAGGTGTGGCAAGGGGCCGAATCCTGCTGCCATACATACGGCCTACCATTGGCTACCCTTGTTATCCAGGGCTTGACTACAGTTAGCAATTCCACGAACAAAGCCCGAATTCCAATGCCAGGGTTCTTCAACACCTGTTCCTGCAGATTTGCGAGGAATTCTGCTGTACGAACGCAATCAGATCGTCTGCTAGGGATCTTTCTTCTTGCTACATCCTCGTAGTCACCATTGCAAGTCTCTAGTTCATGCCTGATTGTTTTTACTGTATTCAGGGAGCATTGGGCAGCAGTCGTAATATCCTTATTTTGATGGCGGGCACGAATCATCATGATACAAGTTATTCTCTTCCATGATTCAGGTGGGTTCCAGCTATCCATCCTTTCTGACATCTTGTATATGAATGAAGAAGGGTCCAAACTTTTAAATGAAGAGAAGTGTGTGTTAATACATGTAACTTACGGAAAAATATAATTAATTATAAATATGTCAAATTTATCCCGAACACCCTATATATATATATATATATATATATATATATATATAATCTATATAAAATCTGGAATCTGGATATAAACATCGGTACAAGAGTCGTGAAATAGAAAATATCTAAATTATGTTCGCTATTGTTAACAGTAGATCCACACAAGAGCGGAAAATAAATCTGTTGTAGTGTGAACGGAGAGAAAGCTGAGATGAAAAAGAAACATATTAATATTGTACTTGACCACTTGTCTGTTGTACACATAAATACATAAGAAGCGAGGTTGTTTCAAAGACGAAAGGAAATTGGTAATTCTTTCCATGTTTTACTTTCCGATCAGGACGAAAACATCAGTTACACAGATTGTACTAAGAGCACCATGCCATTTTGACTATATTGCCTTCTTCAATTCTTACTTATCCTTATGAACAACTGATTTTCATCCTCAGTGAAAGTCAGTTGTCGTCTCCGGTTGATTGGCATATTTTTAAAATGGTACGTTTTCAAGTGAAAACTTGCTCTTAGCGCTGAATAAATCCCAGCCAGGTTAACTCATCAGCTTTTGAAAGATCATTAAAAGCTCTTCATGTCTTAGACAGGATTCGAATGCAGGTCTTTACATCTGTAAGTGATCTACGAAAGAAATAATACCACAAGAATATTTTGCATATCTAATTTATTACTGAAATCCTTCGGTAACAAGTTTCACATATTACAATAGAAGGGAGAGAAAAAAATATACGAGTACTTGTAGTAGCTGATTATTTCGCGTTCTTTCTAGTTGGTTGCATGAAGGGACTTCATCAAATGTTCTACATGGTTTCCACTTGGATACATTTAAAAAAAAAAAAAAAAAACTAAATATTGTCGATCCGTTCTTATATACTTTGGTACCTAGATTAAATGCAATGCTTGGCAAATTTGCTTCTGAGACAACAAAAATTAAAAACCCAATCCTCTTTGCAAAGCAGCAGCAAAGTCACTGTGTAGAATAAATTAGAACCAAATAGAAAATGAACGAAAATCCTGCAATACTGGCTTTGTTTTATTATATATCTTGAATCATTACCAGTCATTACCGCATAATCTAGGAAAGGTTTAGAATGCGTTCACTTCACTTATAAACTCTATGCCTGAAAGCATATGATCGTTGTTTTTCATTTACAATAAATAAATATATAAATAGAAATAATAATAATAATAAAAACATTCTCTCATTCTTCACAGACTGAGTTGTTGACGTCTAGGAATTATTGGAATAAGCAGCCAGCTTGGAGTCCTTCTTCCACATAAAACAAACGTATTATATTTCTACATCGTATGCATTTTCCTGAAAATATGCCAGTTTGTATGTTTGAAGGATGAAAAGTCCGGAGGGAAAAAATTATACCCCCGCATAGTGTCGTAACTAGCTTTTCATGGGCCCTGTGCAAGATTTTACTTTTGTACCCCCCCTTTTTATTGAAGAAAAAAATAAAATAAAAAACAAATATTAGAGAGATAGATTGGTTAATTTTTATCTTTAACCAAAAGCTTTACGGAATCGGCCCCACGGCTGCAAAATTTAAAAACTGAAAATGAAGACGTTGCTACATAGACGCCATCTGAAAATATTACACATTAAGCATTTAAAAAAAAAGAAATATATATATATATATATGTAATATGATGAAAATGAAAATATGATGTAATATGATGAAAATGTAAATATGATGTAATACGATGAAAATGAAAATATGATGTAATATGATGAAAAACCATATGTAAAAGCCAAGTACTGAAACAGCAAGAGGCTGCTTGCAATTTAAAAGTAGACTAGAATAAGAACCTTATCAGTATAAGGTTCTTATTAGTGGCGCTACTATTGCTACTGTAATGATATTGTTCTAACTCCAAATAGAAATTTAGAATTTTTATGTAAATCCCACATACAAAGGATGTAACCTATAGTACGTTAATACCGTGTATGGGCTAAGGATTAGATAATCCAGACGCGCTGCTCCAGATTCAAAACCTGATACTTTTCAAGAGGCATCAGGCATCCAGTAAGCAGGGCACTAATCTCATACCTGATTCACAAGCATCCTTACCAAGAATTGTATACAATCCCACAAACTGGTTGTAGAGCTTAGACAAATGAAGCCGCCATCATCAACATATAAAAGAATAATGTCAGCAAGATACAGCTTTTAAATTGCAGTCATCCTCACTTTTTCAGTAATCTTGAAAAACTGTTTGTGCAATATTACTTGTCCGCGCGGTTAGCCTAGTGGTTAACCGCGCGTATTAGGACCCCAGGCATATAGTGCGCTTCGCCACCATATGCCTGGGGTCCTAGTGTCCTACGGGAATCGAACCTAGGACACTAGGTTCGATTCCCGTAGGAGACGTGAGGATCTGATGGAACTTCCTCAGCCATAGCCAAGTTATCCGGTCTTGGGCTAACTTGGCTATGAACGAAATTACTAGTAGATCCCCGAAATCAGTGGACATCAGGTTTTTCCCAGTTTATCCTGGGGTTTTTCATCCCGCAAACCGGTCCGGCAAACCGGACCCGTGAACATACAGGATACAGCCATAGGACATATAGACGAAGACAGAAGAGGAGATGGGCGCCGTCTGTCTTAATTCATCGCCCATTAGACATTCATGGCTCAGCCATGAGTAATCCAAAGGTCCATTAAGGACTACAGGAGAGAATAGGATAGGATAGGATATGCGATATTACTTATTTTTAGATAATGTACGAGTAATTGAAACATTTGGGGAATAACCAGTCGAAATCAGTTACGCGATGTAACCTGAAATGTGTCTCGGTATTTTATTTTTTTTCTGCTTTATATGGTCTACTTCCCTTTTGAACCAACTGTTCCGAAATTGACACACACTTGATTAAATTCATGAATTCATCTTAGTTTCCAATGTTTATAAACAATACATAAATAAGACTGATGTATTAAAGATAAAATTATATTATGCTAATATACACCAGTTATAAGCATACCTCTAGGAAAATTATCCAAAAGTAGACTTGCTAAAACAGATTCGCTGAGTGGTGAAGCCACAGGCTTCTTCGAAAGATCTAACTGGTTTCCGTAGATCCCCGCAATTGGATCTTCGTAATCGCTTGAGTGGAAAAGAGCCAATTGCACACATGCCAGGAATGGTAACAGGTAGATTAAAACTGCCATTAAAATATACTTGTGCTGATCTACAAATGAACACAGGTAAAAGTCAACACAACTGGTTTATAAACTGAGATTGAAAAACGTCAACATAATTTGACTAGTTTAGCTTCTAAAATAGTTCTAGTTCAGCTTCTAAATTAGCCAAATTATCCGATAAAATCTTTACCTTGTATGAGTGTATTCACTAATTATCAACTACACATTCATTCAAAGGAATACAGAATCAAATAACTTCTAGAACACCACTTGGAACGGGTGACACTCTACAATGAATTAAATGACACTTTTCAATCACTGTATACACTGGGGGTAAGTTAATTATATCCATATTCATACCCATAACTTTATATTCTCTTTATTTATTTTCACTTATTTCAGTTAGAGATTATTACAATATGTCAAAACAATAATAAAATATCGTTACTAGAGAAAGTCAAACCTAGTTTTTAGCGTACATTGAATCGAATATCTTTAGTATCACTGAAATAACAAAAGTATAATTGAATTTTTACATTTGATTATGGTCAATGTATTAAGTATTAAGCTTAGTATTAGTATTAAACTCAATTGTACAGCAAAATGCCTACTACAGCAAATTTACTTTTTAACGACGTGTAATTTTAAAATTTCTGTATGATGATTTTAATTTCTTTACATCAATTTAACACTTTTTAAGTAATAGGAATACTAATATTTTGGGTGAGTTGATCTTAAGAGCTGTATGAAATAATAAATAATCACTGCAGAGCTCCGGTGTCCTAAGTGACGTAAGATATGACGTCATAATTCGAGAGTGGAGTATTATATCCATATCCTTTTCAGTATATGAAATCTATATCTTTCTAATTCTATATCTTTTCTGTACACAGTTAAAACGCGACATTTCACCATAAGCATGTCTAAATTATAACATTTTGTTCGTTTGCATGATAAATGAACAAAATCTAGGACATCACAATTCAGCTCTTTCAAGTATAAAAAGAGAAACTAAAATATTGATGATGAAAATCAAGAAAGGAAAGTTTTACAACCTTGGGAAAAACCCTTCCACTTCGTATGTGATCAGGTAACTCAACTACTTCTCAAAAAGCTCATGTAATGGTAACTCGCGTTCTGGAGGAGTTACCACGTGGGTCACTAGTGCCGTAACTAGCTTTTCATGGGCCCCTGTGCAAGATTTTAGTTTTGTCATCCCCTTTTTTTTAGAAAAAAAATACTAGACAAATAGATTGGTTAATTTGTTAACTGCTGCTGAAGAATAAATGTCGCAATGCCTTCGCTAACAGGGCAATTTTAATATGACCACAGAGGCAGTTGAATATTGAGGAAACTCAGTTCATGTTTAGGAAAGACTGTTTAAATTACATCCTCTGAGTTGAAATAATCCAACAGAACTACTTTCCATAACAAATTACTTTTACAACTTCAGGAATTTAAATTCTACACCTCTCATCAAAAGATTATAGTAATTTACAGTCACAGGAAGATTACCATATATATCATAAATAAAACAAAACAAATTAGCCATCTAGTATCAAGAGAAAAGCAAGAAATCTGGTAAGAATTCTTATTTTAGAGGGATATTAAATGACGTTCTGCTGTATGAAGACGCACGTTGAATAGCAGGGAATGAAAGCGCACATAAGTTGCCCAGGTTGCACGACTATGACGAATAGTTAGAAATACGTAAGCAATGCATTTAAAATGAGCTATTTAAAAGATTGCGGAAGAAATAACTGTAGCGTTATATGAAGAAGAAGATTCTAGAAAATTTAGAAAAATTAAACAGCAAAGGAATTTTTAGCAACTTCACAAGCAGATTCAGCAAGCTCTTTGTGTGTGTGTGAGAGACAGAGAGAGAGAGAGAGAGAGAGAGAGAGAGAGAGAGAGAGAGAGAGAGAGAGAGAGAATCTCATACCTACTCAGTTGAACATATTATCAAACACCATATTACGAACACCAGAATACGAACTGTAGAAGTGGTACCAAAGCCAACACAGACACCTTACAAATTCTAGGAAATCAACCGGAAGACACCAGAACAAATTATGAACGTTAAACGTTAATTCAACTCCCTTCATGCAGTTTATCCGAAATTTCAAAAAGAGAAATTTATAACACAACGGTATGCGCAATGCGATTATCACATAATTCTTCTCCACAACGGTTATGCTTTTGTTATGATCATGATGAATTTCATGTTTTGTTGTCTACTTACCTAACTATATTACGTCATAATTTTGTTTCACATTATTTAGTTCACTTTAAAGTTAATATTTAAGTTAATTAATTTACACGTTTCTTTAATTTTACACTTATGCCTGAGGGCTATTGCGTTCATATTAATTCTTTTGGTATGGTTAACAAGCATAAAATAAAAAAATACTCTAATTATTAAGAATTCTTATTAGTATAAGCTGTTCAAACATCTATCATGCAATTTAAAACAACTAAACATTTAGCACAGAACATCTACACAACCGAAATATTAAACAAGGTAAGTTGCCAGAAAATACCAAATAGCTAAGTTATATCAACAGGACATTAAATTAACAAAACCACACTCACCAAAACATAACATGAAACAAAAGCAACGGCCATTTCCACTCTCTTATTATCATACTATCTTATTATCAGATCAAATCCAGTCCACATTAACTTAACCTTTATTATCTAAATAAGATTATCCTTATATAATATATTTCTTAATTCTTTATATAATTCCTTATTTCTCGTATAATACAATTCTTAATATTTATGTTTTTCTTATGACAATAACAAATTCTGTTTCTTCCTACATATACTTCACTCTCTTTATGTATAACATTTTGTTTAACTTCTTAGTCCACATTGAATTTATCATTGACACTTTCATTTAATATTCGTATCGACCCACAATTTTTCATTTCAATTTTTATTTTGCGTATGCCTTCTTTTGGTCTTTTCCATCTTCTCTTTAGGTTTAATCCCCCCTTTAACGTGCTCCTATGAATAATATGTATGTATGTGCAAATTCTTTCGCGCATTAGAATTTTAAAGTGAATTTATTCTTGCTATTTAATTTGCAAGTATTGTAAAATAGTTTCACTCAACAAGCTAAAGGCACTGACATACACATCATTGAAATCTATCATGTAGTTTTCAAATTACGTAAATTACGCGAATTCAAATTCAGATGTGGCCATGAAGCAAGAATGAAAAAAAAAAAAAAGGCTTCGCTATTATTACTATAGTCAGCAAATGAAAGAAGGTGAATCGTTGATTGTTATAAGTGCATAACCGAAATACTTTCTGAGCAAATTACGTAACCTGTGGTTGTTTCAACTCTACCTGGAAAGCAAGTAAAATGTGAAGAATTGGAAGTGCTGATGGGAAAGCAAAAAAAAAAGGAGAATGATTAATAACAGAGGATTAAAGAACAAAGGGATCCATTTTACCAGTAAAAAATTAGACGAAGAGCATAACACACCAAGGAGAATTCAAAAAGTGGAGAGATATGAGTCAACCACTTCGAATTCTTTAATGTCATTAAACAAAAGGAATAAAACTAATAAAATTACGAAATTCACTTGTACCAGTGGAGGTGGAAAACAAACAAACTACAAAAAAATTAATGAATACGAGGAGTTTGTTAAATATAATAATTTTGCAGTTACACAGCGCCAGTGATAATAAAAAGAGCGTCAACTTACTAATTGAAAGCCTATTCATTCTAGTAAAACAACGGAAGTGTGAAATGCACATATAACTTAATAAATACATGATGGCCATAAATTAACTTTCCCTCTTTGGAGGGAGGTATCTGTAGCTAAAACTAATACACGGAATGAGACCACATTTTATATATTAACTTTCGAAGGCATGGGGAGATGAATTCCAGGAAAAAAAGAATTAGTACCAAAAGTCGCCGAAAGGGGAAATTTTGGCGCTGGCGGAGCCGAAAGCAGTGAAATATTTGCCGTAAACGCAGGTAAAAAGGATTATGCAAATTTCACTGTGCGTACGTGGGAGTAGCGCCAACAATTCCACTTTAAATGGGATTGGGAACGTTCAGGCAGTTATTCGACAGACTGACGAATTATGCTCAATATGCGTTCTACCTTGCCTCAGCGTGCTTTACTTGTTAAGTAGTTTTACCTTAAACAGTGCATTGCCGTAGCTGCCCTTCAGGAATTTAGAAGGCTTCATAACCTCCGTACAGGTACTATGTCAGCTATAGCACTGAGAGCTATGATTAAGAAGTCTGAAGAAACGGGATCACTAGGAGTTAGACCTGGCAGAGGACGGAAAGCAGTGCAAGAAGAGACAGTAATAGACGTTGTTAGTGCGGTGTTCAACGACACAGGGACCAGTACTGGTCCAAGCGCTCGTGGTATAGCTCGCCAACTTGGTATGACTTATGGTACAGTCTGGAAAATCTTACGGAAAATGCTTCACTTCTATCCGTATAAGTTGAGTCGTGTGCAAGGACTAACTACCGCAGATGAGGATAAGCGCATGACCTTCGCGCTAATGTTTCTTTCCCGAATGGAGGTCGACAATGACTATCCTTGGAGAATATTGTGGGGTGATGAGGCTCATTTTTATCTGAACGAGTCAGTCAACACTCACAACTGCAGAATTTGGGCATCTGAACATCCCCAAGCGATCCAGCAAGTACCACTGCATTTCATAATAGGACCATACTTTTTTGAGCGTATTACTCCTACAGGTTCTGTAACCTGCTCCCTTACTGAAGAGATTTATCGAAGAATACTGGAAAATTTTGCCATTCCTGCATTGCAGAAAACACAATCTTTAAACTCTATAATTTTTTTGCAGGATGGAGCACGGCCTCACATTGAAAGTTCAGTACAGCACCTTTTACGCCAGCATTTCAGTATTGAGAGGGTTATCAGTCAGTTCTTTCAGACGGCGTGACCGCCTCGATTCCCGGACATCACTCCATGCGACTTTTGGCTATGGGGGTATTTTAAATCCGTTGTGTATGTTGATGGCGTTCCCACCTGGCATGTCTTGAAAGAGAACATAAAACAGGCTGTTATGAACATCGAATCCGACTCCTTACCCTCAGCTGTGGAGCATGTCGCATACCAGATGCAATTTGTTGTACACAAGAAAGGTCAGCACATTGAAAATCGTGTATGTGCCACGGGCACATACACGAAATAATGTTTTATTCTGATGAATAAAACATTATTTCCCGTGAGTTCAATCACTACGTTAATTTCTGTGTCTCTCGCAAGTTGATCTTTTAGTTTAATTATTCTTATTCTTATTATTATTGAATCGCGCCACATATCCAGCTGGAACGAGTGACGCGGTTGTCGTTTACACCGTCAGAATGTTATTATTCCATTTTATCTGCCTTTAATTATCCGCTTGTTTTCGGCTCCGCCAGAGCCAAAATTTCTCCAGTCGGCGCCTTTTGGTAATTATCTCTTTTTTTCACGGAAATCATCTTCCCATGACTTCAAAAGTCTCAATATAAAATTTGGTCTCATTCCGTTTATTCGTTTTAGCTACAGATGCCTCCAAAGAGGGAAAGTTATTTTATGGCCACCCTATATATATTTGTTAAAGATACCAAGTTATTTTAAATATAAACCTGGTTTTATTTACTCCATTTCCCAAGTAAACAAACAGACAAGTCAGTCAAGTTTGCGCCTGCAAGTGTTGCAAGTCTAGCTGAACCTGCACGTAGTGCAAGACCAAGGAAACTCGTGGTAAAGGTAGAATAAGCTCTGATTACTTTTCTTAATATTTACCCTTAATGCAAAGCACATCTCCTGGAGGAGATGTATGATACTATGTATTAAAGGGAAAGGGCCACTACCCAGACCGGTTTCGACTTTATGAATAAGTAAAGCCGTCTCTAAAAATTCGGACGATCCCTAGGCCACTCAATTGTGGGCGAAAGACCGTCCATCTCAGCGTTGGCTCCACTCAGTGACGGCCTTCCACCCATCACCACCACCGAGCAGAACCGCTCATATTCAGAAGAAAAGCATTCATCGACAAAGCCCCTCACCGGGCCCTGCCGGAGAACACTTTCTCCGGAGACTCAAATTGCTCCCTTAAGGCAAAAACCTTAAGAAGTTTTAGATAATACAGAGCTTATAAATATTTTACCAACACAAGTTACCATAAGGTGCTTTGACCTTGTTAAATAAAAATCTCAGGATGAGAGATAGATGTAGAAAGTTTTTTACTTGGGTATAATATATGTTAAAGATACCAAGTTTTTTTAAATATAAACCTGCTTTTATTTACTACATTTCCCAAGTAAGCAAACAGACAAGTCAGTCAAGTTTGCGCCTGCAAGCGTTGCAAATTTAGCTGATCCGGCACGTAGTGCAACACCAAGGCAACTCGTGGTAAAGGTAGATTAAGCTCTGATCACTATTTTTAATATTTACCCTTAATGCAAAGCACATCTCCTGGAGGAGATGTATGACGCGATGTATTAAAGGCAAGGGGGCACTACCCAGACCGGTTTCGACCTTTATTGAGGTCTCATCAGTGGAAGCCATTCTAAGAAATACTAAGTTTTAACTAATAAAGAGCTTATAAATATTTTACTAACACAGGTTACCATAAGATGCTTTGACCTTATTAAATAAAAATCTCAGGATGAGAGATAGATGTAGAAAGTTTTTTACCTTGGGTAAAGGTAAAAGGTGCAGTTGCAAACTTGATCTGACTTGTCTCTTTGCTTACTTGGGAAATGGAGTAAATAAAACGAGGTTTATATTTAAAATAACTTGGTATCTTTAACATATATTATACCCAAGGTAAAAAAAAAACTTTCTACATCTATCTCTCATCCTGAGATTTTTATTTAATAAGGTCAAAGCACCTTATGGTAACTTGTGTTGGTAAAATATTTATAAGCTCCGTATTACTTAAAACTTAGTATTTCTTAGCCTGGCTCCCACTGACGAGACCGTAATAAAGGTCGAAACCGGTCTGGGTAGTGTCCCCTTGCCTTTAATACATAGCATCATACATCTCTTCCAGGAGATGTGCTTTGGATTAAGAGTAAATATTAAGAATAGTGATCAGAGCTTATTCTACCTTTACCACGAGTTGCCTTGGTCTTGCACTACGTGCAGGATTAGCTAGACTTGCAACACTTGCAGGCGCAAACTTGACTGACTTGTCTGTTTGCTTACTTGGGAAATGAAGTAAATAAAACCAGGTTTATATTTAAAATAACTTGGTATCTTTAACATATATTATATCCAAGGTAAAAAACTTTCCACACACACACACACACACACACACACACACACACACACACACACACACACACACACACACACACACACACACACACACACACACACACACACACACACACACACACACACACACACACACACACACACACACACACACACACACACACACACACACACACACACACACACACACACACACACACACACACACACACACAAAATATTAATAACACTAAAAGCAGAACTATTTCCACCATATCTCATTTGAGGACAGAAACATTTTTTGTGTTACACGAAGTAACTGTACAACATACACCTAAAAACTGCTTAAATATCAGGAATGCCACCTTTCCTACATCTAAAAGCGAATCAAACAAAATGAGAGACAGATGTCACGAAAGTCATCCCACTTAGCATTTTTTAAATATCTCATCGTTCCTGCTTGATCTATGCAGTTGGTATATGAAAGCCAGTTGGATTTGTGAACATTAAACTCTTCAAGAAAAGCATCCTTACTATTTATAAAGTTGCATTGTTGAAAGTCAACAAATTATTATGGTTATGATACAAATATAGAAGAAAAGAATATATAAGAAATATATAAGAAAGGGATATATTTATAAGAAGGGAAAAAAAAATATATATATATATATATATATAAATAAATGTTTGCATACCAATAAGAATTATGCTAGTGATGCGCTTAGTTTTTAATCCTCACATTGAAAAGAAAAATGAATTAAGGAAAATGAGGAGAGATGTGACGAAGGTGATTTCACTTAACATTCTGTAAAATTCTGTAAATATATCATCCTTTATAACTACTTGATGTAGGCAGACAATTGGAGACGTGAAAATTAAACTCTTCAAGAAAACACCCTTACTATTTGGGTAGTTGTATTGGAGAAAGTTAACATATAACAAAGGAGGTTTTTTTTCCAAAAAAAATCGATCCCTGGGACATTCAGAAGAGTTTGAGACACCGATGGAATCTAATAGAATAGTACTGAGAATTTTACCAAAGAAAATAAAAAATAATCAGATAATTCTGAATTGGCAACTCTCTGATCAAGTATATCAGAGAAAACATGTGCACAAAATTTTGTCAAGTTTGACACGAAAAAAATAAAATCAAACAGGTATGGATACACACACTCAAATTAATCATATTAAACTTGATAGTTATTTTCTTCTTTATTCGAGAGGGGATGAATATACCTTCAGCAACCTTGAAAGATAACCGTCTAGGGCAGTGTTTTTTTAACCGCAGAGCCACGGCCGGGTACAGGGCCCTGGCATCAATTATACCGGGCTGAGAAAAGTTTTCCTGGAATTTGTCTAGTGGAAATATTCTGAGAAGAATAATATTCTTGAATGTGTCGAAAAGCTCAGACATCTCACGACTACAGAGAGATCTCCTGGATCTACAAAAGGACGGGAAAACTACCAGCACACAGGAGAAAAAGTTTGCATTCACTCTTAAGTACGTATGATAATATTATAAATTTTTGGGTGAGTAGAAAGGGATATGCCAAAGATAATCAACTCAAATTAATTTTGTGGAAATTACAATATGCTTTCATTAGTCCAGTGATTGATAACTAATTTAAATGTAATTTTATATTTGTCAACATGCCACACTGTATACATAAGTGTACTAATACTCTTCATGATTATGCGATCGAGTTGCCCTAGCGCAACCTTATAGGAGACATATCGCTGACCAAGCGTCCATATATCCGCCTTCTATTGGACCATTTTGATAAGGTTTCACTGGCCTAACAGCTGTTTCGAAGTGATTGGTTCTCAAAGTTTAGTAAAACGATAATTCATGAATACTTCAATGTTTATAAATACGCGGCTTAGTCACTGATACAGATGTTATTTCGTTCAGTTTTGAAAAAAAAAGGATACGCTACCCATTGTTGTAATCGGCTTGCAGGCAATTTATATGACTGGTCATAAACAGTGGTATTCCCTTTCCAGAATGTCGAAAGATTTCGATGTGTGAAAGTTAACGATAATTTTTGAATACATCCCTGTTTAGAAATACGCTGCTTGGTCACTGATAACAGATGTTAAATAGGCGTTCTGAGTCTGAGCTTTTCGACACATTCACGAATATTATTCTCCTCAGAATATTTCCACTATAAAATATTTATTCATGAAAATGCTTAGAAAACTAAAATAACTTCTCGTGGCCGGTTATAATTGATGCCAGGATCCAGTATCGGGCTGCGGCCTGGCGGTTGAGAAACACTGGTCTAGTAGATAATTACTCCCCCCACCCCGTTCGAACGTTCAGAAGGCATGTTTGAAATCATGTTTTAAAATTACATACATTAAACTAACATAAGTATTAATAATTAATGATCGCATAATCATAAAGAGTGTTAGTACACTTTATGTATACAGTGTGGCATGTTGACAAATATAAAATTACATTTAAATTAGTTATCAATCACTGGACTAATGAAAGATCTCTAAAATATTTATTTTTTATTGTTAATAAATCTATCATAAATTCTATGAATCATTGAATTCATTATATTTAGTAAATGATTGTCACAAGTTCAGAATCTCATTTTTATTGTCTTCTATCTTTTAGCATTCTACTGGAAAGCCTGAGCATTTTATTTATTATTTCATCCATCAGGAGATCCAAGATCGTCTGGTATACATTCACGGGCCAAATAATTTCTACTGTGAAATGAAGTAAATTTCAAATAGAAAGAGATGACTTCTAATCTAAACGACCTATTAAAATTAATTCCGAAGTGCTTAATTAACCTCAACATGCATTTATTAGACTGTGAGGTATATGACCTCACTGGACAGATGCTGTTTTTTTTGTTTCTTTGTTTTAAAAAACGAAAACTTAATTCTTCTTTATGTCGTATTTGGACACATAACATCATCTATCAGTGTTATCTCTTCTTCATTCTTACCTTCGTCAATAAACACACTAAAACCCGCAACGGTTGTTACATTAATTTCAGTTCTATTTGCCTCAATCTTAGGTTTTCTTGCTAACATTACCTCAAATTTAATTGTATAGCTTTTAATGAAAGAGATAGTAAGGGATTGAGGTTTGCATTTTAAATATGAATTATATGATTTTTAGGCTTCTATTCTGCTTTGCATTCAAATTTTTTAGATAAGTGACTGACCTAAATTTTTTTTTAAAAAAATAAAAAAAATTAAACTAAAAACGATGTATTTATATATATATTTTTTTTTTCATCAATTTTTCATATATATATATATATATATATATGAAAAATTGAATGACTAGAACCGAGAGTTAAGTAAAAAGGTTTCTTTAATATAAAAACACTAGTTTCGGCCTGTAACAGCCTTCAGCCTTCTTCAGATGACATTATAAAAGAAAGAGAAAACACTAAACATTGAAGGTTTGAAGGTTAAAAGATAACATAGACAGTCTCTATACATAATTAGCATGAAAACGTTTTCATATATATATATATATATATATATTTAAAGTTTTGATGACTGCTACCGAGAGATAACGAGATGTAGTTTATTTGAAAAGATACTACTAGTTTACTAGTTTCGTTGAATTGATCCACTCTTCAGGTATCACAATCAAAGAAATATATAAACAATTACAGAGCCTTAAATTTGCATTAACAGAACAAGTACAAAAAACAGTACTTGTTCTGTTAATGCAATTTTAAGTCTCTGTAATATTTTATATATTTCTTTGATTGTGATACCTGAAGATGTTGATTAATTCAACGAAACTAGTAAACTAGTAGTATCTTTTCAAATAAACCATGTCATCTCTTTATCTCTCGGTATCAGTCATTAAAACATTTTAATAATATTTCCCAGCGATTAAAAATGAATTATAATAATAATAATAATAATAATAATAATAATAATATATATATATATATATATATATATATAATTTTCTAATGAAGAGAACAGTTTGATTATAGAAAACAGGAAAATAACAGAAATCACAGTCTCCCTACTCACGATTTAAGTAGTTGGCGAGGTAATGTTTCCATTTGACGGCCGATATCTGAGGCTTGATTTTCCGAGAAGTACGGGAGAAGCTGTACAAGAAAAAGCTCCGCATATTACAATTAGTTTTGTCGAAACTTTCATCGTTCTTTTCTGTTTATACCAGTAAAGAAGAAAAAACTGGATGGTGTAAATTTCTCTACAGCTACTTACAGAATCATTAATAGCTGAATGATACTGCATCCTTCTTTCTCATTTGATAAAGCTTGCCACAGACAAATCGTCAAACTTTATATACCAGTAGTAGTAAATGAGACACATTTATTAAAAATATATGTAATTCTTATTAGTACGGAAACATTTATTCTTTATTCTACTTTAAAATGAGTACTTTGTATAAGACAGAAGAGAACAGCTGCGATTTTAATTACTTTTGGAAATTAAGTAAAAAGTATTCAAAAGATATTTTAGGCTGTTACACGAAAGCTTTACGTTACTCAAAGTAACGTTCAACATACATTGAATACACATTACCCCAGTGTTGGTTCTCCAAGAAGTGCGGTAGAAGGACTCAGAGGACCTTGTTGTTTTTTCGTAGCTATCGTTGAACTGGCAACTTCGCTTCAAGATCAATATGTTTCAATTCGCCTCTTTTTCTGTGATTCTTCACGAGGTTTTTGATTGGGTGTGTAGGGGCCATGTTGCGCAAAATATCGCGAAATAATTAACGATAAATACACAAATAACATATTTTTCAAACACAAAATCAACAGGGAACTGTTACAGCCAAGTGTCGACTGTCGAGGGAGGTTGCCCCTGTATGAACTCTTGCCACTGCATTGTAGCTAAATAAAAACTTTTTTACTTTTACGCTCGCTTGCTTCTTCTTCGAAAGTACAGTCTAAAATATTATTCATTCCATTATGGGATCACGGATGTATCTTCGAAAGGACGTAACTCGAAGCGACGTAAGTCGAGAGAGAGAGAGAGAGAGAGAGAGAGAGAGAGAGAGAGAGAGAGAGATCTAAGAAAAGTCACCTAATTGCCGGTACGAGAAATACAAAAAAGCAATCACTTACCGTTACTTGTTTCAGTGTTTATATTGATGAATGTAAGACTGAAGAAGAGATACCGATAACGGGAGATACTATGTCGTGTGACCAAATACGACATACAGAATAATCATGTTGTCACTTTTTAAAAAAATCAGCATCTGGTAACTGATGTCATTTCCCTCATAGATGCATAAATGCATTTCGAGGTTAATTAAACAACTCAGGAATTAATTTCACTAAGAGTCGTTAAGATTAAAATTCATCTGTTTCTATTCGAAATTTACAATGTTTACACCAAGACCTAAATTCTCACTCAGTTAATCTTCTAAGTGTTATTGAGTGAGTAATGAAAAAACCAATCAGGGATCTATTGTAGTGCATCCTCCTTAAAGATTATATATCAGGCAAGCAAAGCATCTCAGGCTTTTCATTATGAGATGATCACTATTCAGAAACCTGTCAGATTTTGTGAAGAATTAAATAATAACAATTATTATGAAGTGAATTATTTAGATTTCTGCAAAACTTCTACAGTTTACGCATAAATAAATAAATAAAAACCGGCTTCGCACACATTATTTTGACGTCACGGTTACTTAATTTCATAATATTAATTATGTGAACCATGAATGTATTCCAAACTTCGAAACTTTAGATGGATGTACGACCCTGCAAACAAATGTGGAAACGAACAGTTTTTAGCTATTAAAGGTTACACAGCATTTTTGTATTAACACAACATATGGTCGTGGTGCCAGCTACAGCTGATCTCGGAACGAAACCTATGCAGACCGGTCCAGGGACCTCGAATTGAGACCATTGGAGAGGAAGTCGTGACATAAACTCTCATGTAAACTAACTGCAACCAACCACGAGACAGGTGTGTGGGGGGGTGAATTTAATACTTTTTGATAAGGAGAGAAATTAAAACCATCGATTAAAACTACTCTGGAAACGAACTTGCAACATATCCTGCCATGTGATCAGCGACAGTGACCAAAAACGAAACCAGTCCGACTAATACGCCCATTCCGACTGGTTCGAGGGGGATGAATTTAATTACTTTTTGATAAGGAGGGGAATTAAAACCGTCGATTAAAACTTGCCCACAGATGGACATAACTACTGATGTATATAATCTCTCTATACAAAGTACAGCACCTCTCTCTCTATATACATATATATAGAAAGAGATGTGTGCATGTGTATACACCCCCCCCTATTCACCTATATGTACGTATCTATGTATGCAGATACATAGAAGTCTATATTGTGAAGAGTTACTGAATAGTAGCGTTTCATTAATAGATTGGAAATATTATTATTTTTATCATTTCACAACATAGATTAAAAAGTGCTCACAGTGACATAATTAAACTTTGTCTTTGATCAACAAGATGCTGATACTAAGGAAGCAGGCGCCTCTGAAACGATAAAACATAGCTTTCCCTGATAATCTAAATCCATCAAACAATTTTACCCAGCACTTGATGAACAACTACAGGAAACATCATCTCCTTCCACAACACTCACAGATGCATAATAAACAAATCAACAGTTTCCACTAGGACCACATGAACAATACAGACAATGTGTTTCTCAACACTAACAAATGAAAAACCCTACCATGCATTTCAGGAAATTAACCCCAAGAAAGGACCAGTAGAGACGGAATTAGATCCAACAACGATTATTAACAATAAGGTAATTCATAGACATGATGAACTTACCAGGCAAGTAAATTAAGTAAAAAATAATAAAGTATTTAATATAAAATACTTAAATTTAGTGAAGAGAACCGGATCACATCATGAAAGTAAATTGACAAAACGAACGATTAGTTAAATATATTGATTTATTATGTTTACATTCTCTTCTTCTTCTTAAGCTTCACGAATCCTTAAGGTTCTTAGCTGTCCTTGGACTTAGCAACCGTGACCATACCTCGAGGATAAGGTTGTTGGCTCTATGCCTCTCTATGTGTCCTATGTCTGTAGAGGCGTGTGTTCACTGGTCCAGTTGGCCTGTTCTGGGGGACGAAACACCCGAGTAACTGGATGAAAAAACCCTACTTCCGTATGAGACCGGCTAACTCACCTTTCGTCGAAAGAGATCAGATAAAAGTTCCTCACGTCACTGACGGGGATCGAACCCAGGTCTTTCCGACCAAAGGGCTTCGACTATATCGACCGTGTTACGAAGACTCCATTATTTTTACATAATTTTCATATTCAATTTACATAATTAATCTATTAATTGTATACACATTTCTCATGAAAATGTTATAATTAAATTTTTACATTTATTTTATTTTTAATTTACTAAATTATTCTTTTTTAAACTGTCTCGTGACATTCACAGATCTATGACGAGCCCTGTGCTCCTTTAGCCATTGCCTGTTTGTTCATAGCTGTGTTAATGACTATATTTACAGTTTCCCACAGGCTCCTAATGTTACCATATGGCTGGCTGGAGAGCAGTAGAACGGAAGCACTCTGTTATTATTCCGCCTTTTATTATTCAACTATTTTTGTGCATTTACTCTGATGATGAGAACAGATGCTTCTCACGAGAAATTATTATTATTTCTTTTTTATATTACACATTTTATCTAATTTACGTGAATCTTAAGTTCATCAGACCCAAATATATCAAAAAACACTAAAATTAGCATAGGACCTACAATATTATTCTAAAACTCTTAAATAAAATCTTCGAATCGGAATACATACCTGATGCACTGAAGAGTGCATTGATCACTTCCATGTATAAACACTTGAAAATGAAACATAACTGAAAATATACGTATGTCGGTGATCACCCAAATTATGAAGCGCATAGTAAATCACAAACTCTCAACATATATAGAAAACCCACGAGCAATCCAGAAATCTCGTAACTATCTATCTTGCCATTAATCTCATTCATTAACAGAAAACAACATACACATAAACTCTGGAAAACACATCTCTGAAAACAATATTTAAACTCTCAGTAACACAACACACTGGAACTAAGTCATTCACTGTCCAAAATACACGAAAATCAATCCTATACACAAAACACTTATTTAACCTCCCAAACGGCCAGGACGTCTATAGACGTCCAGCTAAATCTGGATATGATTCAGCCCACCTGTTGAAAGAACAGGGATAAGAAGTGCAATTTGACCGTCATGTCCATTAGAAAGTGTGATAAACCCTCACGCTGAAGAGAACAGTTAACTGGATTAATCTCTCAATAGCTGCCTCTCAGTTGCCTATAACAAGAAACGCACTTTCTTGTTCTATGCTGGGTAACTGGATCTTAGTTATATTGGATAGACTAAAAATATCGAAATTATTTATATTTTTGTTTTCTCTTCACTAAAACTACCACACAGGTCAATACAACACAGTACCTCGACCTTCACTTCGATTCTGTTCTGAATTACGTTCAGAACAGAATCTGAGCATCAAACATCGTATAATAGCTAGAAAACTACGGTATAGCATGAGACATAGTATGAAAGCATGTTAAGATACGCAATGGCTACCTATGAGTTCTGCGCATAGCACAAACTAAGCGGATTACAATCACTGTTACATTTTCTAGAAACAAAGAGTCATGTATGTCACAGTAACAGGAATCAAACTATTTAATGGAAAATGCCATGCCACTACATCCTCGTGTTAATGCACTCCTTCAATCAATAGAACAGTATATCAGATAGAAGCGCAATCAACCTTATATATTAATATAATTGCCTTATATATTAATATAACAGACAACACGATAAAACTACTTGGAGCTTTTACATACAGAAATGTGAAGAATTATATGTGGATATAAAATCAGAACCACAAAACCACAACTATCCACTACCATTCACAAACAAGCTTAACAGAAATTTCAAAGATATCAGTATAAATATTACTATATATATATATATATATATATATATATATATATATAATCTCTCCTCAGTATTATCAATAATACTGAGGAGAGATTTAATGCAATAATAAATCTAATTAAAGTCATAAGAATAATAATAAAAAGAAAAAAATGGTGCAACTAAGCCAACCTTTGGACATATGAAGCATTAAAATTTATCCAGAGGGAATAAATTATTTATAATAAAGAATGATTATACAAATATGACAAAGATGACTGCTCTTATGATATTCTTACAAACCTAGTTTCGGTGTAATTACAAAACCGTGAGTTAAAATGGGACTATATACAAATAAAATATTTGAACCATATACAAATAAAATATTCTGAAACTTTAACAAAAAATGTAATAAGATTATATGCTTCAAATTTTGACCTTAAAAAAATTTCACGTGCAAAATTGAGAGTGAATTTTCTTGGTTAAAGGATTAAAACCAAGAATAAATTTCTCAGCATCTTTAATTTAAAGTATTACCAAGTGAAAAAATCCTTTCACCAAATATTAATTATAATAAAGAATGTTAATCTTTTTAATGCACACTAGAAACAATAATTATAAATATTAATTAATAAGTCATTATTAATTAAAATCGCTAATAATATACCAACTACTATGCATTTAAGTTTTGTAAAGGCATATGACAAGGTGCCGAGAGCAATGATGTTCAGAATAGTGGTAAACGGGTCATATTAAGGAGTCACTATTTAAGTTGTAGGCCATCAGTTAAAACATAAAGAGATATAGAAAAATGGCTTGATGTAAAAATCAATTTCAAGACACACAATTTGTCCTCATATTTTCATCTATATGGACAACATCATGAAGTAGTATTAAATATGATATCAAAATTGGACACATTCAAATCAACTCAACTGTTTGCTTTATACAAATGATGTTAAACGTCTAAATAAAATTATCGTCTTCAAAATTATTTCACTAAACTGATTAACAGTTGTAAGAAATTTTGCATGAAACTGTGCAATAAATAGACAGAAACTATGAAATCAGGCTGGACACAGAACAGATAAGACATTTAATATATTTAGGCATAATTTTTAGTTAAGAAGAATACAATTTCCATTAAACATGAATATAAACAATACAGTAAGCAAACCGGTATCATAAGTGAGAAATTAGTGAAAACACTATACTAGCAGTATGCATAACAGTGTTTAAACTAATTTTATCTTAAGAAAAGAACCTGAGAGACTGGTTGAAAATTAAACAATTCATTACAGACAAGATATGATTTGATATGGCCAGAGATATAATTTTTTTGGGAAAAAAATAGGAGAATGAGCAATTATCATCAATGACAGATTCATGTTAAAAATGAAGTTTTAGAAAGGAAATTGCTATTTCTAGCATTTAAGAACTTGTGAACAACAAATTAACGTAGTATGATAACTTAACACTCTGGAAACAAAGAGAAGCAAAAGAGATGTTTGATACTAGAATGGTAAGGAATATGAAAGAAATGAAGCAAGCATAAATAAATAAGTGAAGTATTTGTCGAACGAGCATATCGATGGCAAATGCTTTTAGAGTCAGCATACATCTAAAGCAATACATTCGGAATGCTCCTTCGACAGAATGCTACTGCAATGGAATCTTAAAAAAATTGTAATGCTGAATTATCTGTGAAACAGAATCTTGATAAATTATACAAACCCAAGACAGAGTTCTCCAATGTTATTATTATCCACATTTTTCAACATCATGTTCAAATTCCAGATTCGTTTTATGAAGTCAAAATTAACTTATATTTACTCCATCTATTTTTTTGTTTTTTTTTGGATATCCATACAGCTTTTTGAAGATTATGTTCTGTTAATGAAAATAAGCTTGTAATCTTTTGTATATTAATTTCTAGAGGACAGTAAACTTATAATACAAACGCATTGTAAGTTCATATTTGTTACTTTTTTTATGTATCTCCTATCCAGAAAAGATTGTAAACCTACAATACCTCAGTACCACGGACAGGCTTAGTACTTTTTTTAATTGATTTTTATATTTATTTATATTTTGCATTTTATTTAGTTTTACTTATTCCGTAACACACTATTCGAGGCCAAGGACAATACCGATTGTTGCATTATCATTCGACATCTGTATTAACATTATGTTAATATTAATTCTTTAATATTAGTCGATATTAATATATCGACTGTTGCATTAATGAACTTCAAAGTAACTTAGCTAAAATGTGATAAATAGATTATAATCTTGATACTATCCCTTCATGGATTAGTTTTACGTTCTAGCTATCTATGAGAATGGACCTTTCATTTCCAGTTGCACATGAACGAAAGCATATATTCTGCAGCGGACTACGGGAGGTTGATCTTGTCTTATGCATGATTACAGGGATAATTTATTTGAGTAATATGATAATATGATTTACGAAGTTATGGTAGAAGGATTTGCTAACTGTTGTGGCTTCGTATACTGGCCGACATTTTTCGTAAACACAATCTTGTCTGAAGGTTTTAAATTTTCGGTTAAGCAATTCGTAGAAATCCATAATTGAAATATACAGGATATCAAAAACTAATTTTCTTGAGACGATGTATGATGGCAATTATTGATTTCTATACCTCTTCCGCAGGTTGCTCTTGAGGAACGGCGATGTTTAGATTAATCTTAGTTATAGAAGGGGCCAACTTTGTTTTATATTTTTTTGTGTGTGTTGGTGAAGAGGTTATACCAACACATCAGCACACCTGGAATGGATAATTTGGAAAACAATAGTCATTAGGTAATGATCTCCAGTTTTTCGGTTGTTTTTAATGATGGTGTTCAGCTGATAAGAGGACTTGTGTTAGTATGATCAAATTCACGATTCCATGAGCTCCTCAGAACTTCCCCACTTGTTGAGAAGTTTATAGTCAGGTTGAGTGTACGTCCATTCTGTGTTTTGTGGTGACACTTAAACAGGATTCTTGTTCATGAAAGAAATGGAGTTCGGTTGTGTCTAAAGAAGTGGTTCTCAATCTTTTTGAGCCCGCAGTCCGGTCAATTCTTTTTTATATAAGACGAGGCCCCGATCCCGAGAAATTTACTCGTAAATGCCTTTCCAGTTTTTTTTTAATGTTCCTACATCAAAATAACATAAGTATTAATAATTAATTATGGCAGAATCATAAAGAGCATTAGTACACTTATGTGTGGTACGTTGTGCATGTTGATAAATATAAAATTACATTTAAATTAGTTATCAATCACTGGACTAATGAACTGTTGATGCATATTGTAGTTTCCTCGAGCCAACATCATTAAATTAATTTGTGATGATTTTCATTGACATATCCCATTCTGATCAGCAAAACTTTGTAATGTTATTCGGTGTAAAATTGATTATTCTATTATTTAATTAATCTAATAATGTTGGTTGGGAAATAAACGCTGGTTTAAAAAATATTTATGTATTGTAACTCATGATAGAAGTCAGCTGAGAGCAGAAGGATGTCAACTTGTCGGCAAAACACTTATCACATGCATAATCAAATATTTATATATATATGCAAAGTATGTAATTGAATAAATAAAATTGTATGAACCTCTCAATTCTAAACACTAGTTTCAACACTAATTAATATTTTGAATTTAAAAACGAAGCTTTAACACAGCAAGTATAAGTTATTCAAAAAGTTAAATTTAGTTTCTTTTATTATAAATGAGTATTTGAAGATTTTAGTTAGGCTAGTGAGACTTTTGTTGCCGTTTTCTGTTCATTAGCTTATTAATTCTTGAATGAATAGAAGTGGTATCAAACGTAGACAGTCAGAAAGTTGCACGCGGGTCCTCTGTTTCGTTTTAAGCAGATTCACGGCAGAAAATGCAGTTTCACAAAGATGAAATGTGGTGGAAAAACAAAGAAGAAATCTCGCTGCTATTTCGTTTAAATGAATTTGGATATTTATTTTTCATTCTTATCCAGAATTTCAAATTACTCATAGAATTAAAAGTACTTTCCAGTCATTTGTCCGATGATAATTCAATTAGTTGAAGGGTTTCTTCATGGAAAATGACCGTCTCTTTGGGTTCACATTCCACATATTTTGTATCCGGAGATCCTCACGTTCGGGATAATACTTTTCAAACGACAACAACAATATTTTCAAGTGGGCTGTAATAATATCTGAAACTGAATTTTGTGAATAGAAATCATCTGTTTCCATAAGTACGATTGAAACATTCCATTATTTCTTTTTGTAGTCATATTAAGCCAGAATTTGAGTTTTTATTTTATTTTATTTTTTTTAAATTTATTTTTTTTATGATTCGATTCTGTTCCAAGCATTAAATATTGTCGTATCTGGAAACTCGTTTATATAAGTAAATATATCCCCGAGATATGCCAGCCTGACTATCCACTTCTTTTCCTGGAAATAATGGGACAGGCTATTTTTCTTATCAATTAGAAACAGCTCAACTCGACAGCTAACGAACTTCCAAATAGAAAAGATTTTTAACATTTTAACAGTATTGTATTTAAAGCACTGTTTTTTATATAATTAATAATTTTAACAGATTGAGACAGGGCTTCATTAAGACATTAAGCCCAGTGCTTTTTTTTTTTTTTTTTTTGAGGCCAGGCTTTGCCTATGATTGTAGCAATGCGTTAACAATAAGTTATTTCCCTCAAAATCCTTAATTTTATTGACTATATCTGAATTTCTACCTGTAAGACAGACAGCGTCGTCAGTACAAACTCCAATGCAATTTTTCGATTCGAGACCTCTCTCTTTAATGAAACCATTTAAAACTTGGAAATTTTCACTGCTGGTGGTGTCCGTAGATAATTCAGAAACACGGAAAATGTCTTCCTCCCTGCCACTTTCATCATCGTCAATATATCGTACATTTGTAAGTAAAATGCTGTTGTTCTGAGTATCTGTAGATTCGTCCAGTTGTAATGCAAAGAATTTCGATTTTTTAATTTTTCAATGAGTTGCGTTTCTGTATCCTTTGCCATATAAGGTATCCGGCTTTCGATTGCATCATTCGACAATGGGATATATTTCATTTCATTTTATATTTGCCGCAGATTGTCCTAATACTTCATTACAAGTAGCAATCAAAGAAGGCTTAATGAGTTCTTCGCCAATGGAATACGGTTTTTGTCTTACATTTAGCTATCCGTAATGATATTAAATAGGGTGCCGTCAGAAGTGAACTGTCAGTAGTTGAAGCTTGCGAAATAATTTTTTTTTTCTATTTTAAGTGCACCGCTTTTACTCATAAAGAATTCAATACGTTTGCTGACTAGATCAGAATGTTTTGTGTTGAGATGTCAAGTAAGGTGCAATGGCTTTCATAGCTTCATTTCCCAGAACAGTAGCACAAATGACACATTGAGGTCGTGGCAATTGTTCAGTGAATGCAGACTTTTTCTTTTTCTTCTGTGTGCTAGCAGTTTTCCCCTCCTTTTGTACATAATGGAAATTGCTCTTTTGGCTTGAGGTGGATGAATCATTATTTGTTGTGTTACAGACACCTTTAATACGAGATTTCTTAACACCAAAATTAAACAAAGTCCTTTGCCGCTTATTCATATTAAAATTTCAGTATATAGGCCTATTACTTTTAAAAAATCACGGTACTCTGGTTTTGAAACAAGCACTTAAACACTGCAAAACGAACTTGCGAAGAAAGTATTCATTTTTTAATAAATGTTTACCTGAACTCTCTCAATAGAAGAAAAAGTCAGGATTATTCAGTTTAAGCTGCGTAATTCTTCAGCGTATTGTATCCATGCGATGCACAAATCGCGGCCTACCGATTATGGTACCGGACAAAGTTTCTATGCTGTATCTGGTTAAGGCGTTAGTCATAACAACATCCGAGTTTCACACAAGACTTAAAAATTTAAAATAAAATAAAATAAAACAAAATGAAAGAATAACCAATGAAGCACGATTCCGTTTGTTAAGGTAGATCAGTTTGAGAAAACGTATATTCATCGTCGGAGTGGGATGCAAATCGTTGCAAATATAATTTTCGATGAAAACATGAACAATCTCACTGCGCAGGAATATCGATCTAGAGGTACGGACACTGTGAAAGCAGAACGTTGGTCAAGATAGTTTACAGCAGTTTATCATTTTGAGAGTCGACGAGAAGCGTGATATCAGCATGATGGAGTCATTTGCCATATTGCACAAAAGTACATCATTACGCGAGAAAGTTTTGGAGAATAGTTGATTCTGCATAATATGTCACACCCTAAATCTGTCGACGAATAACTACTATATCTACTTTTCGCCTGTCAGCTCGAAGAGCATGTATGAGACAATAGTCCTCAGTAGCATACCAAGAGCTTTAGACCAGATCAAGATCAAGAAAAGAAAAGGAATCGTGACGTCATTGGTTGTTCAGACGATGACGTCATTGTATGTGTGACGTCATGAGCTTGGAATGTTTGGAATTTTTCTGGGGAACATCTGTACGTGTGTGACGTCACATTATTTGTTTTGTTCGCGTAGGAATTGTGGGTGATGCTTCCAGATAAGGATTTGTGTTGTGATTGGTGGGGCACTATGAACAAGATCAAGATAAGATAAGGAATCGTGTCGTGGATGTGTGTTGTTATCAGATGAAGATAAGTGATGTAATTTGTTAGTTGTAAATAAGTGACGTAATTTGTTAGTTGTAAATAAGTGACGTAATTTGTTAGTTGTAAATAAGTGATGTTATTGTTTTGAATGGAAAAGGAAGATATATTAGTGGATAAGGATTCGTAGTGTGATCGGTGGGACACTTTAAACAAAATAGGGGTAGGGTGAATGGGGGAAGTGACATCAGTGTCATGGATGTGTGCTGTTAGGAGTTGTAGATAAGTAAAAGGTTTGCATATGGCATTATGGGTGATGTGGTGTGGTGTGTTTGGTTCGCGTATAACATTGTGGGTGATTTTTAGAGCTAAGGAATCGTTAGGTTATGTCTTTGGAAATTTTTCGGGAACATATGCCTCTGTGACATCACGTGGTGTTTTGCTTTGGCTATGGAATTGTGGGCGATGCTTCGAGATAAGATATCTTGGAATTTCCCAGTGTGACACACATCCGTTAATGTCATCAAGTTTTGTCTTTGGTCATCTATAGATGGCAGTACTAATTTTCCAATATAGCTTGGGGTATTTCTTTCCTGTTAAAGACTGTGGGAATTCTTAGAGTAGAGTCGAGATGGCACAGCGTTTAGACCTTTCTTAATAATTAATCATATGTTGGTGTCCCCTCAAAGACACACGTTTTTTCCATAACTCATCCATATTTTATTCTGTATTCATATTATAATTCATATTTTATTCATAACTCATCTGAATATTTGATCTCATCTGAATAAATCTGTCTAAAATTTAAGATCTTCAATTTCAATAAATAAATAAATTGTGTGTGAATTCACTGTGATATCAAATGTAATTTTACTTAAATATGCATGACACATCAACGACACCATTTGTTCATTTAAGTTTACACATTTTATTTCACTGATATTATTTACAAATGTAATATGCAGAAATAGAAATTTACAGACATCACCACTGCCTGTGGTATTTTTCTTGTAGTAACATTTCTCTGATAAGACATGTGTGATTGGGTGATATTGATACTGCTTCCCCTATTAGTATGCAAAGCTCGCAGGTAATTAACAAAAATAACAGTAGTATAAACACAAACAGTGACGCTTTCGTGCTGGTTCTTGATTTTCACCTGCAAAGAAAAAAACTTATCGTTGGTGATGGAAAAGTTAGCAGATTACTATAATCCTAACAGAGTAGTTAGTTTTGGAAGTATCAAAGCTTTACAGAAACATACAAATTTGCCACATGAAACCGTGAAAAGTTGGTTAGCAACACAACCTACTTATGTGAGACGTAAACCCATTAGAAGAAAGTTTAAACACAATCAAATCAAAGTCCCAACACTTTTACACACTTTTCAATGTGATTTGGGAGATATGTCATCCCATGCAAAAGAGAATGGGTGTGTGTGTTTCCTTCGTGTATGCATTGATTGTTTTTCCCGATTTGAGTGGGTTCGAACACTGAAGAAGAAATCAGCAGATGCTGTTGTTAGTGCTTTCGAGTCTAGTTTTAAAGAAGTGCCATGTTACATAAACACAGATCAGGGAAAAGAGTTTTGCAACAAGAAAGTTCCTGCATTGTTTAAGAACCATAATATTCATTTCTACACGACTAGAAGTGAAATGAAACCACCCATTGCAGAAAGATTTATCAGAACATTGAAAATAAAGATCTACAAATGGATGACGTATAATAAAAGTAAAAGATATACGAACGTTTTGCCGACCCTTGTACATACTTTTAACCTCACACCACACCGCACTTTCGGTATGGCCCCTTCGAAAGTTAACCTACACAACGAGGATCGTGTTTGGAAATATTTGTATGGAACCCAAGAGGAGGCTACAAAACCAAAATTTCACGTAGGTGATAGCGTGGTTTTAAGTGATGATACCCACAAATTTAGAAAAAGGTTTTGGGGTAACTGGAAACCTGAACTGTTCACTATTGCTTAGGTTATTAATAGAAACCATGTAGTATACAGAGTTCGCGGTTGGGACGGAGAGATAGTGGAGGAAACTTTTTTGAACCTCAACTGCAAAAGGCTGATATACCCAATGAACTTCCGGAAGACGTGTATCTAATTGAAAAAGTACTTAAACACCGCAAGCAGAAAGGAAAGCTTCAGTATTTTGTTAAGTGGCTCGGTTATCTCTCATCGTATAATTCTTGGGTTCGTAGCGAAGATGTTTTACTTAACCCTTCCCAGTAACGACAGTATGAAAATGTTTCCTACTAACACACAAACGAAATTTCAAGTGGAATTATCACACGAGATCAGACTTAAAGATAAACGGGAAATTCCTTTTGCCAAAATTCATCTTCCGGGAGAATTTAATAACATCGATTCCGGTTACGATGAGTTTCATATGATACGTGGAGTTGGAGGAGGAGGAAGAGTCAACACTATCAACAACAACAACATCAGAGGAAATAAAGTTTTTGAAAAGTCTAAAGAAAGATTTTACAAAGTGTACAAGATTCCCCATGGCAGTTACAATTCATCCTCTGAACGTCTTCAAGCAGTGTTTGATGTGAGTTCTGTTTTTACTGGAAAAAAGAACCCAAATAACACCGTTTCTCTGACAGTCCAAAAAGATTACAACCTGTTGTTTCCCAAGGAAGCCCCGGGTTTGGGCCCTCTACTGGGTTTTAATCAAATTGGTGTTAAATTGAATGGTACAATCACTTGGAAATATCCAGTTGATATAAAGAGGGGTGTAATCGCATATTTTGTTTATTCTGATTTAATCCAAGAACAGATAGTTAGTGACACATGTGCACCATTGTTACGAGTTGTTCACTGCAGCACCAAGTGGTCCTTCGTTTTTTCTCGCGCTGATTATTATCCGTTACGAAAACAAACATTTCAATCAATCAGCATTGATATTCGTTCTGATAGTGGCGAATTGTTTCACTTTCATGGAGGCAAGACAATAGTTAAATTACACTTCCGAACAGTGAAGGATGACTGATTATCTCAGATATTACACACCGCAGTTAGGTGGGGGCTCAAGTATTTACGGGGCCCAATACAGCGTGGGTACGGATTAGTTAACATTTTCAGAAGTGCCTTCTCCTTTCTAAGTCCACTTTTAAAACCTCAGCTCAATTTGTCGGCCGTCAAGCCTTAAAAGCCGGTCAACATATGATAGGAGATGTATTGGAAGGGGTACCTGTACGTCGAGCCTTTATAAACAGAGCATCAGAAGCTGGGAAAACCATTGCGGAAAAAGTTCAGAGCAGATCACTTCAGAGAGATAAAGGAAGCAAGATGAGGAAAACGAATATAAAAAAGCGCAAGTGAGATGACATCTCTTGCTGAGAATATGATGTCAGAGTTAGATCTTTTTTCCCACCACTCTCATGTCAACGTTTGTGTTGAAAAAAGTTCTTATGTCACCTACCAACCAATATCCAGTATTGGTTGGTAGGTGACAATGGAGGTCCTGTGGAATTTTGCATACCAGGTACATCTGAAGAATACTTGGATTTGGGAAACTCATACCAACTAGTTCGTGTGCGCATCACTGACAATGATGGAAAACCTATAGAAGATTCTACAGTTGGCGTCGTCAACAATTTTTTCCATTCCCTGTTCAGTCAAATTGACTTTATTCTCCAAGATAAACTAGTGAATGTGGCATCAGACACGTATCCTTATAGGGCTTATATTGAAAACCTACTAAATTATGACAGAGATGCTAAAAACAGTCAACTGACAAATGAACTGTTTGTTAAAGATGATGTGGCCAATATTAGTGATATGTTTACCAAACGTCAATGTGAGATGCGTAGATGACAAGCTTTGAATTAACCAACCTAGAAGTGTCGAGATGCTTGGGCGAATACATGCTGACATCATTCATCAAGACTGGTATTTGATCAACAATGTTACTGTTCTTGTTCGTTTGGCTCGCAGTTCTTCGGAATTTTGTTTACTGACTGCAAATGCTGATGCTTAGGCTAAAGTGCAAGTTGAAGAGGCTACACTTTTTGTCTGCAAAGTCAAAATAAACCCAAAGATTCAACTGGCTCAGCTGTCTGTGTTAGACAAGTAAAACATGGTGTATCCCATCAATCGAGTGCAAGTGTCTTATTTTTAGATTCCCAAGGGTATGTCAGAAGTCACACGAGACAATCTGTATCTAGCTGAAATACCACCTAGATTAATTGTTGGACTGGTCGCTAGTGATGGATTTAATGGCACTTTCAACAGAAATCCATTTAATTTTCATCATTTCAATCTGAATTTTCTTGTGGTGACAGCTGACGGTATTCAGTATCCCTCAGAACCTTTGACTCCGATCTTCAAAGAAAGGCATTACAGCAGATGTTATATGTCACTGTTCACATCGCTAGGCAAATGGAACAGAGGCTGTGGTAATGATATTTCTTATGAGGAATACGTAAAGGGAAACGTTCTCTATGGATTTGAATTATCACCAGATCAAAATGCCGTTGCCCCCCATGCGAGCCTGTTAAGAAGAGGAAGGTGTGCGACTCGAAATTAAATTTGCTCAACCTCTTCCTGAAAACATCACAGTGGTTCTTTATGCAGAATAGGAGTGTAGGTTATCCATAATAAAGGATCGTTCTGTGTTAATGGACTATGAACACTGAACAATTAGTAAGCATACTAGAGTTAGAACCAGCTACAAGAAAAGTGCGTTTAGGAGTTTGTGCTCGTGATGAGTCGCCACAGCATCCAATCAGATAACAACAGTCGATTTTCGTCGTGAACACAGATCCGACCTAGTTGCCAGGACAACATTGGCAAGCTATTTATATTGAGAACAAACATGGCGATTTTTTCGATAGCTTCGGTCGTCCACCCGAAAACGATATTGTTAACTTTCTGAAATCAACATTATGAAATTTCTGAAATCAATATTATGGCATTATAATAGTGTACCTCTACAAGCTAAGGAATCTGTCGCGTGTGATTTGCACTGTGTATATTTTTTAATAATGTGATATCGTGGTCTTTCTATGCAAAACATTATTAGCAAATATTATTCTAATGATTTGAGGGTAAATGATATCGTAGTCACTTATGCTGTTACAGATCATTTACTGAAAACAAAAAATAATTTAAAAAAATATATTTTTTTTCACTTACCATTTTTTCCACACCAGTTTCTTATTCCCTCGCAGCTTTCGGGGAGATAAAAAGATGAAATTGGTATTGGTTCTTCGAGCTCTTCTGCAGGCGAGGAGTGGACTGGAAATATTTTCTTCACTGGGACTGGCTGATGTTGATGGTTGACGGGAAATGGTCTGGGTATTTGGTTTGTTAAGTGCAGGTTCTGGATGTGACAGTCTATGTTCCTGTTGTTCTCCTTCTGTGTGAGCCAATTGGTTTTTCAAACCTAAACAATTCTGTAAAGTACTTAAGTATGGTTTTACTTTTTCATCTGGAAGTTTATTTCTCATTTTTAAAATGGCACTCATCTCATCATCTAGTGTGTACAGTTCACGCTCCTCTGGTGATTGGAGGAGGATAAATTTTTTAAACATATGATTAATTTTCTAATAATGGAAACAGTGCTCCCCACGCTGTAAAGCCACCTTTCTTCTAGTAATGAAGCGAAGCGATTTGTTGCTTAGTGCTCTCATTATTTTTTCCCCCTTCATAGGCTTGAATTCTGGTGGTTATTTAGTGGAATATCACCAGATATAACATTTTAGCAGATTTCACACAGCATCGTGATTTGACTGGAGGTGCAGTATTTTAAAGCATCATTTGCCTGTTTTGGAGAGGACTGAGATAAGTACTTGATGAGATATTCATAGCGTTTGAGTCTATCAGTCATTCAGGAATAAACACTGCGTTGGGTTCTTCTCCTGGCAAGATCCGTGACCTTAAGCATAACATATCAGGTGTTTCCTGTCGGAAGTTTAAAATTAAATATGAGTGAGGTTCCCGTGTTGCATCTTTATAAATCTGAACTAACACGTTTCTATGTCCTGGAAATACTTCGGAAGCTAAATGAGAAAATTGTAGAGTCTCGGGGATTTTTAAATGCAATAACATAATGGCTATTGAGAGAAATTGTCCGAAAATATGTTCCTTTACATAATTAAATTTGTGTCAGTAGAATGATGCTGAGGTTATGGTAATGTGAACCTTTCATGAAAACATCAGCTATTTCCGTGTTGTCCTTAGCCTGCTAAACCAAATCATCGATGATGAGTAAATTTCTCACATTTGAATCAAATTCACGTAACTTCAAACCATTCACGAATTCTATGATGGTAATTTTTTTTAATTTATCCTGATTTTCACTGTAACAGTAAACGATTTGCTCTGGTGGTGGTTTGATTAGTTGATTACAATGTTCTATGGGAGACAACACGAAGGTTGTTTTTCCTGACTGAGTAGCTTCCGAAATAATGCATGTAAATGGATGTATGAACATAGCGAAAATGAAAACATAATCAGACTGTAATTATTTTTATATAATTAGAGATGATCTAAAAAGAGGTACATAATTGTTTTAATATAAAAAAAATCTCCCTATCAAGATTTTTTTTATCACAATCACTATGTATTAATTCCAAGGTGAATTTTTTTCTTTTTAAATTCTAAGAAAAAAAAGAGCTATTGTGGAATAATAGTAACAGTAACATTGATGTGAAAACTGCACAAGAGAAGGGTGACACTGCAAATTATCGTGTTGGGATACAACGATGGATTTTTACTGTATAGTGTCCGTTGACACTATGCACTTCGCAAACGTGTATCCAAATCTTTTTTGTTATGGAGGTAGTTTTGGGTTGACAGCTCCATTTGTTTCTATGGACAGAAAATGGTACAGGAATTTGGATGTTTTGTGGTTCACCTCTTATTGCTACTATCATAGATTTCAAATTAATATCAGTGGCCATGCGAGAATTTAAAGTAATGCCTTTGCATTAGGTCACAATCTTACCCTCCACCGCATTCTGTAGGAATAAGATTTGGGACCTGTGGTAAAAAATTCAACTATAAAGTCTCCATCGAGTTCATCATGTAGCTTCCCAAGGTTGACCAATGGACGGTGAGTAATTTCCCGGTTTTTCACTGAAAATGAAAGAATCGGTATGTGTATACAACAGCCGTCATTGCAAAGGTTCCATGACCTCATATATCTTTATCGTACCATAGGCAGCTACAAATGAAGAGATGACATGCATTCCCTCTCCTATTTTTGGCTCCGTGCCTTCAATAGGAGAGTAGGCAACCATCATTTGCTCTTCTGAAAGTAACTTAGCATCTTGCATAACTTTACTGTTATCTAAAAAGTTCTATGAGGTCTTCATAAGAGACAATCATCTGAGTCGGAGTTCTTAACATTCTCATACCAAGCGTTCCCCATAGGGAATTCAAACAAAGCTTAGCAAGTGAACGTTTACCAGAATTTTTACTAATGTGTTCTCTATTTAACATAACACCTTCCCTTAGCAAGAACTCATTCAGATAAGCTTGTTGGTTTTTACCTTCGGGCAATCCAGATTGATGCTTCTTGTTTCAGCTTCACAGAAATATCTATGTAGTGAGCAAAGAAGTTTTCTTCACCTTCAAACTTTTTAGAAAAATGCCACACCTTATAAAATTCTAAAACTTTATAACAGCAAACACGTACTAAATCTAATTCTGGAGTGCACCAAAATCCTGAAAAAGATAGGTCCGTATGAAAGTACAATGGGGACCATTTCAGAAGCACACACCCAACACAGGAGGAAGATTAATTTTTTCGTTTACTGTGATGGGAAAAACCGGTAAAAAGAGTTCGGCAGGTGCTTCCAATTTTTTCATGGCAAATATTAAATTATACCCCAGGAGAATAGTCAGAATTATCAAGAATAACTTCGAGATGCCCCATAGGAAATACCTGGTATTTCATCATCACCCATGGATAAAGGCTATGGAAATCCAAATAGCGAATAACTCCCCAATCTGACTGAATTTTGTGATACATTTTGTAGCAGTCGGTTCTGCCACAATGCAGAGCACTATGAGGTAAAATAGGATCTGGAATTTTAAGAGCAGCATTAAAGTTTTTCATGGCTGTCTTTTTACAAAATTTCTGTATTAAACTGGGATTCTCAAATTGAGATCACATCGAATACTTTGCTACGAAAATAGTTTTCACGATCATTTGTTTGCTCAAAAAGGGTGATCATGTTTGTGTTTCTGTATGGTTGGTAAGTATTTGGTCTGCAACATTACTGACATCCACTGTGGAAGGAGCTGTAGAATTCATATAAAATGCTTCCACATTTCCCATCAACAAAATAAGGTCCGATGCAGACTTCCACCCACAGAACATGCATGTTGTATGGTTATGTTGTTTTGTTCTTGCTATTTGAGCAAAGCCAAAGCCTTTCGTCTTCGCACGTTTTCCCCTGTAACCCCAGGGCAGGAAGTATGGCTGAAGTGTTTCAAAATGTTCTGGAGAAATACTCTCATACATACTCCTGCAATTGTAATATCATGAAGAAACACAGCGATCTGGGTGAGCTGTATGAAGAGTGCGAAAAGTGTTGCAGCTGTCAAGAAAAACACACACGTAATACTTTGTATAAGCCAAAAGTTCCGTTTTCAGAGTGAATTCAGTGTCTAGCCGATTTTTATACCAACTCTCGAACTCTATACGAGTTTCTTTGTTCATAAATTACAGCTGGAAATATGATTTTTTGGGGATGACTCTGCGATAATACAGAGAATCGGATGTATGGAATTTATGAGGAAAGAAACCCTTACAAACTTCTGGGAGATCGAACATGGCTGGGAGTTTCCTCAGACCCACACTAATGTATGAAATGCTCTCAAGAAATATGATGTTTAATTGGTCATAATAGATAATAAGTATCTTCAATCCATCAAACACTACATGGGGTTGGAAATTTTTGGCAAAAAGATATTCCAAAATAAAATACCTGCCAAAACCAGGAAATTTGTGTGCAATCATATGGATATTTTCGTATTTTGGTTTGTCAGTCCAAAGGAATCTACCATCTGGATCCCAATTCATGATGTTCTTGACAGAAAACAACTCGTCTAGGAACTGACCGACACAGATTTCACCCCAGAAGTCGCGTTCATTACTACCAAAATCAGCTGTACATAATACTGGAATATGATGATGATTTTTAGCAATAGTTTCTGTGTCAAAATTGATCATAGAAACCTGTTTTGAGACCTGTTTTTTCACAAAACACATCTATTTGAGGTGTTCTAATTTGCAGTGGCGGCAGTAATTTTCAGGTGGACATATGTGGCTTTTAGCTGTAGAGAAAGTAGCCAAAAATTGCCTGCAACAACAGATTTTTGGACAAATATTATTTTGTATGTACAAATTCAGACATTCGTTGCCATACAAAACTCTATTGCATGACTAACACAAATGAGGGTGCTGCACACTATGATTGGTGTCTGTGCAGCAGTGGATGCACACATTTTTACATTTATGCATCTGCAATTCAATTGGTTTTTTGAATGTTTTTATACAACTGGGGCAATAATAGCTATTCCCAAACAGAGCTGGGCACACTACATACAAAATCATAATGAGAACTGCAGTATAAAAGACAGATCTGTTTATTTGCATTTGGTCCCCGAAACACCACAGAAAAATCAGCATCTGCCAAAAAAATTATCATTTGGTATTCTGAAGTTAAATGGTTTTGAAAGAGACCTGCTTTGGGAATATCGCAAGAAATGAGCATAACCCCTGAAATTTTGTGGAGAATTAAAGGCCTCCTTGTATCTTTTTATGATCTAACCACACTTGTCTGTATGTTTGGACATCATCATTAGTGTGTCTGTGTGTGTGTGCAGAAACACCCAGAACAAGTGCTCAGGCTATGCAAATATTGTCTTTGTTGGTAATTTCCACAATAGCTTTTTAATTTTCACAAATTCATCCAGGCTACATAGTGTTCTTCTTTTTAGGTTGGTTTTTCTTCCACCACCACCATTGTTACTTATATTGATAAGTATGACATCTATGGAAAGATTGTTTAACAAAAGAAACATGTTTCAATTGAGGGACAGTATAAAATGCATCAACTATCCTTTGGATAGTTAATTCAGGAAGCAACATGAATGGTAAGTTAATGTTGTTCTCTAAACTGAATGCATTAACACCCAACCAAACGTGATAAAAAGTTCCTAAAGTCGATAATCGCTGAAAAATCTCATTAAGCATATCTCAAAACATTTCAAAAAACGACTCTGGTGGGAGGAGCTCAAGGAGTTCCATTTGACGAGTTTGATCTTTGGTAGAAAACCATGACCAACCCACCAAAACAGTACACAAACTGATGTAGAGTGAGTGTTCAGTAGTGGAAGCAGAAGAAGAGGTGTTATTGGACTAACGCCATGACCTGTATGTTGTTGTTGTTGTTGTTGTTCATTTTCACCTACAGATGAAACTCTCAAATCCATCTCTACAAAAATGGGGGCATGGTTAAGCACAATCTAGTCACCATCAAAAAACCGAATTACGGATGATCAATATTAAAAAAAATACTTTCTAGATATCAAAGATCTCTTGTATAAAATAAATAAATAAATGTTATTCATCATAAATGAATTTGAATTAAAAAATTACTTTCTAGATTTCAAAAATTTCTTTTAGACATAAATAAATGTTATTCATCATAATGTAATTTTGCAATTGCAATACTATGCGATCTTTCACTAACACAATTTCACTAAACATCTGCCTTCAAAATCTTTCCCAATAATCGTAACAAGAAAAAAATATAATGACATATGTATATAATGACAAACTTAACACAAAAACATTTTGAAATATTTTCATGAATATGTTTTTAATTTCCATTACAAAACCATCTGATAACATTATATATTAAAATCTTAGACATAAAAAAAAACTACTTGCTTGATTTCAGAAATTTCTTTTAGAGATAATTGTTACTCATCAAAAGATGTTTTGCAATTTTGACACTACGTGATGTCATGCTAACAGAATTTTACTCAACATCCACTCTTAAAATCTTTCCCAACTACCCTAACAAGCAAAAAAAATAATAATAATTTATATTAAGGGGATAATTTATATTAAGGATACTAAGTAATTTTATAAACTTGGTTTTTTAACTCCTTCTCCCAAGTAAGCAAAACAGTTAAGTTTGTGCCTGAACGTAGTTCAAGTATAAAAGGTAGTGAAACACTAGGGAAACTCGTTGTAAAGGTGGGTAAAGATCTGATCACTATTCTTATTATTTCCCATAATGTAAAACACTTCCCACTAGAAGATGTATACTGTTATACATTATGGGTGTGGGTGTAACTACCCAGACCGGTTTCAGCCTTTTTTGAGGTCTCCTCAGTGAGTAGCTAGACCCTGAAATACCAAGGTTTTTAGTAATACAGAGCCTTATCAACTTTACCTGTACAAGTTGCTACAAGGTGCTTTTACTCACTGAGGAGACCTCAAAAAAAGGTTGAAACCGGTCAGGGTAGTTACACCCACACCCATAATGTATAACAGTATACATCTTCTAGTGGGAAGTGTTCTACATTATGGGAAATACTAAGAATAGTGATCAGAGCTTTACCCAACTTTACAACAAGTTTCCAGGTGTTGCACTACCTTTTACACTTGAACTACGTTCAGGCGCAAACTTAGCTGTTTTGCTTACTTGGGAGGAGTAAAAAAACCAAGTTTATAAAATTACTTTCTATCCTTAATATATATTATCCCCAAGGTAAAAAAATTTCAAATTTTATCTCATCCAGAGTTTGTTATTCAAAGTAAAAGCACCTTGCAGCATCTTGTATAGGTAAAGTTGATAAAGCTCTGTATTACTAAAAACCTTGGTATTTCAGGGTCTAGTTACTCACTGAGGAGACCTGAAAAAAGGTTGAAACCGGTCTGGGTAGTGACCCCCCACCCATAATGTATATCCGTATACATCTTCTAGTGAGATGTGTTTTACATTATGGGAAATACTAAGAATAGTGACCAGAGCTTTACCCACCTTTACAACGAGTTGCTCTGGTGTTGCACTACCTTTTAGACTTGAACTACGTTCAGGTGCAAACTTAACTCTTTTGCTTACTTCAGAGGAGTGAAAAAACAAAGTTTATAAACTTACTTGGTATCCTAATATATCCTTAATATATATATATATATATATTTTTATTATTATATATATATATATACAGGGTGTTCGGGATAAATTTGACATATTTATAATTAATTATATTTTTCCGTAAGTTACATGTATTAACACACACTTCTCTTCATTTAAAAGTTTGGACCCTTCTTCATTCATATACAAGATGTCAGAAAGGATGGATAGCTGGAACCCACCTGAATCATGGAAGAGAATAACTTGTATCATGATGATTCGTGCCCGCCATCAAAATAAGGATATTACGACTGCTGCCCAATGCTCCCTGAATACAGTAAAAACAATCAGGCATGAACTAGAGACTTGCAATGGTGACTACGAGGATGTAGCAAGAAGAAAGATCCCTAGCAGACGATCTGATTGCGTTCGTACAGCAGAATTCCTCGCAAATCTGCAGGAACAGGTGTTGAAAAACCCTGGCATTGGAATTCGGGCTTTGTTCGTGGAGTTGCTAACTGTAGTCAAGCCCTGGATAACAAGGGTAGCCAATGGTAGGCCGTATGTATGGCAGCAGGATTCGGCCCCTTGCCACACCTCTGGGAAAAGTCAAAAATGGTTGTCTGAAAATTTCTACGACTTCACCAGTCCAAATGTTTGGCCTCCAAACTCCCCAGACCTTAACCCCATGGATTATTTTGTATGGGGCGCAGTTGAAAAAGACACCAATCGCACTTCCAGTAATACAAAAGCCTAGTTAATGGATAAAATTAAAACAGTTTTTGCGGCCCTTCCCAGGGAGACTGTAGCATCAGCTTGTTCGAGGTTCCGAAGCAGAATTGAAGCTGTGATCGATGCTAATGGTGGTTATTTTGAGTAAATCTTGTTGATAGTATTGTAATTAACTCTGCCTGTAATGTTTTTTTGTCAATTCATTAAATTTAATAGATACAAAGAAGATTTTCTTTTTCCTTACGAAACTGTCAAATTTATCCCGAACACCCTGTATAACGACTTATGGATATTTCACGTAACACATAAACAGTTTGAAATATTTTCATGAACATGTTTTTAATTCATTCAAAACCACTTTATAACTTATGCATTAATAACGTAGACCAAATTCGCTAATGTAGTGACTAAAAAAACTCTACTAATGTTAATATTTTCAAATGACTTTGCCATATTAAAGAAACAGTAACTTACATTTTCTCCAGAATAATGCATATTAGAACTACGAACTTCTGACTGCTTATAGATATTCCAAATAGATGAAAAGACAATAGGAATCTCTGAACCCTATTACTGTGTATTTATAAAAAATCATAACCGATGGAAAGCCAATAACAAGAACATGTGACATCATCCAATAAACCCAGTTCTCATCGCTCATATGTGTTCAAAGTCCATACTTTCCTGTCTACACAAGTGTAAACAAATGCATCATCTACTTGAAAACAAGACGTGCTTATAAAATCCATAAGCAGGAATGAATAAAGTTTAAAATATATGTCACATTCACGTGAATGCAAAACAGTTAGTCACTCAGTAAATGTGGGAAACACAGACAACCCTATGAAACGATACTTTGAAGAACACTGTGATTCATTTATGATAGGATATAATTAATTAATTAAAAACTGTCTAAACTAAAGTTGCCATAATCTGAAAGAAGATCGAAAACAATTGACCGGAAATGACTCAGTCAGTCATCATCAAGATAAGACTAATGAAAAATTAAAGTGTGGGAAAATAATTCACACACAGTTTATTTATTTATTTTGCTCAGTTATTCTGTTAGAATATGTAGGAACTGCATTTTAAAAGTAAAATAGAGAAAATAACAAACCAGATTGAAAAACAAAATGACTAGTCCAAATACCAAGTCTAAGTACAAATGTCACACTACCTTCTGAAATTAACAGAAAAGGCAAGCACTGAGTTTACTTTTCTTCTAGTATGTCGGTAAACAGAGAAGGTCTAGAAGCATGGGAAAAAACATAACCATAAGCGAAGGAAATAAATGAAACGCCCCAGTAACCTATAATGAAAAAAGCTCAACTGCATTTCAGATCATGTGCTTGTGTTTTGAATGAATGGCTAAAATCAACAATTTGGAATATTCAGAAAACCTCACTAGTTCCAAGATGTCCCATTCTAGAAAATAAGTGAAGCTTTATTGTTTAATTTAAACATAGCATATAAGCACAATTATAAGACTGAATGTTTTTTTTTCCATAAGAATAATCATAGGGTGATAATTATATATTAGCAACTTTTCTTGTCTAAATGATTGTGGTTGAGGGACACCAGCATATAATTACTTATTCAAAAATCTATAAATGTTGCCTCCATCTCGACTCTAAACTAAAAATTTCCATACCCATTTATTGAGAAGAAAAATGTGTGTGTGTGTGTTTGAGGGGACACCAGCTTATAATTAATTATTCAGAAAAACGTCTAAATCCTGCCGCCATCTCGACTCTAAACGAAGAATTCCCCAACCATCTATTGACAAGAAAAAACGTGCATGTGTGTGTGTGTGTGTGTGTGCGTGTGAGTGTGTGAGGAGCACACCAGCATATAATTAATTCTTCAGAAAGGTCTAAATGCTATGCCATCTCGACTCTACTCTATGAATTCCCACAGTCTTTAACAGGAAAGAACTACTCCAAGCCATATTGGAAAATTTGTACTGCCATCTATAGATGACTAAAGACAAAACTTGATGACATTAACGGATGTGTGTCACACTGGGAAATTCCAAGATATCTTATCTCGAAACATTGCCCACAATTCCATAGCAAACCAAAACACCACGTGATGTCACAGAGACATATGTACCCCAGAAATTTCCAAACACATAACCTAACGATTCCTTATCTCTAAAATACCCACAAATCTTATGCGAACCAAACACACCACGTGTTATCCCTGACAGAAGGGGGGCCCACCTAATGAAATTCCAAACTGTATCTTATCACTATCTATCACCCTTAATGCCATATGCAAACCATTTACTTATCTACAACTCCTGACAGCACACATCCATGACATTGATATCGCTTCCCCCATTCACCCTACCCCTATTTTGTTTAAAATGTCCCACCAATCACACCGCGAATCCTTATCCACTAATATATCTTCCTTTTCCATTCAAAACAATAACATCACTTATTTACAACTAACAAATTTTATTATTATTATTATTACGGGCAACTCCAGGGAGTCATTAGACTCATCGAGGGAGGCCCCAAATCATATTCATCACAACTATTTGACATTCATACAGTATCTATCATACCTCGCCTTAAACTCATTCACTGTCACAGCATCCACCACAGACTCAAAGAGCGCATTCCACTCATTCACTACTCTAAAAGTAAAGAACCCAGCTCTAACACCTTTACTAACCACACTTTTGCCCAGTTTCCATGGATGTCCCCTAGTCCTCCCACAACCAGCCCTGTTCTCAAAAATATCTTCTGAATTAATTTTATAGAAACCCTTCAGTAATTTGAATGTCTCAATCATATCTCCCCTCCTCCGCCTATCAACCAATTTTTGCAACCCACAAATCCTCAACCTGTTCTCATACGGTTCATTCCACAGACCTGCTATCATCTTGGTCACTCGCCTCTGGATCCTCTCCACCTCCTCCCCATCAAGAAGAAACCTAGGTGACCAAATCTGAGCACAGTAGTCTAGATGGGGTCTTATCAAGGCTCGATACAGAGGAACAATAACCTGCTTGTCTCTGTTTGTCAACGTATTCTTCAGCAACCAAGTGATTTGATGAGCTGTTTTGGTCACTTTTGCAATGTGTCCCCTAAATTTCAATTCCTTATCTACCAACACTCCTAAATCTCGTGCGTCATCAATTTCCTGGAGCAGGGTTCCACCAATGCAGTAAACTGCCGCCAATCTTTTCACCCCAAAATGCATAACCTTAAATTTTGCCACATTAAACTGACATGCATTCTCCTTAGCCCAGACCTCCAATCTATCCAAATCATCCTGCAAAATTTTGACATCATCTGCATTCACTATTGCCCTACCCAACTTCGCATCATCCGCAAACAAATGAACTGTTCCTCTCAGATCATTTCCTATATCATTTATGAACAAATTGAAAAGTAGTGGTCCAAGAACAGATCCTTGTGGCACACCACTAGTCACAGGCCGTCTTGTGGACTCTACTCCCGAGTAAACCAGTCTCTGATATCTCTCCGTCAAGCACCTCCTATCCATCTCACCAACCCTATGTCCATTCCCATATGCTGCAATTTACTGATTATAATTCCATGTGGAATCCTGTCAAAGGCCTTGGCAAGGTCCAGTAGAATCACCGTAAACCCATTACCCTTATCCAGTTCAGCCGTCACTGTGTTATAATACATGAGCAAGTTACTGAGGCATGACCTACCCTTCACAAAACCATGCTGTCCCCGATACAGTATCCCATTTTCTTCTATCCAATCTTGTATTTTCCTCGTGACTATTTTCTCTAAGACCTTGACAATGATTCCTGATATGCTAATCGGTCGGTAATTTACGACAGCAGTCTTGGAACCACCTTTATGCAGTGGAACTATTTTCCCCTCTTTCCACCCGCTCGGGACTAACCCAGACCCGAGACTCAAATTAAACAAAATGGTCAAGGGTACTGACAATTCTTTAGCTGCTTCTCGTACAACACGAGCTGGTATACCATCCAATCCCACAGATGTATTGACATTGAGGTTATGCAATAGACTACTCACCTCCACTTCATTAACCACAATTCCCGTATAATCTACTGGTTTATTCGTTTCTGCAATGTCACCACCTGGATGATATACTTTTGCAAATTGCTCACTCAGTAACTCAACTATCTCAACTGATTCAGTTACCTCCCTACCATCGGCATTCTTTAAAACCAATCTGCCATGTACATTTTTCCTTTTACTTGCTACATATCTAAAAAACTGTTTAGGATTCTTTTTAGCCTGCATGGCCAATGTTCTTTCGTAATCCCTTTTTGCTTTTCTTACCACACTCGTCACCCTTCTGGCCTGCGCTTTATACCGTTCATGTGCCTGCCGGTCACCCTTCTCCTTAAATTCCCTCCATAGTTGTTTCTTTTTTTACAACTCAAGCTTAATGGTGTTATTCATCCATTTAACCCCTACTTGATTTATTATACGGACTCTAGGCTCCTAAGCTTGTCATACTTTCCAGCCCGATAATTCCACATGTACCCTGTCTTAAATGAAAATTCTACACCTTTAGCCACCTCCCAAGTTAAGACCCTATGATCACTCTCACCAATTGGTGGCAATGTGGTCATATTTGTTACAGCCAAATCCTGAGATGTAATTACTAGGTCAAGCACTCTCTGACCCATAGTATTTTCCATTACATGCTGTCGCAGATAGTTATCCCTTAATAACCGCATAAAATCCAGTTCCTTCCTCCCGTGTGTCCTCTCCTCACTCCAATCAATGAGACCATAGTTGAAATCTCCCATAATAATCACCCTCCTTCCACCCATTTCTTCTATTTGCTTGTGCATACTGTCACCACCATCTTTTCCATCACCTGGTCTATAGCAGCACCCAATTGTATATTTAGTTCTGCTAGCCACAATCTTACACCAAATGGCCTCAAATGAGCTCTTTTCTCTATCCTGCAATTCAACTTCTATTCTCCTTGGCTGGAGCTCATCAGCTATCATCAAGAATACTCCTCCCCCCATTTTATTCTCTCTGTCATTCCTGAACACACTATACCCATCACATTCAATCCCACTAGTTATATCATCTACAGTCAGCCATGTTTCACTAATACCTATAACCTGTGGTCTGGAAGTGCCAACCATGGCCAAAAACTCTTCCTTCTTGTTCCTAATACTCCTAGTATTAGTGTACATGAATTTAAGACCCCCATTAGCCCCAACCCTACCTTGATGCCTTATATTTACTATCCCACTCATATTTGTTGTCCTTATTTGCTCTGGCATATTATATTCATTCTTACATTCAACTGCCTCCATAAGGACTGTATCTCTACTCCCCCCCCTAACAAATCTAGTTTCCCTGAATTTGCACATCCACTACATTCAGCAACACTTTCTCAAGTCTTCTTACACCGTAACCATTCAAATTCAAGCCATCCATCTTATATAGATCCTTTCGCCCATCAAACTCACTCCACACATCCACAAATTCCACACCACTCGTCATACATAACCCACGCATAAAGTCATTTGCAATTATAGCCCTCCTTTTAAACATTTCACTGTCATACCGTGGCAAAAGACTAATCATTCTAACTCTCTCACTCTTTTTTTTGCTACCTCAAACAATTCATTCAGGTCTTCTATCATTTCCATTTTATCTCCTTTCAAATCATTCGTACCTGCCACAACAATAATTTCTTTCACCCTTTCCTTTTGCTCTCTAATAGACGCAGTTACGTCCTTTATGGTCCCACCAGGTTGGTACGATTTTGTCAAATCCTCTACTAACACACCTCGTACTAACGAGTCTCCATACAGCACTCTATCCTTCATTTTGTTCATGTTCACATTCATACGTCTATTTTTCCTGTCATACCTTTTATTATTGGTTGGTTCATTCAGTCTACTTTTGTTCATTCACTCTAGCTGCTGTTTTGCTCTTTCTATCGCACTATTCAACAACGCGATCTCACTCAATGCATCTATCTCATCTTTTTTGTTCTCTGAGAAACCATTTATACTATCACTCACACTTTCTACATTCACACTCTCACAATTTTCATGTACAACCTTGCCGTTTCTTGTCATATCCCTATTTCCTTCATTCTGAAGGTTGACAAAAATATCACACTCACGATCCGAAATACACTTCAATTACGCATTCTCCCTACATTTTCTACACACATTCAATCCTTTATTATCATCTAACCACACTTCGACCGCACTCCGCAAAGCGTACATTTCACAGCTAGTACATTGACTCATTTCTTTTATGCTACCGTTCTTTGATAACGATGGCGAACCTTCATTACTGGCCGCCATTTTCCTTCGCACAGGTGCCATACGTTAAAAATTATACGTTATAACACACCAAAAATAGACGCACTAAAATACGCAAGGCAAACAAAACAAAACTACACAATATTAAGTAATTTGTATCGATAACTGAAAATGATACTTATCTTATCTGGAGCTTGCACGAACACTACACATTACGAATTCATCTAGCGGCGACTTCCCGACATAGATTGTAATAAAACACTTTAGTACACTAACCACGCTAATAAAGCTCCAATAATATACCAAAATTAAACACTTCGTCTGATAACAACACATAAACGACACGATTCCTTATCTTATCTTGATCTTGTTCATCTCGAACCATCACCCACAATTCCTTACGCAAACAAAACAATGTGACGTCACACACACAGACGTTTCCCAGAAAAATTCCAAACTGATGACGTCATCATCGGAACAACAAATCACGTCACGATTCCTTATCTTATCTTGATCTTGATCTTGATCTGGTCAAAAGCGCTTGGTATACTACTGTCCTTACACCATAAACGACTTGAGAAACAAACTTCTCAGTAGTGTTTTCACTCATTCTTTTTTGATCGGTTCCAGAGTTAGTCGACCTCTTTCATGGGTAAGTGGGTTTTTTCTCCCGGAAATCCGAGTTTTTCATCCCTTAAACTCAAGAAAATCGACCGTAGAACCCACATTATTTCAGACATGAGATACAACTGTTAGGGTTAGGGACCACGAGATGGAGGTACTTGTTTAGCCATCTCTCTTCACTGCATGCCATTTAATTAGTGAATGCCTTGGGCCAGCTATCTTTAATGGGGTGCCAGTGGAGATTGAACTGCCCACTCAGTCTCCAAACGTTAGATAGGGCTAAAACGCCTTCGCCTACTCCCTATGTACGGGAATAAAAAGACGTTAGCTGATTTTAGCTGATAAAAAAAAAATAATAAAAATTATTCGATTCGATTTACTGAGAATATGGTAAAATGAGTAAATGGTTGTTTTCAGAAAAATGTTGGACCATTCTAGCTTCACTTATGTTATATACTTTAGATCGTATGTTATATAAAAGATGATCGCAGTTCCGACGATACATGTTGTAAGATAACCTCATATTCAAATAACCTAAGGTGTGCAACCCTCAGATTTCCGAGATAAAGCGAATATGTATTCAGAAGAGAGCCTCCCTTTGCTGTATGTAAATATTTGAATTATCGATAAACATTGGCTAACTTCCAGACCAATCTTTATAGCATATCTGAACATTTTAATACTAAAATATATCACCTTATGGAAAAATTATAGAATGGATCTCAAGAACATCCTGACTAAAATACCTTCAACAGTATATATTCGATGAAGAACAAATAAGAAGAAGGTGAGGAGAGATGATTTAACCTAAAACGTAAGAAAACTTAACCTAAACCTAAACTTAACCTGAAGTATGGCAGGATCCACTTCGGATCGTATTATACATCACGAATATTTGAATGCCTATTTTGGAAGACAGAATAGAGAGAGATGACACCAGTCTCACATCGAATGTGTTACATCGTCCGTTAGACGAAGGTATAGTCATGGTATAGTCATTTATTTCACCAAACAGAAAACGAGCAAGCGATGTCACATGGAATTATAAAATCCTGGTGGATATTATTGGAGATATGAATAGTAGCAGAGCTGACATCGTAACTATAGTGAAGAGGAAGTTAATCATTATAACATATTACTGTAAGTATTAAGGAGTGTAATGGGTCAGCAACAGTGTTCAAGGAGATGCGTGCCAATTCCGATGCCGGTAAACAATCTCTGGGCTGCTTGCTGAGTGGACAGCACCTGAGTTCACAATTTAGAGCTCGTAGGGTTCAAACTCACTTTGTCATGAATGTTTGCAAATGTTTTCATTGCCTGTTGTGAAATTACTGTCCCGATTATCAGAGGCCTAAAATAGCTTGAAAACTTCCTAGATGCACAAAACGGAGTGCATCCATCGCATCTTATTTGTAAATTGCTTATAAACTGCTATTTTATGTGTGGAAACAAGAAGTTTCTACGAGTACTGACTCAAAATATCTAACCTTTGATAAACCACGATAATCCGGAATAATCTTGAATTCTAGAAAGTGTTTCGTTATTATCTAATTCTTAACCTACCCAGGGTACTAATGTACTATAAGATTTCGTAGGTCGTTATAAAAAAAAAAGAGATGGCGTTACTTGATGTCACTCCATACATCATCACCAGTCCGTAACGTTTTTATCTGACTCAATGGATTCATTAATTCATCTTGCATATTGTGGTCAGCCTGAAATGACTGAATCCAAGAAAAATTGGAGCAGACGACCTTTTCCATCTCTCAAATGTTGGAATACTGCTCAAGTTGATTGAAACATTCAGATTCAATGAAGTCGCCTTGCTCGTCCATTTTAAGTAGGAATTTGCGTTAGGCTTTCCCTGATTTTGGGAAGTGATACAGTTAAACATCGCTGTTCATGTTTTTATTTTTAATTTATATATATCTTGTGTCTGTATCCTTATGAATAGTTAGTAATGGCGAGTATGGCTGATAGCCAAACTGTATTAAATGCATGAAATAAATAACTTTAAGTTCATGTGCTACAAGAACATGAACTTAAAGGTATGAGTTCATATGCTACAAACATTGAAGGCTTCAGTTCTTAATGCGGATGACGATCGAACCCGTCTATCCACTGCAACGATACCGTTCGTGCATCGCCCGTTGAAAGGCAGCGCTACTAGGGGTCGATTTCATACTGTTACGTGGCGATCATTTTGGTGATGAAGCCAGGGAAGCATCAAGACAACTTTAGAGACCATGCGGCCACAGCTTTGCAGACAGCGCCGGATCTAAATCTTCTGCAGACGACACCTGTTTCAGCAACACTACTGCGATCTGTTAAGACTCGTTATCTGACGGGATCCTCATATGCAGTAGCATGCAAATCACTTTGCAGGATATATTTATATCCTGCAACTGATCCTAAAAGATACGATTCTACCAGGGGCGAATATTCCGGGTATGCGAGGCGTGCAGTGGTCATCCACGAAATATCAGTATCACAGATATTACATTTTTGCATTTATTCCCGTTAAAGACGCCCCTAATTATCTGCAGACTTCGCGCGATTCCTAAAATTGAACACAATATTCTAATGCTTCATTGTTCTCTTCACGAGAGTAATAAAGCATTAGTGATTCATGAAGAGGACACTTTTCGACGCGTAAACATTGCGTCACATTCTCGTTAATATCTCGGGTGTGCTTTCAAAATGCATACACCTTTGAGTCCTTCGAAAATATGTAAAGAGGGCACAGAATTTTAGTTTTTTTAAACCGCTGAGAAGGCGAGGCTGGGTGAGCGAACATTTCGAGCTCAACCAGCACCGGCTGTGATTGGTTATTGAGTCAATCAAACCAATTGAATGTTGTCAACTTGTCATGAGTTGAGCGCTTTCTGTATCTGATGGCCGTATTACAAACAGCTGTTACACATGTTTTCTGGAACTGAAAATTTGAAAGTCGATGTTAGGAGATAAATGCTAATTGTTTTTTCTTTTGCTTGTGCAGTATAGCATCTGTTGAGGTTGCAAAGTTTATTAACGGTATAGACATATTTTTATTCTAGTCTTCGGAAACAACAGACAGTAAAAAAATATCTATTCCTGAATAAAAATGAATATTCAGTGTATTATAAGACGTTGGTGATCTACAACAAAATACCAGTGCAAAAATATTCATAATTTTAAATTATGGCTGTTTTTTTTTTTTAAATTGTTTATGTTAGTACATTATTAGTTTTGGTTTCATAATATGTATTGGCGGCACTTGCGATGTGTGCGTTATTTATGTTATTTTGTCAAAATGAAATCTGAAGCATTTCATCAGCCATTATACGTAACTTCTTGCTTGCCATTTCATTGAGTGCACATGCTCGCCGAGGAGTTTGATGGGTGATTGACAGCTGACAGATAGAGCGTTCAGTACCGAGGTAACGAAAACAACAAGAGATTGTTTGGTATGGAAGTAACGGAGGAAAAGCGAAAGACAGCAGCTAATGGAAGTTTAAGAACGCAGGCCAGCAAAATTTTGTTAGGAAATTAAGTTTTTATGTGACAGTCAGTGACATATTAATAGAAGATTCTGAAAAAGGAATCGTACAACTGTGATCCTTTAAAGTGGAAGAGTTAAGACTGTAAATAAGTATTGGTAAATAAAAGAAAATATTTCAATTCACGTTCTATAGAAATGTTTGAGGAAACGCTGATTGAAAATTTCATCTGTTTTAAGGAAGCCGGATCTATCTGCTATTTCTACTGGAAAAAGGAGACGGAATTTATAAATTTAGATAAAGCAGTAGAAGAAACTTTTTTGCTGGTACAAAAATTAACAAAAATTGAACTGCATGAGGTAAGAGTACCTATACTTCGGTGAATTCAGAATATCTTACTTCAGAGTCAGGAGGAATAATGTCTGCTATACAGTATAAGGATGATGAGAAAGGATTCTATGGAAAAAGAAGAAGAGAATCTTATATCTTCGAAAAAAGGGCTTAACACAGAAACTAACTATGAACATTTTGTTATTGCGTAAACAAGGTGTATAGTCTAGTAGACGTGATTAAGTATATGTTAAACAAACCAGTAACAGAATGAGTCAGAGAATGGGTGATCTCTAAAGTATAAGTTTATTTTAAAAGGCCTTGGATCAAGTTAATTTTGTAGTTAGTTGTGTAATTTTATTTGAAGGGTATATATTGTTTTTGTTTTATTGAACGCGTATATTTTGTATTTGGTCTTGAGTCAGTTATTTTTCGGGGATTCTAAAAGAAACAGTTAAAAGTCATTTCACCAATCGGAATTGAACCCTTGTGCATATAAATAAAAACATTCGGAAATAGAAATAATTGTTATAGGGAAAATCTCATAACAAATGAGGACTGATAATAAATAAATTAATAAATAATCCCCCTCTTTATAAAAATTGGTAACAGAAATCAAATCTCTGTATAACACCAGCATATGTGAGATTGATAAGACAGAAGAGCCGCCGCTGATACTAAAATAAATTAAAAAAAAAAACCTAATGAATTTAGGATTCCCGAAATTGTGAATAATTCCGATAATAATCGGATGTTATGCATGCTGAGTCTCAGCAAACAAAATAAAACGGAACGAAATATACACAAACCAGAACAATACACATACTACGGACAACAAATTTTGCGAGATGATTTGCTGCTCCATCAAACCATATTTATTCCTGCAATACTTTCTCTCTCTTAATAAGTTTTTTTTTTTAATTATACCATCATAAATTCAGTTATTCATGTTTAGACTTTATAGGGTCGTGCTACTCGCTCTACCCAGAAACTTATAGGACATCCATCACAAATGATAATTATTAAAAATTCGTTTACCATTAATGAAAGTGTTTCTACTCACACTTATTCTTTCCCATTCTTACATGTCGTATAAATGATAGTTCACATATTTTCATCTTTGAGTATTTCAGATGTACCAACCAAATATAGCATTCACCTTCATTGTTGTTTTCTAATAAATCCTAAAACTAACAGATTGTTCCTCCACTCTATGCAGAAGTATAAAAAGGTATCCTAATATTAACTGCATTGAACCAATTAAAATGAGCGCTGATGCGCTATCGACTCTCAAAACTTTCATACATCGATAAAAATGCAATCACACGGCCATGGGTGCCCGCAGAGAGGGTGGGGGGGGGGTTAACAGGGAACTTCCCTCTGAGATAGAGTAAAAAATTCCACAATTTTTTTATATATGAAATTGTGCAAGAAACTGTATTAATTCTGAACACATTTTTTCCAAGAATTAAAGATCATCAAAATCGATGTAAACTGAAAACAATGTATTTATAGTTTACATTGACAAATAATTACATCAAAAAATGCTAAAAGACATTTATTGATGTAATTATTTGTCTCCAAGCTTTGCCACCCCCACCCCCACTGGAAATATTTTGAGGAGGCACACCCATGTATATGGTCACATTGACTTGAAATTTGTAGCACAGGTTTCATATCCTACACAACAGCACACCCAACTGAAATGGGCACGCGACACTACTGGATAGCACTGTTTATTTTGTTTTTTCTAAGTTGTCATTCCACAGTAAACGGTCACAATATTACAGTAATAATCTGCTACAAAAAAAAAGTTGTGCAAAACATTTCTTAAACCTTTCAAGAATGCTTTATCCTAAAATATGGATCTATATCTCGCTTCTTGGTTCTTATTCAGTGCATAACGGATTGCATGCATAACGGATTGCATGCATAACGGATTGCATAGAAATGCTCATACTTTTTGGGATGTGTTTCATTACTAATATCATTTGCTATGAGCTTTTCGTTTCTTTTTTTTTAATCCGTAAATTCTAGTACATTTAAAGTTACTTTTGGTTTTTTTTAATGTTAGTTTTATTTGTTTATTTGCCTCTTACTCACTACTTGTTATTTATATGTAAATAAACTGAAAATATATTTTTTTCTTTTGCATGAAACTGTGTCAGTTGTATAAAAAAAGGTCTATGCATATATACCAATAATCCAAGAAATTGTAATCACGTGTTTTCAAGAAACTTAATTACTTCTTAAGCCATAATTTTGACCAAACCAGTCTACGAGATAACAAAAATTTACAAATCAATCTCGAACTAATCATTAAAATAATGCAATGCTGAGCATCGTTCGCACTGTTAACCGAGTAGCTAACCACCTCGCAAACATATTCCTTGGAAAGGAGTGTCCTGGGTTCGACTGCCGTCGCTGACGTAAAGGAAAACGCATTTTTTTCTCCAAAGTTATCAGTACCAGTTGGAGGTGACATCACTAAAAGATATCCGCAAGTGATTAGCTCGCTCAACTTCTGCAGGAGAGAGGGTTGGGGTGGGGAGCATTGCAGGGAAGACAACTGTCACCCTCTTGACAGTGGTAAATATATAAATAAATAATAAATAAATCTACAGATTTATTTATTAATAAATTGGTTACTGATTAGGGAAAAAGAATTTTTTAAAATTATTTTCTATAGGCAGCACCCCCACTTTAAACTTCACGGGCCGCCACTGCTACCCTTTCACTTCCATCACCTAATGCTATTTTTTTTTAGCAGACATCTTCTGCAGGAGAGAGGGGGATGGGGTAGGGGATCATTACAGGGAAGACCACTGTTACCCTCTTGATAATCCTTTCACTTCCACCACCTAATGCTATTTTCCCCCCATCCCAACAATTTCGGGCATATGAGTGAGAATCTAGTCACATGGTCTAACATCAAAGACAATGTTTGAGGATAAAAATACTTAATATAATAAGGATAAATAATATAGAAAACCTTTTAAGCCACAGAGATAAGGCTAGCTCAATGATGTCAAAAAAGTAAGTTAAAAACACTCCAACATTATATCCAACAGCATGTAGAAACATATCCGTGAATCATCTGTGTGAAAGTTTCATTTTGGAAGGAACGGTCAGGGTAAGGGTCAGGTAAACAGTACTATAATTAAGGAAAAACAATCGAGTCGAGTACCTTTTCAGTTACAGCAATTCGTTCATCCAGTGCAGCTATCGTATTGTTCTGTGTTTTGTGTCCAGTAAAGTAAAGTAAAACAATGGGTGAGCCATAAAAGTCTTTGAAATTTTCTTTCTTCGGGAAAATAGCATGTGACAAAACTCTTCACATAGCTCTAAAAGGATGGAAACCTGTTAATATTTTAGAAAATATGTACATTGTGATGTATTTCTCCAGGGCAACTTGGGAAAAGTTATGCAGGAAGTGGTCCTCGGCTACTTGAAGAGAAGAGCTGACTACGAAATGGACCTCGGTGACTGTTATATTCTGAAATCCCAAGATCGGGAGCTAATTCTCGATGATTCAGGAGCAGGTGGATATAAAGTTTTCTCCATTAGTTGAGAGATTTTCACCAAAAATATATGACATCGATAATCATTTACTATTTTTGAAAACTGAATTACCACCAGTTCATATCATTGAGAAAATTATCACTAATCATATAAATTCATCAATTGTAAAATTAGATCTTCAAGATATTATTCAATTCGATAAAGATTCTTTATCGAATTGATATTTACGAACATTTTATAAAAACTGCTTGTGTATATCTGGTGACAAAAGAATACACAGAAAGCTTAACATGGCATGGTGTCATTTCAAGACTGACTGAATATCAAATGTATGGAGCTGTACTTAGTGTGGTATCTACTCTTAAAACTCTTTTATGTGACAACTATTTTGATGTAATGTAACCAAGAAATAGCGATGTAATGTAACCCAGAAATTTCCAAACACATAACGTCCCGATTCCTTATCTCTAAATATCACTCACAATGCTATACACGAACCAAAAAGACCACGTGATGTCCCTGACAGAAGGGGCGGCCCCCGAGTGAAATTCCAAACATTCCAAACTCCATCTTATCACTATCCATCACTCATAATGCCATACGGAAACCATTTACTTATCTACAACTCAAAACAGCACATATCCATGACACTGACGTCGCTTCCGCCATTCACCCTGCCCCTATTTTGTTTAACGTGTCCCACCAATCACACCACGAATCCTTTTCCACTAATATATCTCCCTCTTCCATTCAAAACAATAACGTCACTTATTTACAACTAAAAAATTACGTCACTTATTTACAACTAACAAATTACATCACTTATCTTCATCTAATAAAAACACACATCCACGTCACGATTCCTTATCTTAACTTGATCTTGATCTTGTTCAAAGTGCCCAACAATGTGACGTCACACACAATGACGCCATCATCTAAACAACCAATCATCACAATTCCTTATCTTATCTTGATCTTGTCAAAAGCGCTTGGTATACTACTAAACTCGAACCACGTTTTTATTTTCTCTCTCTTTTTCTTCCTTGAGGAATGTTGCTTGGATTGTTTTGATCAATCCTTCCCTTCCGTGGTAGGGAAGGAAGTGAAGTGAGTAAATGTTCTGGCAGATACGTCTATTGCTTGAACTGATAATTAGGAGAATTCAGATTCAGTGAATCTGTTATTGTCAGCAGTATCCTTTGGGTCACTTTATGTGCACTGCCTAGCTATTTGGTAAGTTTCTTTCCACAATTACAGTAGCTTCTGGAAGTGATTAATGAACAATAGGACTGCAAATTATAACACCGCCTTGAAAGTTTAACTGTCAATCACGCGCCCGACTCCACCACTGCAGACGCAATCTATTCCAGACATTTACAATATATTCTCGTGCTTGTTTGTTATCAAGTGTGTCACCGGTCTCCAGTGTTCGAAAAAAATTATAGTTCTTAAGTATTTGTTGCAAATCATCAAGTATCGTTTGGCAAATTGGAATTCGAATATATGTGTTGTTATTGCTCTGGTTAAATTAATCTAGTTATCAAGAGAAATATCAGTAAAATATTGATATTTTCAACAATAGAAAACATAGAGGCAAATAAGTAGCAAAAAGAATATCACTCAGGCAGGAAGTATTAATACGTCCTGCCTAAGTGATATTCTTTTCGCTTTCTGTTTCCAACGCATTACAATGCACTAACACTAGAGAAGGTGCCGAATCGCTTTGTCTAGTGCTTGCAATGGAATTAATGGAAGGCTTATATCTAAGTAAGGATAAATAAAAGAAAATGCTTGTGACCAGAACAGAAGACAACTGTACATTATCGCAGGATTTCTAAGGGCTGCTTCAAATATTCAGTTGTATGGCCTGATTGTTTGGAAGATTTTTGAAAACAGAACACTTATCAAAAAACGTTTTTCTTTTGAAAAACATTTTATATATCTTTGTACACTCTAAGTCAAATATGTTAAACTTAACAGGAAAAAAATTGTTATTATATCCCACAAACCGGAACTTTACTAATTATCATAAGTTATGCTTAATACTGTTGACAGTAGTTGCCGGTGAAGCTGGAATTAATCATCATGGGGGAGGGAGTGATCTATCATTTAATATTTCTTTTATTCTTTCTAAGCAACTTCACCGCTTGCTAATAGAGTATTATTATTTCATCGCAAATAAAATAATATTACTGCATTTTTTCATTACAAATTACAGAAAAATTATAATTCCTGCAAATATGCAGGAATTATAATTCCTCAGGGGTCGATTGGGCGTCGATAGAAAAATATAAGACATCATTATAAGGGTAATATTTAATTCGGTTAACTTGGATTACCTCCATTCTGAATGACAACGCAATTAAGAGTGAATCGTGGGAACAGTGACATGAATAGGACCTGTAAGATGGAGCAAGGTCATGAAAATAGTACGGAGGCCAATCATATAGGCCAAAATGACGCCATTATAATAATATATACTATATTATACATAAAAGAAACACTGTAACTATAAAATAAATAATCTAAAAACTCATATAGGCGTCTTTTCTGCTTGTCCTATTATAATTGCGTAAAATAGAGTAAAATAGAGGGGGTCGATAAAAAGTCAAGAAACTCTTGAAGGGGTCGACGGCCAAAGAAGTTTGGCGGCCCCTAGTATAGAATCTTCCAGTACGAAATCTGCTGCAGCGGTAAATGACACTGCTATGATAACATTCACAGCGATGAGACCATGTGTCTGCAAAGAACAATGCTATATGAATATAGTTTTCAGCTGGTTCACCGTAAAGTCTTACCTAAATCGTGGAGACAAAATCAATGATATTCTGCATCAAAGGAGCAGGCTTTTTAAGAAAACTTGGAGAACAAGACTACATACTTATTCCTACGTACAAGGCGCCCAGGTTAATCTACGATAACCCGGAATTAATCTCGATACAATGGAATTGCCACTTAAATTAACTACAAAGGAAACTCTCGTTAATAACAGTAAGCAGGCTAATATAGGTTAAAGACAATTGCTGCATAACATAAAACCACTAATATACACGATTCGGTATAACGTTGTATGCCTTCTTTGCAAACTTTAAAGTGTGCGTGTGACACACACACACACACACACACACACACACACACACACACACACACACACACACACACACACACACACACACACACACACACACACACACACACACACACACACACACACACACACACACACACACACACACACACACACACACACACACACACACACACACACACACACACACACACACACACACACACACACACACACACACACACACACACACACACACACACACACACACACACACACACACACACACACACACACACACACACACACAGAACAAACTCTTAACAGCTAAACAATTATTGAATTGGAAATTTTTGCAAAAAGTATTTGAATGCCAAGCAGAGAACAAAAAGAACCGCTTTCTACATTTCTACATACAAGAAATCAGAGCATACCTTCCTAATGGATAAACCTCGATGTTCAAGCCGAACTTTTGCACAGGCGTACGAGCTGCGAGTCACCGGAGCACTCTAGCGCCTCGGGCTCTGCCAGCCCTTACCAAGTTCCTGTATCCCAGATATATTAACCAAAGTACCATTTGAAACCAGAAATATTGTATTCAACATTATTTTAAAAAGGGGTTAAAGAGTATTGCATGAAAGAGAAGCACCTACTATACTTGTCATACAGCCTTCATGCAATACAGTTTCTATGAGCTTAACTTTCCAGGGAAGTGAATGAATCATCATATTCCCATGCTGATGTGGTGGTATATATCTGAAATACTGGAAACACCTCCGCACAACTATTGGCAATAACTGAATATCATCGTCAGATATGATTAATGCAAGCTTCGTAGATTCATGCCGTCATATAATGTTTCATTCCTAACAAATATTATTAAAATAAAAACACATTATTTATTGTAACTACAAAATTCTAAACATAGCATTGGAAATCCATGTTACATAAACAAACATATAAACACACGTAGAACAGCATAAAAATCAAAATTAGAATTTATAAGTAATCCTGGGATATCATTGAATAATAATAATAATAATAATAATAATAATAATAATAATAATAATAATAATAATAATAATAATAATTTTTTTTTTAAATCAATCCTTTTTTATTATTAAAATTATGATTACACATTCTGATTATATATTTACAACACATAATATATATTTACAATTTAATTCTGTTTTTTTTTTTTTTTTTTTTTTGTAACCATGAAATTCGTACTGATTTTTCTTTCTTTTCTTTTTTATTGTCTGTATAATTTATTAATTTCTTTCTTTGGGAGGCATTTATGATTTCTTCCTCGAAGCTTTTCAGAGCTTACCTGAGGAAGATAATACGTAGCGGTGATTTCGTGGTTATGTTTCTATACTGGTTGCAAGCCAGGTGTGATTTTACTGTTTGTTGGTACGTGCTTGGAAGACTACAACTGCTATTACACAGTTTAACTTTTTTTGCAAGTAGGGTTGGATTTGGACATGGTGTGTTTGTTTGTGTTCATCTAGTGGTGTTTTTGAGAGGGGTTTGTCATAGGTTTTGTGTGTGTGTGTGTGTGTGTGTGTGTGTGTGTGTGTGTGTGTGTGTGTGTGTGTGTGTGTGTGTTATGTTTTAGAAAAACAGAATTTTTCTCATTTTCATTCTTGCTATAATATTTATATAGCGCCTGTTTCAGCTCTCTGTATGTCCCTAGGTTACTGTCGTCGAACGCAGTTTGTATATATGGCAGGTACGTAGAAGTTTCGGGTTGCTTTGCCGTAAGATTGTTGTACTTATATGTTATGTAGTTTGTTGACTGTGGTCTTGTTATCTAATATGTTGTTCTGGTTACTCTATAGGTTGGGCTGTAGTAATGTTTTAACATGATTCCGTAGTGGCATAAGTGTTTCACCTTAAATATTATGTGTTGTGTCGATGCTGCCTGCATAAGTGTGGGTTGATCCCAAAATATCAGTTTTACCATTTTATCTTGCAACCATTCTAACCTGGTAAGAATGTCTGCACAGACTGCACAGAATGCTTATGATGTGATTGCATATAATAAAATGTTTTCACATAATGCTTTATAGATTAGTATTTTTATGTGTTTTGGGGCAATGTCTTTTAATCTGTATAGTTTGCTTGCTATTATCCTAAGCTTGGTGTGGAGATAGTTTGTATGGCTATTCCAACTTTGATCAGCATCGAAGTGAAGTCCGAGATAGCATGTTGTATTCACCTGTGTGATTGTTGTTGTTTTAGGTTTGGCGATTTGTGTAAGGAGGATGAATGTCAGATAGTGAGATATTTAGTTTCTATTAGCAGGGTTTTGGAGATTTTTGAATACCATTAGCTTGGGTTTTTCAGGGTTTATATACAAGCCGTTTTCGGTTAACCAGTTAGTGATTTGATTGATGTCATGTTGCCAATTTTATGTAAGCGATATTTGCGTTGTTGTGAATGGATTCTATGGCCGTGTCGTCTGGGTACTGGAACAGTTAGCTTTTAATAATAATAATAATAATAATAATAATAATAGTTTTTTTTTCATTTTATTTATCATGATACAGAGCATTTTGGTATATACAATAAACCATACTACTACACTTTTTGTTCAGCACAAAATGTAGAGGTACAGTGATTTTTTTTTTTAAATGTAAATATATTGGGTGGCCATAAATTAACTTTCTCTCTTTGGAGGTATCTGTAGCTAAAACCAATCAATGGAATGAGACCACATTTTATATTGAGACTTTCGAAGGCATGGAGAGATGAATTCCAGGAAAAAAAGAATTAGTATACCCAAAGTCGCCGAAAGGGGAAATTTTGGCGCTGGCGGAGCCGAAAGCAGAAATATTTGCAGTAAACGCAGGTAAAAAGGATTATGCAAATTTTACTGTGCGTACGTGAGAGTAGCGCCAACAATTCCACTTTAAAAGGGATTGGGAACGTTCAGCCAGTTATTCGAATGACTGACGAATTATGCTCAATATGCGTTCTACCTTGCCTCAGCGTGCTTTACTTGTTAAGTAGTTTTACCTTAAACAGTGCAATGCCGTAGCTGCCCTTCGGGAATTTAGAAGGCTTCATAACCTCCGTACAGGTACTATGTCAGCTATAGCACTGAGAGCTATGATTAAGAAGTTTGAAGAAACGGGATCACTTGGAGTTAGATCTGGTAGAGGACGGAAAGGAGTGCAAGAAGAGACAGTAAAAGACGTTGCCACTGCGGTGTTCGACGATACAAGGACCAGTACTGGTCCAAGCTCTCGTGCAGTAGCTCACAAACTTGATATGGCTTATGGTACAGTCTGGAAAATCTTACGGAAAATGCTTCACTTCTATCTGTATAAGCTCAGTCGTGTGCAAGCACTAACTACCGCAGATGATGATAAGCGGTAGTTAGTGATAACTTTTCTTGCCCGAATGGAGATCGACAATGACTGGACTTGGAGAATATTGTGGGGTGATGAGGATCATTTTTATCTAAATGAGTTGGTCAACAGTCACAACTGCAGAATTTGGACATCTGAACGATCCAGCCCCAAGCGATCCAGCAAGTACCACTGCATTCCCCAAACGTAACCGTGTGGTGTGGCGTCGTAGCCGATTTCATAATAGGACCATACTTTTTTGAGGATATACCCATACAGGTCTTGTAACCTGCTCCATTAATGGAGAAATTTATGGACGAATTCTGGAAAATTTTGTCTTTCCTGCATTGCAGAAAAAACAATTTTTGAACTCCATAATTTTTATGCAGGATAGAGCATGGCCACATATTGAACGTTCAGCAAGCGCAATTTACGCCAATATTTCAGTATTGAGACGATTATCAGTCAGTTCTTTCCGACGCCATGGCCGCCTCGATTCCCGGACATCACTCCATGTGACTTTTGGCTATGGGGGTATTTGAAATCCCTTGTATATGTTTGTGGCATTCTCAACTTGCATGTCTTGAAAGAGAACATAGAACCGGCTGTTATGATCATCCATTCCGACTCATTACGCTCAGCTGTAGAGCATGTCGCACACCGGATGTAATTTGTTGTAAACAAGAAAGGTCAGCACATTGAAAATCATATATGTAGTCCAAGGGACTCTACTTCTGATGAATAAAACATTATTTCCTGTGTGTTCGATCACTACATCAATTTCTGTCGCTCGCAAGTTGTGTTTTAGTTTAACTATTATTCTTATTATCATTATAACGACAGCAGCATCACTCATTCCAGCTGGCATGAGTGATGCGGCTGTCGCTTACACCGTCGAAATGTTATTATTCCATTTTATCTGCATTTAATGTACTAATTAGCTAATAAGCGCTAATATTTACCCTATCGGCGACTTTTAGTACTAAATCTTTTTTTTTTCTTTGTTTTGCGAAAATCATCTTCACATGCCTTCAAAAGACTCAGTATAAAATTTGGTCTCATTCCGTTTATTAGTTTTAGCTACAGATGCCTCCAAAGAGGGAAAGTTATTTTATGGCCACCCTGTACATATTTTTTTTTTTGTACAGTGAATTTCATACAAATTTTTCCGTTTATTTTATAACGTGTTAATAATAATTAATATAGATGGCAATTTATAATTTGCAATTGGATAAGATTACATTTTTAACATCATTTATAGTATAACAGTACGTTATTTATATTTAACAATTTTTGCTTTTAATTTTTTTTAACCGCTGTGACTACAGCACTTCAATGTTAATAAATAATTCTTTTTTTTTTTTTTTTTTTGTTGATCTCGGTTGAGATGTTTTATCTCTGCTTGCATCATCGAAGCTTTTTAAGAAGCTTATCTGTGGATGACACCGGTTAGATAATATATATATATATATATATATATATATATATATATATATATATATATATATATATATATATATATATATATATATATATATATATATATATATATATATATATATATATATATATATATATATATATATATATATATATATATATGTAGAAAGCATTTTACCTTGGGTATAATAAATGTTAAAGATGCCAAGCAATTTTAAACTTGGTTTTTCTCCATTTCCCAAGTAAGCAAACAGACAAACAAATAAGTCAAGTTTGCGTCTGAACGTATTGCAAGTGTAGCTGACCCTCAAAGTAGTGCAAGTCAAGGCAACTCATGGTAAAGGTAGAATAAGCTCTGATCACTATTCCTAATATTTACCCTTAATGCACAGCCCATCTCCTTGAGGAGATGTATGATGCTATGTATTAAAGGCAAGGAGCCACTACCCAGACCGGTTTCGAACTTATGAATAAGTAAAACCGTCTCTAAAAATTCGGACGATTCCTACGCCACTCAATTGTGGGCGAAAGACCGTCCATCTCAGCGTTGGCTCCTCTCAGTGATGGCCTTCCACCCACCACCACCACCGAGCAGAACCGTTCATAATCCGAAGAAAAGCATTCACCGACAAAGCCCCTCACCGGGCCGTGCCGGAGAACGCTTTCCCCAGAGACTCAAATTGGTCCCTTAAGGCAAAAACCGTAAGAGAGCGAACTCATAATGGCCTTCACCGGTTTCGACCTTTTTTGAGTTCTCATCAGTTGGAGCCAGGCTAGAAATACCAAGATTTTAGTAATACAGAGCTTATAAGTATTTTACCAGAACAAGTTTCCAAAAGGTGTTTTTAACCTTATTAAATAAAAATCACAGGATGAGAGATAGATGTAGAAAGTATTTTACCTTCGATATAAGAAATGTTAAAGATACCAAGCAATTTTAAATTTGGTTTTACTCTATTTCCCAAGTAAGCAAACAGACAAACAAATAAGTCAAGTTTGGCCTGCACGTATTGCAAGTCTAGCTGACCCTCAAAGTAGTGCAAGTCAAGGCAACTCATGGTAAATCATACATCTCCTCAAGGAGATGGGCTGTGCATTAAGGGTAAATATTAAGAATAGTGATCAGAGTTTATTCTACCTTTACCATGAGTTTCCTTGACTTGTACTACTTTGAGGGTTAGCTAGACTTGCAGATCGTGCAGGCTCAAACTGGCGGAGGGGCTTGCGTGCTTCAGTGATGTTGAGAGCTATTTTTGCGGTTGCATAGCTGCCAGCAGGGCCAACCTTTTAATGGTTAAAAGGAAGAAGAGATCCATACTGGATCAGTCGACTTCCAGGTCAACAAGGACTGCGTCAGATGTTGGGGAACCTGGGCATCATTCTGCCCTGATTGCCCAGCTCTCCTTGCTGGGCAATCAGGGCAGAAAAACCAAACGTAAAAAATGGACTGTAGAAGAAAACAGAGAAATTGTGAAATGTTTTTACAGATCAACACCAGAAAAACGAGGTTTCAGAAAGCGTATGCATTTAATTTGGAAACAAAAATTCCCAGAATCTGCAATAACAGAACAAAGACTTATGGACCAAAAGAATTTAATTTTCGGTAACAAAATATTTACTGAACTTGAGCAGCAAGAGTTATGTAATAAACCAACAACTCCAGTAACAGAAAATCATCAGGAGGTAGCTACCTCAAACTTTGGAATTCAATTCAGTAAACATCATTTGACGACTTACCTTAGAATGTTTTGACAGAAGGGCAGTGTAAAATGAAGTCAGGGATATTGGAACATATGAATTCCATAAACGACCGTATAAGACTACCCCCATTAAAAGCTTTACAACAATCTAAGCTAAAACAGTTCATCTTAGACGCAAATGCTGTGATTAAACCATCACAACCAACAGCATAAAGGAAACAAATCAGCTCCTATACAGCACAGCCTATATCATTTCAGTGAAGCTTGATTGCAAACCGAAAGAGAAAAAGCCGAGGATGAAACAATCTGCACCCTGGAAAATCCGGTTAGAACGAAAGGTCAACAGTCTTCGAGCTGATCTAAGCAACTTAAAGAGTTTTAAAGAAGGACGGTTGAAAAATAATAACAGCATAAACAAGCTGACTAACAGATATAATTTAGCCAACAAAACAATTCCTGAAATTACCGAAGAGCTAAAACAAAGAATTACAGCGCTGCACAGAAAATTAAAAGATATGAAGCAAGAATAAACCACTATGTACAAAATATGCAATTTCGACAGAACCAAAGTCAGTTCTTCCAGTTTTTCCAGAGAAATACAAATGCAAACCATCATTCACCCGGAAAAGAAGAAACACTCAAATTTTGGAAGTCAATCTGGGATAATCCTATTGCACGCAATAAAGATGCTTAATGGATTAATGAAATAGAATCAGAAATGAAACAAAAACAAATGCAAAATGTCATTATCATTAAAGAAATGCTCAGTTCTCAAGCTAGAAAATTAAAAAACTGGAGAACACCTGGCAATCACGAAATACATGGATTTTGGTTAAAACAACTAACCAGTCTACATGATCGAATGGCAGAACAATTTAATTATTTGTTTCAGTCTGACTCAGTGGAAGATTGGATGATATCTGGGTGTACTTTTCTCTTCATGAAAGATAAGGATGCAGACCCAAGTAACTACCGACTAATAACATGCCTACCAACTATGCTTAAGCTGTTCACTGAAATCATAGCAAATTACATATACCACTATTTATCAGATAATCAGATTTATCGAATTGAACAAAAAGTCAATTTTCAAAAATCTAGAGGAACAAAAGACTAGATCCTTATTAATAAAATGATTCTCAGAAACTCAAAAAGACAAAATACTAATTTAAACATGGCATGGATAAATTAAAAGAAAGCATTCGATTCCCTCCTACACTCCTGGATCCTAAAATCACTAAACATATTTGGAATTAGCAAAAACATATGTTCGTTTCTGGCTACTGCTATGAAATCAGAGAAAACAACATTAATTCTGAATAATGAAGGATTTGGAGATATCAGCATTAAACGTGGAATTTTCCAAGGTGATTTCTTGTCACCATTGAGAAGAAGAAGAAAACAAAACTTGCATATGAAATTCCTAAATGTAATATTAAAATTTTCCATCTGTTGTATATGGATGACTTGAAGCTATATGGAAAATCGGCCCAATAAATTGATTCTTTATTGAACATAGTTCATATTTTCAGTCAAGACATCAAAATGGAATTTGGTTTAGATAAACGAGGAAAAATTAATGACACTAGCAATTTTAATTTTGATCAAGAGAAATATATAAAAGCAATTTCAGCTGACGAACACTATAAATACCTAGGAATATTAGAAGCTAATGATATTCTCCACTCGAAAGTTAAACAACAGGCAGCATCAGAATACATCAAAAGTGTTAGAAATATTCTGAAAACAAAACTAAATAGATTAAACCCAATTAGAGCAATGATTCTTGGGCTATACCAGTGATCTGATACGATACACAGCTGGCATAATCAATTGGACAAAAGAAGAGCCTGGACAAACTAGACCGCAAAACTAGAAAACTAATGACTATGCATCATGCATTACATCCACGAAGTGATGTTGACCGGTTGTTGCTACCAAGGAGAATAGGCGGACGGGGTCTCCTGCAAGTGAGACAGACTGTGGAAGAAGAAGAAATTGGTTTAAGAAATTACATCGACAAAGCTCTGAGCCAATGCTTCAAGCAATTAAATGAGGGCCTTTTATAAGCATCAGGAAACAAATACGATTACAAAATGGAACAACAAAACATCCGATATGTGCGCTGGAAAAATAAACCCTTGCATGGCCAATTTTTTCGAGATACTGAGGACAAAATTGACGTGAACAGGACACGGCAATGGCTACAACACGGATACGTTAAAAATGAAACAATTATTTATTCTAGCAGCTCAAGAACAGGCATTACAGACTAATGCAATCAAAGCAAAAATTTTCAACATCAATAATAACAGTAAATGCCGATTATGCGATCAGAAAGATGAGACTGTAGAACATCTAATCAGTGCCTGCAGCAAAATAGCACAAACTGACTATAAATACCGCCATGATCAAGTGGCCAAAATAGTTCATTGGCATGTATGCAAAAAATATGGCTTTCCTACTGCTGATTACTGGTGGCAGCATAAAATAGAGACTGTATTGAAACACGAAACAGCAAAACCTCTCTAGGACTTTAGAATACAATCTGATCGGCATTTGGAACACAATAGACCTGACATCACAATTATCGAACATCGACAGGTTTGGATTATCGATATTGCAGTACCGTGATAACAACATCAACAACAAAGAACTGGAAAAAATTAATAAATATCGAGATCTGGCAATCGAAGTTGGCTGACTGTGGCTTAAACTCACCAAAGTCATTCCAATAGTTATTGGTGCACTTGGTGCAACTTCAAAGCAGCTGTCCAACAATTCACAGCAATGAAAGATCAATGAAGTGATTCCATGTGACCTACAAAAAACAGCATTACTTGGAAAATTCCATATTTTCTGACGCTACCTGACGGAATATTCTTAGATTCTTGGGTAGAATCTGAGTTGTTCTGAATCACCAGTCATATTTTTATTTATATGATATCTTTGACTATGTATAAATTATGTGAATAAAATAATAATAATAATAATTTTTTTTTTTTTTATTACAAACGACTTATTTGTTTTTGTTTTTACAATGAAAATGATAAGGTTTACTATCACACAGAGTATCTGCACACACACAATGAAAAACATATTATCTTTTCTGTACAGTGCGAAAATTCGATATACAAAATGCAGAGTACATTTTATAAATATGAATATACATTTTTTAAACTAGCTAAATATGGATTGGCACCAATGTGCACACAATTCACGATACAATGCAGTAATGCAGCATACACACACAATTCAATAATAATAATAATAATAATTTTTTTTTTTTTACATTTTATTATGTCTCAGTATAAGTTATATACAATAATAATATTTACTGTATTTACAATAAGGATTATACAGAATTTTTTTTATTTTTTATTTTTTTTATGTCTCAGATGAATTGCTTACATAGTTGCTGTAGTAATTATATGTATATAATATTTATAACGCATTACAAGTGTGTATAACAGATACTTGCAAGCTAGTAATTTTCTTCCTCGAAGTTTAGCAGAGCTTATCTGAGGAAGATAATAGATGACAGAGGGTGGTGATTTCATGGTTGTGTTCCTATAGTGGTCACAAGCCAGGTGTTGATTTTACTGTTTGTTGGTACGTGCTTGAAAGACTTCGACTGCTATTACAGTTTAACTTTTTTTTTTTTTTTTTTGTGCAAATAGGGTTGGATTTAGACATGGTGTGTTTGTTTCTTTGTGTTCTTGTAGTGGTAGTTTTTTGAGAGGGGGGGTTGTTGTAGGTTTGTGTGTGTGTGTATGTGTGGTGGGGGAGAGAGAAACAGGAATTGCTCTAATTTTCATTCTCGCTATAATATTTATATAGTGCCTGTTTCAGCTCTCTGTATGTTCCTAAGTTTCTGTTGCCGAACGGCAGTTTGTTTATCATGTCAGGTACGTAGAAGTTTCGGGTGGCTTTGCCGTGGTGATTGTTGTACTTATATGTTATGTAGTTTGTTGACTGTGGTCTTGTTATTTGATATGTTGTTCTGGTTACTCTATATGTTGGGCTGTAGTAGTGTCTTAACATGACTGTGTAGTGGCGTAAGTGTTTCACCTTAAATATTTTGTGTTTTGTCCATGCTTCCTGCATAAGAGTGGGTTGTTCCCAGAATATCAGTTTTATCATTTTATCTTGCAACCATTGTAGCCTGTTAAGTCTGTAGTCTGCGCTGAATGCGTATGATGTGATTGCATATCTTAAAATGTTTTCACATAATGCTTTATAGATTAGTATTTTTATGTGGATTGGGGCAATGTCTTTTAATCTGTATAGTTTGCTTTCTATTATCCTAAGCTTTTGTATGGCTATTCCAACTTTGATCTGCATCGAAGTGAAGTCCAAGGTAGCGTGTTGTTTTCACCTGTGTGACGGTTGTGATTTTAGGTTCTGCACTTTGTGTGTAGGAGGATGAATGTTCGATAGTGAGATATTTAGTTTCTATGGGCAGGGTTTGGGGTTTTTTGAATATCATTAGCTTTGTTTTTCCAGGGTTTATATATATGCCGTTTTCGGTTAACCAGTTAGTGATTTGATTGATGTCGTGTTGCATATTTTTGTAAGCGATTTTTGCAGTGTTGTGAATGGATACTATGGCAGTGTCGTCTGCATACTGGAAGATTTTACTTTTTAGGGGGAGTTGGCTTATGTCGTGTGTGTATATGTTAAATAGAATGGGAGATAGGACAGCTCCTTGCGGTACTCCACATATTACATGTACCTCTTGGCTGTGTGCTGATCCTATACGTGTGATGTGCTTTCTGTTTTTCGTGCATGCTTTAAACCACTGGAGTAGACGACCTCCAATTCCGATATTGGTAAGTTTCGTTAACAAGGTTTTATGTGTTAGTGTGTCAAATGCTTTTGTTAGGTCAATGAATACCACTAATGTTATTCTGTTTTTATCCAATGCAGCGTTTATTAGATCTGTGAAATCTTGCAGGAGTGTTGCTGTTCCTTTATTTTTTTGAAAGCCATATTGTGTTTTGGGTATGATTTGAAATTTTTCAACGTATGTGGAGAGTTTCTGATGTACAATGCGCTCCATGATTTGGTTGATTACAGGCAGCGTGGCGATAGGTCTGTAATTACTTATTATGTTTCTTTTTCCCTGTTTGTGTATGGGTGTGATTAATGCAGTCTTCAGTGTTTCAGGTATGTGTCGCGTTTCGAAGATTTTATTTAACAGTTTTTGTATAACTGGAAGTAGGTCGGTTGAGTGTTTCTTGATGTCTTTTGGTCTGATTCCGTCTATCCCCGGTCCTTTGTTAGGATTAATTTGTTGAATTGCCAGTGATAGTTCTTCCTTTGCTACTGTGGGGAACCACATCGACTGGGTTGCTCGTGGACCTAGTGGAGAATGTTCGTATGTGTGAGGAAGGGTTGTTTCTTGTAGCTTTTGGACAGAGTTGAAGTGCTGATTAAAGTTGTTTGCCAACTGTTTGAGTGATTTGGGGTCGCAGGCAAAGCTGTGTTTTATTGTTTCTGTGGCAGTGGGTTTGTGTATATTGTCCAGCATTTCATTAATCAGGTGCCAGGTTTCCTTTATATCGTTATGTGCTGTTGTTAAGTTGTTGCTGTAATAGTTTATTTTTGCCGTTCGAATCTGGGTTGTTAGGAGATTCCGTTTTCTTTTGTATTCAGCTTTTAAAGCGATATTGTTCGGTGTCTTCTTAAGTTGTTTTCATAGGGCATCTTTTCTTTGTATGTCTGTTAGTATGTTGTCTGTTATCCATGGATTTTGTTTCGTTTGGGGGCGTATTTTTATTTTTGTTAATGCTTTGTTGTATATTTTGTTAAATGCAAGTTTAAGATTATTATATACAGCTTCAGCAGAGTCTAAAGATGCTATCTGCATCCAGTCTGTTTTTCTGATTTCATCGTTCACTATTGCTTCGTTTACAATGCTATGATACTGTTTTGTAGTCTCAGTGATTTTTATGGGTTCTGGTTCAGTGTGTAACAGCAATGCTGTGAAATAATGGTCTGCTAGTTTGCATGTTATGACGGCTGCTGTGTGGCTGTTTGGAGGGGCCCTTATATTTATATTATCAATGCAGGTTGAGGTTGTTGTGTTTCCGACTATCTCTTCTCGTGTATATGACTGTATGGATGGGGTTATGTTATATGCCGATAATAGGTCTAGGTATTCTTCTGTGTTGTTATTTATGTTCCTAATGTTTACATTAATGTCTCCTATTATTATCAAATATTTTGAGGTGCCTACTTTCGTGGCTGAAAGCCATCTGTTTAGTTCTTCTAGGAATTTTGTGGTGCTTAAGTTGGGTGGTCTGTTTATTGCGTTTAATATCAGGGAGTTTTCTTGTTTGATGTTTTTAATTTCGATGCATATGTTTTCTGCGTATTCTAATTTATAGTTTATTTCTGTTACTTCTAGTTTATGTTTGGTAAATATTATTATACCACCGCCTCGTTTTGTTTGTCTGCAGTGTTTGTGTTGTTGGAAGTGTGGCATTTGGTAGGAGGATGCATCTTCGTTTGTCGTAGATACTTCAGTCAGTATTAAAATGTCTATTTCGTCTATATCTTCCTTCAGATAAGCTTGCAGGGTCAGCCAGTATTTTTGAATGCTTCTGATGTTGATGTGGAGAATAGATAGTCCTTTTTTGGGGATTGTCAGTTGTTTCCATTCTGATATTGATTTCAGAATGTGGCAATTATCATGTTCCGGGGTGATTACGTCTGCTTGATGGTGTGCATTCATGTTGGTTGGGGTGCTGGTCCTTCTTTACGAGTTGTCAATATTCCTTTCAATGTGACAGCCTGTTGAGGTCATCTACGGATTTTATTTCGATTGGTTTTGAGTCTTGTGTCTTTCTAAGAAATATTTTGCTGTCTCTTATCCATATAAACTGGTAATTGTTTTTCTGTTTTTACTTTCCTTGCTTGGTAGAATATTTTCTGATAGTGTGGAGTAAGGTATTCAGACAAGTATATTGGGGTGTTGTCGTGGTCTCCTTTCAGATCCTTTACTACTGGATTTTTAATCTTGCTAGCTTTTATAAGTGTAGTTTTTGTTAGGCTGTTGGTGAGTCGCACTACGACGGGAGAAGGACGGGTATTATTTTCTCTTTTCCTTTTTTGTGGTAACCGATGCACTGACTGGATGTCTCTTAGTTCAATGGGGGAGCCGATTTTTGGCTTAGTTGTATTACAGTGTCTCTTAGAGGTTCCGTAGCTATTTCTGGGAGACCATTTATGAGGAGGTCATTTTTGTGCTGCTGTTGGTTTGAGAGCTCGTACTGTTGCTTTAGAGAGTTTAGTTCTTGCCGTAGGTCCGTTGTCTCTTTAATTAAATTATGCTGTCTTTCAGTTAGCTCTTTGATGCAGTTTTTACTTTCTCTAACGGTCTGTAACATATCTTCTATCGAGTTATTGTTAAATTTGATAAATGCCTCGTATTGGTTAAATTTTTCTGTACGGTATGTTTTTTAAATAGTTCTCCAACAAAATCGATTAAACAGTCTTTTAGGTTTTGTAATCTATTTTCAAGTAATGCATTTAAAGATGGCTCACCTGGTTTTCCGTTGTTGTTTTCTTTGTTTTTAATTCCCTCTGTTGTTATAATAATAATAATAATAATAATAATAATAATAATAATAATAATAATAATAATAATAATAATAATAATAATAATAATAATAATAATTACTTGGAACAGTCCATATTTTACGACGCTGCCTGACGGACTATTCTTAGATTCTTGGGTAGAATCTGAATTGTTCTGTATCAAGTAAAATTTTTGTTTATATGATGTCTTGTTTTGATTGTGTATCAAATATGTGAAAAAATATATTTTTTTATTACATGTGATACATACATTACATACATTTGATTACATATGATACATACTTGATTACATATTTTTATTTTGAAAAAAGAAATCAACCATTTTTTAATTAAAATTATGATTACGATTGTGATTACATATTTACAACATATGATTACCTATTTAAACCGGTTTGAATTCTGTTTTCTTTTTTGTTACAATCAAATTTACAAATTTTTCTATCTTTCTTTTCTTTCATTTTTTTCCTGTATAATCTATTATTAATAATAATAATAATAATAATAATAATAATAATAATAATAATAATAATAATAATAATAATACAGCATTTATCCATTTAACAATGAGTTATATATATTTTTTCAATTTTGATATTGATTTTTTTAGTATATTTAAGGTGACTTAAATTTTTTTTTTTTTTTTTTTGGATGAAATGTAATTTCTCAGCTTTCATCTTCGAAGCTTATTTGAAAGCTTATCTAAGGATGACACCAGTTAGTTTTTATTTATTGGTTTGTGTGTTGGGAAGTTACGAAATCAAACCTATTTTTAATAGGTTTGATTTCCATTGCAACCGTTGATTGTGAAATTCCCGCACGCCACGGACAAAGTGATTATTGTATTTATGTTGCATATAAATAAAATAATCACTTCGGAAAGTCTACACGAAACTTCTTTATCGAAGACATGATAAACAAATTATCTTTTGAATACAGAAACCTTACAAACTACAATAGCCTGAAAAGAGCTCTAAGGACATATTATGAACAAGAAACTCTCACCCAAAATGTTGGTGATTTAAAGGAACGTTTAAATCAGCTCAGCAACAATATAAAGAAGATCTTGTCATACCATACAAACGTAACGAAACATAATACATTCTTTCAAGCTTCCAGTTCAATCATGCATCAACACATTCCAAGTTATCGTATGTGTGTGTGTTGATGAGTCACTGAACTGGAAGCTTGAACGAATGTTTCGTAAAGTTTAGTAGGGTATGACAAGATATTCTTTATGTTATTGCTAATTTAAACGAACGTTTAAATCAGCAACATTTTGGGTGCGTGTTTCTTGTTCATAGTATGTCCTTAGAGCTCTTTTCAGGCTATTGTAGTTTGTAAGGTTTCTGTATTCAAAAGATAATTTGTTTATCATGTCTGCGATAAAGAAGTTTCGTGTAGCCTTTCCGAAGTGATTATTGTATTTATATGTGATATAATTATTTGTCTGAGGTCGTGTTATACGGTGTGTATTTCTAACTGTCCTGTAGTTGGCATCAAAATAATGTTTTTGCAAAGATGCATAGTGACATAAATGTTTTGCTGTCTGTATTTTGTGTTCTGACATTGCAGCGTATATAAAGTCGTTATTGTGTCTTTGTTCCCAAAAGATCAGTTTTATCATTTTGTGCTGTAACAACATTAATCTATTTAGTTTGTAGGGTGCACCGAAAGCATATGTTGTTATAGCGTATCTTAGTATATTTTAGCATAGTGCTTTGTATATTAGTGTTTTGAGGCTTGTGGGAACCATGTCGTTTAACCTGTAGAGTTTACCACTTATTGTTCGGAGTTTGTTGTGTAGATGGATATGTGGCTATTCCAGTTCATATCTACATCGAAGTAAATTCCAAGATATCGTATTGTTTCAACCTGAGTGATTATAGTGGTTTTACTATTCTCTTTGTGTTTTATTTTGGAGATGGACGTTGGATGGTTATATATTTGTTATCAACTGGTCGAGTCAGTGGCTTTCTGAATATCATTAATTTTGTCTTATCTGAGTTTAGGTGTATGGAACTTTCGGAGAGCCAGTCTGAGAACAGATTTATGTCATGTTGCATATTTGTTTGGACTATGCTTGCGTTATTATGGATGGATATCATAGCTGTATCGTCTGCGTATTGGAAGATCTTACTTTTGAGAGGTAGCTGATTAATATCGTGCATGTAAATGTTAAATAGAGTTGGGGAGAGTACAGCTTCCTATGGCACTCCAGGTTACTGGTAGCTCTCTACTTCGGTTTGACCCTATACGTGTGATATGCTTTCTATTTTGAAGGTAGTTTGTAAACCACCTGTGCAGAGGCCCACCTGTTCCAACATACCTCAGCTTTTCCAATGTATCAAATGAATGATTTAGTTAGATCAATAAAGACTACCATGGCAATTTAGTTTTTGTCTAAGGGGGTATTAATTACGTCTGTATAGTCTTCCAAGAGAGATGTTGTTCCCTTGTTTTTCGGGAACATTACCAATTATCAATAATTTAATTGATAATTGGTAATGTTGCTATGGGTCTGTAAATGCTAATTAAATTTCTTTTTCATGTTTCTATATAGGTGTGAATATGGCGGTCTTTAGAAAACTTGGTATCTCTCCTGTTTTAAATATTTTATTTAGTAATTTTAATAGGATAGGGTCAAAGCTAGTTGCATATTGTTTGATATCCTTAGGTCTTACACTATCAATTTCTGTGCCTTCATGTTGTCTTCATGTTGTCTTCGCATTCCGTGAATTTTTGGAAGTAGTAGTGTCTTTTTTTTTGCCCTACGAATTTTTGTTGGTAGTTGATTTCTTGTGTTTTGTATAAGGTTTGTAAACATGTGTTACTGAGTGACTTTTTTGAGTTTTTTCCATAAATTTTCTTTTAAAATAATACCATTTAGAATGTCGTGAGATAATCAGATTTATTCGATTGAACAAAAAGAAAAATTTCAACAACAATAATAATAATAATAATAATAATAATAATAATAATAATAATAATAATAATAATAATAATAATAATAATAATAATAAGATAACCCTATTGAACATAATAAAGATGTCTCATGGATGAAAGAAATAGAATCAGAACTAGTGAAAGCAATGCAAAATTTCATTATCACTTAAGAGATGGTCAGTGCACAAGCTAGAAAATTAAAAAAACTGGAGACTAATTAGATGGATTTTGGATAAAGCATCTAACCAGTCTACATGATAGAATAGTAGAACAATTTAATTATTTGTCAGGCTCAGTGGAAGACTGGATGATATCTGGGCACAGTTTTCTCTTCATAAAAGATAAGGAAAAGGATGCAGACCCAAGAAACTATCGTCCAATAACATGCCTACCAACTATGCTTAAGCTGATCACTGCAATCATAGCAAATTCCATATACCACCACTTATCAGATAATCAGATTTAACCGATTGAACAAAAAGGGAATTTTCAGAAATCTGGAGGAACAAAGGAACAGATCCTTATTAATAAAATGATTCTCAGATATTCGAAAACACGAAAAACTCCCTTAAATATGACACGGATAGATTATAAGACGGCATTCGATTCCCTCCTACACTCCTGGATCCTAAAATCACTACAAATATTTAGAATTAGCAAACACATATGTTCGTTTCTGGGTGCTGCTATGAAATCGTGGAAAACAACTTTGCGATCCCTTGTCACCATTGCTATTCAACATTTATTTGATGACAATGTTCACATGCAATATGTCACTTGGAAATGAAATTCCTAAATATATTATTAAAATGTCCCATCTGTTGTATATGCATTGCTCAACGTTGTATCGAAAATCAGCCCATCAAATAGACTCTCTACTGAACACAGTTCTTATTTTCAGTCAGGATATCAAAATGGAATTTGGTTTCGATAAATGGGCAATTTTATCTATTAAACGAGGAAAAATTAATGACAATAGCAATTTTCATTTTGATCAAGAGAAATATATAAAAGCAATTTCAGCTGACGGAACACTATAAAAACCTAGGAATATTAGAATCCAGTGACATTCTCTACTCGAAAGTTAAACAAACAAAAAGCCGCAGCCGAATACACCAAAAGAGTTATAAATATTTTGAAAACAAAAGTAAATGGATTAAACACAATTACAGCAATGAATTCTTGGGCTATACCAGTGATCTGTTACATAGCTGGCATAATAGATTGGACAAAAGAAGATCTGGACATTTCGGACTGCAAAACTAGAAAACTAATGACTATGCATCATGCATTACATTCACGAAGTGATGTTGACCGGTTGTACCTAAGGAGAATAGATGGACCGGGTTTGCTGCAATGAGACAGACTGTGGAAGAAAAAGAAATTAGCTTAAAAATTTACATTGACTCTTAGCAAATGCTTCACGCAATTACACAAGAGGGCCGGCCTTCTAAAACCAACAGGAAACAAATCCGCTTACAAAAAGCAACAGCAAAATAACCGATATGTGCTATGGAAAAATAAACCCTTGCATTGCTAATTTCTTCGAGATACTGTGGACAAAATTGATGTGAACAAGACAATGGCTACAATATGGATATTTAAAAAAAATAAAGGGAAAAAAAAGGGATTTATTATAGCCGCTCAAGAACGGGCATTACAAACTAATGCAATGAAAGCAAAAATTTTGAACATGAATAATAACAGCAAATGTAGATTATGCGATCAGAAAGATGAGAGTGTAGAACATCTAATCAGTGTCTGCAGCAAGATTGCTCAAGCTGACTATAGATAGGGCGATGAAGTGGCCAAAATAATTCATTGGCATGTATGCAAAAAATATTGATTTCCTACATCAGATAACTGGTGGCAGCATAAAATAGAGATAATATTGGAAACGAAACAGCAAAAATTATCTGCGCCTTTCGAATACAAACTGATCAGCATTTGGAAAACAATAGACTTGACATCACAATTATCGAACAACGACAGGTTGGGATTATCGAGATCGCAGTACCCCGTGATAGCATCATTAACAACAAAGCACTTGAAAAAATTATTAAGTATCGAGATCTGGCAATCGAAGTTAGCAGGCTGTGGCTTAAACACACTAAAGTTATCCAAATAGTTACCGGTGCACTTTTCGCAATTTCAAAGAAGCTAACCAACTATTTACAGCAATTAAACATCAAAGAAGTGACCCCATATGATGAAAAAAAAAATTACTTGGGACAGTCCATATTTTTGGACTCTACCTGACAGACTATTCTTACATTCTTTGGTAGAATCTGAATTGTTCTGCATCACCAATCAAATTGTTATTTAAGTAATATTCGTTGTTTAAATAATGTTGTTTAAATCTTGTTTTGACTGTGTGTCAATTATGTAAATAATAATAATTTGCAAATTAGACAAAAAATCAACTCATTGATTAGTGATTGCCTATTTCGATTTCGAAATATGGTTTCAAGAAAAAGTAACTTAGACTGTGAACAAGGGCACTGTGAGTAAAGTAATTCAGTCTCGTTAGAAGCTTTTTACGCATAATAACATATTGAAACATGAAATGGATTTCCAATGAAACTGGATGCAGGAAATGAACTAAACGGATTCTGTTCTCATTTAACCACACTCATTTACCTAAAAGAATAAAAAAGTAGACTGTAATGATTTGACATACCTATTTTATTCCCTTACATTCTTAGTAATAGTATGTTTCTTAATTATTCACTGTAGCAGCGTTTGGAACTTTGCTAAGATGAAATAACTTGATTACGAAATCACGTTTCTTTTCTTAATTTCCGCTTAACCACCATATCAGTGTAAATCTCTTCAATTTCGCTATTTATATCGAAATGCTTGTAGAAGAAACAGTTAGCAAGGTGAGAAGACTTCATTAACCTGTTCCTTTGCATTATGCAAACAACCTACGTTGATATCACTAGTTATTGATTTACAGTGGGTGGGAAGAGCTCTTTGCATTTTTCTTTATGACATGCTAATCACAGGAGCATTTGTTTGTTATTTGGCAGTTAGGAGGGCACTTTTTGATATCGCTTTTTAATTTGCTTAAGATGTATTCTACTTATCGTTATTTATGAGATAAAAGCCCAATATATTAACTATGTACGTTGATTAATTTTCTTTTCTTTCGTACAGGAAATGAAAGGAATACATTTATGTCTTTACCACACTTTTCTATTAATGAAAAATAAAAGAACATAGAAAATAAAATAAAACAAAAACAGACCGTTTTCTTGTGTTTAATGGTCTATAATATGTATAATTGCGTAATCAAAGAATAAATCCAATTTTATTTTTTATTGTCACTTTATAAAAATGAATAATGTATTATCTTTCTTCTTCTTCTTCTCCCTTCTACGTGTTAAGCCTATTGGCTTGTTACAAAGCTATCTTATAAGCCCTTCTAAGTCATACGCGTCAGATAAGGTGACTATCCCTATGCTTCCAGGTATATTATGTCTGTAGCCGCTGTAGCCGCGTGTGTTCACGGGTTCGGTTTGCCTGCTTGCAGGAGGAAAAACCCCAGTTAAACTGGGGAAAATGCCCTGCTTCCGACGCCCAAGACAAGTTAACTTGGCTATGTCTGAGAAAGTTCCTTAGGATCCTCACGTAGGCAATGGGAATCTAACCCAGGACACTGGGTTCGATTATATATATATATACGAGGATGTTCTGAGAGGTTCTCGGCCTAACAATGAAAAAAATGAATTTATAATTTCATAATTATTTTTATTTTTCAACATAATCTCCCTTCTTAAGACTAGTACATTTATTGTAGCCATGCTCCAGCGCCATTATCCCGTCCCTTTAGTAGTTCTAATTAAAGTCCCTTTAGTAATTCTAATTCTGCAAAATATCCCTCTAAAGCTTCGAATCTCTTGATTCGAAGAAAAAAGCTGACCAGCGAGGAAGAGTTTTAGTTTTGGGAAGAGAGAGAAGTCAGAGAGAGCCAAATCTGGGAAATAGGGTGGATGTCCCAACAATTCATAGTGCAAATCCCTTAATTTTCCCATTGCCAAAATACCTTTGTGGGCAGGTGCATTGTCCTGATGAAAGATAATTTTTCTTCTGCAAACCGTATCTTTTATCACGAATTTTTTTGTCTAGTCTTGTAAAAGATTGGAATAATATTCAGTAGTTATTGTTTTACCCTTTTCAAGATAATTAATAAACAAAATCTCTTTAGCATCCCAAAACACCGATGCCATGACCTTTCCTGCTTATGGAACAGACTTTGTCTTCTTTGGCGCTGAACAACAGGATTCTGTCCACTGTTTTGACACACCAGAATCCAAACTACTGTTTGGATTCTGGTGTGTAATGGCGAATCCAACTCTCATCCGAACTGATAAATCGAAGCACAAAATCAGTTTTATTCTTGTTAAAGCGCTCCAAGCACTGCTCAGAGATCTTCATGCGAGTGCGTTTTTGATCCCCTGTGAGCAAGCGCGGATCCCCTCTTGCGCAAAGCTTTTTCATTTGCAATTCTACATGCAAAATATATTCTACGCCAGTGGTCGCCAAAGTGGTCGACATCGTTAGGGGTTGATTCGGGCTCAGGGTCGATAGAAAAATATAAGACATCATTGTACGGGTAATATTTAATTCGGTAAACTTGGATTACCTCCATCCTGAATGACAACGCAATTAAGAGTGAATCGTGGGAACAGTGACATGAATAGGACTTGTAAGATGGAGCAAGATCATGAAAATAGTTACGGAGGCCAAAATGACGTATTTACCAATAAACGGATGTCTGTGGTTTCGGCCAGGCGGGAGAGGGATTGCAACACGTGCGTGGTTGCTTATTTACTTATACTTTCACGTATTCGATCCCAGTTCTCATTTTTGCGCATCGACATACAAGTGAGCGTTAATGTTATAATATTCAGTAACATACATATTATAATTCAATCGTTATTCATTCACGAACTAAACTTCTCTATGTTGAAGAATTGAGCAGGGCTGGTAGTTTTGTACATCCAATATATACCTATAGAAAGATTGTATTATTGTTATTTTGTTATCTAAATTAAATTTTATATTTTATATATATTATTTATCTCTCCTATCAAATATGTCATGTTAAGAATGACGTCAAAAACAAAAACGTATCCGTTTGACGTTAAGCCAATATAATAATATATACTATATTACACATACAAGAAATACTGTAACTATAAAATAAAACAATCTAAAAACTCATATAAGCGTCTTTTCTGCTTGTCCTATTATAATTATGTAATAGTAAAATAGAGGGGGGGTCGATAAAAAGTAAGAACTCTTGAAGGGGTCGACGTTCAAAGAAGTTTGGCGACCCCTGTCCTATACGTTCTTTTAAAATGCCTATAGTCTCAGCAATTTCACTCACTTAGACTTGCCGTCAACCAATACTATATCGTCCACTTGATCAATGATTTCTGGTGTTATTACCCTTTTTGAACGAAGATGATCCTTCACGTGGATCATCTTCAAGGCTGGTACGGCCACTGCGAAGCACATTCCTTAATTGTCCAAAAGAAGGAGAAGAGTGCTCATAAACTTTTATGAACCTCGAATGAATTTCTTTCGGCGTTAAATCTTATTTTACAAAGAATTTAATAACCGCACGATATTCAATTTTATCCTTTTGAAGGGATATAGACAATATAGATTTATTTCAGACCGCTGTATAAAACAAACTACTTGATAGAATGACTTAAAATTTCACATGGATGCTTACAACAGATGTACCAACTTTAAAAAAAAATCGTGCCGATAGTATTGCCATCTATATTGGAGGCCGAGAACTTTTTAGACTACCTTCGGATTTTTCATTTTTCAGTATTTTCAATTTCAGTATTCATCGTTATAATGATTACAGTGATATGAGTGCATTGCTAATCTCAACACTTAAACAAATGGGTAGGACGGTTTTTTTCGTATTTTTTATGTATTGCACGGTTTTTTGCATTTCCTTTGTACTGACTGTTACGCGAACAAAATGTTAACTGCTACATCACTTTGCAGTCTTTTCAGCCATTAATAACAATACACAGTACAGCTGAGATTACTACTCATTTTGAATCATTCCAATAATTGCAAGATTAGAAGATCTGAGTGTGGAATACGCAGCAGCAGCAGCGGTATAGCTAGACTTTTACTGCTCTAGGTAGTAAAAGTCTAGGTCCAGTACTTTTCAGCCCACCTACATACAGATTCACCACCTTTCGTGGGTGAATCTGTATTCCTACTTCTACAGGTAGGAATTCAACTACCTGTGACGATGACGAGTTTTATTGAGCTGTCTAACGAATTCAGAAAGTTAATGCTAGAAGAGAAACGTTCCGTCTGTTTTTTTCTTTATTTAAATAGAATTGTTAAAAATATACACTAATCCGTTTTTTAAATGTTTATTTAAATTAATATGTAATTTATTGATTGATGAAAAAATAAGTAGTCAAAATACATTAAAGCGGTGGTTCTCAGCCTTTGTAAGACCACGGCCAGGTAAATTCATTTTTTAAAAAACGAGGGAGGGTCGATTGCCAACAAATTTACTCGAAAATACCGTTACGTTTTTTTTAGAGTTCATACATTAAACTAACATAACGTCATAATTAATAATTAATAATTAATTATGGGACAGAGGATACCCCGCCCGTTGTTGTAATCGGATTGCAGGCAATTTTTATGACCGGAAACAGCAGCAAGACCGTCGTCAGATTAGATCGCTCCCTGTGGCAAAAGGCAAAAATATAAGAAACTTTCCAACTGCTAATTTGTTTTTATTAAAAGAGAAACATTAATGGAAAACAATTACATAATAATATTCATTAAATGTTTGCTCGGGATATCGCAGAATAAAACTATTTAAATTAATTCTTCTTTCTTAATGATAATACTATGCGTTAATGATGCATTGCCAAAAATTGTCACATACCCCCTGAAGACCTTTCACGTACCCTCCCTGTGGTACGCATAGCACACTTTGAGAAACACTGATCTAATAAGTTGGTTCTAAAATGTTTTGTTTTAGTATGTATGACTATAAATTTTGAATATTTAAAATATAATAAGAAATTAAAATACACGCCGTATATTTGTGAAACATCTTGTTGCCGTAATACGGCGCCTACCGCAACATGGCTGAACGAGTGCCCTTATTAACGGCGCCGTGAGGCAGCTTCTATGCTACTCCCTGTCAACTGTACAGAACAGCAGTATTCCTTTTCCCGAATGTTGAAAGATTTGGATGTCTGAAATTTACCAATAGTTCATGAAAAACTTCAATGTTTAAAAATACGACATTTGCTACACAGATGTTATTTAGCCGTTCTGGGTCTGAGCTTTTCTACACATTCACGAATGTTATTCTCCTCAGAATATTTCACTATAAAATATTTATTCCTGAAAAATGCTTAGAAAACTAAAATGAAAAATTCCAGGAGAACTTCTGGCGGCCCCAATGCCAGTGCTCGGCAGTTCAGAAGCAGTGGTCTAGCTGACATACGCCACAAGAGATCGGTTTTGTGGGGTATCATTCTTTTTATCATTACGTCATTTAAATTTCAAAAGCTAGTTCTTTGATGTTTTTTCGTATAAAATTCGTAGGAAGATTTCATAAATTTTTGCAGACAGAATAAGAATTTTATTCATACAACAGGAACATAGTTCCCTAACGATTATAATCTGATATTATAGATTTTTATGTAAGTTGTTCTCTAGTTTTGGATTCCCCTACTTTTTAATCGAAGAAATCTTAAATTATATTTCATTATATTTCATTGAATTTTAAGTCATTTTAAAACTCAGAACTCATTTAAAGCTGTATTTCAAATGTTTTCTGTATTCTTAACATTTCAAAATAGAACTTTTGGATTTGAAACATGCTCTTCTACTTGTGTATAAGAGAATTTCAGCTTACGCCCGCACGAGATAAACTGAATTTTTTCTTGAAACTGTAAAATTTTATTTCTCTTTCACTGTAGTTTTACTATCTTCTCCTTAAAGGAGAGATTAATTATATTCTATTTTTTATGTTTATTTCATTTTATTTTCCTTTACAGAAAGGTCATTTTTCTCCAAAAGAATGAAAAGCACTTACTGCAATTTTAGTTGTTGTGATTAAAATCGTCAAAATAATGAAAATTTGCTCTTTCTATTTAATTTGGATTTATGGCTAAACGGAACTCCTAGAAACATATTCCAATATTTCGTAAATCTGAATTTATTTTCAGTTTTGCTTACATTTTTAACCGTTTATTTTGCTTGTCATTTTCCTCTCTCTACTGGTAAGGAAAGAGCGGTTTTTTTCTCTCAAAAAGGAATATATTTCATTTGATATATCTCATTTGATGTTCGCTCGGTTAGACTAGTGGCTTTGCGCTTTGCAACCATATGCCTGGGGAAGGAGTGTCCTAGGTTCGAATCCCTTCTAAGATGTGAGGAACTTAAGGATCTTCCTCAGCCATAGCCAAGTTAGCCGGTCTTGGGCATGGAGAGCAGGGTTTTTTCGCAGTTTATCTGGGGTTTTTCATCCCGAAAGCAGGCAAACCGGCCCCGTGAACACACACGGAATACAATCAGGAATACTGATTCAGCCATAGGCCTGATTCATCAGCTATGCAGGTCCCGAAACCGGATCAAATTTGGGGGGATGGAGATGGTGCCGTACCTTCCCGTAAAAGGGAATCACAGCCGTCGTATCATCATACGAATGTTATGATGATGTTATACATTTTAATATGAAACTAACTAACCATCTCATTTGATAAGGAACGTCTGCGATTATCCTATTGATACTTTAGTTTTTCATCCTACAAAACAAGAAAACCAAACACAATTAACAATATACCCTCAGCTACTCTGGCTGTATTTCTAAGCATTCTAAAACAATCACTAATAAAAAGATTTGTGAAGCTTATTAACGCCGAAAACTGTCTATTTTAACTACTTCGGTAAGAAAACCGCTAATCTGTAGGTTTGTTGTTGTTGTTATTGATATATCTATACATATAACATTTTACAGTTCTATTATTATAATTCTGTAGTTATCAAAGGAGATATATTTCGATTTCCGAGAAGATGTCTTTGCAAAACATATTGCAAATTCTGTTCAGTCGCTTCTTCTAAGCTTTGCTACTATGATTTCAGTAAATAACGGATGACTTCTTTCGATCCAGCTTCATTCGGTATATATTTAAAACATGAACATCTTCTGGATTCCGTTATAGTGATATTATTCCTCGAATGTTATGATAACACTCTCGTCATTTTTTCTTTTTTTTCCCCCTCATCAGCGATGAGAACTCGACACTTATATGTTAAATCAGTTGATAGGGCGGAGTTTGGAACTGCAGTCGCATTTAAGTTCTCTAGGAAATATGTAGTTTAATAAAAGTAGTGTAGTTTAAGTTAAGAGGTGTAGTTTAATAAAAAATAGGAGTCCAGTCTTGAATTAGATATGACCGCTGTCTTTGTTTTAAGAAAAGTTGTAATATATTAAATAAATTTGATAAGCAATGGAAACACGACCTTCTTAGAACTTGGTGCAAACAGAGTAAAATTGTCACAGCTATATTTTACAGGGTTTAGTGTCATTACACAGCTAAATGCAGCATGCAGGAGATTTTCTTCGCCAGTTCGTATTGCAGTGTGTAAGTGCTTGTTTCATAACCGGAGTGTGCGTGATTTTTTAAACGTAATGGGTCTACAGATTTAAATTTTAATATGAATAAGAGACAAGGGACTTTGTTTATTTTTGGTGTTAAAAGGAATCTTGTGTTGAAGGTGTTTGTGACGCAACAAATAATGATTCATCCACGCCAAACCTACAAAGTGATCTCCAGGATGCACAAAAGAAGGCGAAAACTACCAGGCACACATGAGAAAAGTCTGCATTCATTCGCAAGTACTTATAATAATGTTATAAATTTTTAGTGATCAGAATGGGATATGTCAATGAAAATCAGCATAAATTAATTTAATGATGTTGGCCTGAGGAAACTACAACATGCTACAAGACTGATTTTCCCTTTCATTCGTTTACGACTATACGTGAATATGTAGGTATTGCCAACAAAATATTCTTGGTGAGAATTTTACAGGGTAGTTCATTCTATTTTTTCATCTATATTCATCTATATTCTACATTCATCCCCAATCATCGGCATTTGACTGCAACGTATTAATGACTGTAATCCAGGTGTGTTCATGGAGCCAGTTTGCCTTTTCTGGGGGACCAAAACCCCGAGTTTCCGGTTGGAAAAACTCCTATCTCCGTATGAGACCGGCTAACTCACCTTTAATCGAAAGAGACCAGATAAAGATTCCTCACGTCACGGATGGGAATCGAGTCTAGGTCTTTCCCACCAAACGGTTTCATCTATGCTGACTGAGCTAGGGAGGGAGGCTCTGCAGTGTTTGATAAATAACTTAAATGTAATTTTATATTTGTCAACACGCCACACCATATACGTAAGTGTAATAATGATCATCATGATTATGCCACAATTAATTATTAATACTTATGTTAGTTTAATGTATGAACTTCAAAAAAAAACTGGAAAGATATTTACGAGTACATTTATTGGGACCGGACCCTCGTCTTATATATAAAAAAGAAGAATTTACCGGGCCGCGGTCTCACAAAAGTTGAGAACCACTGAGCTTCTTGTTTGAGCTAGATACTCAAACAAGAAGCGTGATTTTCAAATGTCATAACTTGTGATAAGTTAAGATTCCTATAGAGAAATTGGATCCATCTTTTTTACACTTTTTACGACCATAATTTTTATAAAGGATTATAAGCAAAATAATAACGATGGACCGTAGAAATACCGACTTCATAACATGATAGATATCTCAAGATTTAACACTCAATCAAACAAACCACAATCACAATTCTTTTAATTGCAATGTTCCAAAAATCATTTGTAGACAGTACTAGAATTATTTCTACTACGTCATCATGACTTTAACGGTATCAGTAGTCTAAGTTATCCGAATAATGAATATTAAACACAGTCCTTCATACCCTTCATATATGTATATAATGGAGGGTATGAAGGACTATCTAATAAAATTTATTTTTTTCTTTTCGTGTTTTTTTTTTTAATTTCTTACGCTTTACATTCCAATTCTTTCCTTCTATATCTATTTTGTTTCGCTGATTCTCTGTAATCCGTTCCAAACTCTTCCGAAGTACTCGGAATTATTTTCACATTTGCCAATATGTTGCTTTCTTTAACGTTACGATGTCATGGTCACTGTTAAGGAGATAGCACAACAGTGTTAAAATCAGTCCAATTAAATTGCTGAATAGCAATTTAATTGGACTGATTAAATCACGTCTTCTAAAACAGCTGCTAGACGTAACGGCATGTTAACCGTCAAAATTCCCATTCAAAATATCACTATTATTATGAACTTTTTAGTGGCTTTACATCATGCACAAGTTCTAGTACAATAAAATGTCATGGAATATAAAGTTAAGAAATAATATAATAATTAATGATTATTATTAATTACTTACGTTAAAAACTGATATACGAAACGTTAATATCACTACCTGTAGATGAGAAGTGAAAATGAATAACTGGACACTTTCCAGTGAGAAAGAGAGTTCAGTGACAAAAGCGAGAAGTTGCCATAAGAACGATTAGCTTCGTTTATATAGAGGTCGTAGGAGGAACTGCTAGTGTACTTCGCCCATCTCCGATCAAAGAGTGTACGCATGTGTAGTAATGTCAGCTTCCGAAACTAGAAATTTGCTTACTACGTCATTCTTTATCTTCACTCAGTAATTAAACTAGCTAGGATCTTTTTCTCTATTCTCAAAATTATGTTTTGTCAGATATTTATGTCAGATTAATTAAATTAAGGGGATATTAGATCCCACATTGTTTTAAAACCGAATAAGAAACTCAAAGATTGGAATCAGAGAGTTTCATGCCGAATATAGTATAAAAAACTATAAAAGTATCGGCGAATACTAGCGTGAGCTGAATGCAAGTAGTCCTAGAACGTAGTACAAACACGGGCAACTCGTTGCAAAGGTGGGGAAAGTTCTGATCGCTATTCTTGGTATTTACCATAATGCAAGGAAATGTATGCTGTTATTACATTATGGTAGGGTGGTCACTACCCAGACCGGTTTCAGCCTTTATTGAGGCTTCATCAGTGAGTAGCTAGACCAATTATTAATACCAAAGGGTATAGCGAAAAGAACTTTTATACTCTATACGAGTTGTTCAAAAAGGTGCACCCATTAAGTTCCTTAAATATAAAGAGCCAACAGGCTTCATTTCGGAGATATAAACATTAATTAAATTAACGGGATATTAGATCCCTCATTGTTTTAAAACCGAATAAGAAACTCAAAGATTGGAATCAGAGAGTTTCATGCCGAATATAGTATAAAAAACTATAAAAAAAACTATAAAAGTATCGGCGAATACTAGCGTGAGCTGAATGAAGCCTGTTGGCTCTTTATATTTAAGTAATTTATGTCAGATATTTTGGAAGTGATGAAAGAACGCTCTTTTCTTTAAGGATTATTAAATTAATGTACACCGAGGAATAGTAACTTAACATAAGCTTAGTGCTTTATATTTCTCTCTCTCTCTTTTTGATTGACTGTTTTAAAAAGACTCATGATTCGAATGTTGAATGTCACTGCATTTAAAGAATTCTGTTTCTTCATCAACATGGTGTCATTTCTCAGCGATTGATATCACGTGATACGTATTTGAACAAGAAATAAGATAATGGGTAGAGGTTTACAATCTATCACTGGTTAATTCTAATCAGTTTCTTTATTCAGTTAAAAAAGTGTTAAAAAGATAAGCCGAAAGAGAAGTGTATTTAACTCTATGGATTTAGTGTTTGCTTGTATAGTTTTCATTCAGACCGACTTCGACAAGCGAAGTCATTAGAAAATGTAGCTATGCACAAATCCATGATTCTTGAGATCGTGTGCATGATCTTCTGATCATGTGCATATTTCTATGTTTCTCCGTCATGATTTAAGAGTTTACCCTGTCGTGCTAAGATTAAATAAATGTACACTTTCTGAAATAAATAAATAAATAAATAATAATAATAATAACCCCACGAAAGAACACGGTCGTGTCGTGGCAGTGGGGCTTGCGTGCTTTAGAGATGTTGAGAGCTATTCTGACGGTAGCATAGCTGCCAGAAGGGCCACCCTTGTCAGACAGGTCTCATCTGAGGAGTTAGACTAACAGTGTTCCATCCCCCATCTTAATGGTGAAAAGTAAGAAAAGATCCATACCGAATTAGTCGACGCCCGGGTCTTCAAGGACTGCGTCATATGTTGGGGATCCTGGGCATCTGGCGACAAATGGGCTATAGGACCCAGTTCTCCTTGCTGGAAAATCAGGGCAAGCTGAAGAGACTGGAAGAAAGTAAACAAAACAAAATGGAATGTAAAAGAAAACAGAGAAGTTATGAAATGTTTTTACAGATCAACACCAGAAAAACGAGGTTTCAGAAAGGGTATGCATTTGATTTGTAAACAAAATTTCCCATAATCTGCAATAACAGAACAAGGACTTATAGACCAAAAGAATTTCATTTTCCATAACAAACTGCTTACTGAATTTGAGCTACAAGAGATACTTAATAAACCAACAACTCCAGTAAAAACAGCAAATCATCAGGAGGTAGCTATATCAAACTTTGGAATTCAACTCAGTAAAAATACTTCAGAATGTTTTGACAGAAGTACAGTGTAAAATGAAGTCAGGGATATTGGAACATATGAACTCCATAAATGACAGCCGTATAAGATACCACGATTAAAAGCTTTACATAAATTTAAGCTAAAACAGCTCCTCTTACATGCAAATGCTGTGATTAAACCATCACAACCAACAGCATAAAGGAAACAAATCAGCTTATATACAGCACAGCCTATATCATCACAGTGAATCTTGGTTGCAAACCGCAAGAGGAAAAGCCGTGGATGAAACAATCTGAAACATGGAAAATCTGGTTGCAACGAAAAGTCAACTTCGAGCTGATATGAGCAACTTAAAGAGTTTTAAAGAAGGACGGCTGAAAAATAATAACATCAAAAACAAACTGATGAAACAAGCTGAAGTTATTGAAGAGCTAAAACAAAGAATTATAGCGACTGCACAAAAAATTAAAAGATGTGAAGCAAGAATAACCCAATATGTGCAAAATATGCAATTTCGACATAACCAGCGTCAGTTCTTTCAGTCTCTCCAGAGAAATACAAATGCAAACAATCATTCACCAGAAAAAAAAAGAAACACTCAAATTTTGGAAGACAATCTGGAATAATCCCATTGAACACAATAAAGATGCTTCATAGATTAAGGAAATAGAATCCAAAATGGAACAAAACAATTGCAAAATGTCATTATCACTAAAGAAATGGCAGCAGACAAGCTAGAAAATTAAAAAACTAGTGTGCACCTGACAAAGACGAACTACGTGGATGTTGGTTAAAGCATCTAACCAGTCTACATGATCGAATGGCAGAACAATTTAATTATTTCCAAAATAAAGACATTGTTACATAGACCATATATTTATAACGTACTTATGTTGGTTTCGTTAGTAACTAGCGAAATTTGCAATTTGTAACTAGGCAATTTGTAAGAACATAAGTACGTTATAAATATATGGTCTATGTAACAATAAGTCTTTATTTTGTAACACTTTATGACCAAACACATGTATAATTTAATTATTTGTCAGGCTCTGGAAGACTGCATGATATCTGGGCACGCTTTTCCTTTCATGAAAGATAAGGATAAGGATGCAAACCCAAGTAACTATCGCCCAATAACATGACTACTAATTATGCCTAAGCTGTTCTCTGCAGTCATTGCAAATTCCATATACCACTACTCATCAGATAATCAGATTTATCCGATTGAACAAAAAGGCAATTTTAAAAAATCCAGAGGAACAAAGGACCAGATACTTATTAATAAAATGATTCTCAGAAATTCAAAAAGACGAAAAACTAACTTAAACATGGCATTGATAGACTATCAGTAAGTATTCGATTCCCTTCCACACTCCTGGATCCTAAAATCACTACAACATTCTGAATTAACAAAAACATATGCTCCTTTCTCGCTGCTGCTATGAAGTCATGAAAAACAACTTTAACTACCTTACCTGCCATTATGGATCAAATACGCATCCTCATAGACTTCGTATCCACCATATATTTCAATGTAATATCAATGGTATTACAATTTTAATATGCACTTCGCATCCATGATAACTTTGACGTCTATAGACGTCTTGGCCGGTAGCGTGGTTTTAATAGTGACTAATGAACGATTCAGAGATATCAGCATTAAACGTGGAATTTTCCAAGGCGATTTCTTGTCAACATTGCTCTTCAACATTTCTTCATCATTTTCAAATTCCTGCCATGTACCCTCGAGGAGTGTATAGCATATGATAGTACTACATGAAAAATTTACATAATTACTAATTCCTATCTACAATTTTCCTCCAAATCAGTCTGTTACTTGTCAAGACGCCAACATTATCAGATATTATATTTCTATCGTACAAGGCACTTTGTACCATATCAATCCACCTATATCTTGGTCTTCCTCTGGGTCGTTTTCCTGCCAACCTTGCAGAGAACACTTGTTTTGCTAATCTTTCGTCGCCCATTCTGTTTAAGTGACCATACCACCTGAGATTAGCTCTGCTAACGCATTCCTGGATTCTGACAATGTCAGGTGCTTTCCTATTATCCTCGTTTAAAATATGTGATTGCCATTGATGCCATCTGTTCACACCTCTACAGCATTAAATAAATCTTTCTCAGGACTCTCATATTCTGCGGTCTCTAGTCTTTGGTCAAGTGTTTTACTTCTGACCCAGCTCTCAGATCCATAAGTTAACACTGGTTTGAACACTGTCTTGTATACAGCTAATTTAGTGTTCCGACTTTCTAATTTCTCTCTTATTCCATATGAATTTATTCAATTGACTTCCTACCCTGCCATCTTTGTTTATTCTGTTGACTATTTCCACATTTAATTTACCATCTTCACTAAAAATCGTGCCTAATTAGCTGAAATGTTTTACTTGTTCCACAAGTAAAACATTTCCGTTCTCTATTCACAACGCAGTTAATATTTTCAACTATTCTGCCTATTTTCATTGTCTTTGTCTTTTTATTGCTGACCTTCATACCATATCCATTAAAACAGTTATTTAATTTAGTCAGGAAATCATGCAGACTTGTAGTGGATTTATTTAGAAGTACAGTATGACATCGTCCGCATAAAGCAAAGAACTGACATTAACATCTCCAATTTTGATATCATGATTATTAACACTTTCTTTCATAATGTGATGAATGTAGATAATGAATAACAGAGGGGATAAAGCACATCCTTTTCTTAGACCAGATTTAACATTAAACCGTCTTCCTGTACTTCCTTCAATTCTAACTGCTGACTTACAACTCAAATAAAGACTAAGTATTGCTTGATATAATGCCCCATTGACACCATATAACTGTAGCGCATTGAATAGCTTCACTCTTAGCACCTTGTCATATGCCTTTTCCAGATCGAAAAAACTTAAATACAGATCTTTGTTATATTCCCATGAATTCTCAACTATTTGTGGTAAAGTGAAGATCTCATCCTGACAGCCTCTATTTGGCCTGAATCCAGATTGTTCTTCACAAAGCTTTTCTTCCACAATTCTTCTCAACCGTTTCTCAAGTATACTTGCATAAATAAGCAGGAACACACAGTAGGGAAATACCTCTGTAATTCTCACATTCAGTTTTATTTCCCTTTTTATATATGGGTACTATGAGAGCTCTATTCCAATCATTGGGAATTCGTTCCTCTGGCCAAGCCTTCTGAACTATGCAGTGCAGCCACTGTAAGACTTTTATACCACCATACTTGTTATTAGGATGATTAGTCTGTTTAACGCGGTATGACAGTGAAGTGTTTAAAAGGAGGGCCATAATTGCAAATGACTTTATGCGTGGGTTATGTATGACGAGTGGTGTGGAATTTGTGGACGTGTGGAGTGAGTTCGATGGGCGAAAGGATCTATATAAAATGGATGGCTTGCATTTGAATGGTGGATACGGTGTAAGAAGACTTGAAAAAGTGTTGCTAAATGTAGTGGATGTGCAAAATCAGGGAAACTAGATTTAATAAGGGGGGGGGGAGTAGATATACAGACCTTAGGGAGGCAGTTGAATGTATGAATGAGTATAATATGCCCGCGCGAATAAGGACACAAATCAGAATGGGATAGTTAACATAAGGCATCAAGGTACGGATGGGGATAATCGGGTCATAAATTCATGTACACTAATGCTAGGAGTATTAGGAACAAGAAGGAAGAGTTTTTGGCCATAGTTGGCACTTCCAGACCACAGGTTATTGGCATTAGTGAATCATGGCTAACTGTAGATGATATAGCTAGTGGGATTGAATGTGATGGGTATAGTTGTTCAGGAATGACAGGGAGAATAAAATGGGGGAGGAGTATTGTTGATGATAGCTGATGAATTGCGGCCAAGGAGAATAGAAGTTGAATTGCAGGATAGAGAAAAGAGCACATTTAAGGTCATTTGGTGTGAGATTGTGGCTAGTAGAACAAAATGTACAATTGGGTGCTGCTATAGACCAGGTGATGGAAAAGATGGTGGAGACAGTATTCACAAGCAAATAGAAGAAATGAGTGGAAGGAGGATAATTATTATGGGAAATTTCAAATATAGCCACTCAACTATGGTCTCATTGATTGGAGTGAGGAGAGGACACACGGGAAGAAGGAATTGGATTTTATGTGGTTATTAAGGGATAACTATCTGCGACAGCATGTAATGGAAAATACTAGGGGTCAGAGAGTGCTTGACCTAGTAATTGCATCTGAGGATTTGGCTGTAACAATTATGACCAAATTGCCACCAATTGGTGAGAGTGATCATAGGGTCTTTACTTAGGAGGTGGCTAAAGGTGTGGATTTTAGAATTAAGACAGGGTACATGTGGAATTATCGGGCTCGTAAGTATGACAAGCTTAGGAGTTTGATTGGTTCAGTGCCATAGCATGTACAACTGCAAGGGCTAGAAGTTGATATTGCATGGGAGGCAGTTAAGAAGTGTTTGCATGAAGCAATGGTAGGGGTAAATCAAGTAGGAGTTAATTGGATGAATAGCACCATTAATCTTCAGCTGCAAAAAAAGAAACAACTATGGAGGAAATTTAAGGAGAAAGGTGACCGGCAGTCACATGAACGGTATAAAGCGCAGGCCAGAAGGGTAACGAGTGTGGTAAGAAAATCAAAAAAGGATTACGAAAGAACATTGGCCATGCAGGCTAAAGAGAATCCTAAACAGTTTTTTCGATATGTTGCAAGTAAAAGAAAAAATGTATATGGCAGAATGATTTTAAAGAATGCCGATGGTAGGGAGGTAACTGAATCAGTTGATAAAGTTGAGTTACTGAGTGTGCACTTTGCAAGAATATATCATCCAGGTGGTGACATTGCAGAAATGAATAAACCAATAGATTATACGGGAATTGTGGTGAATGAAGTGGAGGTGAGAAGTCTATTGCATAACCTCAATGTCAATACCTGTGGGATTGGATGGTATACCAGCTCGTGTCGCACGTGAAGCAGCTAAAGAATTGTCAGTACCCTTGACCATTTTGTTTAATTTGGGTCTCGGGTCTGGGTTACTCCCGAGGGGATGAAAAGAGGGGAAAATAGTTCCATTGCATAAAAGAGGTTCCAAGACTGCTGTTGTAAATTTCCGACCGATTAGCATATCAGGAATCATTGTCAAGGTCTTGGAGAAATTAGTCAAGAAAAGAATACAGGATTGGATAGATGAAAATGGGATATTGTATGGGGGACAACATGGTTTGGTGAGGGTAGATTATGCCTCAGTAACTTGCTCACGTTTTATAACACAGTGACGGCTGAACTGGATAAGGGTAATGGGTTTATAGTGATTCTATTGGACCTTGCCAAAGCTTTGACAGCTTCCCACATGGAACTCTAATCAGTAAACTGGAGCAGATGGGGATGGATATAGGGTTGGCGAGAGGGATAGGAGGGTGGTTGATGGAAAAATACCAGAGAGTGGTTTATTCAGGAGTTGAGTCCAAAAAAAACGGCTTGTAACTAGTGATCTGCCACAGGGCTCTGTTCTTGGACCACTACTTTTCAATTTGTTCATCAATGATATAGAAAAGGATCTGAGAGGAAGTGTTCACTTGTTTGCTGATGATGGAAAGTTGATTAGAGCAATTGTGGGTGCACAGGATGAAAAATTTTACAGGATGATTTAGATAGTTTAGAGGACTGGGATAGGGAAAATAGATGTCAATTTAATGTGGCAAAGTATAAGGTTCTGCATTTTGGGGTGAAAAGAATAACAGCAGTATATCACATTGGTGGAACTGTACTCAAGGAGATTGATAAGGCCAGGGATTTGGGAGTGTTTGTGGATAGGGAATTGAAGTTTAGGGGGCACATTGCAAAAGTGGCTAAATCAGCTCATCAAATAACTTAGCTTCTGAAAAATACTTTAACAAACAAGTTATTGTTCCTCTGTATCGAGCCTTGATAAGACTCCATCTAGACTACCGTGCCTAGATATGGGTGTCAGGGTTTCTTCTTGATGGGGGAGGGAGAGGATCCAGAGACGAGTGACCAAGATGACAGCAGGTCTGTGGAATGAACCTTATGAGAACAAGTTGAAGATTTGTGGGTTGCAAAAATTGGTCGATAGGAGGAAAAGGGGTGATATGATTGAGAAATTCAAATTACTGAAGGGTTTCTATAAGATGAATCCAGAAGATATTTTTGAGAATAGGACTGGTGGAGGGAGGACTAGGGGCCATACATGGAAGCTGGAAAAGAATGTGGTTAGCAGGGGTGTTAGAGCTATGTTTTTTACTTGGAGAGTCGTGAATGAGTGGAATAATCTGCCAGAGTCTGTTGTGGGTGCTACGACTGTGAATGAGTTCAACGCGAGTTATGATAGATACTGTGTGAATGTCGAATAGTTGTTCTTGACATGATGTTAAGGCCTCACTCGATGAGTCTGTCAACTCCTTGGAGTTGCCCGGAATAATAATAATAATAATAATAATAATAATAATTTTTTTTTTTAACATTTTATTATGTCTCAGTATAAATTACATACAATAATAATATTTACAATATTTACAATAAGGTTTATACAGAATTTTTGAATTTAGAATATAATAATAATAATAATAATAATAATAATAATAATAATAATAATAATAATAATAATAATATAATTTTATTTTTTTTTATTTTTATAAACGACTTATTTATTTTTACAGTGAAAATGATAAGGTTTACTATCACACAGAGTATTTGCACACACACAATGAAAAACATATTATCTTTTCTGTACAGTACGAAAATTCGATATACAAAATGCAGAGTACATTTTATAAATATGAATATACATTTTTTTTAAACTAGCTAAATATGGATTGGCACCAATGTGCACACAATTCACGATACAATGCAGTAATGCAACATACACACACAATTCAATAATAATAATAATAATTTTTTTTTATTATGTCTCAGTATAAGTTACATACAATAATAATATTTACATTATTTACAATAAGGATTATACATAATTTTTTTTTTTTTTGTCTCAGATGAATTGCATACATAGTTGCTGTAGTAATTATATGTATATAATATTTATAATGCATTACAAGTGAGTATAACAGATACTTGCAAGTTAGTAATTTTCTTCCTCGAAGCTTACAGAGCTTATCTGAGGAAGATAATAGATGACAGAGGGTGGTGGTGGTGGTTGTGTTCCTATAGTGGTCACAAGCCAGGTGTTGATTTTACTATTTGTTGGTACGTGCTTGAAAGACTTCGACTGCTATTACAGTTTAACTTTTTTTTTTTTTTGTGCAAATAGGGTTGGATTTAGACATGGTGTGTTTGTTTCTTTCTGTACTTGTAGTGATAGTTTTTTGGGAGGGGGGTTGTCGTAGGTTTGTGTGTGTGTGTATGTGTGGTGGGGGAGAGAGAAACAGGAATTGCTCTAATTTTCTTTCTCGCTATAATATTTATATAGTGCCTGTTTCAGCTTTCTGTATGTTCCCAGGTTTCTGTTGTCGAACGGCAGTTTGTTTATCATGTCAGGTACGTAGAAGTTTCGGGTGGCTTTGCCGTTGTGATTGTTGTACTTATATGTTATGTAGTTTGTTGACTGTGGTCTTATTATTTGATATGTTGTTCTGATTACTCTATATGTTGGGCTGTAGTAGTGTTTTAACATGACTGTGTAGTGGCGGAAGTGTTTCACCTTAAATATTTTGTGTTCTGCATAAGAGTGGGTTGTTCCCAGAATATCAGTTTTATCATTTTATCTTGCAACCATTGTAGCGTGTTAAGTCTGTAGTCTGCGAAGAATGCGTATGATGTGATTGCATATCTTAAAATGTTTTCACATAATGCTTTATAGATTAGTATTTTTATGTGGGTTGGGGCAATATCTTTTAATCTGTATAGTTTGCTTGCTATTATCCTAAGCTTGGTATGTAGGTAGTTTGTATGGCTATTCCCACTTTGATCTGCATCGAAGTGAACTCCAAGGTAGCGTGTTGTTTTCACCTGTGTGATGGTTGTGATTTTAGGTTCTGCACTTTGTGTATAGGAGGATGAATGTTTGATAGTGAGATATTTAGTTTCTATGGGCAGGGTTTGGGGGTTTTTGAATATCATTAGCTTTGTTTTTCCAAGGTTTATATATATGCTGTTTTCGGTTAACCAGTTAGTGATTTGATTGATGTCGTGTTGCATATTTTTGTAAGCGATTTTTGCAGTGTTGTGAATGGATACTATGCCAGTGTCGTCTGCATACTGGAAGATTTTACTTTTTAGGGGGAGTTGGCTTATGTCGTGTTTGTATATGTTAAATAGAATGGGAGATGGCTCACCTGGGTTTCTGTTGTTGTTTTCTTTGTTTTTAATCCCCTCTGTTGTTGATAGCTGTTTACTGCCTGCGGTTGTTTTCTGCGTTGGCTGTTTTCCGCCTGCGGTCGAAGGCGACGTTCCTTTGTTATCTCTGCAATCGGGACACTTCCACTCGTCACGATTCTTGTTTGATTTTCGCTGCCAAGTAGTCTCGGACAATCCTGAACATAAAAAATGCATGTTTCTTTGGCAGTTCCTACATGTTACGTGGTTTTCTCCCCCCGTTAGGTCTTCTTGGCATTTGTAGCACTTCATATTTCTTGTTTGACGATCTTGCTGTATTTTCTAATATGGCGTCCTCCTTTGTTGTCTTCTCGCGTAGTTGACCAACGTATACTTCGAAGTTTGAATACTTATATTTTGCTTATTACTTAACAGATACTTACAGTTTTTACATCTATATGTTCGTCTTGAAGAACGGAGTTCACTGATGTACTTTAAATTTTAATTCACAAGAAAAGATCTACTTTGCAACTTAAAATATGGGAGCATCGAAATAGCGTGCTTGCGACTGCTTGCTGCTAAAGCGCCCTCTTTATAATAATAATAATAATAATAATAATACTTCAGCATTTCTGGTCGAATATCATCTACTCCTACTGCCTTTCCACATTTCAAGCCTTTGATGGTTTTTTCTACTTCAAGTATGGATATGTATTCCTGACTATGCCTGTTGAATGTTTTTTACCACTTTTGTATTACTGCTTGTTTCATTTAGCAATTTTTCGAAGTAATTGCTCCATACTTCAAATATCTTTTTCTCCTGTTTTCTTGTCACCTTTATCATATCTAACTCCTTTAACTGCAGTCTTTCCACCATTTCTAAGCTTCTTCAACAACCTCCAGAATAACAGTTTGAACATTTTGAAAACATTTCTCTTTGAACATTTCTTTGATACCTTTACCTATGATTCTGAACAAATCAAAACTTGGATTTGATATTCCTAAATGGAATATTAAAATTTTCTGTCTGTTGTATATGGATGACTTGAAGTTATATGGAAAATCGGCACAGCAAATAGACTCTTTACTTATCATAATTCGTATTTTCAGTGAGGACATCAAAATGGAATTTGGTTTAGATAAATTCGCAATTGTTATGTTGCTGTTTACATGTATATTTTACCTTTGTTCTTCCTCTAAATAGCCATCTTTCTAATCTACTGTCGTGCCCTTAAAATATTAATTCAGATATATCTCCTCTTCGGATATTGGCAAAAGTTTTATTATGCTGCGCCAGCCAACATCCTATAACAGAGGAGACTCTTGTTAAGGGAAATAATTCTAAATTCAAAAGGGATACACACAATAATTAATCTCACGCACACGCTGTGCAGATTCAGTTAGCAGTTGTGACTCGAATTTCTCTTAAGCAATTATATTTAAATTCCTTCCTGCCAAAAGGTTGTATTTCATAAGTGGTGGTTTGAATTCGTAATCAGGCATAAACTCAGGTATAAGGTACAAAACATCCAAGACCGCCTGCAGGACAAATGTCTCCGAGGTTGCTCCCTCAGTTTTACTGCATTATAACATTCCTCTAAGTTTGATATATCTTTTCCGTATGCTGCCTCTTTAAGTTCTTGTTTCAATCCTGCCCTAAAGTGCTCTGAGATGGCCCAGTTTAGACGGTGCCTGTCTTTGTCCGAAACACCTAGTGTGTTGGGAAGATCCATCAGCCTGTTATGGTAATCGGACACACCTTCTTTGTCCTTCTGTACCATTCATTGGAGCTTCCACAGATTCGATCCCACGTTCTTTACCCTTGAGAACTGTGAAATAAGGACTTCTTTAAATTTACCATAACTCCGGGTTTCCTTCAGAACCAGTGAGGAGTAAAAATAGGTTTTAACATTTCCTACTAGTTTGCTGCATAGCAGAATGAGCAGTTGGAATTCATTCCACCGAATAATCCTTCTCAATTCCTCAATGTACTCGAAAAACGCAATGATGTCATTCAGATTCATCACCCGAAAACTGAAGGAATACCTGTTGGGGATTAATCGTTCTAAAAAACTCGGAGTCATCTAACTCTGAGCTTGTAGGTAGGGACATATTTGAATTCATCTCACAATTTAACACAATATAATTTTCTTAAATTAGAATTATTCCAATAAATGCCTGATTGCCTGATACGATATCAAAAACCAACTTATAGCAATTAAGGATGTGTCAACTTAATTCTAGGGGCCTAATCACATCCTGTCGACTGCGCCATTGTTACGTTGCTGTTTACGTTTATATTTTACCTTTGTTCATCCTATAAATAGCCCTCCTAATCTACTGTCATGCCTTTAAAATATTAATTCAGATTTATCTCCTCTTCGGATATTGGCAAATTTTTATTATACTGCACCAGCCAACATCCTATAACAGAGGAGACTCTTGTTCAGGGAAATAATTCTAAATTCAAAAGGGATACACACAATAATTAATCTCACGCTCGCGCTGTGCAGATTCAGTTATCAGTCGCGACTCTAATCTCACTTAAGCAATTATATCTAAATTTCTTCCCACCTAAAGGTTCTATTTCATAAGTGGTGGTTTGAATTTGTAATCAGGCATAAACTCAGGTATAAGGTACAAAACATGTTTATTGGAAAAGCATAAAACATTTACAGTTAAGAAAATTCAAATACTCAATGGATCAAAATTCACTCTAAGTTAAGGTTCATACTAAATCACAATGAATCTGAGTATGCTAAATCCTTCAATTACGGAAGGATAAGATTAAGTGTAAGCATAATACTACTAGGATATAATTCCTTTCACAAGTTATTCACAGAACATGCATTGAACACTTTCATTAATATTATATCAATAACTATCTTAATTCTAAATTTCATTAAGCAAGCCTAGCCATTCTCAATCAAAATACTGCCTAACAACAATTCTTGTTTGTTCTACATGGTCGTAATTAATTCAATCAAATTCTCACTTAAAAGTTCTCTACTAGTGTCCTTTAGTTTACAGTATACATAAATTTCTTATTCTTCTAAGCGATTTCTATAGAACGAAAATCTTTACATTACCGGATCCTTTCAGATTTCATACCGCAATCTCATGTAGATCTGGATTACCTTACTGTATATTCATTGGCCGTCTTTTCGCCTGGCGATGCAATACACTTTTCGTTTAATCGTTTCTGAATGTGGCGTGCTGTCTACCGCTGCAAAGGAAACTTTCTCCAATGGGACATTCTGCTAAGGCTCGATTCCGCATAGGCCATCATATCGCGATCAGCTCAGCTTGGAAATCTTCAAGCATTCTCAAGAAAAGAACCCATCCTCCGTTATCACCATAGTCGACCCACCGCTCTCTCGAATCCCCCGACAATCCTCCTGAAACTCGAATCCAGGAACCGAAGAAGAAAAAGCCTTGTAAAATGGCGTGCTTCGTCTTTTATTCACCCTTTTGGGGCGCCCTCTATTCGATGTGGTTTTCACCCACGAACCCCATCGTTCATGCCTCTTGGTTGATCCTACACTCTCCCTAATCTGTTAGGTTACATTATTCCAGGTAGCTGTTCTGACGTCATTTTCCGCGTAGGTATAGCCTCCATCGTACAGATTATACGCGATTATTCCGGATTACTACTTATAATTTTTCTAAGAATTTCGTAATGAACTAGACAGCTTAATGGGAATTACAAATAACTTAACAATTCCCTTACACGATTCTTACTATTTTAACACAAAATTCTCTACTTCTCATTTCAGTTATGAAGGAATAACTCTCACTATATGGCACATATGGACTACGTATTATTACATAACATAAAATAATACTTCATAATTATTAGCTGATGTGCAGATATCACCTTAATTAGTAGCATTTATCATGTTAAATCCTAAATAAAGAATTTGCTTGTAAAGCTCTCTATTCAGGATCTAACACAATTCTATCTATTAAACGAGGCACAATTAATAAAAATATCAATTTTAATTTTGATCAAGAGAAATATATAAAAGCAATTTCAGCTGACGAACACTATAATTACCTAGGACTATTAGAAGCGAGTGAAATTTTCTACTCGAAAGTTAAACAACAAGAATCAGCCGAATACACCAAAAGAGTTATAAATATTCTGAAAACAAAACTAATTGGAATTAAATACAATTACAGCAATGAATTCTTGCGCTATACCAGTGATCTGTTATATAGCTGGCATAACAGATTGGACAAAAGAAGATCTGGACATTTCGGACTGCAAAACTAGAAAACTAATGACTATGCATTAGTTATGCATAGTCATTAGTTATGCATAGTCATATATACATTACAACCATGAAGCGATGTTGACCGGTTGTATCTACCAAGGAAAATAGGTGGATGGGGTCTGCTGCAAGTGAGGCAGATTGTGGATGAAGACGAAATTAGCTTAAAACGTTAAATCGACAATAGCTATGAGCAAGTGCTTCAAGCATTTACACAAGAGGGTCTTCTGAAAGCAACAAGAAACGAATACGATTACAAAACAGGAACATCAAAACTACCAATATGTACGCTGGAAAAATAAACCGTTGCATGGCCAATTTCTTAGAGATACTGAGGACAAAATTGACATGAACAAGAAATGGCAATAGCTACAATATGCACATATTAAAAAAAGAAAGATTTATTCTCGCTGCTTATGAACAGGCATTACAAACGAATGCAATGAAAGCAAAAATTTTGAACATGAATCATAACAGCAAATGCAGATTATGCGATCAGAATGATGATACTGTATAACATCTAATCAGTGCCTGCAGCAAGATAGCTCAAACTCAGTCATATATACATATATGTATGACAAACTGAAAAATATAAATATCGCCATGATGAAATGGCCAAAATAATTCATTGACATGTATGTAAAAAATATGGCTTTCCTACATCTGATAGCTGGTGGCAGCATAAAATAGAGACAGTACTGGAAAACAAAACAGCAAAAATTCTTTGGGAGTTTCGAATAGAAACTGATCGGAATATGGAACACAATAGACCTGACATCACAGTTATCGAACATCGACAGGTGTGGTGTGGATTATCGATATCACATACCCCATGATAGCAACATAACAACAAAGCACTGGAAAAAATTACTGAATATCGAGATCTGGCAATCGAAGTTGGCAGGACTTGGCTTGTACACACTAAAGTTGTCCCAATAGTTATCGGTGCATTGTTCGCTATTTCAAAGAAGATATCCAACTATTTACAGCAATGAACATTAAAGAACTGACTCCATATGACCTACAAAAGAACATCATTACTTAGAACAGTCCATATTTTACGCCACTACCTAACAGACTATTCTCATATTCTGGGGTAGAATCTGAATTGTTCTGTATCAACAGTCAAATTGTTGTTTAAATAATGTTATTTAAATCTGTTTTGACTGTGTATCAATTATGTGAATATATTCAGTATATTATTAACATTCAATATATTATTTTACAAGATAATATATATATTGTATATTATCTTGTAAAATATACAAGATATACTGTATATTATCTTGTATATTTTACAAGACACAAAGTTCTACATATAATGAGATTTCTATACCATTGATGATAACATATTTTTTGCTGTTTTTTTTTAAAATAATCACAGTAATAATTTACAATTCTATAGTTCAGAGTTACACAAGTTAAATAATATTACACGTTCTGGTTTACTTCTTTTATTTATTTATTTATTATTTATTTTTCAAACTTTAAGAGAGTGTGATTATGCACAGCATTTACATTTATGCAATTAAATATTATATTTCATAATTCTCACTGACATATTTAATGTAAACTCATTATTTACATAATTTTTTAATACTAATAATGTTTATTTAAGTTAAGGGATATTGCATCCCAAATTGTTTCTTAGCCGAATAAGAAACTCAAAGACTTTCAAGCAGAATATAGAAACTACACAAAGTTCGGAGATTCCAAGTGTAAGCAAATACCTGGGTAGTGCAGCACCTGACCCATTAAATTATTAACTTAAATAAGTTTATGTCGCCAAATTCAAGCCTTTGGCTCTTCATATAATTACTAATCATATTTTATTACAATATTTTTCTTGTTACATAGTAATATTATATCTTTGTTTCTTTTCTTTGGGAGACATTTCTGATTTCTTCCTCAAAGCTTTGCAGAGCTTATCTGAGGCAGATAACAGATGGCGGTGGTTTCGTGGTTATGATTCTATACCGGTCACAATCCAGGTGTTGATTTTACTGTTTCTTTATACATGTTTGGAGGACTTCAACTGCTATTTTGCAGTTTAACGTTTTTTGGAGATCTAGGGTTGGATTTAGACGTGGTGAGTTTGTTTGTGTCCTTGTAGTGATGTTTTTTGAGTGGGGTTTGTCATAGGTTTTGTATGTGTGAGAGAGAGAGCGAGCGAGAGAGAGAGAGAGAGAGAGAGAGAGAGAGTAACAGGCATTTCTCTAATATTCATTCTCGCTATAATATTTATATAGCGTCTGTTTCAGCTCTCTGTATGTTCCTAGGTTCCTGTCGTCGAATGTATGTCGGGCTGTAGTAATGTTTTAACATGACTATAGTGGAATAAGCGTTTCACCTTAAATATTTTGTGTTGTGTCTGTGTTGCCTGCATAGGTGTGGGTTGTTCCAGAATATCAGTTCTACCATTTTATCTTGCAACCATTGTAACCTGTTAAGTCTGCGCAGAATGCATATGATGTGATTGCGCATCTTAAAATGTTTTCACATAATGCTTTATAGATTAGTATTTTTATGTGTGTTGGGGCAATGTCTTTTAATCGGTATAGTTTGCTTGCTATTATCCTAAACTTGGTGTAGGTAGTTTATATGGCTATTCTATGTAAACATCGAAATTTTTATTTAACAATTTTTGTATAACTGGATCTAGGTTGGTTGAACTTTGATCAGCATCGAAATGAAGTCCGAAATAGCGTGTTGCTTTCACCTGTGTGATGGTTGAGGTTTTAGGTTCAGCGCTTTGTGTACAAGAGGATGAATGTCTGATATTGGGGTATTTTGTTTCTATGGGCAGGGTTTGGAGTTTTTTGAATATCATTAGCTTTTTGTCATTAGGGTTTATATATGGCGTTTTCGGTTAACCAGTTAGTGATTTGATTTATGTCATGTTGCATATTTGTGTAAGCAATATTTGCATTGTTGTGAATGGATACTGTGGCCATGTTGTCTGCGTACTGGAAGATTTTACTTATTAGGGGAAGATGGCTTATGACGTGTGCATGTGTGTATATGTTAAATAGAAGGGGAGATCGGACAGCTCCTTGAGATACTCCACAGGTTACCGGTACCTGTTTGCTGTATGCTAATCCTATACGTGCAATGCACTTTATGATACTTTTAAATTAAAAACAGGAGTTAGAACCACATTAAAACTATAAAAACGGGACCAGCGATACAACCATGCAACCGTTCGTATGCCTACACAGCGCCCTCTATTCATAATAAGATAATAATATAATTCTCTAATTCATAATAATCCTCAGATAAGCTTACATATAAGCTTCGAGGATGAAAGCAAAGAAATTAGTTCTCATACAAGATGTATCATATGTAACCAAATGCATGTAATGTACGTATCACATGAAAACCAATGTATGTAATGTATGTATTATATGTAAACAAATGTACGTAATGTAAGTATCACGTGTAAATTATATAATAATATAATAATATAATAATATAATTAATAATAATATAATAATATAATTAATAATATAATTAATAATAATATAATAATATAATTAATAATATAATTAATAATAATATAATAATATAATTAATAATAATAATAATAATAATAATAATTATTTTTTTTTTTTATTGTTCTTTCAAATATTTACAAATGTACAATGATAAACTATTCAGTATATTATTTTACAAGGTTCAGCACTTCGTGCTACATATAATGAGATTTAAATAGTAATGATGATAACATTTTATATATATATATATATATTTTTTTTTAAACATTTTATTGTCTCAGATAAATTACATACATAGATACAACAATAGTTTTATATTCACGTATATATATATATACATAATATTTATAATACATTACAATTGTGAATAACAAATACTGGCGAGTTATTAATATTCTTAAGTTATAATAATTTTTTTTTATATAAATAATATTTTTGTTCACTGCTAAAATATTTACACATACATATATACAATAGTTATATTGAGTATAATAGTAATATTTTTTATTTTTATTTTTTTATTAAAAAAATAAATAAATAAAAAATAAAAAAACAATTTATTATGTCTCAGTATAAGTTACATACAATGTTAATTTTTACAGTAATTACTATAAGGATTATACAGAATTTTTTTTTTTTTATGTCTCAGATTAATTGCATACATAGTTGCTGTAGTTATTATATATATATAATATTTATAACGCATTACAAGTGTGTATAACAGATTCTTGCAAGTTAGTAATTTTCTTCCTCGAAGCTTAGCAGAGCTTATCTGAGGAAGATAATAGATGACAGAGAGTGGTGGTTTCATGGTTGTGTTCCTATACTGGTCACAAGCCAGGTGTTGATTTTACTGTTTGTTGGTACATGCTTGAAAGACTTCCACTGCTATTACAGTTTAAATTTTTTTTTTGTGCAAATAGGGTTGGATTTAGACATGGTGTGTTTGTTCCTTTGTGTTCTTGTAGTGATAGTTTTTGAGAGGGGGGGGGGGTTGTCAAGGGTTCGTGTGTGTGTGTGATGTGTGGTGGGGGAAGAGAGAGACAGGAATTGCTTTAATTTTCATTCTCGCTATAATATTTATATAGTGCCTGTTTCAGCTCTCTGTATGTTCCTAGGTTTCTGTTGTCGAACAGCAGTTTGTTTATCATGTCAGGTACGTAGAAGTTTCGGGTGGCTTTGCCGTAGTGATTGTTGTACTTATATGTTATGTAGTTTGTTGACTGTGGTCTTGTTATTTGATATGTTCTGGTTACTCTATATGTTGGGCTGTAGTAGTGTTTTAACATGACTGTGTAGTGGCGTAAGTTTTTCACCTTAAATATTTTGTGTTTTGTCCGTGCTTCCTGCATAAGAGTGGGTTGTTCCCAGAATATCAATTTTATCATTTTATCTTGCAACCACTGTAGCCTGTTAAGTCTGTAGTCTGCGCAGAATGCGTATGATGTGATTGCATATCTTAAAATGTTTTCACATAATGCCTTATAGATTAGTATTTTTATGTGGGTTGGGGCAATGTCTTTTAATCTGAATAGTTTGCTTGCTATTATTCTAAGCTTTTGTATGGCTATTCCAACTTTGATCTGCATCGAAGTGAAGTCCAAGATAGCGTGTTGTTTTCACCTGTGTGATGGTTGTGATTTTAGGTTCTGCACTTTGTGTATAGGAGGATGAATGTTTGATAGTGAGATATTTAGTTTCTATGGCCAGGGTTTGGGGGTTTTTGAATATCATTAGCTTTGTTTTTCCAGGGTTTATATATATGCCGTTTTCAGTTAACCAGTTAGTGATTTGATTGATATCGTGTTGCATATTTTTGTAAGCGATATTTGCATTGTTGTGAATGGATACTATGGCACTGTCGTCTGCATACTGGAAGATAACAGTCATAGTAATAATTTACATTTAAATTGTTCAGAGTTACATAAGTTGTATAATATTACATGTTGTGGTTTATTATTATTTTTTTCATGTTTGAAAAGGTGTGATTATACTACAGTATTTACACATATGCAATCTAAATATTATGTTTCCTTATTCTCACAAACATATGGTGTAAACTCATGATTTACTTTTAAAAGAATTTTTTTTACCTTGCATACATTTGTTACAGTTATTATATACATTACATACATTTGTTACAATTGTTATGTACATTAATACATTTGTTTACATATGATATTTACATTACGTACATTTTACATAAAATACATACATTACATACATTGATTTTCATGTGATACGTACATTACATGCATTTGGTTACATACGATACATCTTGGATGAGAACTAATTTCTTTGCTTTCATCCTCGAAGCTTATATGCAAGCTTATCTGAGGATGGCACCAGTTGGTTATTATGTATTGTTTTTTTTTTTGCTGTGTTGGGAAGCTACGAAATCGATGATTCAGAGAAATTCGCGCACGCACGCACGCACGCACCTCCCCCCCACACGCACGCACGCACGCACGCACGCACGCACGCACGTTCGCGCACGCACGCACACACACACACACACACACACACACACACACACACACACACACACACACACACACACACACACACACACACACACACACACACACACACACACACACACACACACACACACACACACACACACACACACACACACACACACACACACACACACACACACACACACACACACACACACACACACACACACACACACACACACACACACACACACACACACACACACACACACACACACACACACACACACACACACACACACACACACACACACACACACACACACACACACACACACACACACACACACACACACACACACACACACACACACACACACACACACACACACACACACACACACACACACACACACACACACACACACACACACACACAATAACTTGGAATGTATTGATGGGTCGCTGAACTGGAAGCCTGAGCGAATATATTGTGTTTCATTAAGTTTGTATGGTATATTGGGTGCGTTCGTAGTATGTCCTTAGAGCTCTTTTCCGGCTACTTTAGTTTGTAAGGTTTCTGTATTCAAAAGGTAATTTGTTTATCTTGTCTGGGATGTAGAAGTTTCGCGTGGCATTTCCGTGGTGATTATTGTATTTATATGTGACATACTTAGCAGTCTGAGGTCTTGTTATACGGTATGTATTTCTAACTGTCCTGTAGTTGGCATCGAAATAATGTTTTAGCAAGGCTGCATAGTGACATAAATGTTTTGCTGTCAGTGTTTTTGTTCTGCCATTGCAATGTTTATTAGGTCGTGATTTTCTCTTTGTTCCCAAAAGATCAGTTTTGTCATTTTGTACTGTAGCGACATTAATCTATTTAATTTGTAGGGTGAACAGAAAGCATATTTTGTTATAGCGTATCTTAGTATATGTTGGCATAGTGCTTTGTACATTAGTGTTTTTAGGCGTATGGGAACTATGTCTTTTAATCTGTAGAGTTTCCCACTTATTGTTCGGAGTTTGTTGTGTAGGTGGTTTATGTGGCTATTCCAGTTCATATCTGCATCGAAGTAAATTCCAAGGTATCGTATTGTTTCAACCTGAGTGAATGTAGTGGTTTTGCTGTTCTGTGTGTTTTTTTATGTTGGAAAGTGGATGTTGGATGATTTTATATTTGTTATCAACTGGTCTAGTCAGTGGATTTCTGAATATCATTAATTTTGTCTTTTCTGAGTTTAGGTGTATATGGAGTTTTTCGTGAGCCAGTCTATTTTCAGATTTTTATCATGTTTCATATTTGTTTGTGCTATGCTTGCGTTATTATGGATGGATATTATTGCTGTATATCTCACTGGAATATCTTACCTTTGTGTGGTAACTGATTAATATCGTGTGTGTAAATGTTGAATAGAGTTGGGGAGAGTACAGCTCCCTCTGGGTGTGATATGCTTTCTATTTTGGAGGTAGTTCGTAAACAACTTGTGAAGAGGCCCGCCTCTTCCAACATGCCTCAGCTTTTCTAACAAGATTTGACGTGTAAGTGTATCGAATGCTTTAGTTAGTTCTATAATGACTACCATGACAAGTTTGTTTTTGTATATGGCGGTATTAATTGGTTTTGTAAAGTCTTCCAAGAGAGATGTTGTTCCCTTATTTTTCTGAAAACCATATTGTGTTTTGGGGATAATATGATAGATCTCAGTGTATGCTGTGAGTTCCTTCAGTATGATCCGCTTCCAACATGCCTCAGCTTTTCTAACAAGATTTGACGTGTAAGTGTATCGAATGCTTTAGTTAGTTCTATAATGACTACCATGACAAGTTTGTTTTTGTATATGGCGGTATTAATTGGTTTTGTAAAGTCTTCCAAGAGAGATGTTGTTCCCTTATTTTTCTGAAAACCATATTGTGTTTTGGGGATAATATGATAGATCTCAGTGTATGCTGTGAGTTTCTTCAGTATGATCCGCTCCATAATTTGAGTGATAATTGGTAATGTTGCTATGGGTTTGTAATTGCTGATTAAATTTCTTTTCCCTTGTTTTTATATATGGGTGTGATTATGGCGGTCTTTAGCATACTTGGTATCTGTCCTGTTTTAAATATTTTATTTATTAGTTTTAGTAGGATAGGACTTAAACTAGTTGCATGTTGCTTTATATGTTTAGGTCTGATACCATCTATTCCTGGGCCTTTGTTTGGTTTGATTTGATGTATTGCTGAGAGAAGTTCTGCTTGTTTTATGGTTGGGAACCATAATGTCTATTTTGATTGCGGTCCAAGTGGAAGGTCTCGCTTTGTGATTTGGGAAATATTTCGGTGCAGTTCTTGGATGGAGTCTGCAAAGTATTGGTTAAAGTCATTTGCCAGTTGTTGGATAGGTTTCGCGTCTTTCATGAAGCTGTCTTTTATGGTTTCAAAGGCGGTGGTGTTGGGAACAGAATGTAGCATCTCATTAATCATATGCCAGGTTTATTTCATGTTGTTTTGTGCGGAGGTTAGTTTGTCTCTGTAGTAGCTTCTTTTTGCATTTCTGATTTGTGTTGAAAGGTGATTCCTTGTTATCTTATATTCAGTTTTTAAAACTGTGTTATTTGGATATTGTTTTAATTCTTTCCATAAAGCGTCCTTTCTGTGTATTTCTAGGATTAAGTTTTGTGTTATTCAAGGATTTTGTGTTGTTTTTGGTCGAATTCGGACTTTCTTTGTAGCTTTCTTATATATTTCCTCCGGTGTGAGTTTAATGTTGTTGTATAATATATCTGCTGAATCTGATGCCAGGTGTTCCCAGTCTGTTTTTCTTATTTCATGGTTGACTATTTCTTCGTCTATTATTGTTTTCTGTCGCTTTTCTTCTGTGGGACATTACATAGGTATTGTCTTGGTGTGCAGGTTTAGAGCGGTGAAGTAATGGTCTGCTACTTTGTGACTGATGCAATGTAATTATTTGGTGGTGCTCGGACGTTTATATGATCTAGACAGGAGGCAGTGATAGTATTTCCGAATATTTCTTCTCTAGTACATGATGTTATTGTTGGTATTAGGTTATAAATGGCTAGTGTGTCTAGGTATTGTACAGTGTTGTTCTGGTTTTCATTTGCAATATTTATGTTTATGTCGCCAATTATCATTAGTTGTTCGGTTGAGCATATTTCTTGGCTTGAAAGCCAGCAATTTAGTTCGTGTAAGAATTTTATCATGTTTAGGTTTGGTGGCCTGTAAATAGCATTTAGTATTATGGGGTGTTGTGTATTCGTGGTATTAATTATTTTGAGGCAAAGGGTTTCAGCATGCTCAAACTGATAGGCCATTTCTTTTGCTATTAATTTTTGTTTGATAAATATTAATATTCCACCCCTCTTTTTGTTTGGCGGCATGATCTATGTTGTGGGAAGCCTGGAATTTGGAAAGCAGTCGCTTCATCATTAGTTATGGATACTTCTGTAAGAATCAATATATCAATATCATTGTAATTCCTCAGATAAGCCTGTAATAATAACCAATGTTTTCGGATGCTTCTGATGTTAATATGCAAGATTGAGAGACCTCTCGCTTGTACTGTGTTTTGTTTCCATGCATCAAGAGATTCGAAAGTGCAATTACTGATGTATTCTGGTGTAATTACATGTATCTGATGGTTCACATTCATTTTTGTTTGTTGAGATCTTCTTATTGAACTAAGTTGGAGTCTTTTGTTTCACTCTGGCAACCTGTCTATATCTTCCGAGCTTTTTATTTGTATAGACTTTGAAGTCTGTGACTTTCTCAAGAATATTTTGCCGTCTTTGTTCCATAAAAATTGATACATTTTTCTGTTTTTTCTTTTCTTGCTTGGTACAAAAGATTCTGATTGAAAGGTGCTAAATACTCAGATAGAAAGATTGACGTATTGTCTTGCGATGCATTTAAATCCTTGAGTATTGTTTTTTTCAGTCTCCTGGCTTTTATGAGATTGTCTCTTGTAGCCTTGCTTGTCAGACGAACTATGGCTGGTGCTGGTCGTGGCGAGCCTCGTTTTATGTTCTTCCTGGGAAGCCGAATTATGATCTGAATATCATTATGCTGTAGGGGGATGTCAATTGCATGGCCTAACTTTAAAACTACATCTCTGATATTTTCTGTGGATTCGGTTTCTGGAAGACCATTTAGGACAAGGTCTTCTTTATGTTGTTGTTGGTTTAAAACTTCGTATTGTAGTTTCAGGGCATTAAATTCTTGACGGAGTTCCGATGTATCTTTTATCAATTTGTGCTGCCTGTCAGTTAATGCGTTAATGCTGGTTTTAATGTCTTTTACCGTTTGTAAGATTTCTTCGACTTTTGAATTATTAAATTGAACAAACTCTTCGTATTCGCTAATTTTTTTTGTTATTTCTTTACTCTGTTTATCAAATAGTTCTTGGACAAGATCTACCAAGCTGGCTTTTATATTTTCTAAACCTTTTTCTAGTAATAAATTTACGGAACTCAAATTATAAGATTCACCGGTGTTTTGTTGTTTGTTCAGTTCATCGTCCGATTCTGCCTCCTGCGTAATCAGTTGCGTCGTGGGTGGTGGCGTTTCGTTGTTCTCTCTACAGTTCAGGCACTTCCATTCTTTTCGTTTTGCATTGGATTTGCGTTGCCATGTTGTTTCTGAAAGTCCAGAACATGTAAAGTGAAGATTACTATGGCATTTCCTGCAGGTTATATAACATACGTCGGACGGAAATTCCTGACAATTGTTGCACTTCATGCCTCACCTTTCTTCCTTTGGACAGCTGCAAAGATGGCGACAATAATAATAATAATAATAATAATAATAATAATAATAATAATAATAATAATAATAATAATAATAATAATAATAATAATAATAATAATAATAATAATAGTAATAATTTAAAAAAATAAGTAAAATAATAATAATTTTTTATTGATCTCTCAAATATTTACATGTATACAATTATTGTGTAACATTCAGTATATTATTTTACAAGGTTCATCACTCAGTGCTATATGTAATAAAATTTCAATAATAATGATGATAACATCGTTTTTTGCTATCTTTTCAAATAACAATCACAATAAAAATTTACAACTATATAGTTCAGAATTACACAAGTTACATAATATTACATGTAGTTTACTATTTTTTTTTTCAAAGTTTGAGAAAGAGTGATTATACAACAGTACTTATGCATGTGCCATTAAAATATTATATTTCATATTTCTCAGAAGCATGCAATTTAAAGTCATTATTTACATATTTTTAATAAGAAGAATAATTTATTACATTATTTATTCATGTTAGATAGTAATATTATATTAATGATATTATCACATAATAATCAGTATCTTCAGTATCTTCTTTATTGCTATGTAATTTACTGACTGTTTTGTTACATTTCTGCATTTGATTATAAGGATTACGTTTAGATGGGTGAGGCAAGTCAATCGCACCTACTTTGAAGCTTGGATTAGATTTTATGATTTCAGGATTCAGCCTTCACTATTTACGTTGTTGTTACTGTTCATGGATGGGCTGTGGGCACTGGATGCTAGTGATTTGTTAATGGTGTATTAACTTTGTTTGTATATATTCTAGAGTTCGTTTTTTAATGTTCTGTAGTTATCTATGTGTTTTAAATTTCTTGGTAGGTTGTTGACTTGCGTTGGTATCTGATGTGATCTCACAGAAGCACCGTGTGAGTGTTGACGGGTGTAGGGATGTAAAGAGTTGTTGTTGTAGGTCGTGTTATACGATATGTGACCCTGTTGTTTCGATAGGTGATGTTGAAGTAATTCCTTGTTAATGTTATGTAGTGTTTCAGGTTTTTAATGCTTAGGATTCTGTGTGTCCCCATGTGCTCGTCAGATATTGGTTGTTGCGTGTAAGGTGTCCAAATCACTGTTGACACAATTTTCCAGTGTAATGTTTCTAATTTTTTTAGGTAGCTGATTGATGCGTATGCATAAACTGTTATGCCATATCTGAGTAGGGATTCGCAGATACCGAGATATAGGTTTTTTTTTTTTCTATGTTGGTTGGAGTAATGTCTTTTACTTGGAAGAGTTTTGCTGCGATGATCCGGAGTGTGGTGTGTAGGTATTCTATATGTTTTATCCATTTAAGGTGGCAATCTTTATAGAGACCAAGGTATTTTGCATGTGTTGCAGGTTTGATTTCGGGACATTTGCAGCTATTTTTGTTTCTTAATGCACCAGTATGTGTGACAGTGTATCGATAGTGGTGCGAGGCGCATGATTCTTGGGACATGTGTTATCAACATCTGTGTTTTGGTGTGGTTGATTAGAGTTGCGTTTTGGTGGAAGTATGTCATGATTTCATTTAGGTCTTGTGCTTTGCAGAGAGCCGTGTTGATGTCTGTGTGGATTGATAATAGTGCGGTGTAATCCGCGTACTAAAACATTTGACTACTTATTGGTCACGTTATAAATAAATATAAATAGGTACATGTTACGGCTGTGATATGTACCTATTTTTGTTACTTGTGTTCTGTTTGAGAGGTAGTTCCTGAACCATGTATGCAGTGTTCCTCTTATACCTATTGAGTATAGTTTGGTGAGCAGTATGTCATGTGGTTAAGTCAAGCAGTACGAGGACGAGAACGGCGTACTTGTTTTTGTCGAGAGCTTTGTTTATTGCGTCGGCGAAGTCTTCTAATAAAGTGATGGTGCTTTTTGTTTTCTGAAAGCCATATTGGTTTTGTGGGATGATGTTGTACTTCTGTAAATAGTTCTGTAGTCTGGTGTGCGTTACTTTTTCTAGAATGACTGGTAGGGTAGCTATTGGTCTGTAGTTCTGAGTATCGTTTCTTTCATCGTGTTTGTATATTGGCGTAATTATTGCAGTTTTAACTTGTTGTGGAATAATGCCTGTGTCTTGTTAATATTATGTTCACAAGTCTCAAAAGTATTGGATTTATTTGTTCAAAGTGTGTTATAAGGTCTGTGAGTCTTATTTTGTCTATTCCTAGAGTGGCCTTTGGTTTTAGTTGCAGGAATGCTTCTTTCAGTTCCTGTTTTGTTAAGGGTGGAAAATACATAGTTTGTTGTTGACTTTGTGTTGGTAGTTTTTTGTTGATCGTTGGTAGTTTGTCTTTTTTGAGTTGTGTGATATTGTTTGTGAATGCATAGTTGAATGCGTTTGGTAGTTCCTCTAGGTTTGTGTCCTAACCGAAGTTTTTTGCAATAAAATATTGTGCTGAAGTTTTCTTTTTTCGAGTTACTAATTCGTTGAGTGTGGCCCATGTTTGCTTCATGTTGTCTTTGTATTCCATGAATTTTTGGAAGTAGTAGTGTCTTTTTGCCAAACGAATTTTTGTTCGTAGTTGATGTTTTGTGTTTTTGTATAAGGTTTGTAAATGTGTGTTACTGGGAGACTTTTTGAGTTTTTTTCCATACATTTTCTTTTATAGTAATACTATTTAGTATATCGTCATTTATCCATGGATTGTTGTCTGTTTGCCGCCTCGTTTGTGTACGTTTTGTTGCTTTTTTGTATATTTTCAAACTTTAGTAGAAAATTATCATATAATGTTACAGGATCATTTATTTTATGGCAATTCCAGTCTGTATTTTTTACTCGGTTATCGACAATTCTCTTTAATGATCGATTTTTGTCGACCTTTTGGTGGTTGGAGGGGCGTGTGTGTGTGTGTGGGGGGGGGGGTTGGTAACGTAATAAAACGAAGTGGAGACGATGTAGTGATCGGCAATTTTGAGATTAACTACTGATGATGTTTGGATGGGAGCCCGTATGTTGATATGATCAACGGATGATTGTGTTAGTGAGTTATTGAGCATTTCTTCTCTTGTTGGGGAGATAATGGTAAGTTTTATGTTCTACTGACTTAGTATATCAAGGTATGTATTAGTGGTTGAAGAAGCTTGATCAAGAGTATTTATGTTAATCTCTCCTATTAGGATGAGCCTATGTGTTGTACGGTGTTCGATGCCGCTTAGCCATGCTTCTAACTCACGAAGAAAGCTGAGTGGATGAGTGGATCTGGGAATCTGTACATTGTATTTATTGTGTATTTGGTACTGTTGTGGCTATTTGTGATATCCAAAATTAGTGTTTCCGGATGTTCGAAATGAGATTGTTTTTTAGTCATATTGTATTTTTCTTTAATAAATGCCACGATGCCACACCCTCTTCTGTTTGGTCTACATAAGTTGTAGGTTTAGTAATTATTTATGTGACATGTGTAAATTTCTGTCTTTTATTGCAACTTCGGTCAGTATTAGCGCATCTATGTTTATCATTGTGTAGCTGAGCTGTGTTATCACTGTAAGCCAGTGTTTTTTTTATACTTCTTATGTTTGTGTGTATTGGTTGGTATTGGTGGAAATGTTTTAACAATCGCTTTGTTAAATTATGCCAGACACGAGTATAACTAAAATTCACCCAAATTCACTCAAATTACTTCAAGTGATAGCGTTTGCGTGCAAAAAACACGAAAATAACTCTTTCGTATATTTTCGCACAAATTGTATTTTGTGTGTCTTCTTTTCAAAAAAAACGTTGATTTCCCCATACTCGTTGTAGCACAGCATACATGGATTATTATTTAATGTGAAATGCTCATCTCTCTGCGTTAATTTTTCTGTAGCTATGTGGCAGTGCTAACTATGAAACTCTGTAAATAAGATGGTAATAGCGTGATATGCAAATTAATAAAAAATTCTACATTAGATCGATCTCCGCGCCCTCTAACGACATAATATCGAAACACCATTTAATTCACGTATACTTTTTGGTGCACTGTTCTTTATCAATTGCTGCGATAAATTATACCATATGTAACGAAAATTACTTAAATACACTCAAATTGCTTCAGTTGATAGCGTTGTGCGTAAAAACACGAAAATAACACTTTTGTGCTCTTTAGCAAAACTTGCATTTTTTTTTGTTTTCTTTTCAAAAAAAGCTTGATTTTCCCACAACTTGTTGTATTACAGCACACATGGACTATGATGCACTGGTAAAAGCTCACATCGCTACGTTGATTTTTCTGCAGCTACCAACTCTCAAATTGTGCGAATAAGAAGTTAATCGGGAGATATGCAAATTAATAAAAAATTCACATTAATTGTAGATCAGCGCCATTTAACGACATCATGTCGAAACACCGTATAATTCAAGTATACTATGTGTTGCTCTGTTCTTTATCAATTGCTGTGTTACATTATGCCACATATCACGAAAATTACTTAAATGCATTCAAATTGCTTCAATTGATACTTCTTTTGTTTGTAAAAAACACGAAAATAACGCTTTTGTGCACTTCAGAAAAAATTGCATTTTTTCGTGTTTTCTCATCGAAAAAAGTTTGATTTTTCCCACACCTTGTTTTATTACAGAACACAATAGCGATTATTCACTGGAAAATGCTTATATCGCTACGTTAATTTTTCTGTAGCTAAACGGCAGTGTTAACTATCAAACTGTGCAAATAAGAAGTTAATCAGGTGATATGCAAATCAATAAAAAATTCAAAATTAGTTCGATCTCAGCGTACTCTAACGACATAATGTCGAAACACCGTATAATTCATGTATACTACGTCAATCAATCGCTTTATCATCGCTGCATTAAAGTATGGGACATATAAAGAAATTTACTTAAATAAAATCAAATTGATTCAAATGAGAGCCTTTTTCTGTCAAAAACACGAAAATAACGATTTTGTGCACTTTTACAAAATTGCATTTTTTTCGTGTTTTCTATTCAAAAAAAGCTTGATTTTCTTATACATTGTAGTACAGTACACAATAGCGATTATTCACTGGGAAATACGTATATACCGCTATGACAGTGCTAACTATAAAATTGTGAAAATAAAAAGTTAATCGGATGATATGGAAATTAATAAAAAATGCAACATTAGGTCAAATATAGCGCCCTCTAACGACATAATGTTGAAACACAGTATAATTCACGTACAATACGTCAACCAATCGCTTTATCAATCGCCCTGTTAAATTAAGCCACATATAACGAAATTTACTTATATAAAATCAAATTCTTGAATTGATAACGTATTAGTGTCAAAAACACAAAAATAACGCTTTTGTGCACTTTTGCTAAAATTGAATTTTTTCATGTTTTCTCAAAAAAAAAAAAATAGATTTTACATTATTCACTAGGATATGCAAAAAAATCAACTTTAGATCAATCTCAGCGACATAATGTCGAAACACCTTATAATTCACGTATACTACGTCAGTCAACCCTTGTGTCAATCGCTGCGTTCAATTATTCCACATATAACGAAATTTACTTAAATAAACTCAAATTACTTCAATTGACAGCTTTGTGTGACAAAAACAAAAACTGGATTTGTTGTAGTTAAGAACACGTGTTTATTCACTGGAAATGCTTACATAGCTACGATAATTTTTCTGTAGCTATATGGCAGTGCTAACTATCAATCTGTGCAAATAGGAAGTTAATCGGATGACATGAAAATTAATAAAAAAATTCAGGATTTGTTCGATAACAGTGCCCTCTAACGTCGTAATGTCGAAATACCGTATAATTCAGGGATGCTATGTACTGCACTGTTCTTTAACAATCGATGCATTAAATTATGCCCCATATAACGAAAATTACTTAAGTACACACAAATTGCTCAGTTAATAGCAGTTTTGTGTCATAAACACGAAAATAACGCTTTTGTGCACATTCGCAAAAAATCAAGCTTTTTTCACTTCGAAAAAAGCTTGATTTTATCATTACAGCACACACTCGTGGGAAAGGCTTATAACGATACGAAACCTTTTCTGTAGCTATATGGCAGGGATACCTATCAAACTGCTAATACGAACTTAATCGGGTGATAGGCAAATTTTAAAAAATTAAACAATAATTCGATTACAGCGCCTTCTATCGACATAATGTCGAAACACCGTATAAGCACTATACTATATATTGCTATGTTCTTTAACAATCTCTGGGTGTAATTCTAAATTATGTGCCATATAATGAAATATACTGAAATAAACGCAAATAGCTTCAATTGATAGCGTTTGTCTGATAAAAAACACGAAAATAACGCTTCTGTGCACTTTTCCAAAAATTGTATTTTTTCGTGTTTTCTCTTCAAAAACAGCTTGATTTCACCATTACAGAACACATCCGTTACTGGCTGGGAAATGCTTATAACGATACAAAACGTTTTCTGTAGCTATATGGCAGTGCTATTTATCAAATTGCACTAATAAGAACTTAATCGGGTAATATTCAAATAATTAAAAAATTCTACATTAGTTCGATTTCAGCGCCCGCTAAAGACATAATATCGAAATATCTTATTATGCACTATACTAAGTATTGCTGTGTTCTTTAATAATCTCTGCGTTATATTATGTGCCATATAACGAAATGTACTTAAATACACGTAAATAGCTTTAATTGATAGCGTTTGTGTGTCAAAAACACGAAAATAACTCTCGCGAGCACTTCTGCAAAAAATGCATTTTTTTTCATCTTTTCTCTTCAAAAGCAGCTTAATTTTACCACTTGGGCACACAATTGCTGGGAAATGCTTATAACGAAAGGTAACGTTTTGTACCTAATGGCAGTGCTACCTATCAAATTGTGTTATTAAGAACTTAATTGGGTGATATTCCAATAATTAAAAAATTCAAAATTAGTTCGATTTCAGCGCCCTCTAAAGAAATAATGTCGAAACACCATATAATGTACTATACTATGTATTGCTGTGTTCGTTTTAACAATCTCTCCATTAAATTATGTGTCATATCACGAAATATACTTAAATACGCGCAAATCGCTTCAATTGATAGCGTTTGTGGTCAAAAACACAAAAATAACGCTCCAGTGCACTTTTGCAAAAATTGCACTTTTCCTGATTTTCTCTTCCAAATCCGATTGATTTTACTATTACATCACCAATCGGCTGTTTCTCGTGGGAAATGCATATAACGATAAGAAACGTTTTCTGTAGCTATACGGCAGTGCTACCTATCAAACAGCGCTAATAAAAACTTGATGAGGTGATATGCAAATTATTAAAAAATTCAACATTAGTTCGATTTCAGCGCCCTCTAACAACAAAATGTCGAAACATCGTATAATGCACTATACTATGTATTGCTCTGTTCTTTTTAACGTTAGAGGGCGCTGAAATCAAACTAATGTTGAATTTTTTAATAATTTGCATATTTCGTTATATGTGTCATATAAGGAAATATACTTAAATACACGGAAATAGCTTCAATTGATAGCGTTTGTGTATGAAAAACACGAAAATAATGCAAAAAAATAATAGCACCAGCTGATAGATTTTTGTGTGTAAAACACGAAAATAACGCTCCCGAGCACTTTCGCAAAAAATGCATTTTTTCGTTGTTTTTTTTTCAAAAACTGCTTGATTTTATCATTACGGCACGCGTCGGCTCTTATGCGCTTGGAAATGCTTAAAGCGATATGAAACTTTTTGTATAGGTATACGGCAGTGATACCTAAAAAACTGTGCTAATAAGAATTTAACGGTGATATGCAATTTTTTTAAAAGTTCAATATTAGTTCGATTACAACGCCCTCTAAGGAAATAATTTCGAAACAAGTTATAATGCACAATATTATGTGTTGCTGGATTCTTTAACAACCTCTGCATTAAACTAGGTGCCACATAACGAAATATACTTAAATACAAGCAAATAGCATCAGTTGATAGTGTTTGTGTGTGTAAAGCAGGAATATACCGCTCCGGTGCAATTTTAAAAAAATGCATTTTTTCGTGTTTTTTCTTCAAAAACTGCTTGATTTTTCCATTATGGCACGCGTACGGCTATTATGTGCTGGGAAATGCTTACAGCGATATGAAACTTTTTCTATAGTTATACGACATTGCTGCCGATAAAACTGTGCTAATAAGAACTTAATCGTTTGATATGCAATTTTATAAAAATTCAACATCGGTTCGATTACAGCGCTATCTAACGTCAAAATGTCGAAACAAGGTATAATGCACTATGTATTGCTGTGTTCATTAACAACCTCTGCGTTAAATTATATGCTATATAACGAAATATACTTAAATACACCGAAATAGCTTCAATTGATAATGTTTGTTTGTGTAAATCACGAAAATAACGCTCCTGTGCAGTTTTGGAAAAAATGAATTTTTTTGTGTTTCTTCTTCAAAAACTGCTTGATTTTACCATTACAGCATGCCTCGACACTTATGCACTTGGAATTGCTTATAGCGATATGAAATTTTTTCTATTGATATATGGCAGTGATTCGTATTAAACTGTGCTAATAAGAACTTAATTTTGTAATAAGGAAATTTTTAGATAATTCAACATTAGTTCGATTATAGCGTCCTCTAACGACATAATGTCGAAACAAGGTATACTACATTATACTATTTATTGCTGTGTTCTTAAACAACCCGTGCGTTAAAGTATGTGACATATAACGAAATATAGTTAAAAACACGCAAATAGCTTCAGTTGATAGTGTTTGTGTTTGTAAAACACGAAAATAACGCTCCCGTGCACTTTTGCAAAAAATGAATTTTTCGTATTTTTTTTAAAAAACTGCTTGATTTTAATATCACAGCACGAGTCGGCTCTTCATCGATTGGAAATGCTTATATCGATATGAAACTTTTACTGTAGGTATATTGCAATCATACCTATTAAACTGTGCTAATAAAAACCTAATCGGGTGATATGCAATTTTTTAAAAAATTCAACATTAGTTCCATTACAGTGCCCTCTAACGACAAAATGTCGAAACAAGATATAACCACAATACTATGTATTACTCAGTTCTTTAATAACCTCTGCGCTAAATTATGTGTCACATAACGAAATATACTTAAATACACGCAAATAGCATCAGTTGATAGTGTTTGTGTTTGTAAAACACGAAAACGTTCAAGTGCACTTTTGCGAAAAATGGATTTTTTCGTGTTTTTTCTTCAAAATCTGGATAATTTTACCATTACAGCACGCGTTAGCTCTTACGCGCTGGGAAATGCTTAGAGCGATATGAAAGTTTTTCTAAAGTTATATGACAGTGCTGCCTATAAAACTGTGCTAATGAGAACTTAATCGGGTAATATGCAAATTTTTAAAAAATTCAAAATTAGATCGATTACAGCGCACTCTAACGATATTATGTCGAAACAAGGTATTCTGAATTATTCTATGTATTGCTGTGTTCTTTAACAATCTCTGTGTTAAATTTTACATTATTAATTATTTTCGTGTGTTTTACACACACGAAAATAATGTTCCCGTTCACTTTTGAAAAAGTGAAATTTTTCGCGTTTTTCTTCAAAAACTGCTTCGGCGGCTGTAACTTGCATGGAAATGTTTATTTCGATTCGAACCTTTTTCTATAGGTAGAGGGCAGTGCTACATATCAAACTGTGCTAATAAGAACTGAATCGGGTTACATCGAAATGTTTATAAAATTGATCATTAATTCGATTTCAGCGCCCTCTAAGGAAATAAAGCAAAAACAAGCTATAATGCGATATCCTATGGTACTAACTGCGTTAAATTATGTGCTATATAACGTAATATACTTAAATACACCCCAATAACTTCAATTGATAGTTTTTAGTGTGTAAAACACGAAAATAACGTTCCCGTTCACTTTCGCAAAAAGAGAAATTTTCGTGTTTTTCAATAAAAACTGCTTTATTTTACAATAGCAGACCACGGCGGCTGTAACCTGCTTGGAAATGATTATTTCGATTCGAAACTTTTTCTATAGGTAAAGGGCAGTACTACTTATCAAACTGTGCTAATAGAGAAATTAATCGGGTTGTAGGCAAATTTTTAAAAAATTGATCATTAATTCGATTTCAGCGACGTCTAACGAAATAAAGACGAAACAAGCTATAATGCGCTATACTATGTACTGCAAGTCCTTTCACAACCACTGCGTTAGTTTATGTGCTATATAACGAAATATAATTAAATACACAGAAAAAAGTGAACGTTCCCGTTCACTTTTGAAAAGTGAATATTTTCGTGTTTTTCTTCAAAAACTGCTTTATTTTACAATAGCAGTTCACGGCGGCTGTAACTTGCTTGCAAATGCTTATTTCGATTCGAATCTTTTTTCTATAATTATAGGACAGTGCTACATATCAAACTATGCTAATAAGAACTTAATGGGTTATATGCAAATTTTTAAAAAATTGATCATTAATTCGATTTCAGCGCCCTGTAACGACGAAACTTTTTATTTAGGCATAGGGCTGTGCTATCTATCAAAGTGCGCAAATAAGAACTTAATCGGGTGATAAGCAAATTTTTAAAAAATTCAACATTAGTTCGATAACAGCACCCTCTAACGACATAATGTCCAAACAAGTTATAAAGCACTATACTATGTATTGCTGGTTTCTTTAACAAACTCTGCGTCAAATTATGTGCCATATAACGAAATATACTTAAATACACTCAAATAGCTTCATTAGATAGCGTTTGTGTATGTAAAACACGAAAATAACGTTTCCGTGAAATTTTGCAAAAAGTCAATTTTTTCGTGTTTTTTAGTCAAAAGCTGCTTGTTTTCACTCTTACAGCACGAATACGATGATACTCGCTGGAAAATGATCTGAGCGATATGAAACTTCTTATATAGGCATAGGGCAGTGTTATCTATCAAACTGCGCTAATAAGAACTTAATCGGGTGATATGCAAATTTTTAAAAAATTCAACATTAGTTCGATAACAGCGCCCTCTAACGACATAATGTCCAAACAAGGTAGAAAGCACTATACTATGTATTGCTGGTTTCTTTAACAACCTCTGCGTTAAATTATGTGCCATATAACGAAATATACTTAAATACACTCAAATAGCTTCATTAGATAGCGTTTGTGTGTGTAAAACACGAAAATAACGTTTCCGTGAAATTTTGCAAAAAGTCAATTTTTTCGTGTTTTTTAGTCAAAAGTTGCTTGTTTTCACTCTAACAGCACGAATACGATGACACTCGCTGGAAAATGATCCGAGCGATATGAAACTTTTTATATAGGCATAGGGCAGTGTTATCTATCAAACTGCGCTAATAAGAATTTAATCGGGTGATATGCAAATTTTTAAAAAATTCAACATTAGTTCGATTACAGCGCCCTCTAACGACATAATGTCCAAACAAGGTATAAAGCACTATACTATGTATTGCTGGTTTCTTTAACAACCTCTGCGTTAAATTATGTGCCATATAACGAAATATACTTAAATACACTCAAATAGCTTCATTAGATAGCGTTTGTGTGTGTAAAACACGAAAATAACGTTTCCGTGAAATTTTGCAAAAAGTCAATTTTTTCGTGTTTTTTAGTCAAAAGCTGCTTGTTTTCACTCTTACAGGAAGAATACGCTGATAGTCGCTGGAAATTCATCCGAGCGATATGAAACTTTTTATATAGGCATAGAACAGTGTTATCTATCAAACTGCGCTAATAAGAACTTAATCGGGTGATATGCAAATTTTTAAAAATTCAATATTTGTTCGATAACAGCGCCCTCTAATTACATAATGTTCTAACAAGTTATAAAGCATTATACTATGTATTGCTGGTATCTTTCACAACCTCTGCGTTAAATTATAACGCAGAGGTTGTGATATATAACGAAATATACTTAAATACACTCAAATAGCTTCATTAGATAGCGTTTATGTATGTAAAAGACGAAAATAACGTTTCCGTGAAATTTTGCAAAAAGTCAATTTTTTTCGTGTTTTTTAGTCAAAAGCTGCTTATTTTCACCCTTACAGCACGAATACGCTGATACTCGCTGGAAAATGATCCGAGCGATATGAAAGTTTTTATATAGGCATAGGGCAGTGTTATCTATCAAACTGCGCTAATAAGAACTTAATCGGGTGATATGCAAATTTTTAAAAAAATTCAACATTAGTTCGAAAACAGCGCCCACTAACGACATAATGTCCAAACAAGGTATAAAGCACTATACTATGTATTGCTGGTTTCTTTAACAACCTCTGCGTTAAATTATGTGCCATATAACGAAATATACTTAAATACACTCAAATAGCTTCATTAGATAGCGTTTGTGTGTGTAAAACACGAAAATAACGTTTCCGTGAAATTTTGCAAAAAGTCAATTTTTTCGTGTTTTTTAGTCAAAAGCTGCTTGTTTTCACTCTTACAGCACGAATACGATGATACTCGCTGGAAAATGATCCGAGCGATATGAAACTTTTTATATAGGCATAGGGCTGTGTTATCTATCAAACTGCGCTAATAAGAACTTAATCGGGTGATATGCAAATTTTTAAAAAATTCAACATTAGTTCGATAACAGCGCCCTCTAACGACATAATGTCCAAACAAGTTATAAAGCACTATACTATGTATTGCTGGTTTCTTTAACAACCTCTGCGTTAAATTATGTGCCATATAACGAAATATACTTTAATACACTCAAATAGTTTCATTAGATAGCGATTGTGTGTGTAAAACACGAAAATAACGTTTACATGAAATTTTGCAAAAAGTCAATTTTTTCGTGTTTTTTAGTCAAAAGCTGCTTGTTTTCACTCTTACAGAACGAATACGATGATACACGCTGGAAAATGATCCGAGCGATATGAAACTTTTTATATAGGCATAGGGCAGAGTTATCTATCAAACTGCGCTAATAAGAACTTAATCGGGTGATATGCAAATTTTTAAAAAATTCAACATTAGTTCGATAACAGCGCCCTCTATCGACATAATGTCCAAACAAGGTAGAAAGCACTATACTATGTATTGCTGGTTTTTTAACAACCTCTGCGTTAAATTATGTGCCATATAACGAAATATACTTAATTACACTCAAGTAGCTTCATTACATAGCGTTTGTGTGTGTAAAACACGAAAATAACGTTTCCGTGAAATTTTGCAAAAAGTCAATTTTTTCGTGTTTTTTAGTCAAAAGCTGGTTGTTTTCACTCTTACAGCACGAATACGCTGATACTCGCTGGAAAATGATCCGAGCGATATGAAACGTTTTATATAGGCATAGGGCAGTGTTATCTATCAAACTGCGCTAATAAGAACTTAATCGGGTGATATGCAAATTTTTAAAAAATTCAACATTAGTTCGATAACGGCGCCCTCTAAAGACATAATGTCCAAACAAGGTATAAAGCACTATGCTATGTATTGCTGGTTTCTTTATCAACCTCTGCGTTAAATTATGTGCCATATAACGAAATATACTTAAATACACTCAAATAGCTTCATTAGATAGCGTTTGTGTGTGTAAAACACGAAAATAACGTTTCGTGAAATTTTGCAAAAAGTCAATTTTTTTCGTGTTTTTTAGTCAAAAGCTGCTTGTTTTCACTCTTACAGCACGAATACGATGATACTCGCTGGAAAATGATCCGAGCGATATGAACGTTTTTTATATAGGCATAGGGCAGTGTTATCTATCAAACTGCGCTAATAAGAACTTAATCGGGTGATATGGAAATTTTAAAAAATTCAACATTAGTTCGATAACAGCGCCCTCTAATTACATAATGTTCTAACAAGTTATAAAGCACTATACTATGTATTGCTGGTTTCTTTCACAACCTCTGCGTTAAATTATAACGCAGAGGTTGTGATATATAACGAAATATACTTAAGTACACTCAAATGGCTTCATTAGATAGCTTTTGTGTGTGTAAAAGACGAAAATAACGTTTCCGTGAAATTTTGGAAAAAGTCAATTTTTTTCGTGTTTTTTAGTCGAAAGCTGCTAATTTTAACTCTTACAGAACGAATACGCTGATACTCGATGGAAAATGATCCGAGCGATATGAAACTTTTTATATAGGCATAGGGCAGTGTTATCTATCAAACTGCGCTAATAAGAACTTAATCGGGTGATATGCAAATTTTTAAAAAATTTAAAATTAGTTCGATAACAGCGCCCTCTAACGACATAATGTCCAAACAAGGTATAAAGCATTATACTATGTATTGCTGGTTTCTTTAACAACCTCTGCGTTAAATTATGTGCCATATAACGAAATATACTTAAATACACTCAAATAGCTTCATTAGATAGCGATTGTGTGTGTAAAACACGAAAATAACGTTTACATGAAATTTTGCAAAAAGTCAATTTTTTTGTGTTTTTTACTCAAAAGCTGCTTGTTTTCACTCTTACAGCACGAATACGATGATACTCGCTGGAAAATGATCCGAGCGATATGAAACTTTTTATATAGGTATAGGGCTGTGTTATCTCTCAAACTGCGCTAATAAGAACATAATCGGGTGATATGCAAATTTTTAAAAAATTCAACATTAGTTCGATAACAGCTCCCTCTATCGACATAATGTCCAAACAAGGTAGAAAGCACTATACTATGTATTGCTGGTTTCTTTAACAACCTCTGCGTTAAATTATGTGCCATATAACGAAATATACTTAAATACACTCAAATAGCTTCATTAGATAGCGTTTGTGTGTGTAAAACACGAAAATAACGTTTCCGTGAAATTTTGCAAAAAGTCAATTTTTTCGTGTTTTTTAGTCAAAAGCTGCTTGTTTTCACTCTTACAGCACGAATACGATGATACTCGCTGGAAAATGATCCGAGCGATATGAAACGTTTTATATAGGCATAGGACAGTGTTATCTATCAAACTGCGCTAATAAGAACTTAATCGGGTGATATGCAAATTTTTAAAAAATTCAACATTAGTTCGATAACAGCGCCCTATAAAGACATAATGTTCTAACAAGTTATAAAGCACTATACTATGTATTGCTGGTTTCTTTATCAACCTCTGCGTTAAATTATAACGCAGGGGTTGTGATATATAACGAAATATACTTAAATACACTCAAATAGCTTCATTAGATAGCGTTTGTGTGTGTAAAACACGAAAATAACGTTTCGTGATGGGGGGGGGGGTGGGGGGGGGGGGGGGTGGGGGGGGGGGGGGGTGGGGGGGGGGGGGGGTGGGGGGGGGGGGGGGTGGGGGGGGGGGGGGGTGGGGGGGGGGGGGGGTGGGGGGGGGGGGGGGTGGGGGGGGGGGGGGGTGGGGGGGGGGGGGGGTGGGGGGGGGGGGGGGTGGGGGGGGGGGGGGGTGGGGGGGGGGGGGGGTGGGGGGGGGGGGGGGTGGGGGGGGGGGGGGGTGGGGGGGGGGGGGGGTGGGGGGGGGGGGGGGTGGGGGGGGGGGGGGGTGGGGGGGGGGGGGGGTGGGGGGGGGGGGGGGTGGGGGGGGGGGGGGGTGGGGGGGGGGGGGGGTGGGGGGGGGGGGGGGTGGGGGGGGGGGGGGGTGGGGGGGGGGGGGGGTGGGGGGGGGGGGGGGTGGGGGGGGGGGGGGGTGGGGGGGGGGGGGGGTGGGGGGGGGGGGGGGTGGGGGGGGGGGGGGGTGGGGGGGGGGGGGGGTGGGGGGGAGCTCGGATCATATTCCAGCGAGTATCAGCGTATTCGTGCTGTAAGAGTGAAAACAAGCTCCTTTTGACTAAAAAACACGAAAAAATTGACTTTTTGCAAAATTTCACGGAAACGTTATTTTCGTGTTTTACACACACAAACGCTATCTAATGAAGCTATTTGAGTGTATTTAAGTATATTTCGTTATATGGCACATAATTTAACGCAGAGTTTGTTATAGAAACCAGCAATACATAGTATAGTGCTTTATACCTTGTTTGTACATTATGTCGTTAGAGGGCGCTGTTATCGAACTAATGTTGAATTTTTTAAAAATTTGCATATCACCAGATTACGTTCTTATTAGCGCAGTTTGAGAGATAACACAGCCCTATGCCTATATAAAAAGTTTCATATCGCTCGGATCATTTTCCAGCGAGTATTATCGTATTCGTGCTGTAAGAGTGAAAACAAGCAGCTTTTGAGTAAAAAACACGAAAAAATTGACTTTTTGCAAAATTTCATGTAAACGTTATTTTCGTGTTTTACACACACAATCGCTATCTAATGAAGCTATTTGAGTGTATTTAAGTATATTTCGTTATATGGCACATAATTTAACGCAGAGTTTGTTATAGAAACCAGCAATACATAGTATAGTGCTTTATACCTTGTTTGGACATTATGTCGTTAGAGGGCGCTGTTATCGAACTAATGTTGAATTTTTTAAAAATTTGCATATCACCAGATTACGTTCTTATTAGCGCAGTTTGATAGATAACAATGCCCTATGCCTATATAAAAAGTTTCATATCGCTCGGATCATTTTCCATCGAGTATCAGCGTATTCGTGCTGTAAGAGTTAAAATTAGCAGCTTTCGACTAAAAAACACGAAAAAAATTGACTTTTTCCAAAATTTCACGGAAACGTTATTTTCGTCTTTTACACACACAAACGCTATCTAATGTAGCTATTTGAGTGTACTTAAGTATATTTCGTTATATATCACAACCTCTGCGTTATAATTTAACGCAGAGGTTGTGAAAGAAACCAGCAATACATAGTATAGTGCTTTATAACTTGTTAGAACATTATGTAATTAGAGGGCGCTGTTATCGAACTAATGTTGAATTTTTAAAAATTTGCATATCACCCGATTAAGTTCTTATTAGCGCAGTTTGATAGATAACACTGTTCTATGCCTATATAAAATGTTTCATATCGCTCGGATGAATTTCCAGCGACTATCAGCGTATTCTTGCTGTAAGAGTGAAAACAAGCAGCTTTTGACTAAAAAACACTAAAAAATTGACTTTTTCCAAAATTTCACGGAAACGTTATTTTCGTGTTTTACACACACAAACGCTATCTAATGAAGCTATTTGAGTGTATTTAAGTATATTTCGTTATATGGCACAAAATTTAACGCAGAGGTTGTTAAAGAAACCAGCAATACATAGTATTGTGCTTTATAACTTGTTTGGACATTATGTCGTTAGAGGGCGCTGTTATCGAACTAATGTTGAATTTTTTAAAATTTGCATATCACCCGATTAAGTTCTTTTTAGCAGAGTTTGATAGATAACACTGCCCTATGCCTATATAAAAAGTTTCATATCGCTCGGATCATTTTCCAGCGAGTATCATCGTATTCGTTCTGTAAGAGTGAAAACAAGCAGCTTTTGACTAAAAAACACGAAAAAATTGACTTTTTGCAAAATTTCACGGAAATGTTATTTTCGTGTTTTACACACACAAACGCTATCTAATGAAGCTATTTGAGTGTATTTAAGTATATTTCGTTATATGGCACAAAATTTAACGCAGAGGTTGTTAAAGAAACCAGCAATACATAGTATAGTGCTTTATACCTTGTTTGGACATTATGTCGTTAGAGGGCGCTGTTATCGAACTAATGTTGAATTTTTTAAAAATATGCATATCACCCAATTAAGTTCTTATTAGCGCACTTTGATAGATAACACTGCCCTATGCCTATATAAAAAGTTTCATATCGCTCGGATCATTTTCCAGCGAGTATCAGCGTATTCGTGCTGTAAGAGTGAAAACAACCAGCTTTTGACTAAAAAACACGAAAAAATTGACTTTTTGCAAAATTTCACGGAAACGTTATTTTCGTGTTTTACACACACAAACGCTATCTAATGAAGCTATTTGAGTGTATTTAAGTATATTTCGTTATATGGCACATAATTTAACGCAGAGGTTGTTAAAGAAACCAGCAATACATAGTATAGTGCTTTATACCTTGTTTGGACATTATGTCGTTAGAGGGCGCTGTTATCGAACTAATGTTGAATTTTTTAAAAATTTGCATATCACCCGATTATGTTCTTATTAGCGCAGTTTGAGAGATAACACAGCCCTATGCCTATATAAAAAGTTTCATATCGCTCGGATCATTTTCCAGCGAGTATCAGCGTATTCGTGCTGTAAGAGTGAAAACAACCAGCTTTTGACTAAAAAACACGAAAAAATTGACTTTTTGCAAAATTTCACGGAAACGTTATTTTCGTGTTTTACACACACAATCGCTATCTAATGAAGCTATTTGAGTGTATTTAAGTATATTTCGTTATATGGCACATAATTTAACGCAGAGGTTGTTAAAGAAACCAGCAATACATAGTATAATGCTTTATACCTTGTTTGGACATTATGTCGTTAGAGGGCGCTGTTATCGAACTAATGTTAAATTTTTTAAAAATTTGCATATCACCCGATTAAGTTCTTATTAGCGCAGTTTGATAGATAACACTGCCCTATTCCTATATAAAAAGTTTCATATCGCTCGGATCATTTTCCATCGAGTATCAGCGTATTCGTGCTGTAAGAGTTAAAATTAGCAGCTTTCGACTAAAAAACACGAAAAAAATTGACTTTTTCCAAAATTTCACGGAAACGTTATTTTCGTCTTTTACACACACAAACGCTATCTAATGAAGCTATTTGAGTGTACTTAAGTATATTTCGTTATATATCACAACCTCTGCGTTATAATTTAACGCAGAGGTTGTGAAAGAAACCAGCAATACATAGTATAGTGCTTTATAACTTGTTAGAACATTATGTAATTAGAGGGCGCTGTTATCGAACTAATGTTGAATTTTTAAAAAATTTGCATATCACCCGATTAAGTTCTTATTAGCGCAGTTTGATAGATAACACTGTTCTATGCCTATATAAAATGTTTCATATCGCTCGGATGAATTTCCAGCGACTATCAGCGTATACTTGCTGTAAGAGTGAAAACAAGCAGCTTTTGACTAAAAAACACCAAAAAATTGACTTTTTCCAAAATTTCACGGAAACGTTATTTTCGTGTTTTACACACACAAACGCTATCTAATGAAGCTATTTGAGTGTATTTAAGTATATTTCGTTATATGGCACATAATTTAACGCAGAGGTTGTTAAAGAAACCAGCAATACATAGTATAGTGCTTTCTACCTTGTTTGGACATTATGTCGATAGAGGGAGCTGTTATCGAACTAATGTTGAATTTTTTAAAAATTTGCATATCACCCGATTATGTTCTTATTAGCGCAGTTTGAGAGATAACACAGCCCTATGCCTATATAAAAAGTTTCATATCGCTCGGATCATTTTCCAGCGAGTATCATCGTATTCGTGCTGTAGGAGTGAAAACAAGCAGCTTTTGAGTAAAAAACACAAAAAAATTGATTTTTTGCAAAATTTCATGTAAACGTTATTTTCGTGTTTTACACACACAATCGCTATCTAATGAAGCTATTTGAGTGTATTTAAGTATATTTCGTTATATGGCACATAATTTAACGCAGAGGTTGTTAAAGAAACCAGCAATACATAGTATAATGCTTTATACCTTGTTTTGACATTATGTCGTTAGAGGGCGCTGTTATCGAACTAATGTTAAATTTTTTAAAAATTTGCATATCACCCGATTAAGTTCTTATCAGCGCAGTTTGATAGATAACACTGCCCTATGCCTATATAAAAAGTTTCATATCGCTCGGATCATTTTCCATCGAGTATCAGCGTATTCGTGCTGTAAGAGTTAAAATTAGCAGCTTTCGACTAAAAAACACGAAAAAAATTGACTTTTTCCAAAATTTCACGGAAACGTTATTTTCGTCTTTTACACACACAAACGCTATCTAATGAAGCTATTTGAGTGTACTTAAGTATATTTCGTTATATATCACAACCTCTGCGTTATAATTTAACGCAGAGGTTGTGAAAGAAACCAGCAATACATAGTATAGTGCTTTATAACTTGTTAGAACATTATGTAATTAGAGGGCGCTGTTATCGAACTAATGTTGAATTTTTAAAAAATTTGCATATCACCCGATTAAGTTCTTATTAGCGCAGTTTGATAGATAACACTGTTCTATGCCTATATAAAATGTTTCATATCGCTCGGATGAATTTCCAGCGACTATCAGCGTATACTTGCTGTAAGAGTGAAAACAAGCAGCTTTTGACTAAAAAACACTAAAAAATTGACTTTTTCCAAAATTTCACGGAAACGTTATTTTCGTGTTTTACACACACAAACGCTATCTAATGAAGCTATTTGAGTGTATTTAAGTATATTTCGTTATATGGCACAAAATTTAACGCAGAGGTTGTTAAAGAAACCAGCAATACATAGTATTGTGCTTTATAACTTGTTTGGACATTATGTCGTTAGAGGGCGCTGTTATCGAACTAATGTTGAATTTTTTAAAATTTGCATATCACCCGATTAAGTTCTTATTAGCGCAGTTTGATAGATAACACTGCCCTATGCCTATATAAAAAGTTTCATATCGCTCGGATCATTTTCCAGCGAGTATCATCGTATTCGTGCTGTAAGAGTGAAAACAAGCAGCTTTTGACTAAAAAACACGAAAAAATTGACTTTTTGCAAAATTTCACGGAAATGTTATTTTCGTGTTTTACACACACAAACGCTATCTAATGAAGCTATTTGAGTGTATTTAAGTATATTTCGTATTTTGGCACATAATTTAACGCAGTGGTTGTTAAAGGAACCAGCAATACATAGTATAGTTCTTTCTACCTTGTTTGGATATTATGTCGTTAGAGGGCGCTGTTATCGAACTAATGTTGAATTTTTAAAAAATTTGCATATCACCCGATTAAGTTCTTATTAGCGCAATTTGATAGATAACACTGCCCTATGCCTATATAAAAACGTTCATATCGCTCGGATCATTTTCCAGCGAGTATCATCGTATTCGTGCTGTAAGAGTGAAAACAAGCGGCTTTTGACTAAAAAGCACGAAAAAATTCACTTTTTGCAAAATTTCACGGAAACGTTATTTTCGTGTTTTACACACACAAACGCTTTTTAATGAAGCTATTTGAGTGTATTTAAGTATATTTCGTTATATGGCACATAATTTAACGCAGAGGTTGTTAAAGAATCCAGCAATACATAGCATAGTGCTTTATACCTTGTTTGGACATTATGTCTTTAGAGGGCGCCGTTATCGAACTAATGTTGAATTTTTTAAAAATTTGCATATCACCCGATTAAGTTCTTATTAGCGCAGTTTGATAGATAACACTGCCCTATGCCTATATAAAACGTTTCATATCGCTCGGATCATTTTCCAGCGAGTATCAGCGTATTCGTGCTGTAAGAGTGAAAACAACCAGCTTTTGACTAAAAAACACGAAAAAATTGACTTTTTGCAAAATTTCACGGAAACGTTATTTTCGTGTTTTACACACACAAACGCTATCTAATGAAGCTACTTGAGTGTATTTAAGTATATTTCGTTATACTGCACATAATTTAACCCAGAGGTTGTTAAAAAACCAGCAATACATAGTATAGTGCTTTCTACCTTGTTTGGACATTATGTCGATAGAGGGCGCTGTTATCGAACTAATGTTGAATTTTTTAAAAATTTGCATATCACCCGATTAGGTTCTTCTTATTAGCGCAATTTGATAGATAACACTGCCCTATGCCTATATAAAACGTTTCATATCGCTCGGATCATTTTCCAGCGAGTATCAGCGTATTCGTGCTGTAAGAGTGAAAACAACCAGCTTTTGACTAAAAAAGACGAAAAAATTGATTTTTGCAAAATTTCACGGAAACGTTATTTTCGTGTTTTACACACACAAACGCAATCTAATGAAGCTACTTGAGTGTATTTAAGTATATTTCGTAATATTGCACATAATTTAACGCAGAAGTTGTTAAAAAACCAGCAATACATAGTATAGTGCTTTATACCTTGTTTGGACATTATGTCGTTAGAGGGCGCTGTTATCGAACTAATGTTGAATTTTTTAAAAATTTGCATATCACCCGATTAAGTTCTTATTAGCGCAGTTTGATAGATAGGATTGCCCTATAGCTATATAAAAAGTTTCATATCGCTCGGATCATTTTCCAGCGAGTATCAGCGTATTCGTTCTGTAAGAGTGAAAACAAGCTCCTTTTGACTGAAAAACACGAAAAAATTGACTTTTTGCAAAATTTCACGTAAACGTTATTTTCGTGTTTTACACACACAAACGCTATCTAATGAAGCAATTTGAGTGTATTTAAGTATATTTCGTTATATGGCACATAATTTAACGCAGAGATTGTTATAGAAACCAGCAATACATAGTATAGTGCTCTATACCTTGTTTGTACATTATGTCGTTAGAGGGCGCTGTTATCGAACTAATGTTGAATTTTTTAAAAATTTGCATATCACCCGATTATGTTCTTATTAGCGCAGTTTGAGAGATAACAGAGCCCTATGCCTATATAAAATGTTTCATATCGCTCGGATCATTTTCCAGCGAGTATCATCGTATTCGTGCTGTAAGAATGAAAACAAGCAGCTTTTGAGTAAAAAACACGAAAAAATTGACTTTTTGCAAAATTTCATGTAAACGTTATTTTCGTGTTTTACACACACAGTCGCTATCTAATGAAGCTATTTGAGTGTATTTAAGTATATTTCGTTATATGGCACATAATTTAACGAAGAGGTTGTTAAAGAAACCAGCAATACATAGTATAATTCTTTATACCTTGTTTGGACATTATGTCGTTAGAGGGCGCTGTTATCGAACTAATGTTAAATTTTTTAAAAATTTGCATATCACCCGATTAAGTTCTTATTACCGCAGTTTGATAGATAACACTGCCCTATGCCTATATAAAAAGTTTCATATCGCTCGGATCATTTTCCATCGAGAATCAGCGTATTCGTACTGGAAGAGTTAAAATTAGCAGCTTTCGACTAAAAAACACGAAAAAAATTGACTTTTTCCAAAATTTCACGGAAACGTTATTTTCGTCTTTTACACAAACAATCGCTATCTAATGAAGCTATTTGAGTGTATTTGAGTATATTTCGTTATATGGCACATAATTTAACGCAGAGGTTGTTAAAGAAACCAGCAATACATAGTATATGCTTTATACCTTGTTTGGACATTATGTCCTTAGAGGGCGCTGTTATCGAACTAATGTTGAATTTTTTAAAAATTTGCATATCACCCGATTAAGTTCTTATTAGCGCAGTTTGATAGATAGCATTGCCCTATAGCTATATAAAAAGTTTCATATCGCTCGGATCATTTTCCAGCGAGTATCAGCGTATTCGTTCTGTAAGAGTGAAAACAAGCTCCTTTTGACTAAAAAACACGAAAAAATTGACTTTTTGCAAAATTTCACGGAAACGTTATTTTCGTGTTTTACACACACAAACGCTATCTAATGAAGCTATTTGAGTGTATTTAAGTATATTTCGTTATATTGCACATAATTTAACGCAGAGTTTGTTATAGAAACCAGCAATACATAGTATAGTGCTTTATACCTTGTTTGTACATTATGTCGTTAGAGGGCGCTGTTATCGAACTAATGTTGAATTTTTTAAAAATTTGCATATCACCCGATTATGTTCTTATTAGCGCAGTTTGAGAGATAACACAGCCATATGCCTATATAAAAAGTTTCATATCGCTCGGATCATTTTCCAGCGAGTATCATCGTATTCGTGCTGTAAGAATGAAAACAAGCAGCTTTTGAGTAAAAAACAAAAAAATTGACTTTTTGCAAAATTTCATGTAAACGTTATTTTCGTGTTTTACACACACAATCGCTATCTAATGAAGCTATTTGAGTGTATTTAAGTATATTTCGTTATATGGCACATAATTTAACGCAGAGGTTGTTAAAGAAACCAGCAATACATAGTATAATGCTTTATACCTTGTTTGGACATTATGTCGTTAGAGGGCGCTGTTATCGAACTAATGTTGAATTTTTTAAAAATTTGCATATCACCCGATTAAGTTCTTATTAGCGCAGTTTGATAGATAACACTGCCCTATGACTCTATAAAAAGTTTCATATCGCTCGGATCATTTTCCATCGAGTATCAGCGTATTCGTGCTGGAAGAGTTAAAATTAGCAGCTTTCGACTAAAAAACACGAAAAAAATTGACTTTTTCCAAAATTTCACGGAAACGTTATTTTCGTGTTTTACACACACAATCGCTATCTAATGAAGCTATTTGAGTGCATTTAAGTATATTTCGTTATATGGCACATAATTTAACGCAGAGGTTGTTAAAGAAACCAGCAATACATAGTATAGTGCTTTATACCTTGTTTGGACATTATGTCCTTAGAGGGCGCTGTTATCGAACTAATGTTGAATTTTTTACAAATTTGCATATCACCCGATTAAGTTCTTATTAGCGCAGTTTGATAGATAGCATTGCCCTATAGCTATATAAAAAGTTTCATATCGCTCGGATCATTTTCCAGCGAGTATCAGCGTAATCGTGCTGTAAGAGTGAAAACAAGCTCCTTTTGACTAAAAAACACGAAAAAATTGACTTTTTGCAAAATTTCACGGAAACGTTATTTTCGTGTTTTACACACACAAACGCTATCTAATGAAGCTATTTGAGTGTATTTAAGTATATTTCGTTATATGGCACATAATTTAACGCAGAATTTGTTACAGAAACCAGCAATACATAGTATAGTGCTTTATACCTTGTTTGTACATTATGTCGTTAGAGGGCGCTGTTATCGAACTAAAGTTGAATTTTTTAAAAATTTGCATATCACCCGATTATGTTCTTATTAGCGCAGTTTGAGAGATAACACAGCCCTATGCCTATATGAAAAGTTTCATATCGCTCGGATCATTTTCCAGCGAGTATCATCGTATTCGTGCTGTAAGAGTGAAAACAAGCAGCTTTTGAGTAAAAAACACGAAAAAATTGACTTTTTCCAAAATTTCATGTAAACGTTATTTTCGTGTTTTACACACACAATCGCTATCTAATGAAGCTATTTGAGTGTATTTAAGTATATTTCGTTATATGGCACATAATTTAACGCAGAGGTTGTTAAAGAAACCAGCAATACATAGTATAATGCTTTATACCTTGTTTAGACATTATGTCGTTAGAGGGCGCTGTTATCGAACTAATGTTAAATTTTTTAAAAATTTGCATATCACCCGATTAAGTTCTTATTAGCGCAGTTTGATAGATAACACTGCCCTATGCCTATATAAAAAGTTTCATATCGCTCGGATCATTTTCCATCGAGTATCAGCGTATTCGTGCTGTAAGAATTAAAATTAGCAGCTTTCGACTAAAAAACACGAAAAAAATTGACTTTTTCCAAAATTTCACGGAAACGTTATTTTCGTCTTTTACACACACAAACGCTATCTAATGAAGCTATTTGAGTGTATTTAAGTATATTTCGTTATATGGCACATAATTTAACGCAGAGGTTGTTAAAGAAACCAGCAATACATAGTATAGTGCTTTTATACCTTGTTTGGACATTATTCGTTAGAGGGCGCTGTTATCGAACTAATGTTGAATTTTTTAAAAATATGCATATCACCCAATTAAGTTCTTATTAGCGCACTTTGATAGATAACACTGCCCTATGCCTATATAAAAAGTTTCATATCGCTCGAATCATTTTCCAGCGAGTATCAGCGTATTCGTGCTGTAAGAGTGAAAACAACCAGCTTTTGACTAAAAAACACGAAAAAATTGACTTTTTGCAAAATTTCACGGAAACGTTATTTTCGTGTTTTACACACACAAACGCTATCAAATGAAGCTATTTGAGTGTATTTAAGTATATTTCGTTATATGGCACATAATTTAACGCAGTGGTTGTTAAATGAACCAACAATACACAGTATAGTTTTTTCTACCTTGTTTGGACATTATGTCGTTAGAGGGCGCTGTTATCGAACTAATGTTGAATTTTTTAAAAATTTGCATATCACCGGATTAAGTTCTTATTAGCGCTGTTTGAGAGATAACACTGCCCTATGCCTATATAAAAAGTTTCATATCGCTCGGATCATTTTCCCGCGAGTATCATCGTGTTCGTGCTGTAAGAGTGAAAACAAGCAGCTTTTGACTAAAAAACACGAAAAAATTGACTTTTTGCAAAATTTCACGGAAACGTTATTTTCGTGTTTTACAAACACAAACGCTATCTAATGAAGCTATTTGAGTGTATTTAAGTATATTTCGTTATATGGCACATAATTTAACACAGAGGTTGTTAAAGAAACCAGCAATACATAGTATAGTGCTTTATACCTTGTTTGGACATTATGTCGTTAGAGGGCGCCGTTATCGAACTAATGTTGAATTTTTTAAAAATATGCATTTCACCCAAATAAGTTCTTATTAGCGCACTTTGATAGATAACATTGCCCTATGCCTATATAAAAAGTTTCATATCGCTCGGATCATTTTCCAGCGAGTATCAGCGTATTCGTGCTGTAAGAGTGAAAACAAGCAGCTTTTGACTAAAAAACACGAAAAAATTGACTTTTTGCAAAATTTCACGGAAACGTTATTTTCGTGTTTTACACACACAAACGCTATCAAATGAAGCTATTTGAGTGTATTTAAGTATATTTCGTTATATGGCATATAATTTAACGCAGTGGTTGTTAAATGAACCAACAATACATAGTATAGTTCTTTCTACCTTGTTTGGACATTATGTCGTTAGAGGGCGCTGTTATCGAACTAATGTTGAATTTTTTAAAAATTTGCATATCACCGGATTAAGTTCTTATTAGCGCTGTTTGAGAGATAACACTGCCCTATGCCTATATAAAAAGTTTCATATCGCTCGGATCATTTTCCAGCGAGTATCATCGTGTTCGTGCTGTAAGAGTGAAAACAAGCAGCTTTTGACTAAAAAACACGAAAAAATTGACTTTTTGCAAAATTTCACGGAAACGTTATTTTCGTGTTTTACAAACACAAACGCTATCTAATGAAGCTATTTGAGTGTATTTAAGTATATTTCGTTATATGGCACATAATTTAACACAGAGGTTGTTAAAGAAACCAGCAATACATAGTATAGTGCTTTATAACTTGTTTGGACATTATGTCGTTAGAGGGCGCCGTTATCGAACTAATGTTGAATTTTTTAAAAATATGCATTTCACCCAATTAAGTTCTTATTAGCGCACTTTGATAGATAACATTGCCCTATGCCTATATAAAAAGTTTCATATCGCTCGGATCATTTTCCAGCGAGTATCAGCGTATTCGTGCTGTAAGAGTGAAAACATCCAGCTTTTGACTAAAAAACACGGAAACATTATTTTCGTGTTTTACACACGCAAACGCTATCTAATGAAGCTATTTGAGTGTATTTAAGTATATTTCGTTATATGGCACAAAATTTAACGCAGAGGTTGTTAAAGAAACCAGCAATATATAGTATAGTGCTTTATACCTTGTTTGGACATTATGTCGTTAGAGGGCGCCGTTATCGAACTAATGTTGAATTTTTTAAAAATATGCATATCACCCAATTAAGTTCTTATTAGCGCACTTTGATAGATAACACTGCCCTATGCCTATATAATAAGTTTCATATCGCTCGAATCATTTTCCAGCGAGTATCAGCGTATTCGTGCTGTAAGAGTGAAAACAACCAGCTTTTGACTAAAAAACACGAATAAATTGACTTTTTGCAAAATTTCACGGAAACGTTATTTTCGTCTTTTACACACACAAACGCTATCTAATGAAGCTATTTGAGTGTACTTAAGTATATTTCGTTATATATCACAACCTCTGCGTTATAATTTAACGCAGAGGTTGTGAAAGAAACCAGCAATACATAGTATAGTGCTTTATAACTTGTTAGAACATTATGTAATTAGAGGGCGCTGTTATCGAACTAATGTTGAATTTTTAAAAAATTTGCATATCACCCGATTAAGTTCTTATTAGCGCAGTTTGATAGATAACACTGTTCTATGCCTATATAAAATGTTTCATATCGCTCGGATGAATTTCCAGCGACTATCAGCGTATTCTTGCTGTAAGAGTGAAAACAAGCAGCTTTTGACTAAAAAATACTAAAAAATTGACTTTTTCCAAAATTTCACGGAAACGTTATTTTCGTGTTTTACACACACAAACGCTATCTAATGAAGCTATTTGAGGGTATTTAAGTATATTTCGTTATACTGCACATAATTTAACGCAGAGGTTGTTAAAAATCCAGCAATACATAGTATCGTGCTTTCTACCTTGTTTGGACATTATGTCGATAGAGGGCGCTGTTATCGAACTAATGTTGAATTTTTTAAAATTTGCATATCACCCGATTAAGTTCTTATTAGCGCAGTTTGATAGATAACACTGCCCTATGCCTATATAAAAAGTTTCATATCGCTCGGATCATTTTCCAGCGAGTATCAGCGTATTCGTGCTGTAAGAGTGAAAACAAGCAGCTTTTGACTAAAAAACACGAAAAAATTGACTTTTTGCAAAATTTCACTGAAACGTTATTTTCGTGTTTTACACACACAAACGCTATCTAATGAAGCTATTTGAGTGTATTTAAGTATATTTCGTTATATGGCACATAATTTAACGCAGTGGTTGTTAAAGGAACCAGCAATACATAGTATTGTGCTTTATAACTTGTTTGGACATTATGTCGTTAGAGGGCGCTGTTATCGAACTAATGTTGAATTTTTTAAAAATTTGCATATCACCCGATTAAGTTCTTATTAGCGCAGTTTGATAGATAACACTGCCCTATGCCTATATAAAAAGTTTCATATCGCTCGGATCATTTTCCAGCGAGTATCATCGTATTCGTGCTGTAAGAGTGAAAACAAGCAGCTTTTGACTAAAAAACACGAAAAAATTGACTTTTTGCAAAATTTCACGAAACGTTATTTTCGTGTTTTACACACACAAACGCTATCTAATGAAACTATTTGAGTGTATTTAAGTATATTTCGTTATACTGCACATAATTTAACGCAGAGGTTGTTAAAAAACCAGCAATACATAGTATAGTGCTTTCTACCTTGTTTGGACATTATGTCGATAGAGGGCGCTGTTATCGAACTAATGTTGAATTTTTTTAAAATTTGCATATCACCCGATTAAGTTCTTATTAGCGCAGTTTGATAGATAACACTGCCCTATGCCTATATGAAACGTTTCATATCGCTCGGATCATTTTCCAGCGAGTATCAGCGTATTCGTGCTGTAAGAGTGAAAACAACCAGCTTTTGACTAAAAAAGACGAAAAAATTGACTTTTTGCAAAATTTCACTGAAACGTTATTTTCGTGTTTTACACACACAAACGCAATTTAATGAAGCTATTTGAGTGTATTTAAGTATATTTCGTTATATGGCACATAATTTAACGCAGTGGTTGTTAAAGGAACCAGCAATACATAGTATAGTTCTTTCTACCTTGTTTGGACATTATGTCGTTAGAGGGCGCTGTTATCGAACTAATGTTGAATTTTTTAAAAATTTGCATATCACCCGATTAAGTTCTTATTAGCGCAGTTTGATAGATAACACTGCCCTATGCTTATATAAAAACGTTCATATCGCTCGGATCATTTTCCAGCGAGTATCATCGTATTCGTGCTGTAAGAGTGAAAACAAGCAGCTTTTGACTAAAAAACACGAAAAAATTCACATTTTGCAAAATTTCACGGAAACGTTATTTTCGTGTTTTACACACACAAACGCTATCTAATGAAGCTACTTGAGTGTATTTAAGTATATTTCGTTATATGGCACATAATTTAACGCAGAGGTTGTTAAAATAACCAGCAATACATAGTATAGTGCTTTATACCTTGTTTGGACATTATGTCGTTAGAGGGCGCCGTTATCGAACTAATGTTGAATTTTTTTAAAATATGCATATCACCCAATTAAGTTCTTATTAGCGCACTTTGATTGATAACACTGCCCTATGCCTATATAAAAAGTTTCATATCGCTCGAATCATTTTCCAGCGAGTATCAGCGTATTCGTGCTGTAAGAGTGAAAACAACCAGCTTTTGACTAAAAAACACGAATAAATTGACTTTTTGCAAAATTTCACGGAAACGTTATTTTCGTGTTTTACACACACAATCGCTATCTAATGAAGCTATTTGAGGGTATTTAAGTATATTTCGTTATATGGCACATAATTTAACGCAGAGGTTGTTAAAGAAACCAGCAATACATAGTATAGTGCTTTCTACCTTGTTTTGACATTATGTCGATAGAGGGGGCTGTTATCGAACTAATGTTGAATTTTTTAAATATTTGCATATCACCCGATTATGTTCTTATTAGCGCAGTTTGAGAGATAACACAGCCCTATACCTATATAAAAAGTTTCATATCGCTCGGATCATTTTCCATCGAATATCAGCGTATTCGTTCTATAAGAGTTAAAATTAGCAGCTTTCGACTAAAAAACACGAAAAAAATTGACTTTTTCCAAAATTTCACGGAAACGTTATTTTCGTCTTTTACACACACAAACGCTATCTAATGAAGCTATTTGAGTGTACTTAAGTATATTTCGTTATATATCACAACCTCTCCGTTATAATTTAACGCAGAGGTTGTGAAAGAAACCAGCAATACATAGTATAGTGCTTTATAACTTGTTAGAACATTATGTAATTAGAGGGCGCTGTTATCGAACTAATGTTGAATTTTTAAAAAATTTGCATATCACCCGATTAAGTTCTTATTAGCGCAGTTTGATAGATAACACTGTTCTATGCCTATATAAAATGTTTCATATCGCTCGGATGAATTTCCAGCGACTATCAGCGTATTCTTGCTGTAAGAGTGAAAACAAGCAGCTTTTGACTAAAAAACACTAAAAAATTGACTTTTTCCAAAATTTCAAGGAAACGTTATTTTCGTGTTTTACACACACAAACGCTATCTAATGAAGCTATTTGAGTGTATTTAAGTATATTTCGTTATATGGCACATAATTTAACGCAGAGGTTGATAAAGAAACCAGCAATACATAGCATAGTGCTTTATACCTTGTTTGGACATTATGTCTTTAGAGGGCGCCGTTATCGAACTAATGTTGAATTTTTTAAAAATTTGCATATCACCCGATTAAGTTATTATTAGCGCAGTTTGATAGATAACACTGCCCTATGCCTATATAAAACGTTTCATATCGCTCGGATCATTTTCCAGCGATTATCAGCGTATTCGTGCTGTAAGAGTGAAAACAACCAGCTTTTGACTAAAAAAGACGAAAAAATTGACTTTTTGCAAAATTTCACGGAAACGTTATTTTCGTGTTTTACACACACAAACGCAATCTAATGAAGCTACTTGAGTGTATTTAAGTATATTTCGTTATATTGCACATAATTTAACGCAGAGGTTGTTAAAAAACCAGCAATACATAGTATAGTGCTTTATACCTTGTTTGGACATTATGTCGTTAGAGGGCGCTGTTATCGAACTAATGTTGAATTTTTTAAAAATTTGCATATCACCCGATTAAGTTCTTATTAGCGCAGTTTGATAGATAGCATTGCACTATGCCTATATAAAAAGTTTCATATCGCACGGATCATTTTCCAGAGAATATCAGCGTATTCGTGCTGTAAGAGTGAAAACAAGCTACTTTTGACTAAAAAAGACGAAAAAATTCACTTTTTGCAAAATTTCACGGAAACGTTATTTTCGTGTTTTACACACAAAAACGCTATCTAATGAAGCTATTTGAGTGTATTTAAGTATATTTCGTTATATGGCACATAATTTAACGCAGAGTTTGTTATAGAAACCAGCAATACATAGTATAGTGCTTTATACCTTGTTTGTACATTATGTCTTTAGAGGGCGCTGTTATCCAACTAATGTTGAATTTTTTAAAAATTTGCATATCACCCGATTAAGTTCTTATTAGCGCAGTTTGATAGATAGCACTGCCCTATGCCTATATAAAAAGTTTCATATCGCTCGGATCATTTTCCAGCCAATATCAGCGTAATGGTGCTGTAAGAGCGAAAACAAGCTGCTTTTGACTAAAAAACACGAAAAAATTGACTTTTTGCAAAATTTCACGGAAACGTTATTTGCGTGTTTTACACACACAAACGCTATATAATGAAGCTATTTGAGTGTATTTAAGTATATTTCGTTATATGGCACAAAATTTAACGCAGAGGTTGTTAAAGAAACCAGCAATACATAGTATTGTGCTTTATAACTTGTTTGGACATTATGTCGTTAGAGGGCGCTGTTATCGAACTAATGTTGAATTTTTTAAAATTTGCATATCACCTGATTAAGTTCTTATTAGCGCAGTTTGATAGATAACCCTGCCCTATGCCTATATAAAAAGTTTCATATCGCTAGGATGATTTTCCAGCGAGTATCAGCGTATTCGTGCTGTAAGAGTGAAAACAACCAGCTTTTGACTAAAAAACACGAAAAAATTGACTTTTTGCAAAATTTCACGGAAACGTTATTTTCGTGTTTTACACACACAAACGCTATCTAATGAAGCTATTTGAGTGTATTTAAGTATATTTCGTTATATGGCACATAATTTAACGCAGTGGTTGTTAAAGGAACCAGCAATACATAGTATAGTTCTTTCTACCTTGTTTGGACATTATGTCGTTAGAGGGCGCTGTTATCGAACTAATGTTGAATTTTTTAAAAATTTGCATATCACCCGATTAAGTTCTTATTAGCGCAGTTTGATAGATAGCATTGCACTATGCCTATATAAAAAGTTTCATATCGCACGGATCATTTTCCAGCGAATATCAGCGTATTCGTGCTGTAAGAGTGAAAACAAGCTACTTTTGACTAAAAAACACGAAAAAATTCACTTTTTGCAAAATTTCACGGAAACGTTATTTTCGTGTTTTACACACACAAACGCTATCTAATGAAGCTATTTGAGTGTATTTAAGTATATTTCGTTATATGGCACATAATTTAACGCAGAGTTTGTTATAGAAACCAGCAATACATAGTATAGTGCTTTATACCTTGTTTGGACATTATGTCCTTAGAGGGCGCTGTTATCGAACTAATGTTGAATTTTTTAAAAATTTGCATATCACCCGATTAAGTTCTTATTAGCGCAGTTTGATAGATAGCATTGCCCTATAGCTATATAAAAAGTTTCATATCGCTCGGATCATTTTCCAGCGAGTATCAGCGTATTCGTGCTGTAAGAGTGAAAACAAGCTCCTTTTGACTAAAAAACACGAAAAAATTGACTTTTTGCAAAATTTCACGGAAACGTTATTTTCGTGTTTTACACACACAAACGCTATCTAATGAAGCTATTTGAGTGTATTTAAGTATATTTCGTTATATGGCACATAATTTAACGCAGAGTTTGTTATAGAAACCAGCAATACATAGTATAGTGCTTTATACCTTGTTTGTACATTATGTCGTTAGAGGGCGCTGTTATCGAACTAATGTTGAATTTTTTAAAAATTTGCATATCACCCGATTAAGTTCTTGTTAGCGCAGTTTGATAGATAGCACTGCCCTATGCCTATATAAAAAGTTTCATATCGCTCGGATCATTTTCCAGCGAATATCAGCGTATTGGTGCTGTAAGAGCGAAAACAAGCTGCTTTTGACTAAAAAACACGAAAAAATTGACTTTTTGCAAAATTTCACGGAAACGTTATTTTCGTGTTTTACACACACAAATGCTATCTATTGAAGTTATTTGAGTGTATTTAAGTATATTTCGTTATATGGCACATAATTTAACGCAGAGGTTATTAAAGAAACCAGCAATACATTGTATAGTGCTTTATACCTTGTTTGGACATTATTTCGTTAGAGGGCGCTGTTATCGAACTAATGTTGAATTTTTTAAAAATTTGCATATCACCCGATTACGTTCTTATTAGCGCAGTTTGATAGATAGCATGCCCTATACCTACATAAAAAGTTTCATATCGCTCGGATCATTTTCCAGCGAGTATCAGCGTATTCCTTCTGTAACAGTGAAAACAAGCTGCTTTTGACTAAAAAACACGAAAAAATTCACTTTTTGCAAAATTTCACGGAAACGATATTTTCGTGTTTTACACACACAAACGCTATCTAATGAAGCTATTTGAGTGTATTTAAGTATATTTCGTTATATGGCACATAATTTAACGCAGAGGTTGTTAAAGAAACCAGCAATACATAGTATAGTGCTTCATACCTTGTTTGGACTTTATGTCGTTAGAGGGCGCTGTTATCGAACTAATGTTGACTTTTTTAAAAATATGCATATCACCGGATTAAGTTCTTGTTAGCGCAGTTTGATAGATAGCACTGCCCTATGCCTATATAAAAAGTTTCATATCGATCGGATCATTTTCCAGCGAGTATCAGCGTATTCGTGCTGTAAGAGTGAAAACAAGCTGCTATTGACTAAAAAGCACGAAAAAATTGACTTTTTCCAAACTTTCACGGAAACGTTATTTTCGTGTTTTACACACACAAACGCTATCTAATGAAGCTACTTGAGTGTATTTAAGTATATTTCGTTATATGGCACATAATTTAACGCAGAGGTTGTTAAAGAAACCAGCAATACATGGTATAGTGCTTTATACCTTGTTTGGACATTATGTCGTTAGAGGGCGCCGTTATCGAACTAATGTTGAATTTTTTAAAAATTTGCATATCACCCGATTAAGTTCTTATTAGCGCTGTTTGATAGATAACACTGCCCTATGCCTATATAAAAAGTTTCATATCGCTCGGATCATTTTCCAGCGAGTATCATCGTATTCGTGCTGTAAGAGTGAAAACAAGCAGCTTTTGACTAAAAAACACGAAAAAATTGACTTTTTGCAAAATTTCACGGAAATGTTATTTTCGTTTTTAAACACACAAACGCTATCTAATGAAGCTATTTGAGTGTATTTAAGTATATTTCGTTATATGGCACATAATTTAACGCAGTGGTTGTTAAATGAACCAACAATACATAGTATATTTCTTTCTACCTTGTTTGGACATTATGTCGTTAGAGGGCGCTGTTATCGAACTAATGTTGAATTTTTTAAAAATATGCATATCACACAATTAAGTTCTTATTAGCGCACTTTGATAGATAACATTGCCCTATGCCTATATAAAAAGTTTCATATCGCTCGGATCATTTTCCAGCGAGTATCAGCGTATTCGTGCTGTAAGAGTGAAAACAAGCAGCTTTTGACTAAAAAACACGAAAAAATTGAATTTTGCAAAATTTCACGGAAACGTTATTTTCGTGTTTTACACACACAAACGCTATCTAATGAAGCTATTTGAGTGTATTTAAGTATATTTCGTTATATGGCACATAATGTAACGCAGAGGTTGTTAAAGAAACCAGCAATGCATAGTATAGTGCTTTATAACTTGTTTGGACATTATGTCGTTAGAGGGCGCTGTTATCGAACTAATGTTGAATTTTTTAAAAATTTGCATATCACCCGATTAAGTTCTTATTAGCGCAGTTTGATAGATAACACTGCCCTATGCCTATATAAAAACGTTCACATCGCTCGGATCATTTTCCAGCGAGTATCATCGTATTCGTGCTGTAAGAGTGAAAACAAGCAGCTTTTGACTAAAAAACACGAAAAAAATTGACTTTTTGCAAAATTTCACGGAAACGTTATTTTCGTGTTTTACACACACAAACGCTATCTAATGAAGCTATTTGAGTGTATTTAAGTATATTTCGTTATATGGCACATAATTTAACGCAGAGGTTGTTAAAGAAAGCAGCAATACATAGCATAGTGCTTTATACCTTGTTTGGACATTATGTCTTTAGAGGGCGCCGTTATCGAACTAATGTTGAATTTTTTAAAAATTTGCATATCACCCGATTAAGTTCTTATTAGCGCAGTTTGATAGATAACACTGCCCTATGCCTATATAAAACCTTTCATATCGCTAGGATCATTTTCCAGCGAGTATCAGCGTATTCGTGCTGTAAGAGTGAAAACAACCAGCTTTTGACTAAAAAACACGAAAATATTGACTTTTTGCAAAATTTCACGGAAACGTTATTTTCGTGTTTTACACACACAAACGCTATCTAATGAAGCTATTTGAGTGTATTTAAGTATATTTCGTTATATGGCACATAATTTAACGCAGAGTTTGTTATAGAAACCAGCAATACATAGTATAGTGCTTTATACCTTGTTTGGACATTATGTCCTTAGAGGGCGCTGTTATCGAACTAATGTTGAATTTTTTAAAAATTTGCATATCACCCGATTAAGTTCTTATTAGCGCAGTTTGATAGATAGCATTGCCCTATGCCTATATAAAAAGTTTCATATCGCTCGGATCATTTTCCAGCGAGTATCAGCGTATTCGTGCTGTAAGAGTGAAAACAAGCTGCTTTTGACTAAAAAACACGAAAAAATTGACTTTTTGCAAAATTTCACGGAAACGTTATTTTCGTGTTTTACACACACAAACGCTATCTAATGAAGCTATTTGAGTGTATTTAAGTATATTTCGTTATATGGCACATAATTTAACGCAGAGTTTGTTATAGAAACCAGCAATACATAGTATAGTGCTTTATACCTTGTTTGTACATTATGTCGTTAGAGGGCGCTGTTATCGAACTAATGTTGAATTTTTTAAAAATTTGCATATCACCCGATTAAGTTCTTATTAGCGCAGTTTGATAGATAGCACTGCCCTATGCCTATATAAAAAGTTTCATATCGCTCGGATCATTTTCCAGCGAGTATCAGCGTATTCGTGCTGTAAGAGTGAAAACAAGCAGCTTTTGACTAAAAAACACGAAAAAATTGACTTTTTGCAAAATTTCACGGAAACGTTATTTTCGTGTTTTACACACACAAACGCTATCTAATGAAGCTATTTGAGTGTATTTAAGTATATTTCGTTATATGGCACATAATTTAACGCAGAGGTTGTTAAAGAAACCAGCAATACATAGTATAGTGCTTTATACCTTGTTTGGACATTATCTCGTTAGAGGGCGCTGTTATCGAACTAATGTTGAATTTTTTAAAAATTTGCATATCACCCGATTACGTTCTTATTAGCGCAGTTTGATAGATAACACTGCCCTATACCTATATAAAAAGTTTCATATCGCTCGGATCATTTTCCAGCGAGTATCAGCGTATTCGTGCTGTAAGAGTGAAAACAAGCTGCTTTTGACTAAAAAACACGAAAAAATTGACTTTTTGCAAAATTTCACGGAAACGTTATTTTCGTGTTTTACACACACAAACGCTATCTAATGAAGCTATTTGAGTGTATTTAAGTATATTTCGTTATATGGCACATAATTTAACGCAGAGGTTGTTAAAGAAACCAGCAATACATAGTATAGTGCTTCATACCTTGTTTGGACATTATGTCGTTAGAGGGCGCTGTTATCGAACTAATGTTGAATTTTTTAAAAATTTGCATATCACCGGATTAAGTTCTTATTAGCGCAGTTTGATAGATAGCACTGCCCTATGACTATATAAAAAGTTTCATATCGATCGGATCATTTTCCAGCGAGTATCAGCGTATTCGTGCTGTAAGAGTGAAAACAAGCTGCTATTGACTAAAAAACACGAAAAAAATTGACTTTTTCCAAACTTTCACGGAAACGTTATTTTCGTGTTTTACACACACAAACGCTATCTAATGAAGCTACTTGAGTGTATTTAAGTATATTTCGTTATATGGCACATAATTTATGGGGGGGGTGGGGGGGGGGGGGGGTGGGGGGGGGGGGGGGTGGGGGGGGGGGGGGGTGGGGGGGGGGGGGGGTGGGGGGGGGGGGGGGTGGGGGGGGGGGGGGGTGGGGGGGGGGGGGGGTGGGGGGGGGGGGGGGTGGGGGGGGGGGGGGGTGGGGGGGGGGGGGGGTGGGGGGGGGGGGGGGTGGGGGGGGGGGGGGGTGGGGGGGGGGGGGGGTGGGGGGGGGGGGGGGTGGGGGGGGGGGGGGGTGGGGGGGGGGGGGGGTGGGGGGGGGGGGGGGTGGGGGGGGGGGGGGGTGGGGGGGGGGGGGGGTGGGGGGGGGGGGGGGTGGGGGGGGGGGGGGGTGGGGGGGGGGGGGGGTGGGGGGGGGGGGGGGTGGGGGGGGGGGGGGGTGGGGGGGGGGGGGGGTGGGGGGGGGGGGGGGTGGGGGGGGGGGGGGGTGGGGGGGGGGGGGGGTGGGGGGGGGGGGGGGTGGGGGGGGGGGGGGGTGGGGGGGGGGGCACTCTTACAGCACGAATACGCTGATACTCGTGGAAAATGATCCGAGCGATATGAAACTTTTTATATAGCCATAGGGCAATGTTATCTATCAAAGTGCGCTAATAAGAACTTAATTGGGTGAAATGCATATTTTTAAAAAATTCAACATTAGTTCGATAACGGCGCCCTCTAACGACATAATGTCCAAACAAGGTATAAAGCACTATACTATGTATTGCTGGTTTCTTTAACAACCTCTGTGTTAAATTATGTGCCATATAACGAAATATACTTAAATATACTCAAATAGCTTCATTAGATAGCGTTTGTGTTTGTAAAACACGAAAATAACGTTTCCGTGAAATTTTGCAAAAAGTCAATTTTTTCGTGTTTTTTAGTCAAAAGCTGCTTGTTTTCACTCTTACAGCACGAACACGATGATACTCGCTGGAAAATGATCCGAGCGATATGAAACTTTTTATATAGGCATAGGGCAGTGTTATCTCTCAAATAGCGCTAATAAGAACTTAATCCGGTGATATGCAAATTTTTAAAAAATTCAACATTAGTTCGATAACAGCGCCCTCTAACGACATAATGTCCAAACAAGGTAGAAAGAACTATACTATGTATTGTTGGTTCATTTAACAACCACTGCGTTAAATTATGTGCCATATAACGAAATATACTTAAATACACTCAAATAGCTTCATTAGATAGCGTTTGTGTGTGTAAAACACGAAAATAAGGTTTCCGTGAAATTTTGCAAAAAGTCAATTTTTTCGTGTTTTTTAGTCAAAAGCTGGTTGTTTTCACTCTTACAGCACGAATACGCTGATACTCGCTGGAAAATGATTCGAGCGATATGAAACTTTTTATATAGGCATAGGGCAGTGTAATCTATCAAAGTGCGCTAATAAGAACTTAATTGGGTGATATGCATATTTTTAAAAAATTCAACATTAGTTCGATAACGGCGCCCTCTAACGACATAATGTCCAAACAAGGTATAAAGCACTATACTATGTATTGCTGGTTTCTTTAACAACCTCTGCGTTAAATTTTGTGCCATATAACGAAATATACTTAAATACACTCAAATAGCTTCATTAGATAGCGTTTGCGTGTGTAAAACACGAAAATAACGTTTCCGTGTTTTTTAGTCAAAAGCTGGTTGTTTTCACTCTTACAGCACGAATACGCTGATACTCGCTGGAAAATGATTCGAGCGATAGAAACTTTTTATATAGGCATAGAACAGTGTTATCTATCAAACTGCGCTAATAAGAACTTAATCGGGTGATATGCAAATTTTTTAAAAATTCAACATTAGTTCGATAACAGCGCCCTCTAATTACATAATGTTCTAACAAGTTATAAAGCACTATACTATGTATTGCTGGTTTCTTTCACAACCTCTGCGTTAAATTATAACGCAGAGGTTGTGATATATAACGAAATATACTTAAGTACACTCAAATAGCTTCAGTAGATATCGTTTGTGTGTGTAAAAGACGAAAATAACGTTTCCGCGAAATTTTGGAAAAAGTCAATTTTTTTCGTGTTTTTTAGTCGAAAGCTGCTAATTTTAACTCTTACAGCACGAATACGCTGATACTCGATGGAAAATGATCCGAGCGATATGAAACTTTTTATATAGGCATAGGGCAGTGTTATCTATCAAACTGCGCTAATAAGAACTTAATCGGGTGATATGCAAATTTTTAAAAAATTTAACATTAGTTCGATAACAGCGCCCTCTAACGACATAATGTCCAAACAAGGTATAAAGCATTATACTATGTATTGCTGGTTTCTTTAACAACCTCTGCGTTAAATTATGTGCCATATAACGAAATATACTTAAATACACTCAAATAGCTTCATTAGATAGCGTTTTTGTGTGTAAAACACGGAAATAACGTTTCCGTGAAATTTTGCAAAAAGTCAATTTTTTCGTGTTTTTTAGTCAAAAGGAGCTTGTTTTCACTCTTACAGAACGAATACGCTGATAGTCGCTGGAAATTCATCCGAGCGATATGAAACATTTTATATAGGCATAGAACAGTGTTATCTATCAAACTGCGCTAATAAGAACTTAATCGGGTGATATGCAAATTTTTTAAAAATTCAACATTAGTTCGATAACAGCGCCCTCTAATTACATAATGTTCTAACAAGTTATAAAGCACTATACTATGTATTGCTGGTTTCTTTCACAACCTCTGCGTTAAATTATAACGCAGAGGTTGTGATATATAACGAAATATACTTACGTACACTCAAATAGCTTCATTAGATAGCGTTTGTGTGTGTAAAAGACGAAAATAACGTTTCCGTGAAATTTTGGAAAAAGTCAATTTTTTTCGTGTTTTTTAGTGGAAAGCTGCTAATTTTATCTCTTACAGCACGAATACGCTGATACTCGATGGAAAATGATCCGAGCGATATGAAACGTTTTATATAGGCATAGGGCAGTGTTATCTATCAAATTGCGCTAATAAGAACTTAATCGGGTGATATGCAAATTTTTAAAAAATTCAACATTAGTTCGATAACAGCGCCCTCTATCGACATAATGTCCAAACAAGGTAGAAAGCACTATACTATGTATTGCTGGTTTTTTAACAACCTCTGCGTTAAATTATGTGCAGTATAACGAAATATACTTAAATACACTCAAGTAGCTTCATTAGATAGCGTTTGTGTGTGTAAAACACGAAAATAACGTTTCCGTGAAATTTTGCAAAAAGTCAATTTTTTCGTGTTTTTTAGTCAAAAGCTGGTTGTTTTCACTCTTACAGCACGAATACGCTGATACTCGCTGGAAAATGATCCGAGCGATATGAAACGTTTTATATAGGCATAGGGCAGTGTTATCTATCAAACTGCGCTAATAAGAACTTAATCTGGTGATATGCAAATTTTTAAAAAATTCAACATTAGTTCGATAACGGCGCCCTCTAAAGACATAATGTCCAAACAAGGTATAAAGCACTATGCTATGTATTGCTGGTTTCTTTAACAACCTCTGCGTTAAATTATGTGCCATATAACGAAATATACTTAAATACACTCAAATAGCTTCATTAGATAGCGTTTGTGTGTGTAAAACACGAAATTAACGTTTCGTGAAATTTTGCAAAAAGTCAATTTTTTTCGTGTTTTTTAGTCAAAAGCTGCTTGTTTTCACTCTTACAGCACGAATACGATGATACTCGCTGGAAAATGATCCGAGCGATATGAAAGTTTTTATATAGGCATAGGGCAGTGTTATCTATCAAACTGCGCTAATAAGAACTTAATCGGGTGATATGCAAATTTTTAAAAAATTCAACATTAGTTCGATAACAGCGCCCTCTAACGACATAATGTCCAAACAATGTAGAAAGAACTATACTATGTATTGCTGGTTCCTTTCAGAATCACTGCGTTAAATTATGTGCCATATAACGAAATATACCTAAATACACTCAAATAGCTTCATTAGATAGCGATTGTGTGTGTAAAACACGAAAATAACGTTTCCGTGAAATTTTGCAAAAAGTCAATTTATTCGTGTTTTTTAGTCAAAAGCTGGTTGTTTTCACTCTTACAGCACGAATACGCTGATACTCGCTGGAAAATGATTCGAGCGATATGAAACTTTTTATATAGGCATAGGGCAGTGTTATCTATCAAAGTGCGCTAATAAGAACTTAATTGGGTGATATGCATATTTTTAAAAAATTCAACATTAGTTCGATAACGGCGCCCTCTAACGACATAATGTCCAAACAAGGTATTAAGCACTATACTATGTATTGCTGGTTTCTTTAACAACCTCTGCGTTAAATTTTGTGCCATATAACGAAATATACTTAAATACACTCAAATAGCTTCATTAGATAGCGTTTGTGTGTGTAAAACACGAAAATAACGTTTCCGTGAAATTTTGGAAAAAGTCAATTTTTTAGTGTTTTTTAGTCAAAAGCTGCTTGTTTTCACTCTTACAACAAGAATACGCTGATAGTCGCTGGAAATTCATCCGAGCGATATGAAACATTTTATATACGCATAGAACAGTGTTATCTATCAAACTGCGCTAATAAGAACTTAATCGGGTGATATGCAAATTTTTTAAAAATTCAACATTAGTTCGATAACAGCGCCCTCTAATTACATAATGTTCTAACAAGTTATAAAGCACTATACTATGTATTGCTGGTTTCTTTCACAACCTCTGCGTTAAATTATAACGCAGAGGTTGTGATATATAACGAAATATACTTTAGTACACACAAATAGCTTCATTAGATAGCGTTTGTGTGTGTAAAAGACGAAAATAACGTTTCCGTGAAATTTTGGAAAAAGTCAATTTTTTTCGTGTTTTTTAGTCGAAAGCTGCTAATTTTAAATCTTACAGCACGAATACGCTGATACTCGATGGAAAATGATCCGAGCGATATGAAACTTTTTATATAGGCATAGGGCAGTGTTATCTATCAAACTGCGCTAATAAGAACTTAATCGGGTGATATGCAAATTTTTAAAAAATTTAACATTAGTTCGATAACAGCGCCCTCTAACGACATAATGTCCAAACAAGGTATAAAGCATTATACTATGTATTGCTGGTTTCTTTAACAACCTCTGCGTTAAATTATGTGCCATATAACGAAATATACTTAAATACACTCAAATAGCTTCATTAGATAGCGATTGTGTGTAAAACACGAAAATAACGTTTACATGAAATTTTGCAAAAAGTCAATTTTTTTGTGTTTTTTACTCAAAAGCTGCTTGTTTTCACTCTTACAGCACGAATACGATGATACTCGCTGGAAAATGATCCGAGCGATATGAAACTTTTTATATAGCTATAGGGCAATGCTATCTATCAAACTGCGCTAATAAGAACTTAATCGGGTGATATGCAAATTTTTAAAAAATTCAACATTAGTTCGATAACAGCGCCCTCTAAGGACGTAATGTCCAAACAAGGTATAAAGCACTATACTATGTATTGCTGGTTTCTTTAACAACCTCTGCGTTAAATTATGTGCCATATAACGAAATATACTTAAATTCACTCAAATAGCTTGATTAGATAGCGATTGTGTGTGTAAAAGACGAAAATATCCTTTCCGTGAAATTTTGGAAAAAGTCAATTTTTTTCGTGTTTTTTAGTCGAAAGCTGCTTGTTTTCACTCTTCCAGCACGAATACGCTGATACTCGATGGAAAATGATCCGAGCGATATGAAACTTTTTATATAGGCAGAGGGCAGTGTTATCTATTAAACTGCGCTAATAAGAACTTAATCGGGTGATATGCAAATTTTTAAAAAATTTAACATTAGTTCGATAACAGCGCCCTCTAACGACATAATGTCCAAACAAGGTATAAAGCACTATACTATGTATTGCTGGTTTCTTTAACAACCTCTGCGTTAAATTATGTGCCATATAACGAAATATACTTAAATACACTCAAATAGCTTCATTAGATAGCGATTGTGTGTGTAAAACACGAAAATAACGTTTACAAGAAATTTTGCAAAAAGTCAATTTTTTCGTGTTTTTTAGTCAAAAGGAGCTTGTTTTCACTCTTACAGCACGAATACGCTGATACTCGCTGGAAAATGATCCGAGCGATATGAAACTTTTTATATAGCTATAGGGCAATGCTATCTATCAAACTGCGCTAATAAGAACTTAATCGGGTGATATGCAAATTTTTAAAAAATTCAACATTAGTTCGATAACAGCGCCCTCTAAGGACATAATGTCCAAACAAGGTATAAAGCACTATACTATGCATTGCTGGTTTCTTTAACAACCTCTGCGTTAAATTATGTGCCATATAACGAAATATACTTAAATACACTCAAGTAGCTTCATTAGATTGCGTTTGTGTGTGTAAAACACGAAAATAACGTTTCCGTGAAATTTTGCAAAAAGTCAATTTTTTCGTCTTTTTTTGTCAAAAGCTGGTTGTTTTCACTCTTACAGCACGAATACGCTGATACTCGCTGGAAAATGATCCGAGCGATATGAAACGTTTTATATAGGCATAGGGCAGTGTTATCTATCAAATTGCGCTAATAAGAACTTAATCGGGTGATATGCAAATTTTTAAAAAATTCAACATTAGTTCGATAACAGCGCCCTCTATCGACATAATGTCCAAACAAGGTAGAAAGCACTATACTATGTATTGCTGGTTTTTTAACAACCTCTGCGTTAAATTATGTGCAGTATAACGAAATATACTTAAATACACTCAAGTAGCTTCATTAGATAGCGTTTGTGTGTGTAAAACACGAAAATAACGTTTCCGTGAAATTTTGCAAAAAGTCAATTTTTTCGTGTTTTTTAGTCAAAAGCTGGTTGTTTTCACTCTTACAGCACGAATACGCTGATACTCGCTGGAAAATGATCCGAGCGATATGAAACGTTTTATATAGGCATAGGGCAGTGTTATCTATCAAACTGCGCTAATAAGAACTTAATCTGGTGATATGCAAATTTTTAAAAAATTCAACATTAGTTCGATAACGGCGCCCTCTAAAGACATAATGTCCAAACAAGGTATAAAGCACTATGCTATGTATTGCTGGTTTCTTTAACAACCTCTGCGTTAAATTATGTGCCATATAACGAAATATACTTAAATACACTCAAATAGCTTCATTAGATAGCGTGTGTGTGTGTAAAACACGAAATTAACGTTTCGTGAAATTTTGCAAAAAGTCAATTTTTTTCGTGTTTTTTAGTCAAAAGCTGCTTGTTTTCACTCTTACAGCACGAATACGATGATACTCGCTGGAAAATGATCCGAGCGATATGAACGTTTTTATATAGGCATAGGGCAGTGTTATCTATCAAACTGCGCTAATAAGAACTTAATCGGGTGATATGCAAATTTTTAAAAAATTCAACATTAGTTCGATAACAGCGCCCTCTAACGACATAATGTCCAAACAATGTAGAAAGAACTATACTATGTATTGCTGGTTCCTTTAAGAATCACTGCGTTAAATTATGTGCCATATAACGAAATATACCTAAATACACTCAAATAGCTTCATTAGATAGCGATTGTGTGTGTAAAACACGAAAATAACGTTTCCGTGAAATTTTGCAAAAAGTCAATTTATTCGTGTTTTTTAGTCAAAAGCTGGTTGTTTTCACTCTTACAGCACGAATACGCTGATACTCGCTGGAAAATGATTCGAGCGATATGAATCTTTTTATATAGGCATAGGGCAGTGTTATCTATCAAAGTGCGCTAATAAGAACTTAATTGGGTGATATGCATATTTTTAAAAAATTCAACATTAGTTCGATAACGGCGCCCTCTAACGACATAATGTCCAAACAAGGTATAAAGCACTATACTATGTATTGCTGGTTTCTTTAACAACCTCTGCGTTAAATTTTGTGCCATATAACGAAATATACTTAAATACACTCAAATAGCTTCATTAGATAGCGTTTGCGTTTGTAAAACACGAAAATAACGTTTCCGTGAAATATTGCAAAAATTCAATTTTTTCGTGTTTTTTAGTCAAAGGCTGCTTGTTTTCACTCTTACAGCACGAATACGATGATACTCGCTGGAAAATGATCCGAGCGATATGAAACTTTTTATATAGGCATAGGGCAGTGTTATCTATCAAACTGCGCTAATAAGAACTTAATCGGGTGATATGCAAATTTTTTAAAAATTCAACATTAGTTCGATAACAGCGCCCTCTAATTACATAATGTTCTAACAAGTTATAAAGCACTATACTATGTATTGCTGGTTTCTTTCACAACCTCTGCGTTAAATTATAACGCAGAGGTTGTGATATATAACGAAATATACTTAAGTACACACAAATAGCTTCATTAGATAGCGTTTGTGTGTGTAAAAGACGAAAATAACGTTTCCGTGAAATTTTGGAAAAAGTCAATTTTTTTCGTGTTTTTTAGTCGAAAGCTGCTAATTTTAAATCTTACAGCACGAATACGCTGATACTCGATGGAAAATGATCCGAGCGATATGAAACTTTTTATATAGGCATAGGGCAGTGTTATCTATCAAACTGCGCTAATAAGAACTTAATCGGGTGATATGCAAATTTTTAAAAAATTTAACATTAGTTCGATAACAGCGCCCTCTAACGACATAATGTCCAAACAAGTTATAAAGCATTATACTATGTATTGCTGGTTTCTTTAACAACCTCTGCGTTAAATTATGTGCCATATAACGAAATATACTTAAATACACTCAAATAGCTTCATTAGATAGCGATTGTGTGTGTAAAACACGAAAATAACGTTTACATGAAATTTTGCAAAAAGTCAATTTTTTTGTGTTTTTTACTCAAAAGCTGCTTGTTTTCACTCTTACAGCACGAATACGATGATACTCGCTGGAAAATGATCCGAGCGATATGAAACTTTTTATATAGCTATAGGGCAATGCTATCTATCAAACTGCGCTAATAAGAACTTAATCGGGTGATATGCAAATTTTTAAAAAATTCAACATTAGTTCGATAACAGCGCCCTCTAAGGACATAATGTCCAAACAAGGTATAAAGCACTATACTATGTATTGCTGGTTTCTTTAACAACCTCTGCGTTAAATTATGTGCCATATAACGAAATATACTTAAATTCACTCAAATAGCTTCATTAGATAGCGATTGTGTGTGTAAAACACGAAAATAACGTTTACAAGAAATTTTGCAAAAAGTCAATTTTTTCGTGTTTTTTACTCAAAAGCTGCTTGTTTTCACTCTTACAGCACGAATACGATGATACTCGCTGGAAAATGATCCGAGCGATATGAAACTTTTTATATAGGCATAGGGCTCTGTTATCTCTTAAACTGCGCTAATAAGAACATAATCGTGTGATATGCAAATTTTTAAAAAATTCAACATTAGTTCGATAACAGCGCCCTCTAACGACATAATGTACAAACAAGGTATAGAGCACTATACTATGTATTGCTGGTTTCTATAACAATCTCTGCGTTAAATTATGTGCCATATAACGAAATATACTTAAATACACTCAAATAGCTTCATTAGATAGCGTTTGTGTGTGTAAAACACGAAAATAACGTTTCCGTGAAATTTTGCAAAAAGTCAATTTTTTCGTGTTTTTTAGTCAAAAGGAGCTTGTTTTCACTCTTACAGCACGAATACGCTGATACTCGCTGGAATATGATCCGAGCGATATGAAACTTTTTATATAGCTATAGGGCAATGCTATCTATCAAACTGCGCTAATAAGAACTTAATCGGGTGATATGCAAATTTTTAAAAAATTCAACATTAGTTCGATAAGAGCGCCCTCTAAGGACATAATGTCCAAACAAGGTATAAAGCACTATACTATGTATTGCTGGTTATTTTAACAACCTCTGCGTTAAATTATGTGCCATATAAAGAAATATACTTAAAGACACTCAAATAGCTTCATTAGATAGCGTTTGTGTGTGTAAAACACGAAAATAACGTTTCCGTGAAATTTTGCAAAAAGTGAATTTTTTCGTGTTTTTTAGTCAAAAGTAGCTTGTTTTCACTCTTACTGCACGAATACGCTGATATTCGCTGGAAAATGATCCGTGCGATATGAAACTTTTTATATAGGCATAGTGCAATGCTATCTATCAAACTGCGCTAATAAGAACTTAATCGGGTGATATGCAAATTTTTAAAAAAATCAACATTAGTTCGATAACAGCGCCCTCTAACGACATAATGTCCAAACAAGGTATAAAGCACTATACTATGTATTGCTGGTTTTTTAACAATCTCTGCGTTAAATTATGTGCAATATAACGAAATATACTTAAATACACTCAAGTAGCTTCATTAGATTGCGTTTGTGTGTGTAAAACACGAAAATAACGTTTCCGTGAAATTTTGCAAAAAGTCAATTTTTTCGTCTTTTTTAGTCAAAAGCTGGTTGTTTTCACTCTTACAGCACGAATACGCTGACACTCGCTGGAAAATGATCCGAGCGATATGAAACGTTTTATATAGGCATAGGGCAGTGTTATCTATCAAATTGCGCTAATAAGAACTTAATCGGGTGATATGCAAATTTTTAAAAAATTCAACATTAGTTCGATAACAGCGCCCTCTATCGACATAATGTCCAAACAAGGTAGAAAGCACTATACTATGTATTGCTGGTTTTTTAACAACCTCTGCGTTAAATTATGTGCAGTATAACGAAATATACTTAAATACACTCAAGTAGCTTCATTAGATAGCGTTTGTGTGTGTAAAACACGAAAATAACGTTTCCGTGAAATTTTGCAAAAAGTCAATTTTTTCGTGTTTTTTAGTCAAAAGCTGGTTGTTTTCACTCTTACAGCACGAATACGATGATACTCGCTGGAAAATGATCCGAGCGATATGAAACTTTTTATATAGGCATAGGGCAGTGTTATCTATCAAACTGCGCTAATAAGAACTTAATCGGGTGATATGCAAATTTTTAAAAAATTCAACATTAGTTCGATAACAGCGCCCTCTAACGACATAATGTCCAAACAAGGTAGAAAGAACTATACTATGTATTGCTGGTTCCTTTAACAACCACTGCGTTAAATTATGTGCCATATAACGAAATATACTTAAATACACTCAAATAGCTTCATTAGATAGCGTTTGTGTGTGTAAAACACGAAAATAACATTTCCGTGAAATTTTGCAAAAAGTCAATTTTTTCGTGTTTTTTAGTCAAAAGCTGCTTGTTTTCACTCTTACAGCACGAATACGATGATACTCGCTGGAAAATGATCCGAGCGATATGAAACTTTTTATATAGGCATAGGGCAGTGTTATCTATCAAACTGTGCTCATAAGAACTTAATCGGGTGATATGCAAATTTAAAAAAATTCAACATTAATTCGATAACAGCGCCCTCTAACGACATAATGTCCAAACAAGTTATAAAGCACAATACTATGTATTGCTGGTTTCTTTAACAACCTCTGCGTTAAATTTTGTGCCATATAACGAAATATACTTAAATACACTCAAATAGCTTCATTAGATAGCGTTTGTGTGTGTAAAACACGAAAATAACGTTTCCGTGAAATTTTGGAAAAAGGCAATTTTTTAGTGTTTTTTAGTCAAAAGCTGCTTGTTTTCACTCTTACAGCAAGAATACGCTGATAGTCGCTGGAAATTCATCCGAGCGATATGAAACATTTTATATAGGCATAGAACAGTGTTATCTATCAAACTGCGCTAATAAGAACTTAATCGGGTGATATGCAAATTTTTTAAAAATTCAACATTAGTTCGATAACAGCGCCCTCTAATTACATAATGTTCTAACAAGTTATAAAGCACTATACTATGTATTGCTGGTTTCTTTCACAACCTCTGCGTTAAATTATAACGCAGAGGTTGTGATATATAACGAAATATACTTACGTACACTCAAATAGCTTCATTAGATAGCGTTTGTGTGTGTAAAAGACGAAAATAACGTTTCCGTGAAATTTTGGAAAAAGTCAATTTTTTCGTGTTTTTTAGTCAAAACCTGGTTGTTTTCACTCTTACAGCACGAATACGCTGATACTCGCTGGAAAATGATCCGAGCGATATGAAACGTTTTATATAGGCATAGGGCAGTGTTATCTATCAAACTGCGCTAATAAGAACTTAATCGGGTGATATGCAAATTTTTAAAAAATTCAACATTAGTTCGATAACAGCGCCCTCTAAAGACATAATGTCCAAACAAGGTATAAAGCACTATGCTATGTATTGCTGGTTTCTTTAACAACCTCTGCGTTAAATTATGTGCCATATAACGAAATATACTTAAATACACTCAAATAGCTTCATTAGATAGCGTGTGTGTGTGTAAAACACGAAATTAACGTTTCGTGAAATTTTGCAAAAAGTCAATTTTTTTCGTGTTTTTTAGTCAAAAGCTGCTTGTTTTCACTCTTACAGCACGAATACGATGATACTCGCTGGAAAATGATCCGAGCGATATGAACTTTTTATATAGGCATAGGGCAGTGTTATCTATCAAACTGCGCTAATAAGAACTTAATCGGGTGATATGCAAATTTTTAAAAAATTCAACATTAGTTCGATAACAGCGCCCTCTAACGACATAATGTCCAAACAATGTAGAAAGAACTATACTATGTATTGCTGGTTTCCTTTAACAATCACTGCGTTAAATTATGTGCCATATAACGAAATATACTTAAATACACTCAAATAGCTTCATTAGATAGCGTTTGTGTGTGTAAAACACGAAAATAACGTTTCCGTGAAATTTTGCAAAAAGTCAATTTTTTCGTGTTTTTTAGTCAAAAGCTGCTTGTTTTCACTCTTACAGCACGAATACGATGATACTCGCTGGAAAATGATCCGAGCGATATGAAACTTTTTATATAGGCATAGGGCAGTGTTATCTATCAAACTGCGCTAATAAGAACTTAATCGGGTGATATGCAAATTTTTAAAAAATTCAACATTAGTTCGATAACAGCGCCCTCTAACGACATAATGTCCAAACAAGGTATAAAGCACTATACTATGTATTGCTGGTTTCTTTAACAACCTCTGCGTTAAATTATGTGCCATATAACGAAATATACTTAAATACACTCAAATAGCTTCATTAGATAGCGTTTGTGTGTGTAAAACACGAAAATAACGTTTCCGTGAAATTTTGCAAAAAGTCAATTTTTTTCGTGTTTTTTAGTCAAAAGGAGCTTGTTTTCACTCTTACAGCACGAATACGCTGATACTCGCTGGAAAATGATCCGAGCGATATGAAACTTTTTATATAGGCATAGGGCAGTGTTATCTATCAAACTGCGCTAATAAGAACTTAATCGGGTGATATGCAAATTTTTAAAAAATTCAACATTAGTTCGATAACAGCGCCCTCTAACGACATAATGTCCAAACAAGGTATAAAGCACTATACTATGTATTGCTGGTTTCTTTAACAACCTCTGCGTTAAATTATGTGCCATATAACGAAATATACTTAAATACACTCAAATAGCTTCATTAGATAGCGTTTGTGTGTGTAAAACACGAAAATAACGTTTCCGTGAAATTTTGCAAAAAGTCAATTTTTTCGTGTTTTTTAGTCAAAAGCTGGTTGTTTTCACTCTTACAGCACGAATACGCTGATACTCGCTGGAAAATGATTCGAGCGATATGAAACTTTTTATATAGGCATAGGGCAGTGTTATCTATCAAAGTGCGCTAATAAGAACTTAATTGGGTGATATGCATATTTTTAAAAAATTCAACATTAGTTCGATAACGGCGCCCTCTAACGACATAATGTCCAAACAAGGTATAAAGCACTATACTATGTATTGCTGGTTTCTTTAACAACCTCTGCGTTAAATTTTGTGCCATATAACGAAATATACTTAAATACACTCAAATAGCTTCATTAGATAGCGTTTGCGTGTGTAAAACACGAAAATAACGTTTCCGTGAAATATTGCAAAAATTCAATTTTTTCGTGTTTTTTAGTCAAAGGCTGCTTGTTTTCACTCTTACAGCACGAATACGATGATACTCGCTGGAAAATGATCCGAGCGATATGAAACTTTTTATATAGGCATAGGGCAGTGTTATCTATCAAACTGCGCTAATAAGAACTTAATCGGGTGATATGCAAATTTTTAAAAAATTCAACATTAGTTCGATAACAGCGCCCTCTAACGACATAATGTCCAAACAAGTTATAAAGCACTATACTATGCATTGCTGGTTTCTTTAACAACCTCTGCGTTAAATTATGTGCCATATAACGAAATATACTTAAATACACTCAAATAGCTTCATTAGATAGCGTTTGTGTGTGTAAAACACGAAAATAACGTTTCCGTGAAATTTTGGAAAAAGTCAATTTTTTAGTGTTTTTTAGTCAAAAGCTGCTTGTTTTCACTCTTACAGCAAGAATACGCTGATAGTCGCTGGAAATTCATCCGAGCGATATGAAACATTTTATATAGGCATAGAACAGTGTTATCTATCAAACTGCGCTAATAAGAACTTAATCGGGTGATATGCAAATTTTTTAAAAATTCAACATTAGTTCGATAACAGCGCCCTCTAATTACATAATGTTCTAACAAGTTATAAAGCACTATACTATGTATTGCTGGTTTCTTTCACAACCTCTGCGTTAAATTATAACGCAGAGGTTGTGATATATAACGAAATATACTTAAGTACACACAAATAGCTTCATTAGATAGCGTTTGTGTGTGTAAAAGACGAAAATAACGTTTCCGTGAAATTTTGGAAAAAGTCAATTTTTTTCGTGTTTTTTAGTCGAAAGCTGCTAATTTTAAATCTTACAGCACGAATACGCTGATACTCGATGGAAAATGATCCGAGCGATATGAAACTTTTTATATAGGCATAGGGCAGTGTTATCTATCAAACTGCGCTAATAAGAACTTAATCGGGTGATATGCAAATTTTTAAAAAATTTAACATTAGTTCGATAACAGCGCCCTCTAACGACATAATGTCCAAACAAGGTATAAAGCATTATACTATGTATTGCTGGTTTCTTTAACAACCTCTGCGTTAAATTATGTGCCATATAACGAAATATACTTAAATACACTCAAATAGCTTCATTAGATAGCGATTGTGTGTGTAAAACACGAAAATAACGTTTACATGAAATTTTGCAAAAAGTCAATTTTTTCGTGTTTTTTACTCAAAAGCTGCTTGTTTTCACTCTTACAGCACGAATACGATGATACTCGCTGGAAAATGATCCGAGCGATATGAAACTTTTTATATAGGCATAGGGCTGTGTTATCTCTCAAACTGCGCTAATAAGAACATAATCCGGTGATATGCAAATTTTTAAAAAAGTCAACATTAGTTCGATAACAGCGCCCTCTAACGACATAATGTCCAAACAAGGTATGAAGCACTATACTATGTATTGCTGGTTTCTTTAACAACCTCTGCGTTAAATTATGTGCCATATAACGAAATATACTTAAATACACTCAAATAGCTTCATTAGATAGCGATTGTGTGTGTAAAACACGAAAATAACGTTTCCGTGAAATTTTGCAAAAAGTCAATTTATTCGTGTTTTTTAGTCAAAAGCTGGTTGTTTTCACTCTTACAGAACGAATACGCTGATACTCGCTGGAAAATGATTCGAGCGATATGAAACTTTTTATATAGGCATAGGGCAGTGCTGTCTATCAAACTGCGCTAATAAGAACTTAATCGGGTGATATGCAAATTTTTAAAAAATTCAACATTAGTTCCATAACAGCGCCCTCTAACGACATAATGTCCAAACAAGTTAGAAAGAATTATACTATGTATTGCTGGTTCCTTTAACAACCACTGCGTTAAATTATGTGCCATATAACGAAATATACTTAAATACACTCAAATAGCTTCATTAGATAGCGTTTGTGTGTGTAAAACACGAAAATAACATTTCCGTGAAATTTTGCAAAAAGTCAATTTTTTCGTGTTTTTTAGTCAAAAGCTGCTTGTTTTCACCCTTACAGCACGAATACGATGATACTCGCTGGAAAATGATCCGAGCGATATGAAACTTTTTATATAGGCATAGGGCAGTGTTATCTATCAAAGTGCGCTAATAAGAACTTAATTGGGTGATATGCATATTTTTAAAAAATTCAACATTAGTTCGATAACGGCGCCCTCTAACGACATAATGTCCAAACAAGGTATAAAGCACTATACTATGTATTGCTGGTTTCTTTAACAACCTCTGCGTTAAATTTTGTGCGATATAACGAAATATACTTAAATACACTCAAATAGCTTCGTTAGATAGCGTTTGCGTGTGTAAAACACGAAAATAACGTTTCCGTGAAATATTGCAAAAATTCAATTTTTTCGTGTTTTTTAGTCAAAGGCTGCTTGTTTTCACTCTTACAGCACGAATACGATGATACTCGCTGGAAAATGATCCGAGCGATATGAAACTTTTTATATAGGCATAGGGCAGTGTTATCTATCAAACTGCGCTAATAAGAACTTAATCGGGTGATATGCAAATTTTTAAAAAATTCAACATTAGTTCGATAACAGCGCCCTCTAACGACATAATGTCCAAACAAGTTATAAAGCACTATACTATGCATTGCTGGTTTCTTTAACAACCTCTGCATTAAATTATGTGCCATATAACGAAATATACTTAAATACACTCAAATAGCTTCATTAGATAGCGTTTGTGTGTGTAAAACACGAAAATAACGTTTCCGTGAAATTTTGCAAAAAATCAATTTTTTCGTGTTTTTTAGTCAAAAGCTGCTTGTTTTCACTCTTACAGCACGAATACGCTGATACTCGCTGGAAAATGATCCGAGCGATATGAAACTTTTTATATAGGCATAGGGCAATGTTATCTCTCAAACAGCGCTAATAAGAACTTAATCCGGTGATATGCAAATTTTAAAAAAATTCAACATTAGTTCGATAACAGCGCCCTCTAACGACATAATGTCCAAACAAGGTAGAAAGAACTATACTATGTATTGTTGGTTCATTTAACAACCACTGCGTTAAATTATGTGCCATATAACGAAATATACTTAAATACACTCAAATAGCTTCATTAGATAGCGTTTGTGTGTGTAAAACACGAAAATAACGTTTCCGTGAAATTTTGCAAAAATTCAATTTTTTCTTGTTTTTTAGTCAAAAGCTGCTTGTTTTCACTCTTACAGAACGAATACGATGATACTCGCTGGAAAATGATCCGAGCGATATGAAACTTTTTATATAGGCATAGGGCAGTGTTATCTATCAAACTGTGCTAATAAGAACTTAATCGGGTGATATGCAAATTTAAAAAAATTCAACATTAGTTCGATAACAGCGCCCTCTAACGACATAATGTCCAAACAAGTTATAAAGCACAATACTATGTATTGCTGGTTTCTTTAAAAACCTCTGCGTTAAATTTTGTGCCATATAACGAAATATACTTAAATACACTCAAATAGCTTCATTAGATAGCGTTTGTGTGTGTAAAACACGAAAATAACGTTTTCGTGAAATTTTGGAAAAAGTCAATTTTTTAGTGTTTTTTAGTCAAAAGCTGCTTGTTTTCACTCTTACAGCAAGAATATGCTGATAGTCGCTGGAAATTCATCCGAGCGATATGAAACATTTTATATAGGCATAGAACAGTGTTATCTATCAAACTGCGCTAATAAGAACTTAATCGGGTGATATGCAAATTTTTTAAAAATTCAACATTAGTTCGATAACAGCGCCCTCTAATTACATAATGTTCTAACAAGTTATAAAGCACTATACTATGTATTGCTGGTTTCTTTCACAACCTCTGCGTTAAATTATAACGCAGAGGTTGTGATATATAACGAAATATACTTAAGTACACTCAAATAGCTTCATTAGATAGCGTTTGTGTGTGTAAAAGACGAAAATAACGTTTCCGTGAAATTTTGGAAAAAGTCAATTTTTTTCGTGTTTTTTAGTCGAAAGCTGCTAATTTTAACTCTTACAGCACGAATACGCTGATACTCGCTGGAAAATGATCCGAGCGATATGAAACTTTTTATATAGGCATAGGGCAGTGTTATCTATCAAACTGCGCTAATAAGAACTTAATCGGGTGATATGCAAATTTTTAAAAAATTCAACATTAGTTCGATAACAGCGCCCTCTAACGACATAATGTCCAAACAAGGTATAAAGCACTATACTATGTATTGCTGGTTTCTTTAACAACCTCTGCGTTAAATTATGTGCCATATAACGAAATATACTTAAATACACTCAAATAGCTTCATTAGATAGCGATTGTGTGTGTAAAACACGAAAATAACGTTTCCGTGAAATTTTGCAAAAAGTCAATTTTTTCGTGTTTTTTACTCAAAAGCTGCTTGTTTTCACTCTTACAGCACGAATACGATGATACTCGCTGGAAAATGATCCGAGCGATATGAAACTTTTTATATAGGCATAGGGCTGTGTTATCTATCAAACTGCGCTAATAAGAACATAATCGGGTGATATGCAAATTTTTAAAAAATTCAACATTAGTTCGATAACAGCGCCCTCTAACGACATAATGTCCAAACAAGGTATAAAGCACTATACTATGTATTGCTGGTTTCTTTAACAACCTCTGCGTTAAATTATGTGCCATATAACGAAATATACTTAAATACACTCAAATAGCTTCATTAGATAGCGTTTGTGTGTGTAAAACACGAAAATAACGTTTCCGTGAAATTTTGCAAAAAGTCAATTTTTTCGTGTTTTTTAGTCAAAAGCAGCTTGTTTTCACTCTTACAGCACGAATACGCTGATACTCGCTGGAAAATGATCCGAGCGATATGAAACTTTTTATATAGGCATAGGGCAGTGCTATCTATCAAACTGCGCTAATAAGAACTTAATCGGGTGATATGCAAATTTTTAAAAAAGTCAACATTAGTTCGATAACAGCGCCCTCTAACGACATAATGTCCAAACAAGGTATAAAGCACTATACTATGTATTGCTGGTTTCTTTAACAACCTCTGCGTTAAATTATGTGCCATATAACGAAATATACTTAAATACACTCAAATAGCTTCATTAGATAGCGTTTGTGTGTGTAAAACACGAAAATAACGTTTCCGTGAAATTTTGCAAAAAGTCAATTTTTTCGTGTTTTTTAGTCAAAAGCTGGTTGTTTTCACTCTTACAGCACGAATACGCTGATACTCGCTGGAAAATGATCCGAGCGATATGAAACGTTTTATATAGGCATAGGGCAGTGTTATCTATCAAATTGCGCTAATAAGAACTTAATCGGGTGATATGCAAATTTTTAAAAAATTCAACATTAGTTCGATAACAGCGCCCTCTAACGACATAATGTCCAAACAAGGTAGAAAGCACTATACTATGTATTGCTGGTTTTTTAACAACCTCTGCGTTAAATTATGTGCAGTATAACGAAATATACTTAAATACACTCAAATAGCTTCATTAGATAGCGTTTGTGTGTGTAAAACACGAAAATAACGTTTCCGTGAAATTTTGCAAAAAGTCAATTTTTTCGTGTTTTTTAGTCAAAAGCTGCTTGTTTTCACTCTTACAGCACGAATACGATGATACTCGCTGGAAAATGATCCGAGCGATATGAAACTTTTTATATAGGCATAGGGCAGTGTTATCTATCAAACTGCGCTAATAAGAACTTAATCGGGTGATATGCAAATTTTAAAAAATTCAACATTAGTTCGATAACAGCGCCCTCTAACGACATAATGTCCAAACAAGTTATAAAGCACAATACTATGTATTGCTGGTTTCTTTAACAACCTCTGCGTTAAATTTTGTGCCATATAACGAAATATACTTAAATACACTCAAATAGCTTCATTAGATAGCGTTTGTGTGTGTAAAACACGAAAATAACGTTTCCGTGAAATTTTGGAAAAAGTCAATTTTTTAGTGTTTTTTAGTCAAAAGCTGCTTGTTTTCACTCTTACAGCAAGAATACGCTGATAGTCGCTGGAAATTCATCCGAGCGATATGAAACATTTTATATAGGCATAGAACAGTGTTATCTATCAAACTGCGCTAATAAGAACTTAATCGGGTGATATGCAAATTTTTTAAAAATTCAACATTAGTTCGATAACAGCGCCCTCTAATTACATAATGTTCTAACAAGTTATAAAGCACTATACTATGTATTGCTGGTTTCTTTCACAACCTCTGCGTTAAATTATAACGCAGAGGTTGTGATATATAACGAAATATACTTAAGTACACACAAATAGCTTCATTAGATAGCGTTTGTGTGTGTAAAAGACGAAAATAACGTTTCCGTGAAATTTTGGAAAAAGTCAATTTTTTTCGTGTTTTTTAGTCGAAAGCTGCTAATTTTAAATCTTACAGCACGAATACGCTGATACTCGATGGAAAATGATCCGAGCGATATGAAACTTTTTATATAGGCATAGGGCAGTGTTATCTATCAAACTGCGCTAATAAGAACTTAATCGGGTGATATGCAAATTTTTAAAAAATTTAACATTAGTTCGATAACAGCGCCCTCTAACGACATAATGTCCAAACAAGGTATAAAGCATTATACTATGTATTGCTGGTTTCTTTAACAACCTCTGCGTTAAATTATGTGCCATATAACGAAATATACTTAAATACACTCAAATAGCTTCATTAGATAGCGATTGTGTGTGTAAAACACGAAAATAACGTTTACATGAAATTTTGCAAAAAGTCAATTTTTTTGTGTTTTTTACTCAAAAGCTGCTTGTTTTCACTCTTACAGCACGAATACGATGATACTCGCTGGAAAATGATCCGAGCGATATGAAACTTTTTATATAGGCATAGGGCTGTGTTATCTCTCAAACTGCGCTAATAAGAACATAATCGGGTGATATGCAAATTTTTAAAAAATTCAACATTAGTTGGATAACAGCTCCCTCTATCGACATAATGTCCAAACAAGGTAGAAAGCACTATACTATGTATTGCTGGTTTCTTTTACAACCTCTGCGTTAAATTATGTGCCATATAACGAAATATACTTAAATACACTCAAATAGCTTCATTAGATAGCGATTGTGTGTGTAAAACACGAAAATAACGTTTCCGTGAAATTTTGCAAAAAGTCAATTTATTCGTGTTTTTTAGTCAAAAGCTGGTTGTTTTCACTCTTACAGCACGAATACGCTGATACTCGCTGGAAAATGATTCGAGCGATATGAAACTTTTTATATAGGCATAGGGCAGTGTTATCTATCAAAGTGCGCTAATAAGAACTTAATTGGGTGATATGCATATTTTTAAAAAATTCAACATTAGTTCGATAACGGCGCCCTCTAACGACATAATGTCCAAACAAGGTATAAAGCACTATACTATGTATTGCTGGTTTCTTTAACAACCTCTGCGTTAAATTTTGTGCCATATAACGAAATATACTTAAATACACTCAAATAGCTTCATTAGATAGCGTTTGCGTGTGTAAAACACGAAAATAACGTTTCCGTGTTTTTTAGTCAAAAGCTGGTTGTTTTCACTCTTACAGCACGAATACGCTGATACTCGCTGGAAAATGATTCGAGCGATATGAAACTTTTTATATAGGCATAGGGCAGTGTTATCTATCAAAGTGCGCTAATAAGAACTTAATCGGGTGATATGCAAATTTTTTAAAAATTCAACATTAGTTCGATAACAGCGCCCTCTAACGACATAATGTCCAAACAAGTTATAAAGCACTATACTATGCATTGCTGGTTTCTTTAACAACCTCTGCGTTAAATTATGTGCCATATAACGAAATATACTTAAATACACTCAAATAGCTTCATTAGATAGCGTTTGTGTGTGTAAAACAGGAAAATAACGTTTCCGTGAAATTTTGCAAAAAGTCAATTTTTTCGTGTTTTTTAGTCAAAAGCTGCTTGTTTTCACTCTTACAGCACGAATACGCTGATACTCGTGGAAAATGATCCGAGCGATATGAAACTTTTTATATAGGCATAGGGCAATGTTATCTATCAAAGTGCGCTAATAAGAACTTAATTGGGTGAAATGCATATTTTTAAAAAATTCAACATTAGTTCGATAACGGCGCCCTCTAACGACATAATGTCCAAACAAGGTATAAAGCACTATACTATGTATTGCTGGTTTCTTTAACAACCTCTGTGTTAAATTATGTGCCATATAACGAAATATACTTAAATATACTCAAATAGCTTCATTAGATAGCGTTTGTGTTTGTAAAACACGAAAATAACGTTTCCGTGAAATTTTGCAAAAAGTCAATTTTTTCGTGTTTTTTAGTCAAAAGCTGCTTGTTTTCACTCTTACAGCACGAACACGATGATACTCGCTGGAAAATGATCCGAGCGATATGAAACTTTTTATATAGGCATAGGGCAGTGTTATCTCTCAAACAGCGCTAATAAGAACTTAATCCGGTGATATGCAAATTTTTAAAAAATTCAACATTAGTTCGATAACAGCGCCCTCTAACGACATAATGTCCAAACAAGGTAGAAAGAACTATACTATGTATTGTTGGTTCATTTAACAACCACTGCGTTAAATTATGTGCCATATAACGAAATATACTTAAATACACTCAAATAGCTTCATTAGATAGCGTTTGTGTGTGTAAAACACGAAAATAACGTTTCCGTGAAATTTTGCAAAAAGTCAATTTTTTCGTGTTTTTTAGTCAAAAGCTGGTTGTTTTCACTCTTACAGCACGAATACGCTGATACTCGCTGGAAAATGATTCGAGCGATATGAAACTTTTTATATAGGCATAGGGCAGTGTTATCTATCAAAGTGCGCTAATAAGAACTTAATTGGGTGATATGCATATTTTTAAAAAATTCAACATTAGTTCGATAACGGCGCCCTCTAACGACATAATGTCCAAACAAGGTATAAAGCACTATACTATGTATTGCTGGTTTCTTTAACAACCTCTGCGTTAAATTTTGTGCCATATAACGAAATATACTTAAATACACTCAAATAGCTTCATTAGATAGCGTTTGCGTGTGTAAAACACGAAAATAACGTTTCCGTGTTTTTTAGTCAAAAGCTGGTTGTTTTCACTCTTACAGCACGAATACGCTGATACTCGCTGGAAAATGATTCGAGCGATATGAAACTTTTTATATAGGCATAGAACAGTGTTATCTATCAAACTGCGCTAATAAGAACTTAATCGGGTGATATGCAAATTTTTTAAAAATTCAACATTAGTTCGATAACAGCGCCCTCTAATTACATAATGTTCTAACAAGTTATAAAGCACTATACTATGTATTGCTGGTTTCTTTCACAACCTCTGCGTTAAATTATAACGCAGAGGTTGTGATATATAACGAAATATACTTAAGTACACTCAAATAGCTTCATTAGATAGCGTTTGTGTGTGTAAAAGACGAAAATAACGTTTCCGTGAAATTTTGGAAAAAGTCAATTTTTTTCGTGTTTTTTAGTCGAAAGCTGCTAATTTTAACTCTTACAGCACGAATACGCTGATACTCGATGGAAAATGATCCGAGCGATATGAAACTTTTTATATAGGCATAGGGCAGTGTTATCTATCAAACTGCGCTAATAAGAACTTAATCGGGTGATATGCAAATTTTTAAAAAATTTAACATTAGTTCGATAACAGCGCCCTCTAACGACATAATGTCCAAACAAGGTATAAAGCATTATACTATGTATTGCTGGTTTCTTTAACAACCTCTGCGTTAAATTATGTGCCATATAACGAAATATACTTAAATACACTCAAATAGCTTCATTAGATAGCGATTGTGTGTGTAAAACACGAAAATAACGTTTCCGTGAAATTTTGCAAAAAGTCAATTTTTTCGTGTTTTTTACTCAAAAGCTGCTTGTTTTCACTCTTACAGCACGAATACGATGATACTCGCTGGAAAATGATCCGAGCGATATGAAACTTTTTATATAGGCATAGGGCTGTGTTATCTCTCAAACTGCGCTAATAAGAACATAATCGGGTGATATGCAAATTTTTAAAAAATTCAACATTAGTTCGATAACAGCGCCCTCTAACGACATAATGTCCAAACAAGGTAGAAAGCACTATACTATGTATTGCTGGTTTCTTTTACAACCTCTGCGTTAAATTATGTGCCATATAACGAAATATACTTAAATACACTCAAATAGCTTCATTAGATAGCGATTGTGTGTGTAAAACACGAAAATAACGTTTCCGTGAAATTTTGCAAAAAGTCAATTTATTCGTGTTTTTTAGTCAAAAGCTGGTTGTTTTCACTCTTACAGCACGAATACGCTGATACTCGCTGGAAAATGATTCGAGCGATATGAAACTTTTTATATAGGCATAGGGCAGTGTTATCTATCAAAGTGCGCTAATAAGAACTTAATTGGGTGATATGCATATTTTTAAAAAATTCAACATTAGTTCGATAACGGCGCCCTCTAACGACATAATGTCCAAACAAGGTATAAAGCACTATACTATGTATTGCTGGTTTCTTTAACAACCTCTGCGTTAAATTATGTGCCATATAACGAAATATACTTAAATACACTCAAATAGCTTCATTAGATAGCGTTTGCGTGTGTAAAACACGAAAATATCGTTTCCGTGTTTTTTAGTCAAAAGCTGGTTGTTTTCACTCTTACAGCACGAATACGCTGATACTCGCTGGAAAATGATTCGAGCGATATGAAACTTTTTATATAGGCATAGGGCAGTGTTATCTATCAAAGTGCGCTAATAAGAACTTAATCGGGTGATATGCAAATTTTTTAAAAATTCAACATTAGTTCGATAACAGCGCCCTCTAACGACATAATGTCCAAACAAGTTATAAAGCACTATACTATGCATTGCTGGTTTCTTTAACAACCTCTGCGTTAAATTATGTGCCATATAACGAAATATACTTAAATACACTCAAATAGCTTCATTAGATAGCGTTTGTGTGTGTAAAACAGGAAAATAACGTTTCCGTGAAATTTTGCAAAAAGTCAATTTTTTCGTGTTTTTTAGTCAAAAGCTGCTTGTTTTCACTCTTACAGCACGAATACGCTGATACTCGCTGGAAAATGATCCGAGCGATATGAAACTTTTTATATAGGCATAGGGCAGTGTTATCTATCAAACTGCGCTAATAAGAACTTAATCGGGTGATATGCAAATTTTTAAAAAATTCAACATTAGTTCGATAACAGCGCCCTCTAACGACATAATGTCCAAACAAGGTATAAAGCATTATACTATGTATTGCTGGTTTCTTTAACAACCTCTGCGTTAAATTATGTGCCATATAACGAAATATACTTAAATACACTCAAATAGCTTCATTAGATAGCGTTTGTGTGTGTAAAACACGAAAATAACGTTTCCGTGAAATTTTGCAAAAAGTCAATTTTTTCGTGTTTTTTAGTCAAAAGCTGCTTGTTTTCACTCTTACAGCACGAATACGCTGATACTCGCTGGAAAATGATCCGAGCGATATGAAACTTTTTATATAGGCATAGGGCAGTGTTATCTATCAAACTGCGCTAATAAGAACTTAATCGGGTGATATGCAAATTTTTAAAAAATTCAACATTAGTTCGATAACAGCGCCCTCTAACGACATAATGTCCAAACAAGGTAGAAAGCACTATACTATGTATTGCTGGTTTCTTTAACAACCTCTGCGTTAAATTATGTGCCATATAACGAAATATACTTAAATACACTCAAATAGCTTCATTAGATAGCGTTTGTGTGTGTAAAACACGAAAATAACGTTTCCGTGAAATTTTGCAAAAAGTCAATTTTTTCGTGTTTTTTAGTCAAAAGCTGGCTTGTTTTCACTCTTACAGCACGAATACGCTGATACTCGCTGGAAAATGATCCGAGCGATATGAAACTTTTTATATAGGCATAGGGCAGTGTTATCTATCAAAGTGCGCTAATAAGAACTTAATCGGGTGATATGCAAATTTTTAAAAAATTCAACATTAGTTCGATAACAGCGCCCTCTAACGACATAATGTCCAAACAAGGTATAAAGCACTATACTATGTATTGCTGGTTTCTTTAACAACCTCTGCGTTAAATTATGTGCCATATAACGAAATATACTTAAATACACTCAAATAGCTTCATTAGATAGCGATTGTGTGTGTAAAACACGAAAATAACGTTTACATGAAATTTTGCAAAAAGTCAATTTTTTCGTGTTTTTTACTCAAAAGCTGCTTGTTTTCACTCTTACAGCACGAATACGATGATACTCGCTGGAAAATGATCCGAGCGATATGAAACTTTTTATATAGGCATAGGGCAGTGTTATCTCTCAAACTGCGCTAATAAGAACATAATCGGGTGATATGCAAATTTTTAAAAAATTCAACATTAGTTCGATAACAGCGCCCTCTAACGACATAATGTCCAAACAAGGTAGAAAGCACTATACTATGTATTGCTGGTTTCTTTTACAACCTCTGCGTTAAATTATGTGCCATATAACGAAATATACTTAAATACACTCAAATAGCTTCATTAGATAGCGATTGTGTGTGTAAAACACGAAAATAACGTTTCCGTGAAATTTTGCAAAAAGTCAATTTATTCGTGTTTTTTAGTCAAAAGCTGGTTGTTTTCACTCTTACAGCACGAATACGCTGATACTCGCTGGAAAATGATTCGAGCGATATGAAACTTTTTATATAGGCATAGGGCAGTGTTATCTATCAAAGTGCGCTAATAAGAACTTAATTGGGTGATATGCATATTTTTAAAAAATTCAACATTAGTTCGATAACGGCGCCCTCTAACGACATAATGTCCAAACAAGGTATAAAGCACTATACTATGTATTGCTGGTTTCTTTAACAACCTCTGCGTTAAATTTTGTGCCATATAACGAAATATACTTAAATACACTCAAATAGCTTCATTAGATAGCGTTTGCGTGTGTAAAACACGAAAATATCGTTTCCGTGTTTTTTAGTCAAAAGCTGGTTGTTTTCACTCTTACAGCACGAATACGCTGATACTCGCTGGAAAATGATTCGAGCGATATGAAACTTTTTATATAGGCATAGGGCAGTGTTATCTATCAAAGTGCGCTAATAAGAACTTAATCGGGTGATATGCAAATTTTTTAAAAATTCAACATTAGTTCGATAACAGCGCCCTCTAACGACATAATGTCCAAACAAGTTATAAAGCACTATACTATGCATTGCTGGTTTCTTTAACAACCTCTGCGTTAAATTATGTGCCATATAACGAAATATACTTAAATACACTCAAATAGCTTCATTAGATAGCGTTTGTGTGTGTAAAACAGGAAAATAACGTTTCCGTGAAATTTTGCAAAAAGTCAATTTTTTCGTGTTTTTTAGTCAAAAGCTGCTTGTTTTCACTCTTACAGCACGAATACGCTGATACTCGTGGAAAATGATCCGAGCGATATGAAACTTTTTATATAGGCATAGGGCAATGTTATCTATCAAACTGCGCTAATAAGAACTTAATCGGGTGATATGCAAATTTTTAAAAAATTTAACATTAGTTCGATAACAGCGCCCTCTAACGACATAATGTCCAAACAAGGTATAAAGCACTATACTATGTATTGCTGGTTTCTTTAACAACCTCTGCGTTAAATTATGTGCCATATAACGAAATATACTTAAATACACTCAAATAGCTTCATTAGATAGCGATTGTGTGTGTAAAACACGAAAATAACGTTTACAAGAAATTTTGCAAAAAGTCAATTTTTTCGTGTTTTTTACTCAAAAGCTGCTTGTTTTCACTCTTACAGCACGAATACGATGATACTCGCTGGAAAATGATCCGAGCGATATGAAACTTTTTATATAGGCATAGGGCTCTGTTATCTCTCAAACTGCGCTAATAAGAACATAATCGGGTGATATGCAAATTTTTAAAAAATTCAACATTAGTTCGATAACAGCGCCCTCTAACGACATAATGTCCAAACAAGGTAGAAAGCACTATACTATGTATTGCTGGTTTCTTTTACAACCTCTGCGTTAAATTATGTGCCATATAACGAAATATACTTAAATACACTCAAATAGCTTCATTAGATAGCGATTGTGTGTGTAAAACACGAAAATAACGTTTCCGTGAAATTTTGCAAAAAGTCAATTTATTCGTGTTTTTTAGTCAAAAGCTGGTTGTTTTCACTCTTACAGCACGAATACGCTGATACTCGCTGGAAAATGATTCGAGCGATATGAAACTTTTTATATAGGCATAGGGCAGTGTTATCTATCAAAGTGCGCTAATAAGAACTTAATTGGGTGATATGCATATTTTTAAAAAATTCAACATTAGTTCGATAACGGCGCCCTCTAACGACATAATGTCCAAACAAGGTATAAAGCACTATACTATGTATTGCTGGTTTCTTTAACAACCTCTGCGTTAAATTTTGTGCCATATAACGAAATATACTTAAATACGCTCAAATAGCTTCATTAGATAGCGTTTGCGTGTGTAAAACACGAAAATAACGTTTCCGTGTTTTTTAGTCAAAAGCTGGTTGTTTTCACTCTTACAGCACGAATACGCTGATACTCGCTGGAAAATGATTCGAGCGATATGAAACTTTTTATATAGGCATAGGGCAGTGTTATCTATCAAAGTGCGCTAATAAGAACTTAATCGGGTGATATGCAAATTTTTTAAAAATTCAACATTAGTTCGATAACAGCGCCCTCTAACGACATAATGTCCAAACAAGTTATAAAGCACTATACTATGCATTGCTGGTTTCTTTAACAACCTCTGCGTTAAATTATGTGCCATATAACGAAATATACTTAAATACACTCAAATAGCTTCATTAGATAGCGTTTGTGTGTGTAAAACAGGAAAATAACGTTTCCGTGAAATTTTGCAAAAAGTCAATTTTTTCGTGTTTTTTAGTCAAAAGCTGCTTGTTTTCACTCTTACAGCACGAATACGCTGATACTCGTGGAAAATGATCCGAGCGATATGAAACTTTTTATATAGCCATAGGGCAATGTTATCTATCAAAGTGCGCTAATAAGAACTTAATTGGGTGAAATGCATATTTATAAAAAATTCAACATTAGTTCGATAACGGCGCCCTCTAACGACATAATGTCCAAACAAGGTATAAAGCACTATACTATGTATTGCTGGTTTCTTTAACAACCTCTGTGTTAAATTATGTGCCATATAACGAAATATACTTAAATATACTCAAATAGCTTCATTAGATAGCGTTTGTGTTTGTAAAACACGAAAATAACGTTTCCGTGAAATTTTGCAAAAAGTCAATTTTTTCGTGTTTTTTAGTCAAAAGCTGCTTGTTTTCACTCTTACAGCACGAACACGATGATACTCGCTGGAAAATGATCCGAGCGATATGAAACTTTTTATATAGGCATAGGGCAGTGTTATCTATCAAAGTGCGCTAATAAGAACTTAATTGGGTGATATGCATATTTTTAAAAAATTCAACATTAGTTCGATAACGGCGCCCTCTAACGACATAATGTCCAAACAAGGTATAAAGCACTATACTATGTATTGCTGGTTTCTTTAACAACCTCTGCGTTAAATTTTGTGCCATATAACGAAATATACTTAAATACACTCAAATAGCTTCATTAGATAGCGTTTGCGTGTGTAAAACACGAAAATAACGTTTCCGTGTTTTTTAGTCAAAAGCTGGTTGTTTTCACTCTTACAGCACGAATACGCTGATACTCGCTGGAAAATGATTCGAGCGATAGAAACTTTTTATATAGGCATAGAACAGTGTTATCTATCAAACTGCGCTAATAAGAACTTAATCGGGTGATATGCAAATTTTTTAAAAATTCAACATTAGTTCGATAACAGCGCCCTCTAATTACATAATGTTCTAACAAGTTATAAAGCACTATACTATGTATTGCTGGTTTCTTTCACAACCTCTGCGTTAAATTATAACGCAGAGGTTGTGATATATAACGAAATATACTTAAGTACACTCAAATAGCTTCAGTAGATAGCGTTTGTGTGTGTAAAAGACGAAAATAACGTTTCCGCGAAATTTTGGAAAAAGTCAATTTTTTTCGTGTTTTTTAGTCGAAAGCTGCTAATTTTAACTCTTACAGCACGAATACGCTGATACTCGATGGAAAATGATCCGAGCGATATGAAACTTTTTATATAGGCATAGGGCAGTGTTATCTATCAAACTGCGCTAATAAGAACTTAATCGGGTGATATGCAAATTTTTAAAAAATTTAACATTAGTTCGATAACAGCGCCCTCTAACGACATAATGTCCAAACAAGGTATAAAGCATTATACTATGTATTGCTGGTTTCTTTAACAACCTCTGCGTTAAATTATGTGCCATATAACGAAATATACTTAAATACACTCAAATAGCTTCATTAGATAGCGTTTTTGTGTGTAAAACACGGAAATAACGTTTCCGTGAAATTTTGCAAAAAGTCAATTTTTTCGTGTTTTTTAGTCAAAAGGAGCTTGTTTTCACTCTTACAGAACGGATACGCTGATAGTCGCTGGAAATTCATCCGAGCGATATGAAACATTTTATATAGGCATAGAACAGTGTTATCTATCAAACTGCGCTAATAAGAACTTAATCGGGTGATATGCAAATTTTTTAAAAATTCAACATTAGTTCGATAACAGCGCCCTCTAATTACATAATGTTCTAACAAGTTATAAAGCACTATACTATGTATTGCTGGTTTCTTTCACAACCTCTGCGTTAAATTATAACGCAGAGGTTGTGATATATAACGAAATATACTTACGTACACTCAAATAGCTTCATTAGATAGCGTTTGTGTGTGTAAAAGACGAAAATAACGTTTCCGTGAAATTTTGGAAAAAGTCAATTTTTTTCGTGTTTTTTAGTGGAAAGCTGCTAATTTTATCTCTTACAGCACGAATACGCTGATACTCGATGGAAAATGATCCGAGCGATATGAAACGTTTTATATAGGCATAGGGCAGTGTTATCTATCAAATTGCGCTAATAAGAACTTAATCGGGTGATATGCAAATTTTTAAAAAATTCAACATTAGTTCGATAACAGCGCCCTCTATCGACATAATGTCCAAACAAGGTAGAAAGCACTATACTATGTATTGCTGGTTTTTTAACAACCTCTGCGTTAAATTATGTGCCATATAACGAAATATACTTAAATACACTCAAATAGCTTCATTAGATAGCGTTTGTGTGTGTAAAACACGAAATTAACGTTTCGTGAAATTTTGCAAAAAGTCAATTTTTTTCGTGTTTTTTAGTCAAAAGCTGCTTGTTTTCACTCTTACAGCACGAATACGATGATACTCGCTGGAAAATGATCCGAGCGATATGAAAGTTTTTATATAGGCATAGGGCAGTGTTATCTATCAAACTGCGCTAATAAGAACTTAATCGGGTGATATGCAAATTTTTAAAAAATTCAACATTAGTTCGATAACAGCGCCCTCTAACGACATAATGTCCAAACAATGTAGAAAGAACTATACTATGTATTGCTGGTTCCTTTCAGAATCACTGCGTTAAATTATGTGCCATATAACGAAATATACCTAAATACACTCAAATAGCTTCATTAGATAGCGATTGTGTGTGTAAAACACGAAAATAACGTTTCCGTGAAATTTTGCAAAAAGTCAATTTATTCGTGTTTTTTAGTCAAAAGCTGGTTGTTTTCACTCTTACAGCACGAATACGCTGATACTCGCTGGAAAATGATTCGAGCGATATGAAACTTTTTATATAGGCATAGGGCAGTGTTATCTATCAAAGTGCGCTAATAAGAACTTAATTGGGTGATATGCATATTTTTAAAAAATTCAACATTAGTTCGATAACAGCGCCCTCTAACGACATAATGTCCAAACAAGTTATAAAGCACTATACTATGCATTGCTGGTTTCTTTAACAACCTCTGCGTTAAATTATGTGCCATATAACGAAATATACTTAAATACACTCAAATAGCTTCATTAGATAGCGTTTGTGTGTGTAAAACACGAAAATAACGTTTCCGTGAAATTTTGGAAAAAGTCAATTTTTTAGTGTTTTTTAGTCAAAAGCTGCTTGTTTTCACTCTTACAACAAGAATACGCTGATAGTCGCTGGAAATTCATCCGAGCGATATGAAACATTTTATATACGCATAGAACAGTGTTATCTATCAAACTGCCCTAATAAGAACTTAATCGGGTGATATGCAAATTTTTTAAAAATTCAACATTAGTTCGATAACAGCGCCCTCTAATTACATAATGTTCTAACAAGTTATAAAGCACTATACTATGTATTGCTGGTTTCTTTCACAACCTCTGCGTTAAATTATAACGCAGAGGTTGTGATATATAACGAAATATACTTTAGTACACACAAATAGCTTCATTAGATAGCGTTTGTGTGTGTAAAAGACGAAAATAACGTTTCCGTGAAATTTTGGAAAAAGTCAATTTTTTTCGTGTTTTTTAGTCGAAAGCTGCTAATTTTAAATCTTACAGCACGAATACGCTGATACTCGATGGAAAATGATCCGAGCGATATGAAACTTTTTATATAGGCATAGGGCAGTGTTATCTATCAAACTGCGCTAATAAGAACTTAATCGGGTGATATGCAAATTTTTAAAAAATTTAACATTAGTTCGATAACAGCGCCCTCTAACGACATAATGTCCAAACAAGGTATAAAGCATTATACTATGTATTGCTGGTTTCTTTAACAACCTCTGCGTTAAATTATGTGCCATATAACGAAATATACTTAAATACACTCAAATAGCTTCATTAGATAGCGATTGTGTGTAAAACACGAAAATAACGTTTACATGAAATTTTGCAAAAAGTCAATTTTTTTGTGTTTTTTACTCAAAAGCTGCTTGTTTTCACTCTTACAGCACGAATACGATGATACTCGCTGGAAAATGATCCGAGCGATATGAAACTTTTTATATAGCTATAGGGCAATGCTATCTATCAAACTGCGCTAATAAGAACTTAATCGGGTGATATGCAAATTTTTAAAAAATTCAACATTAGTTCGATAACAGCGCCCTCTAAGGACGTAATGTCCAAACAAGGTATAAAGCACTATACTATGTATTGCTGGTTTCTTTAACAACCTCTGCGTTAAATTATGTGCCATATAACGAAATATACTTAAATTCACTCAAATAGCTTGATTAGATAGCGATTGTGTGTGTAAAAGACGAAAATATCCTTTCCGTGAAATTTTGGAAAAAGTCAATTTTTTTCGTGTTTTTTAGTCGAAAGCTGCTAATTTTAACTCTTCCAGCACGAATACGCTGATACTCGATGGAAAATGATCCGAGCGATATGAAACTTTTTATATAGGCAGAGGGCAGTGTTATCTATTAAACTGCGCTAATAAGAACTTAATCGGGTGATATGCAAATTTTTAAAAAATTTAACATTAGTTCGATAACAGCGCCCTCTAACGACATAATGTCCAAACAAGGTATAAAGCACTATACTATGTATTGCTGGTTTCTTTAACAACCTCTGCGTTAAATTATGTGCCATATAACGAAATATACTTAAATACACTCAAATAGCTTCATTAGATAGCGATTGTGTGTGTAAAACACGAAAATAACGTTTACAAGAAATTTTGCAAAAAGTCAATTTTTTCGTGTTTTTTAGTCAAAAGGAGCTTGTTTTCACTCTTACAGCACGAATACGCTGATACTCGCTGGAAAATGATCCGAGCGATATGAAACTTTTTATATAGCTATAGGGCAATGCTATCTATCAAACTGCGCTAATAAGAACTTAATCGGGTGATATGCAAATTTTTAAAAAATTCAACATTAGTTCGATAACAGCGCCCTCTAAGGACATAATGTCCAAACAAGGTATAAAGCACTATACTATGCATTGCTGGTTTCTTTAACAACCTCTGCGTTAAATTATGTGCCATATAACGAAATATACTTAAATACACTCAAGTAGCTTCATTAGATTGCGTTTGTGTGTGTAAAACACGAAAATAACGTTTCCGTGAAATTTTGCAAAAAGTCAATTTTTTCGTCTTTTTTTGTCAAAAGCTGGTTGTTTTCACTCTTACAGCACGAATACGCTGATACTCGCTGGAAAATGATCCGAGCGATATGAAACGTTTTATATAGGCATAGGGCAGTGTTATCTATCAAATTGCGCTAATAAGAACTTAATCGGGTGATATGCAAATTTTTAAAAAATTCAACATTAGTTCGATAACAGCGCCCTCTATCGACATAATGTCCAAACAAGGTAGAAAGCACTATACTATGTATTGCTGGTTTTTTAACAACCTCTGCGTTAAATTATGTGCAGTATAACGAAATATACTTAAATACACTCAAGTAGCTTCATTAGATAGCGTTTGTGTGTGTAAAACACGAAAATAACGTTTCCGTGAAATTTTGCAAAAAGTCAATTTTTTCGTGTTTTTTAGTCAAAAGCTGGTTGTTTTCACTCTTACAGCACGAATACGCTGATACTCGCTGGAAAATGATCCGAGCGATATGAAACGTTTTATATAGGCATAGGGCAGTGTTATCTATCAAACTGCGCTAATAAGAAAAATAACGTTTCCGTGAAATTATGCAAAATGTCAATTTTTTCGTGTTTTTTTGTCAAAAGCTGCTTGTTTTCACTCTTACAGCACGAATACGTGATACTCGCTGGAAAATGATCCGAGCGATATGAAACTTTTTATATAGGCATAGGGCTCTGTTATCTATCAAACTGCGCTAATAAGAACTTAATCGGGTGATATGCAAATTTTTTAAAAATTCAAGATTAGTTCGATAACAGTGCCCTCTAACGACATAATGTCCAAACAAGTTATAAAGCACTATACTATGTATTGCTGGTTTCTTTTACAAACTCTGCGTTAATTTATGTGCCATATAACGAAATATACTTAAATACACTCAAATAGCTTCATTAGATAGCGTTTGTGTGTGTAAAACACGAAAATAACGTTTCCGTGAAATTTTGCAAAAAGTCAATTTTTTCGTGTTTTTTAGTCAAAAGCTGCTTGTTTTCACTCTTACAGCACGAATACGTGATACTCGCTGGAAAATGATCCGAGCGATATGAAACTTTTTATATAGGCATAGGGCTCTGTTATCTATCAAACTGCTCTAATAAGAACTTAATCGGGTGATATGCAAATTTTTTAAAAATTCAAGATTAGTTCGATAACAGTGCCCTCTAACGACATAATGTACAAACAAGTTATAAAGCACTATACTATGTATTGCTGGTTTCTTTTACAACCTCTGCGTTAAATTATGTGCCATATAACGAAATATACTTAAATACACTCAAATTGCTTCATTAGATAGCGTTTGTGTGTGTAAAACACGAAAATAACGTTTCCGTGAAATTTTGCAAAAAGTCAATTTTTTCGTGTTTTTTAGTGAAAAACTGCTTCTTTTCACTCTTACAGCACGATTACGCTGATACTCGCTGGAAAATAATTGCAGCGATATGAAACTTTTTATATAGGCATAGGGCAGTGCTACCTATCAAACTGCGCTAATAAGAACTTAATCGGGTGATATGCAAATTTTTAAAAAATTCAACATTAGTTCGATAACAGCGCCCTCTAACGACATAATGTCCAAACAAGTTATAAAGCACTATACTATGTATTGCTGGTTTCTTTAACAACCTCTGCGTTAAATTATGTGCCATATAACGAAATATACTTAAATACACTCAAATAGCTTCATTAGATAGCGTTTGTGTGTGTAAAACGAAAATACCGTTTCCGTGAAATTTTGCAAAAAGTCAATTTTTTCGTGTTTTTTAGTCAAAAGCTGCTTGTTTTCACTCTTACATCACGAATACGATGATACTCGCTGGAAAATGATCCGAGCGATAAGAAACTTTTTATATAGGCATAGGGCTGTGTTATCTATCAAACTGCGCTAATAAGAACTTAATCGGGTGATATGCAAATTTTTAAAAAATTCAACATTAGTTCGATAACAGCGCCCTCTAAAGACATAATGTACAAACAAGTTATAAAGCACTATACTATGTATTGCTGGTTTCTTTAACAACCTCTGCGTTAAATTATGTGCCATATAACGAAATATACTTAAATACACTCAAATAGCTTCATTTGATAGCGTTTGTGTGTGTAAAACACGAAAATAACGTTTTCGTGAAATTTTGCAAAAATCAATTTTTTCGTGTTTTTTAGTCAAAAGCTGCTTGTTTTCACTTTTACAGCACGAATACGATGATACTCGCTGGAAAATGATCCCAGCGATATGAAACGTTTTATATAGGCATAGGGATGTGTTATCTATCAAACTGCGCTAATAAGAACTTAATCGGGTGATATGCAAATTTTTAAAAAATTCAACATTAGTTCGATAACAGTGCCCTCTAACGACATAATGTACAAACAAGTTATAAAGCACTATACTATGTATTGCTGGTTTCTTTAACAACCTCTGCGTTAAATTATGTGCCATATAACGAAATATACTTAAATACACTCAAATAGCTTCATTAGATAGCGTTTGTGTGTGTAAAACACGAAAATAACGTTTCCGTGAAATTATGCAAAAAGTCAATTTTTTCGTGTTTTTTAGTCAAAAGCTGCTTGTTTTCACTCTTACAGCACGAATACGTGATACTCGCTGGAAAATTCTCCGAGCGATATGAAACTTTTTATATAGGCATAGGGCTCTGTTATCTATTAAACTGCGCTAATAAGAACTTAATCGGGTGATATGCAAATTTTTTAAAAATTCAAGATTAGTTCGATAACAGTGCCCTCTAACGACATAATGTACAAACAAGTTATAAAGCACTATACTATGTATTGCTGGTTTCTTTTACAAACTCTGCGTTAATTTATGTGCCATATAACGAAATATACTTAAATACACTCAAATAGCTTCATTAGATAGCGTTTGTGTGTGTAAAACACGAAAATAACGTTTCCGTGAAATTTTGCAAAAAGTCAATTTTTTCGTGTTTTTTAGTGAAAAACTGCTTCTTTTCACTCTTACAGCACGATTACGCTGATACTCGCTGGAAAATAATTGCAGCGATATGAAACTTTTTATATAGGCATAGGGCAGTGCTACCTATCAAACTGCGCTAATAAGAACTTAATCGGGTGATATGCAAATTTTTAAAAAATTCAACATTAGTTCGATAACAGCGCCCTCTAACGACATAATGTCCAAACAAGTTATAAAGCACTATACTATGTATTGCTGGTTTCTTTAACAACCTCTGCGTTAAATTATGTGCCATATAACGAAATATACTTAAATACACTCAAATAGCTTCATTTGATAGCGTTTGTGTGTGTAAAACACGAAAATAACGTTTTCGTGAAATTTTGCAAAAAGTCAATTTTTTCGTGTTTTTTAGTCAAAAGCTGCTTGTTTTCACTCTTACAGCATGAATACGTGATACTCGCTGGAAAATGATCCGAGCGATATGAAACTTTTTATATAGGCATAGGGCTGTGTTATCTATCAAACTGCGCTAATAAGAACTTAATCGGGTGATATGCAAATTTTTAAAAAATTCAACATTAGTTCGATAACAGCGCCCTCTAACGACATAATGTCCAAACAAGTTATAAAGCACTATACTATGTATTGCTGGTTTCTTTAACAACCTCTGCGTTAAATTATGTGCCATATAACGAAATATACTTAAATACACTCAAATAGCTTCATTAGATAGCGTTTGTGTGTGTAAAACACGAAAATAACGTTTCCGTGAAATTTTGCAAAAAGTCAATTTTTTCGTGTTTTTTAGTCAAAAGCTGCTTGTTTTCACTCTTACAGCACGAATACGATGATACTCGCTGGAAAATGATCCGAGCGATATGAAACTTTTTATATAGGCATAGGGCTCTGTTATCTATCAAACTGCGCTAATAAGAACTTAATCGGGTGATATGCAAATTTTTAAAAAATTCAACATTAGTTCGATAACAGTGCCCTCTAACGACATAATGTACAAACAAGTTATAAAGCACTATACTATGTATTGCTGGTTTCTTTAACAACCTCTGCGTTAAATTATGTGCCATATAACGAAATATACTTAAATACACTCAAATAGCTTCATTAGATAGCGTTTGTGTGTGTAAAACACGAAAATAACGTTTTCGTGAAATTTTGCAAAAAGTCAATTTTTTCGTGTTTTTTAGTCAAAAGCTGCTTGTTTTCACTCTTACAGCACGAATACGCTGATACTCGCTGGAAAATGATCCGAGCGATATGAAACTTTTTATATAGGCATAGGGCAGTGTTATCTATCAAATTGCGTTAATAAGAACTTAATCGGGTGATATGCAAATTTTTTAAAAATTGAACATTATTTCGATAACAGCGCCCTCTAACGACATAATGTCCAAACAAGTTATAAAGCACTATACTATGTATTGCTGGTTTATTTAACAACCTCTGCGTTAAATTATGTGCCATATAACGAAATATACTTAAATACACTCAAATAGCTTCATTAGATAGCGTTTGTGTGTGTAAAACACGAAAATAACGTTTCCGTGAAATTATGCAAATAGTCAATTTTTTCGTGTTTTTTAGTCAAAAGCTGCTTGTTTTCACTCTTACAGCACGAATACGTGATACTCGCTGGAAAATAATTGCAGCGATATGAAACTTTTTATATAGGCATAGGGCTCTGTTATCTATCAAACTGCGCTAATAAGAACTTAATCGGGTGATATGCAAATTTTTTAAAAATTCAAGATTAGTTCGATAACAGTGCCCTCTAACGACATAATGTACAAACAAGTTATAAAGCACTATACTATGTATTGCTGGTTTCTTTTACAAACTCTGCGTTAATTTATGTGCCATATAACGAAATATACTTAAATACACTCAAATAGCTTCATTGGATAGCGTTTGTGTGTGTAAAACACGAAAATAACGTTTCCGTGAAATTTTGCAAAAAGTCAATTTTTTCGTGTTTTTTAGTCAAAAGCTGCTTGTTTTCACTCTTACAGCACGAATACGTGATACTCGCTGGAAAATGATCCGAGCGATATGAAACTTTTTATATAGGCATAGGGCTCTGTTATCTATCAAACTGCTCTAATAAGAACTTAATCGGGTGATATGCAAATTTTTTAAAAATTCAAGATTAGTTCGATAACAGTGCCCTCTAACGACATAATGTACAAACAAGTTATAAAGCACTATACTATGTATTGCTGGTTTCTTTTACAACCTCTGCGTTAAATTATGTGCCATATAACGAAATATACTTAAATACACTCAAATAGCTTCATTAGATAGCGTTTGTGTGTGTAAAACACGAAAATAACGTTTCCGTGAAATTTTGCAAAAAGTCAATTTTTTCGTGTTTTTTAGTGAAAAACTGCTTCTTTTCACTCTTACAGCACGATTACGCTGATACTCGCTGGAAAATGATCCGAGCGATATGAAACTTTTTATATAGGCATAGGGCTGTGTTATCTATCAAACTGCGCTAATAATCGGGTGATATGCAAATCGGGTGATATGCAAATTTTTAAAAAATTCAACATTAGTTCGATAACAGCGCCCTCTAACGACATAATGTCCAAACAAGTTATAAAGCACTATACTATGTATTGCTGGTTTCTTTAACAACCTCTGCGTTAAATTATGTGCCATATAACGAAATATACTTAAATACACTCAAATAGCTTCATTAGATAGCGTTTGTGTGTGTAAAACACGAAAATAACGTTTCCGTGAAATTTTGCAAAAAGTCAATTTTTTCGTGTTTTTTAGTCAAAAGCTGCTTGTTTTCACTCTTACAGCACGAATACGATGATACTCGCTGGAAAATGATCCGAGCGATATGAAACTTTTTATATAGGCATAGGGCTGTGTTATCTATCAAACTGCGCTAATAAGAACTTAATCGGGTGATATGCAAATTTTTAAAAAATTCAACATTAGTTCGATAACAGCGCCCTCTAACGACATAATGTACAAACAAGTTATAAAGCACTATACTATGTATTGCTGGTTTCTTTAACAACCTCTGCGTTAAATTATGTGCCATATAACGAAATATACTTAAATACACTCAAATAGCTTCATTAGATAGCGTTTGTGTGTGTAAAACACGAAAATAACGTTTTCGTGAAATTTTGCAAAAATTCAATTTTTTCGTGTTTTTTAGTGAAAAACTGCTTCTTTTCACTCTTACAGAACGAATACGCTGATACTCGCTGGAAAATGATCCGAGCAATATGAAACTTTTTATATAGGCATAGGGCAGTGTTATCTCTCGAACTGCGCTAATAAGAACTTAATCGGGTGATATGCAAATTTTTTAAAAATTCAACATTAGTTCGATAACAGCGCCCTCTAACGACATAATGTCCAAACAAGTTATAAAGCACTATACTATGTATTGCTGGTTTCTTTAACAACCTCTGCGTTAAATTATGTGCCATATAACGAAATATACTTAAATACACTCAAATAGCTTCATTAGATAGCGTTTGTGTGTGTAAAACACGAAAATAACGTTTCCGTGAAATTTTGCAAAAAGTCAATTTTTTCGTGTTTTTTAGTCAAAAGCTGCTTGTTTTCACTCTTACAGCACGAATACGATGATACTCGCTGGAAAATGATCCGAGCGATATGAAACTTTTTATATAGGCATAGGGCTGTGTTATCTATCAAACTGCGCTAATAAGATCTTAATCGGGTGATATGCAAATTTTTAAAAAATTCAACATTAGTTCGATAACAGCGCCCTCTAACGACATAATGTACAAACAAGTTATAAAGCACTATATTATGTATTGCTGGTTTCTTTAACAACCTCTGCGTTAAATTATGTGCCATATAACGAAATATACTTAAATACACTCAAACAGCTTCATTAGATAGCGATTGTGTGTGTAAAACACGAAAATAACATTTCCGTGAAATTTTGCAAAAAGTCAATTTTTTCGTGTTTTTTAGTCAAAAGCTGCTGGTTTTCACTCTTGCAGCACGAATACACTGATACTCGCTGGAAAATGATCCGAGCGATATGAAACTTTTTATATAGGCATAGGGCAGTGTTATCTATCAAACTGTGCTAATAAGAACTTAATCGGGTGATAGGCAAATTTTTTAAAAATTCAACATTAGTTCGATAACAGCGCCCTCTAATGACATAATGTCCAAACAAGTTATAAAGCACTATTCTATGTATTGCTGGTTTCTTTAACAACCTCTGCGTTAAATTATGTGCCATATAACGAAATATACTTAAATACACTCAAATAGCTTCATTAGATAGCGTTTGTGTGTGTAAAACACGAAAATAACGTTTCCGTGAAATTTTCAAAAAGTCAATTTTTTCGTGTTTTTTAGTCAAAAGCTGCTTGTTTTCACTTTTACAGCACGAATACGATGATACTCGCTGGAAAATGATCCCAGCGATATGAAACTTTTTATATAGGCATAGGGCAGTGTAATCTATCAAACTGCGCTAATAAGAACTTAATCGGGTGATATGCAAATTTTTAAAAAATTCAACATTAGTTCGATAACAGCGCCCTCTAACGACATAATGTCGAAACAAGTTAGAAAGCACTATACTATGTATTGCTGGTTTCTTTAACAACCTCTGCGTTAAATTATTTGCCATATAACGAAATATACTTAAATACACTCAAATAGCTTCATTAGATAGCGTTTGTGTGTGTAAAACACGAAAATAACGTTTCCGTGAAATTTTGCAAAAAGTCAATTTTTTCGTGTTTTTTAGTCAAAAGCTACTTGTTTTCACTCTTCCAGCACGAATACGATGATACTCGCTGGAAAATGATCCGAGCGATATGAAACTTTTTATATAAGCATAGCGCATTGCTATCTATCAAACTGCGCTAATAAGAACTTAATCGGGTTATATGCAAATTTTTAAAAAATTCAACATTAGTTCGAAAACAGCGCCCTCTAACGAAATAAAGTCCAATCAAGGTAGAAAGCACTATACTCAATATTGCTGGTATCTTTAACAATCTCTGCTTTAATTTATGTGCCATATAACGAAATATACTTAAATACACTCAAACATCTTCATTTGATAGCGTTTGTGTGTGAAAACACGAAAATAACGTTTCCGTGAAATTCTGCAAAAAGTGTATTTTTTCGTGTTTTTTAGTCAAAAGTTGCTTATTATCTCTCTTACACAACGAACACGCTGATACTCGCTGGAAAATGATCCGAGCGATATGAATCTTTTTATATAGGCACAGGACAGTGCTATCTATCAAACTGCGCTAATAAGAACTTATTCGGGTAATATGCAAATTTTTAAAAAATTCCATATTAGTTCGATAATAGCGGCCTCTAACGACATAATGTCCAAACAAGGTAGAAAGCACTATACTAAATATTGCTGGTTTCTTTATCAACCCTCTGCGTTAATTTATGTGCCATATAAGGAAGTATACTGAAATACACTCAAATAGTTTCATTTGATACCGTTTGTGTGTGTAAAACACGAAAATAACGTTTCCGTGAAATTTTTCAAAACGTGAACTTTTTCATGTTTTTTAGTCAAAAGCTGCTTATTTTCTCTCTTACAGAACGAATACGCTGATACTCGCTGGAAAATGATCCGAGCGATATGAAACTTTTTATATAGGCATAGGACAGTGCGATCTATCAAACTGCGCTAACAAGAACTTATTCGGGTGATATGCAAATTTTTAAAAAATTCAACATTAGTTCGATAACAGCGGCCTCTAACGACATAATGTCCAAACAAGTTATAAAGCACTATACTATGTATTGCTGGTTTCTTTAACAACCTATGCGTTAAATTATGTGCCATATAACGAAATATACTTAAATACACTCAAATAGCTTCATTAGATAGCGTTTGTGTGTGTAAAACACGAAAATAACGTTTCCGAGAAATTTTGCAAAAAGTCAATTTTTTCGTGTTTTTTAGTCAAAAGCTGCTTGTTTTCACTCTTACAGCAAGAATACGCTGATACTCGTGGAAAATGATCCGAGCGATATGAAACTTTTTATGTAGGCATAGGGCAGTGTTATCTATCAAACTGCGCTAATAAGAACTTAATCGGGTGATATGCAAATTTTTAAAAAATTAAACATTAGTTCGATAACAGCGCCCTCTAACGACATAATGTCCAAACAAGGTATAAAGCACTATACTATGTATTCCTAGTTTCTTTAACAACCTGTGCGTTAAATTATGTGTCATATAACGAAATATGCTTAAACACTCAAATAGCTTCATTTGATAGCGTTTGTGTGTGTAAAATACGAAAATAACGTTTTCGTGAAATTATGCAAAAAGTGAATTTTTTCGTGTTTTTTAGTCAAAATCTGCTTAATTTCACTCTTACAGAACGAACACGATGATACTCGCAGGAAGATGAACCGAGCGATATGAAACTTTTTATATAGGCATAGTGCAGAGCTATCTATCAAACTGCGCTAATAAGAACTTAATAGGGTGATATGCAAATTTTTAAACAATTCAACATTAGTTCGATAACAGCGCCCTCTAACGACATAATGTCCAAACAAGGTATAAAGCACTATACTAAATATTGCTGGTTTCTTTAACAACCTCTGCGTTAATTTATGAGCCATATAAGGAAATATACTGAAATACACTCAAATAGCTTCATTAGATAACGTTTGTATGTGAAAAACTCGAAAATAACGTTTCCGTGAAATTTTGCAAAAAGTGAATTTTTTCGAATTTTTTAGTCAAAATGTGCTTATTTTCACTCTTACTGAACGAATACGCTGATACTCGCTGGAAAATGATCCGAGCGATATGAAACTTTTTGTATAGGCATAGGGCAGTGCTCTCTATCAAACTGCGCTAATAAGAACTTAATCGAGTGATATGCAAATTTTTAAAAAAATCAACATTAGTTCAATAACAGCGCCCTCTAACGACATAATGTCCAAACAAGGTACAAACCATTATACTATGTATTGCTGGTTTATTTAACAATCTCTGCGTTAAATTAGGTGCATATAACGAAATATACTTAAATACACTCAAATAGCTTCATTTGATAACGTTTGTGTGTGTAAAACACGAAAATAACGTTTCCATGAAATTTTGCAAAAAGTGAATTTTTTCGTGTTTTTTAGTCAAAAGCTGCTTGTTTTCACTCTTACAGCACGAATACGCTGATACTCGCTGGAAAATGATCCGAGCGATATGAAACTTTTCAGGTCGGCAGAGGGCAGTGCTATCTATCAAACTGCGCTAATAAGAACTTAATCGGGTGATATATGCAAATTTTTAAAAAATTCAACATTAGTTCGATAACAGCGCCCTCTAACGAGGTAATGTCCAAACAAGGTATAAAGCACTATACTATGTATTGCTGGTTTCTTTAACAACCTCTGCGTTAAATTATGTGTCATATAACGAAATATTCTTAAATACACTCAAATAGCTTCATTTGATGGCGTTTGTGTGTGTAAAAGATGAAAATAACGTTTCCTTGAAATTTTGCAAAAAGTGAATTATTTCGTGTTTTTTAGTCAAAATCTGCTGTTTTCAATCTTACAGCACGAATACTCAATAACTCGCTGGAAAATGATTTCAGCAATATCAAAACTTTTTACATAGGCATAGGGCATTGCTATCTATCAATCTGCCCTAATAAGAACTTAATTGTCGAATTTTTAAAAATTTGCATATCACCCGATTAAGGTCTTATTAGCGCAGTTTGATAGATAGCATTGCCCTATGCCTATATAAAAAGTTTCATATCGCTGGAATCATTTTCCATCAAGTATCAGCGTATTCGTGTTGTAATAGTGAAAACAAGCTACTTTTGACTAAAAAACACGAAAAAATTCATTTTTGCAAAACTTCTCGGAAACGTTATTTTCGTGTTTTACACATACAAACGCTATCAAATTATGCTATTTGAGTGTATTTAAGTATATTTCGTTATATGTCACATAATTTAACGCAGAGGTTGTTAAAGAAACCAGCAATACATTGTATAGTGCTTTATACCTTGTTTCGACATTATGTCGTTAGTGGGCGCTGTAATCGAACTAATGTTGAATTTTTTAAATATTTCCACCCGATTTGCACCGATCACCCGATTAAGTTTTTATTAGCGCAATTTCATAGATAGCACTGCCTTATCCATTTATAAAAATTTTCCTAATGATGAAAACATTTTCCAAAGAGTATCAGCCTATGCGTGCTGTATTAGTGAAAACAAGCAGATTTTGACTAAAACACACGAAAATATCCACTTTTTGCAAAATTTCACGGAAGCTTTATTTTCGTGGTTTACACACACAAACACGATCAAATGACGCTATTTGAGTGTATTTAAGTATATTTCGTTATATGGCACATAATTTAACGCAGAGGTTGTTAAAGAAACCAGCAATACATAGTATAGTGCTTTATACCTTGTTTGGACATTACCTCGTTAGAGGGCGCTGTTATCGAACTAATGTTGAATTTTTTAAAAATTTGCATATCACCCGATTAAGTTATTAATTCTGCAGTTCGATAGATAGCACTGCCCTCTGCCTATATAAAAAGATTCATATCGCTGGAAGCATTTGCCAGCGACTATCAGCCTATTCGTGATATAATAGTGAAAATTATATCACAAATATTAGCAGATTTTGACTAAAAAACACGAAAAAATTCACTTTTTGCAAAATTTCACGGAAACGTTATTTTTGTGCTTTACACGCACAAACACTATCAAATGAAGCTATTTGAGTGTATTTAAGTATATTTCGTTTTATTGCACATAATATAACGCAGACGTTGTTAAAGAAACCAGCAATACATAGTATAGGGCATTATAGCTTGTTTCGACATTATGTCGTTAGAGAACGCTTTAATCGAACTAATGATGAATTTTTTAAAATTTTGCATATGACCCGAGTAAGTTCGTATTAGTACAATTTAATAGATAGGTCTGCCTTATGCCTATATGAAAAGTTTATTACCGCTGGAAGCATTTCCCTGCAACTATCAGCCTAGGCGTGTAAGAGTGAAAACAACCAGATTTGGCTAAAAAACTCGAAAAAATTCACTTTTAACAAATTTTCACGGAAACGTTATTTCGTGTTTTACACACATAAACACTATCAAATGAAGCTTCTTCAGTGTATTTAAGTATATTTCGTTATATGGCACTTAAGTAACGCAGAGGTAGTTAAAGAAACCATTAATACATAGTATAATGCATAAGCAAAACAAGCTAATGCACTATACTATGTATTGTGCATTAGCTTATTTCGATATTATTTCGTTAGAGAGCGCTGTAATCGAACTAATGTTGAATTTTTTGAAAATATGCATATCACCCAATTAAGTTCTTATTAGCCCAGTTTGAGAGACAGCACTGCCGTATGCCTATATAAAAAGTTTGATATCCCTGCAAGTATTTTCCAACGAGTATCAGCCTATGCGTACTGTAATAGTGAAAACAAGCAGATTTTGACTAAAAAACACGAAAAAATTTCCTTTATGCAAAATTTCAAGGAAACGTTATTTTCGTGTTTTACACACACAAACACTATCAAATTACGATATTTGAGTATATTTCGTTACATGGCACATAATTTAACGCAGAGGTTGTTAAAGAAACTAGCAGTACATAGTATACTGCATTCTGACATGTTTCAACATTATGTCATTAGAGGGCGCTGTAATAGAACTAAGTTTGAATTTTTTTTTTAATTTGTATATCACTCGATTAAGTTCCTATTAGCGCAGTGTGATAGACAGCATTATGCCCTATGCCTATATAAAAAGTTTCATAACGCTGCAGGCATTTACCAGCGAGTATCGGCCTATGCGTGATATAATAGTAAAAACAAGCAGATTTTGACTAAAAAACACGAAAAAATTCATAATTTGCAAAATTTCACGGAAACGTTATTTTCGTCTTTTACACACACAAACACTATCAAATGAAGCTACTTCAGGGTATTTAAGTACATTTCGTTATATGGCACATAAATTAACGCAGAGGTTGTTAAAGAAACCAGCAATACATAGTATAGTGCTACCTTGTTTTGACATTATGTCGTTAGAAGGCGCTGTAATCGAACTAATGTTGAATTTTTTTAAAAATTGCCTATCTCCCGATTAAGTTCTTATTAGCGCAGTTTGATAAATAGCACTGACTAATGCCTATATATAGCCTAGAAAGCTTCATATCGGTGGAAGCATTTACCAGCAAGTATCGGCCTATACGTGATATAATAGTGAAAACAAGAAGATTTTGACTAAAAAACACGAAAAAATTCATTTTTGAAAAATTTCACGGAAACGTTATTTTTGTGTTTTACACACAAAAACAATCTCAAATGACGCTATTTTTGTGTATTTAAGTATATTTCATTATATGGCATATAATTTAACGCAGAGGTTGTTAAAGAAACTAGCAATACTTCAGGGTGTAATGTTTCGAGATTATGTCGTTAGAAGCAGCTGTAATCGAACTAATGTTGAATTTTTAAAAAATTTCCACACGATTCGCTCCGATCACCCGATTAATTTCTTATTAGCGCAATTTCATAGATAGCAATGCCCTATGCCTTTATAAAAAGTTTCATACCGCTGAAAACATTTTCCAAAGAGTATCAGCCTATGCGTGCTGTATTAGTGAAAACAAGCAGATTTTGACTAAAAAAAAACGAAAATATTCACTTTTTGCAAAATTTCACGGAAACGTTATTTTCGTGTTTTACACACACAAATACTATCACATGAAGCTATCTGAGTGTATTTATGTATATTTCGTTATACGACACATAATTTAACGCAGAGGTTGATAAAGAAACCAGCAATACATAATATAGTGAATTATAACTTGTTTCGATATTATGTCGTTAGAGTGTCCAGTAATCGAACTAATGTTCAATTTTTTAAATATTTGCATATCACCCGATTAAGTTCTTATTAGCGCAGTTCGATAGTTAGCAGTGCCCTATGCCTATATTACAGCACGCTCTAACGACCGAATGTCGAAACAAGGTAAAATGTACTATACAATGTATTGCTCGTTGCGCCATATAACGAAATATACTTAAATACACTCAAATAGCTTCATATAAGTGTTTGTGTGTGTAAAACACGAAAATAACATTTCCGTGAAATTTTGCAAAAAGTGAATTTTTTCGCGTTTTTTAGTCAAAAGCTGCTTGTTTTCACCATTACAGCACGAATCCGCTGAAACACACTAGAAAATGCTTCCAGCGATATGAACCTTTTTATATAGGCATAGGGCATTGCCATCTATCAAACTGCGCTAATAAGTACTTAATCGGGTAATATGCATATTTTTAAAAAATTCAACATTAGTTCGATTTCAGCGCCCTCTAACCACAGAATGTCGAAACAAGGTATAATGTACTATACTATGTATTGCTGGTTTCTTTAACAACCTCTGCGTTGTTATGTGCCATATAATGAAATATATTTAAATACTCTCAAGTTGCTTCATTTGATAGCATCTGTGTGTGAAAAACACGAAAGTTTTTGTGAAATTTTCCAAAAAGTAAATTTTTTCGTGTTATTTAGTCAAAACCAGCTTGTTTTCACCAATACAGCACGAATCGGCTGATACTCGCTGGAAAATGCTTCTAGCGATATGAATCTTTTAACATAGGCATAGGCCATTGCTATCTATCAAACTGCGCTAATAAGAACTTAATCGGGTGATATGCAAATTTTTAAAAATTCAACATTAGTTCGATTACAGCTCCCTCTAACGTCAGAATGTTGAAACAAGGTATAATATAATATACTATATTATGTATTTCTGGTTTCTTTAACAACCTCTGCTTTAAATTATGTGAAATATAACGAAATATACTTAAATAGCTTCATTTGATAGTGTTTGTGTAAAGCACGAAAATTACGTTTCTGTGAAATTTTGCAAAAAGTGAATTTTTTTCGTGTTTTTTAGTCAAAACCAGCTTGTTTTCACGATTACAGCACGAATCGGCTGATACTCGCTGGAAAATGCTTCCAGCGATAACGAAATATACTTAAATACACTCAAATAGCTTCATTTGATAGTGTTTGTGTAAAGTACGAAAATAACGTTTCTGTGAAATTTTGCAGAAAGTGAATTTTTTCGTGTATTTTAGTCAAAACCAGCTTGTTTTCACCATTACAGCACGAATCGGCTCGTACTCGCTGGAAAATCCTTCCAGCGATATGAAATTTTTCTATTGGCATAGGGCATTGCTATCTATCCAGCTGTGCTAATAAGAACTTAATCGGGTGATATGCAAAGTTTTAAAAAATTGCACATTAGTTCAATTTAAGCGACCTCTAAAGACAATGTCGAAACAAGGTATAATGTACTATACTATGTATTGCTGGTTTCTTTAAACTCTGCGTTATATTATGTGCCATATAACGAAATACAATTAAATACCCTCCAATCGCTTCATTTGATAGTGTTTTTGTGTAAAACACGATAATAACGTTCCCCTTGAAATAGTGAATGCTATTTTACAATAGCAGTTCACGGCGGCTGTAACTTGCTTGGAAATGATTCTTTCATTACGAAACTTTTTCTATATGTATAGGGCAGTGCTACATATTAAACTGTGATAATTAGAACATAATCGGATTATACGCAAATTTTTAAAAAAATGATCATTAATTTGATTTCAGCGCCCTCTCACGATATAAAGTCGAAACAAGCTATAATTGGCTATACTATGTATTCCTATGTTCTTTATCAACCTCTGTGTTAATTTATGTGCTATATGACGAAATATACTTAATTACACCCAAATAGCTTAAATTGACAGTTTTCGTGTGTGTAAAACACGAAAATAACTTTCCCGTTCACTTTTGAAAAAAGTGAATTTTTTCGTGTTTTTCTTCAGAAACGGCTTTATTTTACAATAGCAGTTCACGGCGGCTGTAACTTACTTGGAAAAGTTTATTTCGATTCGAATCTTTTTCTATAGGTATAGGGCAGTTCTACATATCAAACAGTGCTAATCAGAACTTAATCGGGGTATATGCAAATGTTTAAAAAATTGATCATTAATTCGATTTCAGGGCCTTCTAACGACGTATACAGTAGAAACAAGCTATAATGCGCTATACTATGTATTGCTGTATTCTTTGCGTTAAATTATGTGCTATATAACGAAGTATACTTAAATACACCCAAATAGCTTCAATTAACAGTGTTTGCGTGTGTAAAACTCGAAAATAACCTTCCCATTCACTTTTGCATAAAGTGAATTTTTTCGTGTTTTTCTTCAAAAACTGCTTTATTTTACAATATCAGTCACGGTGGCTGCACATTGCTTGGAAATGCTTATTTCGATTCGAAACTTTTTCTATAGGGCAGTGCTACATATCAAACTGTGCTAATAAGAACTTAATCGGTTTATATGCAATTTTTAAAAAATTGATCATTAATTCGATTTCACCGCCATCTCACAACATAAAGTCGAAAAAAGCTATAATTGGCAATACTGTTTATTGCTGTTCTTTAACAAACTCTGCGTTAATTTATGTGCTATATAACGAAATATACTTAAATACCCCCAAATAGCTTCAGATGGTGCTTGTGTGTAAAACACGAAAATAACTTTCCCGTTCACTTTTGCAAACAGTGAAATTTTTCGTGTTTTTCTTCAAAAACTGCTTTATTTTATAATAGCAGTTCAAGGTGGCTGTAACTTGCTTGGAAATGCTTATTTCGATTCCAAACTTTTTCTGTAGGTATAGGGCAGTGCTACGTATCAAACTGTGCTAATGTGAACTTAATCGGGTTATATGCAAATTTTTAAAAAATTGATGTTTAAATCGATTTCAGCGACCTCTAACGTCATAAATTCGAAACAAGCTATAATGCGCAATACTATGTATTGCTTTATTCTCTGCGTTAAATTATATGCTATATAACGAAATATACTTAAATACACCCAAATAGCTTCAATTCGTAGTGTTTGTGTGTAAAACACGAAAATAACGTTCCCGTTCACTTTTGCAAAAAGTGAATTTTTTCCACTTTTTCTTCAAAAACTGCTTTATTTTACAATAGCAGTTCGCGGCAGATGTACCTTGCTTGGTAATGATTATTTCGATTCGAAACGTTTTCTATAGGTATAGGGCAGTGCTACATATCAAAGTCTTCTAATAAGAATTTAATTGGATTATATGCAAATTTTTAAAAATTGATCACTAATTCGATTTCAGCGCCCATTAACGATATAAAGTCGAAACAAGCTATAGTGCGCTATAATATCTATTTCGGTATTCTCTGCTATATAACGAAATATACGTAAATACACCCAAATATCTTCAATTGATAGTGTGTGTAAAACGGTTAACTTTTGCAAAAAAGTGATTTTTTTCGTGTTTTTCTTCAAAAACTGCTTTATTTTACAATAGCATTTTCGACAGCTGTAACTTGCTTGGAAATGCTTATTTCGATCCCAAACTTTTTCTATTGGTATAGGGCAGTGCTACATATCAAACTGTGATAATAAGAACTTACTCTGGTAAATGCAAATTTTTAAAAAATTGATCATTAATTCAATTTCAGCGCCCACTCACGACATAAAGTCGAAACAAGCTATAATTGGCTATACTATGTATTGCTAGATTCTTTAACAACCTCTGCGTTAATTTATGTGCAATATAACGAAATACACTTAAATACACCCAAATAGCTTCAACTTACAGCGTTCGTGTGTAAAACACGAAAATAGCCCTCGGGTGCAATTTTGCAAAAAATGAATTTTTTTTTGTTTTTCTTCAAAAACTGCTTCATTTTATCTTTACAGCACGCATCCGCTCTTACGCGCTTGGAAATGCTTATAGCAATATGAAACTTTTTCTAAAGTTATATGGCAGTGAAACCTATTAAACTGTGCTAATAAGTACTTAATCGGGTGATATGCAATTTTTTAAAAAATTCAACATTAGTTCGATTACTGCGTCATATTGCTGTGTTCTTTAACAACCTCTGCATTAAATTATGTGCCACATTACGAAATATACTTAAATACATGCAAACAACTTCAGTTGATAGTGTTTGTGTGTGTAAAACACGAAAATAACCCTCCCGTGCACTTTTGCAAAAAATGCATTTTTTCGTGTTTTTTCTTCAAAAAACACGAAATACTGCTCGATTTTACCGTTACGGCACGCGTCGGCTTTTCGGCACTGGGAAATGCTTATAGCGATATGAATCTTTTTCTGTAGGTATATGACACTGATATCTATCAAACTGTGTTATTAAGAACTTAATCGGATCATATGCAAATTTAAAAAAAATTAAACATTAGTTCGATTTCAGCGCCCTCTAACGACATAATGTCGAAACAAGGCATAATGCACTATACTATGTATTGTTGTGTTCTTTAACAACTTCTGCGTTAAATTATTTGCCACATAAAGAATTTCCCGACGATTCGATCTTCATATTAAGATTATCATCTGGAGCATATACAAACATACAGAACAAGCTGAGTTACATTACATACAGCAAGCTAGAGAAACAATGATTTGATCAAAGGTTATTCTACTGGCATGACCTCTAGTGGAAAAAAATAATTATTTAGAAACTAAATCAAGCTAAATTCTATTTTTGCTATTCTATACATGAGCAAGCACTTTCTTATAGATAGTTCTCTTTCAGTAACAATGATGTCCTATTTTTAGCATTACAATTGTTATTTTTGATTTAGGTGCTGGATTATCTATAGAGAGGCTACCGGCCAAGACCCTCCTCTATAAAAGGAACTGTAAACAGAACTATAGATTATCCAGGATCCTACATCAAAAATAACAATTGTAATGCTAAAAATAGGACATCATTGTTACTGAAAGAAAACTATCTACAAGAAAGAATGCTTGCTCATGTTATTATAATTAGAATTTAGCTTGATGTAGTTTCTAAATAATTAATTTGTATTTTTCCCACTAGAGGTCATGCCAGTAGAATAACCTGTGATCAAATCGTTTCTCTAGCTTACTGTATGTAATGTAACTCAACTTGTTCGTATATATATACTCCAGATGATGATCTTAATATCAGGAAATTAAGAGTTATAACACTGTTGTAAAGTCCATAAATTCTAAAATGAATGCTGATCACCATAGAACATTAAAAGATAGGAAGCACCCTAACCTTAACAATAATGGTCTAAAAATATGGATGGCACATATTCTACCCAATTAACCATTTGGTTCGAGTTAAATGACTCAGCAATCCAGGATCATAACTATAACACTTGTTAAGTTATGGATTAATCACGCTACTGGCCAAGACATCAATGTTATCATGGATGTGAAGTGCATATTAAAATTGTAACACCATTGATATTACATTGAAATACAGTCATTCCTCGACTTGCATCCGGGTTCCGTTCCATCTGCAGGACATAAGTCAAAACATTAAATCAATAGAGTTATAAGGGTTAGGGACTTAATCCTAATAAGTATATACTGCCATTTTAATTTTCAAACCTTATTATAAAACTGTAGTGTGTTACTGCCACTATAAAACAAAATAGGAGAACAAACATCCAAATCTCCCTCCACAATCACATCTTCATTACCTTCCCTGTGTGAAGGACTAAGCTGTCGTTCTTCTGGTGTAGCCTTTGTTTTTATGATGAAAATGTCCAATGAGCTTTGCTTATTACTTTTTTTTTTTTTTTTATCATAAACTTGTTCGTAGCAAGCAAACATCATGTACTTTCGTTTCTATTATTAAGAAGCATTCAACATTTGGAGTTCCATATCTTCAGCCATTTTGAGAAAATCACTAACTGCAAAGAACATTTTTCAAGACCCTTCACTGTACATTGTTTAACTACCTCTTTTCTCTCTTCCTTTTCGTTTTTCCTCTAATACAAGTTCTTCAACAGTAATTTAAATTATGTTGTCATTCACTTCAAGATTCAGATTGTTTGCTAGGTCCACTATTACAAACTTTCAAAATCATGCACAAACCTTTTTAATGTGTTTTTCCGTATGCCACTCACACATTGAGAGGTTACTTCGTCCAAAGGCAAAGCAATATTTTTAATAGTATGATAAATATTGAATGCGTTCCAAAATTACATGGGTCTGGTCATTCCTTAAGTGGCAGAACTGGCCGGTAAAAACATTCTCCATAGATAATAAGTCTTAAACACTGCAAGAATTCTGTGATCCATCAGGTGGATTAATGAAGTAGTGTTTGGAGGGAGAAACATTACCTTGAAGTTGGTGAAGATCACCACTTTCAGACGTATAAGATGAATGACCTGGAGCATTACTAGAATTAATAAAATTTTAAATTCTACATTTTCTTTCACACAATAACTTTCCATTTCACTCACATAAAAGTTGATTAAAGCATCCTCAAACAATTTTTGAGTCATCCACAACTTACTGCTCCAATAATGAACTGGGAGTATGCTTCCTAATGTTTTTGAAGATTCGTAGAATCTCACTGTGCCATATCACAAATGGTTTCAGTTTATATCCAACCACATTACCCATAAAAGAATCATAATATGGGCATTAAGTGATTTAAAATTCAGTATAGATTGTAGCTTTTTGTGGATTAATGTACTTTGGGACATTTTTTTTTCCAAAAAAAGGACATCTCATTCATATTATTAAATATTTGCTGGGGCAAATAATTTTCCTCCGTAATAATTTTATCCAATTTTTCCAAAAACTCCTTGGCAGCCTTCTAAGCACTTACAGATTCCCATACATTTTCACATTATGAGCGCAGAATGCTGGTTCAATCTCATGAACCAACTGGAAGAACATTGAATTCTTAGTCATGATCAGGCCTTGCTTTCTCCTTCAACATGTTAAAGAGATTTAGTGCCTTAGCGGTTATGGTCACAGTGCTAAGGGGCAATCGTTTTTGGTTCAGGTCCTCTATGGATGATGCAATTAGCTTCTCCGTATCACCGATAGAACCTTGTCTTTGTTTTGTCATTGTCGATTTAATGGAAGCAGATCGTTTCCCAGCATCAATGATTTTATCCTTATTTTTCAAAATGGTCATCACTGTAGAATGAGACCATCCAAAGTCATGTGTGATCACATTGATGAGCTTAGTAGCTTCATGTTGCTTTTGTAACTTGAAACTTTGTTTCAAGATCAATTGCTCGCCTCTTCTGCGATTCTTCACAAACCTTTTTAATTCAGAGTGCAGGGACGATGTTGCACGAAATATTTAACGATAAATACACAAATAACCCATTTCTCAAACACAAATTCAACAGAGGAATGGTTGAAGACACGTGTCAAATGCTGAGGGAGGTTGCTGCTGTTCCCACTGTGCATGCTTTACTTTATGCTCTCTTGTGTCTGGTTTGAAAGGATAGCCAAAAATGTTATTTATTCCCTTATGGAATCACGGATGTATCTTCGAAAGGATGTAAGTCGAGGGATGACTGTATATGATGGATACGAAGCGTATGAGGATGCATATTTGATCCATAATGGCCGGTAAGGTGGAATGGTTGATCAAATCATTTTTCACTTTGGCTTACTGTGAGAACTGTAATATAGCTTGTCTGTGTATATACATGTGTGTACTCCAGATGATAATCTTCACACAATGGTCAAAACTTCGGGAAATGAAAGTAATTATTCCTAACATGGCTGTAGTTTCCATATTTTTATGGAGACTACATATGGATGCTGCATGTAACACTAAAAGAAAAGTCAGGTATTATGGTCAAGTTACACCTCATACATTCCAAACCTGTAACTACATCATTCTCTGCGACATAAGTCTTGATGACACTGATCGTTTTTTTGTCAAGTTGAGCTGACCAATGCATAAAACTCCTGTCCTTTATTTCTGGCATTCATGTGCATGCATTTCAATATCTCGTTAAGCACCACCCTCTTGCAAACATTGTTCATGTTCTTCACTCTTATTTGTCCAGGTGGCTAGAACATGCTTGATTGCATCTGCCATAATCTAAGTTCTTGATTTTATACTTTCATACTTTCAAATTCTCAATGAACACTACAAACTCCAAAACCTTTCAAATGCAGTCATCAGAAATATGCATGTCCATTCATCCAAATTCACTTGGCATGTTTATAAGCACACCATTCCTCCTGCACAAATTTGAGTCATTAGCAATTATGGACCTTCTCAATTCTATCCTATCATACTGAGAATGTGGGTGTAGTATACGGACCCACATTCTTTACATTCTTACTATTCCTTTTGCTTATTTCAACAAATCTTTCAATTACATATTTTTCACTTTACAAATCATTTTAAGGTGAGATTTACTCTCTGCAAATTAACTAATAGCTTTACAAACATCCTTTATTTTCAGGAAAATGTGCTTTTATAATTTTTATTAAGTACACTTCTTATTGAATCCTCACATAATAATTTACTCTCTACTTCTCACACTTTTATACTTTTTCTTTCATTCTCCCTTCTACTGTATCACACCAGTCACTTAAGCTGACATTTTGACATGTGAAGGAGTCCATGCAATGCTTTCTCTCTGCACTGTCACCTCATCATCCCCATTACTTTTACTCATTTGTATACTATCATTCACTGCAAACCATTACATTCTACGCAACAATATCAGTTGCTTCATTCTCCTGTTTTCAACTCTCGTTTCATGCACATCTCATGAAATGTTTCCAATATTTTCCACCACAAACCAATCACTCCCAGCAATGAATCCCAGAAAATAACATTTTTGAAACAATCACATAAAAAATCACAATTAAACACACTTAACAACACAGGCAAAAATAAAGACTTATCTTAATGCGTGTAATATAAATTGAAAATTAATGTTGATCTGCACTCACGTATAGAAATCATGTTTTCAATATTATAAACACGAATAGCACTTTTCTGAAATATTTCAAAGTATATCAAAAAATCTATACGTAATATATACTGCAATTTGGCAACAAACAGTGCATAAAGATAAATTATACAATTTGTCTTCTTTAAAATATTCTTGAGGATTTGTAGATTAACTGTCATATCAGCCTTGACATGTATATATACAGCCATAAGTACATGATATATTACAGAAAAACAAACAAAAAAAAAGATGGATAGCAGTGTATATTTTGAGATATTCTATCTTATGGCAATTTGGGTGGATATCCAAATTTCTCAAGTCAAAAATCGTATATGGGGAAAAAAAAAAAAAAATGCGTTCCATGCATAAGTGGTGCTATTCTGTCATAGAAAGTAGAACAACCGCTTGCATAACACATATCCCAACATGGCTGTTGTGCTAGGAAGGTTAACTTAATAAGCGATAAGAATAGAACAGTTCCAAGCACAGATTTTGAACATCCAGATCTCTTATACTAATAAATGCAGTCTCCTGCTTATTAAGTAAAAAATAGCAAATGCTAAGGAACCTTGGCATGCAATATTTAGCAGGAACCTTTCAATAGTTATAACAGACCAAATTGTATAACAGTATGGAATTACATTATTAAACATTAAAATAGCAAGTACTGAAGAACCTTGGCACTTGCTATTTCAGCAGGAACCTTTCAAAAGTCATAACATACCAAATTGTATAATAGTGTGGAATTATCATTCCACAAATTTATCAGGAGTCCAACATAGACACCAAATGCTACACATTAACATTAGCTCATTCTCACACATAAAAGGTGATTCAATTTATGGCCTTGCAGTTAAAAAAAAAAATATATAAGTACCTGAAAATAAATTGAAATAATTTACAGTTGAAGCATTTCCACGACCAAACTGGTGATGCAGCTCAGCCTTGCAATTTCTTCCATTTCAGTTCATTTATATCAAGTGCGTATGCAATATAAAATCTTTAACATTAGCTCATAAATTGTAATTTCCTACTTTGTGTTTCAATATATCACATCCTGATATTAAAGACTGCATACTTGTGTTGACTTCATTTTATCTCAGTTCCTCCTTTTCCTCGAGTGTTTAAAAAAAATTTAAAGAACTGCTGATTACTATCATGAGAAGTGTGTATGAAAACTGATGTGGCTTTCAAGAGTATAATTCGTTCAAAACTACAAGAGAAAAAAAATTCAGTATTTATTTTTTATAATCCAGTGGAAATTTTTACATTGTAAAATAATACGTAAATTTATTAATGAAGTATTCTGGCCTACATCTGGTGATACAACAATCTTCCTCTGCAAAATGACTTTTCAAATGTACATAACATAAACAGCAATCTGCTGTAGATAAGATTTCTATTAACAATTATATGTTTCATACAAAATTTTACATCAAACCATTAAAATTAATAGGCAACCAGCAAACAATTTCATTGCAAATATTTGGTATATAAGTAAGCAGCACTAATCTTTAACAACTCGGATTGTATTACCAGGTATCTCAGTCATCACGGAAATGTGAATAAAGTAGTTGGGTAATGATATATTTTTAAAAATATGATGAAAAAAGATGATTGGATTTAAAATCATGTCAGAGTGAATAAATCTTGTTCCTAAACTACCAATTCATACAAATTGTTCACATGATGTAGTGTGAAGGTGTAGATAATGGTGATTACTGGTGACTTTACTTAAGAAAGAAATTTGTTTCAGAAAAACTGTACACTTTCTATTAAAAAGACTTAATTTATTTCTGTGTAATGGTATATAAAGTCAGTCTGATTTCAGTAATCTACCTGACACAGATGTGTCACAATCTTAAAGTCTGCAGTCCATGCTCATTTCATAATAAGCAATGACTGCCCCACAAATGGTGATTTTGATGATGTATATATATATACTGTACATAGTCCTGTTGATGAGGTGCTCGTGATGTAGATTGAATGTTTCTTTTCAAGTGTTCAATCATCATCTCCATCATCCCTTTTCCTTTTCTGTCCTTTAGGTGATTCACCTATTAAAAAAAAAAAAGTCAGTGCAGGAAGTTTTACGATGAAATTCAGATTTAGACAAGTAATATTAAAATAACAGTGAATAAAAAGTGTTACACTGGCAAACATCTTGAAGCATTTCATAAAATGCATATCTATTCATGCAGCTTTATTCTGGATATAGTCATGTCAGTATGGAAAAAATGGATTTCGAAACAGCCTGGTTATTTGTAAAGAGTGCTGAGGCAATCAAGTTCCTAGGCAGGTGTATTAAATGCAGACATGTAATTGCAATTTTTTTTTATATAACATGGAAAGTCTCCTGAAAAGGGAACAAAACACCTGAGACCAACTTACTGATTCAAATGAAAGAAATGGATTCAAGATAAGGTTTAAAACAGACAGGTTCAGAAACAAACATTGGGAATGATAAGGAAATTCAATCTTTGAGTATAAACTTGCTGATCAAATGCAAATGTAGAAGTTCCTTCTTTTCAGCCATTTTTTGTCCACTGCTGGACAAAGGAGGCCTCCTCCAGTTTTTTCCATCTTTCTCTGTTCTTGGCAATGGTTGGCCAATTTTTCCCAACAAATTTTGACAGTTCATCACTCCACCTTCTTTTAGGATGTCCTCGTTTCCCTTCTTTTGGAATCCAGTTCGGTATTACAGCAGTCCTTCGTTCATCTTCTCTCCTGGACTTAGTAGATGATATCTACTAAGTCAGGTATCACCGAAATACAGTGGTGACATTATGACAATATGGTTTATTATTAAACAAATGTTAATGTGTTTCATTCACAGGTAACTAACTTATGCAGAGTACAGCACAGCTGTTTGTTTTGGATTTACAGCCAAAGCAAGGCTATGAAGCCAGTATGTCTAAATTTTGGGAGTTCTGTACAGTTTGCTTGTTTTGTGGGAGAAACTTGCAACATCTGTATGAAGCTGGCTAACTCACCTTTAACTGAAAAGTCCTGATAAAGGTTCTTTGTTTTATTAAATGGTCTGCTTAGCATAGCAAAAGGAACTTTTCTAGGTTCTTATGTAGACTAGAACTAGTTATCTCTTCCTTCCATGACTAACACTTGTAAATTAACCTGCATTCTTATTTTTTCCATGATTCAGATATAACTCAAGTGAATGTCTAGGAAAAACTGATTTTTAATAAAACAGATGTGGAAATTAACCTCCCCCCCAAACACAGCCATGGCATCTATAGCTAAATTTGGATATGATTCTGTAACACCCATTGAATAACATGGATAAGAAGCACAATTTGGTCTCGCTTATTTCATCCACCTTGGCCAGTAGGGAGGTTAAATGGAAGCAGATTCGGTCTGCTAATATAGTGTGCATATATGCATCTTTAACAAATTCTTGTATGTGCTTCAATGCAAGCAATATAGCATGCAATAACAATTACTGCACATGGTCAGGGTTATAAAAAAAAAAAGTAGTCTGCTTTTTTTTTTCCTGTGTAGCTCAGTGGGTGTGGCGTTTGCATACCACCGCGCTTGGCCGCACGAAGGAAGACTTCGTTTCGAGTCTAGTCGGCGACTAGAGGAAATTTTTCTAAGCCTTTTTTCGACCGGTTCCCGAGTTAGTCGATCTCTGGCAAGGGCAAGCAGGTTTTTCCTCCCGAAAACTCGGGTTTATCGTCCTGTAAACTCAAGAAAATCGACCGTAGAACCCACATTATTTCAGACATTAAATATATTGTGTTAGGGACCACGAGATGGCGGCACATTTGAGCCGTCTCTCTTCACTGCGTACCGCTTAATTAGTGATAGCTTTGGGCCATCTGTCTCTGATTGGGTACCAGTAAAGATTGAACTGCCCACTCAGTCTCCAAAAGTTAGATAGGGCTAAATGGCCTCGCCTACTCCCGTATACGGGAATAAAAAGGCGTTAGCTGATGGCTGATTTGCTTTTTTTCTACTAAAGAACTCCAAGAATAAATAAACAACTTTGAACTCCTGCATGGAGAAAGGCAACTTCACCGGCATTTTCAATGGAGATATCACAGAACAAGAGAAATATTTCAGGCAGAATGTCTGTTAGTGAGGATAGCAAATTAAATATGAAAATAGATAAGAGAACAGAGCTGGCAAAGTGAATATTAAATCCAACATTAATTTTTTTGTAATTTCACATCGTCAAACTGAAGCCTTTTGGCTCGTTAGTAATTACTTTTACACACCGACCGAGAATTCACTTACGAAAAATACATTTATTATTATTATTACATGACATCTCCAGGGAGTACAAGAACTCATTGAGGGAGGGCTCCTATTCTACAACTGTCTCCACCAACTACAAAAAACTGCAACTACACCAATGGCATCTACAGCCAGCTACCACCACTAGTATTTTCACACACAATCACAAACATCCATGCCCACGGCAGGATTTGAACCTGCAGCCTTTTGGCCAGAGAGCAGATATGCTAACCACTTGGCAATACAACAATACTCTGGGATTTCCCCCCTCCATTCATTTCTTTGACATCTTGATTTCCTTAGTACTGAATAAGTTTTTACTCTCTTAAAGGTTTCTGCCTGGTCTCTGAAGAAAACCAGCCAGTTCAAAACAGCTGCCAGGCCAGTGAAACATTCAAACAGACTAATAAAAGATAAATATATAGATGCATGGGCAGTGCTATTGTCTTCTAAGTAGTCCAAGCTAAGGCAAATTTGGGGATGCTGAGGATTGTATTCTCATAAGCTCTCAGGTCAACTTACAAAAATAACTTTGGATTTAATATCCAACATCATTATTTTGGATAATGTTGCCACTTTACAACATTATCCAAAATACTCCAAATTGCCAAAATGAAGCCTTTTGGCTCTTTCTTTAGTAATTAATAAAGCTGGTATGGTCAGGAGAAAACTGAATAAAAATTTATTTGGAATAGAAATTAGTGAAAACATTAAACTAGTGGTGTATATAAGACAGTGTTCAAACCAGTTTTAACTAATGGATATGAGCTAGGTTATAAATGAAACAGCTGATCAAATACTAGAGACAGCAAATATGATATTTCTGAGAAAATTTAATTGAGTGAACAGATGGCATTATTGACAGAAGCATATCAAAAATGAAGATATTAATTCTTTTACTGCTTAGAATATAGAGGTTGGCAAACTACTTGCTGGCTTACTTTTTGTTATAATTTATAATTTTTTTTTATTTTATTTTAAAGTTAACCAAAATAGTGACGAATTATGTTTTATTGAAAATCTCAAATCGGTATTCATACACTACGGAGCATCCTCTATCACCTCCACACTTTTGAAAATTAGCAATTATATTTTTTCAAAACAGGAGGCAGGTACTTGGACACTTACTGCAATACTCTTGGATTCCACCCCCCCCCCTTCTCGCTTCAAAAGAAAAAAGTGTTAGAATTGCCTTTTTTTTAAAGTCTGGGAGGTTTGGTAACAAGGCGATGCATTTCCCATTTTAAACGGTTGCTCTCAGCATATGAAAGCTTTGAAATCTCCTGTGATTCATCTGTAAATAAATCTCCAAATATGATTTTATTGTATTTACTTCATACAGTGAGAGAATTTAGAACTGTTATGAGCCAGAGGTGAGAAGAAAAAACTTTCCATATTGCTGCAAGTCCTCACATTCACCAGAACGACCCATGTCTGATCCATCAGCTACTCATGTTATTTTTATATTCTGTTATGCAATGTTGCTTCATTATTTAATGATTGATCTCTCTCGCTCTATCACCTGATGAAGTCTAGCAATTTTTATGACTTATGATCAGCATTCCACACTACCCACGTGACATCAGTTGGGATATTTATTCTGCTATAGGCAAAACTAGAAATATTTTTCTCAAGATGACAGATGAAGTGCTTGAATTTAACTAAATTCTATTTATAATAGATGTCTCCACATACCTGTGAAATTTCACAGGTTTGTGAAACATGTTTAAAAGTTGTTCTGGAGATTTTAAATGTGAAAGTGTGCTTGAGAATACTCAAGCTGAGCAGTAAAGAAATTAGAAAGCAACTGGACATGGTTAGCATTCAGGCATGTGTTGTAAGCAGAGCTAATCCAAGGTTAAGAAAACACATGCGATGCCAAAATGACAACAAAAAAGATCCAAAGAAAAACCAAGATCAATGTGACTTGATGCAGTCAGAAGTGTACTAAAAGACAGAAATAAGACCTGACAAGACTGACATGTGACAGACTGATTTGGAGAGAAATTAGTGACAAGAGATTAGTAATAATGTAAACATAATCGTGTAATACTATCATGGTATCCTGTACATTCACTTGAGGATAAAGAAACCAACTGATTTTATGTAATGCCCAATATTTTAACTTGAAATAATGTGTAATATTACTTTTGAGATTTTCTAAACCATTAAAACTTTTCAAAAATACTAGTTTTACATGAAAGCTGCATTGAAAAAAACTGGAATGCCATATATATTGGGGCCAGTTAGTACAAACGCACTTGGCCAATGCAGAAGAAATATGATATACACGTAAGCAACTTCCTGCATGAGGCACAGCCCAACATGAATGTGTTAATCACAGTAAGTGATACTCGCTATGATATCCATGGTCCATTCAAATACCTCCTACCCCCACCCCCCACACAAACCAGCTTTAAAGTTCGTACATCAAGCTACACAAATACAGCAATAGACTGGCAAGTCAGATTTCAGCCAAAGAAAAAGCTATGCATTCTGCATATAATTATGCCTAACTGCTCTCTTCATTCAAATATTCTTAAGTTACGTGAAAAAATAAGTCAGTACAACAGTTTTTCATCCCTCTTGTTTTGGGTTCAAAACATGAGTTCTGATTTCTTTTCAGAATTTTGGTATTCTACTATGGATACAGGTGGATTTGTTGAAAGTTTTTTTCACTTGGTTATACTATAAATTAAAGATACCAAGAAATTATATACTTGGTTTAATCCTTTATCCAAGTGTAAGCAAACAAAGTTTGTGCATGAAGTATTTTCAGGATGGGGGCAACTCATATAAGAAGCTAAGACTCACATTTCACATTGTTGAAGATTAAGGCAAGTGATGTGAAGTCTTAGTTTCCTTATACGAGTTGCCCCAGTCCTGAAAATACTTCAGGTGCAAACTTTGTTTGCTTACACTTGGATCAAGGATTAAACCAAGTATATAATTTCTTGGTATCTTTAATTTATCTTCAGGTGGAAGATGAACCACTAGTTACTAAAAGCCTAGAGTAATTTGAAAAATTTATGTTTGGTGTCTAAAGCATGGTTTGCAGAGTATCCAAACCTCAGCCCATCCCTGATATTAATGTATGATTGGTTTACATACTGCCTAGATGTTTAGGTCTACTGCTTAAATGTCATGTGTGAGATTCACATTTAAAAAAATTACAATCTTAAGGAAATAACAGTTCTAAGCAGCAATGATCTGAGTATGAGTTGCTGAAATATGGAAACATCAAACTTACTAAACTTTGAAAATCATTTTGGTTGTCTCAACAAAGAGGTTCACAAGTAATGAAAGTAAAGTTAACATTTCAGAATTAAGTGATTATGAAAATATTTTTCAATTTAAACTGTTTCAGGATTAGATTTAAATTTGTAATTCTTGGTTATTTATTTGGTCTTGTAAATCAAAAAATCAGAAATAAATAAACACAACCTAATAATGCAATTTTCTTACCTTCCTCTTCTTCCTCATCTTCGATGTTGTCATCGTCGTCATCAACTCCATCAGGATTATAGTCATCACCTTCACTTTCTTCCTGCAGTTTAAAATTAATGAAAAATATAATTCACAGTGCAACTCTAAATGGATTATGCTGGACAAAGAGTACAAATTATTTTTCTTCCATAAAAGATAAATTGTTGTGTGTGACTATTGAATCAGTGCATGGAGAAAGTATATCATAATTGTAATGCTTCTAGTAAAAAGAGCCTATGTAGCTCAGTCAATATAGATGAAGCCTATGATTGGAAAGACCTGGGTTGAAATCCTATTCAAAATGTAAAGAAACATTATCAGGGATTTTCAAATGGAGGTGAGTTAGCCAGGCAGGAGGCAGAGGGTTTTTCCCAACCCGACAACTTGGATTTTTCATCTCTCAGAACAAGCAAGCAAGCCAGTAGAACACCACAATTTACGAGCAAAAATACTTAATAGGCTATCCTCTACTTAGTTTCAAAATCCAAGGATACTCAGAAGGTTGCAGGTACTTAAGTGCCTGTTAGATCAGGGCAGTCGAAATTCTTATCAACCACCAATGATGGTCTAAAATTGCAAAGAAAATAGATGCCAAATAACCTTTTGTAGTAAGAGTTATAATTACGACTGTAATAATACAGGATCTTAGCTTTATTATAACAAACACCTAGTGATTAGGCCACCTATTTTCTATATTAAAAGTATTAATATGAATTTGTTCTCTGTTGTTATAAATAGGATATATCTGCATCAAAGCATCAGCGATGCTTTGATGCAATTTTTTCACTAGGTCAGGACAGCAGAATAATAGATGATGAAATCATTGTTATTTGGGCATACTGTTTGAAATGCAATATAGCATGTCTGTGTGTGAGTGCACAAGTGTATGCATGCACGCATGCTAACCTGAATAAAAAGGTGAAAACATCAGGAAATAAAAGTAATGATACCTCACAATATTGTACTCACTGTAGTGTAATTTGCTGAAATAACATTTCAATAAATTACAGAGAACATTTCTTAGCAAGATTGTTTACTTTGTAACCAAGTGAGAGAAAAAAAACTTTCTGTAACTATCCCTGATCCAGAGTAATTTAATTATGTGATATATTTCATCTATTTGTATACGGAACAGATGACTTCTACATTAATTCAACCTTGATATCTTTCTGGGTTCCCATTGATACCTCAAAGGATGAAACTGATCTGAGTAACACCACTTCCCAATAATGCATAGCAATATAATCATTTATTTATGTATGAATAAAGAATTATATACAGAAATATTCATATAGGAAAAGCTCATGAAAGACTATTAGATGAAATGAGCAAAGCTGCTTTATTTGTGCAAAATGGTAGATATCGGGTATCCATGAGCCTCATCCTCAAAAAGAAGTTTATCAAGGCACTGCTAAAATTGTTTCCCTGTTCTTCCTCTCCCTCACTGATATATTAGTTGGCCTACAGAGAGCAAGAACACAATGCAGATGAAGTGTAGATGTCTAAGTTGGTGTCCCAATCACCTGTTAATTTTTAATTGTTTCTGTTAGGGGTCTTTGCTGGCTTTCTTTAAGAATGACAGTATTAATCTTGCCAAGTATATCCTAATAATGTTCGAAGGCATGTGGTCCCAGAGCTATTGATATGATATGATATTAACTGCTCATTGAGTAGTAATGCTCCATGTCTGGGCACCATATTGTCAATATGGCTCAACTGATGGTTTTGTAGAGATGAATTTTGGTATTTGTGGTAGTGAGATTGGATTTACAGATATTAATTAGTTTTATGTAACCGAAGAGCTTTGTGTTTTCTTTTCAGTCAGAGTATTGATGTAGGAACCAAGGTACTGAAAAGCATTTACTTTAAGAATGTGGTCATTTAGCATAATATTTCCCTCTACTATTGTGTTCTTTTGAACTTAATTTTACTGTTATTAATTTGATCAGCAGTACATTTTTACATAAATCATTTAAATAGTTTTGGGCAGTGTGAATGTCAGAATCAATTAATACATCAAGTGCAAAACAGACTGCAGCTCATTTGGGTTTGTCCTGCCAAATCTTTGAGAGTTATTCTGTACTCATTTCCTGTGCATCTGAACACATAATCAATGGTAACATTAATTATTATTATTACTAATGAGCTACTACACCATGGAGTCTTTAGACTCATTGAGGGGTGGCCCTAAACATCATGACAGGCACTAGTCAACATTTGTGCATTATCTATCACACTCTGAACTCATTCACAGCCACGATACCATAACAGACTTTGGCAACTTATTCCATTCATTCACCACACTCAGATACTGCATTTTTGCTTGGTTTCCAAGAAAACAACTCCCCACCACCACCCAGGATCTCTTCTGAAAAATTAATCTTGTAAAATCCCTTCAGTAATTTCTATGCCTCTCTTAATGTACACACTAAACATTAATGGCCCAAGAACAGAGCCCTGTGGCATGCAAACTAGTCATGGGCCTTCTTCTGGACTCCACTCCTGAATAAATTAATCTGGTATCTCTCCATCAATCCTCCCCCCCCCCCATCAATCCTATATCCATCACTATGTGCTGCAGTTTATTGGTTTAGAATTCCATGTGGTATCCTGTCAAAGGTCAAAAATGAAAAGATAAAGTGCCACTTCTCTATTTCCAGTGGAATAGAAAAGCTCTCAGTCATCTCTTCACAAACAATTACCCTTACATGCAAGTTCTGACACAGTTCTACTATTGCTCATTTTGAAGGGAATGCCATTATAACTGAAAAATTGTGAACATCCTTTATCTGCTGAATGAATCAAATCTTTTGAAAAACCCATAAATTTTAAAAGGGAACATTTTTATCTCTTGCTCATTTTAGTGTAAAACTCTATGTAGCTTAGAAATACCAAAGCGCTTTGCTTTACATCGATTTTTACATAGGTCAAGTCCCATGAGAACTGTAAATAACCTTGTTTGTGTCTATGTTTTTCATGCTAGATATTTTTGTAAGTAACTGTATGGGAATTAATTGTATTTACTCCTTTAACTATCCAGGAATATGTTAGCAGAGCTAATCTGTGGTGGTATGGTGAGTTAAACAGAATGGGAGAGGAAAGGCTTTAGAATTGCTAAACAAGTGTTCTCTGACATGTTGGAAGGAATAAGACCCAGATATAGGTGGATTGATACAGTAAAAGTGCATTAGAAGACAGAAATATAAGATCTGATAATGTTGGAGTCTTGACAAGTAACAGATTGATTAGGAGGAAAATTGGAAGTTAGTAATGATATTTTTCATGTACTATCATATCCTGTACACCTCTTGAGGAGTACGCCAGGAATTGGATGACAAAGATAACCTGTTCTTCTATAAAGATATCCCATGTTTAAATGCTTCCCCACAATTCTGACCTCCTTACCACTTGTTCAAATTTACTAAAACATTTTCTTCATTATCACAATATTTGCTGAAATATTAACACAAAGCTTCCAGATCTTCACACTTGGTAAATTTGAGACAGCTTATAAATACAGTATTCCTTCATCCATGCATGTATTATCTGAATACCACTGTATGTCTTCATTTTGTTTAACTAGCCTTTTTGATGTTGCAACAGCATCATCACCTCTTCCAATGCCACTGCACAATAGTTGTTAAGAGGTACAGTCAGTGCTCCACTCTATTAGACATCCACCTTACTGAATGCTGATACTTCAACTTCACGAGTTTTGTTTGTGATGTGATTATAACTTTTTCAAATTCTTTAAGTCTTTTTGACGACTTCGTGTAAAAAGTATCTGAAACACACACACACACACACACACACACACACACACACACCATTTCAATTTCAAAGAGAACAGTTTTAATAGAATTTAAAACAGCCAGATTCAAATATTCTGCAATACAATGCAATGATATAAGATCTGGCACTTCTCTCTTGAATTTTGCCACTAGATGAATATCCTATACATGGTCTGCAAGATCAAATTGACTGTAGTTGTGACTGCCAATGTAAGTTTAGTATTTATCTATGAGTACTGAAAATCACTCATAAGATCTGTAAAAAAAAAAAAAGTTCAATTACAGTAAATTAATATATATGTTAAAAATACCAAGCAATTTTATAAACTCGGTTTTAATACTTTTTCCCAAGTAGGCAAGTCAAGTTTGCGGCTGAAGTATTTTCAGGTCTGAGGCAACTTGTAGTATAGGTGGAGTAAGCACTGATCACTTTCCTTAGTATCTCCCATATTGCAAAGCACTTCCCTTAATGCATAGCATCATACATCTCCTTGCGGAGATGTATGATGCTATGCATTAAGGGAAGGACCACTACCCAGACCAGTTTCTACCTTTATTGGGATCTCATCAGCATCTCAGGGTCTAGCTCCCACTGATGAGGCCTTAATAAAGGTTGAAACCGGTCTGGATAGTGGCCCTTTTCTGCAAGGAGATGTGCTTTGCATTATGGGAGATACTAAGGAAAGTGCAAAGCCTAACACTCCACATAGGACTAAGATCAGAACCACGTTTCATTTATTACTATATTACTTTTGTGCATATGTTACAAGTGTGCTTTTGTATTCTCTAAAGATGTTTCAGTGACTGATATGAAATACTGGAGGAATTAAAACTTTTTTAATCCTTTCTTAGAGCTGCTAATATTCCATTAAACCTTCAACATGATTTCCTCCCAGCACTTAATGTGAATTTATTTTATTTATTTATTCGTATGGAGTTTCCTCCCTTTTTTCTCCCTCGTCCCTGTTGGGGGCGAGTTCAGCCCCTCATGAGAGGTTAAGTATTTATGGCTGTAGATCTGTGTGTGTTCACGGGGCCGGTTTGCCTGCTTGCGGGATGAAAAATGCCAGATAAACTGGCAGAAAAATCCCTACTGCCAGCGCCCGAGACCGGTTAACTTTGCTATAGCTGAGGGAAGATCCTCAAATTCCTCACATTTTCGATGGAAATCGAACCTGGGACACTCCTTCCCCAGTCATATGGTTGCGAAGCACACAGCCACTAGGCTAACCGCACAGACACTGAATGAAATGATATTTTTAAAAAAAAATAAAAATAAATTTTAAACAAAGGAAATTATTCTCAATGCATTTAGAACCTTCTGCAGATTCCCTCATGACTTGTCTCTCATAACTCACTTGTGGTGAGTGGATTTCTAGAGCCCCGTTTTATGGTACTTCGTTATTATTATTTTCAAGTTCACAAGAGAGATGCAACTGATTATAAAGTGTCACAAAGCACACAAAATATAATGAGAGTTATCAGTAAGATACTGATAGTTATCGTACTGAGTATGTCATACTGAGAGTTATCAGTAAGATACTGGATACACAGAACAGACATCAGAATCTATACAGTTTAGCATATTTAAGACAGTTAAAAGAGAACACCAAAAGGTTTCTAATTGCTTAATTTTAGTTTCCTTGTGGAAATTCATAAGTAGATGTATTAAATATATCCAATCTAAATATCGAATTCATGTCAGTTGATTTTTTAGATAAAAGCTTGTAGGATGTAAATTTCATCTATTTATGGATGTCCCAATGTATTAATCTTTAAAAGATATTAAATTATTAAAAATAAATGTGAAAGAGAATTCATTCATTCTAGTGGACAATGACCTGCTTGCTTTGCGAAGTAAAAGAAGCTGTGAAGCCAGCAAAACACTATCAGCGTTTCAAGCATAGCACTGAAAACAATAATGGTAGTTCAGTGGTTGATTGGAGCAAAAGTTGCTCTACTGTATTTCCAACCATGCACAAACTCAAAAGGACACTGCAAAGCATTTATCTGTTAAAAAGAAGAGAGAATACAGCATGAGGATAAATGTGGAATTTCAGTGTGTTCAATATATGAAAACTACCATCAAATTCCAGCCATGTACCCTCAAGGGGTGTACAGGATATGATAGCACTACATGAAAAATTTACATCATTACTAACTTCCTATCTACAATTTTCCTCCAAATTAGTCTGTTACTTGTCAAGACCCCAATATTATCAGATCTTATATTTCTATCATCTAAGGCACTTTGTACTGTATCAATTGACCTATATCTTGGTCTTCCTATGGATCGTTTTCCTGCCAACTTGGCAGAGAATACTTGTTTTGCTAATCTTTCCTCGCCCATTCTGTTTATGTGACATACCACCTGAGATTAGCTCTGTTAATGCATTCCTGGATGCTGACAACGTCACGTTCTTTCCTAATATCCTCATTTTTAATATGATGTTGCCATTGATGCCATCTGTTCATGCCTATAATCTTTCTCAGGACTCTCATATCTGCAGTCTCTAGTCTTTGGTCAAGTGTTTTACTTCTGACCCAGCTCTCAGATCCATAAGTTAAAAATGGTTTGAACACTGTCTTGTATACAGCTAATTTATTGTTCCAAATAATTTCTCTCTTATTCCATATGAATTTACTCAACTGACTTCCTACCATACAAGCTTTGTTGATTCTGTTGTCTATTTATATTTAATTTACCATCTTCAGTAAAAATCATGCCTATGTAGCTGAAATGTTTTACTTGTTCCACAGGTTCTCCATTCACATCACAGTTGACATTTTCAATGATTCTGCCTATTTTCATTATCTTTGTCTTTTTGTTGCTGACCTTCATAGCATATCTATTACAACAGTTATTCGTTTTAGTCAGAGAATCTTGCAGACTTGTAGCAGATTTATATAGAAGTATAACATCTTCTGCATAAAGCAAAGAGCTAACATTAACATCTCCAATTTTGATATCAGGTTTAATACCACTTTCCTTCATAATGTGATCCATATAGATAATGTACATCCTTGTCTCACACCACATTTAACATTAAACCATCTTCCTGTACTTCTTTCAATTCTAACTGCTGACTTACAACTCAATTAAAGAATAAGTATTGCTTGATATAATGCCCCATTGACACCACATAACTGTAACATATTGAATAGCTTCTTTCTTGGCACCTTGTCATATGCCGCTTCCAAATCGTCAAAACTTAAATGCAGATATTTGTTATATTCCCATGATTTCTTCACTATTTGTCGTAAAGTGAAGATCTGATCCTGACAGCCTCTATTTGACCTGAATCCAGCTTGTTCTTCACCAAGCTTTTCTTCCACAATTCTTCTCAACCATTTCTCAAGTATACTTGCCTTATCAGGAACACTCAGTAGGGATATACCTCTGTAATTCTCACATTGTTTTATTTCCCTTTTCATATATGGGTACTATGAGAGCTCTACTACAATCATCAGGAATTCATCCCTCTGTCCAGGCATTCTGAACTATGCGTGCAGCCACTGTGAGACTTTTATACCACCATACCTCAGCATTTCTGGTCGAATATCATCTACTCTTGCTGCCTTTCCACACATTTCAAGCCCTTGATGGCTTTTTCTAATTAAGTATGGATATGTATTCCTGACTGCATGCCTGGTTAGTGTTTTTTATGTCATTCATCACTGCTTGTTTCATTTAGCAATTTTTCAAAGTAATTACTCCATACTTCAAGCGTATCCAGAATATTTTGCCACCTTCTTGATATTTATTTTCTATGTTCTTGCCAAAGTCCTCCCATGACTTTTGTTAAGCTAGTTTTACACGCTGTTTAGCTTTCTTACATTTGCCTCTGTATTCAGATCATGGAGTAGTTCTAATTTTTCTATCCTTGTAGACAATTTCACCACATGCCTCTCTAGCTGAATCAATTAGGGTTTTCTTCAAGGCTTGCCACTGAATCTCCAAGGTTTAGTTCCTGTTCTCAAACTCTTTCATTTTTTCTTCAATAGTCGTGTATTTTAGTCTACAATTCACATCTGAGAGCTGCTCAACTTTTATTCACTTTAAAACTTTCTTACATGTCATTCTTTTCAATATGAAAATTTATTCATATTGAAAAGAAGTCAATTTTATCATGCTCAAGACTAAATAGTGATCACTTCCAATTTCGAATCCTCTGTACTCTGGTGTCCTGCACCAGGGAGAAAACATCACTATCAACAATAACATAGTCAATGAGACTTTTCTTATTCCTTGCCTCTTCTCTCCATGTGAATTTGTGCACATTTTTATGTTGAACATGGTGTTAGTAATAACCAGTCCATGTCCTGAGCAGAAATCCAACTGGTATTTGCCATTATTATTATTAGCTTTGCTCTTTTCTCCAAATTTTCCCAAAACATTTTTGTATGTCTGACAATCACTTCCTACTCTGCTATTTAGATCCCCAACAAGGACCAACTTTTCCTTTTTCATTGTGTCAGTAGCTTTCTCTAGAGCCTCAAAAAATTCCTCCACTTAGTAGAGGCTTCTACTAAGTGGAGGAATTTAAAAACCTTAGTAGAGCCTTCTGTGGGACCATAGGCACAAATAAGTCTCATTGTCCAGTTCCCCATTCTGATATTTACCCAAATCACTCTACTTGACACTGCCTGCCATTCAAGAAGATGAGCCTCATATTTTGTGTTGAATACTATGGCTACTCCTTCTTTTCCTTGATTGTCATTGCCTGAATATTTTGTATTTATTGGTCAGAAAGATCACCAGTTTTTGTCTTTTTTTTGTTTCAGTCACCCATTTTATGTCGATCTGGTACTTATCTAATTCGTCAGCTAGCTCCATTTCTTTGCCATTCAGGCTTCTTATGTTGATAGTACCAATCTTTAACCTTGGTGATGTTGAGTTCAGGTGTGTTTTCAGATTTGTTCCAGAAGCTCTTTTCGCTGTTCGCCCTGGTTCCCTGTCGAAAACAACGGGGGCCTTGTTTAAGCAGGGCGACGCCCCAGCCGGCATGAAATTTTGTCATGTTGTACCATCATTTTGTATTTTGGTTTAACCAATACGAATACAATTTGGTCAACTAAATCCCAAATTGCCAGCCCATCCTTGTTCGTTCAGTATCCAGGTAGATACCCAACAGGGTGCACCACGAGAAGGTGAGGATTGGATATTAGGTCAGAAGCCCTGGTCGGTTCTCCGCATTCCTTTAAAGATATTATTCTTTAAAAAAAAATCAAGGTTCTGTAGAAAACAAAAAGACTAAAGTTCCACAAGTTTTGTCCATAAAGGAGAATACTGTTAGTGTAGATTATTGAAGATAAGCTGTATTTTACATTTTGAAGTTGTGATTTGAAGAATATACTGCTGCTTACACAGTTATTTATATTGTGTATATTAGTTTTATAAATTAAAAATTTTTCTTTGGTTTTTTCACTTCAAGTGTCGTTATTTTGAAATTAAGAGTTAAATTACTGAGTTGAGAGAGTAATCCTATTTGCACTAATTTATTAGTGCAAATAAGATTGCATGCATACAAATAAATTAAAAACAATATTTCTCCATTCCCACACACCCCTACCTTGAAATCTACTCTGAGAACTTAATGTCCAACATTTATCAGGAGGTGATAATTTGCATTTCTGCTGCCAAAAGAAATGCCAGTCAAGTAGACATTTGTTAATCCTAGCAGGTGACAAAAATGCAACCAAAAATTCTAGCAACTAAATTGCAAAGCTGCTAGGTGACAAGTGGAATAAGCAACGATGGAATCGTGTTCCTTCCTACCTTCTCCACTGAAAATTTTCAGGTTAACTTTTCAATACTTCAGTAGAAAAGTTAGCTGCAGCAATGGTGCAATTACAAGTAAAATATTTCAGCTTATATAGACAGTTTTTATCAAAGATAACAAATCAAATTTGGAAACAGACAACGGAATAAGCAAAGTCGGTATGGTGAAAATCAGCTGAATAAATTTATACATAAGAGAAATTAGACAAAATATTAAACTAGCAATATACAAGACAGTCTTCGAACCAATTTTAAATCATGGATATGTGAATTAGGATAGAAATGAAGCACCTAATCGAAGATACTGCCCGACATGAGTTCTGAGAAAAATTAGAAGAGTGAGACAATGGCAGAATCATACTGAAAATATTAAAATGAAGATATTAAAAAGGAACTTGACACTTAACATTCAAGAATGTATAAACAGAGCTAATCTAAGGTTGAGAACCTGCATGGTCTCCTCTCCTTTATCAATTAGAATGCATATCTATCCCTCATCATATATTATGTAAGAACCACATTTCTTTTGCTTCAATACATATGAACTTAAATCAGTCTGACTCAATACAATTTTCTTTAAGCAGTTTAATGCTATGAAACAAACACTATTTCTACAAGCACCACAAAAAAACTATTTCTACAAGCCTGTGAAATAGTGTTTGCTTCATATTTAGATATATAGAATGTTCCCCTTCTCAATGAATATTAAAATATATGATATTAAAATACCCAATAAGCTTATCATTAATTACAATACTTTATACCACCTCAAATACTCAATAGCAATATAGGAAATACTGAAGCAGTATGGTAACCTAGTAACCTTCTTCATTCAAACTGCACTAAATGTAATTAATATTGAATTCATAACTTGGAAGAATACTATCCTAACAGAATAACTATAAAAGTATAACTATCCTATTTAACATCTTAAAAACTGGAAGCTCTCCAGACACCAAGATAAATGCTGGTAATTAATTTACGGAATTAACAACACATAAAGTATATTAATTAAAGATAACTTTAATGAATCACTTCTATATTTCGGCAATGTGACATTGCCGAAATATAGAAGTGATTATTTTCATATATACTCGTGATAGCACAATATTTGATTGTAAACCTATAATATATTAGTACTTGTTCCATAAGTGGGCTAGGGATTAGATAAAATGGAAAATTGGCTGAAGACTTTGTATATTTCGGCAATGTCACATTGCTGAAATATAGAAGTGATTCATTTATTTTCAAAATATAAGCAAACTAGAGATGAATACTAGGAAAGACCATCAAATATCAAAACAAGCTTGACAGCAGAAAAAAAACGCTGCAAATTCCTCAAAATATAAAAAGAAATTATTCTGGGATCCATTTACAATTTATGAATTGAGAGATGTCTTGGAGAGACTAGATATAAATAAATCATGTGGACCAGGAAATACAAGGAATTATAAACAAACATCTTCCTTCCCTAGCCCTAGATTGGCTACTTCGCTTATACAACAATAGCCTAAAACAAGGAAAAGCTCCAAAAGACTGGAAGACAGTCATAATCATACCAATATAAAAGCCTAACAAACCTCAAGACCAACCAAGAAGTTCACTTAATTGAATTCCAAGCAAATTGATGGAAAAAATGATACTATAACATTTGAATTACTATCTAAACAAAAAGATGTTGAAAGATTATTTTTCACTTGGTTAGACTATAATAAATTTAGTTTAATCCTTTATCCAAGTGTGAGCAAACAAAGTTTGCGCCTGAAAATATCTTCAGGACTGGAGTAAGGTAGTACAACACTGGGCAACTCGTAGCAAAGGTGGAGCAAGCTAACATCACTCCTATCCCAGTATCTCCCATAATGCAAAACACATCTCCTTGTGGATATGTATAATGTTATGCATTAAGGGAAGGGCCACTCTACTACCACATTTCAGCCTGCCTTTAGAAGAAATTACTCAACAGCTGATCAACTTTTCTACTTAACCCAGACAATTCAAGATAACTTCCAGACCAAACCTAACAAATCCACCACTGCAGCTTTTATAGATTTTAGAAATGCCTTTGACAAGGTGTGAAGGCCAAAACTCTTTTCCAAACTTTGTCATATTGGAATAGAAGGGAAAGTTCTGAACTGGATTTATGACTTTCTAAGAAATAGAACAATTCTAGTTAGAATAAATAATACCTTTTCCAAGAAAGTGAAAATAAGAAATAGAACAATTCTGGTTAGAATAAATAATACCTTTTCCAAGAAAGTGAAAATAAGACAGGGACTCCTGCAAAGCAGCATTTTGAGCCCACTCCTTTTTTCCATCTACTTAAACGACTTAGATAAAAATATAAATAAAGAAACAAAGATAGCTATATTTGCCAATGATTTGGTCCTATCCTCAGCTCACAACAACCTAGAAACAGCAGAAGGTCACTTAAACAAAAGACATTGAAAGTTTATCTGCATACTGTGAAAACCAAAAAATCAAAATTAACCTTACTAAATCAGAAATTTCGGGGTGCTTAAGGGTCAAAGCTGTATAACTGAGAGGAGACCTCCACATAGCCTTTAAAGGAATGCGGAGAACCGACCAGGGCTTCCGACCTAATGTCCAATCCTCACCTTCTCGTGGTGCACCCTGTTAGGTATCTAATTTGATACTGAACGAACGAGGATGGGCTGGCAATTTGGGATTTAGCCGACCAAATTGTATTCTTATTGGTTAAACCAAAATAAAAAATGATGGTACAACATGACAAAATTTCATGCCGGCTGGGGCGTCGCCCGGTTAAACAAGGCCCCCGTTGTTTTCGCCAGGGAACCAGGGCGAACAGCGAAAAGTCAGCTACTGGAACAAATCTGAAAACAAACCCCAACTCAACATCACCAGAGTTAAAGATCGGTACTATCAACGTAAGAAGCCTGAATGGCAAAGAAATGGAGCTAGCTGAGGAATTAGATAAGTACCAGATCGACATTATAGGGGTGACTGAAACAAAAAAGACCAAAACTGGTGAGATCTTTCTGAGCAATAAATACAAAATGTTATATTCAGGCAATGACAATCAAGGAAAAGAAGGAGTAGCCATAGTATTCAACACAAAATACGAGGCTAATCTTCTTGAATGGCAGTCAGTCTCAAGTAGATTAATGTGGGCAAATATGAGAATGGGGAACTGGACAATGAGACTTATTTGTGCCTATGGTCCCACAGAAGGTTCTACTAAGGTAGAAATGGAGGAATTTTTTGAGGCTTTAGAAAAAGCAACTGACACAATGAAAAAGGAAAAGTTGGTCCTTGTTGGGGATCTAAATAGTAGAGTAGGAAATGATTGTGAAACATACAAAAATATTTTGGGAAAATTTGGAGAAAAGAGCAAAGCTAATAATAATGGCAAATATCTGTTGGATTTCTGCTCAGGACATGGACTGGTTATTACTAACACCATGTTCCAACATAAAAATGTGCACAAATTCACATGGAGAGAAGAGGCTAGGAATAAGAAAAGTCTCATTGACTATGTTATTGTTGATAGTGATGTTTTCTCCCTGGTGCAGGACACCAGAGTGTACAGAGGATTTGAAATTGGAAGTGATCACTATTTAGTCTTGAGCAGGATAAAATTGAATTTCATATTGAAAAGAATAACATGTAAGAAAGTTTTAAAGCGAATAAAAGTTGAGCAGCTCTCAGATGTGAACTGTAGACTAAAATACAGAAATATTATTGAAAAGAAAATGAAAGAGTTTGAGAACAGGAATCAAACCTTGGAGATTCAGTGGCAAACTCTGAAGGAAACATTGATTGATTCTGCCAGAGAGGCATGTGGTGAGGTTGTGTGCAAAGATAAAAAAATCAGAACTCCCTGCTGGACACAGGAAGTTAAAGAGGCAGTGAAGGAAAAGAAGAAAGCATATCAAAAGTTCCTGGCAAATAAGTCAGCTTTTACTCTTACAGAATACAGAGACAAATGTAAGAAAGCTAAACAGTGTGTAAAACTAGCTAAACAAAAGTCATGGGAGGACTTTGGCAAGAATATAGAAAATAAATATCAAGAAGGTGGCAAAATATTCTGGAGGTTGTTGAAGAAGCTTAGGAATGGAGGAAAGAGTGCTGTAAAAGGAATTAGAGATGATAAAGGTGAAATGAAAACAGGAGAAAAAGATATTCTTGACGTATGGAGTAATTACTTTGAAAAACTGCTAAATGAAACAAGCAGTGATGACAGCACAGTGATAAAAAACACTGACCAGGCATGCAGTCAGGAATACATATCCATACTTGAAGTAGAAAAAGCCATCAAAGGCTTGAAATGTGGAAAGGCAGCAGGAGTAGATGATATTCGACCAGAAATGCTTAAGTATGGTGGTATAAGTCTTACAGTGGCTGCACTGCATAGTTCAGAAAGCCTGGACAGAGGGACGAATTCCCGATGATTGGAGTAGAGCTCTCATAGTACCCATATATAAAAAGGGAAATAAAACCGAATGTGAGAATTACAGAGGTATATCCCTACTGAGCGTTCCTGGCAAGATCTAAGCAAGTATACTTGAGAAACGGTTGAGAAGAATTGTGGAAGAAAAGCTTGGTGAAGAACAATCTGGATTCAGGCCAAATAGAGGCTGTCAGGATCAGATCTTCACTTTACGACAAATAGTCGAGAAAGCATGGGAATATAACAAAGATCTGTATTTAAGTTTTGTCGATTTGGAAAAGGCATATGACAAGGTGCCAAGAGAGAAGATATTCAATACGCTGCAGTTATATGGTGTCAATGGGGCATTATATCAAGCAATACTTAGTCTTTATTTGAATTGTGAGTCAGCAGTTAGAATTGAAGGAAGTACAGGAAGATGGTTTAATGTTAAATCTGGTGTGAGACAAGGATGTACATTATCCCCTCTGTTATTCATTATCTATATGGATCACATTATGAAGGAATGTGGTATTAAACCTGATATCAAAATTGGAGATGTTAATGTCAGCTCTTTGCTTTATGCGGATGATGTTATGCTTCTAAATAAATACGCTACAAGTCTGCAAGATTCTCTGACTAAATTGAAAAACTGTTGTAATAGATATGGTATGAAGGTCAGCAATAAAAAGACAAAGACAATGAAAATAGGCAGAATCATTGAAAATGTCAACTGTGTTGTGAATGGAGAACCTGTGGAACAAGTAAAACATTTCAGCTACTTAGGCACAATTTTTACTGAAGATGGTAAACTAAATATAGAAATAGACAACAGAATCAGCAAAGCTGGTTCGTGGGAAGTCAATTGAATAAATTCATATGGAATAAGAAAGAAATTAGTCGGAACACTAAATTAGCTGTATACAAGACTGTGTTCAAACCAATTTTAACTTATGGATCTGAGAGCTGGGTCAGAAGTAAAACACTTGACCAAAGACTAGAGACCGCAGATATGAGAGTCCTAAGAAAGATTAGAGGCATGAACAGATGGCATCAATGGCAATATCATATTAAAAATGAGGATATTAGGAAAGAACTTGACATTGTCAGCATCCAGGAATGCGTTAGCAGAGCTAATCTCAGATGGTATGGTCACTTAAATAGAATGGGAGAGGAAAGATTAGCAAAACAAGTGTTCTCTGCCAGGTTGGCAGGAAAACGACCCAGAGGAAGACCAAGATATAGGTGGATTGATACGGTACAAAGTGCCTTAGACGATAGAAATATAAGATCTGATAATGTTGAAGTCTTGACAAGTAACAGACTGATTTGGAGGAAAATTGTAGATAGGAAGTTAGTAATGATGTAATTTTTTCATGTAGTACTGTCATATCCTGTACACCTCTTGAGGGTACATGGCAGGAATTTGATGATGATGATGATGATGATGAATCAGAAATTTCTGATTATTTACCATTAATAACCCCCTCAGAAAGTGGAGACCAAAGATTAAGCTAAACAGTCAACTAATTACCTTTAATGAAAACCCCAAATACCTTGGAGTTACTCTGGATCCATCACCAAGCTTCAATAAACATATCAACAATGTTGCAGTCAGAGCAAAAAGAAGACTAAATATCATGAAAAGTATCTCAGGTAAAGAGTGGGGAGCCGATGCTAAAACATTAAAAGAAAATCTTACTAAATTTGTAGAAAAAAGAGCCAACCTTGCACATCATAGAACAAGTGAACTTTTTAAAAATTGGGAACCAACAAACAGAATAAAGAAAAAAATTGACAATGCATGAAACCATGGAAAATAACATTTCCTTAGATTGTCCAAATAAAATACCAACTACCCTGTGTTTCCTCCAAATCAAGAGAGGAAAAATACAGTTATCAACTTTGAAACAGGGAAACGTGAGAAAAAAGCCTAGAAAACCCTACAATCTTGAGATTAGCTCTTTCAAAAATAATGGAATATGGTGGCTCAAAGATGGGTCCAAAAATCCAAATGGCAATTCTGGGAGTGGCATACTCATCTATGGCTCTCAAAATATATAACTAAAAACAACTAAAAGTATTGTATGCAGCTCATACCATGCAGAATTAAAAGCAACTAACACAGCACTGTAACATTTGGATAAACAAAACCCAAAGGAATTTATATTTTTCACAGATTCCTTAACAGCCCTTCAAGAACTGCTACACTAGCCATCAAGAAATACTTAGACATAGCAAAAAACATAAATTACATAAGGATTCCAAAATAATTTTCCAATGGAATATAACTTTTCCCATGTGGGATTAAAGAGAAATGAAACCGCAGATGGAGTAGCAAAAATGGCTGCAATCTTTGTGCCACTACCTTGATCTCTCACCTCAAGACTGACCACACAAGACCAAGTTTAGCAATGGCATAAAAGTCTTTCCCATCTGCAAAATCTGTAACATCGAGGAAGCATTGCCAATGCATTAACTAAATTGTATGAATATTTGCAAATGTGAACTTTATAACAACCCAGAAAAGGTGCTGTATAAAATACATGAATTTGACCTCTATGATCTGGTGCAATAATACCATGGGATTTAAAAATGAAAAAAAAATTGAATTCAGTTTCTTTGTGTATACACAACTCTTCTAAATCATAATTTAATCAGTATAAGTTTGCATACAAACAAATATACAACTTAATATAAACAAATTACTTACTGAAAATGAGATTCAATTTTAAAAGTTCCAGTAAATTACGAATCAGGCACATATCAATTCAATAATTTAAAGCCCCTGCCCCAGACTTTGATACACTTGATTTATGCCAAGAAGTACATCTAGGTCTGTCTGCAAAATTAATTAATGATAAAATTTTATACTAACATCGATGTTTTCTTTCTCTAGGTAGTCAAGACCGACCTCATCCTCTCCATCTTCATCTGCATTTTCATCAACATCATCCTCTTCTTCTCCATCTTCAATATTTAAATCATCATCCTCATCTGAAATAAAGGGGACTGAATTAACACATTTAATGAATTTTTTCTACCTTAACTACAAATCTTTATATGGTACCAGATATTTGAATAAATAGTGCTATTTTCTCATCCATTAAAAGTCTCGTGGGATTAGATTGTTCTCAGATGTGATCCTGTCAGTAAATCTGGTAATCAAAAAGTTGAGAGAGAAAGCAAAGCAAGATCATTCTTTTAGTATCCATAATTGCTCACATTTCATATCTTATATTATGCAACCAAGTAGATAGCAGCCCTCCATTCAACAAGGCTCTGGGTTCGATTCCTGCCATAGATGCTCAAGATTATCCAATGTTGACTTCAATAGGTGTGAAATGGGTCATTACCACTAAAGGTCTTTAGTGGCTTGAAAAAGTTTCATGTTTGGCCTCTTGAAAGATTTCCAGATTACATAAAAAATTGGTAAATTTAGTTTAATCCTTTATCTGAGTGTAAGCAAACAAAGTTTGCACCTGAAAATATCTTCAGGACTGAGGTAAGGAGGTACAACACTTTTGCTGTGAGTTGCCAAGGTGGACCAAGCTTTCATCACTTCTTGTCTCGGTATCTCCCATAATGCAAAGAACATCTCCTTGCGGACATGTATAATGCTATGCATTAAGGGAAGGCCACTAACCCGACTGGTTTCGACCTTTATTGAATGTTCAAGTACAGGTCAAACTCCAAAAATGTATACACATGTATAATGCTATGCTATGTATAGGTAAATATGACCTCTCGTATTGCTTCTGCCTTGGTATCACCACTTCTGGGTCTGCCTCCCACTGACGAAACCTCAATAAAGGTCTAAACTGGTACGGGTAGTGGCCCTTACCTTCATAGCATTATACATGTCTGCAAGGAGATGTGCTTTGCATTATGGAAGATACTGAGACAAGGAGTGATGAGATCTTGGTCCACCTTTGCTGCAAGTTGCACCACCTTACCTCAGTCCCAAAGACATTTTCAGGTGCAAACTTTGTTTGCTTACACTTGGATAAAGGATTAAACTAAATTTATTATAGTCTAACCAAGTGCAAAATAAACTTCCAAGAAAAAATAGGTATTCAACAAACACAGGAACAGAATACATATGTAATGGAATCAATCTAGGAGAAAGGGAGGACATAATAATAAGAAACCTTAGCTAAACCATACCACTGATTGCTAAACCTCAAATCTATGATTTTGATGACTAAATTTCCACCTCATAGTTTCATTTACCACTAATTTCAACCACTATGTTTCGATTATCCATCTCTTGGCCAGTCTTGTGGGCTAAGTAATGATTAAAAAAAAAAAATCCAAAATTTGCATTTTGAAATTAATTCAAACTGCCCTTCTCTAACTTAACAGATTAACTAACCTACTGTTAATTATTGTTAGTAACAATCTAATAAATCTGAATATCAGTAATTCACATTCATTCTCCCAATATGGTTTTAATTTTTGAAAACCGGTTTGTACAAATACAATGGGTATTTGTACAAACCTCAGTTGTCGAGGGATGGGAACGTCATGGGAACCTCAGTTGTCGAGCATAATTCATTCCTAAAGGCTATTCGGAAAAAGATTTGTTTGAAAACTGAAACCATTTTCCCTTATTAAGAATTAATGTAAAATGGATTAATCAGTTCCCAAACCCCAGAGGATTGCTTATTTAAACCTTTATAACAGTACTTCATGCATAAAATCGTATATGAAAACACATGAAAATTAATAGAATCTTACACAAAAAGAATAAACACAATAAATAGATAAAATATAGACGAAAATTGATTGCCTCTTTGTGAAAATTGTACAGATTGTTGATTTTGCCATACCGAACTGCATATAGCAAGATCTGAGACACGAAAGCCATTTTCATGTTTGGATATGATTTCTTTTTTCACCTCTATCATGGTTCTAACAACTTTTCTTTTCGCTTTGCTGCTATCACTATCCATCTTCGGCCCCATGGTGACTTATTTAATAATAATTCATAAAAAAAAAACACGTAAAACACAAAGAAAATCAAGAAAAGACACTGCAAATTCAAGAATGCAGATGAGTTTACGGGGGAGTATGACAGGTATTGTGTGAATAATGGTATGCAATGTTGGGTCTCCCACGATGAGTCTTTTGACTCCATGGAGTCACCTTATAATAATAATAATATACAATAGGTGTCTTAAATTAATTAATTCTCCAGAAATTCCAGCTGTTTGCACTGAACACAGGCTACGGCGTAACTGATGCTCTCCCGCAGTAATCTCAGCTCCCAGAGCACGTGGTTGCCGGTTTGGGGACTGATTTGTTCGAGATAAAAGTCGTTTGACAACCAAGGTTCCACCGTACATATTTGCAGTGCATTTGTTAGCTCTCCTCCCATTACTCTGAGCAGAACCATGACATGTTCCTTTTCTACAGATCCACTGTCACCCAACCAATTAACATGATATCCTACATCACCTTGTAGTCTCAAAGAGCTTGAAGCACAAGGTACACTAGGATAAACGATTTTTATGACTCATCCATGTTTTGTTTCCTACTCTCCTGGTCCAACCAAACAAGCAACTTCAACTACCCCTACCCACCCCCACACAAAATCTACAACCACCATCTAAGCCCTTGTTCACCCAGAGATGTGCTACAATAAAGCAAAAAAAAAAAAAAAAAAAGCTCAGCTTATACATCTCAACTTTGCACTCAGCCTATTACAGGCTGAAACATCTGTATTAAAAATCATACTACTTCAATAACCAAATGCATTAAACTTGCCTCTTGTACAAACAGGCAATGTAGCCTTTTGATCCTTCACCAAGGATATCGCCTACCTTTCACATCTTACTGATATCATAAGATCGCAGAAAGCTCACTCATCTGCGATATGTTTTATAGAATATAATGATTTATACAGGATGTCAATAAATGACTCCATGATCTTCTATTAATAATTTTATTTAGTTCTTGTTTGCAGAGTAACTACCTACATGGATTGTTCTATATGTTTTAATTTAGATTTTTGTCCTTCATTCTCTGGCATTTGTTTCTTGTTTTCAACCTTCCATTTTTTTTTCTCCAATTCATTTCTCCTTCGTGACATAGTGGCGTGCATGCCACTGATTATAGGTTTTGCACTCTCTCTCATATGTGTTTGTGATGTGTAACCTGCAGACCACTGATTATGTATGTATATGTGTATATATATATATATATATATATATATATATATATATATGTGTGTGTGTGTGTGTGTGTGTGTGTGTGTGTGGTACTATCATATCCTGTACACCCCTTGAGGGTACATGGCAAGAATTTGATGATATATATATATATATTTTATATCTGAGCTGTTACACAGATCTTTTTAAACAGAAATACTTTTGTTTTTTTCAACATTTAGTTACAGTCACTTGCTGCTCTACATGCAGTATAGCAGTGTTTCCCAAACTATGTTCTGGAGAAAGTGACTGTGTTCTTTGAAAAATTATCAGAATTAATATGAGCCTGGAATTGTTTTAAATGCTGCAACAAGGTCAAATACGTTTGAAATTCAGGAACTCCTCACTATCATGTGGATTGTGCTATTAAGGCCAGCACATGCTGGCTGACAGACACATTTGTTGACACCTCTGAGCACAAGTGAAGTACAGAGTTATCTATTCTAGGAAACATGAGGTCACAAGCAAGGTCAAAGTGATATGCTGTGGCCAAGCATGCCTGTAGTGTGTATGTGCACCATCGCTTTGTGATACAATACAGCCTGCTGCAGCAATTTGTGCGCTTAGTTTTACATTGAATATGAGATGTGTTCCATTGTAGGAAAATGTGCGAGAAACCCTGCAGTACAGTATATTCTCTCGTATTAAACACTCATGTTTTGAACCAGTATGAAGGTAGACCACTGTCCTTCTTGAACTTTTGTATAAACATGGTGTAAGCAATTAATGAACTGTAAAGCTATATTCCATTATTATTTTAAAATATTGGGTTGGCAAATAAGTTTGGTTGGTCTATGCGTTAGTACAAGTTTACGCCGTTTCACCTGTCGCGCAATGCTATTGAAAGGCAACATTTCACATAACCTTTCAGTGAATTTTCGTTCACTGTTTATGGCACTTCACCTGTCGCTATTGGCGCAACACTATTGAAAGGCAACATTTCACATAACCTTTCAATGAAATTTCGTCAGCCTACTTCAGTTGCGTGTGTGTAATATATTTTTAGAAATGGAAGGAAATAACATATTACCGGCATATTTTGCTTTATTATTTCAAAAAAGGCAAACAAACTGCAGAAGCCTATAAAAAAAATATGCGGTGTATATGGGGATGGTGCCTTAACAGAACACGTATGCCAAAGGTGTTGCCAAATTCCGTTCCGGAGATTTCGATGTCAGTGATGTGCCTCGCGCCGGTCACCCGACCAAGGATGATTTGAGTGTTGTGAAGGATATCGTCGACAAAAATCCATCACAAACAGTGTGGGAGGTTGCTGCAGTAATGAATATATCCCATACAAGCATTGAAACTGCACAAGCTGGGATTTGTTTCAAAACTCAATGTTTGGGTGCTGCATGAATTGACTGAGGCCAATATTGAATGTTTGCATATCCATCTGTGATTCACTGCGATGTCACCAAGAAAACGGCCCATTTTTGAAGAGGATGATTATGGGATATGAAAAATGGGTCGTGTATGATAAGCATCGTATGTAAAAGATCATGGGGGCACAAGAGAGAACCGCCGCAAACAACCTCAAAAACAGGATTGCACCCAAAGAAGATCATGCTCTCTGTGTGGTGGGATTATAAAGGTGTTGTCCACTACGAGGTGTTACTGTCGGGCAGAACGATTGATTCAACTGTCTATTGCTCACAGTTAACGACTGGCCCGTGCAATTAGCACAAAACATCCTGAATTGGCAAATCGGAAAGGAGGTGTCTTTCACCACGACAATGCCAGACCCCACACAGCGTTAACAACCACGAGTAAATTGTTAAGTCTTGGCTGGGATGTTTTGCCGCATCCTCTGTATTCAGCGGACCTAGCACCTTCCGATTACCTCTTATTCCGATCGTTGCAGAATTCTCTGCAAGGGAAAATCTTCGCTAATGAGGAGGCTGTCAAAAGACACCTGGATCAGTTTTTTGCCAGTAAACCTCAGCAGTTTTATGAACGTGGCATAATGAAGTTGGTGGAAGAGGGTCAATAGATAACTGACTAGTATGTATTATATATATTAAATAAAGTGTGTTTCATTCCACTCTGAAAAACCGAACAAACTTATTTGCCAACCCAATACATAGAACTATAATGAAAATAAATTTACGTACTATCATCATCAAAGGCATTTGAAATTTAACCAATACATTTAGCAAAGACTGAATGAAATGACCCCGAGAACAAGGGCAGTCATTTATGGAGGGTAATACAAATTGGAGGCATACCAAATTTGTGTAGGATTACACAATCAGTTCTAGTGCAGTTCACTGGGTTCTGTAGTACATGAGCCACTTCTGAGAACAATGTTATTCAAAATGGATCTGTGTAGTAGCTTGATGATCTCCCAATCTGATGAAATGGTCTTCGGTGCATGTTTTACTAATCTTCTTTTCTGTTGCCAATATTAAATATATTTTTTCTTGCTTCCAAAGTAATTTGATTGTTTGTTCTGTCCAGAATACTGGATATGGCAGTTCTTGTTTCATGAAAATAGGCACTGTCCAGAAGTTTATAGACTTATAATTTTGTTTTAAAAATTAGCCCAGTCTAATTAACAGTTGCACCTTTACTGTAGGACAGGGGTGCGATTTTTTTTTTTTTTTGGGGGGGGGGGGTCCTTTTTCGGAAGATAAGAAAAAAATCTTTCCTGAACTCCTTAAAAGGAACTCAACCGTTTACAACAAACTCCCACTCACATATTAAGCATAGTTTTGAAGTAAACTCTCCATCTTGGCAGATTATGCCTTTTCCAGATCTACACTTGGATAACATTCAGTTGCTGAAGAAAAAACAAAAATTTAGAATGTAATTGCATTCTAAGAAAGTAATTCTTAGAATGCAATTACATTCCTGGGGTTAATAAGCCCAATCAGCCTAAACTAGCAGGAAAGATTTAGATTTCTGCACACAGATAGGTTGAATTTTCATCTGAAAGACATTTGGAATATATTCATCTATGCTGAAGTGGTGATTTTGGCTTCTAGTGTGTGCCTGCCAAATGACATGACACTTAAGTAACATTTCTGACTAGTCTCACAAATTCATTCCATCTTCTAATGCTACTCTAATTCTGCCATTTGTTTCAAGCACTGGTTTTTAATCTTATCCCACTGTGTCTTAGTCACAATACCATGTTGAACATTAATAAAAAAATTCTTACTAATGTCCTTTTAATATCTTCATTTTCACTATGTCATGACAAGGATGCCATCTGTTAATCTGTGTAAATTACACAGATTAAGAGAAATGGCAAAATTCACATGAATTCAAATGATTTTGCCATTTGAATTCATATGAAACATGGAATATTGCATTAAACAACCATATTTCATATGGTTGTTTACAAAGTCTTCAGCCAATTTTCCATATTATCTAATCCCTAGCCCACTTATGGAACAAGTACTAATATATTATAGGTTTACAATCAAATATTGTGCTATCAGAAGTATATATGAAAATAATCAAATACAAATAAGATTAAATCACAAGTTATCATATACAAGAGAGATAAACCAAGGGGTCCGACAGGGATGTTCCCTCTCAGCAACTCTTTTTAATATCTACTTAAATGAAATAATAATAAAATGGAGTAAAAATTTACATCAAGGAATTAAACTTTCACCTACAGTTAACTTAAACACTCTCCTCTTTGCAGACGACTAAATAATAATTACAAATTCTGAAGATAACTTACAGAAAGCTATTTTAAATCTAAATGAGATATCCAAAGATTATGGTATGATAATATCAATGGAAAAATCAAAAACTATGGCCTTTTAAGGACAAGATCCAGCAAGAACTAAAATAGTAATAGATAAGATCTTAGAACAGGTTGAATTCATTTAACTACCTAGGATGTATGATCACATATGAAAATGAAAAAGATATAAACGTAAAAATTGCAAAATATTTAAAAATTAACAGGTGTAATTAACTCTATATTTAAACCAAACCTAGTTCAAAAACAAACCAAGCTAAAAGTATACAATACATTAGCCATACCGGTCTTAATGTATGGAAGCGAAATCTGGACAATAAAACAAAAAGACAAACAAAGATTAACAACAGCAGAAATGAAGTTTATGAGAAAAACTGCAACGTATACCCTATTTGATCACAAAAGAAATGAAGATATTATGAAAGAATTAAACCAAGAACCAATAATAAAAAAAATTAAAAAATATAAACATAAATGGATGAAAACAGAAAGATTACCAAAACAAGCCTTAAAGTACAAGCCATTAGGAAAAAGAAAACCCAGGACGTCCTCTTAAACGATGACTTCTAAGGCCGGAATAGGCCATGCTAGGCTTAAATCCTTGATACGTATGATGATGATGACATTTTAAAGAAGCGTTCACCTAAAAATGCATTACTGATTTCATATGTTTGTATAGATATGTAATTTGTGATGACTTTAGGGTTAATTCAATCTTATGTGACTAACAAGTGTAGTAATACCCTCAAGGTGTTTATTGTCAAACTCAGCCAAATACTTAATCCTTACCTTCATGTAGGCTGTTTTATTAGGTGTCCACATGAATACCAAACAAACAAGAATGGGTTGACAATTGAGACCTAGCAAACAAAGTCATATTCTGTATAAACAAACCACAAACAAATATGGTACATGATCATATCATATGAGTGACATTTCTATGCTTCCAAGTTCCAGATAGTCCACAGCATTTACCAAAGATAAGGCTGATTTTTTGAAGTCATCTACTTCAATGCAATCCCAACATAATCACCTCCATTATATCAGTATTTTCAAAACATTACTGTGGCCACCATAAGAAATATATTTTACATCACAACCTGGTACACATGCATGCTCACATATTAAAATGAAACAAGTTTCACAAAACACTGTGCCCTTGCATATTCAACCTCTAATAGTCTCATTGCTGAGAAAGTCCTCCCCCAATGGGAGAGGGAGGGAGATTGGATCTACTCCCATGATGACTCAGTCCACCTCAGAAGAGAATATATATTTGTGTGAAAGAATTAGAGGAAACAAGTTTTGTCAAAACTGAAGATCCAGAAAAGAAATGGGAACAAGTAAAAGAGAAAATAAAGAAGATTGCAGAAGAAGAAATTGGATATGCAAGAGCTAAAAGAATAAAAAAAACCTTGGATAACTAATGAGATTTCTCTAATGGAAGAAAGAAGAAAATGGAAAAATAAAGACACCCCAGAAGGGAAATACAATATAGAACCCTGAATGAGAAATTGAGAAAGGAAGCAAAAAGTAGAGAAGATTGGCTTAAAAAGCAATGTGAAGAAATGGAAAATTATGAGCGAGTGGAAAGGTATGATCTTTTGTATGAAAAAGCAAGAAGCATGAATCGTAACAGAAATGGAATTCGAGCTAGAGGCAGAGAAAATAAGAATGGAGAAATCAAAACTGAAGATAAAATCCTAATGAGATGGAAGGAATACATTGAAGATCTAAAGCAGGTAAATGAAGATGATCTAGGCCCAAAGATTTTGAAGACAGAAGTAGAAATGGCCATTAAAGAACTAAAATGTGGAAAGGCAGAAGGAATAGATGAAATACCTGCAGAATTCCTGAAACAACTTCAGAAGAAAGGAACTGAAGAAACAACCAAAATAATAAATTTAATTTATAACAAAGGAGAATTACCAAAAGATTTTATGACCTTAATATTTGTACCTATACCAAAGAAAAGTAATGCAGTGAACTGGAAGGATTTTAGAACAATAAGCCTCATTTCCCATACATCAAAAATATGAGAATCCTAACACGAAGAATTGCATCTAAGGTGGAAGAATTTCTTGGAGAAGAGCAGTTTGGTTCCAGGAAGGGTAGGGGAACAAGAGATGAGACTGGATTGTTAAGAATAGTAAGTGAAAGAAGTCTGGAAGTGAATAAAGAAGTTAATATCTGTTATATAGATTTTGAAAAAGCTTTTGACTTGGTAAAATGGAAAAGATTGGAAACATGGAAGGCTAATTATTTCACTATATATGGGACAAACTGCCATGGTGAGAGACATATGGTACAACAGAACTAGGCATCATTGGACGAGGAGTAAGACAAGGCTATTCGCTGTCACCAATTTTCTTTAACATGTATTCTGAAGCAATGTTAAATGAAGCATTGAAGAATTCGGAAGAAGGAATAAAGATTGGAAGTAGACAGATATTTGCAATAAGATAATACGCAGATGACAAGGTATTATTATCAAATACTGAAACAGGACTACATCTGTTGAACAGATTACCAGAATCCTGTATCAATTATGGAATGAAAATTAACATCAGAAAAACAAAAGGTAATGAAAATAGCAACAAAAGAGGCAAATATGGATATCAGAATAAATGGGGGAAAATTGAATCAAGCAAAGACATTTAAATATCTAGGAAGTATTATTAGCAGTGATGGAAGATGTAAAAGTGACATAAAAGCAAGAAAAGCGATGGAAAGAGATGCCTTTAATAGAAAATGGAATTTATTCAGAAGTAAAATGGATAGAAACCTAAAGAAAAGATTAATAAAATATTATGTGTGGAGTGTTGCCCTCTATGCAACTGAAACTTGGACACTGAAGAAAGAAGAAATTAAGATTTTGGAAAGCTTTGAGATGTGGATTTGGAGAAAAATGCAAAAAAATCAACTGGACAGATAAAATAACTAATGAAGAGGTCTTAAAAAGAGTAGAAGAAAGAAGTCTGTTAAAGAGGATAAAAAGAAGAAAGGGAAACTAGATTGGACATATTCTAAGAGGAAATGGAATCACCAAAGATGCCATCAAAAGAAAAATAGACTGAAAAAGAACCAGAGGAAGAATAAGGAAAACAATGCTAGATGACATGCTGAATGGAGACAAGTACACAACCCTGAAAGAGAAGGCTCAACAAAAGAGAGTGGAAGAAAAGTTTTTGCTACTAAGAGAAGAACCTGTTCAATTGCAGAATACGCAAGAAGAAGATATGGATGTGTATGGATGAATGAAGGACATTATAAACAATGCCCATGATGGAATTTGAACCCAATGCAACCCTTTGGCTGGAGAGTAGATATACAAATACAGCACGTGCCTTGACTACATATAATGCAGTAAACCCAAAACTGAACTATGTTATGTCACATATAACATTTAAATATAGCATAGAAAGAAAAACCCAAAATAAACAAATACAATAACAAATAAGTAAATATTTTGGATGTGACATCCATTTGTGTTTCACAGTTGACTTTGTACAAGTGGCCAAATTGAAAATGTTGTGATCTGCTAAATTGATTTCACGACTCAGTTTGAAAAACACTGCACTATACCATACAGTCCAGTGTATCCCACTTTTTCCAGAAAGACATTGCAAAAAATTTCTCACTATGTCCTGGTCAGGATAGCATTTTTCAACCAATGTGCTCAAAATTTGCACTCCAGAATTAAACATCTATCCTCTAGTCCAGGGGTTCTCAACCTTTTCCAGTGGCGTACCATTATATTTAATTCAAGATATTAGATGTACCAGTAAGGCAGTGGCTCACATACCACAGGTTGAGAATCTCTGCTCTAGTCTATTCAGGCTTTCACTTGTCTGGTATATACCCAACAATGTTAGTCATCATACTAAACTGTTATTGTCCCCTTAAGAAAGAATTGAAAAGGTCATTGATAACTAACTTCTTTACTACCTAAAAACCCACTTGCAACATCGATTCCACCATTCTCGTGCTGCAGCAACTCTTCTAGCCACATGGTGACTCCTGACATTTCCATGGCATCCACTGGGTCTGGCATAGAGAACTCCATAAGAAGCCAGTATCTCATTGGTGTGCTTTCCACCATTTGTCATTTTCTTTCTGACCATTCACATAATGTCATTAGTGATCCGTTTCTTCTCTTCAGATTTCTCTAATCAATGCTGGGTACTACCCTAAGACTGTGCTTTTAAAAAATACTTTATCCTATACATTATAGTTTTCTCTCAGTAACCGTAAATAAAATCTGCAGTTTTGCAGGTGGCATATAATGTACTCAATATTTTCCATGGAAATGTACATGATTCCAAACAGTTCTCTAGAACAGTGCTTCCCAAACTTCTGGATGTCAGGGCCCCCTTTGCAAAAATTAAAATATTTCACGGCCCCCCTCGAAACAAAATCGTAATAGAGAGATATATTATTGTAATATTTATTGTATTTATATGCAAAACAAAACATACACAGCAAATATTGCAAAAATCAAATGCTTATATTACATTTTTTGCCTCTTACCGTTTGGTTCTGAAGACGATACAGGCTATTCTGGTAAAATATGAAATACTATCTTTTTTTTTTTTTTTTTGAGTATGTTTCTGCTTCTTCTGATTGTTCGCGGGATTTTTTTTTTTTATTTTTTATCAGCCACTTATCCATCTCAGGGTTAAATTTTTTAACGTAGAATATATCAAATAATATCACCACTTACCGATACTGGCACACCACAGACTGATAACATGAAATTAGTGAATATTACCTGAATAAGGAAATCCCCGGACCAGGAACATTTTTCTCTTTTGTGACTTTTCTCCCTTTAAGGTAATTCATCCTAACGCAAAACAGACAGCAAAGGCAGGTTATTAAAACTTGCATATGATTGGTGCGGTATTAACAAAAGATCGCACAACCGAAAGATAAAAGCATAGCTGACAATTGAGTTGAAATGCTAACTCTCTTCAACTGAATTCCATATGTGAAACTGCCATAACATTCATTATGTGTATATACAGGGTGTTCGGGATAAATTTGACAGTTTCGTAAGGAAAAAGAAAATCTTCTTTGTATCTATTAAATTTAATGAATTGACAAAAAAACATTACAGGCAGAGTTAATTACAATACTATCAACAAGATTTACTCAAAATAACCACCATTAGCATCGATCACAGCTTCAATTCTGCTTCGGAACCTCGAACAAGCTGATGCTACAGTCTCCCTGGGAAGGGCCGCAAAAACTGTTTTAATTTTATCCATTAACTGGGCTTTTGTATTACTGGAAGTGCGATTGGTGTCTTTTTCAACTGCGCCCCATACAAAATAATCCATGGGGTTAAGGTCTGGGGAGTTTGGAGGCCAAACATTTGGACTGGTGGAGTCGTAGAAATTTTCAGACAACCATTTTTGACTTTTCCCAGAGGTGTGGCAAGGGGCCGAATCCTGCTGCCATACATACGGCCTACCATTGGCTACCCTTGTTATCCAGGGCTTGACTACAGTTAGCAACTCCACGAACAAAGCCCGAATTCCAATGCCAGGGTTCTTCAACACCTGTTCCTGCAGATTTGCGAGGAATTCTGCTGTACGAACGCAATCAGATCGTCTGCTAGGGATCTTTCTTCTTGCTACATCCTCGTAGTCACCATTGCAAGTCTCTAGTTCATGCCTGATTGTTTTTACTGTATTCAGGGAGCATTGGGCAGCAGTCGTAATATCCTTATTTTGATGGCGGGCACGAATCATCATGATACAAGTTATTCTCTTCCATGATTCAGGTGGGTTCCAGCTATCCATCCTTTCTGACATCTTGTATATGAATGAAGAAGGGTCCAAACTTTTAAATGAAGAGAAGTGTGTGTTAATACATGTAACTTACGGAAAAATATAATTAATTATAAATATGTCAAATTTATCCCGAACACCCTGTATATATATATATTACTTAGTTTTAACACTTTTACGAATTTTAACACGTTCGGTTGAATTTTATTGCTGCCTTGGGAAATCAAACTCGCACACATCGAATTAATCACAATAGTTTTTAGTTAGATACTGTGTTTGCCCATGCAACATATGGTTTTGTTTCAGTCTATACAGCATAGTTTCTGTATGAGGGGACATGTGATTAGTGTGTTTTTATCCCAGTTGTCTCTAATTGCACTATTTGTTGAGAAATATATTACACAGACTGCTCATACCTTATTCACTGGCATAATAAAAGTACTTGTTTTTATTGCCTCCACAGTATAGTGGCTTTTAAGGGAGGGCATGTTGTTTACCACTGCAAGCGAGTTACTATCTTCCCACATGAACTTGTTTAAGCTTTTTTTCATGTGTGAAGTATATGCGAAACTTTTATTGGTAACAGAAAACTAGCTCGGGTGATAGTGATAATATAAAACGAGTTTTGATATTTATATAAAGTCAATATCAACAGTTCTTGATATTAAAATATAAAAAATAACAAAAAAGAAATAATAAATAATAAAAGTTAAATACGTTTCTTTTAAAATAAAAAAAATTACTTAGTCTTCAAACATTTTAAATTTGTTTTCATTATTTCACGGCACCCACTCAACAAAACCTATGGCCCCCAAGGGGGCCGCGGCCCACAGTTTGGGAAGCGCTGCTCTAGAACACCTAGTTTCTCAACCAGTAAAATGTCTAAAACAATTCTGCAGACCACTAAGTTATGTAACTTTTTTAAATACCTATGTGGGCATTACCAACATTTGGGAAAAACTGTACCATTTATAACAGAATAAATTTAAAAGCATGTTTTGAATACATGAGGAAACATAATTAAACTGGAAGTAAATGATTAAAAGTTTATCATTGATGAAAGTTTAAATTTTTATTAAACAAATAAATCATATATAATTATGTTACTACTTACTTTTAATGAGATGGTTGATCTTCTCGGTCCTTGCAGAGTTGCTGGTTATCTGGCTCAATACTGATCAACTTCAGTCGAAGATCGGCAAACACACAGCAAAACAATTTCTGTATTTTGTTTGAAATACAGAAATCGCTACTTCAAATAAAAATTTGAAGTAGCGATGAAAATCCTTTCTCACGAAGTTAGGTTGTAGAAAACTATGACAATTTTCAATGCTTCTTCAGTTAATTCACTTCTCACTGAAGGTGAGATCCAGAATAGAACCGAACCAAGATCACGGAACTGCATTTTAAGCCCACTGTCACTTGAAAGCTCAATTAACTGTTCTTTTTCAATAACAAAAGGTCATTCTTGTGACTAAGCCTGAAAGGGATCACGAACCCACAGAAATTTCTTATAAAAGTTATTCGGAAAATATGTTCTAAAATTTCTGTGTCAGTTTTGAGGGGGTCACAAACCCTTTCCATAAACTCAGAATCAACAAAAATATGGTATATTAAGTTGGGGAAGAATCTATCGCACTACTCTGAAACCTTTAGTCTCGACTCAGAATAAAGTAATTAAAATCTCAACTAGAAACAGATAAGGATATACAATGTGTGATAAATACACCATACTAAACATACTACCGCTTAGATATCATCATCATCAAATTCCTGCTATGTACCCTCAAGGGGTGTAACAGGATATGATAGTACTACATGAAAAATTTACATCATTATTAATTTTCTATCTACAATTTTCCTCCAAATCAGTCTGTTACTTGTCAAGACCCCAATATTATCAGATCTTATACTTCTATCGTCTAAGGCGCTTTGTACCGTATCAATCCACCTATATCTTGGTCTTCCTCTGGATTGTTTTGCTGCCAACCTGGCAAAGAACACTTGTTTTGCTAATCTTTCCTCGCCCATTCTGTTTAAGTGACCATACCACCTGAGATTAGCTCTGCTAACGCATTCTTGGCTGCTGACAATGTCAAGTTATTTCCTAATATAATCGTTTTTAATATGATATTGCCATTGATGCCATCTGTTCACGCCTATAATCTTTCTCAGGACTCTCATATCTCTGGTCTCTAGTCTTTGGTCAAGTGTTTTACTTCTGACCCAGATCTCAGATCCATAAGTTAAAACTGGTTTGAACACTGTCTTGTATACAGCTAATTTAGTGTTCCGACTAATTTCTCTCTTATTCCATATGAATTTATTCAATTGACTTCCCACCATACCAGCTTTGCTGATTTTGTTGTCTATTTCTATATTTAATTTACCATCTTCAGTAAAAATCGTGCCTCCTCCTTCTGCTTCTGCAGCTTCTCCCACTTAAGTGGGGTCACTGTTTGTAATGAGTCTCCTCCACACCTTCCTGTCTTGGGCTGTCACCACATGCAAGTTCTTCATCTTCAAGTCCTCTTTTACCAGCTCCCTCCATCTCTTCTTTTGCCGCCCACGCTTCCGCCTTCCTTGCACATCCATCTGCATGACCCTTCTTCCCACATATTCATCCTCCCTCCTCATCACATGACCAAACCATCTCAACCTTGCCTCCTGTATTTTCGCTCCTAAGTTCGTAACTTTCACTGTTCCCCTGACATTTCTCAGATGATACTTTCTGGTCACACCGCACATCCACCTAAACATTCTAATCTCTGCTACTTCCATCCTGCTGATGTTATTTTTCCTCACGGCTACAGTTTCTATAGCATATGTCATAGCTGGCCTCACTACTGTCCTATAAATTTTGCCTTTCAGATTGATTGGCACCCTCTTATCACATAACACTCCAGCCATCTCCCTCCAGTTCCTCCAACCCACTTGTATCCTGCATCCCACTTCCTTCTCAGCTCCTCCATATGCTTCCACTGTTGAACCTAAGTATCTAAAGTCTCTCACCTTCCTGATGACATTTCCTTCCAGCTCCAGATCTGTCTCCTGGCCGACTGCGCAACACATATACTCTGTCTTACTTCTGCTCAGTCTCATACCTCTCTCTTCCAGTACTTTTCTCTATCTTTCCAGTTTAGTTTCCGCTTCTTCTCTTGAATCTACACACAACAAGATGTCATCTGCATACAACATTGTCCAAGACACATCTTCTCTCACCTCCTCTGTTACCACCTCCATCACAATATTAAACAGAAACAGACTTAATGCTGACCCTTGATGCAAGCCAACTGTTACTTGAAAACTTTCTGTCTGTCCCAAACAGGTCCGAACATTTGTCTTCACATTTCTGTACATTTCCCGCACCAACCTGACATATTTCTCCAGCACCTTCTTCTCCCTCAGACACCTCCAGACTTCTTGCCTTGGCATTCTATCGTATGCTTTCTCCAGATCAATAAATACCAGATGTAGCTCCCTTTGTTTCTCTCGATATTTTTCCATCATCTGCCGTAACCCAAAGATAGCATCTTTGGGTTAATGCAGATGTTGTTGATCTACCAGGCATGAAGCCAAATTATTCCTTTGCAATCTCCACCTCCTTCCTCAATCTACCATCAAGAACCTTTTCTAGGATTTTCATAGTGTGGAACATCAACTTTATTCCTCTGTAATTTTTACAGAGGAATAAATCTTGTGCATCCACTTTACCCTTGTAGATGGGGGGACAAGAGTACTTTCCCTCCATTCCTTGGGTAAATTTTCCTGTTTGCAAACTTTCATGAACAAGTCCCACAGCAGGTCAATTCCCTCTTCCCCCAGTGCCTTCCATGCCTCCACTGGAATTCTGTTGGGGCCCACCGATTTTCCATTCCTCATCCTCTTCATGGCCTCCGTCACTTCCACTCTACTGATGTTCTGCACCATCCCCTCAGAAGACTGCCCATTTCCTCTGAGAGTCCTTGCATTTTCCTCATTCAAAAGTCCCTCAAAGTATATTTTCCATCTTTTTCTTATGTCCACATCCCTCCATAATACTCTTCCTTCTGCATCTTTGATCTGCCTAACATGTAAGAGGTCCTTTGCTGCTTTATTTCTACATTTCGCTAGAAAAATCGTGCCTAAACAGCTGAAATGTTTTATTTGTTCCACAGGTTGTCCATTCACAACACAGTTGACATTTTCAATGATTCTGCCTATTTTCATTGTCTTTGTCTTTTTATTGCTGACCTTCATATCATATCTATTACAACAGCTATTCAATTTAGTCAGAGAATCTTGCAGACTTGTAGTGGATTTATTTAGAAGTATAACATCATCCACATAAAACAAAGAGCTGACATTAACATCTCCAATTTTGATTTCATGTTTAATACCACTTTCCTTCATAATGTGATCCATATAGATAATGAATAACAGAGGGGATAATGTACATCCTTGTCTCACACCACATTTAACATTAAACCATCTTCCTGTACTTCCTTCAATTCTAACTGCTGACTTACAACTCAAATAAAGACTAAGTATTGCTTGATCTTCATATAATGCCCCATTGACACCATATAACTGCAGCGTATTGAATAGCTTCTCTCTTGGCACCTTGTCATATCTTTTCCAAATCGACAAAACTTAATACAGATCTTTGTTATATTCCCTTGCTTTCTCGACTATTTGTCGTAAAGTGAAGATCTGATCCTGATAGCTTCTATTTGGCCTGAATCCAGCTTGTTCTTCACCAAGCTTTTCTTCCACAATTCTTCTCAACTGTTTCTCTAGTATACTTGCATAGATCTTGCCAGGAACACACAGTAGGGAAATACCTCTGTAATTCTCACATGCAGTTTTATTTCCCTTTTTATATATGGGTATTATAAGAGCTCTACTCCAATCATCGGGAATTCGTCCCTCTGTCCAGGCCTTTCTGAACTATGCAGTGGAGCCACTGTAAGACTCTTATACCACCATACTTCAGCATTTCTGGTCGAATATCATCTACTCCTGCTGCCTTTCCACGTTTCAAGCCTTTGATGGCTTTTTCTACTTCAAGTATGGATATGTATTCCTGACTGCATTCCTGGTCAGTGTTTTTTTAGCATTTTGCTGTCATCACTGCTTGTTTCGTTTAGAAGTTTTTCAAAGTAATTACTCCATACTTCAAGGATATCTTTTTCTCCCATTTTCATGTCACCTTTATCATCTCTAACTCCTTTTACAGCACTCTTTCCTCCATTCCTAAGCTTCTTCAACAACTCAGAATATTTTGCCACCTTCTAGATGTTTATTTTCTATATTCTTGCCAAAGTCCTCCCATGACTTTTTTTAGCTAGTTTTACACAGTGTTTAGCATTCTTGCATTTGTCTCTATATTCTCTAAGAGCACAAGCTGACTTATTTGAGAGGAACTTTTGATATGCTTTCTTCTTTTCCTTCACTGCCTCTTTAACTTCCTGTGTCCAGCAGGGAGTTCTGATTTTTTTATCCTTACAGATAACCTCACCACATGCCTGCCTCTCTGGCAAAATCAATCAATGTTTTCTTCAGAGTTTGCCACTGAATCTCCAAGGTTTGATTCCTGTTCTCAAAGTCTTTCATTTTTTCTTCAATAATCTTTGTGTATTTTAGTCTACAGTTCACATCTGAGAGCTGCTCAACTTTTATTCACTTTAAAACTTTCTTACATGTTATTCTTTTCAATATGAAATTCAATTTTATCTTGCTCAAGACTAGATAGTGATCACTTCCAATTTCAAATCTTCTGTACACTCTGGTGTCCTGCACAAGGGAGAAAACATCACTATCAACAATAACATAGTCAATGAGACTTTTCTTATTCCTAGCCTCTTCTCTCCATGTGAATTTGTGCACATTTTTATATTGTAACATGGTGTTAGTAATAACCAGTCCATGTCCTGAGCAGAAATCCAACAGATATTTGCCATTATTATTAGCTTTGCTCTTTTCTCCAAATTTTCCCAAAATATTTTTGTATGTCTCACAATCATTTCCTACTCTGCTATTTAGATCCCCAACAAGGACAACTTTTCCTTTTTCATTGTGCCAGTTGCTTTTTCTAATGCCTCAAAAAATTCCTCCACTTCTACCTTAGTAGAACTTTCTTTGGGACCATAGGCACAAATAAGTCTCATTGTCCAGTTCCCCATTCTCATATTTGCCCACATTACTCTACTTGAGACTGACTGCCATTCAAGAAGATTAGTCTTGTATTTTGTGTTGAATACTATGGCTACTCCTTCTTTTCCTTGATTGTCATTGCCTGAATATAACATTTTGTATTTATTGCTCAGAAAGATCTCACCAGTTTTTGTGTTTTTTGTTTCAGTCACCCCTATTATGTCGATCTGGTACTTATCTAATTCCTCAGCAAGCTCCATTTCTTTGCCATTCAGGCTTCTTACGTTGATAGTACCGATCTTTAACTCTGGTGATGTTGAGTTGGTGTTTGTTTTCAGATTTGTTCCAGTAGCTGACTTTGATGTTTGCCCTGGTTCCCTGGCGAAAACAACAGGGGCCTTGTTTAACCGGGCGACGCCCCAGCCGGCATGAAATTTTGTCATGTCGTACCATCATTTTTAATTTTGGTTTAACCAATAAGAATACAATTTGGTTGGCTAAATCCCAAATTGCCAGCACATCCTCGTTCATTCAGTATCCAAGTAGATACCCAACAGGGTGCACCACGAGAAGGTGAGGATTGGACATTAGGTCAGAAGCCCTGGTCGGTTCTCCGCATTCCTTTAAAGGCTATGTGGAGGTCTCCTCTCAGTTATACAGCTTTGACCCTTAAGCACACGCTTAGATATTTATACGTATATAGGGTACTATTATTCATAAAAAACGACAACGAATACGTTAATATCAAACAAGATACTTTCCTTAGTAGACATTAGTGCCTAAAATATTTAGTTTCAAAAGCAAATAAAGAAGCAATACACAAACATTATACTTATTTAGTGCCAAAAGTATTCAACACACTACTTTTAACAATAAGAAATGAAACTAACCCAAACAAATACAAAACTCTAATCAAAGAGTATTTATTTTCACACAGAAATGAGGAAGCTCTGTTCAAAATAACTGTATAAATTATTGGTTTTTAGCATATCTGTATTCAAAGATCCAGTCTTATGTGTAAAACGTAAAATTTAAATGCTATTGAACTGTTTTGTTTTATTTTGTTCCTAATCAATTGTTATGCAACTTTCTCTGTATGATGAAATTTTATTTTATCTGCAATTTTATTATGTAATTATATTATAATAATATGTATGTTATATGAATGTACATGTGTATATAATGAAAATGCATTACACGAATTTTTGTAACTTTATGCATATCGTAACCTGGATGAGCTGTTGCCCTTAATTAACAGCTGATTGTTCAACATATTGTACTATTATAGGAAGCTTATAAATAAAATCGGTAATAATAATAATATCATTTTCCACTAAGGATTTCAGTGTTGGAAAAGGTGCAAATTGTCAGTCTTTTACATAACTAATCCATTACACCAGTTTTATCTCTAATGTCTTTATTTTGTTGTAAGCATCAAGAAGAGTTGAACAATTTCCCTGAAGTGAGAGATTTAGTTCATTTAATTTCTAAAAAATGTCTGAAAGATAGTAGAGTAGTGTTGATAACCATGCTTTGTCAACAAGGAGTGAGGAAAATCAGAATTACAAACAATAAAATTTTGTGCCTTAATTGAAATAACCTTGTTAGTACTTTGCCCCTGGAAAGCCAGAGAATTTCAGAATGAAGCAAAAAGTTATATACACCTAAACCTCTTTTTATGCGATATACATTCCTAAAAATTACCCGTAAAAAGAGCTACTGACTCCATAGAAAAAGTGAAGATTGGTTCCAAACCTGAAATATAAGCAAAATAATGAAAAAAAGCAATCATTAAATTCGTTAGGATCATAAGATTTTTATTTACATTTCATGGAGAACACACATACATATAATGAATTTTAATAACTTTAAAAAAAAAAAACAATTTCAGTTATTTGGTAAGGATTCTATTAAAAAATTATGTTATTCATTATCAGTTTCCGACAATAAACATGAAAGCTTTCATTTTCGTGAGACTTGAATATCACTAGAACTACTAGATATGGTATTATCATCATTGACTTCCCCCAAGTAGAATGTTCATGGAATGAACATTCTGCTGCTATTTGTTGTTTTTTTAAGTATCCATTTTATTTCAATATTTCAATTACTTATTCAATTTTAATTTTTGTTTGAATAATTAAAATATATCTTTAATTTAAGTCTGCCTGCAGACCACCTGTCCCATCATTGTGGACCATAGGTTGAGAAACACTGCTCTAGAAGGACAAAAAAATAATCCTGTGAACTGTGTTATTATAAATGCTACTAAAACAGCCCTGCTCTAGAATTCTGAGATTTGTTGCATTTAAAGAGGTTAATAAATATAAATTGTCGTGAAATTATATTTATTAAATTTATTCAAAGTTTTAGACATACCTATTTTTTTTGGAGATGAAGAAAATGTTACATTTAATATGGAATATGAAACTGCAAAGACAGTATTAGATTTGGAACAGCATAAAAACATGGCCATAAAATGGATAAAATGAAATGGCAAGAAAAAATAAAAAATAAGATTGCCTCAAAAATTAGATTTAAGAAAAAAGAGGTAGAAAAATTATAAACCTGTAAGAATGAATGGAAAACCAGCATATGATGGTATGCTGTCATACAGATGTCACAGTATGCGAAAATTGGCTGTGGTTATATGAATAAGGTTAAGTTGAAATGGGTTAGTTTGAGAGAAAGTAAGGTTATGGAACATGAAAATTGATGTACAGGTATGATGTGTCAAAAGTGTAGCCTGGCAATTTCTTTAATATGCTTATGTTTGTAAAGATTGCTCTGTATAATCCACATTATGTTTCATGAATGACAACTTTTTAATTTAGGTACTTAAATGTACCAAATGAGGTTAGATGAACCTGAGAGCAGTTATTTCCACAATTACTAAAGAAAATTATCTGTATATGTAGAGGAAAGCATACCCCATACATCTCAATTGAAAGCAAAAAAGTGTAGCAAGTCAGATATGTGATCAACATGAGTTATAATCTCAGTATAATTTTACTGAAAACTGCTGTTTAGTGAGAATAAAACTATCCCTTCAATGAAAAGAAATTTACAGTAGATTAAAATATTACACACTATACCTCCATCTTCATCCTCATCTTCATCTTCACTTTCACCTTCCCCATCTAGATCATTTTCATCCTCTTCATCCTCATCCTCATCTTCTTCTTCATTTCCTTCAAAATTAAATCAAAATATGTATTCCATAATCAAGGTAAGCCAAAGTTATTGCCTTAAATATCTTGCAATCCTGTATCTATGCTTCATTTTAACAGCAATTCACAAAATTAAGAAATAAGTCCTCATCTTGTTATGTATGATTTAAGTATAACTTATAATACAGTGGATAGCTTTGCAATAAGCTAATGCCCTTCAGAATAATACTGTACTGTTGGCGATTTGTACTTTTAGTAAGTTGTTATATTAACGAGTTGAACATAATGAACTTTGGTTTTCACAAAAGAAAATGTCTGGAGTAAACGAGCATTAAGAATATGAAATAAAAACGGAACAAATTTTATGTCTAAATATGTAAATAATTCATCATAATTAATACCTATCAATGCCAAAAACATAACTATAGGATTATATCAATACTTTATATATGGTTTGTTTGGAGTTTACAGGTGCAGTGACAGCAATTGTCATGCTGACCAATATGAAGTTTAGAGCAGTATACTATACCTAAAAACATCAATAAATAAATAGCATCGTATGTAAAAAGAAATCTGTTATTTGATGCATTCCTTTTACATACAGTTTATGTATAAAATTTATAACAAAACAACTGAGTGAAAAAATAAAAGGATACATAAAAAGGGAATATAAGAAACACCCTAAGTATGTATGACACAGGGTATTAGAAAAATCAGAATATATACATAATATACCATACTACACAATTATAAACATCAAAGCTCAGTAGAAATTTAACTATGAAATGAAGATTTGAAGAATCAGATAAAATCTGCATGTGTGCAGGGCACAGACTGATTATAAATAACAAATGGTAACTGCTCATTGAAAAATTTTCAATGAGGGCAGTCTAATTCAATGTGAATTAGACTGGTACCATAGAACTCACACATAGGCATTCATCAATTCCTCAACAGAAAAGAATGAGTAAGATGACCATGACCTGTGCAGAGTTGAGCAATAATAAATTCCACCTTATGGTCCATGCATAGACTAGACTGCCACAAGGTCTTTTCAGGCTTGATTTGATGAAACCTGCTGGTTTCATTGAATGCATGAAGTTAGGATAAGTGTCTTCTAATCTTATGATCCTTCAACAGTGTAAGCAGAAAATAGTAGTACATGAAGATTTTGAAGCTATATGGTGTGAAAGTGAGATCAAAAGAATACTATATATCTAATAGGATATTGTTGTAGGCCAGGGAATGTGGAACACTGATTATGAAATGTTTAGACAAATTAATTGGGCAAGTAAATGGAAGCAACGGGAGATTTTAATTATAAATTGGAAAGAACAAAATAGAGTATGGAAAGAAGTAAAGTGAATTTGTTGAGTTTCTGCAGGATATCTAAAGCAGAATGCAATGGAGGTAACATGAGGTTTCAGCATTGGATTTGATATCCTCACAGGATGTGGTTGTGAATGAGGTACTTGTTTAGTCAAACAGGAAAAAGTTATCACCAAGATGCGAAACTAAAAAACGAGTAATTATGAAAAGTTCTGTAGTCTGCTTCCATCAATACATAATCATAGTTGTTAAATTGTGCATAAAAGCTGTTGACAGTGCATAGGAAATAAGGTAGTATCTAACGAAAGCAAATCAAGTGTTACACAGAAATAACTAAAGAAGTGAGATGAACAGTGAAATCAAGCAAGCAGTGTTACAAACGTTATGGAGGAGGCACAAGACAGTTTGTAGTGAACAGATGCATAAAGAATATAAATTGTTGTTCAGAAAAGTGACAAGCATCGTTTAAAAAAAAAAAGAATATCAAAGGAGGGCCAATTGGTTAATTCAATGGAATTTTTCTGCTATGTGGCAAGCAAGAGGAAAAATAATTACGGCAGATTGATGCTGGTAGCAGAGTAACTAGCAAATGGTAGAGGAATTATTTAATGAACAATTCACCAGCGTATATCATACTGGTGTAAATGATGTTGTGTAACATGTAAATGAGAGGTGAGAATTAGAATTAAAGGTAAAACCACCATCAGGTGTATCAAGAGTTGCTTGGGTTAGATGTTCATATGGCTATGGCAATGGATGACATATCACCATGTATTTTTAAAGAATGTGAAAAATAGTCTTGAGAACAAAAGTTTCCAACTATAGACGGGTCTGTATATCTGGAGTTGTGATTAGTGTTTGGAAAAATTGGTTACAAATAGATTGGGTTGATGGATACAAGATTCTCTGCAATGGTTAGCATGGATTTGTGAATGGCAGTCTTGTTTTAGTAATCTTACGTTTTATTCAAGTTGACAAACGTGTTGGATAAGGAAGATTCATATAGTGATTTTTTTTTGACTTTGCAAAGGCATTTGATAGGTTACCATATGACAAATTAGGGTATAAACTGAAGAAGATGGGATCAGATAATTGACTGATTAGATGGGTTGAAGGTTGGCTTTCTGAAAGACACCAGCAGAATGCCTCAGTTCTGTTCTTTGGTCACTACTATTAAACTTATTTGTTAATGATATTTCATGTATCAATCCACAATTCAATCATTGAGGATCTTCAAATGTTTGCTGATGATCTACAGGTAGTTTTAATAAAAAAAATGCAATGCACTCTGAGGTACAGATATATAAGGATGCATATTATATTGGTTGAGTTTTACACTTCAGGAATTATATTATAAGCATTGCAAAGATGATGTGCACTGCACATCATATTGTTGCTATGATAAAAAGTAGATTGGCATATAGGGATAAGGAGGTGCCTCTATATAAGGTAATGGTCTGACCTCACATGGACTATTGTGCGTAAATTTGGCCACCCAGTTTTCATTGTGATGTGGAAACACCAGAGAGGATCCAAAATCAAATAACCGAAGTAATATCAAGACTCTGGAGTGTAAGTTGTGAAGAGCATTTGAGGGAGCGTGGATTACAAACTTGGGTGGACAGGTGGAAAGAGGAGATATGATAGAGACCGTGTTTAGAGATTCTGCCAGAAGCAATCAACACGCACACACACCCTTCTCCACCATATAAAAATATGGTGGAGAAGGGTGTGTGTGTGTGTGTGTGTGTGTGGAGTAGAATTTATGTGGAGAGTTGGTGAGTGGAATGTGTTAGATCCTGAATGAAGGAATCTTGCAAAGAAATCATTCATTCAGAATCCAACCTATTAAACTTACAAAAAAAGAGAAATACCTGCACATCAGCTAAAATTAAAAGTGAAACTTCTTCACTTTATGTATAAATTTCCTTATATTCCATGTACTTTAATCTTTTCATCACTACCAGAATTAAATTAGAGAATGTATTAAAGGAAGAATTTTGTTAATATTAATTTTAAGCCTCACTTAAGCTGTATAGATTAACTGTGAGTCACCAGATAGTTACTAAGTAATGATTCTTAGAAAGTATACAAGACACATGTCCAGTGTAACGCTGGCGGCAGTAGCTTAAACTGAATGTACGTTGCCGCGTATTCCATGAATCCAGGAGCATAACAGCGTCAGGAAAAAGCAAGGGATGAACCCAAGGGGTAAAAAGATATGGGCCGTGTGAAAAGAAAAAAGGGCGCTCTATCGAAGAATATAAGCGGACAAGTACTGTATCGAAGGATCTGTCTCTTGTCATATCATTTTCCTGTTTGGTGGCTCGGAAGTTAGCGTAAAGGGGGGAAATGAAGCCTCTGTGCTAAGATAGGATGTCGGATGGCAGGCTTTGAGATTGGAGGATTCTATGCAGAGCTGAAGGTAAAACTTCCAATCCTAGCAGAATCAAGCCATCGCTGAAAAGTCCCATCGAAATGTTCCTAAAATGCAGAGATTGAGTCTGTCTTCGGCAGAAATAATGAAGATACCATCACCCCTATGTTGTCGTATGGATAGCCAATAGACAAGAAGTAACCAGATGTACATGTGGTGCTGAAAGACGTGGAAAAAGTTCAGTAAGGTAAAATCACTCTATTTTGTGTATAAAATTCATTAGAAGAGAGAAGATTGTTTGTGAATGAAAAAATTAAGAACAGTACTCTAAAGAACTTTGTGGACAGTCTCTAATTAGAAAGTTAACCTCCTTTGAGAGTAAGAATTGTTTAGAAGAGATCTTTGTATTGCATGTAATAGGATTAACTTAATGAGATTAGAATTGTGGATTTTAGTAACTGAGTAATATTAGAATGTTTGTTTATATTGTTTTATGAATAGCATTGCAGAAAGGAATTTAGCTTAACTTCATATAATTTGCTATCTATTCCAATATGCAGTTACTGTGTTTCGCATGCTTTATGGGGAAGTGTAAATAGATTCCAGGTTCATTATGGCTGGTTGCATGAGCAATCAGTGTAGAGAACAGGCAGATGGTAAAAGTTTGAGAAATGAGCTGACCAGCTACAACAGCCTCATTTTCAATAAACTCTCAACCATCTTAGATTTAGTTTAGAATATGTTAACCTCTTAATTCAAGTTTTAATTAGTATTGAGTCATAATTGAGTGTATGAAATTTTGTATTCTGTTTAGATATTCCAATAAACATGTCATATTTGCCTAAACCTGAGTCATGCCTGATTACGATTTCCAAACTACCACTTATAAAAATAGAACCTATTTTGGCGGGAAGGAATTAGGAAGTGTATATAATTATAGATTTAGATCACGACTGCAATAAAATTATCTGAATCTATACGGCAGTGTTAAAGATCACTGTGTAAGAACGTCTCAGAATCTAGTATTGTCTCTCTGAGTAAGGATCCTTTTCTGCTATAGGATAATGGCTGGCGCAGTGAAATATAAATTCGCCAGTATCCAAAGAGGAAACAATCCTAGATATATGTATAATAGGCCTGATATCTGAAGAAGTAAAATAGCGATAGAAAGATAGAATAGATATACATATAAAACAGAAAATATAGAGAAAGCAACAACATAACAATAGAGCAGCTGGTAGGATTTTAATGAGAAAGGAAGTAATCCAAGTAACAACTAATTAAGTATAAAATATATATATATATATATATATATATAAATAGATTTAACAAATGCATTGCCAGAACGCATTGTGAATGTGGGGAAGTGTAAATAGATTCCAGGTTCATTATGGCTGGTTGCATGAGTAATCGGTGTAGAGAACAGGCAGATGGTAAAAGTTTGAGAAATGAGCTGACCAGCTACAACAGCCTCATTTTCCATAAACTCTCAACCAGCCGAAGTGGAGAAAATACTCAGACCACCTTAGTATTTTCTGGATCAAAAACATGAGTGGCATTCTGCATTTTATCATATAATTATCCTTCTCTGCCATTCATCTTTTAATGGCAGTTGTGGAGCCATTAAGGGATGAATTTTAACAGAGCAACAACCCTTTGTATCATTTGGTTTAGAGCATACTGTTTAATTTGGAATTTTGTTCATTGTCATTCAAAACTTTAGCTTTATGTTGTTCAATTTATTTATTGCATCTATTTCCAAAGATAACAATTTGTGTGTGTGAAAATAATCTATTCTAAAATATAATAAGAGATTAGCCTTATTTCTCAAATCATTGCAATGGAAGAAGACGATTTATGTTTTCATTTTACTGACAATATTTTCAAATGCTGTATATTGAAAAAACTATGGAACTTTTCTCACTCGCAAAATACCATTATACAGATAGTCCTGCTACAGTTTTAGAAGCAAGTTTGTTATTATGAATAGCAAACTATATTAAATTGCAGTACTTGCTTTATGATATCCATCTAATTTACTAATGGATCTAGAAACATTCCATACAAAAGACACACACACTTTATTTTTTAACTACCTGATTCTCATTTAGCAGAATCATTTTGATATATCACCAAAAGTGAGTCGTTATAATTTTTTTTTTTTTATACTCTTAAAGAGAAGCATATACAGTTCAGCAATATTGTGAGGTGGTGGGATAGACAAGAGATAAGGTACTTTTCTTTAAACACTTGCCTTCTCGGCATAAGAGGATTTACTACTATATGTTGTCCCCATTTTTGTAGTGCTGTTTGGAAAAAGTCAACGAATACCAAAGTGTAAGGAACAAACAGTCATGGCACCCACCTTAATAAGATTTAGGACCTCCTTTCACTGTGATAACTACAGCAATCCTACAATAGCAATCAATGGGAATTTTGTTCCATTCTTCCTATAGGTATGTAATTAGGACTGCGACTGTTGTGGGACAGATGTTTCTTAACCTCACGTGACACTCCAGTTCATCCCAGAGATGTTCAATAGGATTAAGATCAGGACTCTGTGGAAGTCAGTCAAGTGTGATGACATTCATGTTCACAAACCATGCAGTTAAAGCAGCAGTCTTATGACATGGTGCACTGTCTTGCTGAAAGAGACAATGGTTATTTCTGATGAACCACCATCAAGAAGGAAGCATTGCATTGTCCAGAATGTTCCAATACCTTTTGGAGTTCAATGTTCATAGCACCACAAACAGATCCAAGGCCAAACCATAAAAAAAGAGGACCATACCACCATCTCTAAATTTCAGAGTTGGATTGTGCACTCTGGTAAGAGACGTTCACTTTGCATCTACTCAGTAAAGGGTGTCGTGTGATCCCTTGCTCCATAACACAGCTTTCTAAGTTTCCACGTCCCACTGTACAAGCTTTTTGCACCAATGAAGATAGCACTGCATTTTGGTTCAGCTGTGAGATTTGCATATTGCAGTCCTACCATGGAAGTCCATGTTATGAGCCTTCATTCTGAATGTTTTTGTGCAGATTCAGGTTTCACTTGATGTAGGGAACTCCAAATTCAATGTGTTACCCAACAAATAGTAGTTTTCACATATTATCCTTCATAGCACCATACGATCATGTTTTGAGTGTGATGGGTTATCCACTGCAGTTAGCACTTGCATTTAACTCCCTGTGATTCCATCTCAATATGGTATCACTGGCTGTTGACCTGGGATGGTCCCTCTTTGTCAAACAGATAGTTCTGCAACATGGAAAATAACAACTCTTTTAAATTCAGTCAGTTCCCTTCTCACAGCTATTCACCCAAACACAGTTGCACTGACTTGTGAGCATCATATCCCTCTTTACATGGCATGATGTACCTTGTCTGCAGGGTGTGGGTATTGACTTTTTTTTCCAAAGTAGTGTATACCGTCTCTTTGCTTCCTGACAGAGAATGTTCTATTCAGTTGCACTTTTTGTGCCTCCTCTTTATCCTTACAATCTGTGGCATGCTGAGGAGCAAGCTGGGTAATTTCCAGTACAATTGAGGCATTTCAGTGTTTTGTACTTAGTCTTTGTTCCAATGATCTTTACTGCCACACTAGGCACAGATGGCTGAGCAAGACAATACTTCCAGCATTTAAAGTAGCACAAAAAGTATTCAGGATGATGCAAACCTAACTGGGAAGCTAAGATACTTTTCCAGATTTTGAAAGCAAGTTAAGTTATGCTATGTAAAATGTGATGATATTCCTGGTGGGAATATCATCACATGTGAAACTAGGGACTAGGTGGAACTAGGGAACCAAATTGTTAAATTATAGTGTTCGTGGCACATTCAAGTGATTTTACCAGTCACTTGGATGTGCACTACCAATCTGAATTTTCTTCTTTAAAAATGTTCTTTTCCACAATAATTTCATATTACAGAGCAGGACCATCTTTGGCATCTAAAGTTAAGTGGGATTAAAACAAACTCATGGGGAGGTGAGAAACCAATGCCTCTTTTTCGTAAATTTGATTCAAGCACACACAGCAGAAAATTTAATATACTAAGTGGACAGTAGTGGTCCAGTTCTGGAACAGTGAATGGTGCTACAACTGATCACAGGACTAGAGAACAATTCAAAATGACAGTCATTGATGAATTTGGCATGTTATGATTAACTTCCTTACTGCAGAAGACTAGTCCAATTGAAATTCATACCTTCTGAAAATGTGTAGTGAGACAATACTATTAATTGTGAGCTGAATTACACTGGGTCGGGCACTTTACAACAATGCAGATGGCAATGAATTAAAAAGGAGTGCATGAAGGATGCTGGGGGTTGGCATATGCATCTCCCTCAATAGTAGTAAGTTTGCAAAATTACAATGCTTGCAAAAGATGTAGGATTAATCCATGTAAAAGCCATTGTCAAATTATATTTTCTGATATAAAAAATCTGAGGCATTACTTTTGAATTGTCCTCTCATATAGCAATTAAAAGCTAACATTTGTGCATATGTTCACTGATATTCTCTGGATGAAATGTTTGCTTTACCTTACCAATCACTTGAATGTGCCACATCAATCTGAATTTTCTTCTTTTCCACAATAACTTTCTGAATAGCCATCCTGCCTTTCACAGAATTCTTTTTTACTATAGCAAGCTTTACTTTTCTATTTACACAAATCAAGCTAGAAGAGATACTCTGTACACATGATATCACCTACAATCTCTCTAATTATTCACATAACTTTCAGAATAAGATATCTTAACACACTCCAAAGACTCTTCCTTATTTACAATATTTCAAGTATAATGCAGATGTTGTTTGTCCACCAGACAATTCCAATCACAACCCAGTGCTATTTTCTTCCATGGAGAAAGGTTTATATCACTCATTCATATGACAAAAAATTCATATTTATTTACAGGTACAACTATTCATGCATTGATAACGAAGCAGCAGCAGTATGATTGCTTTATGGTAGTTTAGCCTATACACTAAGGAATAAATAGTTATATAATTTTTATTTCATGCTAATTAATTTAACTAATTTTATGCAGTTACGATTTAACACTGCATCTTTATATTTGTTTACATTTCTCGACTGAAATATCTAAGTGTTTGTGTGCATAAGTTTTGATAGATATTTTAACTTTTTATAAATAGATTTTTGGGGTGCTTAAGGGTCAAAGCTGTATAACTGAAAAGAGACTACCACATAGCCTTTAAAGGAATGCAGAGAACCGACCAGGGCTTCGGACCTAATGTCCAATCCTCACCTTCTCGTGGTGCATCCTGTTCTATATCTGCTTGGACACTGAACGAACGAGGATGGGCTGACAATTTGGGATTTAGCCGACCAAATTGTATTCTTATTGGTTAAACCAACCCCGTTGTTTTCGCCAAGGAACCAGGGCTAATAGCAAAAAGTCAGCTACTGGAATAAATCTGAAAACAAACCGCAACTCAACATCACTAGAGTTACAGATTGGTACTATCAACACAAGAAGCCTGAATGGAAAAGAAATGGAGCTAGCTGAGGAATTAGATAAGTACCACATCGACATAAAATGGGTGACTGAAACAAAAAACACAAAAACTGGTGAGATCTTTCTGACCAATAAATACAAAATGTTATATTCAGGCAATGACAATCAAGGAAAAGAAGGAGTAGCCAGAGTATTCAACAAAAAAAACAAAGCTCATCTTCTTGAATGGCAGTCAGTCTCAAGTAGAGTAATGTGAGCAAATATGAGAATGGGGGAACTGGACAATGAGACTTATTTGTGCCTATGGTCCCACAGAAGGTTCTAATAAGGTAGAAGTGGAGGAATTTTTTGAGGCTTTAGAAAAATCAACTGACACAATGAAAAAGGAAAAGTTGGTCCTTGTTGGTGATCTAAATAGCAGAGTAGGAAATGATTGTGAGACATACAAAAATATTTTGGGAAAATTTGGAGAAAAGAGCAAAGCTAATAATAATGGCAAATATCTGTTGGATTTCTGCTCAAGACATGAACTGGTTATTACTAACACCACGTTCCAACATAAAAATGTGCACATATTCACATGGAGAGAAGAGGCTAGGAATAAGAAAAGTCTCATTGACTATGCTATTGTTAATACTGATGTTTTCTCGCTGGTGCAAGATACCAGAGTGTACAGAGGATTTGAAATTGGAAGCGATCACTATTTAGTCTTGAGCAGGATAAAATTGAATATCATATTGACAAGAATAACATGTAAGAAAGTTTTAAAGCGAATAAAAGTTGAGCAGCTCTCAGATGTGAACTGTAGACTAAAATACACAAAGATTATTGAAGAAAAATGAAAGAGTTTGAGAACAGGAATCAAACCTTGGAGATTCAGTGGCAAACTCTGAAGAAAACATTGATTGATTTTGCCAGAGAGGCAGGCATGTGGTGAGGTTGTCTGCAAAGATAAAAAAAATCAGAACTCCCTGGTGGACACAGGAAGTTAAAGAGGCAGTGAAGGAAAAGAAGAAAGCATATCAAAAGTTCCCATCAAATAAGTCAGCTTGTGCTCTTAGAGAATACATAGTCAAATGCAAGAATGCTAAACACTAGGTAAAACTAGCTAAACAAAAGTCATGGGAGGACTTTGGCAAGAATATAGAAAATAAACATCTAGAAGGTGGCAAAATATTCTGAGTTGTTGAAGAAACTTAGGAATGGAGAAAAGACTGCTGTAAAAGGAGAGAGATGATAAAGGTGACATGAAAATGGGAGAAAAAGATATTCTTGACGTATGGAGTAATTACTTTGAAAAACTGCTAAATGAAACAAGCAGTGATGACAGCACAGTGGTAAAAAACACTGACTAGGCATGCAGTCAGGAATACATATCCATACTTGAAGTAGAAAAAGCCACCAAAGACTTGAAATGTGGAAAGACAGCAGGAGTTGATGATATTCAACCAGAAATACTGAAGTATGGTGCAGAGTCTTACAGTGGCTCCACTGAATAGTTCAGAAAGCCTGGACAGAGGGACGCATTCCTGATGATTGGAGTAGAGCTCTCATAGTACCCATATATAAAAAGGGAAATAAAACCGAATGTGAGAATTACTGAGGTATTTCCCTACTGAGTGTTCCTGGCAAGATCTATACAACTATACTTGAGAAACGGTTGAGAAGAATTGTGGAAGAAAAGCTTGGTGAAGAACAAGCTGGATTCAGGCCAAATAGAGGCTGTCAGGATCAGATCTTCATTTTACGACAAACAGTTGAGAAAGCAGAGGAATATAACAGATCTGTATTTAAGTTTTGTCAATTTGGAAAAGGCATATGACAAGGTGCCAAGAGAGAAGCTATTCAATACGCTACAGTTATATGGTGTCAATGATACATTATATCAAGCAATACTTAGTCTTTATTTGAGTTGTAAGTCAGCAGTTAGAATTGAAGTACAGGAAGAAGGTTTAATGTTAAATGTGGTGTGAGACAAGGATGTACATTATCCCATCTGTTATTCATTATCTATATGGATCACATTATGAAGAAAAGTGGTATTAAATATGATATCAAAATTGGAGATGTTAATGTCAGCTCTTTGCTTTATGCAGATGATGTTATACTTCTAAATAAATCCGCTGAAAGTCTGCAAGATGCTCTGATTAATTGAATAGCTGGTGTAATAGATATGGTATGAAGGTCAGCAATAAAAAGACAAAGACAATAAAAATAGGCAGAATTATTGAAAATATCAACTGTGTTGTGAATGGAGAACCTGTGGAACAAGTGAAACATTTCAGCTACTTAATTACGATTTTTAGTGAAGATTATAAATTAAATATGGAAATAGACAACAGAATCAACAAAGCTGGTATGGTAGGAAGGCAATTGAATACATTCATATGGAATAAGAAAGAAATTAGTTGGAACACTAAATTAGCTGTATACAAGACAGTGTTCAAACCAGTTTTGACTTATGGATCTGAGAGCTGGGTCAGAAGTAAAACACTTGACCAAAGACTGCAGATATGAGAGTCCTGAGAAAGATTATAGCCGTGAACAGATGGCATCAATGGCAATATCATATTAAAAATGAGGATATTAGGAAAGAACTTGACATTGTCAACATCCAGGAATGCATTAGCAGAGCTAATCTCAGGTGGCATGGTCACTTAAACAGAATGCGCAAAGAAAGATTAGCAAAACAAGTGTTCTCTGCCGGGTTGGCAGCAAAACGACCTAGAAGAAGACCAAGATATAGGTGGATTGATACAGTACAAAGTGGCTTAGACGATAGAAATATAAGATCTGATAATGTCGGAGTCTTGACAAGTAACAGTAACAGTCGTTTTCCTGCCAACTTGGCAGAGAACACTTGTTTTGCTAATCTTTCCTCACCTATTCTGTTTAAGTAGATTTGGAGGAAAATTGTAGATAGGAAGTTAGTAATGATGTAATTTTTTTTCATGTAGTACTATCATATCCTGTACACCCCTTGAGGGTACATGGCAGGAATTTGATGATGATAAATAGATTTGGATATACTTTATAGTAGTAAATGATAAAATAGTCCAGCATCTACATATATTTTATGCATTCATGACATACCTCACTTCTTCTTAATTTTTTCTATCTTCTACGAGTTTTTTCAAATTGTTGCAAATATCCAAAAATATTTATTCATAAAAAGCCACGTTTAAACCTACATTCTTCGAGGGTCAACTGTACTTCTAAAGTATTATCTCTCTCTAAATTCATCTCCACACCAATCTGTGGAAGTCTGGTATTGTTAATTTGAATGCCAGGAATTCAAAATCCTGTCTTATACTTTTCTCTTAGACTTACCTTAGTATAAACGTACACATACAGTTTGGTTCATAAAGTGCACAGATACTTTGTCTTCAAGCTTATTGAGCCAATGAGCACTCTTGCAAGAGAAATAGGTATTTTACAACTTGGGGGAAAAAAAATAATAAAATAAATATATAAATCAGATTTTCAATCCACCCACAATCTAAGATTGTTTTCAAGCTTTCGCACGAAGGCTGATAAATATCAAATTATTTGGTCTTGTAATTTCTTAAGTCGTACTGCACAATTTATAAAAGTGAATAATTCATTCATTTCCATTAAAAAATCATCATCATCAAATTCCTGCCATGTACCCTCAAGGGGTGTACAGGATATGATAGTACTACATGAAAAAAATTACATCATTACTAACTTCCTATCTACAATTTTCCTAAAAAGCAGTCTGTTACTTGTGAAGACACCAAGATTATCAGACCTTACATTTCTATCGTCTAAGGTACTTTGTACCGTATTAATTCACCTATATCTTGATCTTCCTCTGGGTCGTTTTGCTGCCAACCTGGCAGAGAACACTTGTTTTGCTAATCTTTCTTCACCCATTCTGTTTAGGTGACCATACCACCTGAGATTAGCTCTGCTAACGCATTCCTGGATGCTGACAATGTCAAGTTCTTTCCTAATATCTTCGTTTTTAATATGATGTTGCCATTGATGCCATCTGTTCACTCCTCTAATCTTTCTCAGGACTCTTACATCTGCGGTCTCTAGTCTTTGGTCAAGTGTTTTACTTCTGACCCAGCTCTCAGATCCATAAGTTACAACTGGTTTCAACACTGTCTTGTATACAGCTAATTGTTCCAACTAATTTCTCTCTTATTCCATATGAATTTATTCAATTGACTACCCACCATACCAGCTTTGCTGATTCTGTTGTCTATTTCCATATTTAATTTACCATCTTCACAAAAAATCGTGCCTATGTAGCTGAAATGCTTTACTTGTTCCACAGGTTCTCCATTCACAACACAGTTGACATTTTCAGTGATTCTGCCTATTTTCATTCTTTTTTTTGTCTTTTTATTGCTAACCTTCATACCATATCTATTACAACAGTTATTCAATTTAGTCAGAGAATCTTGAAGACTTGTAGTGGATTTATTTAGAAATATAACATCATCTGCATAAAGCAAAGAGCTGACATTAACATGTCCAATTTTGATATCATGTTTAATACCACTTCTCTTCATAATGTGATCCATATAGATAATGAATAACAAAGGGGATAATGTAAATCCATGTCTCACACCAGATTTAATATTAAACCATCTTCCTGTACTTCCTTAAATTCTAACTGCTGACTTACAACTCAAATAAAGACTAAGTATTGCTTGATATAATGCCCCATTGACACCATAACTGTAGCGTATAGAATAGCTTCTCTCTTGGCACCTTGTCATATGCCTTTTCCAAATCAACAAAACTTAAATACAGATCTTTGTTATATTCCCATGCTTTCTGGACTATTTGTTGCAAAGTGAAGATCTGATCCTGACAGCCTCTATTTGGCCTGAATCCAGCTTGTTCTTCACCAAGCTTTTCTTCCACAATTCTTCTCAACTGTTTCTCAAGTATACTTGCATAGATCTTGCCAGGAACACACAGTAGGGAAATACCTCTGTAATTCTCACATGCAGTTTTATTTCCCTTTTTATATATGGGTACTATGAGAGCTCTACTCCAATCATCGGGAATTCGTCCCTCTGTCCAGGCTTTATGAACTATGCAGTGCAGCCACTGTAAGACTCTTATACCAACATATTTCAGCATTTCTGGTCGAATATCATCTACTTCTGCTGCCTTTCCACATTTCAAGCCTTTGATGGTTTTTTCTACTTCAAGTATGGATATGTATTCCTGACTGCATGCCTGGTCAATGTTTTTTTATCACTGTGCTGTCATCACTGCTTGTTTCATTTAGCAAATTTTCAAAGTAATTACTCCATACTTCAAGGATATCTTTTTCTCCCATTTTCATTTCATCTTTATCATCTCTAACTCCTTTTAGAGCACTCTTTCCTTCATTCCTAAGCTTCTTCAACAACCTCCAGAATATTTTGCCACCTTCTTGATATTTATTTTCTATATTCTTGCCAAAGTCCTCCCATGACTTTTGTTTAGCTAGTTTTACATAGTGTTTAGCATTCTTGCATTTGTCCCTGTATTCTCTAAGAGCACAAGCTGACTTATTTGCCAGAAAATTTTGATATGCTTTCTTCCTTTCCTTCACTGCCTCTTTAACTTCCTGTGTTCACCATGGAGTTCTAATTTTTCTATCCTTGCAGACAACTTCACCACATGCCTCTCAAGCTGAATCAATCAAGGCATTCAAGGCTTGCCACTGAATCTCCAAGGTTTGATTCCTGTTCTGAAACTCTTTCATTTTTTCTTCAATAATCTTTGTGTATTTTAGTCTACAGTTCACATCTGAGAGCTGCTCAACTTTTATTCGCTTAAAACTTTCTTACATGTTATTCTTTTCAATATGAAATTCAATTTTATCCTGCTCAAGACTAAATAGTGATCACTTCCAATTTCAAATCCTCTGTGCATTCTGGTGTCCTGCACCAGGAAGAAAACATCACTATCAACAATAACATAGTCAATGAGACTTAGCATTAATCATGCTGTATGATCCCAATGTATCAGTATAGTTCGTCCACCGTTTTTAGATCTCTCCTTGGCATTCTGCCAAGAATAGTCGATTCATGCTGAAGGGGAGAAAGAAATGAAGATGGACGAATTGGTCGCCAACATGTGAAATCACGTGCTTTCTTGTCTGTCGCTGTACTAGCTTGATTTTTGTTGTCGCTTTTTTGCATTTTTTATTATTATTAATTTGTAGGATGGATCCAGTACAGTCAACAAGTTCTGTTGTTAAACGTTTCAGTAGCTCTTACACAAGAATATTGAATAATGTGCTCACATTCTGCGAAAAAAGAATAGTCTCCTTGTTCCCCTTTCTCAAGTCATAAAACGTGCAAGTGCAGGCGTATCAATGCCGACTGTTAAAAGAATTTGTAGGGAATCAAAAGGTGAAGGTAAGCCAAATTTTAAATCTCCTAAAAAAAGCTCCAGATTAAAGAAAACCATCGAAACCACAGCCTTGAATGATTTTGATGTAGACATTATAAGAAGAACTATTCACGAATTTTACATGGTCGAGAAAAGAGTGCCAACTGTTTCGAAATTGATTCCTGTGCTTAAAGAAAAAATTAATTTTCCTTGTAAAAGAGAAACTTTAAAGAAAATACTTCATGAAATCGGATTTTGTTTTAAAAAGTCCCAGAATAAAAGGAAACTTATCATGGAGCGAAGTAATATGGTTTTATCTAGAACGCAGTATTTTAGAGCAATAAGACGTTTCAGGGAGGAGAAAAAACCGATTGTGTATCTAGATGAAACTTGGATTGATAGTAATTTAACTTATGGAAAATGTTGACAGTCTAAAGAAGAATGTGGAGTGCTAAAAACTTGAAATTCCTCACAGCGCATAATAATTGTGTGTGTGGGTGGAGAAATGTTTTTTTTTTTTACCATTCTTACTTTCAAACTTACTATACAAAGCCAATTACCATAGGCAAATGAATTCTACAATCTTCGAAAAGTGGACAGAAGATAAACTGATTCCAAACTTTCCTAAAAATGCTGTTGTTATAATTGATAACGCTTCATATCACTCTATTCGATTAAACAAAGTTCCAGATTGGTCTAATAAAAAGCAAGTTCTTATGGATTGGCTCTCTGCAAATAACATTTCTCATTCCCCAGATATGCGAAAAATTAAATTGCTTAATTTGGTCAAAAGAAACTCGCCCACAACTAAACTATTTAAATTCGACACGATGCTCAAAGAGCATGGATTTCTAGCTTTGATGCTACCACCATATCATTGCGATATCAATGCTGTTGAGTATGCTTGGGCAGAATTGAAAAGTTTCATTCGCCATCGCAACGTAACTGGAGATAGACATGTCGAAACTTTTTTAAGCTTTCAGAACAGGCGATTGAAAGTATTACAGTTCAAAACTGGGGAAAATATTGCTTTCATGTCACCTCATTGGAAAATATGTATTGGGACAAAGACGGAATTATCGAAGAATTATGCGAACCTTTGGTGATCAGTTTAAGTGAAAGTGATGGCAATTCGGACACCGATTGAGATGACTATGAAGATTAAAAGGATTTGATAATGGTATTTTTTTCCAACCTTTTTTTGCATGTTGTAAATCTTTTAACATAAATTTTTTTGTTAAAAGAGTCGCAACAAGTCATAAATAATTAATCTGTTTAGAACATTAAAGTGTCTCAGTTCTCTCAACTGTAAGTTTAGAATATCTAAGTTCATTTGAAAAAATTTCTGTTTTTTTTGTATTTTATAGAAAACTTTATTAGAAATAAACAGTTAAATTTTTGTTTTATGCTATACCTTTTTTAATTTTGTTAATACTCTACGTACATTTTTCCAACTGTTATACAAGCAAAATAGTTACACTTTAAAAACTACAATGTTCGTAAAAGAAAAGCCAAATTTTCCAACCTTTAATAATAAACAAGCACATCCCAGAAGACAGATTGATTACCCTATTATCGGACTGGATTCTCCTTTTTCTGAGATGTGCTTAAGTGTCAGGGGGACCTCTAATCGGTGGGTGAACTATATAATTAATGCATCTGTTGGTGTGCACTTATATTCAATTTTAAGTTATCTAAAATCTCAATTTTTATACTGGTGGTACACAACACTGATCATTATTACTTTAATATAACATTCTATACTTATTTAGTAAAATCTCACCTGTTTTTGTCTTTTTATCAGTGATGCAAATCATGTCCATGTAGTTTCAAGATAGAATTCACCTATACAGCAATATTAACCAATGCTTGCAATGGCAGCAGCTAAGTGACCAATATAAACTAATTTAATGTTGTATCACATGTTTTATCAATAGAAAAGTCTCAAGAACTAGAATAACAGTACTGTGTATAGGCAAGTAATCTGAACGAACGAATGCTTCTTGCAGATCTGGGAGCCATGTTCATAGAGGACAATGGTATGGAGAAAACTTCGAAAAGCATGGAGATATGTGGATGAAGGATGAGAATGATAAGTCTGTTTGGATTTACAGCTTGTTTCCAGCATATTTGGAGCCGAAATGGCTGAAAACGATGAAGTTTAGTGGTATATGTATGTATGAATAGTTAACACACTGAGGAAACGTTTAGTGGACAGTTAAGAAATCAGCATCCATGGAAACTTTTTCATAAATTAATAACACAGCAAAGAAAAGAGTGAATAATGTTTAGTCAAAAGGCATATATTTTGGCCTGAAAATTACGGATCATCATCAGCAACAGTGGTTTAAATATATTTAGATAAATAAATATACAGGAAGAAGCAGTAGCTACAATGAATGCAGAAATGTCAGGTGGGTGCATCAGCTAATATCAATGAAAAGAAAGAAGTGCATGAAAAGAGAAATGAATGCACTTCTTTCTTTTAGTTGAAAGGAAAAAAATCAAGGAGCAAGTCTTGTACAGAAATTCTATCAGAGATCGAAAAAATAGTGCTTCCCAGATGCAACAATTGATGTTAGTGAGACTAAGACTATTAGATCCTAAAATGGTAAAGTGAAAGAGTCTATTGTTTTGGCTGGAACAAATGATTTCAAAGGAGAAAAGTATGGCATAAGGGGAGTCATGAAAAAATTACTGGAAGTAGTAAAGAGTGAGAAAGTTAAGATAGTGAGTCTGTTGCTATGGTATGACAGACTAGAGTTGAGAAAGAAGGCCATAATAATGAATAACTTGATGTGTAGATTATGCAATAAATTAATCTGGATTAGAGATAGATGTCTAAAGTTTTTCCACTTGGTCATACTATAAATTAAAGTAGCCAAGAAATTATATTCCTGGTTTCATCTTTTATAAAAGTGTAAGCAAACAAAGTTTGCTCGTGAAGTCACTTCATGACTGGACTACTTGCATATAGACGCTCATGACTTCACATCAACTGACTCAGGTTATGGAGGAAGAATAATGTGAAATTTGTGGATGTGTGGAGTGATTTTGACAAACAAAAGGACTTATACAAGAAGAATGGGTTGCATATGAATGAATTTGGTTTTCAGAATCTGAATAGAAGTGTTGCTGAAGGAAATGGAGGTAGATTTGAAAAATCAGGGATAGTTTTTTTTTTTTTTTTTTTGGGGGGGGGGGGGGGGGGGGGGGGGGCTGTTGAGTGGATATGCAGATATCTGTGAGGCAGTGAAGTGTAAGAATGTGCATAAACCACTGGAAAGAAACTAGAATGGGACACAGCATAAATCGTTAGGACAGTGGTGGGGCTAAGCACTTTATGTACACTAACAAGAGGAAAGAGTTTTTGGCATTGGCTGAGAGAAGATGATATAGTTAGTGGGATAAAATGTGTAGGATAGTGTGTTCAGAGAATAGAGAGAAGAGAATGTGGGGAAGGAGTGTTATTGATGACAGCAGATAAATTGCGACCAAAGAATAGAAGTTCCACTGCAGGCCAGTGAAAACAGCACATCTAAGGCTATAAGAGGCCAGCAGAACAAAATATACAGTTGGATGCTTCTTAAACCAGGGAATGGAAAAGATGGGGATAGTATGCATCAACAAATAAGTTCAATGAGTGGAGGATGGTTAATTATTATGCAGGGACTCAACTATGGGAACATGGACTGGAAGGAGGAGAAAACACACTGAAGGAAGGAAATGGAATTTATGCAGTTACTAAGGAATAATTATCTGAGACGGTCACTCACCAATTGGTGGTAACATGGTCATACTGGCACTCTTAAATCCTTTGTAAAATGAAATGTACTAGATGGAATATACTAAGTCCAGCACTATCACTATAAACCGTTATATTTATCCAACTCAGTTGTCATTGTATTATAAAATGTGAGCAAGTTACTGAGGAACGACCTACCCATCATAAGACCATCTTTCCCCTACCCCAACACACTATCCCATCTGTCTATCCATGCCTGTATTTTGCTCTCGTAAACTTCTCCAGTACCTTGAACTTCTGATATGCTGATCAGTCAGTAATTTGCTACACCAGTCTTGGAGTCTCCTTTATGCAATGGAGCTGTTTTCCCTCTCCTTTTTTTTTTTGTAGCATTTAGAAGGTGGCATTTAGCGACCTTCTGGGTCTTGACACGAAAGGTTGCTAAATGCATGGAATTCGCAATTAAGAAGGGGTATATGTGGTGTACAGGGCTGGTAAGTATGACAAGCTTAGGAGATTGCTTGGAACAGTGCCATGGAATGTGAAACTGCAAGGACTAGATGTTGATAGTGCATTTGAGTGTTTAAGAAGAGTAATGGTAGACTGCATACCTAGAGTCAAGAGAGTAAATCAAGTGGGAGTTAAATGGATGAATATTATCATTAAGATGAAGCTACAAAAAAAGAGAGGGGAAACATCTCCATTGCATAAAGGAGACTCCAAGACTGGTGTAGCAAATTACTGACTGATTAGCATATCAGAAGTTCAAGGTACTGGAGATATTCAAGAGCAAAATACAGGCATGGATAGACATAAATGGGATAGTGTGTTGGGGTGGGGGAAAGATGGTCTTATGATGGGTAGGTCTTGCCTCAGTAACTTGCTCACATTTTATAATACAAATGATAGCTAAATTGGATAAAGATAATGACTTTGTAAAAACCTTTGACAGGATACTACATGAAATTCTAATCAATAAAATGCAGCACATGTGGATGGATATAAAGTCAGTGAAGTAGATAAGAGGGTGGTTGTTGGAGAGAGAGTAGTTTACTCCAGAGTAGAGATCAGAAGATGGCCCGTGACTAGTGGAGTGCCATAGGGTTCTGTTCTTGGGCCACTACTGTTTAATTTGTACATTAATGAGAGGAACTGTTCAGTTGTTTGCCAGTGATGCAAAATTGGACAGAGCAGTAGTTAATACAGATGATAAAATTTTGCAGGATTATTTGGATAGACTGGCAGCCTAGACAAAGGAGAATCAATGTCAGTTTAACATGGCAGGGTGAGGTTATGTATTTTAGAGTGAAAAGATTAACAGCTGTATAATCTTTTCTAATAGCTCTACTCCAGGAAATTCTCACTAACATTAACTCCCTATCCATTAGCACTCCCAAATCCCTGGCTTTGCTTGGAACCAGAGTGGAACAGGTTGCCAGAGTCTGTTGTAAGCACCATGACAATGAATGAGTTCAAAACAAAAAATTATACACTGTGCAAATGTTGAATAGTGCTGAATGGTGTTTACAGCCTCCCTCAATGAGAGACTGCATGCCCATAATAATAAAGCTTATGAATAAAATTCACTCCCTTCTATGTGTTCATATTAATTCATGGAACCGTATAGCACAAGCAAGCACCTATAAAACAACCTATAAAGATCATGTGGAAACGGAGCATCTCTAGAAGTACAACTGGATGGAATCATTGAGAGAGATCATTCATGAAATAAGTAGCCCTTCAATATAATTAGGCATTCTGAAGGAGAGATTTCTGGATAAAATTTCACTGAAGATAGTTTAGATAATTACACTGACAAACAACCAAAGAGCTTTCTTTGTATAGTGTTGCCACTCATTAATTACAGCAAATTGAAAAAATCTGTTTAAGAACATTATTTAATATATGCTAACATTATTTTACAATTAGCCACTCCATTTAGGTTTGTAAATTTTCAAGCCTAAATTTGGGTGGCTCAACATTTTCATGAACCTGCCAAATTCTACAAGTTCCATCTAAGGCACAAACAGTTTATGTGTACAGTGTCAAGAAAACTATTTATGGCTGATTACAAAGTGCTGAGAAATATGCATGAAAAGTGCTTGATGCCTCTTCCATAATTTCTGATGAGTTCATCTTACCCTAACTTCTTAAGCATGTAGAATCCTCATGAAATAATTACAATAACCTGATTAAATGTCAAATCCCTTAAATAAGTTTCCTTCATTCAAAACTTCATCTAGTAAACAGATCAAATCTTACCATCTTCCTCATCTGCTTCTGAATCTTCAGCTTCTTTTTCATCTCTGTCATAGCCATCAAGATATTTCAAATTTGATATAAGATTGAAGACCTTTTCTCTATAGTTATCAATAGTTGTCACTTCGCAGTTGAAGAGATCCAGATTTTTCAAATTTGTAAACTCCTTCTAAAAATAAACCACAATGAAAAGAAATATTATACTGAATAGCAAAGTCCTATGATTAGCAAGTAAAATGTGATAAATGTATTTCTGAAAATGTTACTCTCACATATGAAAATAAACTTTAGATGTTCAAGAACATGAATTCCACTTCTACTAATGTTAGTGAAACATCAACCACAGCAGTCAATGCCTTCAATCCAGTCACAGTACACATTCTAACTCTAAGTATCAAGATCAAGATTTCAAAAGGTAATAAAAACTTTGTGCTTAAGCTGTGCTGAGAGGAGACTTCCACATACCCATTAAATCAATGTGGAGAACCGATCAGGGCTTAGGACCCAACGTCCCATCCTCATGGTGTACCTTGTTAGGTATCTACGTGGATACTGAACAAAAGAGGATGGACTGGTAATTGGGATTTAGCCGACCAAATTGTATTCTTACTGGCTTAAACCAAAATAAAAAATAATAGTACAAATGACAGAATTTCATGCCAGCTGAGACGTCACCCAGTTAAACAAGGGCCCGTTGTTTTCACCATGGAACCAGCGAAATGTCAGCTACTGGAACAAATTCTAAATCCCACCCCAACTCAACACAGTTCAGGATTGGTACTATCAACATAAGAAGCATGAAGAGCAAAGAAATGGAGCTAGCTGAAGAATTGAATAATTACCAGATCAGCATAATAGGGATGACTAAAACAAAAAAGCCAAAAAAACAGGCGAGATCTTTCTGAGCAATAAATACAAAATGTTATATTCAGGCAATGACAATCACAGAAAAGAAGGAGTAGCCATAGTATTCAACACTAAATGAGGCTAATCATCTTGAATGGCAGGCATTCTCAAGTAGAGTGATGTGGAAAAATATGAGAAAACAGAATTGAACAATGAGACTTATTTGTGACTATGGCAACACAGAAGGTTTTACTAAGGTAGAAGTACAGAAATTTTTGAGGCTTTAGAGAAAGCAACAAACACAATGAAAAAGAAAAGTGGGTCCTTGTTGAGGATCTAAATAGCAGAGAAGGAAATTATTGTCAGACATAAAAAATCTATTGGGAAACTAATAATAATAATTGCAAATAATTGTTGGATTCTGCTCAGGACATGGACTGGTTATTACTAACACAATGTTCCAACATAAAAATTTGCACAAATTCACATGAAGAGAAGAGGCAAGGAAAAAGTCTCGTTAACTATGTTATTGTTCATAGTGATGTTTTCTCCCTAGTGTACAGAGGATTTCAAATTCGAAGTGATCACCATTTAGTCTTGAGCAGGATAAAATTGAATTTCATATCGAAAAGAAAAACATGTAAGAAAGTCTTGAAGCGAATAAAAGTTCAGCAGCTATCAGATGCGAACTTTAGACTATCATCAAATTCCTGCCTTATACCCTCAAGGGGTGTACAGGATATGATAGTACTACATGAAAAATTTACATCATTACTAACTTCCAATCTACAATTTTCCTCCAAACCAGTCTGTTACTTGTCAAGACTCCAACATTACCAGATCTTATATTTCAATCGTCTATGGCACTTTCTACCGTATCAATCCACCTATATCTTGGTCTTCCTCTGGGTCGTTTTCCTGCCAACTTGGCAGAGAACACTTGTTTTGCTAATCTTTCCTCACCCATTCTGTTTAAGTGACCATACCTGAGATTAGCTCTGCTAACGCATTACTAGATGCTGACAATGTCAAGTTCTTTCCTAATATCCTTTTTTAAAAAATATTATTCTGTTATTAATATCATCTGCTCAGTCCCCTAATATTTCTAAGGACTCTCATATCTGCAGTCTCTAGTCTTTGGTCAAGTGTTTTACTTCTGACCCAGCTCTCAGATCCATAAGTTAAAACTGGTTTAAACATTGTCATGTATACAGCTAATTCAGTGTTCCGACTAATTTCTCTCTTATTCCATATGAATTTATTCAATTGGCTTCATACCATACCATCTTTGTTGATTCTGTTGTCTATTTCCACATTTAATTTACCATCTTCACTAAAAATCATGCTTAAATAGCTGAAATGTTTTACTTGTTACACAGGTTCTCCATTCACAACACAGTTGATATTTTCAATGATTCTGCCTATTTTCATTGTCTTTGTATTGCTGACCTTCAATGCTGACCCCTGCACACCAAAACATCAATTGTTACCTCTTAGTTCTTGGTGCACACAGGGTTCCACGTTCTTGTCACATGTCCTATTAATGTCCCAATGGAAGATCTGACAACACAAGAAACATCTGCTGCAACATAAAGTTAGATATAGCTAACCATACCTTGCACACAAATTGATCAAGTCAACATCCTATATACAAAAGTAGGCTAACTGCGAAGATACTTCACGTCAAGTCTGCTTATGCTTGGGTAAAGGTTTAAAATAAGGATATAATTATCATCATCATAACGCTAATTACGGGTATAGACCATATTGGTCTGTTCCAGTCTCATTATCCATCCAACTTCTTTTTTGAGGCCTACCCTGACTTCTTTCTAATTGGCTTATATTTTAGTATTTGTTTAGGATATCGGGTCTTAGCAATTCGGTTTACATGGTCTGTCCATTTTTGTTTAATTTTTCTTCTATTGATTTTGTTTTTAGTTCTCTTAAAATATCTTTGTTCTTTTTTGGTCTAATATGTATTTTGCAGTTCTCATAAACCTCATTTCACTTGTTTTTATTTTTTGTTTATTGCCCAAATTTCACAGCCATATAATAATGTGGACACTGCTAAAATATTTTATATTTTCACGGGTGTTTCTTTGTTACTGTATTTGGATTAAGTGTTCTATTTATCATTATTTATCTGTAAAAATTTTTGTTTTTAATTTTATCTCTTTTTCTCCTTCATATGATATTTCACATCCAAGATAAAGTATTTATCTGTTCTATCATTCATAACTATTTTACTTCTGACTGGAGTTTGCCCACAAAATACCAGTTTTAGTTTTATCTATGGAAATTTTCATTCCAAATTGTTCTACTATAACATTTAAATTATATATTGCTCTTTGTAAATTGTCCTCCTTATCTGATATTATTATCATTACTTATCCTAATTATTATAATTAGGATATTAGTTTATTATAATTTACTTGATAACCAAACAAAAACTTTCTACATAAAATCAATTCATATCCTAATTTCGGTATAACCTTATGCTGAAATAATTCAAATTAATGAAAATATTTTAGCTTAACAACAATGATTTTCTCTGAATATCATTACTCCCTTATTTACCTATAATAAATTACATAATTCAAAAAGCATATTAAACAACTTACTAATGGCTCTAGTGTCTCAAGATCCTTAATTTTATTTCCACTAAGGTTCAGGTATGTTAATTTTGGACTTCCATGTAACAGATTAAGCCCACCTGAAATTCTGTTGTCACTTAACTCCAACTGAAAAATATTAAAGCATATCAAATATTAAATTGATGCATATAAAATTCACATTTTATATGCATCAATTCCAGAAAATATTTTAAAAGATCTTAATTCATCAAAAATTTCAATATTTTCAGAAAGTTCATGTGATGAAACTGAGACTTCATCAATTCAAAGCAAGCATCCTGTTATAAAAGAAGTTACAAATAAAATAGCTTGGAGAGAATAAGAAAGTTACAATTAAAACAGATCACAGTAGCAGCATGAAGTTTCAAATAATGAACCATTAAAACATCCAGTCAGATGTTTGTCTACTTTCCTGGAGGTGATTTCACTTTGTTCATCCAGATCTTCTTCTTCGCGTTATTCCCGCTTCCTATGCAGGGTCCGCGTGTTACTTAGATGCGACTACCTGTTAGTACTACTCCCAACCGACCCGTCGCCTGGTCTGCCGCTGGGGGGATATATATTTTTGACTGTAGAGGTGTATGTTCACGGGGCCAGTTTGCCTGTTTGCGGGATGAAAAACGCCAGATAAACTGGCGGAAAAAACCCTACTGACCGCGCCCAAGACCGGCTAACTTGGCTATGCCTGAGGAGGATCCTCAAATTCCTCACGTCTACAATGGGAATCGAACCTGGGACACTCCTTCCCCAGGCATATGGTTGCGAAGCGCAAAGCCACTAGGCTAACCGCGCGGCCCACTTTCTTCATCCAGATATACTTCTAAAAAGAAGCATGTGAGAATAGCAATCTAAAAAAAGCTCAAAATTTATAAATGAAACTCAAAAACAGAAAAAAAAAAAGATGGTAAGTGCAAATGATTTAACTGGCAATAAATACAGTATGAGTGTGGATACGAAAAGACTGCTAGAAGGAGCAAGAGTGAGAAAGTGATCTGTGACCAAAATATGACAATATTGAACTAAAGAGTGGCTATGATCGCAAATGACTCAGTGTACAGGTTCTTTTTAAGTCAGTATCTTAAACTTTCCACTCAAGGCAGGAAGCTATGGTTGCAATATTAATAACTACATGCCAGAGGACTTTCTGATCAAGATGAAACTTCTGACTCCTGTTAATGATCATGCTGATCTGGGAAGTGGATAAGAATATGGATGTTGAATTTAGAAAAAGGTTACAGGATAAAGTTGAAAGTAAGAAATTATGACAAAACTGAAGAGAATACTTCGTTTGTCCCATGATGTCAGCTACTAGGTTGTAAAGCTGTTGGTATTGGCAGTGCATGAGAAGCATTAAAACTACTTCCCCACTTACTGGAGGCCTAACAGCTGGTCCCTACAGCAAGGTTTGCAAGACAATGTAAAAATTAGTTTACGAAAAACATATAAAATTGATAAAAATAATAAAAAAACATCCTTAGCTCACCCACAGTACAAATGTACTGTAGGTTTGCATATGGATGGGAGCCACATAAAAAAAAACTACTTGCTCTGAAAGCTAAGTACCCAAAAGAATTTGCTTGCAATGCAGATGGTATATGTGGGTGGCAGATGCAGAAAGTGTTTGCCAAATAAATGCCCATTTGGCTAAGATTATTATAAGTATTCAGCAATAAGGGCTGAAAGGATATTAGCACAGATACTGAAAGAGTATTCAGCTTAACTGGCTATGCTTCTGACGTGGAGATATAAATTTGAGTCTCAGCACAGGGAAAAGATTCCACAGGAGTAGAAGGAATGTACGAACTATCTCATTGTAAAAGGGTAGTGCAAAGACTGATGTGTCTAACTACAAACCTACTTGGTTTGGTTTACTATGGAAAAATGTGCTCATATGTTATAATAATGTTACAAACAAGTTATCCAAAGGGAATGGATACACCATATTTTTGAACTTTCCCAAGGCTTCTGACAGAATACAGCATGGAAGGATTCTGCATAAGTAGCAGGATAAGAAGATTGCTAACTAACATTAAAAAATATGGGAGGGAGGCATGAATCAGCAAGATTTAAGGTGTGTATCCAAGATTCCTTGGGACTTGCCTTATGCTGGGTAATTAGGAATGACATACAGCACTTAATCATTCAAATTGTTCTGCTTAAATTGTCAGCATGTGAAAATGGTTATCAATTCTGTGTTAGTAAATGTAAATTATGCACTTTGTGTGATGGTATATATTATATTGGTAGGGTTATGCTACAGTTCAGGGGATCCTATATAGAGAGTACAACTCAGATATGGAAGACCCTTAACTTCAGCATAATCTACCAATATAATGTACATTATATTATATTGCAATGCTGAAACACCTACTGACTTGCAAGAATCAGGAAGTCACTTTGCCTCTTTACTAGGCTTTAATACAACCTCATCAAGTACAAATCTGGTTTCCTAGGTGCGGCACATACAGTGGAAAAGATGCAAAGGAGTGATAAAGATTACATTAGGTCTATGAAATATATATTACAAGGACTAAATCAATGCCTGAACTGCAGATAATACCAAAAAAGAGAAAGAATATGATACTGTGTGAACTTCTCAAAGGTCATAAAATACCAATAGAGAGAATGTCATTTTAGGAAGATTGAGCACAGGTATCCATGCTAACTCTTTACCAGGGTAGTCATGGCAACTGAAAATGAATGTTGAAAGTTTATTTTTCACTTGGTTAGACTATAATAAATTTAGTTGCAAAAGGTGGAGCAAGCTAACAATCACTCCTATCTCGGTATCTCCCATAATGCAAAACACATCTTGCAGATATGTATAATGTTATGCATTAAGGGAAGGGCCACTACCTAGACTAGTTTCGACCTTTATTGAGGTCGCTTCAGTTGGGCCTGGATCCCACTTGGATTGCACCTAATTTGTGATTGTGTTGGATTGCACCTAAGTCTACAACATACCAGATGTTTACTAGACAGTGCTTTAACTGGCTCAGATTTGACAGAAGAGGATTGGCTGCTGGATGTGTTTTCCTAACATTTCCCATACATTCTCAATGGAGTTTAGATCCTAACTTTGTGGAGGCCAGAAAAGATTGTGAAGTTGCCATCATACTTACTGATCCACTGCTGAACAATTTTTATATGATGGAAGGCAGCATTGAACAATATCTGGGAACTAATTCTGTACCAACAAAACTTGCCCCATTCCATGACCTGGGTTCACTGCTTCATGGGGTTCCCATTCCCACTGACCTCTCTGCCAACTGTTGGTACAGAACAAAGTGTACCGTGACACCATTATAAACTAACTTTCAAGTTCTTTGCAGAAATCAGTAGTTTCTATATAGGCATGTAACTACTAATACTGATCATCTTCAACTCCGTGCACATAGTTTGATGAGACATGGATTGGAAACAGCCTTCATTAAATGTTGCAGTCAATTGCTGCACACAAAGTTCTGTTTATCCATACAACCCTTCTCATATAACAGCAATCTCATTTCAGACAGTCTGTGGACCACAATTATGCCTCTTAGACAAGCAAAGTAATTTATTTTTCCACCGATTAAACACTTGGGATGTCTTACCTTTTGAGAAACCAGTCAGCTCTGCTATTTTCAAAATTGTGACTCCAACTAGACAGGCACTCTCAATAAATCCTTTATCAAACTCCAAAGTTTTCCCCCATTATAATCAACACTACTGACAATCACTGAAAAGCAGCATTCTTAAATAGTTGCTTAAAACACATGGCGAAGCGCATGATCAAATATTTTGCAAGTACACTGCATAAGTGATATTTACTTACATCTGTTTCAAGGTTTCTAATTCAGTGGTCTGTATGCATATATTTCCAGTGAGCTTTCACAATCACATAACATTATGAAATACTTGGAACTAGATTTAAGAAATACATTAGGATTTTTCCATTTGGATCACAATTCACTGAAGCATCAAATCAAAGAAAACAAGTGAATCAAAAGTAAAACTATACATCGTTTATTTAAAAAAAAAAAAAACTTGATTTACTGCCACAAGGAGAGCAAAGCCATATCACACCATTACAAAGGTTAAAGCAGCACACAAGATAGTAATGTATAGATAAATATCTAATGCACAAGAAAACTACTAGAAGTGTGCTTATAACACGGTAGTAAGTAATTATTTTTTTGGAAATAAAATATACTAAAATACTAATTAAAAAAACTAATACTTTTCTATATTTTGGGAACTTTAGATTGCCATCATCAGGGATCCCAAAACAATATGTGCATGCAGGCACTAATAGTGGGCAAATGAGGCTGAGGAAAGGCAACGAAAGATGGGCCTAGGGTCCCAAATGACTCCCCTAGTGCGATAAATTGGGTAGTCTTGGCTGCTGGGCTGAAGATCTGAGTATTAATGCTTCCCAAATTTGGGACAGTCTCATGCATGCAAATTTGTTGAAGTCTGGAAAGTTTTTCAGGGCTGAGGCAGATATGAGGAACAGTCTTTCATATTTGTATTTGCTGTGGTGTAATAGAGTGGCCTTCTATCATATCCTGTGATAGTTATCCAAAGCATGGTCAACAAGTCCTGAGTGGCTGTACTGGAACTACTACACTGCAGCAAATACAGTCTGAAGAAATTCAATAAACAGTATTGTAGTCTTCAATAGATGCAGCATTAGTTAATGCACTTGTCATAGAAGCAACATGGCAATTAATGAAAAGTAGCTATTTTCACTTCATGAATCTGATTTAACAACCAAAGTCTTACATGCCAGATGTGATGTGCTCCAGATGAATGAAAAATCCAATTTTATTTTACAAGAAGCTGGAGTAAATAAACTGCGCTCTCTTGCAACACTAAAAAGGTTATTCTGTTAACATTGGGTTCTTTTCACCAATTCATTTACCAAAGCAGATGTTTTTAAAATATTCTCTCTGTAGAGCGTACTAATAGATCTAAATATTGAAACTTAAGTGAACAACATAACCTTTTTAAACTGTTGCAGGAAAGCACAGTTGATTCAAACCTGCTATACCTTATGTTTTCAATGTCTCTTTTTATTGCTGATTTTCATGCCAAATTTATGACGGTAGTTATTCAACTGTTAAGGTAATCCAACACACTCATACTGGATTTAAGAGTATAACATCTCCATAAAGTGGAGCAGAGATCAACATCAACTTTCCTCTGTTAAAGAGGAAAGTTGATGTTGATGTGCACCCTTGTCTCACGCCTGGTTTAGAAAACTATTTTCTAGTATCGCCTTAAATTCTCACAGCTGACTAAACTCAAATATAGACTACGTATGCATTGCCTGATATATGATGTCCCATTTTCACCAAATAAGTATAATGTTCTGAGCAGTTTTTCTCTCTCAACTTTTTTCACATGCCTTTTCCTGAGTCACAAAACTTAAATACAGATCCTTGTTATATTCCCATGAATTTTCAAACTCAACTGTCATTAGCTGAACATAGCTGTTTTAACTATTGTTACATCAAGACTTATGCACATTCTGTTGGAACCCATTTGTAATGGTAAGGTCATGAGCAAACATCAAGCCTTTTAAGATAACGTGGATGAAAGAACGTTTCTAATTAACTTGAATACATTTACCATTCTGTTACATAAAGAAATTGTTTTCTTTTTTTTTCCCATTACATTTGCACTTTCATGAATTTACAGTTGCACTTTCATGAAATTTCTCTCTCCTACTGGAACTGTCAATAAGACAAAATTATCTATTTTGAAATCTGGCCACATTGTACCTGAGAGCACTTCCTATTCCAGAAGATTATCCCCATTTAGGGTCATACTACAGCAGCTATTTCTGATCAAGTGTCAATAGTATTGTTTAGAAGGAATGTCCATTTTATTTTTCTTTGCATCAGGACTAGTCCTAGACATTGCAAAGCTGCAAGAACAGAGAATGAAGACAGTCATCAGATTAACGTGTTCAACTGGCTTATTTCTCAGAAAAATAATTGTGTTATTTCACTGCATCTCAGTAACAAGTTATGTGAGAATGGTACATAATTCCTGTGATAGCTTCACCTTCCCTCCATCAATGTTCTTATAATGTAACAGAAATAAATGAATCTAAGATTTATATAAAGGATTATACAAGATTTATAAAAAAGCAGAAAAAGAACAACTTTTGGAACCATTAAAAACATTATTTGAAAGGATCTACAAAAACAAAGCAGTACCTACTGATTGGACCAAATCAGTCATAACTCCTATATACAAAAAATGAGATAAAACAGAATGCAATAATTACAGAGGCATTAGCATCCTCAGTATTCCAAGTAAGGTTTTTATGAAAGTACTACAAAAACAAATTAAGCCATATATAGAACTGGCACTAGGAGAAGAACAAGCCGGTTTCAGACCAGGGCGAAGCACAATTGATTAATTATTCACCTTAAGACAGCTAACAGAAAAGACACTAGAGTACAACCAAAGTTGCTACATAAATTTCATAGACTTTCGTCAGGCATTTCATTCAATCCGTAGAAGAGAACTAGGGAAGAATTTGGAATTCCCAACAAAATAAGAATCATAAAGATCTGTATGAGAAATCTGAAAGTGCAGTACAAATGGAGGACACCTTAACCAACTGGTTCCACACAGAGAGCAGAGTAAGACAGGGATGCAATCTGTCACAAGACCTGTTCAATCTTACACTGGAAGAAGCAACCAATAAGGCTTTAAACAATGAGGACTCCTGAATCAAAATATATGGGAAAAATGTGACAAATTTAAAATTTGCAGACGACATTGCATTACTTGCAAGCACAGAAGAAAATCTACAGAGAATTTCTGATAAAATAAAGGAGGAGTGTATAAAATCTGGATTAAACATAAATACAGACAAAACAAAAATTATGCAAATAGGTAAAATAAGCACCAATCTGAAAATTGAAATTGATAGCAAGTAGAAGAGAATCCAGAGCAGGTAGAAAACATCATCTACCTTGGAGGAGTTATTGAGTACAATGGTGAAATTATAAAAGATATAAACAGACGAATCAGTCAAGCAACCCAAACTTTTGGACAACTTAATAAAATATGGAAGGCAAGAGACATCAAACAAGTAACAAAAGTAAGAATCTATGAAACAATGGTCCTCCCAATACTCCTCTATAGGAGTGAATGCTGGGATCTCAAAAAGGCTGAAGAGAAAAAATTATTAGTTACTGAAATTGGTTGGCTAAGAAGATTATTTGGAGTACGGAAACGACTAAAACAAGAAATAACAATAAGAGACAAAATCCAAGAAAAAAAAACGGTGATGGTTTGGCCATGTGACCAGAAAGGCTACCATCTGAAGTCCTGAATATAACGATGGAAGGTAAAAGATCCAAACGTCGGCCCAGAATTAGATTAGTTACTGAAATGGGTTGGCTAAGAAGATTATTTGGAGTATGGAAATGACCAAAACAAGAAATAACAATAAGAGACAAAATCCAAGAAAAAAAAACTGTGATGGTTTGGCCATGTGACCAGAAAGACTACCATCTAAAATCCTGAATATAACGATGGAAGGTAAAAGATCCAAAGGTCGGCCCAGAATTAGATGGATAGACAAAATAAAAGAGGACCTGAAAACCAAATCACAACAAGCGACACCAAACTGGACAGACAGAAGTGGAAAGAGTTCATTCGGCCTCATCGTCATCCACATGGATGATGAAAGAGAGAAGATTTATATAATTACCAAACAATTTGTGGGATTTACAATATATATAGCAAAGATTGCTTCTACTTTAGATATTTTAATACATAGAAGTATCAAAATTTCTTTAAAGTTTCATTAAAAGCTTTTGCAAAGATAACATTAATGAAAAAAATATAATGAAGTCTTACTTTTTTCAAGTCTGGAAGTTTTGGAAATCCTTTCAAACTTGTCAAGCCGACATTTATAAGACTCAAAGACTCCAAATTAACAAATTCATCTGTGAGACCAACAATAGCTGTACTTCTGCAATTGTCCAAGTTTAACTCTGTTATCTATGAAATAAATACCAATAAACCATTTACCAATGAGGTATGTATATGAATGTATGCACAATAAGGCATCAAAAAGTCAAAATATCTTAACATAAAATGTCACAATCTAATTTAAAATAAATATTTACTGGAGTCTGATGTTCCATGTTGGTCTCTAGATTCTGTAATCAATAAAAATTACAAATAAATCCTTAACCCAGCAGTAGTAAGGTGTGGTGTCACAGACTCCAAGGATTTTAAATGGACTAACTTTTTAACAATGCATGGCAGCGAGTCATGCCTCGAGTCATGACTACTCGACGTCATAGACGACAGGCTGTTGCACCCAAGCCAGTTTGGTGTGGGATCCCACCTTACTACTTTGTTACAATTTCCCACCTTACTAATGCCGGATTAACCATACCAATACATTACAATTTTACTTTTTTTTTGTGGTAAAATAGAAAATGCTTTTCTTTTTTTTATAAGATAAATAAAATATATAAATAAAATAAAAAAAGCAAACTGTTATATACAGTGCTCCAGAAATCCACAGCTTGAATGTATCCAGATTAAAGCATTTCCTCTAATTCTGATATCATGTACTGTTTGTATTAATTTTCTGATCTAAACATGATCAAAAGCAGCAGACATATCTAGGAATATGGCAGTTGTCTTTTTTGTTCTAGAAGTATTTTGATATATATCTGAATTATGTCTGGGTTTCTTGTAAAATATTTTCATCTCTAATAATGTATTCCTCCAATAATCCAACTGCATCTCAACCTCATGAGGAAGTAAAGAGGTGATGCATGTCAAAAATACTTCTGAAAAGGCAGTCCTAAGTATGGTCTTTCCAGAAGCTTACATCAATATACCTGCCCAACACAATAGGTATCTGAATGGGTTAACATCTCTCCAGAGAATGTTAAACTAGATTGAGCAAAGAAATTAACATTAAGAAGCCTGATTGACTATACTTAACTGAACAGAAACAAAATAAGGAAAGCTAAACTAGAAGAGGAAATAATTAGAAGTGGCATTTGGAATGTAAACTCACAGGAAAAGTAATGAATTTGAAAATTATATCAAAATGTGTGCAGTATCACATGCACAAAAAGAGTGAGGGGGACCAAGGAATAAAGTGGAGTAGAAAAATAACAACTAAGAGGAGTTGTCACAATAATTATAATCAATAACACCATGTACCAAGCAGAATACTGGATTTCATACTATTTAATAATACATTTACAGGTTAGGTACTGATAAGTAAATATAGTATTATACTTGGGGAACAGTGAACAAGGAAAGAAAGGAGTAAATAGCAATCACAAAAATAAGCTTTTTGATTGGCAACTTCAAGTACAGCAATCCAATGTTTATTCGACCCTTCAATTACCCAAGCTTGCTGTTCGGATAACTGAAGTATTATTACACGGTGTTCTACAGAAACACCTGCGGATATAACGGTCAGTTAATTAAAGGGTGTCAATGTCTTGAAGGTCAGATGAATGGCAGATTCTGTAGCTATAGGAGTAAATTTCAAGAAGGGGAATTGGACAATGAACCTTATTTGTGCCAAAGTCCTACCCAAAAGGTTTTATGACAGAAGTGGAGGAATTTCAGATTAGAGAAAGCATCTAGCAAAGAAATCAGCAAACCTGGTCCTTGGAGAGCTTGACAGCAAGATAGGAAATGAATTCCAGGCATACAGAAATGTTTTGAGAAGATTTGGAGAAAGGAGAAAAGCTAATAATAATGGTAAATGTTTGCTGGATCTCTGTTTGGGACAAACTACTCATCAATAACACCATGTTCCAAAATAAAGCTGTGCACTAATTCACATGGTGAGAAAACAACAAAGTAAATTATAACTATTATTATTGACAGCAATATCTTCACAATGGTTCAAGGATGCAAGAGTATCCTGAACCACTGTTCAAGAGTATACAGGGGATTTGAAATATGAAGTGATCATTTAGCATTTAGCATTAAGCATATATAAAAATGAATCATTGAAAAAAGTTTCACAAGAATTAAAAGTTCAGCTTTTACAGGTGAACTGTTGACTTAAATATTATTCAAGAAAAAATGAGTTTAAGAATGAGACAAACTTGCTAAAGTTCAAGCATTGAAAGTTCAATTGCAACAGAAGCATCTTATCAAGTAAGTGACCACATTGCACTTCATGGCAAAGCTCACACAATCAGAGAAACACTTATATGCATTGTGTTTAAAATTTACAAGCATATTAAACAGTCTGCTCAAAAAATTGATGCAGTACAATTATTAAATAATACTGTTGCAGTCTGTATGAAAAATCTTTTTGATGACATAGGAAATGAGCTGGTTTATCAACTGAAACTTTGTAGTTGTGTAATCAATACAGATGAATCCACTGACATTTCATTATTTCCTGTGCTACTACTATCTGTCTGATATAGATTTAATAATACTATTGAAGACCTGCTCTTATGTGAATCTCTGCAAAGCAACACCACTGGGAAAGAGATATTCAATTATATCAGCAAATTTATCACAATGCATGAAATTAGTTGAGGAATGTGTATTGATATGTGTACTGATGGTGCTCTGCCAATGGTCAGAAACATGTAAGCAATTGTGACACAAATCTGGAATGTGGCACCACAAAGCAGTAACAGTCATTGTTACTGCTTTGTGGTGCCATAGACAAGCTGTGGCAGCTAAAGAAATACCAACACATTTAAAAATTGTGCTGGATGAAGCTTAAATTTATTGTCATATCTCAACCACTTTAATCCAATTTATATAAAAAATTTTATGATAAAATGGGTAGTCAACACAAAGCACTTCTTTTACATGCTGAAGTAAAGTGGCTATCCAGAACCAAATTATTTTTGAGACTTTTTTGAATCAGTATTGAACTACAGGTATTCTTCACTTCTGGTAACTCAGGACAAAATTTTATCAACAGTTTGACAAAGGAGACTTCCATATCTTTAGTTTAAATTTAAAAAAAACATTCACAACTATGTTGCCTACAATGGAAGAATATAACAAATTTTAGCATAATGAATAAAATTTCATCCTTTAGAAACTGGAATTCTGGATATCTTTGGTAGAACTAAATAACTGATTGTTTCCCCATATAACGACTTTTTTTGATACAAATAAATTCTACAATCCATTAAGTTTCCACACAATTTTACAACACTTACATGACTTGCAGCCATCTTTATTAAATATTTTCAAAAAACCACTGATAATTTCGGGTTCAAAATCCATTGATAATTAAAGCCCAACCAGTCAGCTTCACTAAGCAGGATTATGAAAGCCTAATTTGATTTAAAACAAAAATTAAGAAACTCCCACTAAGTAATTTTCGGAGTAGCCTAATACAACAGCAAGTACCTCACAATGCGGCTAAATGTGCAATTCAAATATTATTTCCTTGTGCTACAACTTATTTGAGCAAGACTGACCTTCTTATATACTGAAACAAAAACTATGTTTAATGCCTTGAACCAACTTTTCCAATGCTCTAACTACTTGACTTAGAGCCACTATTATGTAACTACATAATCTCTTTCTACTCACTTCAAATTCTGCAAGATCAAGACAGATTAAACAATCTTGTCTGAGGCACCCTTGCATATTTCAAAGTACAATGAAGGCCAACATGCTGCAACAATGTACAAGAGAAATGGTAATCATGCTGGTATATTCACATTGATATTTCTTAATGTGCTGAGCACCTCCAGTTTTCTCCAATCTCCTAATTTTCAGTCTGTCACAACAAATGCAAAGTCACCACCTGGATACACACTTGCAAAGTGTCCACTGAGCTCTATTTCATCTGCTTCCATCATTTCCTATCATAGAAGATATGCTTTCATAATCATTCTTCCACATATACATTACATTAGAAAGGATTTACTTTGGCATGGATTTAGCCAGCCTGGTTGGCCGAGTAGTTAGCGTGTTCGCTCTCCAGCCAAGAGGCTGAGGTTTCGAATCCCACCGTGGGTATGGATGTTTGTGATTGTCCTAAAAACTTTGTGTGGAAAGGGAATCTGCAACCCTACCACTTATTCTAGCAGAAGACATCTTTGCCAAAACCATGTGAGGTATGGCAGTGACCATAGGGCATCTATAGACGTCAAATGTGAAATTTTTTTTTTTTTGCTTAGCTAATTTTCTCCTGAACTTTTTTTTTTTTTTTAAATTCTACACACATACAAAAGGTACAAGAACCTAAAGCAAATCAGCAGTGTGTGACGTGCAAATCAGCATTGAGAAAGAAATCTATTGACATCCTTAAAGAGCTGTAAGTTGAGATTGCTGGGAAAGAGATCATGAGGAAGGCTGTTCCAGAGGTCAGAGGTAGATGGAATAAATAACGGAGAGGAGAAGCAAGTTCAATAAGATCGCAGTTGTACGGTAAAGGGATGTTGGACAGCACTTACTCTTGTTCCAACAGGACTAAGTGCAAACGAAGGAATGATGTTTGCCAATTAACAGTAGAAGACACAGTTGAAACATTGAATCTGTGAGATAGAGGTTGATGCAAGTGTGAGGAGAAGGGCCAATTTATGAGCCAAATTGCTATCGTTCAGAACATTAGAATAATGAGTGATCAAATCATTGTCGTTTGGGATTACTGCTTGAAATTTAATATAGCTTGTCTTTGTATATATGTGTATACTCCAGATTTGTGTATTACACCTTAATAAAAGGTCGAAACATCAGAAAATTAAAGTAATTATTCCTAACACAGTTATAGTCATCATAATTTTATTGAAATGAATTTAAGATGAATAGGTTATCCTTGCTTCACTGAAGGATGATATGAAGTCAGTATTTAAGGTACCAGTTACAGACCTTGATGTAAGAGACGTCTGAGAACTACATGGTTTGTCAAAGAAGTAGGATGAGTGAGAGTGCTATCATTGGAAAAGCTATGGATAGTATTTGTAGTGATTGAGAGGTCATTTATGTATAAGGAGAAAGAGGACAGGTAAGTGAACGGACACAGGGATACTCCCTGCATTGGTGGCAAAGCTCAAAGAGAGGGTGCTGTACACCATGACAGCGTAGACCAAAGGAAGGCAGTTTGCAAAGCAGGGAGCCTTGATGCCAAACATGATCAAAAGACTTGGAAATGTCAAGTTCAGCAGCACACATTTCTCCAGAAAATTCTATGGTACATGTCTGATGGCAAGTGATGTAGGTTAAAATATCAGTAGTACATCCAGACTGGATTCTGTCGTTTGAGATGCACTTGTTAACTAATGAGCTTCTAGGTAGCAAAGTGACCACTGATAACTTTTTCCATTATTTTGGAGAGGGCATGTTATAAAATTGTTAGCAGGCTTTTTTCTCCCTTTTTTTTTGAAATGGGTTAGATATGTTTCCATGAGATAGGTGTCAGCAAGCACGAAAGACTGTAGAGACAGTAGAGGACAGGTGCTAGCTCTGGAGCACAACAATTGAGTACAATAAGGGAGATGTCATGGAGATCGGATGACGTTACAGTGTTCAGGTTAATATTCTTCTTACATCTTTCTGATGAAAGACCACAGGAAGCATATGGTGTTCAGTTGTTGCTATGGAAGGAAGTGATTTGCATTTGCTGTCTATGCAGAAGTTAGAAGAAAAGAGTGATGCTAAGAGGTTGGCTTTTTCTTTGGGTGAGGTAATAGGAGAGAGAGAGAGAGAGAGAAAAAAAAAGAAAGATGAGAGCACAGGTAAGCAGAAGTTCTGTCTGGTGGCTTTTGCAAGAGACCAGAAGTCATGGCTCTCATTTGGAGAAGACAGGTTTTATGCTAGTAGCTTTTATGAAGTTGGATTTGGTGATAGTTGATTTACATTTATTGTATGCTTCTGCATTATGAAGCTTGGGCTCTTCATGCAAGTCACCTACGATAAGCTGAGTTTTTTCTTCGACTGCTTTCATACATCTTTTGTTCAACTGGGGCTTGGAAAATGGATTGGAATTTTGGATGAAATGAGGGATAAATGCCTTCATACCACTGAGGATGATTTCTGTGACATTCTCTCAATGGAAGCATCTGGGTCAGAAGAGCAGAAGCAACTAGAAAGAAGAGTAGCAGTAATAAAGATCATTCCACTTTGTACCCTTTTAGTGACAGAGGACGCTAGATTGCATGTGGTCAGAGGGAATTCTGATAGACTGAAAACTCGCACCAGATTGTAATCTGAGTGGCCAACTGGAAAGGCAACTTCAGTGTGTCTAGAAGGAAAACTAGTTAAAAAAAATCGGATTATCTGCAATTTGGATAAGTAGCTGCAAATTTGCATCTAATCAGTGTTTATAAGAACAACGTCCACATGTCCAGCTTGATCTATAGTGTTGGAGAAGGGAAGCCAGTTGGGTTTGTGAACATTCAGGTCACAGTTAAGATGACCAACTGTTTGTGTAGCTGTAGATGGTCAAATTTCATAAAGTGAAAGTGTCATTTTCCATGTTTGGAAACCAGTAAATGTAGCAGATGAATTTTACTAAGTTGGACAAGGAAAACTTCAGCAAAAAGTTCAAAAGTAGGGGATTCTAAATTTCTCATTGTCTGGCAGGCAATGTTAGAGTACACAAAGGCACAGATGCCATCTTTGTGGCAAAATGAATCATGAAGAATATAATTTGAGCATCGAAAGTAACATGTGGTTGATGTAGCTGTAATTTGAATTTAAGAAGAGGTGATCTGGTTTGAATATATAAGTGGCGATGAACGTTGTTTATGCCACAGATATTTAAGTGGATATGGAAATATTTTTTTTTTTTTTTTTTTTTTGGTAGGGATCCTGGTATGTCTGGAATATTGTGTTTAATTTCAATGAATTGGTTATTGAATGAAATTTATGTTTACAGTGTTGCCACCACAGTCTTCATTTTTCATTTGTAATTAGATGAAAAGAAAAAATGGGAACATGTAGTGGGGAGAGAGAGAGAGTGTTGTGAACATGACATCCATACAGAAAATGCAAAGTCAGTGTTTGCCTTCCATGGCCTCAATCGCCATCAGAACACTCCCATATACCACTACTCTCCCTTATGTCACCTAGCAGAGTATATGGCAGTGGGATTATGTGCCTGTTTTCTAGGTAGACTCCTTACTTGCTACTGATTGGTTTTGGGGGGGGGGGGGGATGTGTTACCACTGTTTTAACTGCTATACTCTCAAAATGGAGAAGTACACTTGAAGGTATCACTTGCACTGCATGGGAGACTAAGAATAGATGCTGGAACCCCTGATCTGGAAGCCAAACATGGCATTTGGCTTCCAAATTGCACCACACAATTGGTGCTGCTATAGACCAGGTGATGGAATAGATGGTGGGGATAGTATGCATAGGCAAATAGAAGAAATGAGTGGAAGGAGGGTAATTATTATGGGGATTTCAATTATGGTAACTGACTGGAAGGAGAAGAGAGCACATGGGAGGAAGGAATTGGATTTTAGGCTGCTATTAAGGGACGACTATTTGCGACAGCATGTAATGGAAAATACTAGGGGGCAGAGAGTGCTTGACCTAGTAATCGCATCAGAGAATGCGGCTGTAACGAACATGACCATGTTGCAACCAATTGGTGAGAGTGATCATAGGGTCATAACTTGGGAGGTGGCTAAAGGAGTGGAATTTACAATTAAGACAGGGTACATGTGGAATTACCAGGCTGGTAAGTATGACAAGCTTAGGAGTATGCTTGGCTCAGTGCCATGGCATGTAAAACTGTTGATAGTCCATGGGAGGAGGTTAAGAAGTGTTTGCAGGAGGCAATGGTTGACTGGTTATCAAGAGTCTGAATAATAAATCAAGTAGGGGTTACTTAAGAATAAAGAGCTAATAAGCTTCATTTCGGCAATGAAAACATTACTTAAATTAAGGGGATATTAAATCCCACATAGTTTGAAAACCAAATAAGAAACTCAAAGATTGGAATCGGAGAGTTTCTTGCCGAATATAGTAAACTACAAAGTATCGGCGACACTAGCGTTAGCCAATGCAAGTGATCCTAGTAGGTAGTACAACACCGGAAGACTCGTTGCAAAGGTGGGGGAAGTTCAGATCGCTATTCTTAGGTATTTTCCATAATGTAAAAACACATTTCGTAGGAAATGTATGCTGTTATTACATTATGGAGGGAGGTCACTACCCAGACCGGTTTCAGCCTTTTTTGAGGCTTCATCAGTGAGTAGCTAGACCTAATACCAAAGTGTATAGCGAAAAGAACTTATATACTCTGCGAACGAGTTTTCCAAACAGGTGCAACTTAATACCAAAGTGTACACTTTGGTATTAGGTCTAGCTACTCACTGATGAAGCCTCAAAAAAGGCTGAAACCGGTCTGGGTAATGACCTCCCTCCATAATGTAATAACAGCATACATTTCCTAGGAAATGTGTTTTTACATTATGGAAAATACCTAAGAATACCGATCTGAACTTCCCCCACCTTTGCAACGAGTCGTCCGGTATTATACTACGTTCTAGAATCACTTGCATTGGCTAATGCTAGTGTCGCCGATACTTTATAGTTTACTATATTCGGCAAGAAACTCTCTGATTCCAATCTTTGAGTTTCTTATTCGGTTTTAAAACTATATGGGATTTAATATCCCCTTAATTTAAGTAATGTTTTCATTGCCGACATGAAGCTTATTAGCTCTTTATTCTTAAGTAACTTAATGGTTGCACCTGTTTGGAAAATTCGTTCGCAGAGTATATAAGTTCTTTTCGCTATACACTTTGGTATTAGGTCTAGCTACTCACTGATGAAGCCTCAAAAAAGGCTGAAACCGGTCTGGGTAGTGACCTCCCTCCATAATGTAATAACAGCATACATTCCCTAGGAAATGTGTTTTTACATTATGGAAAATACCTAAGAATAGCGATCTGAACTTCCCCCACCTTTGCAACGAGTCGGCCGGTATTGTACTGTACTAGGATCACTTGCATTGGCTAACGTTAGTGTCGCCGATACTTTATAGTTTACTATATTCGGCAAGAAACTCTGATTCCAATCTTTGAGTTTTTCATTCGGTTTTAAAACTATGTGGGATTTAATATCCCCTTAATTTAAGTAGGGGTTAATTGGATGAATAACACCATTAAGCTTGAGCTGCAAAAAAGAAACAATTGTGGAGGGAATTTAAGGAGAAAGGTGACATGCAGGTGCAGGAAGAGTATAAAGCTCAGGCCAGGATGGTAACAAGGGTGGTAAGAAAAGCAAAAGCAGATTATGAAAGAACATTGGCCATGCAGGCTAAAGACAATCCCAAATATTTTTTCAATATGTTGAAAGCAAAAGAAAAAATGTTCATGGCATAATGATTTTCAAAAATGCTGATGGTAGGGAGGTAACCGAATCAGTTGATATAGTAGAATTACTGAGTGAGCACTTTGCAAGAGTATATCATCCTGGTAGTGACATTGCAGAAATGTAAGAACCAACAGCCTATACTGGAATTGTAGTGAATGTAGTGGAGGTAAATAATCTATTACAGAACATCAATGTCAATACATCTGTGGGATTGGATGGTATATCAGCTCGTGTCGTACGAGAAGCGGCTAAAGAATTGTCAGTGCCCTTGACCATTTTGTTTAATTTGAGCCTTGGGTCTATGTCAGTCCCAAGGGGGTGAAAAGAGGGGAAAATTCCAAGGCTGCTGTTGAAAATTACTGGCTGATCAGAATAACAGGATTCGTTATCAAGGTCTTGGAGAAAATAGTCAAGAGGAAAATACAAGATTGGATAGAAGAAACTGGGATACTGTATCAGGGACAGCATGGTTTTGTGAAGGGTAGGTCATGCCTCAGTAACTTGCTCATGTATTATAACATAGTCATGACTGAACTGGATAAAAGTTAATGGGTTTACAGTGATTCTACTGGACCTTGCTGAGGCCTTTGACAGGATACCACATGGAATTCTAATCAGTAAAATGCAGCATAGCATATAGGGATGGATATAGGGTTGGTGAGATGAATAAGAGAGTGGTCGATTGAGAGGTATCAGAGAGTGGTTTATTCAGAAGTGGAGTCCAAAAGACGGCCTGTGACTAGCGATGTGCCACAAGAATCTGTTCTTGGACCACTGCTGTTTAATTTGTTCATTAACGATATACGAAAGGATCTGAGATTAACAGTTCATTTGTTCGCGGATGATGCAAAGTTGGGTAGGGCAATAGTGAATGCAGATGATGTCAAAATTTGCAGGATGATTTGGATAGATTGGAGGTCAGGGCTAAGGAGAATGGATGGATGTCAATTTAATGTGGCAAATGTAGGGTTATACATTTTGGGGTGAAAAGATTAGCAGCAGCTACATTGGTGGAACTACTCCAGGATATTGATGAGGCCAGAGATTTGGGAGTGTTGGTGGATAAGGAGTTGAAGTTTAGGGGGCACATTGCAAAAGTGGCCAAATCGGTTCATCAAATCACTTGGTTGTTGAAAAATACCTTGACGAGCAGAGACAAGTGTGTTATTGTTCCTCTGTATCGAGCCTTGATAAGACCCCATCTTGACTACTATGCCCAGATTTGGTCACCTAGGTTTCTTATTGATGAGGAGGAGGCCGAGAGGATCCAGAGGCAAGTGATCAAGATGATAGCAGGTCTGTGGAATTAACCTTATGAGAACAGGTTGAGGATTTGTGGGTTGCAGCAATTGGTTGATACGCAGAGGAGGGGAGATATGATTGAGACATTCAAATTACTGAAGGGTTTCTATAGGATTAATTCAGAGGATATTTTTGAGAACAGGGCTGGTGGTGGGAGGACTAGCGGTCATCCATGGAAGCTGGGCAAGAATGTGGTTAGTAAGGGTGTTAGGGCTGGGTTCTTTACTTTTAGAGTGGAATAAGCTGCTAGAGTCTGTAGTAGGTGCTGTAACCTCAAGGGCTCACTTTAGTGAGTACGGGCATGGCAAACCCGAGGTACCAGATGCTGGACCATACTTCATGTAATATATATCTGTTATATTATTCTGTAGACTGGTCCATCCTCTTCTTTCTCCTCTCCTTGCTCCTTCCCCCTGATGCTATTAGCGTATTCGAGGGCTAGGGGCAAGTCTTTCCTATCTTGCTAAGTCGTTTCGTCTTATACAGCCACCGAAAGAGGCAAGCTAACCTCAATAGGTGCCGGTCCCAAGCCCGGATAATTGCGAGGGTTGTGTCAGGAAGGGCATCCGGTCGGAAAACTTCAATGCCAGCTCAAACTATGATAAGAGTCAAAGAGAAAATGATATAAGGGCTAGGGCGTACTCCTTAAGCGACGCGTAGCCACATCGCCCTACAGCTGTGAGAAGTGGACGAGGGCTACCATATCAATGTCAGGTGCGGTTAAAGAAGTGAGCCCAGCAGGTGGAGAGGATGTTGCAAGTGGGAACACTGAATGTTGGAAGCATGACTGGAAGGGGAAGAGAGGTGGCAGACATGATGAGGAAGAGGAAGTTGGACATTTTATGTGTGCAGGAGACAAGGTGGAAGGGAGGAAAGGCAAAGGAACTGAGAGATGGATATAAATTGGTCTACTTTGGAGCGAATAACAAGAGAAGAAATGGTGTAGGAATTGTGGTGTGTGGCAGAATGAAGGGTGAAGTACTGGAAGTGGGTAGAAGGAACGACAGGATCATGCAAATGAAATTGGGTCTTGGAGAAGAGTGGGTGGTCATATTATGTGTATATGCTCTGCAAGTTGGTTGTACAGCAGAGGAGAAAGATGAGTTCTGGAACGTGTCAGATGAAGAAATGAGGGAATTGGAAGAAAATTAGATGGTGACTGTCAGAGGAGACTTGAACGGGCACATAGGAAGACAGAATAGAGATTGTGAAAGGATACATGGTGGCCACGGAGTGGGAATTATGAACCAGGAAGGAGAGAGGGTTGTGGACTTTGCAGTAGCGTTTGATCTGGCAATTGTGAACTCGTTTTTCTACAAGAGGGAAGAACATTTGATAACATTTAGGAATGGTAACATCAGTTAACAAATTGACTACATTTTGACTCGAAGAAAACATCTTAAGGTTGTGACAAATTATAAAGTAATTCCAACAGATCAAGTAGCACAGCAACACCGACTGTTGTGCGCAGACTTTCAAATAAGATGAAGATAAGAATTTCTGGATGCCATGGAATGAAGACAATTAAGTGGTTTCGCTTAAAAGAGGAGAGTGTGAGGAATCGTTTTAGGGAGAGGGTGTTAGAGAGGATTTCGGATGGACTGGAAAGTGTACAGGATTGGTGGAAACATAATTCAAAAGCAATCCTGAGCTGTGCAATCTAGGTGCTTGGTGAGACATCTGGAAAGATTAGCGAGCAGAAGGAGGGTTGGTGGTGGAATAATAATGTACAAGTGGCAGTGACAGCTAAGAGGAAGGCAAAGCAGAAGAGGGATGAGTCAAGAGTGGAAGAGGACAGAGAGAGAAAGCAAGATGGCAAGAGAGTTGTGGCACAGGCGAAGGTCATGGCATATCAAGATCTGTATGATCAATTAGAAACAAAAGGAAGGACAGAGAAATATTTACCAACTACCAAAATTTAGAAATAAAGCAGGAAAGGACATCTTACATGTGAGGCAGATCAAAGATGCTGAAGGAAGAGTATTATGGAGGGATGTGGACATAAGAAACAGATGGACTTCCATACTTTGAGGGACTTTTGAATGAGGAAAATGCATGGACTCACAGAGGAGATGGGCAGCCTTCTGAGGGGATGGTGCAGAACATCAGTAGAGTGGAAGTGACTGAGGCCATGAAGAGGATGAGGAATGGACAATCGGTGGGCCCTGACAGAATTCCAGTGGAGACATGGAAGGCACTGGGGGAAAGAGGGAATTGACCTGCTGTGAGACCTGTTCATGAAAGTTCGCCAACAGGAAAATATACCCGAGGAATGGAGGGAGAGTACTCTTGTCCCCCATCTACAAGGGGGAAGTGGATGCACAAGACTGTAAAAATTACAGAGGAATAAAGTTGATGTCCCACACTATGAAAATCCTAGAAAGTATGAGAAAGATGGTAGATTGAGGAAGGAGGTGGAGATTGCAAAGGAACAATTTGGCTTCATGCCTGGTAGATCAACAACAGATGCTATCTTTGGGTTACGGCAGATGATGGAAAAGTATCGAAAGAAACAAAGGGAGCTACATCTGGCATTTATTGATCTGGAGAAAGCATACGATAGAGTGCCAAGGCAAGAAGTCTGGAGGTGTCTGAGGAAGAAGAAGGTGCCGGAAAAATATATCAGGTTGCAGGAAATGTATAGAAATGTGAAGACAAGTGTTCGGACCTGTCTGGGACAGACAGAAAGTTTTCAAGTAACAGTTGGCTTGCATCAAGGGTCAACCCATTAAGTCCGTTTCTGTTTAATATTGTGATGGAGGTGGTAACAGAGGAGGTGAGAGAAGATATGCCTTGGACAATGTTGTATACAGATGATATCTTGCTGTGTGCAGATTCAAGAGAAGAAGCGGGAACTAAACGGGAAAGATGGAGAAAAGTACTGGAAGAGAGAGGTATGAGACTGAGCAGAAGTAACACAGAGTATGTGTTGCACAGTGGGCAGCAGACAGGAGACATCTGGAGCTGGAAGGAAATGTCATCAGGAATGTGAGAGACTTTAGATAACTTAGGTTCAACAGTGGAAGAAGATGGAGGAGCTGAGAAGGAAGTGGGATGCAGGATACCAGCAGGTTGGAGGAACTGGAGGGAGATGGCTGGAGTGTTATGCGATAAGAGGGTGCTGATCAATCTGAAAGGCAAAATCCATAGGACAGTAGTGAGGCCAGCTATCTATGCTATAGAAACTGTGGCCCTGAGGAAAAATAACATCAGCAGGATGGAAGTAGCAGAGATGAGAATGCTTAGGTTAATGTGCGGTGTGACCAGAAAGGATAGTCTGAGAAATGACTATGTCAGGAGAACAGTGAAAGTTACGAACTTAGGAGCGAAAATACAGCAGGCAAGGTTGAGATGGTTGGGTCATGTGATGAGGGGGAGGACGAATATGTGGGAAGAAGGGTCATGGAGATGGATGTGCAAGGAAGGCAGAAGCGTGGGTGGCCAAAGAAGAGATGGAGGGAGCTGTTAGAAGAGGACTTGAGGATGAAGAACTTGGATGTGGTGACAGCCCAAGACAGGAAAGTGTGGAGGAGATTCATTATAAACAGTGACCCCACTTAAGTGGGAAAAGCTGCAGAAGAAGAAGTCTGTAGTAGGTGCTGTGACAGTGAATGAGTTTAAGGCAAGGTATGATAGACACTGTGTGAATGTCGAATAGCTGTGATGGACATGATTTGGGGCCTCTCTCGATGAGTCTAGGGACTCCCTGGAGTTGTCCCTAATAATAATAATACTAGTCGCCCTTTTTTCAGGCTCTTTGTATTGCTAATGGCATTGCAGATCACTTTTTGCTTTATATTGTAATATATCCATTTAATTGTAATCTGGTTCGTTCTCCTGACCCTGCTTCTTTCAAACAATCCCCAACCACTTACCATGCATTACTGGCATTCTTTCCTTGTAGCTTTTTATGTCATGGCATCACTTCAAGCTGTTGCCTAAGTCGGTCACTATTACCAGTTTTGTAGTTCAACATAAACCCTTTCCTGAAATAAAATTGCACATGTTGAGCGATCTCCCAGAATGAAACTGCATGGTGACTTTTCTAATGATCAAAGGCATAGTGTGTCTACCATGGTTATGGATAGATCTTTAAATTTTATTACCAGATTGAACACACACTCAAATCCGTAGTCATTTCCATGCTATTTAAGATAATGATAATAAACTGCATTTCCATCTTGCCAAGTGCACTTTCTTCACTTTGATTTATATTCCCATAGTTGAAGACTGCCTTAATAACTGCACAGTCTGCACAGATTTGCTAATCAGAAGATGTGGATGAATGACATCACCCTCTTCCTCTGGACTCCCCTAATGTTTTGTGTTATTGGTCCCTACATATCTTTATTTGATGTACTATCCAAATAGGTATCAAATCTTCCAATTATTGCTAGTTGAAGTTATTCAGCTATCATCAGAATACCCCCCGCTCTCCTATTTCCTCTATTCTCCATAAAAAAATAAAAACATTAAATTATATCCCTGTAACATTTTTTGTTAACCATGACTTGCTGATAAATTCTATTCCAATATGAGCTGGCCAATGCCAAAAACTCCTCTGTTATTTCTGATATGTCTGGCATTTGTGTACATTCATTTCAACATGATATTCTCCTCAGTTAACCTTATTATCACCACCCCATTCAGATTTAAAACCTATGAAACTATAATAAATTTAGTTTAATCCTTTATCCAAGTGTGAGCAAACAAATTTTGCACCTGAAAATATCTTCAGGACTGAATATGGTGTTGTACTATTTTACTGGGGTAAGGTAGTACAAAACTGGGCAACATGTAGCAAAGGAAGACCAAGCTACCATCATTCCTATCCCAGTACCTCCCATAATGCAAAACACATCTCCTTGCAGATATGTATAATGTTATGCATTAAGGGATTGGCCACTACCCAGACTAGTTTCAATCTTTATTGAGGTCTCTTCAGTGGGAGCCAGGCCCAATGGTGGAGATACCACGCAGAAGCAATAGCGAGGTCATCTTTACCTATAGGAGTTGCCAAAAGGTTTGCCACCTTTTTTTTTTTTTTTTTATTAAATTACTTTGGATTTAGAGAAAGATGTTGAAATTTTATTTTTCACTAGGTTAGACTATAATTTAGTTTAATCCTTTATCCAAGTGTGAGCAAACAAAGTTTGCACCTGAAAATATCTTCAGGACTGAATACGGTATTGTACTACCTTACTGGGGTAAGGTAGTACTACAAAAGCCTGGCTCCCACTGAAGAGACCTCAATAAAGTTCGAAACTAGTCTGGGTAGTGGCCAATCCCTTAATGCATAACACTGCAAGGAGATGTGTTTTACATTATGGGAGATACTGGGATAGGAGTATTGGTAGCTTGGTCCACCTTTGCTACGAGTTGCCCAGTGTTGTACTACCTTACCCCCAGTAAGGTAGTACAACACCATATTCAGACCTGAAGATATTTTCAGGCACAAACTTTGTTTGCTCGCACTTGGATAAAGGATTAAACTAAATTTATTATAGCCTAACCAAGTGAAAAATAAACTTTCAACACATATGAAACTATATTCAGTATTTCATAATCTTTTCTTTAACGCATGCTTATTTGTCCAGCAGTGGCTGAACCTGCACTTGATTGCATTCCCCAGTACTTCTGGTTTGCCTGGTTTTGTACTTCCAGCCTTTTAGTGAACAAGCATCTAATTACAAAATCCTACAGAAGTACTCCAAACATTTATAATACTCATACAATCTCATTGACTCAATAGTATTCATGGCTGTTCATTTGTCTATACTAAGGCAGCAGAATGAAAGTCTACCTTTTTCACCTTTGTTTCTTCCAGCACATCTTTCACATTTCTCACCTTTCAAATCATTTGTGCCTCTGCTATTTACTTGCTTCTTCCCTCTGCATCCATATCTATCTTTACACCAGGAGAGCATGCTTTCATGACATTCTCATTTATTATACCTCTTATCTTTCAACTAGCAGTGGGTAGCAGCACCACTAGTATTAACCTCTTGTAACATGTTACAACACTGCAATGTGGAAGGCAAGGAGAAATGAAACAAAATCCTGGTACTTATTCAAAAATGAAGGCGAGCAATAAGTTGAATGTTGGAACATGGAATGCAAGAAACCTACTGGAATCAGGTAAAATAGAAAAGGTAAAAAAAGAAATGGAAAGACATTCTGGGCATTAGAGAGATGAGATGGGGGGGGGGGGGGTTTGGAGTGGAAAATTTCAAATAATACATTCAGGAAAAAAGAAAGGAGAGTCAGGCGTTGCAATAATGCTTCAGAAAAAAGTTAGAAATTTAATCACTACAATAATTAACCAGTGACAATCATGGCAATAAGTAATAATGCCAATATCACAACATAGCAATAAAGAAATTTATGAACAAATAGAAGAAATCTCGAACAACTGTAAAGATACTGACAATACAATAACAATGGGAGATTGGAATGCTATAGTGGGAGAAGAGAACAATGATAATGTTTCAGGAAGATTTGGTCCTGGATGTAGGAATAAAAAAGGAAAGCAGTTAATAGAATTTGTACACAAAAACGGTTATTTAAAGCAAATACATTATTTCAAGTTCCAAAAAGAAGATACACCTGGGAATTGAAATAGATAATATATTGGTCAAGAAAAGATACAGAAACCAAATAAAAAATTGCAAATGCTATCTAGGCACCAACATCAGTAGTGACCATAACAGTGTCTTAATGAAAACAGAACTGAAACGTAGGAAACAAATCAATAAGATGGAATCCTGAAAAATTAAAGATACCAAGAAGCGACTGACCACAACATTCCATAAAACAAATTATCATCATCAGATAATAATTTATTGGATCTGAAATACTCAATTTCAGATCCAATTTTACCCCATGGAGTCAAAGACTCATCTAGGAGGTGCTATTGTCATATACACAGCTCATCACACCCTACCTTAAACACTCAAATTCTCTGCAGAACTACACTCTCAGGCAAGGCATCCCAATCATTTGCAACAAACATGCAAAAAACCTGCTTCTCACTCCCCTGCTCATACTCTCCAGGGATATCCTCTGGTTCTCCCCTGATTTCCCAGTTTGCTATAAAACCTCTCCAACACTGATTCTAAAACAATCCTTTACTAACTTGCAGGTCTATCATATCATCCCCCCTTCCTCCTATCCACTACTCTGTAAATTGGATCTTTTAAATCTTCCATTTTCAATATTCAACATTCCAGTGATCAGAAACTACCTCAGTAAGTCATCTCTGGATCTTCTGAATTTGTGCACAGAGATCCATGTGTGGTCTAATCAAAGCCTTATACAATGGAAAAAGAATCTTGTTACTTCTATAAGTCAGTGTCCTCCGCATCATTCCCAGAATTCTAAGCTGTCCTCACAATTTTGGAAATGTCTCCTAAATTTCAGATCCTTATCCACTATCACCCCAAGATCTCTTATTCTTCCACCTCCAACAATATATACCATCTTTGTTTCCCAAATTTTAAAACCTTACATTTTGCAATATTGAACTTGCATCACCATTTCTATGCCCATTCACTCAATTTATTCAAGTCTTCTTGTAAGGCCCCAAGATCTTCTCTACTCTTCATAGTTCGTTCCAACTTTGCATCATCTGCAAACAACTGAATATCCCCAACCAAATCTTTGCCAATATCATTAACACACAGGTGAAACAGCAATGGCCCCAAACAGACCCCTCTTCCTGGATACTGCTCCCCCATACATGACCTGTTGATACCTATCAAATAGCTAGTCTCTGATCTAATGCACTAATCTAATATACAATCTCATCCACTTTATGACTATCATCCACATTACCAGGGCTATAACATCCAACTAAGCATTTCATTCTATTCCTCTATCTCACACCATATTGCCTCAAAACCACTGGCACTATTTCCCTCTTGCATCTCTATTTTGTAGTATGGACATGTCTTTCTCCCATCAATAGCACTATCCCCCTCCCTTTTTACCTTCTCTATCTTCACAAAACACATCATATCCTTCCATATCTATCATGTCAGGATGTCATCCTCATCAAACCATGTCTCACTTATTCCAACAATTTTTGGGCGAACAGACTCAATTAATGCAGCTATTTCATTTGCCTTGTTTCTTACACTTCTAGCATTCGTACACAAATACAGCAGCTTATTCCTGGATCTATAGCTAGTTTCACTGACAACAATTATTTGATGCGACTTTGCCACGCTTAACTCAAGCCATTTCTTTTGCTTCTTATTCATCTTCGAACCTTCTTCAGATCCAACTGTTTTCCCTTGATCCCTCTTCCCTCAACATGTATTCACATCCTCTTGGAGCATCGACCTTTCTCATGCCGCATTCCTCTGTCCACCCTGAGCTGTCTTGCACACCTGTTCTCTCACTCTATACTCATGTCACGCAGTTCTTCATTCACAACCACCTCTTCAATCTCTCCTGTCTTACTCTTCCATTCCTCCACATCACGTACCACTTGATCAGATTCATTCTCTGCAGCCTCTCCAAGCAACTCGCACCAAAACCACTCAAATGCAGTTGATTTCCCCCTATACAGTTCATTTCATCCTTGAAACTCATTCCACACATTAACAAACTGCACTCCTTTCTCCTCACATATTTCTGCTAACATATCATTCATAATCCTTGCTCTCCACCTTATCTCACCACTATCGTACCTGGCCATAACACTTACTGACTTTCCTATCACACTATTCTCTTTTATCCACCTCAAAAGCCTCTTGATTTCCAATCTGACATGTTCTTTGTTTGCATTCAAGTCATTTGTACCTATTACAACTAGCTCATTCTAACTCCAGTAAAACATACATCTATTACAAATGCATCAAATAAATAACGGAGAAACTCACGTAAAAAGATTATTTAATAGTATAATTTTCACCTGTGTGTCACAGGCATCTTCAGTACATTTTAAGCTAAAATTAAACAATAACTGACAATTCCAAAAATCACCACCTAAATAGCTAATGCAAGATAACTAAAATGGTCAATAAATTTCCTAACTAAAAAAATAATAATAATAATAAATAAAATAATTATATACACAATAAAAAGTTAGAAAAGATTAGCTGATTTCTAAAGTACTATCTCCCATAAAGGGGGATAGAAATAAACCATCGGATCAGTTTAAGTTAGGAGAGTGAAGTAAAGTTTCACATGTTTCTTACAACTAGCTCATTATAAAGCCGTACCATGAGGAACCGAGTTTTGTGAAGGACTCGTCTTTTTCCAATGAACTATGTCTAGTGATGATAGCATTTCCTGCAAGTCCAGACTGTTCAGGTTCAAGGTATTGAACCTGAACAGTACAAGGGTACATGGCAGGAATTTGATGATTATGAAAGCAAAAACAATGACAAAGACAAAAATGAAAAATTACTCATAGAATCTGAGGATATATTAATGGAATGGAAAAAATATCTTGTAAATCTCTATAATGGAGACGAACTATATGATATTAACATAGAAAATCAAAATGAAGATAATCTAGGACCCCAATAATGCGAGAAGAATCTGATAAAGCACGATCAGAAATGAGTAAGGGAAAAAGTCCAAGTGTAGACAATATTCCTATAGAACATAGGTTCCCAAACTTTTTCGGGCCACCGCCCACTTTGCAAGACAAATTTTGTAACGCCCCCATTATAACAGAATAAATTTTTTTAAGTATATAAAAAATAGAAGTGTAAATATCCTGTATGACACGTTCAATTTTTTATTTTGCATGCAAGCACATTTTGTTCGTCGGACCACGACATTGTCCGAATAATTACAAATAATAATTAAATAAAATAATTATGCAAGATATTAACAACAAACCTACAAAACATAACCACAGAAAACAGTATAATAAGTTTCGAATAATATTTGCTTTGTTTTTTCCCTCTAGTTAGCAATATAAGTTAGTACTAACTAGGCTAACTAAAATTTACGATTTTATTTCTTTCTGGTCATTATTATTTTTACTCGTAATATTAAATTATATAAAATTAATAGTCCAAATCTATGATAAAAAAGTAATACCAAAGGAGTTTATGAAATCAAAGATAATACCAAAAAGGAATAATGTTAATAAATGCAGCCAATTTGGAACAATAGCTTTAATCCCACATGTCACCAAAACTTTGCTAAAAATTATTCAAAATAGAATTTATTCAAAAACAAATTGTCTACTAGATGAAGTCCAATTCAATTCAGAAAGAATAAAGAAAAAAGAAAGGCAACACTATGTTTAAAAATAATAGAGAAGAACAGACCTCAGTAAAAAATACTTACATTTGCTTCATTGATTTAGAGGAAACGTTTGATGAAGTAAACCAGTAACTTGCCTTAATATCAGTACAGACTTGAGGGATAGAAAAATAATTTATCAAATATAGAAAAATCAAAATGAAAAGATTAAAATCGATGATAAGGAGAAAAGAATAAATATAAGGAGTGGAGTAAGACAAGAATGCATACTTTGACCACTTTGTAATTTATATTAAAGCTAATTAATATTAATATAAATTTATATTAATTTATATTATATTAAATTAATTTATATGGCAGCCTTGCTGGCCGAGTGGTTAGCATATCTGCTCTCCAGCCAAAAGGCTGCGGGTTGGAATCCTGCCATGGGCATGGATATTTGTGTTGTCTGTACTAGTGGCGTTGGTGTAGTTGTGGTCAGTTGGTGGATTGAGTGGTTGAGACAGAGTTGTAGAGCAGGTGCCCTCCCTCGATGAGTCTTTGGACTCCCTGGAGGTGTCAAATAATAATAATAATATATTGAAAATGCCATTCAAGAAGCTAAAGATAAAATAAATAGCAGCATAAAGATAAGTGGGTAAGCAAGTCGTGTTTGAGATTTGCTGATGAAATAGCCCCTGTAGCAGAAAACAGAAGAACAGTAAAAACAATACTAGAATTATTAAATAACCTCAAAAAATATAAAATGAAAATAAACAGATAAGACTAAAATCTTTGTTACAGGCAAAACCCTACCAATACAGAGCATAAAGCTTTAAATACTTAGGAAGCCTAATAAAAGAAGATGGCAGAGCAAGAGAAGAGCAAGATGGCAGGTCGAGAATAAACAATGCAAGAGCTCAATTCTAAAAAAAAAATCGACTAACGCCTTTTTATTCCCGTATACCGGGAGTAGGCGAGGCCATTTAGCCCTATCTAACTTTTGGATAGTGAGTGGGCAGTTCAATCTCCACTGGTACCAATCAGAGATAGATGGCCCAAGGCTATCACTAATTAAGTGGTACACAGTGAAGAGAGACGGCTCAAATGTGCCGCCATCTCGTGGTCGCTAACCCTAACACAATATATTAATGTCTGAAATAACGTGGGTTCTACGGTCGATTTTCTTGAGTTTACAGGACGAAAAACCCGCTTGCCCGTGCCAGAGATCGACTAACTCGGGAACCGGTCGAAAAAAGGCTTAGAAAAATTTCCTCTAGTCGCCGACTAGACTCGAAACCAAGTCTTCCTTCGTGCAGCCAAGCGGCCGTGGTATGCAAACGCCACATCCACTGAGCTACACAGGCTCTTCTTTAAGATGAAAAGCATTTTAACAGGAAACCTCAACCTACAATTGAAAAAACTAAAGACATTTATATGGAGTATCACACTGTATGGATGTGAAACCTGGATTTTAGGCCGAAAAGACATAAGAAGGCTGGAGGCTTTTGAAATGTGGTACTGGCACCGCATGAACAAAATAAAATGGACAGAAAAAAATAAATCAAACAAACAAACAAGCCCTGAAAGAGAGATAAGCAAAACAAGAAGTCTAATCATATCAATCAAATATACTTCAGCAATGCAAAATTATTTAAATTGAGCGGATATTAAATCCAACATCATTTCAAAGCCGAATACACAAACTATAAAAGTTTCATGCGAAAATTGACTAGAGAGCTAGCAGGAATTCACTGCCCATACTACGAGTTGCCCTAGCTGAACTGTATAGGTGACGACGATCGCTGTGAGCATCCGTATATTCACCTCCTATTGGTTCACATTTTGGCTCTTTATTTCAATAAATACTTTACGCACCGACCAAGAGTTCGCTTATGGACAATACACCTCTCCAATGCTTTGAGTTCCTTAGTACAGAGTTTTTGCTCTCTAGGTTTCTGCCTAGTCTCTGATGAAAACCAAGAGTTTGAAACAGCAGTCAGGCTAGTGAAACGTTATAATGAACCAACAGGAGGCAAATATATGGACACTCACAGCAATCATCGTCACCTATAAGGTTCGGCTAGGGCAACTCATAGTACGGAGGAGGTGTATTCCCACTAGCTCTCTGGTCAAATTTCACACGAAACTTTTATAGTTTCTCTATAAAAGCTTAGAAATGATGTTGGATTTAATATCCACTCAATTTAGATAATACTTCAGCATGATGGACTTATGAAAAGAATAACTGAATGCAAAATAGAGGGGGAAAGAAGAAGGAGAAGAACAAGGAAAAGCTTTGTTGACCAAATCAAAGAAAGCATGGGCCTGTGGAGTTACCAGGAGATTAAGAAGCCAGTGACATGATGGAATGGAGGAAATTGCTCCTGGGTTATTGAACCAGTCCCAAGACTAATGAAACTGATGATACCTCTTATCATACAATACCTTCTTACTCTAAGTTTGTTCTTTCATACTCCCCCCCCCCCCCCCATTCACTTTCCTTCCTGCCATATTACATGCCAAACATTTCTCCAAGCACCAAGCCTCACCATTTGATCTGAAGGACTCCACATAAGCAATTTTTCTTCTGAATGCCAAATCATCATAATCATCCAACATTACCTCTTTCACATTGATTCATTTTGCATTCAATATTTCTCACTCTTTCTGCTATATTCTCTAAATATGAACTGTCCACAATCACATCGATATCCCTGGACTCATTAGTTTCCTGCATTTCAATTCCATCAATATAGTGCACAGTTTGATCTCTTCTCAAACTGCATCACCTTAGACTTGGCCAGATTAAGCTAGTGGTCATTTACCTTTGTCCATACTTCTTGTCTACTGAAGTCTTCCTGCAGGATCTTTACATCTTCATTTATCACTGATCTTCCTAGTTTAACGTAGTCGGCAGGAAACTGAATATTTCCTGTCAAATCATTTTCTTATATGGCGAAACATGTGGAGTACCTACCCATTACTATAGAAAAAAACATGAAAAAATTGTTATGTAAATATCACGTCTTATGTATCATAAGGCATCATCAATTCAATTATTGAACAATAAAAATTAAATTTAAAAAAAAAAACAGTAGCATGCATGGGGCTGCAATGAAAACTAATTAAATTGAAGTGTAACAGGTAAATTTATTTAATACAATTGAGGATAGCAATTTCCCAAACTTTTGAAATAGTGAGACAGTTGTTCTAATTAAGATTAGGTCTATGAAGTACTTTCATAGACTTAATCTACCTAAGCTACGTAAAAAGTCTTCAGCACTTTTATATAAACGTTCATGTTTATACATGGATCTATGTAGCAGCTCAGCATTTTGCCATGATCATGTGGATAGAATTTTCAATTCCATGTCAGGTAAGACCAGATTTGTGAATTTGATAAGATTGTCTTGATATCAGAGATAAGTTTATTTATAGATCTTGTTTGTCCATAGTAAGACCAGTTAGACCATGGTACTTTGTATACACCAAGTAACATCATTCATGAGTTTGTTTTTTGGAGAATGTAGCAAGTTGTGAATTTGGTTAATGGATTTACAGGTGGCAATGAGTTGATATTTTTTCATAATTTTTGCCACACATTCAGAGATGTCTTTAATATATAGCACAGGAGTACTGTGTGCTTCTTGTCTGAGTTGATTTTTTTTTTTTTTTAAGGTTATTATTGGATATATCCATTCAGTAAGGCCATTTTTTATTTGACAATTTCCAATTCTTGTTTTAGAGATTCTTCAAAAGAAGAAATCTTGTGTGCTCTGGATACTAAAGATTTTATGGTGTATTTTTGAGATGGATGGTAAGCTGATGTACTGTGGATATAACAACCTGAAAAGTTGATTTTCAGTAGACAGAAGTAGAAATGGATCCATCCTGCTTATAGCAGATGTGTACATCAAAAAGACGAAATACCATTTGATGATCCTTTTTCTAGTGTGAACCATGAGGATGCATGGTGTTTTTTTTTTTTTAAAGAAAAAATGTTCTGGTTCTATGTGACTTCAAAGATATCAGCATAAATAAGCCAATAGATGCCCAACAATCAGAATTAAAAGCTCTGAATTCCTTCAAACAAAAGTTATTACCACAGCTGACTAAGGTAATAACCACTGTAGTCTTAGATGCTAAATCATAAAATTGGAAAATGAATTTACTGCTTTGTGATTGCAATACATACTCCCAGCTTGATCTATGGATGAAACAACATCCATAGATCAAAATATGCAAGCCTCCTAGAATATATGGTTCACCAAAATTATATAAAAGTAACTGTCCACTTAGACGTATTGTGAATTCCATAGGCAGTCCCATGTATAAAGTATCAAGATTTCTGCCTAACCTTCTCTGCTCCTTCATCAGCCACTCAGCTTCGATAAAAAAAATTTCATAGAATTTAATACAAGAATAAAAGACATTAAAGTAGCAGATACAGACATGTTGGTAAGCTTTGACATTGTTTCTCCTCACTAATATCCAACACAAAGAGAACAATTTTTAACCCAAAAATTTCCAGACAGTGGAATTATTCTAAAGTTACAATTACATTAGGTTACTTCACAGCAATGGGCTCACCCTTATCACCTAACCTAACCAACATTTTTTCTTTAACACCTAAGAAGAATTTTTGTTCTTGACCCAAAAACCAATTATTTGGCTATGGTACATCTTTGAAGTTTGGAGTCGCACAGAATCAGAACTCTGCTCATTTCTCAAAAAAAAAAAAAAAAAAACCCTACATCCTTGTATCAAGTTCACACTAGAAAAAAAAAAATCAAAAGGCATTTCCTTTCTTGATGTACACATCCAGCGTAAGCAGGATGAATGCATTTCTACTTCTGTCTACCGAAAACCAAACTTTTTCAGGTCATTATATCCACAATACATCAGCTCACCATCCATTTCAAAAATATTATTTTGTGACATCTCCAGGGAGTCCAAAGACTCATTGAGAGTGGGCACCTACTCTACAACTCTCCGAATCTTTGCATGGGTTTTTTTAATTGAAGAAAAAAAAACGTTCTTTGTGGAATCTTGTCAAAGTCTAGCACTATCACTGAGAAGCCATTTCCCATAACCAACTCCACTGTCACTTGATTATAAAAAATAAACAAATAATCAAGGCAAAACCTACCCTTGACAAACCAAGCTGTTCCTTATAGAATATCATATTCCTATCTACCTAGTCCTGAATTCTGGGTTTCACCAATACCTTAGAACCACCACTCCAGTAAGTGATTGGCCTATAATTTGCTACTTAGTCCTTGCATAAAGGAGGCTCCATTTTGCAATATTTTCTCATAGGGTTCATTCCAGACCTGCCACAATTTTGTCACTAGCCTCTGTATCCTCTACAGCAGGGATCGGCAACCTTTTCAGATTCGCAGCCAAATTCGATTTTTATTTTTAATAATCGGGCAGCAAGCATTTAATTAAGAGAAAATAGTGAGTAAAAAAATACTTAAGTTATCAATTTTTATTATATCAGTTTAAAAAAAGCACAGAAATATTTGAAGTGTGAGAAATGAAACTCAATGAAAATTTATTATCACCTAAAAACAAAGTAATATAGTTTATACATCACAATATGAGTGTCTCCCTGCTTAATGTGACTTTTGTGGTCCCTTAGCCAAATTATCTAGATCCACTTTATAAACTGAGTGCAAATTTGAATCGAAGAATGTAAATGTTCATCAGTTAGTCAGTCGAGAAGAAAATTTATTTTTTCTAAAACTCATGGCAGAAAATGCTTATTCGCAAATGTAGGTGCTTCCAAATGTGACTATCATCTTCTTTGCAAAACTGATTAACACTTCAAAATTTTTGTTGGCAAGCATCGAGAAAATTTTTGAATATATTCTAAATGTGTTCTTTAATGTTTCATTGTTTTGTAATTCCAAACTTCCATCTGTAGTTGGTTTGGTACGTCATCAATGTCGACATTAAAAGGGTTCAAACATAATGGCATTTCGATGCTATTTTTTTTATGAAAATCAACAAGATTTGTTGGATGGGCAATATCACAAAGTATAAAATTATTTAATTTATTATTCATATTATAAAATGTATTATTTAAATAATTCAACATACGGCCCACATGCCATGCAAGTATGCTCAATCTTTTATGGGCCACCAAAAATGCACGTTTGGGTCGCATGCGGCCCGCCGACCACTGCTCTACGGAATACAGACCTGTGGCCTTCTACAAATTTATTAGAACACATGCAATATCTATTCATTACTATATTTCCAATATATCATCCAAACATTATTTTTCTTCTCCTGTTCTTTAGAACAGGAACTTATGTATTTCATAAGGAATATTAGCAAAAAAAGAAAGGACTGCCAAATATATACTTCATTTTTAAATTTTATATCAATTCCACACAAGCTGAAGAACATAAACCACACCAATTCCACAGTATAAAATTGAACGTAAAATAAACCAATCAAGCTCTATTACCCAGGATATTACTGTTTGAAATTTTATTCTGTGAAATCTCATTCTAATAGATGCACACGGAAAGAAAAGTCTGGTGTGTTTGCAGTTTGACCATAAGTGAACTATAATAGAATGATACATTTTGGCTTTCACAATTCCTAAATTAAAGATGGTTGTCATTCTTCACATTCACCTAAGCACATGTTAAGACTAACTGCAATTCAGATGTGCAGATTAGTACATGGATACACGGAATGAATTTTAGAAGTTGTCACTATGCAAGGAATATTTTGAGCTTTAACTGAAGGCAAGTCTCAAAGAAATTCCCTCTATAAACTTTAGTTTCCTCATGAAAAAAACAAGCAAACCAGCCAGAGAACATACAACTAAATTAAAAGGTGGATTGGAACTACAATGGGGTTCTATGTAATAAGATGTGGCAGGCTGTTGATAGACATAACTTTAGCCACACACAAACAAAAAAAGGGGGGGAGGAGAATATAATTGAAAAGTAAAAATAATTAAAGTTAGCACCTTAAAGAAATTATTAATTACGTGACACTTCCAAGGAATCCAAAGACTCATGGAAGAGGGCACCTACCCCACAACTCTCCAAATCTTTGTATGGGTTTTTTCAATTGAGAAAAAAAAAAAAAAAAAAAAAAAAAAAAAAAAAAAAAAAAAAAAAAAATTCTTCTCATGACAAGAATTGTGCTTAGGCCTTTTCCAAAAAGCATAATGTACTGTAACATTATGCTCCATAGCGCAATTCTTCCAACTGCGCTACGGAGGCGTTTAAATGCTAAATATACAAAAAATTGAAAGAAATTTAAAGAACAAGAATTATAAAATCAACCAGATATTTGTCATATTCATTATATAGAAAATACTGCCAATTTAACAACAGATACTGGAACAAAAAGGTTGCCCATAGCACAAGGTACTATAATCTACCACTTATCTCCAGTTCTTACCAACTTAGTCATTGAGTCATTTAAAAAGAAAGCCAGAGGATAACATAAAACCTGAAAATAGACAATGATATATATTGATATACATCTTCTGAGCAGGTTCAGAGAAAAGAGCCTCACAACAAAGATTACCCATGAACTTGATAACAGGATCTTTCCTCAACCAAATGTCTCTCAAACATTTATTCAGCATATAAAAAACCAACAACACTAGTAGATTTTTACATGACCTCTTACCACCACCCACCATTTGTTTCTGCAAGGGATGTATAGGAAAATACTGCACAACAAAGAATGAAGAAGCTTTACTACCTCACTCACTCTTTCCACTATATGGACACAAGATAAATGAGCATGACTTTAACACATGGTCACCTTCCTTTACATCTGCAACATTAAGAAAAAATTTCTTGTATTCTCCAAAGTAATGACAAAAGTGGCTTTCACTCTCTATACAAAATCTCCAGATTCCTTCAACCTCCAAAAACTCACCTTCCTCTCAAAAAGCTGCCAAGGTGTCTACAAGTCACTTTCATGCAGAAAGTATGCTGGTCAAATGAGACACCACGAAGAAATCTGTATATCAGAACATTTTAAAGATATCAAAAAGAAAATAGATCTGATTTTTTATACTTTTATCACACAACCAATGAAGGCCATCAGGTACTTTGATCCCGACCCACCTAAAAAACACATCCTGAATATAACTTTTGTCAAAAAAAGTTTTATTATTACATAATATGAGTATCTCTATGGAATCAGGAGCCTCATCACAGACCCAAATTCACACAATACCTATCATACTTCTTGAAGTCATTCACTGACAATGCACTCATCTCTGGTAACCTATTCGATTCATTCATAACCTTGCAAACAAAGAAACCCTTATACTAAAACTCTAATTTACCACACTCTTATACAATTTCAAGGAGTGACCCTTTGTTCATCTCTTCTTGTCATGTATCATAAATGAAGTCTTCAGTTATGATACTATAAAAGCCCTTTAATAGCATATGCTTCTAGCATGCCCCTTTCTTCGCTATCAGCTAGTTTTTCTTTCATTCTGTTTATGAAATCAAATCTTTTCATAAAGAGAATGAATGACTAGACCTCCAGATCCTCCACCACTTCATCCAGGTGACCAGAACAATATGGCTAATTTAATTCTTTTAACCTGTAAGAGTTCATTCTTTCTAGTGCGCCATTAGTTTTCTTATCTTTCCACAATTTATATTAACTCTTAATTTTTTACTACAATGACATTTGTGCTATGACTAAACAGTGTACCATTCATTCTTTGTTTAACCATCTAATATTTCTGTCAATCACAACCTCTATATGAAATTGAAATGGTTGATACATCCCATCCACCACAATTGCTTTGCTAATTAAATGTATGCATGTTGAACAGGTATAAAGCAGCAGCCTTGTTATTCAAGATCACGTCTTGATGATGCAAATGTTACAACACAAATATCTAAAAAGCTTCTAAAATGATTTGTACTAAAAATCAATGAAATAAAAGCCAAAGCAATTAATCCTTCACCAAGTGGTATTCATTCAAAAACCCAGTTACATGCAAAACAATTTTGCATGATATACATCATGTAAAATGCAACGATGCCATTTAGCATACTTGCTTTCATGTGGTCCACTATTTAATTTTCATATGCTGATTTCTTTTTTAATTGCTTAGATGATATGGTTTTGACTTGGTAACTGAATAGACATGCAGAAGTATCAAAGAGACGGGAACTTATGTGGAATTATAAAGCAGGTGATTATAATAGTCTTAGACGTCAACTTCGGGAAGTTTCATGGAGGGAGTAATTGGAAGGCCGGGATATTATTAGTGCGTGGAAAATTGTGAAAGAATATTTGTTAGCAGCAATGGTAAGTTGTATACCACGAGTGAAGGAGGACACAATTTGGAACAAAGTGGATGACAAACAATATTAAACAGGAATTGCATGCGAAAAAGAAGCTATAAAGAGACAGGTGAAGAGAGGATGCGTCAAGAATATAAGACACAGGCCAGAAGAGTGACTAGTGTGGTACGGAAAGCGAAACAGGAATATGAGAGGAGATTGGCCCTAAGATCCAAAGAAAATCCTAGGGAATTTTTAAGCTAGGTGGCCAGTAGGAGGAGAAATGACTGTGGAAGAATGATAATGTGGGATAAAAATGGGAATAGAGTGACTGATGCAGAGGACATAGTGGAATTGTTCAATGAACACTTTATTGGAGTATTTCATCCTAGGAGTCAGTTTTAATGCTAGAGGGATAGGGCTGGTTTGAGGTTTAGCGGTACAGGAGCAGAGTGTGTTTCAGATACTGAGTACTCTGGATGTCAGTAAAGCTTTGGGACTGGATGGTATTTCACCATGAGTTTTGAGAGAATGTGCCAGGGAATTGACAGTGCCTTTAACCTGGCTTTTCAATGAAAGTCTGGGTTCGGCAAAGGTGCCCAGGGAATGGAAGGAAGTTAAGATAGTGCCATTGCATAAGGGTGGTAACAGACTGGAAGTGTCTAATTATAGACCAATTTGTGTGTCATCAGTAGTTGTTAAGATCTTGGACAAATTAGTGAGGTACCGTATACAGCATTGGGCAGATGAGGGTAATGTTATCTGTGAGAGTCAACAAGGATTTGTGAAAGGGCGCTCTTGTTTTAGCAATATGCTAGCCTTTTATAATAAAGTTACAAGAACATTAGATGAGGGAAAGGCATATACTGCAATTTTCTTAGAGTTACTGAAGGCATTTGACAGGGTGCCACATGATAAGCTGATATTTAAGTTGCAGCACATGGGTCTGGATGTCAGATTGGTCAACTGGATTCAGGATTGGCTGTCTGATAGGTATCAGAGAGTTGTATATGGTGGAGCAGTTTCAAGAAGGCAGAGGGTTACAAGGGGGGTCCCACAGGGACCAGTACCAGGACCTATATTGTTTAACCTTTATATCAATGACACTGCCAGTGGATTGCAAGGGGATATTCAGTTGTTTGCGGATGATACGAAGCTGGGAAGGATTATTAGTAATAATGCAGATGTAGTAACCCTGCAAGAGGATTTGAATAAGCTAGATAGATGGGCAAATGAATGGGGGTGTCAGTTTAATGCAGCAAAATGTAAGGTCTTGAGGTTTTGGAAACATCGATGGGATGCAGCATACTCTATGGGAGGAGTTATGCTGCAGGAAGTAGGGGAGCCAAGAGATCTGGGGTTGATGTTTGATAGAAACCTGAAGTTTAGGGGACATATTGCAAAGGTGGTGAAGGTAACACAGGGGATTGCTGCAAATATGAGAAGGACACTGACCTGCAGAGATAAGAGGGTTATCATTCCGTTGTATAAGTCTCTGATCGGACCACACTTGGACTATTGTTCTCAGATTTGGTCTCCAGGATTTGAGGGAGATAAATTAACTGTGGAAAGGATACAACGACGGATGACAAAGATGGTTTCAGGACTGTACAAGGATAGTTACGAGGACTGGCTGAGGGAATGTGGACTGCAGAGCTTGGTGGATAAAAGAAGGAGAGGTGATATGATTGAGACTTTTAAACTGTTCAGAGGTGCTTAAGGTTGACACTGGGGAGTTCTTTAGCTTGGTTGAACAGCAGGAAGGAGTGATGACAAGAGGACATCCCTGGAAGTTATGAAAGGAAACTGTGAGCAAGAGGGTGAGGAATGGTTTCTTTGCATGGAGGGTGGTTGAACCGTGGAATGCATTGCCTGATGGAGTGGTGAGAGCGAGAATGGTCAATGAGTTTAAGGAGTGGTATGATAGACTTTGTGTTTCTTAGGGGGGGACCTCCCCTCGATGAGTCTTGACAGAGTTTATGTTCTTAGGAAGGACCTCCCACGATGAGTCTTTCGGCTCCATGGAGGCCTAAATAATAATAATATACTTAAGTATAAGGAGCTAATAAGCTTCATTTCGGCAATGAAAATATTACTTAAATTAAAGGGATATTAAATCCTACATAGTTTTAAAACCGAATAAGAAACTCAAAGATTGGAATCAGAGAGTTTCTTGCCGAATATAGTAAACTATAAAGTATCGGCGACACTAGCGTTAGCCAATGTAAGTGATCCTAGCGCGTAGTACAATACCGGACGACTCACTGCAAAGGTAAACTCGTTCGCAGAATACATAAGTTCTTTTCGCTATACACTTTGGTATTAGGTCTAGCTACTCACTGATGAAGCCTCAAAAAAGGCTGAAACCATTCTGGGTAGTGACCCCCCTCCATAATGTAATAACAGCATACATTTCCTAGGAAATGTGTTTTTACATTATGGAAAATACCTAAGAATAGCGATCTGAACTTCCCCTACCTTTGCAACGAGTCGTCCGGTATTGTACTACATACTAGGATCACTTGCATTGGCTAACGCTAGTGTCGCCGATACTTTATAGTTTACTATATTCGGCAAGAAACTCTCCGATTCCAATCTTTGAGTTTCTTATTCGGTTTTAAAACTATGTGGGATTTAATATCCCCTTAATTTAAGTAATAATAATATGAAAAATAAGCATGATACTGACAAAATGTACCTATTGGTACACAGAACTATTCTAAAATGAAGTTCTCTGCTTTTGTAAATGGAAGATGGTCATGTCAGACTGCTTTTCATCTTGAAAACCCACGATCTGTTTCCTCTTCACTGTAGTTTAAGAGCATCGCTACCAAAGGGCATCATCTCACTGTCAACAAGCTATTCCAGATATGACTTTACTATGGGCAGTGTCCAAATAAACTAAAATCCAAAATTCAACATTTTTTTAAAAAAATAAAAGCCCCTGAAAGCATTATCTGTCAATTAAGAATCACAGGAGGATTATCATCAACTTCCTGATGTTCTCAGGTGTAAAAGATATGATATGAAAACTATCACCAACTTCCCTTCAAACTGTCAGGAAATGAACATTATCAGATCTCATATTTTTTTCAAGACACTTCTTGCAGTATCAATCCGCCTAGACTGATATTCCTATGTTGTTGTTTTTTTTAATTAAAAAAAGGATGTACAGCATATATGATAGTACTACATGAAAAATTTGCATCATTACTAAGGTCCTATCTACAACTTTCCTCCAGATCAGTCTGTTACTTGTCAAGACTCCAATAGTATCAGATCTTATATTTCTGTCGTCTAAGGCACTTTGTACCGTATCAATCCACCTATATCTTGGTCTTCCTATGGAAGACCAAGATATAGGTGGATTGATATGGTACAATCATTTTCCTACCAACTTGGCAGAGAATACTTGTTTTGCTAATCTTTCCTCGCCCATTCTGTTTATGTGACATACCACCTGAGATTAGCTCTGCTAATGCATTCCTGGATGCTGACAATGTCAAGTTCCTTCCTAATATACTCGTTTTTAATATGATATTGCCATTGATGCCATCTGTTCACTCCTCTAATCTTTCTCAGGACTCTCATATCTGCAGTCGCTAGTCTTTGGTCAAGTGTTTTACTTCTGACCCAGCTCTCAGATCCATAAGTTACAACTGGTTTGAACACTGTCTTGTATACAGCTGATTTAGTGTTCGACTAATTTCTCTCTTATTCCATATGAATTTACTCAACTGACTTCCTACCATACAAGCTTTGTTGATTCAGTTGTCTATTTCCATATTTAATTTACCATCTTCACTAAACATCATGCTTAAGTGGCTGAAATGTTTTACTTGTTCCACAGGTTCTCCATTCACATCACAGTTGACATGTTCAATGATTCTGCCTATTTTCATTGTCTGTCTTTTTATTGCTAACCGTCAATACCATATCTATTACAACAGTTATTCAATTTAGTCAAGGAATCTTGCAGACTCGTAGTGGATTTATTGATAAGTATAACATCGTCCACATAAAGCAAACAGCTGACATTAACATCTCCAATTCTGATATCATGTTCAATACCACTTTCGTTCATAACGTGATCCATATAGATAATGAATAACAGAGGGAATAATGTACATCCTTGTCTCACACCAGATTTAACATTAAACCATCTTCTTGTACTTCCATCAATTGTAACTGCTGACTTATAACTGAAATACAGACTAAGTATTGCTTGATATAATGCCCTATTGACACCATAACTGTAGCATATTGAATAGCTTTTCTCTTGGTACCTTATCATATGCCTTTTCCAGATCTACAAAACTCAAAGAGATCTTTGTTATATTCCCATGATTTCTCAATTATTTGTCGTAAAGTGAAGATCTGACCCTGACAGCCTCTATTTGAGCCAGAATCCAGCTTGTTCTTCACCAAGCTTTTCTTCTACAATTCTTCGCAACAGTTTCTCAAGTATACTTGCATATATCTTACCAGCAACACTCAGTAGGGATATAGCTCTGTAATTCTCACATGCAGTTTTATTTCCCTTTTTATATATGGGTACTATGAGAGCTCTACTCCAATCATCAGGAATTTGTCCCTCTGTCTAGGCCTTCTGAACTATGCAGTGCAGCCACTGTAAGACTCTTATACCAACACACTTCAGCATTTCTGGTCGAATATGATCTACTCCTGCTGCCTTTCCACATTTTAAGCCTCTGATGGCTTTTTCTACTTCAAGTATGGATATGCATTCCTCACTATATATGCCTGTTGAGTGTTTTTTTACCAATGTACTATCACTCTTATTTCATTTAGCAATTTTTCGAAGTAATTACTCCATACTTCAAGGATATCTTTTTCTCCCGTTTCGTGTCACCTTTATCATCTCTAACTCCTTTTACAGCACTCTTTCCTCCATTCCTAAGCTTCTTCAACAACCTCCAGAATATTTTGCTACCTTCTTGATATTTATTTTCTATGTTCTTGCCAAAGTTCTCCTATGACTTTTGTTTAGTTAGTTTTACACATTGTTTAGCTTTCTTACATTTGTCTCTGTATTCAGACCATGGAGTTCTAATTTTTCTATCCTTGTAGACAACTTCACCACATGCCTCTCTAGCTGAATCAATCAGGGTTTTCGTCAAGGCTTGCCACTGAATCTCCAAGGTTTGGTTCCTGTTCTCAAACTCTTTCATTTTTTCTTCAATAGTTGTGTATTTTAGTCTACAATTCACATTTGAGAGCTGCTCAACTTTTATTCGCTTTAAAACTTTCTTACTTTTCATTCTTTTCAATATGAAATTCAATTTTATTGTGCTCAAGACTAAATAGTGATCACTTCCAATTTCGAATCCTCTGTACACTCTGGTGTTCTGCACAACAGAGAAAACATCACTATCAACAATAACATAGTCAATAAGACTTTTCTTATTTCTTGCCTCTTCTCTCCATGTGAATTTGTGCACATTTTTATGTTGGAACATGGTGTTAGTAATAACCAGTCCATGTCCTGAGCAGAAATCCAACAAATATTTGCCATTATTATTAACTTTGCTCTTTTCTCCAAATTTTCCCAATATATTTTTGTATATCTGACAATCATTTCCTACTCTGCTATTTAAATCCCCAACAAGGACCAACTTTTCCTTTTTCATTGTGTCAGATGCTTTCTCTAAATCCTCAAAATATTCCTCCACTTCTACCTTAGTAGAAGTGGAGGAATTTTCTGTGGGACCATAGGCACAAATAAGTCTCATTGTCCAGTTCCCCATTCTCATATTTGCCCACATTACTCTACTTGAGACTGGTTGCCAGTCAAGAAGATTAGCCTCATATTTTGTGTTGAATACTATGGCTACTCCTTTTCCTTGATTGTCATTGTCTGAATATAACATTTTGTATTTATTGCTCAGAAAGATCTCACCAGTTTTTGTCTTTTTTCTTTCAGTCACCCCTCTTATGTCGATCTAGTACTTATCTAATTCCTCAGCTAGCTCCATTTCTTTGCAATTCAGGCTTCTTATGTTGATAGTACTGATCTTTAACTCTGATGATGTTGAGTTGGGGTGTTTTTTCAGATTTGTTCCAGTTGCTGACTTTTCACTGTTTACCCTGGTTCCCTTGTGAAAACAAGGTGGGGGGGGGGGGCTTGCTTAACCCGCCAACATGAAATCTTGTCATGTTGTACCATCAATTTGTAATTTGGTTTAATCCTATAAGAATTACAATTTGGTCGGCTAAATCCCAAATTGCCAGCCCATCCTTGTTCGTTCAATATCCAGGTAGATACCCAACAGGGTGCACCACGAGAAGGTGAGGATTGGAGATTAAGTCAGAAGCCCTGGTCGGTTCTCCGCATTCCTTTAAAGGCTATGTGGAGGTCTCCTCTCAGTTATACAGCTTTGACCCTTAAGCACCCCTTATTCTCATTTTTAAATATGGTTTTGCCACCGAAGATTAAGTCATTTCTAAACCAGCTCTTACATTCCATAAGTCAAAATTTTCTCAAACCCTGTCATGTATAGTTAGATTAGTGTTTCAACTAATTTCTATGGGTGGTAGACTCCCACCTCCCACCACACCAGCTTCGCTTATTGTCATCTATTCATAATATAGCTTAACAGTATAACTAACACCAAGAAGTGGAGGGATAGGGGGATTTTTATTAAACTCACTAATATTTCATTGATTTTCTACCAAGAATCTTCAGAGCACAATGATAACTGTGACAGGGACACAGCACTATACCAAGTAATTGTAGAAACAATTTAAATTGTAACAAACCTAAATGTCCACATGACACAGTCAATAGGTCAGATAACTACAAAGTTAATTCGGAGAAATCCAGCCATTAATTCTTGAAATAAGTCTCCCAGGTCTTTTGTAAATTAATGCAACCATACTCTTTGAAGTTGGGAGAGTGCTTCATCACTCTCCCAACTTCAAAGAGTATGGTCACCATTGCTGAATCTAAGAATAGCCTCTCAGACCTGTAATTCTATGTAATAAAGAGTTTTTCCTACCCAATTTCCCACCATTTTATCAAAAAATTCTTCAACGTTAATCCTATAACAACCCTTTGTCAACTTGTACATCTATCATGTTATTCCTCTTCTCTCTCCTATCCAAAAGAGTGAAAATTTCACCATCAACATTTCTTCATATTCATACTGAATATGAAGGTTGAGACATCACTATTTTAGTCAACAGCCAACAGTCACTATTTTAGTCAACAGGCCATATATTGACAACTGTGTACAGTAGTCAATATATGGCCTGATCAAAGCCTTGTATAATGGAACTAGAATCCCCTTACTTCTACGAGTCAGTGTCCTCTTTATCATTGCCAGAATTTGTCGTTTTTCTCAGTTTCGGCAACGTGTCTTCTAAATTTTAGATTCTTATCCACCATCACCCCAAGATCTCTTATTTCCTCCATCTACAACAGTATATTCCCACCAAGAGCAAATTCTACATCCCATCTTTGTTTTCCAAATTTAAAAACCTTACATTTTGCAACACTGAACTGGAATCCCCACCCTGTGCCCATTCAAGTCTTCTTGTAAGGTCACAACATCTGCTCTACTTGCAGTTCTCCCAACATCTGCTCTACTCACAGTTCTCCCAACTTTGCATCATCTGCAAACAAATGAATATCTCAATTCAAATCTTCCCTGATGTCATTACCATATAGGATTAAACATTAATGTTGGGAAATGTTCTGCACATTTATCATACTGATGGAACTGTGCATTACTGTTTGTGTACTGATTTTGTGTTGTGTGGACTGGCTGAACTGATGCAAAGTTTATACGGCATGTTAGTCGCAACAATTTTAGTAGGATTTTGTTACTTGTATGATGCTTCTGTATCAGGCTGGTTCACAATTTCACTGACAGTTTATGCAGCACATCAGTTGCAACTCTCTCAGTAGAATTTTATTTGAAGTTAGCATTTGTGATCTATCATAATGACATCGAAAATTTCAAATGCAGTCGAACAAACGCTTATTTCATGTAATTGAAAATTTGAACAAATGTTAGAACAATTGTTTTTAGTTAGATACTGTGTTTGACAGTGCAACAAATGGTTTTGGTTGAGTCTGTGCACCACAGTTTCTGTGGCAAGGGGACATGTTTCATTAGCTAGTGCTGTTTTTATCCCAAATGCCCTATTTGTTGACAAATATATTACAGACTGCAAATGTCTTTGCACCCTATTCAGTGATACAATAAAACTACTCTTTTTTCTTGCATCTGCAATATAGTGGCTGTTAGTGATTTATATCGCTAACAAACCCCGTTCCACCTATTTTCTTAAATTTTCTTTATTTAATTATGCCCATCATAAATGCAATATGAAAGTCTAGTTTATAGAATCATGTATTCTTCCCTCCACCCACTGATACTCAGTGCACATATCACAGATACAAATTATTAATTATCTATTTCACAGTACTGCTACCGAAAGGAGTTTTATTCATGCCTATTCTTTCTCTTCCTTATATTTGCTATTCTTTACACCTTTTAGTAAATCAAGTATAGTAACTAACAATTATTTTTTTTAATATATTTTGAAAATGAAAACACTCATTTCACCTATTCCTCCCTCTTTACAATGTGAGATTAGTTACAATTACGAAAAATTAAACTGTTACAAAAAGTGATGTTCAATGACGTGCAGAAACAAAATTGCAGCAATTTCATTCACTTCACCAGATAGGTTCATGCCAAGCGAGCTACTACCACTGCCCCGACTTGAACGTACTAAACAGTAAAGTCCTAAAACAGACGCCTCAAGCACACCACTAGTGACTTTACTCTTCTGGGATATTGCTCCCCCATGCACAATTTGTTGATGCTTATCAGACAGCCATTCTCCAATCCAATGCACTAGTCTATATCCAACCTCATCTGCTCCACTTTGACTATTACCTTATGTAGTAATTATCAAAAACACAGTAACCACATGTTTAATGTTTATATAGCAGTACTCAATGTTCAAAATGTCCTCCTTTTGCCTTCGTGCATGCCTGAAGTCTGAGGCCACACTGATGGCCTTAGGCTCAACATTCACAGCTGCCGCTGCTTGCTCCACATCATCCTACAGGCTGGCAATGCCAGGGTGTCATTTCTTGTAGGCTACTCTCTCTCTCAAGCTCTGAACACTATTTGAATCCCGACTGCCTGACAGCTAATCATGTGGTAATTGTGGTCTTGCACATTTGCCTCTAACTGCTGTTGTGTTGTCCTTGCTTTCTGTGCAAGGATTGATTGAGTCCTGTAGGAAGGTCCACTGCCCACCTTGAAACAATGTGTTGTTTCCAAATGAAACCAGCTTATGCTTTTTTGCCTGAAATTTTCCCCTTAAAACTAAGAGAGAGGCCTAGAATATCTTTACTTCTTATCCTTCTACACCATTTCCTAAATAAACAATTTTTAGAGATCATTCAAAAATCCACAATAAACTCTGTCATGGGATCCTTAAGGGTCTCATGCCAGTCCCAAGCCTTGATAAAGGAGGAGGGTTGGTCAGATGAGTGTCGATGCTCTGACTGTCAAGAAAAAACACAATTGTTATCTGTTTATTATTAAATAAACAATTTTTAGAGATCATTCAAAAATCCACAATAAACTCTGTCATGGGATCCTTAAGGGTCTCATGCCAGTCCCAAGCCTTGATAAAGGAGGAGGGTTGGTCAGATGAGTGTCGATGCTCTGACTGTCAAGAAAAAACACAATTGTTATCTGATGCCTATACGATCAACAGCCAAAACATGCTGGCTCGGACGTCGCTCAGATGAACAAGGTCCACGATACCAATCGAGAGATCGGGGTTGGATCGAAAAGTTGGATACTGGAAGAAAACAGAAACTAACAGAACTACTATCAGTGGGAACATGGAATGTACAGACACTTTGGATGTCAGGAAAACTAAAACCACTTCGCGAAAAAACAAAGATATCAGTGATATATTATGACTGGGGGAGATGCGATGGACATTATCAGGAAAGAGAAATGGATGCAAAGTGATATGGTCAGGGAATGATTCCGAGCACAAAGCAGGCTTCCTTCTTAACAAGAGCTAGAGGGGCACTGTTAGAATACGAACTAGTCGATGAACGAAATCATAGTAGCAAGATTCCAAGCAAAACCATTTAATATATCAATAGTCCAGATATATGCACCCACATTTGACAGCACAGATGAGGATAGACTTATTTTACAAAAGATCTGACAGAGAAAATAGAAACAATACCAAATTAAGAGGTACTAATTATGGAAGGAGATTGGAATGCCAAAGTCGGAATAGATAATGATGGTTGGGAAAGCGTCATGGGAAAATATTATTATTCCTGACACCTCCAAGGTGTCAGGAATAATAATAATAATATTTTCCGAAAGGAGTCCGAAGACTCATCGCAGGAGGACACCTACAACTGTCTCAACCACTACACCGAACCTCTACTATGAATCATCTCCATCAACTGCCCATCTCCACCACCACAACTGGTATTCTATGTCTGTAAATTGCATGTGTTCTGAAGGGCCGATTTGTCTGTATGCAGGATGAAATTGTTTCGAAGAAAGAAATGAACGAGGTGAAAAAAAATGTTAGAATTTGCTGTGGTCCACGAGATGATGATCTGTAACATGATTCCAACAAAAGGACTGTAGAAATTGGACATGGCGATCAAATGATGGGAAAAACCAAGAACATGATCGATATGATTACGATTAAAAGAAGATGGATAACATCAGTACAGCAGTGTCGAGGAGCGGATATAGAGTCTGATCATAATTTAGTGATTGGGCACATCAAGTTGAAATTAAAATGAATATAATAATCCCATCATCAGAAATGAAGAGATACAACAAGAATAAGTAAAGCAGATATAGGAAGAAGGTACGGAACAGTGTTAGAAGAGAAACTTAAAAGTGTGGACAAAGAAAAACAAATTTGAAATCTAAGAGTTAAAGGAGTAATGAAGGCAATAGAAGATGCAGTTGAAGAGACGATCAAGAAGTGGATTAGACAAGAAACACTGAAGTTAGTACAGGAGAAAAGAATATTGAAGATAAGGGATATATCAGAACAAATAGAGGAACAATGTATAAGAAAGTGTAATGAGGTGAAAAAAGCAGTCAGAATGGATAAGATAAAATGGTTAGAAGCCCAATGCAATAATATAGAACAGCACTATGGAGAGCATAAAACAAGGAAGGGGTTTACAAAAGTATTAGAACCATTAATAGAAGTTGGCAACCAAAACAGACCACAATTAAAGATGAAAAAGGCAAAGTATTGATGAGTAAAGGTAAAATTGTACAGCAGTGGACGAGATATTGTAGTGAGTTATATATAGAAAAACTAGATTTAGATAGCATTGGGAAACTGACTGAAGAATTGAAGCAGATATCACCAGGTAATGAGTATGATATGGACATTTTAAGAGAAGAGGTAGAAAAAGCAATAGGAGGGCTAAAACACAACAAGAGTCCTGGTAATGATAATATCACTGGAGAAATTAAATATGGTGGCAAAAGTATGGTTACAGAAATGCACCAACTATGTAATATGGTATGGAAAGAAGGGGAAATGCCAAAGGAGTGGGTGAAATCAATATTAGTGACACTATACAAGGAAATAAGCTAGAATCCAAAAATTATAGAACAATTGTCTTCACAAGTCATCTTGGTAAGGTGATGATATTGACAGAAAGATTGAGAACACAACTGGAAGTATACCTTGCAGATAAGCAAGCATTTATGAAAGAAGAACTACAATCCAACAGATTTTGACAATCTGGTTAATAGCAGAGAAAGCTAGGAGAAAAAAAAGCAATCATATATACTTGTTTTGTTGATTTTCATAAGGCATTTGACAGTATCGACCAGAAAGTGACATTAGCAGTGATAGAATCCCATCGAATTGACAGAAAACTAATAGCTATATTAAAAGATGTTTATAAGAATGCAGTTACAGTAGTTAGAATAGGTGATGACTTGGGGAAATGGTTTAAAACAAGCAGAGGTACTAAGCAGGGGAACCAATATCACCAAGCAGTTTCATTGCACATTTAGAAAGAGCAATGGATAAAATGAAGGAAGATGCAAAAGGAATATCAGTGCATGGGATGAGAATTAACAATCTGAGATTTGCAGATGAGATTGTTACTATTGAAGAAGGTGAAAGAGAACTACAAAAAGCATTGAAACTGTTAAATGAGGAAGGGAAAAGATTTGGACTTGTTATGAACTTGGAAAAAACAAAAGATGCAAGTGGATGGAATTGATATAGAAAATGTAGAACAATTCACATATCTGGAAGTAAAATGACATATGATTTACACTGTAAAAAAGAAATAAAGATCAGGCTTGCAAAGGGAAGAACAAATCTGAAGGCCATGAAGATCACTTTACTTTTCCAGATAACATCCAGAAAAATAAAGTGATCAGTCTGCAAACAAAACTAAGTGCTGGAAACGTGCGTCTTTAGTGGTGTACTGTATGGATCTAAAACATGGGTAATAAATATCAAGAAAAAAGAATGTTGGCATTTGAAAGAACTTGTTACAGGAAGATTCTAAGAATAGGATGGGCACAGAAAGTCACAAATGAAGAGCTCTATCAGAAGATATAACCAAAGGAGAATCTAATGCAGAAGATTATAAAATGGAAGCTGCAATTATTTGGACACATCTGCAGAATGAATGAGAACTGGAAGATAAAGACGTGATGTCTTTATCTTCCAGCTTGATTGGCCAAGTGGTTAACGTATCCACTCTCCAAACAAAAGGCTGTGGGTTTGAATCCTGCATTGGGTATGGATGTTTCTGATTGTCTGTGAATACTAGTGGTCTGCAGTAGATGGCACTGTAGTTGATAATTTGAGTGGTGGAGACAGTTGTAGAGTAGGTGCCCTCCCTCAATGAGTCTTTAAACTCCCTGGAGGTACCACATAATAATAATAATGTTTCGTATTATGGATGGTTTGAACAGAAGAGGTAGTCCATATAGAGAATGGATAGACGACATAAAGGACTGACGTGGAATGGGTGTACAGAAACTGCGACACTGTGCAAAGAAAGGTGGAAGAAGATAGTGAAAGAGGCATCGGACACCAACAGGCAGCGAGGCCATGGTTCGTGATGATGAATCCACAATATCAGATTTTGATTTTAGCAAGCTGGGATAAATGTGAAAAAAAATTTATGCAATCATATCAATGCAAAAAAAATAACTCGACTTCAACTTCCTGGTAAGCATGTTAGGCTCAACGGCTTGTCACAACCAAGTAATTTATCTACAAGCAAATAGGAAATCCTATCACTGTCAAGGAGTGTCAGCACTGTTTTGAGAAATTAAAAATCTGCAGAGGGGAAAACACCTACTGCCTGGGTGTGATGTTGATTTGTGGTTTACTGCCACAAGAATAGCAAAGGTAACATGGCATAAAATCAAGATTATAGCAGTACTCTAATCAATAAATAGTAATAAAGGGGTAAATTAAATAACATGTACATAAAGGAAATTTTGGAAAAGTAATGTTAAGCAATGCAGTTTCTACACAAATTACAAGGTGGCATAATTAAAGACGTGTTTAGAGAGCTTTAGCAAAAATTATACCAGGCGAAATTCAACCAAATTCAGTGTAAGTACACTATGGAATAGGGGGGGGGGGTACAAAATTCTGCTACCAGCAGACAATTGGCACTAGAGTCGTGTGATATTTGCATAATCTTACTGTTTTTACTAACAAATTGGTGAATATAAGAAAGATCGAAACAGATTCGCACCATTCTGATAAGACTGAAGTGCTATGGATTTCACCTTACTGGAACATGTGTTGCTAGTCAACTTTACTATCAACAATGCGGTAACGCTAATATCATGCTTCGAAAATCCTGGCATTTGAAGAATTGGAAAAAGGTCCATTGACAATCTTAGAAAAATGATTTTACAATGTGAAAACAGCAGATCTTTAGCAGTGACACCACGACGAGAGTGCAAATGGATTATTCCTCGACAAGTTGACTAAGTTGCAACTGCAATATGGAACACATAATGAATAACACACAAGGGTCCAGCAATGTTTGGGCAATATCAAGGCAACTGGACATGCCATACTCAACTGTGGCATGTCCTCCATCAAATGCAAGATTTTCCCCCTACAAGACCTCCCCACACTCAAGCTTTTTTCATGGTGACGCAGAAAATCTACTGCAGTTTGCCGTAACATTCTTGGCTCGAATGGAGGTACATGATGCATGGCCATGGAAGATCTTGTGGAGCAATGAGGCACAATTTTATCTGAACAGTAGTATTAAATCACAATTACCACATTAGGGCTGCAAATAACCATCATCTGCTCCATCAGACCCCTTTACACTCATCAAAAATCATGGTGTAGTTTCTCTACACTGTTTATTATCAGACCATACTTTTTTGAAGAACTTCACCCAACAGGACAACTGACTTGTACCATCTCTGCTGTTAGGTATCAAGAGATGCTAGATGCTGTGCAACTTTGTTGTTCCACAACTGCAGCACCAAAGATATCTTGACTACCATATTCGTGCAGGATGTAGCACCACCTCAAGTTGGACTGCCTGTACAGTGAGTGTTACGAAAACATTTCGAAGAACACAGTGATTTGTCATGCATTTCCCAATGAATAGCTACCTTGTTTACCTGAACTGACCCCCCGTGATTTTTGGTTGAGGGACCACCTGAAACACATGGTGTATGAAGGATATGATCCTGATTTAGTAACCTTGAAAGACAATAATGCAGTATGTGAGGCAAATCAATGCAGATCTGTTGCATTCCATTGTAGAAAACATCATTCACAGAATGCAGTCTTAGAACATCTAAAAGGAGGAGAATATACTGAACCACATCTGCAAGATATATATACAACAAAAATTGATTTCTTGTGCCGCTTCTTATTATTACTGTTGAATTAAATCTAAAATCATGCATTTATAGTGCCAAAGTCCTCTGGTGGCAGAATTTTGTACGAATTTTTTATTTTCTATAAATCAAAACCCCATGTTCCAAAGTGTACTTATGCCAAGTCTGGTTGAATTTCATCTAATAGATTTTTCGTTACAGGGCTCTGAACACCTTCTCTTTAATCATGGCTAACCTGTAAAATTTAAAGTCAGATGTTTGAATAAATTAATTCTTTGTTAAAAACATCATACAATTTGGATTGCAAGAGGTTCAGTTGTTTGCAGATGTGGCAGCCCTGCAAGGGGTTTTGAATAAACTGGACAGATGGACAAATGAATGGGATTATGGCTTAATGCAGCAAAATGTAAAGTCTTGAAGTTTAGGATACATCAATGGGAGGCTACATACTCAATTGGAGGAGCTGTACTGGAGTAAGTAGGGAAGACGAGAGATTTGAGGGCAATGGTTAATAGAAAACTGAAATTCAGGGAGCATACTGCAAAGGTGGTGAAGGTAACCTAGAAGACTTCTGCAATACTGAGAAGGACGCTGACCTGCAGAGTTATCATTCCATTGTATAAAACTCTGATCAGACCACACTCAGACTATTGTTCTCAAAATTGGCCTCCAGGATTTGAAGGAGAATTAACTATGGAAAGGGTACAGAGGCAGATAACAAAGATGGTTTCAGGACTATACAATATTAGTTATGAGGACTGGCTGAAGGAATGTGGAGTACAGAGTTTGGTGGATGGAGAGGTGATATGATCGAGACTTTTAAACTGTTCAGAGGCAGTTACAAGGTTGACATTGGGGAGTTCTTTCACTTACTGGAACAGCAGGAAGGAGCGATGACAAGGGACCATCCCTGGAAGTTTTGAAAGGAGGCTGTGAGCAAGAGGGTGGAGTGGTTTCTTTGTGTTAGATCAGTCATCTTTTGAGGACTGATTATGCATGCATGTGTGTAATGCAACATGCACTTCACCATTTGCCATGTTCTAGTAGAGTGAGAGCACTTCATTTTGGAAAGAAATAAAATCTGACTGAGTCATCTACATTCAAACCTTATCAAGCTTGGAAAAATTATATTATTATTCAGGCCTTCATGGAGTCAAGAGACTCATCGTGGGAGGTCCTTCTCGCTCACCACTCTCTCAAGCAATGCATTCCACGGCTCACCCTCTTGTTCATTGCTTCCTTTCGTAAGTTGCAGGGATGGCCCCTTGTCATCACTCCTTCTTGCTGTTCCACCAAACAAAAGAATAATTTTTCATAATAATTTTATTGCTAATTTTATTAAATATAGTTCCTATTTTCTAATGATTTCTTCAAAGAAACAAAAATTAGTCTATAGTGGTGTCAGTAACACCGTGATGGTCACTGGAAAAAAAGTCATGGTTCAACGAATCACAATATAACCTATATGGTACTGGCCAAAGACTTTGAAGGGAGCCCCAAAGCAATGAATCCAGCTTGCCTAGTAAACACCGCTCAAGGTTCTGGAGACAGTGTCATGATATGGAGCCCGTTGTTAGTACAGAATGGGCCCCCGGATATTGCTGGAAGGTTGAGTGTCCTCCAAGGAATATCTAAAACATTGTTGCTGATCAAGTCCATCCTGCGATGCTGACTGTTTTTTTTTTTTTTTTTTTTTTTTTTAATTCAGTAGATAGTTGTTTCATGGACAACAAATGCTACCTTTCATTATGCAAGAATTGTTCAGCAACTTCCACCTGCTTCCCTGGCCACCACCAAAGCCTAGATCTGAACCCCATTGAGAACATATGTAGCGAGTTAGAAAAACAGATCTGGGAGCAAAATCCTCTTTCATCTAATATGAGACAGTTAAAGCACTGTCTGGTATGTTGTTGATGCAGATCCAACACCTTGTGGAATCTATGCCAAACTGTGTATGTGCTGTAATTTCAGCTCGAGGGGGTCCAATATCATATTAAATAAATTTCTAATTCAGTGGCTGACGTGTACATCTGATTTTGAAAATTTTCATAAATCCATTTGTTTCTGCTCTTACCAAAGTAAATATGAATGAATATATTTCCCTTATTGATTACTTTGAAACATCTAGGGCATTATACTTAATGCTACAATAAAACTTCTATTTGTCTTACATATGAAGTAAGAGGAAGGATGCTTTTATTATATCAGGTTATAAATTTCTGCTTTCTTTGATTACACTAAATACTATAATTATTTAATTGTCACTAAATGCAGTGCATGCTATATTTAATGATACAATAAAAGTTTTGTTTGCACCAGTACATTATGATGTCGTTTGTAGGATATGTTTTTCTGCTTCCCTGGTGTTAAATCTAATGAAAGGTTTAATTTGTCATAAAACATTTCATTCAGGATTTAACAAGGATACCAAAGTTTCCCAAAGAAGTACTTGTATATGGATATAAATGAAACTGTAAATAACGTATTAGTCCTTTGTTTTGTAAATTCTCCAAAATTTTTATTATTGTTAACTATCCTGTGAATGAAAGACAAAAATTGAAATTTAGTGAGAATTGTAATGGTACGAGAAAAGTTAGATCAAAGTTCACAGTGAAATAATCAGCATAAAGACGTAACCCGAGGCAGTAGCATGTGAGAGGTCCGAGGTGTGAGCAAGATAATGTGAAAACGTAACGAGGAGAAGATAGTACCGAGTGCAAAAGGCTTAGGTGCTGTGAGGAATCGGTGATGTAGTAGGGAGAACAGCTACACGAGGATAACAAGTTGGGCAAACTCGAGGCCTTTTTTTGCTTCTCCTTTTGGCTTTCAGGTGCCGGTGGAAGTCGTTTGAGCGGTCAGGAAGAAAGATGGTCAGTGGCAGTTATGCGGCGAGGTAGTGTTCCAGTCCAGGCAAAACAATGGTGCAGCTAGACTGTCAGCGAGGGCCAAAGTTTCATGCCGAAACACAAGGACCTGTCCAGGCAGAGCAGTTTCACTCACATCGGCAAGAAGGTGATTCGTGAACTTAATCACTAGTTGGTCGTATCTGAAGCTAATGGACAGTAGAATGAAAGGACTAGCCACGTGAATTCAGTAAATTGTTCGAGTGGAGACGCCAGCTTGATCTAAATGGTCGGTAACGTAAAACCTTTCTAGTTCCATTGTATTCTGAACAAAGCTATAGTGCAGAAAAGTGAAGGTATATTATGTGATAGGAACTTATTAACTGGTAGCAGGACACTCTGGTATGTAATCTACTGGATAATTGTTGTAATTCTAAAGGTGTGTTGTAGTAGAGTTTGATATTGAATTGTTGAGGCATGTCACAGTCTAATAGCCTTAGAATGAATGGAATAATCTCTTGCATAATGTGTTAAATGAATGGGAGTAGGACATCTTAAATTGATATTGTCTTTTAATGTGAGGCGAGATTTTGTCTGGTTAAATAGCATTACATGCAAGTGTAATTCAGCTTAGTTAAGTGTAAATTTTGATAATTGTGTAATGTACTATAGAATGAATAAACATTCCTGTTTTCTTTAACTTATAAAATTGCCTGATCTCTGAAATCAATGCACCGTTCATTAAGATTAGGACCTGTACAAATTCAAGCACGGGGGATTAGCCACAACTGTATTTAGAACAATTTCATTAAGAGTTTGAAGTTGGGTATATTAATAGCTAAATTCCAGAGTGTCATAGGTTAGTCTGGTTGTTAACTCTCTGACAAGGAGACCTCTCTTGTATAGGAAATAAGATGGCACAGCTTTAACAAACAAATTTTTCTTAATTCTAAAAAGGAGTTAATTCCAGCTTTGCATCCGAAGAAATTTGGCTCAAACCAGAGTCGTTCTCTTTGTCTGCTGAGATTTGCACACATATCCAATAGAAGGAGCGGCTACAGAAAGGATAGAATTTAGCTAAAGCAGATTGTAGTAGTAGCAGGGCTTAAGAAAGACAGAATACTATAAAAGCTAGAATTAAGGAAGTAATTAATAGAAGGAGTTGAGACAAATATAATTAATAAGATATGTATATAACACTAGCCACCACAAAGCCAGGAAATTAGTGCTTTAACTGTCTCTTTATCTCTCTCTCACGGGTTAAATCCTCAGACATGAGATTGAAGATATATACTGATATACACGAAGCTTTTTTTTTTTATTATTATTATTGGTTAATTTAAATATACCAACAAAATATAAAATTTACCTTAATTACTAGTTTCTAATATATCCTGAAACAGATTCCTCAACAAATATATTTCTCCAGAAGCACTCGTCTATGGAACCGTGCCTATTTTGAATATTAGAATATCTACATAATGCTGTATGTTAAGAAAATTATATTCAGTAATTTTAAATGATCACTGAAAGAGCAGTTAATAGTTTACATATTGCATCAAACAGTGAGAAGTCGAAAGTAACAATTGGAATATTTCATGCGACTTCATATTTGATAAAAGGGGAGTATTAAAGCATTTTGTTTCTTAATGGAGCCATGGATAAAAATTCAGTGGTATTATTTTAAACGTATTGAAACAGGAGAAATGTATGTGCATGTGGGAAGTCTTAAAAAAAGAAAGAAGTATTAACCATCTCAAGATGGTTATGGAAGCCACTAGTACTTTAACAATCTTTAATATAAAAAAGAAGCAGAAAAATCTACGAAATTATTGATTCCATTTTTCAGGATACTGCAGCTTCAGATTTGGTTCCTTCAACATCAGCTGAGTTATCGATGAAGGAAAAACTTCTATTGATGATTTAAAAAACTAAGCTCTTATGTGAAAATCAACTAAAATAACTGCTAAAGGAAGCAACATGTTTTTAAGAAAAAAAAAAAAAGAATATATTTAAAAATAGCTTTTTATTGCTTAATGACCAGCCAGTTTAACAAGTGTCAAATCCAATAAGCTCTACTGGTGCTAAATTAATTTACACAAAAAATCATAGTTGCATTAGGGGGATGACGCTGTTTTAGACTCATTTCATTAAATTTCGTGTCCTTTTCATTAAAACTCGTTTTAATGAAAAGGACACGAAATAAAAAAGTTCAGTATTTGCATTAATAATATTTTTCCTTTAGAGTAATTTTTTTATCATGTTTTGTTTCATTAAAATGAGTTTAATATTTATCTTTCCATATAACATTATGAAAATGTAAGGAAGTACCAGTAAACCAGCGCTTATGATTTTTTTTTTTTTTAAACCAAATTACCAATAATTGAAAAAAAGCTTGAGAAATTTGCAATCCCTACTGTTTTCAGAGATGTTGGCAATGCTTACTAGGATAGCTACTGCATCAGGAGGACCATCTCCAGTTCTATCCTTACAAATAACAGTAAAATTCCTTAAGGCATCCCCTATTCGTGGTGGAGAGGACCTCACAGTGATGGTACGGGCCCTTTTCATTCTTCCTCTTTTTCTTTGCTTTTCTTCCCGTATTCTTTGCTCTACTTCTCCTGAGTCTTTTTCACTACCCTTTATCCAGATCACCATCACTGGGATCCAACGCCCTGCCGCAGTGCAACCCATGGACATCCGGAAAGGGGTATCCTGGTAGTCTTGCACTACTTTGGCCCCTGCTTCAGCAAGATGGGTGGTCCTGGATGGCCCAGCCAGGATCAATTGGCTAGTGGGCTTGCCTGCAACGGTCAATGGTGTTGCAGTAAGTCTCTCACCCAATGGTCCGGGTTACTAGACCTGCTGCAGTGCCGGTATAGCATCCAGGGTAGCCCTGGCGTTCCACTCCTGAGCGCAGTCTTTGCTTGCCGGGTAGTGGGCGTCCATGGTGGGTGAGGAGCTCTGCCGCCGAATTAAAAATTCCTTAAATATGAATTCTTCATCCTCAAATGTTTCAGGGACCCTAACAAAGTCCCAACCAAGTACTGATAATATAGACACAGCATATGGAAACAGAAGTAAGTAAAAAAAGATATCGGATACTAACAAAAATGTACCACCCTTTTTAATCATTCATGCAACAGGTGAAAAACCAATTGGGAAAATGTCACCCTTCTTTATCCGAAAAGGTTTAGAAGGACTAACAGGACCTCCCAAAACTGTCAAGAAATTGCATTCTGGTGATATCCTTGTGGAAACAATGTGCAAACAACATTCCGAGAAACTACTGAGAGCAACGACAATGGGTAGACTACAAATTGCAGTAACACCTCACAGAACACTCGATTCCAGTAGAGGAGTGATAGCAGAATGGGATCTCCTTGAGGTTCCTGATGAGGAGATATGTTCAGAGCTTAAAGATCAAAGAGTAGCAGTTGTGAGGCGCATCCTGATATGCAGCGATGGTTGCCTGGTCTCAACCAAGAACATCATACTTACTTTTGATACACCTCGGCCTCAGACATCTGTAAAAGCAGGGTATCTTAGCTGTCCTGTTAGAATGTACATCCCTAACCTGCTGTTAGATGCTTTAAATGTCAAAGATATGGACATGCCCAAACTGCCTGTCATGGTTCTACTACCTGTGCTCGATGTAGTAGTAAAGAACACGAAAATAAATCTTGCTGTGAAAAAAAAAGCTAATGTGTCAACTGTCAGGGAGATCATCCAGCATACTCTCGTGCATGTCAGAAATGGAAAGATGAAAAAGAGATACAAAAAATAAAAACAGAACAAAACATAACATATCAGGATGCAAAAAGAAAGCTGCCACCATTACACCTGTTCTACGATCCTCTTATGCTGAAAAAGTAAGAAATAAAAAAGTGCCAACAGCAACTCAAACATGTATGTCTATTCCACAATTTGATAATTTCAGTATGTTTATTCCACCACATGATAATTTCATCATATCTGAACTTTACGATCGCAAGTGCTTCTCTGCTGAGTGCATTAATCACAAGACCTATGACCTTACTCCAGAGACAACTTCAAAAATGTTCCCATTCAATGAAATCTCATCTGTCAAAAAAATTATGGTGGAGACTTCACTCAAAGATAAACTACCAGACACTTGCACAGAAAAAATGGATACCTCGATACCCACTGAGAGCAAACCAAACATACCAACTGACCCTAACACATTTGATGTTTTGAACACTCTACCAGAGGAAGAGATGGACACTGGCCATCCATACTTCTCTAAAACAGTGGATAAATATAAATCTGACAAAGGTAAGTACTCAACCTCTCAAAAACCAGACAAGTCAATAAAATCAAAACAATAGGAAAATTTTTACAATGGAAATGTTGTGGGATCTGCCAGAATATTGATGATATCAAGATGTTGTTGCAGAAACACAAACCTTGCTGTTTACAGGAACCTAACTTAAGACCCAATGAGGACCGCACCTTTAGGAATTTCACTGTTGTATATAAGGATAGAACTGGAGATGGTCCTGTTCATGGAGTAGCAGCTATCCTAGTGGGCAGTCATACTCGTTTCCATCAGGTCCAACTTAATACTTCTCTGGAAGCAGTAGCGATTCGCTTCTCTGTGGGATTCCTTATTACAGTATGTTCAATTTATTTACCACCAAATGTTGAGTTAAATGAAATTGATCTTGATAACCTTATCTCACAACTGCCTGAACCCATACTTCTGATGGGTAACTTTAACAGTCACAATCCTCTATGGGGTAGTGCCAACACTAATAGATGAGGTCGAATCATTGAAAAAATTTTTGATAATAATAACCTTTCCTTCTTCTTCCATGCCTACCCGCTCATATTCCACAATTGATCTTACAATCTGTTCCCCTTCCATTCGTCTACTGCTCGTGTGGGACATTGAAGAGAACATATATGGGAGTGATCACTTTCCTGTTCTTCGTATAATGTCGTCACAGGAACCATGTTCACCCACACGGATACCTATATGGAAAATGCACCAGGCTGACTGGAGCACTTTCTCTCATCTTGCAAAATTTAATGCTGATGCCATCAGTCAAACACCTATCAATGAAGCTGTAAAATATATAACAGAATGCATTGTCCAGGCAGCAACAACCTCCATCCCAAAAACATCATCTCGATTTCCAGTCTATCCAAAGCCTTGGTGGAACCCAGAATGTCAGGCAGTCAAAAAAGATCAACACAGAGCATGGAGCATATTTCGCAGATACCCCACCACATCAAAATTAAAAACTTTCAAGCATGCTCGAGCCAAAGCACGTTTTGTTAGACGTCAGAGTCAAAAACAATCATGGATCCAATTTACTACATCAATTAATCAAATGACCAGTCCAAAAATTGTTATGGAATAAAATCCAGAAAATGAAAGGCAGATATAGTACACATTATTTGTCCACCTTAGACTATAATGGAAGTGTTCTTGCTGATCCCAAAGCTATTACAGATACTTTGGGAGAAACTTTTGCTAAAATCTCAACAACAGCTTCATATTCTCTGGAATTTTTAATACTGAAAGAGCACAAGAGAAATAAAGGCTTAATTTTTCTACCAACATTCTTCAGCCATATAATCATCCATTTGTCAAGAAGGAACTAAAAAGAACTCTCCTACTATCTCACCCTAGTGTAGTAGGACCTGATGACATCCATAATGAAATGATAAAACATCTACCATCATCTTCTATGAATCTTCTTCTCTTTTTATACATTAGAATACTTGCAGAGGAAGAGTTTCCAAATTCTTGGCATAAGTCAATTGTCATTGCTATCCCAAAACCACGAAAAGATCCAACACAAGCAAATAATTATCGACCCATTGCTCTAACCAGCTGTCTTTGTAAGATACTAGAGAAAATGGTTAATGCCAGACTTCTCTGGTATTTAGACAGCAACAGTCTTCTTTCCAATACACAATGTGGTTTCAGTAGCCATCGATCAACTTTAGACCATTTAGTTCAGTTAGAAACTTGTATGAGAGATGCATTTCTGAAGCGGGAACATCTTGTCTGTTTTTTTTGACATGGAAAAAAGCTTATGACACAACCTGGAGATATGGCATATTAAAAGACCTCTATAATCTGGGTCTCAAAGGACACCTCCCTATATTTATTAAAAACTTTCTGTCCAGGCGAACTTTCCAAGTCAGAGTGGGAAGTACGCTATCTCAACCATATCTTCAAGAACAAGGTGTTCCCCAAGGCTCTGTCTTAAGTGTAACCCTTTATGATATTAAAATCAATTCAATCAATGAACAGCTTCCTCCCACTGTAGACAATGCTCTATATGTTGATGACTTCACAATTTACTGTCACTCACATAACATGAGGGTAATTGAAAGACAACTTCAGCAAGCAATTGATCATCTCTCTCTCTCTCTCTCTGTGGGCTCTTAATAATGGGTTTAAGTTTTCTACAAAAAAAAGTGTCTGTGTACACTTCTGTCGAAAACACACTTATCACCCAGATCCTGAACTAAGAATGGGACCTACTGTTATTCCAGTAACTATAGAAACCAAGTTCTTGGGTCTCATTTTTGACGGAAATCTCTCATTTCTAGCACACATTCATCAACTAAGAGAAAAGTGCAAAAGAACTTTGAACCTCCTTCGCACTCTATCCTCTACTGGGTGGGGTGCTGATCGAGCTTCATTGTTCCATCTTTATCGTGCACGTATACCTTCAAAGCTGGATTATGGGTCCCAAGTCTATGGTTCGGCAAGACAGAGTAACCTACAATGGTTGGATTCCATCCACCCATCGTAGGTTACTCTGAATAGGTTACAAATGAACCGGCTCTATCACTTCGATGAAAACAGTTGTCTCTTAATTACGTCCTAAAAATAAAATCTCTCCCAGATGACCCTACATGGAATAGTATCTTCTCTCTGCATTGGGAAGCTCAATATCACACACATCAAACTGCTATGCATCCTTTTAGTATACGTATTAAAGAAACTGTGCAAGCTGTTAGTATAAATGTTGACAACATTAGCTACATTAAACATAACAGCATTCCTCCATGGCAGGTTTGCACACCATCCTGCAACCTCTCACTTTGTCAGCTACAGAAATCTTATACTCCATCCATTTACCTGCAATTGTTTAATGCTACACAGAGCAGCACACGCTGATTTCTTACCCATTTATACTGATGGTTCAAGAACTAACTCCTCTGTTGGCTGTGCTGCTGTTTCCTGACATTATTATCTCAAATCAGATCCCACCAGACTGCAGTAATTATACAGCAGAGTTACATGCCATTCAGCTTGCACTTGTGCACATAAAAGAAAACTGCTACCAAAAGTGTATAATTTATACAGACTCATTGAGTTCTTTACAGGCTATCTCCTCTCCTATATATAATCCACATCCAGTACTTTATGAAATTCTACACCTGCATCACAAAATGAAAATCCTTAATGATAATGTTCAGTTCTGCTGGATTTCCAGCCACATCGGAATCAAAGGAAATGAGGCTGCAGATGCAGTTGCTAAATCAGCCCATACCTTCTCCACGTACTATTTGACAGTCCATATACAGACTACAGACAACTTATAAGATCAAAGCTAATTGCTCAGTGGGAGTTAACATGGCAAGAAATATCAACAAATAAATTATATAACATTAAACATGAAATTAAACAATGGCATTCTAGTCAACGTACAAAGAGAAGGGAGGAGGTTGTCCTTGCTAGACTCTGCATAGGTCACAGTCACCTTACGCAGTCTCATTTACTGAGAGCTGATGACCCTCCCATATGTGAAAAATGCAACATACATTTCACTATTCATCGTATTCTGGTAGACTGTCAAAAATTTACATGAGAGGAATGAAATTTTCACCTATCTAACCAAGCCATGTACACTTGGGGAAATGCTAGCAGACTCAGGCAAATTGCATAATGTTTTTAATTTTTAAGAAAGAATTAATTTGTATAAACACATTTGACCATAAATTTGTTTATATGTAAATACTTTTTTTTTGCTTAATTTATCTTTTATACATATATATTATTCATTAGGTTAAATCTGAGCAGTTATGTATTACCATGGGCCTTGATCTTGTATATCTGTATCACCCTGCTGTAATTTTGTTAATATGTAAATACCATAATGCTAAACTTAAATTTTATGCATCAATGCTGTATAATAATTCCTTTCCGACTCTTTAAGTATTAGTATAATAATGTTTGTTGTAATGATGTAGACATTGCTTTCCTTGACTTGTTTTGTATATACATATGTTAACCTATAGTTATCTATTTATGTACTGCTGAAACCTCTGCAGTAATTTTGTTTATATGTAGATACCGCATCACTTAACATACATTTAGTGTATGCATCTTAATTTTTTACTATTTTACTACTACTTATTTACTATTTTTCGAATAATCATGTAGTGCTGTAGGACATCTTACCTATTTGTGTACTTTCTAGTAATTCTGTTTATATGTATCCTAAATTCTGTTTCTACTGCATTGCTAAATTTAATTTTCATCCATGCATATTGTATAATAATCCCTTTTTGCCTATTTTTGTACTGCTATAAAGGCATCTATTATAATTTTACATATATGTAGATACTGCATTCCTTGGCTTAGTGTTTCATATATTATGTATTAACTTATACTGTTAACTATTTTTGCACTACTGTAATAACCTTGTGTGTTGCTGTGCCCTCTGCAGCAGTTATGTTTACCTAGAGATGCTGCTCTGTGAAACTAGATTCTTGTACAGACATATTGTTAACAATTTTCTGTAAATGCTAATGTTGTAACCTTTAGTATGGCACAGTATGACCTTTGTAGTTTTTGTGCCAAATAAACTATAAACCAACCAACCTTAAGGCATGGAAAGGTAGTCGAGCTATGATAAGCAATTTGGGCATCTCCATATTTTTGATATTTAAAGCATCAGTGGATTGGGGATGTACACCCCAACAGGACAATTCAGATGCCCAGCTTGAACAGAAAATGTTCCTGGTCAGAAACAGTGTCTCATACCTATCACAACTTGATCTTTAAACTCTGAACATAATTCTCACTCAGTGATCAGATATCTTGACAGTGAATGACATTTTAAAATGACAAAAAAGGATAAATTATGCAATATATATATATATATATATTTAGATGTATATTTAGAATAAGGCTAAAAATCATTTGAGTCTGTTAACTTGACTACGATGAGTGCATTTCTGGAGCCCTGAGAAAAATTTATGTAACTTGGCAAATTTTGGTCAAGATTTTAAATATAAAACTTGTTTCAGTGTTTAGCTAGTAAAAAATGAATGTCATGCTGATGTTTTGGATAAATGCATGCTCAATAACTCCTGAAAAAGGCCTTTTTAAGATTCAAATCCATTCAGCCAGAGTGGACTTATTTAAATTGGTGAAGAAGACAGCTAGTATTTTAGTAAGAAGCATTAGTTTACTTGAAAAGTTAACTAACGTAAATAACGTAACTTGAAAAGTAAAGTAACTTTACTTGAAAAGTAAAATAACGCTTCTTTATACTAATTCCAGGAGTATTGCCGACCTGGTTAGCGTATCCTTCATGTTGGAGGCTTAATGGATTTTTTAGCCTCTACACACGGTTAGCGTATCCGCTCTCCTGCCATAAGGCTGCGGGTTTGAATCCCGCCGTGGACATGGATGTTTGCAATTGTATGTGAAAATACTAGTGGTGGTGGTCAGCAGTAGACGGATAGATCCGCTCTCCTGCCATAAGGCTGCGGGTTTGAATCCCGCCGTGGACATGGATGTTTGCAATTGTATGTGAAAATACTAGTGGTGGTGGTCAGCAGTAGACGGCAGATTGAAGACAGTTGTAGAGTAGGTGCCTTCCTTTGATGAGTCCTCGGACTTCTTGGAGGTGTCACATAACATCATGGGAGAAAAAAATTTGAAATGATAATACCCTTATATTCCTATCAGAAATTAAGGATATAATGAAAGGAATAGAAGAGTTATAGTATATTTCAGCAGGATAGGAAGGATAAACAGATGATAGTGTTGTATTATTTATAAATGATAAGTTGCATCCTTTTTTAAAAATTAAGGAATTTGGAAGGAAACAATGGTTTGAGATTAATAGACATTTAAACTGTTTCAAGGCACTAAGGAGATTTTTCATAGAGTACAAAAACAGGAAGGAACAATGACCATCCATGGAAGTTGCAAACTGAAGTAATGAGTAAAAAGTGGTTTTTTGCATGGACCATTGGAATGCATTGCTCGATAAGATGATGAGTCTACAGTGAACAAGTTTAAAGAATGATATGACTTGTTTAAGGCACCTAACATGAGGTGTGACTGCAGGTCTTTAGCAATATAAATGCAGGACAATGAACATCACACCAAAGATTCGAGAGCACGACATCTGAAACATTCTCAGACTTGTTCATACATCACCCCTTTGTGGCGAGTTTATCCATCTAGCAATTGCTAGATGGATAATATGCCAGGCACAATTATTTTGGGAAATAAACCACTTTATTAGTGACAGTATTCATCTACTGTATTCATTTTATGGAATCATGCATATTATAGGCAACATATAAAGTAATGCAGATGGATAATGTGATAAAACACACCAAGTTAGTCAAGGTGTAGCAAGTATTACAATGTCACACTGCCAGGAATAAATATCACACACACACAACAGTGCCAGCAATGAACAGAGAAAGGGTCTCCCATTTATCTGTCCATTGGTACTGAGGATATTCTTCAAGATCTGTTTATTAGATGTGTCTAATAAACAGGCCATGCAGAGCATATGCATCAGAGATTCTCTTCCACTCTTTTATAATATATTTGGCAAGTTAAACGATCCTATTAGCAGGTGCCTGATGTAATTAAACATGAACATTTTGAATATTCTGTATATCCCAGAATATATTACTCCATGTTACTAAAAGATTTCAAACTGCATTTTCAAGACAATCTTTACATGTTTTATTCAAATTACACATCTGAAGTTGTTCCAAATAGGCTCCCAAAAATCAGCGAAATGCAAAATTTGCAGGAATAAAAATCTTCAGATATCACCATTCGAGTTAGCACATGAAAAAAAAAGAAAAAAAAGTATAATTTCTTTTTCACCCTCAAATCAGCATATTCCTTTGACTGTTAACACAGAAATATAGCACTTAAGTCTCTAGAGCCTTAATATCTGTTATAGTTACAATATAAGTCAACGCTTAATAATCAGTACTAATAACTAAACAGTTACGATAACACGAGAAATCTCGAGATTCGATTTTATTAATGAATGTTCCTGATAAAGATGCAGTATAACTATGGCAGAAAAGATAAATAGTGCTTTTTTCCCTAATATTGCAATCTTTTTCTTGTTTTAATGACAACACGATTACTGTAAAACACAAATACCAACAGTGTTTCATCTTACTAATAATTTATCAACGATCCCCTTGTTTATTAACGATCTGTGCTTATGACAGAGACGTTTCAGTGCCGACTTTCTCCTATACGCTGCACAACTCACATAACACCACATACTATTGGATAAAACGTCGGCCACAAAGGACCAAGAGGGAGATCGCAGTTGAAGCCACCATGTTCTTTCGATTTGCCGGTGCTTGAAGTATTCGGTTGAAAATACTAGCACGAGATTTGCAACTTTAAGAATACAATATAGACAATAATAAAATTACTGTAACAAAAATAACGGACTAGCAATTAGTTTTGGGTTGTGATGTTCGGTATTTCGTTAAATGCCTACAAAGGATGCCATATTGGAGATTACGTCAGTGCCTTCAACCTAACTTTTACTACCATGAAGGACAACGTCATGAGCCTATCTACGGTTCCAACACCGACACAAAAGAGAGGGTACGTTTTAGATAAGAAAAATAAAGAATTAGCATTGTTCTATGACTTATGATACGTAGTTCGGTATTTAAATGCTAAGGACAACCACATCTTTCTAAATAATTCACCATAATGGGAATGATACGATTCTTTCTCTGAACACGCATATTACTAATTTCCCAAAAACATGGCGGCAGCATGTTCGTAGTAACACAAGGAAACGAGTCCTATACCCTCTCCTTTCTCTGTATGTGTGTGTATACACAAACACATATTAAAATTAAGAACTTTAAGTCAACCATTACACTAAGAAATGTTGTGATCGGTTTCTCATAACATGAGGACAAGAAACACTTAATTAAAAATGAAAAAAAAAAAAAAAGCTCGATGGCTAATGTCTTCCTCAAAGATGTTTACAAGCAAAAAATGCTAACACAAAACACGTGTTTCAAGCTATTCAAAATTTGTTCTACAGAATGCAAAATATCGTGAAGAAATAATATTGCTTAAACACTTGGCGAAAAGAATTCACACGTTTTGATGGAACTTGTCAGAATGAGTTTTCAGACATACCCATGCCAATCAAATAGCATTTTGTGATAACTAAAAAAAAAACTGTTATGAGATTATATAATAAAAGTTATTTTTCACAAACATTCGTTGCTGCTTATGGGTTAACATAGCAAACGTTGCACTAGTTAATCACCGATTGCCGAAATAGTATTTTTTAAAACTTTTTTTTTGTAAACAATCACGATCAAAAATAACATCACCGAGGACCAATATAAAACGGAATGTTTGGCCATTCCATGTGTTGTCTTGCTAAATCTTATTTAAAGTTAGGAATAAGTGGCCATTCTTTTATTTACCTATTCATAAAGGAAGTCATTCAAATTAAGCAAAAAAAAAACCTCAGCAATGTACTCATTAAGTGCTCAGATATGGACCTAAAACTGTAGCATAATTTTTATGAAATCAGCCCAACTATGATACTCCTGGAAATTAATTATGGAAGACATGATTGAATTTATGCCATGTGGATAAAATCTTACACAACACGTGCATAATGATGTCCTCATATATAAAATATACGGTTAAATACATCATATCTACTGTATATATGAATTTCATATACAAACAAAAGTAACGAGCACATGTGGTAGCTAGCAGACACTTGATTCAGCCAGCGAACTTCTGATGTGCGATACGTTTTTAATTTTGCACTGATAAAATAAAAAAAAACAAAAAAGGATCCTCCTAACATGATTTTCTTGAATATCCAAAATGTTAACTATCTTGTGAAAAATAATAAATTACCTGAGCGGGATTCTTTCCACGTTTTTCTAAAGCTATTCTCTTCTCCATTTCCTGTTCCTTCCGATCAACTCCTTTCCAACAGCAAATTAAATACACCAGAACAGCACGCAAGACAAGCTCTGACTGAATCTGCTCCTTACGGTCGCCACGATGAAAGCGCGGCAACTCCAATTGCTCTTAGAGGGGTATTGAAATGTAGAATTCCAATAGCTGCCGGTGTGGCGCGTTCTTTGGGCACTTAAATTATTTATGAGCGGCTGTTCAAACTAACCAATGACGGCACACGGCTCATGCCATCCTAGTTCCGTTTGAGAATTAAAACCCTAACATAACGATACTTAACTGCAAACTATCGTGCATTTTCAATTTCCTCAAAACTATTTAACAACGTATTAAGTTAATGCTTGAACTTTAAATGGAGTATTACTAATCGAACTACTTTTTATATGTCCCAGCTATTAAGTGGCGTGTGGATTTAGCAGCGTGTTCTGAAACAGCTTTGTATTCCACCTCCTAACCAATAGTACTTATCCATTTTTCTTTCCTCTGTTGAATGTAGACCCCGTGGTTATATCCTTGGAAGAGGCACGTGTTAGTCTCCATTTTAGCGGGAAATGCGCGTTTACTGTACGCTAATTACTTAATCAGAAACAGTTTCTGTCGACGTTTTGAACGTCGTTTATTAAAATGATGATATTAATTTCTGAGATGTCTTTCTTCTATCCTTTTCCTCCAATCAGATTTCAATGGAAACATATCTATATCAATATATATATATGTATATATTATTATTATTACGTGACATCCCCGAAGGACTCATCATAGAAACATTTATATGATTATTATGGTAACCTCCATGGAGTCAACAGACTCATCTTGGGAACCCCACTCAACCAGCAGCATGTCCATCATAATGAATTTTGAAGTTATTTACATTCACAATGCACTCCAGCAATGCATTACATATATATATATATATTTTTTTTTTTCTTTTCTGAATTGAGATTTCATTGGCAATCCCACTCTCCAAGTGAAAATCTAGCCTTCGCCCCCTAACTAACTCTTAATTACTAGGGATGATCCCTATATATATATATATATATATATATATATATATATATCAGTTATTTAAAAATAATAATTGCTAAACTTATATTCTTCTTCTCTCTTCCTCCATCATCTATGTGGATGATGATGATCAGGCCGAATGAACTCTTTCCACTTCTGTCTGTCCCAGGAAAGTCTGAACAATTCTGTCCAGTTTGGTGTCGCTTGTTGTGATTTGGTTTTCAGGTCCTACTTTATTTTGTCCATCCATCAAATTCTGGGCCGTCCTTTGGATTTTACTTTCCATTGTTGTATTCAGGGCTTTAGATGGTAGTCTTTCTGTTCCCATTCTGGTCACATGGCCAAACCATCACAGTCTTCTTTCTTGGATTTTGTCTATTATTGTCATTTCTTGTTTTAGTCGTTTCCTTATGTCTTTGTTTCTTAGTCGATCCAGCAGAGATACTCCAAGTAATCTTCTTAACCAACCCATTTCAGTAACTAATAATTTTTTCTCTTCAGCCTTTTTGAGATTCCAGCATTCACTTCCATAGAGGAATATTGGACCATTGTTTCATAGATTCTTACTTTTGTTACTTGTTTGATGTCTCTTGCCTTTAATATTTTATTAAGTCGTCCAAAAGTTTGGGATGCTTGACTGGTTCATCTGTTTATATCTTTTTTAATTTCACCATTGTACTCAATAACTCCTCCAAAGTAGGTGAAGTTTTCTACCTGCTCAAGATTCTTATTATCAATTTCAATTTTCAGATTGGTACTTTTTTTCCTATTTGCATAAATTTTGTTTTGTCTATATTTATATTTAATACAGATTTTATACACCCTCCTTTATTTTATCAGAAATTCGCTGTAGATTTTCTTCTGTGCTGCAAGTAATGCAATGTCATCTGCAAATTTTATTGTCACATTTTTCCAATATATTTTGATTCTGGAGTCTTCATTGTTTAAAGCCTTATTAGTTGCTTCTTCCAGTGTAAGATTGAACAGGTCTGGTGACAGATTGTATCACCAGATTATTCCGCTCTCTGTGTGGAACCAGTTGGTTAAGGTGTCCTCCATTCGTACTGCACTTTCAGATTTCTCATACAGATTTTTTATTATTCTTATAGTTTTGTTGGGAATTCCAAATTCCATAGTTTTCCATAGTTCTCTTCTACAGATTGAATCAAATGCCTGACGAAAGTCTATGAAATTTATGTATCAACTTTGGTTGTACTCTAGTGTCTTTTCTATTAGCTGTCTTAAGGTGAATAGTTGATCAATTGTGCTTCGCCCTGGTCTGAAACCTGCTTGTTCTTCTCCTAGTGCTAGTTCTATATATGGCTTAATTTGTTTTTGTAGTACTTTCATAAAAACCTTACTTGGAATACTGAGGATGCTAATGCCTCTGTAATTATTGCATTCTGTTTTATCTCCTTTTTTGTATATAGGAGTTATGACTGATTTGGTCCAATCAGTAGGCACTGCTTCGTTTTTGTAGATCCTTTCAAATAATTTTTTTAATCGTTCCAAAAGTTGTTCCTTTCCTGCTTTTAAGAATTCTGCATGTATTTGGGAAATGCCAGGTGCTTTCCCAGTTTTGAGTTTTTCTATGCTGTGTGCTATTATTTCTTTGGTAAAGATATTTGTTTCCTCTTCCATTTCAGTGGAAGAGGAAATAAATTTTTCCTCCTCAATTAGTTCTCCCTCTTTGTTTTTGATCATTATAATGTTTGTTGTCCATGTCTTACTAATTTGATCTATTTGTTTATGTAATCCATGAAAGTTATTTTCTTTTGATAGCTTTTCTGCCATTTTGCATTTTTCTTCTAACCAGTTATTCTTGTCTCTTTTAACTAGTTTTCTAATTTCCCTGGTTTATCTATTATATTCATTTCTGTTATAGTTCTGTTTTAGTTTCATGCTTTTCCTTTGATCGCTTAACCTTTTTACTTCATTCGAGATCCAGTCCTTTTTACTTTCTTGAAAGTTGTGTTTTGCATTATAGGAGATACTGAGATAGGAGTGTTGGTATCTTGCTCCACCTTTGCAACGAGTTGCCCTGGTGTTGTGCCACCTTACCCCAGTCCTGAAGATGCTTTCAGGCACAAACTTTGTTTGCTCACACTTGGATAAAGGATTAAACTAATTTTATTATACTTTTTACTTTCTCTTTCTGTGTAACCTATTGTTTTTTCTGCCGAATTTAATATTATTTCTTTTAATTTGCACCAATGTTCTTCGATGTTTATATTCTGCTTTGGTAGTTCCTTGAGGTTTTTATCTAGTCTTGTTTTTTTTCTTAGAATATTGTTGTCGTGTAGTTTTTTTTACATTCAGTCTCCTTTTGACTCTAAAAGTGCTTCCAGATTTTAACTTTATTCTTAGTTTGCTAACACTAGCTTATGGTCTGATCCACAATCTGCAGAGAAGGATCTGCAATTTAGGATACTTGATTTCCATCTTTGGTTTACAATAATATAGTCTATCATATTCTTGGTTTGTCTGTCTGGTGATGTCCATGTCCATTTTCTTTAGGGTTTTGGATGTTTAAAGAGAGTGTTGGTTATTGTTAGCAGGGCCAGCCATCTCGTGGGTGCAGTGGGTGCAATGCACCCAGGCCAACATCGAGTGGGCACAGTCGGTACACATTTACGGAAACATATGATATTTCAAATGTGTTTTTTTTGTTTTCCTGTGCCAAAATCATTTGCAGGTAAGAGGTTTTACAATACGTTTATTTCGAATCCTTTAATTTTTACATTTGAAAAATATTTTAGGGCCCCAAAAGGTTTCTTGCACCCGGGCCCCTTTATAGAGAAGGCCAGTCCTGATTGTTAGTCTATTATTTGAGCAGAAGTTTAGCAGTCTTTTGCCACATTCATTGTTTTCTCCATATGCAAACTTTTCGATTATGCTTGGCCAGGTATCCCTGTCTTTGCTTACTTTTGCGTTTAAGTCCCCCATTACACTTAGGAGATCTTGACTTGATGTCTTCTCTACTGCCTTTTGCAAGTCTATATAGAACTCCTCAATGTCTTCTGATGATGTCGAAGTTGGTGAGTATACTTAAATAATAGTTAGTGATCCGATTGATGTTTTGAATCTTGCTTTAATTATCCTAGGTGAGATAGGATTGTAGGACAATAGAGAGTTTTTTCTTAGAGACAATAGAGAGAGAGCTAAACTTATACCTTATTGTAAATAGGTTTGAACGGAACAAGTAACACACATGCCTACAGGTTTTATGCAGATGATGATATATTTTTAAGGAACTCGTTTTTTTGGATTGCACAGAATGTACAAAACATGCAGTTCACAGTTTGATCTATATGATAGTTCATATAGGTCAAATTATTATTTCTATGTGTAGTTGAAAACAGTGGTGCACTCAGCATTAAATCTTGGAGGGGGCCGAGTACTCAAGATTTAATTTGGGGGGGGGGACGAGCACTCGTGATTTTATCTTGGGAGGGCCGAGTTGAGTAGACGATTTGAGAATACATGCTACGCATTGCATACGACCTATGACTGAGCATCTGCAGTGATCGCCAATACATGATACCCGTGATCTCTGGCCTGTCTCAGGCAAATAAATTATTGCCAGAGCACTACTTCATTCACCTTGCATTCACAGCGGCCGTGAATCCCGAGAGCTATAGGGAATTCCCTCCTTATGTGACCTCTAATTCATAAGTGGTATAAAAATATAAGTCACGATACAACATAAATAAATTAAAATTTAAAAAAAAAAAGAATTTTAATTAGGAAAAGATATTTGAAAATGTTTCTAGTCTTTTTTTCCTTTTTCTTTTTTTTGGGGGGCAGGCCCCCCAAATTGCAGATTATAGTGGTACACACGGTGTACCACTATAATCTGCAATCACAAACATTCATGCCCACAGTGTAATTCAAATCTGCAACTTATTGATTGGAGAGCAGGTACACTAACCACTCAACCAACCAAGCTGGCTGTATTTGAAGAAATTGGCTAATGCTAGGAAAGGAGAATATATTGGGAATATTTGAAAATGCTGTGAATGTTTTTATTGAGAAATATAGTTTTTCACTAAATGTTTGATGATTGAGTGATTGGGCACGGAAATGGAGATGTGAGTTCAATGTTGCAAAATGTAAGTTTTTAAAATTTCGAAAACAAAGATGGGATGCAGAATTTATGCTTGGTGAGAATATATTCTTGGAGGTAGAGGAAATAAGAGATCTGGAGATGATAGTGGATAAGGATCTAAAATTTAGGGGACACATTGCCAAAATTGTGAAGACAACACAAAGGCTTCTGGGAATGATGCGGAGGCCACTGACGTGTAGAAGTAGGGAGATTCTTGTTCCGTTGTATAAGGCTTTGATTAGGCCACACATGGACTATTCTGCCCAGATTTGGTCACCGGGTTTTCAGAAGGATGAAGAGATGTTGGAAAGGATCCAAAGGAGACTGACTAAGGTAGTTTCTGACCTCTGGAATGTCGAGTATGAGGAAAGATTGAGAAGATGTAATTTGCAGAGTCTGGTGGACAGGAGGAAGAGTGGAGATATGATAGAGACCTACAAGTTGGTAAGGGGTTATTATAGGATCAGTGTTGGAGAAGTTTTACAGAGAATAGTGGGAGATCAGGGGAGAACCAGAGGTAATCCCTGGAAACTGTATAAAGAGGGTTTTAGAGGCAGGTTTTTTTCATGCAGAGTTGTGAATGATTGGAATGCCTTGCCTGAGAATGTGGTGTCTGTAAAGAGTTTGAATGTGTTTAAAACATGGTATGATGAGCTGTGTGTGTGATAAAAGTACCTCCCAGATGAGTCTTTGACTCCATGAGGTCTTGGGGTGGTAATAACAATAATAATAATAATAGTTTGAACACTAAGACAGGAAATCCAGCAGTGTTGTTTAAATTAAATAATCAAAGTGCTTCTTAAGTATCAGAGGTGGATAACCAGAAGAGACTTTCACATAGCCTTTAAGGAATGCTGTGATTTGACCAGGGTTTCTGATCTAACATCAAATTTTCACCTTCTAATGTTGCACTCTCTTAGCAAGCATCTATCCAGACACTGAGCAAATGAAAATGGGCTTACAATTTGAGATTTAACCAACCAGCTGTGTTCTCTATTGCTTCAATCAGAAACAATTTGTTAAAACATTATTTCGCCTAGAGCACCAACTGATCAAACACAAGGGTCCCACCCCTGATAATATAATATGATGATAAATGATATTTTTGTCAGGGAACCTAGAAAAATGGGAAAATTTCACCTCTAGCATCAAACCCAAACTCATCACAAGCAGAGTGAAGATAAGCACCATCAAAAGAAGTATCAACAAAAAAGATGCATAACTTTAGAAGAATTAGAGAAGTACAATGCTGATACAGCGAGTATTACTGGGATTTAGAAGCCTAAAACAAATCCAAGTCTACTAATGCATAGCTATATGTTATCATCAGGCAATAGTATAAGTGAAAGGAAGGAATAGCTATGGTATGTCTAGTGTGAGTTGGAACATCTCTACAGACATGCACAGAAGGCAAAAGAAATAAGAAAAGCTTTATTCATTATGTTACTAGAATTAGTGATATCTTCATACATATTTTAGGATACAGGAGATTTCAAACCAGAAATGGATCACCTTAGTGCTGAGAAGGATAAAAATATCACAATATTGGAAAGAAGGTTATATAAATATATATATATATATATATATTTAGGGAGGAATCTTTATATGGACTTTTTCAATCGAAAGTGAGTTAGCAGATCTCATACGATGGTAGCAGGGTTTTTCATCCCGCATACAGACAAATCAGCCCTTCAGAACACATGCAATTTACAGACAAAAAAATACTAGCTGTGGTGGGCAGTAGATGGCACTGATGTAGATGATTGGTAGTAGAGGATCGGTGTAGTGGTGGAGACAGATAGTTGTACAATAGGTGTCCTCCCACGATGAGTCTTCGGATTCCTTGGTGGTGTCACGAATAATAATAATAATATGAACAGCCTATATTTCTACTCACTGCATGGTGAAGGCCTCTTCCATTGCAGGAGGTTTCGGGTCTACTACTCCCATGGTGACTCAGTCCATATTGAGAGAATGTCACAAACATCCATGCCTCACAGGATTCGAACCTACAGCCTCTTGGCTGGAGAGCAGATATACTAACCACTCAGCTGGCCAGGTTGTATGTATGTGTGTGTGTATATAATAGAACAAAATAATAATAATAGAATCAACCCCCCTACATCTCAACAACAACAACCTTTCAGACTCACTGTAGGTTCGAATCCCATGAGGCATGGATGTTTGTGACACTCTCTCAATATGGAATGAGTCACCATGGGAGTAGTAGACCCAAAACCTCCTGCAATGGGAGAGGCCTTCAGTGCTGTAGTCAAATACTGGCATTTACGAGATGCTATATGCATGCATACGCCCAACAATGAAGCCAACGAGGAAACAATTTTGAATGCACAGACTTCAACTTTGAAATAAGTATACACTAATTTTTCTGTGTTGTTTACAGTTATTTTCCATGTGTTTTTACTGGTTATTTCTTTTTTAATGTGCACTAGACGAAAGCTGATACAAGCTGAAACTAGTTGTGTAATACTAATAAACTTTGTTTTCATTTCTCTCAGTTCTAGTCATTCAATCTTTTTATAAAATATATATATATATATATATATATGTATATATGGTATATGGAAATTAATAAAGTTTGAATGACTAAACACCAAGAATAATAAAGAATGAGGAACACTACTAGTTTCGTTGATAAAACAACTTCTTCAGATATCCGACTACAAAGAGTTATATACACAAAAAACTACAGAAACATTACATAATAACGACAACAGATCTAATATAAACTGTGGTACAGTTTAAACTGGATTACGTGCTACAGTTCCAGCTGTATGTAACTGTGTGTGTGGAGAGATATCGCGAGAACGGTAGTACTGGACAGCAGAAATGTGCATATCAGATGAATTGTAGCTGAGGATATTTTTCAGGCGGGTTGAATCGAGTGAAATTTCTTTAGATTCGAGAATGCATCTCTCAAGTTCATCATAACACTTATGTATGTTTGAAGTTTTAGACCAGTATAAGATGTTGGAGGCCTTCGTCGGAGTTTATAGAGAATAGGACATGGCTGGAGAGAGTGCTAGCTCGGGTTCTGTTGTAGGAAATATCTCTTTGATGTTTCTCAACACAGAAAAGGATAGATTTATCAGTCTGACCATAGTAAGGCTTTCCACAATTACACATAATCTTGTAAACTCCTGGGTACTGAAGGAGATGATGTTTTCCTTTAGGTCAACTGAAGATGGAACAGAGTTTAGGAAACATAGTGAAACATGTTTTGATGTTGAATTTCTTAAGAATTTTAGCCAGTTTGGGAGAGAGGGAACTGATAAAAGGCAAAGAGATATACGCTCTTGGGGAGGATGAGTCTTCCGTAGTAGGTTGATAATGGCAGAAAAGAAATTTTTCAACATTTTTTTAGAGAGAAACCATTATTCAGAAAGGTCCTTTTTAGAAAATTAAGTTCGTTTTGAAGTTCTGTCTCATCGGATAATAATGATCTGGCTCGATGTGCCAGGGTGGATATAATGCCAAATTTCTGTGGAGGGTAGTGATGGAAGGATGCATGAAGGTATCTGTCGTATGTATAGGCTTTCTGAAGATGGAGATTTTGATATTATCAGAGCATCTTGTACGTTTTAAGTCTTAAAAAGCAAGACAATTGTTGGTTTCTAGTTCATAGGTGAATTTAATCTTGTGACGTAAGTTGTTGAGATGATCCAGAAAAATATTAAGGTTATCTAGGCCGTGCTCCCAAATGAGCAAAACATCATCAATAAAACACAGCCAGATTTTAGGTTTTAGTATAAACGAACTAATTACTTTTTCTTCAAAGCCTTCAAGAAAAATATTTGCTAGTACTGGGAAGAGTGGGTTGCCCATAGCTAATCCTGAGTTTTGTTTAAATATCTTGTCTTCAAATCTAAAGTGTCCTGAATTAACACAGTAGGAGAGTAAGGTGAAGAATTTTTTGGATAATTTGCTCTTAAGGAGATTGAGAACTTGCTGGGTTAGAACATTTGTGAAAAGAGACACTATCTCAAAACTTGCCATTAAATCTGATTTGTTTAGTTTGAGATTTTTTTATCTTCGAAACAAAGTCAGCTGAATATTTTGCATAAGAAGTAGATTTTCCTGTTAGGTGTGTTAAGCAAGAGGCGAGATATTTAGACACATTGTAAGTTGGTGAGTCAATATCTTCAACTATTGGTCTTATGGGGAGTATGAATTTTATGGATCTTCAGAAGGCCGTATAATCGTGGGATTGAAGGATGAACAGATCTGAGAGAAAGACGGATGTGCCTTGGTAATTCTGAAGTTGCTTTTAGAAGATTGTTGGTTCTGTTACAAAATTCTCTTGTTGGATTATTATTAAGTTCAGAGTAAGTGTCTGTCTCCAATAATTCAAGTACAGTATTTTGTTGCGGTAGTCAGCTTGTTTTATGAACGAAACAGGTAGTGTTCCCATTAAACCCCATTCTTTATTATTTTCTGTGTTTAGTCATTCAAACTTTATTAATTTCCATATCATTTTCATTGAGTAAATATGAATTCCAATATATATATATATATACAGGGTGTTCGGGATAAATTTGACATATTTATAATTAATTATATTTTTCCGTAAGTTACATGTATTAACACACACTTCTCTTCATTTAAAAGTTTGGACCCTTCTTCATTCATATACAAGATGTCAGAAAGGATGGATAGCTGGAACCCACCTGAATCATGGAAGAGAATAACTTGTATCATGATGATTCGTGCCCGCCATCAAAATAAGGATATTACGACTGCTGCCCAATGCTCCCTGAATACAGTAAAAACAATCAGGCATGAACTAGAGACTTGCAATGGTGACTACGAGGATGTAGCAAGAAGAAAGATCCCTAGCAGACGATCTGATTGCGTTCGTACAGCAGAATTCCTCGCAAATCTGCAGGAACAGGTGTTGAAGAACCCTGGCATTGGAATTCGGGCTTTGTTCGTGGAGTTGCTAACTGTAGTCAAGCCCTGGATAACAAGGGTAGCCAATGGTAGGCCGTATGTATGGCAGCAGGATTTGGCCCCTTGCCACACCTCTGGGAAAAGTCAAAAATGGTTGTCTGAAAATTTCTACGACTTCACCAGTCCAAATGTTTGGCCTCCAAACTCCCCAGACCTTAACCCCATGGATTATTTTGTATGGGGCGCAGTTGAAAAAGACACCAATCGCACTTCCAGTAATACAAAAGCCCAGTTAATGGATAAAATTAAAACAGTTTTTGCGGCCCTTCCCAGGGAGACTGTAGCATCAGCTTGTTCGAGGTTCCGAAGCAGAATTGAAGCTGTGATCGATGCTAATGGTGGTTATTTTGAGTAAATCTTGTTGATAGTATTGTAATTAACTCTGCCTGTAATGTTTTTTTGTCAATTCATTAAATTTAATAGATACAAAGAAGATTTTCTTTTTCCTTACGAAACTGTCAAATTTATCCCGAACACCCTGTATATATATATATATATATATATAAACCTAGCTATAAAATTTTCTTTATATATTATATATTCTATATATAATCTATTTTCTATATATATATTATATATATATATATAAACCTAGCATATATTACATTTCCGTAGTTGCTTTAACCTTATTAGATAAAAATCTCATCCTGAGGTTTTTATCTAATAAGGTTAAAGCACGTTAAGGGGATAAAAATCCCTTATTGTTTTTCAGCCAGTAAGTGAAACTAAGATCGAAAACTACGCTCTGAACGTTTCATGCCGATGAACTGTCGGCGGATCCAAGCATAAGTGACCACTTGGTAGTGCCACACACCAAGGCAACTCGTTGCAAAGGTGGAGCAAGATCCCTCACTATTCTTGAGTATTTTCTCATAATGTAAAAACACACAGCTCCTAGGAGATGTAGTACTGCTTTACATTATGAGGAGAGGTCACTACCAAGACCGGTTTCAACCTTTTTTGAGGTCTCATTAGTGAGTAGCTAGACCTAGAATATCAGAGTTTAAGTAAAAGAACTTGCATTCTTTCGCTATACGAATCGTCGGCATGAAACGTTCAGATTGTAGTTTTCGATCTTAGTTTCGCTTACTGGCTGAAAAACAATAAGGGATTTTTATCCCCTTAACGTATCAGCCTTGCCAGAAAAATAGCCGTTTGGCTTTTCATCTAAGGTTAAAGCATCTTGTGGCAACTTGTTTAGGTAAAATTTATAAGCTCTGCATTACTTGAACCTTGGTATTTTTAGATCTGGCTCCCACTGACGAGACCTCAATAAAGGTCGAAACTGGTCTGGGTAGTGGCCCTTGCCTTTAATGCATAGCATCATACATCTCCGCAAGGGGATGTGCTTTGCATTAGGGGAAAATACTAAGGAAAGTGATCGGAGCTTACTCCACTTTTACCACGAGTTGCCTCAGACTTGCACTACGTGCAGATGCAAACTTGACTTACCTGTCTGTTTGCTTATTTGGGAAAAAAAAAGGATTAAAACCTAGCTTATAAAATTGCTTGGTATCTTTATTATACTATATACCCAAAGTAAAAAAACTTTCCACACATATATATATATATATATATAACATAAAGGTAACCCAGAGGATTGCTTTGCTACAATTTTATCTCTGCTAGTCAGTGTCTTTCTAAGTATTGTAGCAATCCTCTGGGTTACCTTTATGTTATATTTATATAACCTGGCGAGCTGAGTGGTTAGCATATCTGCTCTTCAGCCAAGAGGCTGTGGGTTCGAATCCCGCGTAGGCATGGATGTTTGTGTCACTCTCTCAATATGGACTGGGTCACCATGGGAGTAGTAGATCCAAAACCTCCCCAATGGGAGAGGCCTTCACCCTGCAGTGGGTAGAAATATAGTCTGATCAGAGTCTTACACAATGAAACAATAATTGTGTAAGACTCTGATCAGATGACACTTAGACTGTTATTCTCAAATATGGTTCCCAGGATTTGAAGGAGAAAAATTAACTGTGGAAAGGATACAGAGGTAGATAACAAAGATTATTTCAGGACTGTACAATGTTAATTATGAGGATCGGTTGAGGGAATGTGGACTGCAGAGTTTGGTAAATAGAAGAAGGAGAGATGATATGATTGAGACTTTTTAACTGTCGAGTGGTAGTTACAGGGTTGACACTGGGAAGTTCTTTCACTTGGTGGAACAGCAGGAAGGAGTAATGACAAGGAGTCATCCCAGGAAGTTACAAATGGAAGCGAAGCCATGAGCAAGAGGGTGAAGAGTGGTTTCTTTGTTGGAGGGTGGTTGAACTGTGGAATTCATTGCCTGATAGAGTGATGAGAGCAAGAATGGTGAATGAGTTCAAGGAATGGTATGATAGACTTTGTGTTTCCTAGGTGGACCTCCCATGATGAGGCTCTTGACTCCATGGAGGCATGAATAATAATAATAACATAAATATGTTATTATTGTTATTATTATTACGTAACACCTCTAGGCAGTCCAAAGACTCATCGAGGGAGGGCACCTACTCTACAACTCTCTGTCTCCACCAACTGCCACTACCTTTAGCATCTACACCAACACCATCTACCCCCGACCACCACCACTATGAACCCTCAGCTTTTTGGCTGGAGAGTGGATATGCTAATCACTCAGCCAACCAGGCTGGCTTATAACTAGCTAATAATAACAATGAGTGATTTCTGGATATATATTGAGGACATGAACTAGTCATCATTAATATCATGTTCCAACATAAAGTTGTGTATAGATTCACAACTAGAGAAGACAAGAGAAATAAAATAAGTCCAGTTGACTCTGTCATTGTTGATAGCGACATCTTTATGCTGGTTCAGGATAAGACACAAGAGCATACAGACAATTTGAAATATGAGTCATCATGATTTAGTTTAATATCATATTAAAAAAGAAAATTATGATTATATAAAGGACCTCCTGTTATGAGTCTTGTGACTCGTAACAGGAGACCCATCCTAGACAACACAGTTTTTCATACTACTCCTTTGCTGTTTGTGCTCTCACTACCCTGTTAGAGAGTGTATTTCAGTCCAACCCCTCTCCTCACCCTCTTCTTTACCACTTCCATTTTTAACCTCAAGAGATGCTGTTTGTCCTCACACCTTCCCTTTGTTTTACCATATGAAAGAACTTCCCAATCTCAACCTTGTAACAACCTCTAAACAATATAAATATCTCAGTAATATCACTTCTCCTTCCACCTACCAAACTTTGCAGTCCACATGCATTCAGCCTATCCTCATAACTAACATTCTACAATTCTGATGTCATTTTCAATATATACCTTAACACCCTTTCCAACATTAATTTATCCTCTTCAAATCCCAGTGACCAAACCTGAGCACACAGAAGTGGTCATAGCAGGGCTTTACACAATGAAATCACAACTCTTCTATCTCTGCCTGTCAACGCCCTTCTCAGTATTGCAACAGTCCTTTGGATTACCTTCACCACCTTTGAAATACGTTTCCTGAATTTCAGGTTTCTATCAGTCATGACTCCAAGATCTCTTGGTGCCTCCACTTCCTCTAGTATAATTCTTTAAACAGTGTATGCATCCTCCCATCAAGGATCCTAAATTTCAAGACCTTACATTTAGTTGCATTAAACTGATAATCCCATTCATTTTTCCATCTGTCCAGTTTATTCAAATCCTTCTGAAGGGCTACCACATCTGCACTATTACTAATAACTATTCCCATCATGACATCAGCAAACAACTGAATATCCCCCTGCATGCCACTGACGTTATCATTGATATTCAGAACCTGGTACTGAGCCCTGTGGAACTCCCATTGTAACCTTCATCTTCCTTCATACTGCACCCTCATACACAACTCTCTGATATCTATCAGATAGCCAATCCCCAATCCAGTTCACTATCTTGACATCTAAACCCATATGCTGTAACTTAAATATCAGCTTTTCATGTGGCATCCTGTTAAAAGCTTTTGTAAAGTCCAAAAAAAAAAAAAAAAAAAAAGAAATATATCAGTACGTCTTCCCCTCATCAAACGATGAGGAATTAGTGAGAGATTGTATACAGCATTGGGCTGAGATGAATAATGTTATCTGTGAGGGTTAGCATGGATAAGTTAAGGGGAACTCTTACTTTATTATAAAAGGCAATCAGATTACTAAAATAAGAACACCTCTTAACAAATACATGCTGATCCTCATAGATAAACAGTCCAATGCTGTATACAATCTCTCACTAATTTCTAAAAAATCTTTAGTAGTTAAACTACAGAAGAAATACAGTCTGGTCTATAGTGCGACACTTATATTCTTATGTTCTACAATGGCACTATTTTATCCTTTTCCAGTCCTTGGGCACCACAGCCATAGCTAGAATCTAATTGTAAGGCCATTCCAGCAGAACTATCAATTCTTTAGATTCTCTCAAAATGTTGTAAAATTCCATCCAGTCTCAGTGCTTTATTCTCATTGCTCATTGATATCCAGAGGATTTACTAATTGAAGACCACTCTCCTCATGCACTTCTAATCCCTCTCCATCCTTCTGGTAGTAAAACTTACATTTACGGGATAAAATATCCAAATAAAGTAATCATTAAACAACTCTATTATGTCTTCAGAACCAGTCCCACTACTCCCATTTTTGTGTAACAATCTTTCACATAATTTCTCCTCCTGCTGGTCACATAACAAAAGAATTCCTGTGGATTTCAAATGGGAGAGGAGGATATAAACTTAATACCTTCCTTAGTTCTTTTAAAGACAGATGTCCTTCTTTTTCTTATCCTGGAGGTTACAGAATCCCTGCTCTGTTCTTGTGGCTTATGCTATTATGTAGAGACTGGCTGTTCTTCACAAATTTGTCTTGAAGAACATCAAGAATATATATGCCACTTAAAGAACTAATAAACCATGCATTATCTACAAAACACAGGATTCAGTGGAGCAAAATCAAAGTGTCACATAAAGTTATTTTCTTCTGGAAAGACTGTACAAAGAAAGCTGTGAAGCCCACATTCATAATCTAAACCTTAACAGAAACGATTGCCTTAAACTTTCTCAATTTGAGGATGTTATACTGACTAATAATAATTAAATGTTCTGTAAATTGTAATTAATTGTTTATATTTAAAAATATTTCATTAACTAATTTATTTCATTGTAATTATTTTTGAATATCTATTAATGCAGATAGAGCTATTCAGTCGTTAAATTCAGCTGGGCCCTCCCCGGAATTTTTTTATGCACTGCGCCTGGACCCAGAACATTTTTCAGTTTTGTGACTTTTCTCCCTTTATGATAATTATGGTTTCCTGCTAAGTAACAAGGCCTGTCAGGCAATGATAGGATACAAACCAGTTAGTGAAAGAATAATGGTTGCAAGATTCACTGCCCAACCATTTAATATCACAACCATTCAAATATATGTGCCCACTGCAGAGAGTGCAGATGAAAACATTCAGAGATTTTACAGGGATCTACAACTAGTAATTGATGAGGTGCCAAAGCAGGATATACTCATCATTGGAGGAGACTGGAATGCAAAGATTGGCAAAAATAACACAAGATGGGAAAAGGTTATGGGAAAATTTGGATATGGAGAAAGAAATGAACGTTGAGAGATGCTGCTGGAATTTACCACGGATAACAACATGATGGTTTGCAATACCAAATTCCAACAAAAAGATTGTCGTAAATGGACATGGCGCTCCTTCGATGGCAAACACAGGAATATGATCGACCTGATATTAATAGACAGAAATGGAGAACTTCAGTTCAACAGTGCAGATCATTCCAAGGAGCTGATATTGATTCGGACCACAGCTTAGTGATTGAGAATATAAGACTAAAATTGAAACAGAAGTACAAAGGAAAGTTCCAAAAAAGCTAGGGACATCTCAAAACTAAATGAAGACAGGCTAAGAACAGCATATCAGAACATATTGGAAACTAAGCTTAAGACCCCAAGTGAAAAACAAAATATAAATACAAGAGTATAACGACTGACTACAATGCTAAAAAAAAGCAGTAGAGGAAGTAATTCCTGAAAGAGAAAAGATCAACAAGAAATGGATAACTCAGGAAATAAAATCAAGAACAACAGAGGAAAGAGAACTGAAACTTAAAAGAGATAATTCAGTGGCAGCAGATGAGTTATACCATCAAAAATGCAATGAAGTACGAAAAGCAGCAAGATCTGATAAACCAAATGGTTGGAGGACCAATGCAAAGACATTGAACAGTACTATGGAGAACACAAAACTAGAGAGGTCCACAAACTATAAGAAATGTCAGTAGGAAGTGGCAAACAAGATCAGTAGCAGTCAAAGATGAAAATGGTAACGTATTGATGGACAAGACAGAAATCATACACAGATGGACAAGATATTGCAGCGAACTATATAAAATTCAACTAAATGATACTGCAACAGAAGTAATCAAAGAACTAAAAGCAATCTCTCCACCAGCAGAGATCTTTGAAAATGACATCTTGGAAGAGGCAGTGAATAAGTATATAAAACATCTCAAGAACAACATGAATCCTGGAAATGACAACATAATAGGTGAGATGCTAAAATATGGGGGAGAATCAGTTTATGTAATGAAATATGGAGATCAGGGTATGCCCCCGAAGAGTGGAAAAAATCGGTCATGGTTGTTTTTCATAAGAAAGGTAGTGCTTTAGAATGCACCAATTACAGAACTATTGCATTAATGAGTCATCTTGGTAAACCGCTGATGAAAATACTAACAGAACGCCTGAAGGGGCATATGGAGGCACATCTTCTGGATGAGCAAGCCGGATTTCGACAAGATCAAAGTACAGTGCAACAAATACTCGCACTAAGACTAATAGCAGAGATAGCTCAAAGAAAGAACAAAATGATATATTGCTGTTTCGTGGACTTCCAAAAAGCATTTGACAATATTGACCAAAATATAACATGGGCTGTCTTGGAATCCTATGGTGTGGACAATAAATTGATCGGCCTGCTGAAAGATATAAACAGCCAAGCACAAGCAAAAATCAGAATAGCAGGTGAGACTGGATGGAGATTGGTTTGCTACTAGTCAAGGCACACGTCACCAATCATCTTCATCATACATCTGGGAAGAACACTAGATAAGATTAAAGAAGAGAGGTGGAGGCATTTCAATAAATGGCATGAGAATGAACTACCTCTGCTTTGCAGATGACATCGTCCTGATTGAAGAAGACGCAGCAAGGCTTGAACAGACGTTGAAAACACTATACACAGAAGGAAGAAAGATATGGACTAAATGTCAACTTTGAAAAAACTAAAACAATGATATTCGGACAACAGGAGTTACTGAACAGAGTTATGATAGATAGATTTCAACTGGAAAATGTGGAACACTTCACATATCTTGGATGACGCATGACTTGGACCCCAAAAAAGAGATAAAAATTAGAATAGCCAGAGCAACAACTATTTTAAAAGCCATGGACAAAATATGGAAGAGCCGAGCTATAAAGATGCAAACTAAACTGCACATTGTAGAAACCTGTATCTTCAGCAGCATGCTCTATGGATGCGAGGCCTGGGTACTCCTGAGAGAATCTGAAAGGAGGATATTGGCATTTGAGAGGAAGTGCTATAGAAAGATCTTGAGAATAAGCTGGATACAGAAAGTGAACAATGAGAAATCTACAGACGGATACAATCAAAAGAAAACCTGATCCAGAAAATAATCAAAAGGAAATGTCTAGTTGGCCATATATGTAGAACGAATGATGAGAGAAAATTAAAAACGTTGCTGTTTGGAATGATTGAAGGAAAGAACAAAAGAGGAAGACCAAACAGAGAATGGGGCGATGACATCGTCAAATAGTGCAGAAACTCTATACACAAACTGAGTCATCTTGCACAAAATAGAATGCGATGGAAGAATCATATCAAGATGGCAGCATACACCTACGGGCATTGGACCCATGACTGTTGATGATGGTGGTAATTATGCCTACATTATTGTGTTATTATTCAACAATTGTTTACAGTTTTGAATGTGTATATAAAGTCAATATCAATAATCGCCTGATTACGAACGCGTGATGAAAGGGACAGGGAGGTTTGGATTTTCTTGTAATGCGTTATCTTGCAGCGATTGAAAAGCAAACATTATTGCAGTGTAGTATAGCAGGATTTTGACAGACTTGTAGCGATATTTTTTTCTTTTCTGGTTGGCAACAATGTTAGCAACAGTCAGTAACCAACAATAGAACAGCAGATTAGCAGTTGTTTATCAGAGCTCATGATTGTGAGAAGCAAAAAGAAAATCATGTAATATTTTTGTATTTATGTAGGGCCTACTATTTCAACTATGGATAAGTACACTGGTACCTTCTTTAAACGGAAAAGTAGCTCGGATGACAGTGATAATACAAAATAAGTTTGTAATGACAGTTTGTGCATAGTTTCTGAAGACAAAGAAGTCTGTAACGAATTCACAGAAACATAGGAGTCCCATCAGTTGCAATGCGATAATATTAATACGTTGAACAAAACGAAAGATTTGCCGACTTGCTGTACACTCGACCAGTGGAATTCAAAATGAAACAATTGGTTATTTTGTAAGGATGGGGGTTTGGGGATGTATAACGTGCAGAGGTACAGACTCTAGGTGCAAGTTCTTCACATCAGGGTATTCACTTAGCATCAGAGTGAATAAATGGATTAAAGGAGAAGGTTGTAAACAATGCCAGCGAAAGCAACTTAGAAAGAAAATTTACAAACATAGAAATACCAAATCTCACAAAAGTGCAGAAGCAATTATTAGAAGTAAAAGTGAGAATTCATTGCGACACATTGTAGAAAAACAGAACTCTTTAGCTCATTAAATCATGTGGCATGTGTTTCGCACATGATATCATATTGCAAAACATAATCGTCCTTTTGTAGATCATCCAAAATTAATTGATCTTCATATTCTTAATGGGCTAGATGTGGAGCATACTTCGCATGGTAATGTGACATGCACTGAGCATCATAAACCATAGGACCAAAATTTCTGTTATTCTGGATGAAAGTACATCCATATCTAACCGGACTGTTCTGAAAGTCACATACAGGGTGCAGTAAATGTTACAACACTATTCTTTGATTTAATTCAATTAGAAAGCACCAAAGCAATTGACATTAAGAACTTATGAAGTGTCTTGAAAAACATGGTCTGAAAAAGAAATCCTGAAAGAAATTCTAATTGGATTATGTACGGAAGGGGCCTCAGTTATGCTACGGAAATGAGCAGGTTTGGCAACATTGATGAAAGAAGATTTTCCAACAATTTTGACATGGCACTGTATAAATCATCACTTAGAACTTGCTTTGCACAATTCAATGAAAAATGTTATGACAACAAATCATATTGTGAAGTTTCTTGATAACATATATTCAACTTTTAGTATGTCTCCAAAGAAATTACATGAACTAAGGAAATGTGCAGAACAGTTTTTCTGCAGTCTCACCAAAGTGGGAAAGATGTCAACTCGTTGGATTGCATCAAGTTTTCGGGCTATTTGGAATAACTATGCATCAGTGCATAGTTTCTTTACACACGCAACTCATGATGAAATTGAGATAATAGAGAAAGAGCAACATTTCAAGGGCTAACTCTAAAAGGAGTTAGAGATGATAATGGTGACATGAAAACGGAAGAAAAAGATATCCTTGAAGTATGGAGTAATTACTTTGAAAAACTGCTAAATGAAACAAGCTGTGATGACAGCACAGTGGTAAAAAACACTGACCAGGCATGCAGTCAGGAATACATATCCATACTTGAAGTAGAAAAAGCCATCAAAGGTTTATATTAAACTAAAGTTAACAGGACTCTAGCTCTAACACAGTAGTTGTCTCCATAATTTTCTTAATGTATTCAGATTACTGTGTAAGCATGAAGGAAAGGATATGTACATATGTATATACATATGTACATATCCTTTTTGATCATATATATATATATATATAGATATATACATTTTAATATACTAATGTACATCAAACTGTCCACCATCTCCATTCCTCCTGTTTTGTCTAATCCTATAAGAACATGATCATCAGATTAATAATCTATTAGTGTAAACTGTTTTTGAGGTTTTCAATAGTGTATAAAATCCAAACGAGCAAGATTTTTTCTTACTGAGAGGGTGAGGTCAGAGTCGGACATGTTCAGATGTATAAGAGAAGAAAAAGATAAGTTTTTGTTATTTTTATTAGAGTTTCTACTTTACATAACACAATGTAAAGTAATTTTCAGTTGGGGAAATTCTACTTAAAAACATAAAATTATTAGTATAGTTGTAGTAGTTCTTAGTAGTTGGTTCTTTGTGCAGTATTTCAATGATGGTGGCAGACACAGCTCAGTTTACTAATGGCTTGTCACCAAGGCTTCCTCCATTTAAGGACTAGATTAATCGAGTGGCTCGTTGGTCTAGGGGTATGATTCTTGCTTAGGGTGTGAGAGGTTCCGGGTTCAAATCCCAGATGAGCCCAAGGTGTTTTTGAGAGACGCTAGCGTCGCCATAGCACATGGCAGTGAATTTGAGCTGTGCAGAAGAAAGCGATTTTTAATGGGTGAATAGTCCGTTTTTTCTAAGTTTTTGAGTGCTAAATTGTTTCTCTGAATACGAGTGTACTTTAGGGCTTGTTTTTTGGAAGTTAGTTGCTGTCGCGATATAATATATTTTGGTTACCATCGGAATCGAAGCATAATGGTGGAAGACAAAACAAAGACAAAGCTAAGTTTTCATTACTGTATTTAGGTATATTTCATTTTATTTAATTATATTTAGTGTACTTAAATGTTTTGCTTGTAATTGTTTGTACTTTTTTTCTTATTTATTTAACAGAATTTATTAATTGAATAATTATTAAAGATTACGCTACTCGGCAGTAAGGAATGATGGCGTATTCAGCTGCAGTCACAAGTGGCGTATTGGCAAGTCCTCCGCCATTAAAGAACTCTATTATAAGCAATATCATAAGGGACTTTGTGGCATGCAGTACTTGCCACACGTATGCATCTTGGGAATTAAATATGTCGCTTATGAAAGAGAGCAGAGAGCGTATATGTGAAAAAAAATGCAGCCAGTTGGAGGAAATAAGTGCATTAGAAATATCAATATCCAACCTTGTTGCTTCAGGAACGGGGAATGAATGTAGGAAGACAAGTAGTGTGATCGGAGAGAATGAAAAAATATATACATGAATGAAAAAATAATAGTTGATAGTGTGGAAGGTGTGAGTGACTGTGAAAGTTTAGGAGATGGTTTTGTTTGGGAGAGTGAATTTAGATTAAGAGTGATTGACCTGCAGAGGGACATAGATGAGCTGAAAGAGGAGGAGGAATGTCTTGTGAATGAGAGCAGAAGTACAAAAGAAAAGATTAGGAGAATGGAAGAGATAAATGCAAGGCGAATCAGAGTAGGGGAGAGAGAGAATTTTGGGAGTGTTAGAAGAGGAGAGAAAGGAAACAGTAGAAGAGAGGGAATGAGTGAGAGGTATGGGGGTGCTAGAAGAGGAGAGAATGGAAACAGTAGAAGAGAGGGAATAAGAGAGAGAGGTATGGGAATGATAGCAGATGAGAGGATGGAAACAGTAGGAGAGACACAATAAGAGAGAGATATGTAAGTGCTAGAAGAGGAGAGAATGGAAACGGTAGGAGAAATGGAATGAGAGAGAGGTATGGGAATGCTAGAAGACGAGAGGATGGAAACAGTAGGAGAGAGAGAATGAGAGAGAGATATGGAAGTGTTAGAAGAGAGAGAAAGGAAACAGTAGGAGAGAGGGAATGAGTGAGAGGTATGGAGGTGCTAGAAGAGGAGAGAATGGAAACAGTAGAAGAGAGAGAATGCTAGCAGACAAGAGGATGGAGACAGTAGGAGAGACGGAATGAGAGAGCGATATGGAAGTGCTAGAAGAGGAGAGAATGGAAACGGTAGGAGAGATGGAATGAGAGAGAGGTATGGGAATGCTACAAGAGAGAATAGCAGTAGAGCAGAGCTAATAAGAGAGACCTATGGGAATGAAAGAAGAGGAGAGAATGGAAACAATAGGAGAGAGGGAATGGTAAGAGGTATAATGTATGGCGACTCAATGATCCGTGGTGTTCAATATAGGATGCATGAAGAGTGTTTGCCAGGAGGAACAATAGAAAGAGTGGCTATGGCAATTAAGAGAGGTGAAAGGATGGATGAGTTGATTGTGATGGTAGGAACAAACGACTTGAGTGGTACTGTAAGTCGGGCAGCGAGAGATATGAGATTTTCGCTTGAGGCTGTATGGAAGAAGACAGAGAAAGGAAAAATAGTGTGCGTTTGTTGACTAGGTATGATAATGACGAGCTAAGCAGAAGAGCAGTAATATTGAATGACTTAATAGCTAGAATGTGGGACAAGAGAGGACTGGTATATGTGGATGCTTGGAGTGTGTTTGAGGAAAGTGAGGAATTGTATGTTTGAGACTGCTTACATTTCAATGAGGAAGGACGTAGGCATCTGGAGAGATTGCTGTTCTGAACAAGTCAGTGTGTCCCAGTGAAGATGATAGCAGGGTATCCGGAATAAGGGAGAGGAATTGGTGGCGCAGATAGCATCAGCCTGGCCAAAAATTATTGGGATCACTGAGACGTGGTTGACAGAAGAGGATATAATAACAGGAATAAAAGTTGCTGGGTACAGCATTTTTCAGCAGGACAGGAGAGGAAAGCATGGTGGTGGGAATACTGCTTATGATAAGTGACGACCTATGTCCTCTAAAAGTGGAGGCTTTGGAAGGCAGTGTGGCAAATGATTTTGAGAGCATATGGTGTGAGGTAGAGGTGGGCAAGAGAGGATATTTAGTGGGGAGCTGCTACAGACCCAGGAGCACAGAGGATGGGGACCAGGAGATGTTTACACAGTTAAGTTTGGCAAGTGCAAAAAGAATGATTGTTATGGGAGATTTTAACTACAGTAGTATAAATTGGAGAGAGGAAGATGCATGTAGCAATAGGAGAATGGAATTTCTAGAATTCTTGAGGGACAAATGTCTCAGGCAACATGTAACAGAGGGAACAAGAGGTTCAAGAGTTTTGGATTTCGTTATAGCATCAGAAGAGTTGATAATAACTGAGATGACATCTCTCCCACCAGTTGGAGAGAGTGACCATATGGTTTTGACTTGAAAAATGAATAGACATGCAGTAGTATCAAAGAGACTGGAACTTATGTGGAATTATAAAGCAGGTGATTATAATAGTCTTAGACATCAACTTCGGGAAGTTTCATGGAGGGAGGAATTGGAAGGCTGGGATATCATTAGTGTGTGGGAAATTGTGAAAGAATATTTGTTAGCATCAATGGTAAGTTGTATACCACGACTGAAGACGAGGACATAATTTGGAGTAAAGTGGATGACAAACAATATTAAACAGGAATTTCATGTGAAAAAGAGGCTATGGAAGAGATATAAAGTGACAGGTGAAGAGAAGATGCATGAAGAATATACGACACAGGCCAGAAGAGTGTGGTAAGGAAGGCGAAATTGGAATATTAGAAAAGATTGGCCCTAAGATCCAAAGAAAATCCTAGGGGATTTTTTAGCTATGTGGCCAATAAGAGGAGAAATGACTGTGGAAGAATGATATTGTGGGATAAAAATGGGAATAGAGTGACTGATGCAGAGGACATAGTGGATTTGTTCAATGAACACTTTATTGGAGTATTTCATCCTAGAGGAGTCAGTTCCCATTTTTATCCCACAATATCATTCTTTCGTGTTTCACCACGAGTTTTGAGAGAATGTGCTAGGGATCTGACAGTGCCTTTAACCTGGCTTTTCAATGAAAGTCTGGCTGTGGGAAAGATGCCCAGGGAATGGAAGGAAGTTAAGATAGTGCCATTGAAGAAGGGTGGTAACAGACATGAAGTGTCTAATTATAGACCAGTTTGTGTGTCATCAGTAGTTGTTAAGATCTTGGAGAAAGTAGTGAGGGGCGGTATACAGCATTGAGCAGATGAGGGTAATGTTATCTGTGAGAGTCAACATGGATTTGTGAAAGGGCGCTCTTGTTTTAGCAATATGCTAGCCTTTTATAATAAAGTTACAAGAACATTAGATGAGGGAAAGGCATATACTGCAATTTTCTTAGACTTAGAGAAGGCATTTGACAGGGTGCCACATGATAACCTGATATTTAAGTTGCAGCACATGGGTCTGGATGTCAGATTGGTCAACTGGATTCACGATTGGCTGTCTGATAGGTATCAGAGAGTTGTGTATGGTGGAGCAGTTTCAAGGAGGCAGAGGGTTACAAGTGGGGTTCCACAGGGTTCAGTACTAGGACATATATTGTTTAACCTTTATATCAATGACATTGTCAGTGGATTGCAAGGGGATATTCAGTGGTTTGCGGATGCTACGAAGCTGGGAAGGATTATTAGTAATAGTGCAGATGTGGTAGCCCTGCAAGAGGATTTGAATAAGTTAGATAGATGGGCAAATGAATGGAGCTGTCAATTTAATGCAGCAAAATGTATGGTCTTGAGGTTTGGGAAACAAACATCGATGGGATGCTGCATACTCTATGGGAGGAGTTATATTGGGGGAAGTAGGGGAGACAAGAGTTCTGGGGTTAATGATTGATAGAAACCTGAAATTTAAGGGACATATTGCAAAGGTGGTGAAGGTAACAAAGGATTGCTGCAATTATGAGAAGGACACTGACCTGCAGAGATAAAAGGGTTATCATTCCGTTGTATAAGTCTCTGATCAGACCACACTTAGATTATTGTTCTCAGATTTGGTCCCCAGGATTTGAAGGGGATAAATTAACTGTGGAAAGACTACAAAGGCAGATAACAAAGATGGTTTCAGGACTGTACAATTATAGTTATGACGATCAGCTGAGGGAATGTGGACTGCAGAGTTTGGTGGATAGAAGGAGAGGTGATATTATTGAGACTTTTAAACTATTGGAAAGGTGGTTACAGGGTTGACACTGGGAAGTTCTTTCGCTTGGTTGAACAGCAGGAAGGAGTGATGACAAGAAGCCATCCCTAGAAGTTACGAAAGGAAACTGTGAGCAAGAGGGTGAGGAGTAGTTTCTTTGCATGGAGGGTGGTTGAACAATGGAATGCATTGCCTGATGGAGTGGTGAGAGCGAGAATGGTCAATGAGTTTAAGGAGTGGTATGATAGACTTTGTGTTTCTTAGGGGGGGGACCTCCCCCTCGATGAGTCTTGACAGACTTTATGTTCTTAGGAAGGACCTCCCACAATGAGTCTTTTGACTCCATGGAGGACTGAATAATAATAATAATAATTTTGCAGACCATACTGTGGAATTTTGTGGTATGAATATTATCCAACTGCCATATAATGGCAGTTGGATAATGTGACAGGTGAGAGATCAGGGAGTGCATATATGTGCAAAATGTATGAAATGGAAAGAACTTTGTGAGTTGGAGATTAGTATAACTGACCTTGGCAATGTTGCATCAGAGGCAATACTGTCCTAGAGAGATGAGTAGTGTGATAGAGGGTGAGGCTAATGAATGGAATAAATAATAAAATAAAAGTGGGGAGTGTGAAAAGTTTGAATTATTGTGAATTTTTTGGAGATGGTCTTAGTTAGGAGGATGAATGGCAAGCAAGAGTAGATAAATTGCAGAGAGAGAGAGAGATGCACTGAAAGAGGAGGAGGAATGTCTCGGGAATGAGTTGGCAAATGTCAAAGAGGAGGTTAAGCAAACGGTAGTAATGAATGCAAAGCGAATCTGAGTAGGAGTGAGTGAGAGAGAGTTATGGGAATGATAGAAGAGTAAAGAATAGAAAGAGTAGAAGAGAGGCAAGGAGAAAAATGCAATGGAGTGCTGGAACCAGGGATAGAAAGATATCAGGACAGCAGGTAAGTAGGGAAACAAAAAAAGAAAGTATTAGAAGAGAAAGAGAGAGGGTGAGAGATGAAGGTGAGCAAGGAAGAAAAAGATTGGTAAGAAGTGTGATGTATGGAGACTTGATGATCCGTGGTGTGCAAAATAGAATGCCAGAGGAGTGTTTGCCTGGAGGAATGACAGAAAGTGTATCTATGTCAATTAAGTGGGTCAAAAGGGTGGATGAGATGAATGTGATGTGGACACGAATGACTTGAGAGGAAGTGTAAATCGGGTAGCAAGAGAAATGAGATTCATGCTTGACGGTTGTATAGATGAAGACCCAGAGAGGGAAGATAGTGTGTGTGTTGCCCAGGTATGATAATGAAGTGCTGAGGAGAACAGCATTAATAATGAATACTATAATATCCAGAATGTGTCAAAAGAGAGGCTTAGAATTCGAGGATGCTTGGAGAGAATTTGAGGATAGAAAGAAACTATATGTGAGAGAATGCTTGCATTTGGATGAGGAAGGCATCTGGAGAGATTACTGTTCTCTGAACAAGTCAGTGTGTCAATGCAGAGAAACTAGAATTATCAGGGAGGATGGTAGAAGGGGTAACCTCTTGTGGGAATAGGTATCTGAGAAAAGTACCTGTGAATATCAGGAGTATCCAGAATAAAAGAGATGAATTGGTGGTGCTGATGGCATCAGCATGTCCAAAGATTATTGGGATCTCTGAGATACTGTTGATGGAAGATAATATGCTATCAGGAAAAGAAGTAGCAGGGTACAGTACTTTTCTACAGGATAGGAAGGGAAAATGCAGTAGTGGAGTACTGCTTATGATAAGTGATGACTTATCTTATGATAAGTGATGTCTTCTAAGAGTGGAGGATTTGGAAAGCAATGGCACTAATGGTTTTGAAAGCATAATGTGTGAGGTAGTGGTTGGCAAGACAGTGAGGATATTCAGTGAGGTGTTGCTACAAGCCAAGGAGCACAGAGGGTGAAGAGCAGGAAACATTTAGGTAGTAGAGTTTAGCATGTGCAGGAAGAAACATTGTTATGTAAGATTTTAACTATAGAAGTATAAATCGTGAACAGGAAACTGCACAAAATAGAATGGAAAAACATGTTGCCTAAAACATTTGTTTTAGGCAACATGTTAGAAGCAACACGATTTGCAAGAGTTTTGGATTTGGTCATAGCATCAGAAGAGCTGATTAGAACTGAGATGGCATCTCTTCCGCCAGTTAGAGAGACTGACTATGTGGTGGTTTTGACTTGAAAGATGAATAGACATGCAGGAGTATCAAAGAGAGAGGAATGTGTGTTGAATTATAAGGCAGGTGATTACAATAATAGGCTTAGATATCAAATTTGGGCAGTTGCATGGAGGGAGGAATTTGCACGACTAAATATCATTAATGCTTGGGAAATTGTGAAGGAATATTTATTAGTAGCAATAGTAAGCTGTATACCACGAGTGAAAGAGGACACAATCTGGTGTAAAGTGGATGACAAACCATATCAAACAGGAACTGCAGGTTAATAAGAAGAGATATAAAAGAGAGAGAGAGAGAGGGTGGAGAGCAGATGCATGAAGAATACAAGACTCAGGCCAATGAGTGACTAGTATCATAAGGAAGGCAAAACTGAATAAGAGAAGAGATTTGTCCTGAGATCCAAAGTAAATCCTAAGGAATTTTTTAGATATGTGGTCAGTAGGAGGAGAAATGATTGGGGAAGAATGATACTGTTGGATAAAAATGGGAATAGAATCACTAATGCAAAGGACATAATGGAGTTGTTCAATTAACACTTTATTGGAGTATTTCATTCTGGAGAAGTAGGTTTTAATACTAGAGGGACAGGGCAGGTTCGACATTTAGAAGTGCAAGAGGAGAGTGTGTTTCAAATACTGAGTACTCTGGATGTCAATAAAGCAGTGGGAGTGGATGGAATTTCACCACAGGTTTTGAAAGAATGTGCTAAAGAACTGACAGCTCCATTGATCTGGTTTATCAATGAAAGTCTGGCCAAAGGAAAGGTACCCAACAAATGTAAAGAAGAAAAGATAGTGCCATTGCATAAGAGTCATAACAGACTGGAAATGTCAAATTATAGGCCAGTTTGTGTTTCATCAGTAGTTGTTAAGATCCTGGAGAAATCAGTGAGGGACCATACACAGCATTGGGCAGATGAGGGTAATGTTATCTGTGAGAGTCAACATGGATTTGTTAAGGGGTGCTCTTTTTTTGGTAATATACTAGCCTTTTATAATAAAGTTACAAGAGCAGTAGATGAGGGAAAAGCATATCTGCCATTTTCTTGGACTTAGCAAAGGCATTTGACAGGGTGCCACATGATAAGCTGATATTTAAGTTGCAGCACATGTGTTTAGATGTCAGGTTAGTGAACTGGATTCAGGATTGGCTTTCTGATAAAAATCAGAGAGTTGTGTATGGTGGGGCAATATCAAGGAGGCAGAAGGTTGCAAGTGGGGGTCCCACAGGGCTCAATACTGGGACCTTTATTGTTTAACCTTTACATTGATGACATTGTCAATGAATTGCAGGAGGATATTCAGGTTTTGCTGATGATATGAAGCTGGAAAGAGTTATTAATAATAGTTCAGATGTGGTAACCCTGGAAGAGAATTTGAATAAACTGGACAGATGGGTAAATGTAATGGGGATATTGGTTTAATGCACTAAATTGTGAAGTCTTGAAGTTTGGGATACATTGAAGGAGGCTGCATACTCCATTGGAGGAAGTGTACTGAAGGAAGTAGGGGAGGCAAGGGATCTGGGGGTGATTATTGATAGAAACTGGAAATTCAGGGAACATATTGCAAAAATGGTGATGGAACCCAGAGGATTGCTGCAGTACTAAGAAGGATGCTGACCTGCAGGGATAAAAGATTTGTTATTCCAGTATATAAAGCCCTGATCAGACCACACCTGGTCTGTCTTCAAATTTGATTCCCAGGATTTGAATGGGATAAATTATTTGTGGAAAGGGGCAGAGGCAGATAACAAAGATGGTATAAGTCTGTACAAAGTTAGTTATGAAGACAGGCTGATTTGGTAGATATAAGAAGAGGTGATATGATTGAGACTTTTAAACTGTTGAGAGGAAGTTACAAGGTGGACACTGGGGATTTTGTTGCTTGGTGGAATAGGGGGAAGGAGCGATGAAAGGGGCCATCCCTGGAAATTATGTTAGGAAGCAGGCAAGGAATGGGTTCTTTGCATGGAGGCTGGTTGAATGATGGAATGCATTGCCCAATAGAGTGGTGAGATTATGTTCAACGACTTCAAGAAGGGGTATGATAGACTTTGTGTTTTCTAGGATGGGCCTCCCATGATGAGTCTTTTGACTCCATGCCAGACTGATTCATAATAATAATAATAAACATCAAGAACAAGTGACTCATTGCTTTGGACAATATAACCAAAGAGCTCTGATTTAAGGAGTAGATATAACTATTAATCATTTTCACATATTTTGCTGTTGTTAATAATTCAAGAGAAACTTAGTAATCTCTTAACTATCGGGAATATCAACAATTAGAATGGTTGAATTTCTGAAAGGACTACCATATTCAATAAACAAGTGACTAATCTTTTAATAATTGGCCACATTATTCATGAAGTTAGTGGGCACTCATGTCACTAAGGGGGACTCTCCTCGATAGCATAAGCTTTCTGTTATATTAATTGTGAATAAATTACCAAGAGTCTTCATTTAACCCTATTTAACAATAATGAAGCCAAGTAGCCTGTTCCAGTCTCATGCCATCTCTTTCTTGGTCTTCCGATTCTTCTTTTTCCACTTATTTTGTATCTGTATAATATTTTTGGTAGTCTGCTGTTGTCCATTTGATTTAAATGTTCTAGCCATTTTTGTTTATACTGTCTTATACAGTAATTAATTGATTTTATTTTCAGGGATTGTAAGATTTCTTCATTTGTTTTATTGTCTCATTTGGTATATCCAACTGCTTTTCTGAGAAATTTCATTTCTGCTGTTTGAACTGATTTTTTATCTTTCCTTTTTATGGTCCATGTTTCGCTTCCATATAGTAGAGGTGGTTTTGACAACACATTATATAGTCTGATTCTAGTGTGTGTACTAGGGATGGCTTAAATATATTATTTATTATGCCATTTACTTTGACAAAGTTAGATATTTTGGTGTCTATGTCTTTTTCTTCTTCATATGATAAATCATATCCCAGGTATCTAAAAGTATTTACTTGTTTAATATTTTATTATCTATCACTATTTTACTTCTTATTGGGTTTTCTCCTATAAATGTTTTTGTTTTTTCTTTAGATATTGTCATATTATATTGTTTTGAGATATCGTTTAATGATTTTAATGATCTTTGTAAATCATCTTAGATTTCTTAGACTTAGCTGATATTTAAGTTGCAGCACATGGGTCTGGATGTCAGATTGGTAAACTGGATTCAGGATTCGCTGTCCGATAGGTATCAGAGAGTTGTGTATGGTGGGGCAGTTTCAAGAAAGCAGAGGGTTACAAGTGGGGTGCCACAGGGCTCAGTACTGTGACCTATATTGTTTAACCTTTATATCAATGACATTGTCAGTGGATTGCAAGGGGATATTCAGTTGTTTCGGGATGATGCAAAGCTGAGAAGGATTATTAGTAATAGTGCAGATGAGGTAGCCCTGCAAGAGGATGTGAATAAGCTAGATAGATGGGCAAATGAATGGAGGTTTCGGTTTAATGCAGCAAAATGTAAGGTCTTGAGATTTGGGAAACATCGCTGGGACACTACCTACTCTATGGGAGGAGTTATACTGGAGGAAGTAGGGGAGACAAGAGATCTGGGGTTGATGATTGATAGAAACCTGAAATTTAGGAGACATATTATGAAGAGCTCAGGAGACAGCTTGCAGGTGTAGCGTGGAATGAGGATTTAGCTGGAAAAGAGATCAATGCAGCTTGGGGGATTTTCAAAAACTGTTTAGTAGATGCAATGTCTAAATGTATTCCAAGGGTGAGATGGTTAAATAAGGTGGGTGTGAGATGGATGAATAAAAAGATTAAGCATGCGATATACAGAGAAAAAGGGCATTGTGGAGGCAGCATAAGAGAAGTGGAAATAACCAATTCCATGAGGTCTACAAAGACCAAACAAGGAGGGTAACTTGGTTGGTGAGGGTAGCTAAAGAGAGGTATGAACAGCAGTTGGCTAATGAAGCCAAAAAGAATCCTAAGGAGTTCTTTTGATATGTAGCCAGCAAAAGAAAGAATAATTATGGAAGGATGACATTAATTGGAGAAAATGGTATAAAGACAGCTGATGCAGAATGTGTGGTGGAGATACTTAACGAGCAGTTCATAAAGATCTTTCAATCTTGTGAATGTGACTTCATGGAGGGATTGAGAGCAGTTGATGATGGGGAGGAGAGACTGACTGTAGGTGAGCAAGAGGTGTATGGGGAGTTGAGTAAACTAGATGTTAATAAGGCTGTGGGACTTGATAATGAATCATAGTTATGAAGATCGGCTGAAAACAAGAATGTGACAGGGAGTTGACACCTGCCTTGACATATTTTTTTAATATGAGTCTTGCACTAGGTCAAGTTCCTAAGGAGTGATAGGAGGGCAAGATTGTGCCACTTCATAAAGGAGGTGATCGAACTCAAGCATCAAACTATAGGCCTATCTGTGTGTCAGGTGTTGTGGTTACGTTGTTAGAGTAGCTTGTGAGAACAAGGATCCAGAGTTGGGTTGATAACAATGGTATTATATTTGTTGGACAGCACAGATTTGCTAAAGGGAGGTCATGTTCTAGTAATCTACTTACTTATTACAATAAAATGACTGCTTCCTTGGACAGAGGAGAAGGATATACAGTAATATACTTGGATTTCGCAAAGGCTTTTGATAGCATACCTCTGATAGGTTGACAGTCAAACTGGAGCAGATGGGGTTGGATATTAGATTGGTGCATTGGATTGGAGACTGGCTATCTGATAACTATCAACAAGTTGTGTATGGAGGTGTGTTATCCAGGAAAAGGAAAGTCACTAGTGGAGTGCCTCAGAGGTCTGTTTTAGGTCCATTACTGTTTAACTTGTATTGTTTGCAGATGATGCAAAGTTGGGACGAACCATGAAGTGTAGTGAAGATGTTGTCGCCTTACAGGAAGATTTGAATAGATTGAGTGATTGGACACGGAAATGGGGATGTGAGTTCAATGTTGCAAAATGTAAGGTTTTAAAATTTGGAAAACAAAGATGCAATGCAGAATTTATGCTTGGTGAGAATATATTGTTTGAGGTAGAGGAAATAAGAGATCTGGGGGTGATAGTGGATAAGGATCTAAAATTTAGAGGACATATCGCCAAAATTGTGAAGACAACACAAAGGCTTCTGGGAATGATGCAGAGGCCACTGACGTGTAGAAGTAGGAAGATTCTTGTTCCGCTGTATAAGGCTTTGATTAGGCCACATATGGACTATTCTGCCCAGATTTGGTCACCGGGTTTTCAGAAGGATGAAGAGATGTTGGAAAGGATCCAAAGGAGACTGACTAAGGTAGTTTCTGACCTCTGGAATGTCGAGTATGAGGAAAGATTGAGAAGATGTAATTTGCAGAGTCTGGTGGACAGGAGGAAGAGTGGAGATATGATAGAGACCTACACGTTGGTAAGGGATTGTTATAGGATCAATGCTGAAGAAGTTTTACAGAGAATAGTGGGAGATCAGGGGAGAACCAGAGGTCATCCATGGAAACTGTATAAAGAGGGTGTGAGTAGGGGAGTGAGAAGTAGGTTTTTTTCGTGCAGAGTTGTGAATGATTGAAATACCTTGCCTGAGAATGTGGTGTCTGCAAAGAGTTTGTATGTGTTTAAAACATGGCATGATGAGCTGTGTGTGTGATAAAAGGACCTTCCAGATGAGTCTTTGACTCCATGAGGTCTTGGGGTGGTAATAATAATAATAATATTGCAAAAGTGGTGAAGGTAACTCAGAGGATTGCTGCAATAATGAGAAGGATGCTGACATGCAGAGATAAAACAGTTATCATTCCGTTGTATAAAACCCTGATCAGACCACACTTGGACTATTGTTCTCAGATTTGGTCCCCAGGATTTGAAGGGGATAAATTAACTGTGGAAAGGGTACAAAGGCAGATAACAAAGATGGTTTCAGGACTCCTCTACAATCATAGTTATGTGGACCGCAGAGTTTGGTGGATAGAAGGAGAGGTGATATTATTGAGACTTTTAAACTGTTGGAAAGGTAGTTACAGGGTTGACACTGGGGAGTTCTTTTGCTTGGTTGAACAGCGGGAAGGAATGATGACAAGAGGCCATCCCTGGAAGTTACGAAAGGAAACTGTGAGCAAGAGGGTGAGGAGTGGTTTCTTTGTAGCTAATACTATTTGATCATCTGCAAATAGTAGTGTATCTCTCTTCATTTGTGAGGTTATTTGTATACCAAATGGGTTATACTGTTTCCAGATTGTTATAATTTTATTTATATATATATATTGAAAAGCAGAGAAATGGGGATCATGAAAATAATAATAAAAAGAAGAAAACGAAATATAGGTTTACTCTTCTAAAATAATTTAAAACTGCTACATAGGTCATCAGTATTTTTATTTTTTATTTATTATTTTCTTATGTAGCTCCCAACCATGATAGGTTTTTTTTCTATAAACCTATAGTACATTCATGCCGTGTGTGGGCTAAGGATTTTTTCTATTTTTTATGAATTTTTTATATTTTTAGTATTTTTTATTTATTTTTACATAGTACAGAAACCCTGCTATAGAAACCGAATAGAACTTTTTCATGCGACTTCATGCTTCCAACTGAATGATGTGTTGCGACGTTTAATTTATCTTCTCCTGATTTAATTAAAATAAAAGTTCCAAATAAATGTGTTATGAATTTGAAAACTGAAACATATTTCAGATGAAAGCACATTCGCAAACTGCTTAATACAAAAGAGATTGCTTAAGATAGCGCCTCTTTTATTTATTTATTATTTTTATTTTTAATTTTTACTTGACTTATCCCTTGGTAATAAGAATGAATATTTTCTGAAGATACTCTTGTATTTTTTTGGGAGAGTGGTGATTATTGTACTGAATCCTTGCTTAATGGAAAACTCTAATCAGTCTCACTGATGAAATATGGAAATTAGTGACTGCACTGAATTTCTAGTTGATGCTTGGCAGAACTTTCTGCAAGTGACATTCGGGATTTCATTTCTGGATAATTCTAGATTTTTATTTTCAGTGTGTTTTGGAATTACCATACAAACAATTAAAGCTATGAGTCAAGTGTATTATATATATACACTGCGTTATTCTGGCTGGTAGCAGGGGTTTCTCATCCCTTTTTCATCTCATTATTGAGGATGCAAGTATGACGATTACTATTGGACTTTCCACAAGTAAGACACAGAAGCATAACATTAGAAAAATATGATATTCCCTGCTTGATGTCTACCAGCATATGCAAGTACATATGAGAACTGTACTCCTTGCTTATAAATATCTACAAGTGATTTTATTTTACCAGGTTATATTATTTATCATCATCATCATCACGAATATCAAGGATTTAGGCTTAGCATGGCCTGTTCCGGCCTTAGAAGTCATCGTTGAATCGTTTAAGAGGACGTCCTGGTTTTCTTTTTTCTAATGGCTTGTATTTTAAGGCTTGTTTTGGTAATCTTTCTGTTTTCATTCTTTGAACGTGTTCCATCCATTTATGTTTATATTTTTAATTTTTTCTATTACTGGTTCTTGGTTTAATTTTTTCATAATCTCATGAACTTCATTTCTGCTGTTGTTATGTCTTTGTTTGTCTTTTTGTTTTATTGTCCAGATTTCGCTTCCATACATTAAGACTGGTAGGGCTAATGTATTGTATACTTTTAGTCTGGTTTGTTTTTGAACTAGGTTTGGTTTAAATATAGAGTTAATTACACCTGTTATTTTTAAATATTTTATTATTATTATTATTATTATTATTATTATTATTCAGGCCTCCAAGAAGTCAAAAGACTCATCGAGGAAGCTCCTTCCTAAGACATAAAGTCTGTCAAGACTCATCGAGGGGAGGTCCCCCCCCTGAGAAACACAAAGTCTATCATACCACTCTTTAAACTCACTGACCGTTCCCGCTCCCACCACTCCATCAGGCAATGCATTCCACGGCTCAACCACCCTCCACACAAAGAAACCACTCCTTACCCTCTTGCTCACAGTTTCCTTTCGTAACTTCCAGGGATGGCCTCTTGTCATCACTCCTTCCCGCTGATCAACCAAGCGAAAGAACTCCCCAGTGTCAACCCTGTAACCACCTCTCAACAGTTTAAAAGTCTCAATCATATCGCCTCTCCTTCTTCTATCCACCAAACTCTGCAGTCCACATTCTCTCAGCCGATCCTCATAACTATCCTTGTACAGTCCTGAAACCATCTTTGTCATCCGTCTTTGTATCCTTTCCACAGTTAATTTATCCCCTTCAAATCGTGGGGACCAAATCTGAGAACAGTAGTCCAAGTGTGGTCTGATCAGAGACCTATACAACGGAATGATAACCCTCTTATCTCTGCAGGTCAGTGTCCTTCTCATAATAGCAGCAATCCTCTGTGTTACCTTCACCACCTTTGCAATATGTCCCCTAAACTTCATGTTTCTATCAATCATCAACCCCACATCTCTTGTCTCCCCAACTTCCTCCAGTATAACTCCTCCCATAGAGTATGCAGCATCCCATCGATGTTTCCCAAACCTCAAGACCTTACATTTTGCTGCATTAAACTGATATCCCCATTCATTTGCCCATCTATCTAGCTTATTCAAATCCTCTTGCAGGGCCACCACATCTGCACTATTACTAATAATCCTTCCCAGCTTCGCATCATCTGCAAACAACTGAATATCCCCTTGCAATCCACTGGCAATATCATTGATATAAAGGTTAAACAATATAGGTCCTAGTACTGAGCCCTGTGGGACCCCACTTGTAACCTTCTGTCTCCTTGAAACTGCTCCACCATACACAACTCTCTGATACCTATCAGACAGCCAATCCTGAATCCAGTTGACCAATCTGACATCCAGACCTATGTGTTGCAACTTAAATATCAGCTTATCATGTGGCACCCTGTCAAATGCCTTTGCTAAGTCTAAGAAAATTGCAGTATATGCCTTTCCCTCATCTAATGTTCTTGTAACTTTATTATAAAAGGCTAGCATATTGCTAAAACAAGAGCGCCCTTTCACAAATACATGTTGACTCTCACAGATAATATTACCCTCATCTGCCCAGTGCTGTATACGGTCCCTCACTACTTTCTCCAAGATCTTAACAACTACTGATGACACACAGACTGGGCTATAATTAGATACTTCCAGTCTGTTACCACCCTTATGCAATGGCACTATCTTACCTTCCTTCCATTCCCTGGGCACCTTTGCCAAAGCCAGACTTTCATTGAAAAGCCATGTTAAAGGCACTGTCAATTCCCTAGCACATTCTCTCAAAACTCGTGGTGAAATACCATCCAGTCCCACAGCTTTACTGACATCCAGAGTACTCAGCATCTGAAACACACTCTCCTCCTGTACCTCCAGACCTCGAACCAGTCCTATCCCTCTAGCATTAAAACTGACTCCTCTAGGATGAAATACTCCAATAAAGTGTTCATTGAACAATTCCACTATGTCCTCTGCATCAGTCACTCTATTTCCATTTTTATTCCACAATATCATTCTTCCACAGTCATTTCTCCTCCTACTGGCCACATAGCTAAAAAATTCCCTAGGATTTTCTTTGGATCTTAGGGCCAATCTCCTCTCATATTCCAGTTTTGCTTTCCTTACCACACTAGTCACTCTTCTGGCCTGTGTCTTATATTCCTCATGCATCTCTTCACCTGTCTCCTTATATCTCTTCCATAGCCTCTTTTTCGCATGCAATTCCTGTTTAATATTGTTTGTCATCGACTTTACTCCAAATTGCATCCTCTTCTTCACTCGTGGTATACAACTTACCATTGCTGATAACAAATATTCTTTCACAATTTCCCACGCACTAGTGATATCCCGGCCTTCCAATTCCTGCCTCCATGAAACTTCCCGAAGTTGACTTCTAAGACTATTATAATCACCTGCCTTATAATTCCACATAAGTTCCCGTCTCTTTGATACTCCTGCGTGTCTATTCATTTTCCAAGTCAACACCTTATGGTAACTCTCTCCAACTGGTGGGAGAGACATCAACTCAGTTATTATCAAGTCTTCTGATGCTATAACCAAATCCAAAACTTTTGAACCTCTTGTTCCCTCTGTTACATGTTACCTAAGACATTTGTCCCTCAAGAATTCTAGAAATTCCATTCCCCTATTGCTACATGCATCTTCCTCTCTCCAATTTATACTACTGAAGTTAAAATCTCCCATAACAATCATTCTTCTTGCACTTGCCAAACTTAGCTGTCTGAACATCTCCTGGTCCCCATCCTCTGTGCTCCTGGGTCTGTAGCAACACCCCACTAAATATCCTGTCTTCTTTTTCATTTTCATATGTGATCATACATCCTAGGTAGTTAAATGAATTCACCTGTTCTAAAATCTTGTTATCTATTACTATTTTAGTTCTTGCTGGATCTTGTCCTTTAAAGGCCATAGTTTTTGATTTTTCTGTTGATATTATCATACCATAATCTTTGGATATCTCATTTAGATTTAAAATAGCTTTCTGTAGTTTATCTTCAGAATTTGTAATTATTATTGGTCGTCGGCAAAGAGAAGAGTGTTTAAGTTTACTGTAGGAGAAAGTTTAATTCCTTGATGTAAATTTTTATTCCATTTTATTATTATTTCATTTAAGTAGATATTAAAAAGAGTTGCTGAGAGGGGACATCCCTGTCGGACCCCTTGCTTTATCTCTCTCGTATATGATAGCTCGTGATTTAATCTTATTTGTATTTGATTATTTTCATATATACTTGTGATAGCTTTTAGGATATTATTTGGTATTTGTCTTTCTTTTAATATATTAAATAATATGTTTCTTTTAACTTTGTTAAATGCTTTTTCAAAGTCAATAAATGCAATATGTGTTTCTAAATTGTATTCTCTTCTTTTCTCTATTATTAATTTTAGGCAAAAGGCCAGGTCTATTCATGATCGTCCTTTTCTAAATCCATTCTGTACTTCTAAAATTAAGTTTGCGGAATATTTCATTAGTTTGCTGTTTAAGATTCTGCTATATATTTTGTAACAGGAATTTAGTATACTGATACCGCTATAGTTTTTAGGGTCATCTCTATTACCTTTTTTATAGATAGGAATCACAATTGCTTTTATCCATTCTATTGGGGGGATACCAGTTGAATAAATTTTATTTAAAAATAATAAGAGTTTCTTTTATTTATTTCTTTATTTTATAATAAATCATATATTATTTATGATATTATTATTATTAGTTTTATTATTATTTGTGACACCTCCAAGAAGTCCGAAGACTCATTGCGGGAGGGCACCCAATGTATAATTCTCCGTCTCCACTACCAATCATCTGCATCAATGCCATCTACTGCCCACACCTTCCACCACCACCACAGCTAGTATTTTTTGTCTGTAAAATGCATATGTTCTGAAGGGCCGATTTCTCTGTATGCAGGATGAAAAACCCTAGTTTCCGGGAGAAAAAACCCTGCTACCTCCATATGAGATCGGCTAACTCACCTTCAAATGAAAAAGTCCATATAAAGATTCCTCCTGTCACGACGGGAATCGAACAGGATATTATCAAACTTAGGTACATTTTGCCTTTTTCTAATCGAAGGGCGAAATGTACCGTTGTTCTTTCAATTGCACTACGGAGGCACTTAATTAAGGTGCTAATTATTATTATTATTAACTATAGAGTAATGCATTACTACAGTAAAAATAAATTTATTATGTAAATATTTTGTCATTGTAGGAGATCAACACTAGTGATGATAGTTTGGTCCACCTTTACCACGAGTTGCCTCAGTCCTGAAGATACTTCAGGTGCAAACTTTGTTTGCTTACACTTGGATAAAGGATTAAACTAAATTTATTATAGTCTAACCAAGTGGGGAAAACTTCCAACATCTTTCTCTAAATCCAGAGTAATTTAATAATAAGGTGAAACACCTTTTTACAACTCATATAGGTAATTATGACTTCTCCATTGCTTAAGTATCACTACCTCTGAGTCTGGCTCCCACTGATGAGACCTCAGTAAAGGTCGAAACTGGTCTGGGTAGTGGCCCTTGCCTTAATGCATAGCATTATACATGTCTGCAAGGAGATGTGCTTTGCATTATGGAAGATACTAGTACAAGTAGCGATGACAGCTTGGTCCACCTTTACCACGAGTTGCTTCAGTCCTGATGATACTTCAGCCGCAAACGTTGTTTGCTTACACTTGGATAAAGGATTAAACTAAATTTATTAGTCTAACCAAGTGGGGGAAAAATTTCCAACTAGTGAACACAAAATCTACCATACCACTCCTTAAAATCATCCATAGTCAGCATGTTCACCATCCTCTCAGTCAATGCATTCCATGCTCCTACCACTCTCCATGCAAAAAACTTACTTCTTACCACCTCCTTTTGCAACTTCCAGGGATGGCCTTTTGTCCTTTTTCCTTTACCTCTTTCTAATACATGAAAAAACTCCTTAGCATTAATACAATAATAATCCTTCAACAGCTTAAATGTCTCAATCATCCTGCTTTGCCTTCTATCCAACAAACTCTGCAGTACACAAGTCCTCAGTCATTTTCATAATTAAAGTTGTAGTCCTGATATAATTTTCCATATAGCATTTGTTATCCGTCTCTGTACCCCCTCCAAGGTTATTTCATCCACTCAAATCCTAGTGACAAATCTGGTTGACAAATTAGCCAGCCTGGTTGGCAGAGTGGTTACCATATCAGCTCTCCAGCCAAAACGCTGCAGGTTCGAATCCTGCCATGGGCATGGATGTTCATGATTGTCTGTGAAAATACTAGTGGTGTTAGTGGACTGTAGATGGTTATGGCAGGTGATGGTAGTTGAGTGGTGGAGACAGAGAGTGATAGAGTAGGTGCACTCCCTCGATGAGTCTTTGGGTCCGTGGAGGTGTCATGTAATAATAATAATAAAATCTCTGAGCAGATAAGTCCAGGTGTGGTCTGATCAAAGCTTTATACAATGTTACCAGCACACTTTTATCTTAGGTGGTCAATGTTCTCTTCCACATTGCTGCAATTCTCTGAGATGTCTTTATAGCATTTGCAATATGTCCCTGGAACTTTAAATTTCTATTCACAGTCATCCCATTGAACCCTTGCTTCCTTCACTTCTTCCAGTACAATTAAATCAAGTAAGTATAAATCATCCCTTCTGTGGATCCCAAATTTTCAAACCTTACATTTAGTTGCATTAAATTAACATCCCCATGCCTAGGTCATTTGCTTTGGTCATGATTCTCATCTCCACAATAATCCATCCACTATTCCCCACAGAGAAAAAAACTCCTTGGGATTCTCCTTGGATTGCAGTGCCAGTGTCCTCTTATATTCAAAATTTTCTCTCTTTACAACACTAGTCACTTTCCTAGCTTGAGCCTTATATTCCTGATGATATGTCTCACATAATCTCCTTTTCCTCTGCAATTCTCCTTTTATTACTTCTATCATTCAATTCACATCAAATTGCTGTAAATTCTTCTTCACAAGAAGTATGCAATCTATCATTGTTGCTGTCAACACTTTTTTATTAAGTATCTCCCATGCACTAATGACTCCTCTTCCTTGTAATTCTTTCATCCATTGTACTGCTGTAAGCTGGATTCTATGTGTTTTTTACATGGAGAATTGTTATTGAGTTGCATGAATTGCCTGAATGCATTGTGAATGCAGGTAGTGTAAATAACTTCAAAGCTCAGTAGAATAGACATGTTGCTGGTTGAGTAGGCCTCCCATGATGAGTCTGTTGAAGTTACCAAAATCATAATATTAATAATTATATATATATCTGGTTTCCAAAACTAAGGATGAATACTATTTCTGATTACCACTGCAAATTCAGACAAATCAACTGGTGGCAATTTGTCTAACTGATAATTTCAAGTAGAAAGAGGGTACACATTCAAATTTTCGAATTGCACTCAAAGGGGGGGGGGGGGTGATGTATTGGCGGCACTCAACAGGATAAAAGGCAAAAGCCTGTGCTAAGTGAATTGTGTTAAAGGAATTCTTTTCATGAAGGAATAAAGTTGCAAACTTGGATGTCTTAGAATGTCTCAAAGTCATCATCTAGATGATTTCATGTGGGGAATATTATTGGAAAACTTGAAGAGGGCCACAGAATTACTGATATTGCCAGAGAATTTTGAATCTCACATAGCATTGTATCTAGGCTCTATCCTTGCATGTGAAACCAATGCAAGGCATTCCAAATGTTTGTTAAGAGGTCAGCTTTGCTTTATCATGAAGCATGAAGACAGATTTTTGGTTATAAAAGCAAAATTTATTTGACGCACCATGGCAGGTCAGCTTGCAAGTCAGTTCCATTCAAACATGGATATCTCAAATAACTGTGCAAGACATCTGTGATAAATAGGCCTATGTGCCCAAACACCTGTAGTCTGTGTCCACAGTTCATCGTGAAGAACGTTTTCAGTGGTGTTGCATCCATAAAAAGACAAGTCACCAATGGGCTAATGTACTCTTTACAGATGAGAGTCATTTTAGTCTTTCCTCCGGTTCAAGACAGCACTTTATCTGGCATAAAAGTGGCACTGTTTGCTAGTGCAAGAATTTTCTTGAAAGGGATAGATATGGTGGTGCTGGGGTCATGGTATGGGGAGGCATTATGCTTAATTGACATGTCGAGCTACAAGTGCTGGAAAAAGGAAACTATAACTGGTGAACAATATTGCAACGAAGTTCTTCAACAGCATGTTTGATTGTTCCGTAGTGCTGCAGGCGAAGAATTAATTTTTATGGATGACAGTGCCACATCACATTGTACATGAGCAGTGGAGATAATTCTGGAAACCAAGGAGATTGATCAAATCAAATGGCTAGCATGTTTCCCAGATCTCAATCCTACAGAACACATTTGAAACGCAACTGGGAGATACACTGCTGCTCGAAATACCCCTCCAGAAAACACACAATGAAGGAGGAATGGTTCAGCATGGTACGACTTTGTGATAGCTGCATCACAGTTCTGGGGAGATAAATTCCGAATTTCCCTCTACATAGTTTTCTGTAACTGTACATTAATTCCTTAAATACATCCTTAGAAAATTTGTAATTTTTGTCAAAAGTGTATTGCAATTTAATTTGTACAAAAGGTTTCTAACACATTTTTCATCATCATCATCATCAAATTCCTGCCATGTACCCTCAAGGGGTGTACAGGATATGATAGTACTACATGAAAAAAAATTACATCATTACTAACTTCCTATCTACAATTTTATTCCAAATCCGTCTGTTACTTGTCAAGACCCCAACATTATCAGATCTTATATTTCTATCGTCTAAGGCACTTTGTACCGTATCAATCCACCTATATCTTGGTCTTCCTCTGGGTCGTTTTCCTGCCAACCTGCCGGAGAACACTTGTTTTGCTAATCTTTCTTCACCCATTCTGTTTAAGTGACCATACCACCTGAGATTAGCTCTGCTAACACATTCTTTTGTCTTTTTGTTGATTCTGTTGTCTCTTATTCCATATGCTGACAATGTCAAGTTCTTTCCTAATATCGTCGTTTTTAATATGATATTGCCATCTGTTCACGCCTCTAATCTTTCTCAGGACTCTCATATCTGCAGTCTCTAGTCTTTGGTCAACTGTTTTTCTTCTCACCCAGCTCTCAGATCCATAAGTTAAAACTGGTTTGAACACTGTCTTATATACAGCTAATTTAGTGTTCCGACTAATTTCTCACTTATTCCATATGAATTGATTCATTAGACTTCCTACCATACCAGTTTTGTTGATTCCGTTGTCTATTTCCATATTTAATTTACCATCATCACTAATAATCGTGCCTAAATAGCTGAAATGTTTTACTTGTTCCACAGGTTCTCCATTCACAACACAGTTGACATTTTCAATGATTCTGCCTATTTTCATTGTCTTTGTCTTTTTATTGCTGACCTTCATACCATATCTATTACAACAGTTATTCAATTTAGTCAGAGAATCTTGCAGACTTGTAACAGATTTATTTAGAAGTATAACATCATCTGCATAAAGTAAAGAGCTCACATTAACATCTCCAATTTTGATATCATGTTTAATACCACTTTCCTTCATAATGTGATCCATATAGATAATGAATAACAGAGGAGATAATGTACTTGTCTCACACCAGATTTAACATTAAACCATCTTCCAGTACTTACTTCAATTCTAAATGCTGACTTACAACTCAAATAAAGACTAAGTATTGCTTGATATAATGCCCCATTGACACCATATAACTGTAGCGTATTGAAAGCTTCTCTCTTGGCACCTTGTCATATGCCTTTTCCAAATCAACAAAACTTAAATACAGATCTTTGTTATATTCCCATGCTTTCTCGACTATTTGTCGTAAAGTGAAGATCTGATTCTGACAGCCTCTATTTGGCCTGAATCCAGCTTGTTCTTCACCCAGCTTTTCTTCCACAATTCTTCTCAACCGTTTCTTGCATATATCTTACCAGGAACACTCAGTAGGGAAATACCTCTCTAATTCTCACACTCAGTTTTATTTCCCTTTTAATATATGGGTACTATGAAAGCTCTACTCCAATCATCAGGAATTCGTTCCACTGTCCAGGCTTTCTGTAAGACTTTTATACTACCATACTTCAGCATTTCTGGTCGAATATCATTTCCACACTTTCCACACTCGATGTTTCGACCTTTAGCAAATTCTGTACTATACACATATATACAAAGAAATAAGCTGCACAACAATCTACGTGGTTTGCTAAAATTATTGATCAACCGTTAAAATTGGCCCGACCTCTGGTGTAAAAAAAAAAAAAAAAAACCTTACTATATCAAAGCTAGAGTTCTGTAATTATTAGGTTACAAGTTAAATTAAGCTGCAGAGCAACATGTTCACACCAAAAAAAAATTACTTATATAAGTATACATATAAATTACGAAACCAGTATGGATTTTGGTCAATAAAATCTGAAAATTGCTTCGAATCCTAAAGTCAGGGTTTGCTGGAAAACTAATTGGGCTGAATGTGTGCCATCCAAAATTTTTGGGATTTTTATGCCACCATTATTGTTACGATTGGAGTGGTTAATCAAAATTAAAATTTTGATTCTACTTAGAAACAAAATTTTTAGTATAATTGTAGTAGTTCTTAGCACTTGGTTCTTTGTGCACTATTTCAATGATGAAGGCAGCTGCAGCCCTTTTTTTTTTTTTTTTACACTAGAAGTCAGGCCAATTTTAAGAGTTGATCAATAATAAATTTAGTTTAATCCTTTATCCCAGTGAGAGCAAACAATGTTTGCGCCTCAAAATATCTTCAGGACTGCATATAGTGTTGTACTATCTTACCTGGGTAAGTAGTACAACACCAAGGCAACTCATAGCAAAGGTGGAGCAAGCTACCAACTCTCCTTACCCAGTATCTCCCATAACGCAAAACACATCTCCTTGTGGATATGTATACTGTTATGCATTAAGAGATTGGCCACTACCCAGACTAGTTTCGACCTTTATTGAGGTCTCTTCAGTGGGAGCCAGGCCCAGAGTTGGAGATATCAGGCAGAAGCAGTAGCAAGGTCATCTTTACCTATAGGAGTTGCCAAAAGGTTTGCCACCTTTTTTTTTTTATTAAATTACTTTGAATTTAGAGAAAGATGTTGAAAGTTTATTTTTCACTAGGTTAGACTATAATAAATTTAGTTTAATCCTTTATCCCAGTGAGAGCAAACAAAGTTTGCGCCTGAAAATATATCCAGGACTGAATATAGTGTTGTACTATCTTACCTGGGTAAGTAGTACAACACCAAGGCAACTCGTAGCAAAGGTGGAGCAAGCTACCAACACTCCTATCCCAGTATCTCCCATAATGCAAAACACATCTGTTATGCATTAAGGGATTGGCCACTACCCAGACTAGTTTCTTGACCTTTATTGAGGTCTCTTCAGTGGGAGCCAGGCCCAGAGTTGGAGATACCAGGCAGAAGCAAGGTTAGCTTTACCTGTAGGAGTTGCCAAAAGGTTTGCCACCTTTTTTTAGGTCAGGACTGTTGGTAGCTTACTCTTCCTTTGCTACGAGTTGCCTTGGTGTTGGACTACTTCTATATTCTTCAGTCCTGAAGATATTTTCAGGTTCAAACTTTGTTTGCTCTCACTGGGATAAATGATTAAACTAAATTTATTATAGTTCTAACCTAGTGAAAAATGAACTTTCAACATCTTTCTCTAAATCCAGAGTAATTTAATAAAAAAAGGTGGCAAACCTTTTGGAAACTCCTATAGGTAAAATGACCTTGTTACTGCTTCTGCCTGGTATCTCCAACTCTGGGCCTGGCTCCCACTGAAGAGACCTCAATAAAGGTTGAGAAACTAGTCTGGGTAGTGGCCAGTCCTTTAATGCATGACAGTATACATATCCACAAGGAGATGTGTTTTGCATTATGGGAGATACTGGGATAGGCGTGTTTGTAGCTTGCTCCACCTTTGCTATGAGTTGCCTTGGTGTTGTACTACTTACCCAGGTAAGATAGTACAACACTATATTCAGTCCTGAAGATATTTTCAGGTGCAAACATTGTTTGCTCTCACTGGGATAAAGGATTAAACTAAATTTATTATAGTCTAACCTAGTGAAAAATAAACTTTCAGTTGATCAGTAACTTTAGCATACCATGTAGATTGTTGTGCAGCTTGTTTCTTTGTACAGGGTGTTCGGGATAAATTTGACATATTTATAATTAATTATATTTTTCCGTAAGTTACATGTATTAACACACACTTCTCTTCATTTAAAAGTTTGGACCCTTCTTCATTCATATACAAGATGTCAGAAAGGATGGATAGCTGGAACCCACCTGAATCATGGAAGAGAATAATTTGTATCATGATGATTCGTGCCCGCCATCAAAATAAGGATATTACGACTGCTGCCCAATGCTCCCTGAATACAGTAAAAACAATCAGGCATGAACTAGAGACTTGCAATGGTGACTACGAGGATGTAGCAAGAAGAAAGATCCCTAGCAGACGATCTGATTGCGTTCGTACAGCAGAATTCCTCGCAAATCTGCAGGAACAGGTGTTGAAGAACCCTGGCATTGGAATTCGGGCTTTGTTCGTGGAGTTGCTAACTGTAGTCAAGCCCTGGATAACAAGGGTAGCCAATGGTAGGCCGTATGTATGGCAGCAGGATTCGGCCCCTTGCCACACCTCTGGGAAAAGTCAAAAATGGTTGTCTGAAAATTTCTACGACTTCACCAGTCCAAATGTTTGGCCTCCAAACTCCCCAGACCTTAACCCCATGGATTATTTTGTATGGGGCGCAGTTGAAAAAGACACCAATCGCACTTCCAGTAATACAAAAGCCCAGTTAATGGATAAAATTAAAACAGTTTTTGCGGCCCTTCCCAGGGAGACTGTAGCATCAGCTTGTTCGAGGTTCCGAAGCAGAATTGAAGCTGTGATCGATGCTAATGGTGGTTATTTTGAGTAAATCTTGTTGATAGTATTGTAATTAACTCTGCCTGTAATGTTTTTTTGTCAATTCATTAAATTTAATAGATACAAAGAAGATTTTCTTTTTCCTTACGAAACTGTCAAATTTATCCCGAACACCCTGTATATATATGTATATACTCCAGATGATAACCTGAATGTGAAAGTCGAAAAGTCGACTGTTTATTTTGGTTTATATTACTATTCCTATCGTCTGCAGCTCGTATACCAACTTATCATGTGATAATCTATCAAATGCTTTTGCAAAGTCCAAGAATCACTGTATACGAATCTTTCTTAACCAACACATTCGTCACCTTATCATAAAACATAAGCAGATTACTAAACAAGACCTACCTTTCACAAACCCATCCTGTCCATCATACAGAATCTTATATCCATCAACCAATCCAATTTTTCCAACACTCTGATCACAACTGCAGGTATACTGGCCTGACTATAATTGGAAACTTCTGTTCTCAAATCATTCAGGTGGAGAGGTATTATTTTGCCTTCTTCTCCTTAGGAACCTTCCCCCACTGCAAAACTTTTTAGATATTGTTATATTGTTTATAACAATATAACAATATCTAAAAGATATGGTATGATATATATTGATAGATACAGATATGATGGATATTGTTTTGATAGTTTGGAGACCAAATAGATACGAAAGGGTATAGCGAAAAGAACTTATATGCTCTGCTATACGATTTGTCAAACAGGTGCAACCATTAAGTTACTTAAATATAAAGTGCCAGTAGGCTTCATTTCGGTGATATAAACATTATTTGAATTAAGGGGATATTAAATCCCACATTGTTTTAAAACTGAATAAGAAACTCAAAGATTGGAATCAGAAAGTTTCATGCCGAATATATAGTAAACTATAAAAGTATCTTTTATACCCAAACTATCAAAACAATATCTATCGTATCTTACTTAAATATAAAGAGCCAATAGGCTTCATTTTGGCGATATAAACATTATTCGAATTAAGGGGATATTAAATCCCACATTGTTTTAAAACCGAATAAGAAACTCAAAAATTGGAATCAGAGAGTTTCATGCCGAATATACAGTAAACTATAAAAGTATCGGCGATTACTAGCCGATATGTACTAGGACTACCGAGAGGTAGTCCTAGTACATAGTACAATCTCTCGAGCAACTCGTTGCAAAGGTGGAGAAAGTTCTAACGATTTACCTGAGATTGTACTACGTACTAGGACTACTTGCATTAGCTCATGCTAGTAATTGCCAATACTTTTATAGTTTATATATTCGGCATGAAACTCTCTGATTCCAATCTTTGAGTTTCTTATTCGGTTTTAAAACAATGTGGGATTTAATATCCCCTTAATTTGAATAATGTTTATATCACCGAAATGAAGCCTATTGGCTCTTTATATTTAAGTAACTTAATGGTTGCACCTGTTTGACAAGCAGAGCATATAAGTTATTTTCGCTATACCCTTTGGTATCTATTTGGTCTAGCTACTCACTGATGAAGCCTCAAAAAAAGGCTGAAACAGGTGAGATGCTAATATAAGTTGGCTCTCTTAAGGTTTTTGCCCTAAGGGAGCAATTTGAGTCTCTGGGGAAAGTGTTTTCTGGCATGGCCCAGTGAGGGGCTTTGTCGGTGAATGCTTTTCTTCAGAATTTGAGCAGTTCTGCTCGGTGGTGGTGGAGGTGGTGGGTGGGTGGAAGGCCATCACCGAGTGGAGCCAACGCTGAGATGGACGGTCTTTCGCCCACAATTGAGTGGCCTAGGGATCGTCCGAATTTTTAGAGATGGCTTTACTTATTCATAAGGCTGAAACTGGTGGGGGGCTATTATGAGTTTGCTCTCTTAAGGTTTTTGGAGCACTTTGAGACTCCGGGGAAAGTGTTCTCCGGCATGGCCCACTGAGGGGCTTTGTTGGTGAATGCTTTTCTTTGGAATTTGAGTGGTTCTGCTCGGTGGTGCCGTGTGGGTGGAAGGCCATCACTGAGTGGAGCCAACGCTGAGATGGACGGTCTTTCGCCCACAATTGAGTGGCCTAGGGATCATCCGAATTTTTAGAGATGGCTTTACTTATTCATCAGACGGAAACCGGTCTGGGTAGTGACCTTCCACCATAATGTAATAAGAGCATACATTCCCTAGGAAATGTGTTTTTACATTAAGGAAAATCCCAAGAATAGCGATTAGAACTTTCCCCACCTTTGCAACGAGTTGCCCGAGATTGTACTACATACTAGGACTACTTGCATTAGTTCGCGCTAGTAATCGCCGATACTTTTATAGTTTACTATATATTCGGCATGAAACTCTGATTCCAATCTTTGAGTTTCTTATTCAGTTTTAAAAAAATGTGGGATTTAATATCCCCTCTATCATATCTGTTCTTGAATTCATTTACAGACGAAGAACTCACAACTGAGTCAGGCAATGCATTCCACTCATTCACCACCCTCCAGGCGAAAAACCTCGTTCTCACGCCCTTGTTAACCACACTTTTTCCTTAATTTCCAGTGATGACCTCTTGTTCTTTCATCACTATCACACATCTGAAACATTACCCCTGCATCAATCTTATAAAAACCTTTTAGTAATTTAAATGTTTCTATAATATCCCCTCTTCTCTGCCTATCAACCAACCTCTGCAATCCACAAGCTCTCAATCTATCAATGTAGAGAGCATTTTAGTCACTCTCCTCTGAACCCTTTCCACAGCCTCCTCATCCCCAAGGAATCCAAGTGACCAGACCTGAACACAGTAATCCAAATGTCGAAGTATCAACGCTTTATAAAGGGGAATAATAATTATTTATTATTATTACGGGTATCTCCATGAAGTCAGTAGATTCATCACGGGAGACCCAAACTAGCAAAACAATATCTGTCATATCTCTTCTTGAATTCGTCAGGCAACGAATTCTACTCATTCACCACCCTCCAGGCAAAAAACCTTGTTCTCACACCTTTGTTAACGACACTCTTCTTTAGTTTCCAGGGATGACCTCTTGTTCTTCCATCAGTATCACACAGCTGAAACATTTCCCCTGCATCAATCCTATAAAAACCTTTCAGTAATTTAAATGTTTCTATCATATCCCCTCTTCTCCGCCTATCAACCAACCTCTGCAATCCACAAGCTCTCAGTCTATCAATGTAGGAAGCATTTTTTACATCACTCACCAACTTAGTCACTCTTCTCTGAACCCTCTCCACAGCCTTCTCATCTCCAAGGAATCCAGGTGACTAGACCTGAGCACAGTAATCCAAATGTGGAAATATCAATGCTTTAGAAAGGGGAATAATAACCTCTTTATCTCTGGATGTCAGTGTGTTCCTCAACAACCAAGTAATCCTCTGTGCAATCTTAGCAATGTGTCCTCTTAACTTCATCTTCCTATCTACTAAGTCCCTAGCTTCATCAATCTCTTGGAGTACCGTTCCATCAATGTAGTACACAGCTGGTAATCTTTTAATCCCAAAATGCATAACTTTCCACTTTTCCACATTGAACTGACATTCATTACCTTTTGCCCATTTTACCAGATTATTTAAATCAACATCAGACTTCAAACTCTCAACATCAGCTTGATTTTTTATTGCACTACCCAACTTTGCATCATCAGCAAACAACTGAATATCTCCCTTTAAGAATTTTCCTATATCACTTATGTACAAATTAAACAACAATGGCCCAAGCACAGACCCTGAGGCACACCATTGGTCACCTGCCTCATCCTGGACTCCTCCATACACCACCATCTAGTATCTTTCCCTGAGCCATTCTGCTATCCATATCACCGAAGTTTAGTATCTATCCCCATCTGCTCCAGTTTGTGCAACAGTATCCCATTGGGTATCCTGTCAAAAGCCTTAGCAAAATCCAGAAGTACCACTGTAGCCATTTCTTTTGTCCAACTCAGATATCATTCTATTATAAAATGCTAATAAATTGCTAAGGCAGGATCGACCTTTAACAAAACCATGTTGGCCCTTATAGAGTATCATAGTCTGATCCACCCATTCTTGAATTTTGTCTTTAACCAATTTTTCCAATACTTTTACCACCACTCCCGAGATGGTGATTGGTCTGTAATTAACTACCGCAGTTTTAGAGCCACCTTTATGCAAAGGAACTACTTAACCTTCCTTCCACTCCCTAGGGACCACACCAGAGTTCAAACTTAAGTGAGATAACCAAGTAAGAGGCGTTGACAATTCCTTTGCACATTCATACAACACCCAAGCTGATATTCCATCTAAACCTGCAGCAGTGTTTGCATTTAAATTTTGCTATATACTGAGTACCTCTGATTCTCACATTAGTTATTGCTTCAGGTACAGAGATATTCTTACTTGCATGATGTTGAAAAGATGTTGACGTTTGAAAAGTGATCACTCAGTAACTCTACTATTACATCTGAATTTGTCACCTCAGTACCATCACCACCCACCAAGGTTATCCTTCCAAAGTCATTCTTCCTTTTATTTGCCACATAGCAGAAGAACTCTTTTAGATTACCCTTGATCTCCTTGGCTAAGGTCTTCTCATAATCTGATTTAGCTTTTCTTACTATGCTGGTAACCTTCCTAGCTTGAACTTTGTACTGCTCATGGGTGTACTGATCACCTTTCTCCTTGTAAATTCTCCATAACATTTTCTTTATTTGCAGATCAAGCTTGATACTAATACTTATCCATCTAACGCCTAGCTAGTTTGTCTTCCTGACCATGTGGACACACTCTGATATTGCCTTCCTCAGATACCCGCTGATTTTATCCCATGCACTGCTAACATCTTTCCCCTGCAATATGTTCTGCCATGGGACAGCTGCAAGCTCGCTCCGAAGCTTGTTATAATTGCCTAACCTGTAGTTCCATTTATACCCCTTCTTAACAGAAAAATCCACAGATTTTGCAACCTCCCAAGTCAATACCACATGATCGCTTTCACCAATTGGAGGTAATAAGGACACCTTACTTATGCATATATCCTCTGAACCACTGACCAGGTCCAACACTCTCACACTACGTGTCCCTTCAGTTATGTGCTGTTTCAAGTAATTATCTTGTAGATATATGAATTCCATTTCCTTTTTGCCACGTGATATTTCCTCCTTTCAATTGATATCGCCATAATTAAAATCCCCCATAATAATCACTAGCCCTGCACTCATTACACTAATTTGCTGATGCATGAATTCAGTATCACCCCCTATACCCCCTAACCTATAGCAGCAACCAATGGTATATTTGGTTGTATTGGTCACTGTTTCACACCAAACCGCCTCAAATGTACCATCATTCACGTGTCTGTCATCTTGATATACTACTTTCTTTGGCTGCAACTCATCAGCTATCATCAACAGTACTTCTCCCCCTTTTCTATCTTCTCTATCCCCTCTGAAAATACTGTACCCATCACATTCAATTCCAGTGACCACATCTGCTGACAGCCAAGTTTCACTAATGCCTACAACCTTTGGTAAGATTGCACTGACTAATGCCAAAAATTCTTCCCTCTTATTTCGAATGCTTCTGGCATATGTATACAAAAATTGCAGATTCCCTTTAGTTCTTGTACCAAGTTTAGAACTCATATACATGTCACTAATTTCAGTAGTCTCTTGCCAATTTTTATCCCCTCTATTCTGCAATTTATTCTGAGAATAAGGATCAACAATTATACAGTCACTGCTTAAGTTTCTCCCTCTTACACTCAACCTTTTTGATTTTAGTTTCCCTGCCCATTTACTTCAACTTATTCAAAAAACAGTAACTTCTTCAATCACTTATGACCTTCCCTGTTCAGATGCAACCCATCTCTTGCATACAGCTGTCTTTTTCCTTCAAACATACTCCAGACATCAACAAATTCCAGACCTCTTTTTTTGCACATTCTTGCAATCATATCATTCATTACCATCACTCAGCTACTTAACTCATAATTGTTGAAATGAGGCAGCACACCCACTATCCTCCCATTGACACTTTTCTTCTTCACGATATCTAACAATGCTCTTAAATCTTTTGCTACCTGATTTTTACTACCACTCAGGTCATTTGTACCTGCCATAACTATCATCTTTTCTGCATCATGCCCTCTCTTTATTGCTAAAGCCACTCTCTCTATTGTACCACCAGCCAAGCACTCTTCAGGCATACTGCTCTCCATACCCTTAATCATAGACTCACCATATATTTTGCCACTCGTAACTTCATTAAAGTCCAAACAAGAGTCACTCACGGCCTCTTTTTCTATGCTATTCAGCATGACTCTCCCAGTTTCACTACTCAACGCTCTTTTACTTGCTCCCTCACTCTCATAACATCTCGTTTCTTCAAGACCTCTTGTGCTTTCATTCTATTGACTCCCAATCACTCCCATTCTATTTATTTCTTCATCAACCACCAAAGACTCTCCCATACTTAATCCTGTTCTAGTTACTTCAGCTAGAGTAATCTCCATAGTCCTAATTTCTCTATTTAACCCATTTAACTCGGATTTAATTTTCAGAACCCCCTTACTGAGCACTTCCAATTCCTCTTGCAAAAGATGGTCACTTTTCATTTTCCCCCAACTCATCAACTTCCATGCCTAATCGCTCCAGCCTATCCCGACACTTCTCACATACGTTGACGTTTTCTTTTTTCTCATTTAGTCAAACAGTCCACAGATCCTTCACATTCCTCGGCGCATACATATAACAGTTTCTGCAGCACATCCACTGCAAAAAATTCAACGCAGAGCCTGACTTTCATAGAGAAGTTCTGCGAGCCGTTGACATACGTTTCTTGTGGGACGCCATCTTTAGTTGCTGAAGTAGTGAAACAAACAGCAGCAAAAACACAATATATACAACAGAATTCCAAACAATAACACCACAGAAGGACACTTGTATCCAACCGAAGCACAACTGCAGCACAATTTGAGACAAAAAGGCACACTATACTTTAATTTAAAAACATGTTTTCCAGCACAATTCAACACGGCCGCCACATTCAATAACGACACTCATAATGAAGGTAATAAATTATATTTAGTTTTTCTCTTACGTGTGTGAAGCCATTATGCAGATAAGATAGCATGTCTAACGTGCATGTCTCTATTAAGCAAGTAGTAACTTGTATATAAGTATATTCATGAAATCACTCAATACTTTGAACAGAAATATTTTTGTGCCAAAATAAAACAAAACAAAACATGAAAATCTCCATATATCCCAATGTATAAAAATTATAAAACAGGAATAATCTTCACAGTAGATTGCCCCTTGCATCTGCAGTCATTGTTTCTCAATTAATCTCTGTGGCTGTACTCTAGTTTAACATTAGTTCCTTTTATTACGAACAACTACTTTTTCATAACTTTCATGATTAAGTAGTAAACCATTGACTGATCATAAAAATCAACAAAATAAACAATCACAATGTTTCCAAGTGATACTTCACTTTCTACCAATAACTGGAAAGATGGCAATAGAAGGAAGCTCCTCATATTCAAGATGAACATATTAATTAATTTTAGAGTTATCCAAAAAATTATTGGAGATTTTTGGTTTGAGAGGTGGTTACAGGGTTGACACTGGGGAGTTCTTTTGCTTGGTTGGGCAACTTTTTGCCCAACCTTAAACTTCTTCTTTTAATTTTGAAGAGACATGCATATAAGTTGAAAATAAGTTTTTTTGATTCTTGAAACTTGTTCACAAAATGCCACACCACTACTATGACATTTTACGGACTGGTATAAACCACTCACCTGTTAATGTTCAATCTGTATGGCAAGGGGAGGAGTCATGAGAAAGACTGATTCCAAAATCCGTAGCCTCTGTAGTGCAATTGGAAGAACAACGGTATGTTTCTCCCTTCAATTAGAATAGGCATAAGTTCGATTCTCATCATGATGAGAGGAATCTTTATATGTCTTTTTTTTCAACAGAAGGTGAGTTAGGTGATCTCATATGGTAACAGGTTTTTTTTTTTCCTCCTGGAAACTTGTATTTTTCATCCTGCATACAGTAGTGAAACAAACTTGGCCTTGACAGATTGGCCTTGAGATCACATGCAATTTACAGACAAAACATACTAGTAGTGGTAGACAGTAAATGTAGATGATGATGGTGAAGATGATGATAGTGGCGGTTCGGTGTAGTTGGTGGATTAGGTGGTGGAGACGGAGAGTAGTTACCCTCCCTCGATGAATCTTTGAACTCCTTGGTGGTATCACATAATAGTAATGATAATAAAATGAACTCCTAAATGATATTCAGGTTACAGCAGAATGGCTAAAAAGGTAGTGTCTCTTTAACATACAGTACTGTAGTCTAACCTTATATGCAGGTTCACTTTCCACAGTTTCAGTTATCTGCAATCAACTCTGGTCTGAAAATATTAAGTGGTGCAAGCTAAGGCAACTTTGGGATGCAGAGAATTGTATTCTCATAAGCTCTCAGGTCAACTTATGAAACTTTCATAGTTTATACAAACATTCAGCTTTGAAATAGTGTTGGATCTAATATACACTTTGTCTATGTAATTTTACATTGCCGGAATGAAGCTTTATCGCTCTTTCTTTTAGTAATAAACAATTTATAAGTTTTAAATTGCATACCATTCTCAGTTATCAGATCGACTATCAAAGTATCGCAGTGCTTGTGTTCTAGTAACCCTTATTTTACTTAATAATGGCCCCAAAGTGCAAGAGTAGTGATGCTGGTAATTCAGATATGCCAAAGAGAAGCCATAAAATGCTTTTTTTGAAGTGAAAAGGTGAAATTCTCGACTTCATAAAATAATAAATAAGTAATAAAAAAACATATATGCTGAAGTTGCTAAGATTCCGTTCACATTCAAATAACTTTTACTAGTTACTGTTGTTAATCTCCTACTGTGCCTAATTTATAAATGAAACTTTATCATAGGTATGTATGTATGAGAAAAAAACATAGTTTATATAGGGTTCGGTACCATCTGCAGTTTCAGGTATCCACAGGAAGTCCTGGAACATATCCCCGAAGTGCAAGATAAGTGATGCTGGTAATTCGGATATGCCAAAGAGAAGCCGTAAAGTGCTTCCTTTGAAGTGAAAAGGTGAAATTCTCAACTTCATAATATAATAATAAATAAATAATAAAAAAACATATGCTGAAGTCAATAAGAGTCCATTCACATTTGGATAACTTTTACTAGTTACTGTTGTTAATCTCTTACTGTGCCTAATTTATAAATGAAACTTTATCATAGGTATATGATATATAAAAAAACATAGTATATATATATAATTATGTTACCAAACCCTTTATAGGGTTCGGTAGCATATTCATATTCACCATTCCCAAACCTACATTAATAGCAGACAATTAATGTAGGTTTGGGAATGGTGAATATGACATGTCTCAACGATTAGTCAGTTATCTCTGGACCTTCTCCAATATATCTACATCCTTTTGAAACCAAATCTAAGTACCATCCGCAGTTTCAAGTATCCGAGGGAAGTCTTGGAACATATCCAAGTGTGGTCCAATTACCGGAATATGCCTTATGTAAATATGCTTGTTATTGGTTGTCCAATGATGAAGAAATTGGATTGAAAGTGAGTTGCAGAGCAGATCAAATGAAACTTGTAGCTGATACCCAGAAAGCAGAAGTATTAAATATTTAGAGATTATCAGATTTCATACTACAGTAGTCCCCCCCGTTGATGGGGGGGGACTACTGTAGTATGAAATCTGATAATCTCTAAATATTTAATACTTCTGCTTTCTGGGTATCAGCTACAAGTTTCATTTGATCTGCTCTGCAACTCACTTTCAATCCAATTTCTTCATCATTGGACAACCAATAACAAGCATATTTACATAAGGCATATTCCGGTAATTGGACCACATTTTTTTTTTTATTATTAAGCTAAAAGCACAATAAATAAATAAAACCCGACAAGTTTCATAAGTCGTTTGACTTACATCTTCAGGTAACTGAAAGTTAAAACAACAAAAAAGAGAAATTAATAGTTCATACTATACAGTTGTAGCCGTCTGACTGTTTATAAAATTAAAAAATCAGAATGCAGATTCAAAGTAGTGCTAAGTTTAAACAATGCTGGATGATGCCACGTTCTGTTGTTCACGATCATAATGTCCGAGGCCTGACTGAAGTATATTTTTTATCAAAGCTGACCAAACTTGATGTAGAATTAAGCCTTGGTTTTTATTGCATTGTGTTGGAATTCTAAGCATGTTTGCTTCTTTAAATTTCCTTATGTAACAGCTTTTTTCTATATAAGACATGTTTGTTTTCTGCCAGAGTACATTGTGGCTGGTGGAAGTGGTATGGAAAGCTAGACCTGATTTGTGTTCTCTTCTTTTTTGTACAACTTTTTGGTGTTCATTCATGCATATTTCCCCAGATCTTCCTATCTGTCCTATGTAGCAGATGCAGCAAGAACAATACATTTTATAAACACCTGGTGTTTTTAAAGGATGTTGTGGAGGTTTCGGGGGATATAGAAATCTTGAAATTTTTTCCAACGGCAGAAAGGCTACTTTGATGTTATGTTTGTTTAGTCATTTAGCCATCTTGTCTGTAACATTCTTGATATATGTTATAGCGTTATACGTGATATACGTGATAGCTTTTTTGAAATCTTGTTTCTGTGGGATGCTTGTAGGAAGTGTGTGGAGGATATTTTTGATAGTCTTGGGTTCATAACCATTTTTTTAAGGATCTGTGTTAAATATTCCAATTCTTCATTTCTCTGTTTTTTTGTGCTGGAAACATTATAAGCTCTGTCCGTCAGGGTTTTTATTAAACCTATTTTTTGCGAAGGGTGGTGGTGTGAGGCCGCATTAAGAAATCTTCCTGCGTTGGTGGGTTTTCTATATATATTGAGAAAGAAGGTTTATTATCTTATTCATTGACTTCTAATAGGATTTTCTTGAATTAGAAAACTTCCTTTTCTAATTCAAGAAAAGGAAGTTTTCTAAGTTCTTCTTATTCTAGAGTAAATTTTATATTCTTATGTAAATTATTCAGGTAATTTTTGAAAGCAATGAGTTCATCTGTTGTTCCTGGCCAAATGATGAAAATGTCGTCTACATAGCATAGCCAAATTTTTGGTTTTTTATGATAATTGGTTAAAATAGCCAATCCTTCTTTTTGTTCACAAAATTTGTCTTGATACATGAAAAAAGTACTATTTATACAATGTTTATAAAGATCTATGATGTCCAGAGGAAAGAGGTCTTCAAGGAGATTCACAGTTTCGTTTCTTGGAACATTTGTAAATAGGCTGATAACGTCCAAACTTGCTAAGATGTCTGAAGGTTTAATGTAAATATCTTTTACCTTCTCAATAAAATGTGTACTGTTTTTGATGAAAGAAGATGTTTTTCCTGTGTGAGGTAAAATCATGTTAGTGAGATGTTTTGCTAAATTAGAGGTCGGAGAGTTTCTTCCATCCACCATCGGTCTTAAGGGAATACTTATCTTATCTATTTTTGGTACACCATAAATTCTTGGAATTAATGGGTGTTTTGATTGTAGAGTTCTTTTAAATTCTTCAGTCCAGTTAGGCATCTTTTTAATTAGATCATTGGTTTTATTGTGAGCATACCATGTGGGATCTCTGTCTAAAGGTCTATAGGTATTAGAATCTTCAAGAAGAGTTTTCGTTTTATTGTTATAATCTTCAGAGTTCAAAACTACTGTTGCATTATTTTTATTTGCTTTGATTATAACAATATTTTTGTCTGATTTTAGTTTTTTGAGGGATGTGTATTCCGTGTAAGGAAGGTTCCTTTGAGGTGATTTGCTTTGCAATAGTAAAACTGTGCTCTGTATGCGAATGAGATCTGATGTATCCCCAGGTAAATTTCTTATTCCTTTTTTTCTATTTGAGCGATTATATCAGTTTTTGGTAGGAAACGTGACGTTAAGGCAAAGTTGAAACCTTTCATGAGTAGATTTTTTTCGGTTCTTAATGGGACTCTTGAAGAAAGGTTAATAACTACTTTGGAATAATCTAGGAATTTTCTTTGTTTTTGTTTTTCATAAAGAAGTAAGTTAAATTTTTTGATTAATGTATGCTTCTTCCGATCAGAAATTGCTGCAGCTTTGTTATATGTGATGATATCTATGTTGTTCCACAGGTCGGACAGAAGAGATGTGGCTAACTCATCATGTAGAGAAAATGTATCTTGCTAATTTGTGCTAATTCTGATCTAGTGGCTGAAATTCTTTCTCTCAGAATCGCTAGTTCCATTCTTCGGTAAATTCTGTTAGCTTTATTTGTATGGAATGCACACTTGATTTAGATGAACTTAGGTATGATTTCATTTACATTTCATATTTACATTTCAAAATTGAGACTATGTAGTAACTCTGCTCTCTTAAATATATTGTTATTATTCATCATGATAACCATCAATTCTCCATGAAGTCAAAAATTCATTGTGGAAAGTCCTACAGTCACGTACATGTTTTATCATACTGTGCCATAAACACATTCACCATCTCTACGCTCACCGCACTCCATGCAAAAAACTTACTCCTCACTCCCTTGTTATACAGTATCCAGAAATGAGTTCTGGTTCTCGCCATGCCTCCTCTTCCACACTATGAAAACCTCTTCTATATTAATCTGGTAATAATTTTTTCCAACTTACATGTCTCAACCATATTCCCTCCTCCTCCTATCCACTAGAATCTGCAAACTACTGCATTTGTTCATAGTCACCATTCCAAAACCCCCATTAATCAATTATCTCTGGACATTCTGCAATATATCTACATCCTTTTGAAACCAAGGTGACCAAATGTGTGCACAGTAATATATATATATGCACCTGGATCAAGGCCTTATACAGTGGAACCATAATCTCCTAACTTACACATCAGTTTCTCTGAACATTGCCATCTGTTGTCCTGGCCTCACATATGTAGAAATGTGTCCCTAAATTTCAGATCCTTATTCACTACTGTCACTCCCAGATCCTTTATTTTTTCCACGTCCTCTATGTTATCCTCATAAATTGTATATTCTGTATTCCATCAGTTTTCCCTAATTTTAAAACTCTGCAATATTCAAATGGTAACCACATCCACTTTCCCATTCACTGTCTATTCATGTAGTTTTGTAAAAATGAAAATACTGCTCTATTTCACATAATTCTTCCCAAGTTTACATCATCTGCATATCATAATTCAATACTTTCCCAATATTACTAATATGCAAGTTAAACAGCAACAGCCCTAACCGGGCTAATGCTCATCATACACCACTTGCAGACTGCCAATCTCCTATAAGACAACCAATCACCACTCCAGTAAAGTAATATCCAACTCCATCTGTTCCAATTTAATTATATGCAGCAATCTGTCAAAGATGTTTGCAAAATCTAAGTATACCACTGTGTATACATCTCACTTGTCCAATGCATTTGTCGCCTATCACAATAAGTAAGTACATTTTTAAAAGTCAGTCTTTCTCATCAACATCATCATCATCAAATTCCTGACATGTATCCTCAAGGGATGTACAGGATATGATATTACTACATGAAAAATTTACATCATTACTAACTTCCTATCTACAATTTTCCTCCAAATCAGTCTGTTACTTGTCAAGACTCCAACATTATCAGATCTTATATTTCTATCATCTAAGGCACTTTGTACCGTATCAATCCACCTATATCTTGGTCTTCCTCTGGGTCGTTTTCCTACCAACCTGGCGGAGAACACTTGTTTTGCTAATCTTTCCTCGCCCATTCTGTTCAAGTGACCATACCACCTGAGATTAGCTCTGCTAACTCATTCCTGGATGCTGACAATGTCAAGTTCTTTCCTAATATCCTCGTTTTTAATATGATATTGCCATTGATGCCGTCTCTTCATGCCCCTAATCTTTCTCAGGACTCTCATATCTCCGGTCTCTAGTCTTTGGTCAAGTGTTTTACTTCTGACCCAGCTCTCAGATCCATAAGTTAAAACTGGTTGGAACACCGTCTTGTATACAGCTAATTAGTGTTCCGAGTAATTTCTCTCTTATTCCATATGAATTTATTCATTTGACTTCCTACCATACCACCTTTGTTGATTCTGTTATCTATTTCCATATTTAATTTACCATCTTCACTAAAAATCGTGCCTAAGTAGCTGAAATATTTTACTTGTTCCACAGGTTCCCCATTCAAAACACATTTGACATTTTCAATGATTCTACCTATTTTCATTGTCTTTGTCTTTTTATTGCTGACCTTCATACCATATCTATTACAACAGTTATTCAATTTAGTCAGGGAATCTTGCAATCTTGTAGCGGATTTATTTAGAAGTATAACATAGTATAACCAAAAAGAGCTGACATTAACATCTCCAATTCTGATATCATGTTTAATACCACTTTCCTTCATAATGTGATCCATATAGATAATGACTAACAGAGGGGATAATGTACATCCTTGTCTCACACCAGATTTAATATTAAACCATCTTCCTGTACTACCTTCAATTCTAACTGCTGACTTGCAACTCAAATAAAGACCAAGTATTGCTTGATATAATGCCCCATTGACACCATATAACTGTAGTGTATTGAATAGCTTCTCTCTTGGCACCTTATCATATGCCTTTTCCAGATCTACAAAACTCAAAGAGATCTTTGTTATATTCCCATGATTTCTCCACTATTTGTCATAAAGTGAAGATCTGATCCTGACAACTCTATTTAGCCTGAATCCAGCTTGTTCTTCACCCAGCTTTTCTTCCACAATTCTTCTCAATCGTTTCTCAAGTATACTTGCATATATCTTACCAGGAACACTCAGTAGAGAAATACCTCTGTAATTCTCACATTCAGTTTTATTTCCTTTTTTATATATGGGTTCTATGAGAGCTCTACTCTAATCATCGGGAATTTGTCACTCTATCCAGGCCTTCTGAACTATGCAGTGCAGCCACTGCAAGACTGAAGCATGGTGGTATAAAATACCACCATACTTCAGCATTTCTGGTCGAATATCATCTACTCCTGCTGTCTTTCCACATTTCAAGTTTGATGGCTTTTTCTACTTCAAGTATGGATATGTATTCCTGACTGTATGCCTGTTGAGTGTTTTTTATCACTGTGCTATCACTGCTTGTTTCATTTAGCAATTTTTCGAAGTAATTACTCCATACTTCAAGGTTATCTTTTTCTCCCATTTTCATGTCACCTTTATCATCTCTAAACTCCTTTTACAGCACTCTTTCCTCCATTTCTAAGCTTCTTCAACAACCTCCAGAATATCTTACCACCTTCTTGTTATTTATTTTCTATGTTCTTGCCAATGTCCTCCCATGACTTTTGTTTGGCTAGTTTTACACAGTTGAAAGATTATTTTTTACATGATTAGACTATAATAAATTTAGTTTAATCCTTTATCCAAGTGTGAGCAAACAAAGTTTGCCTCTAAAAATATCTTCAGGACTGGGGTAAGGTAGTACAACACCGGGCAACTCACAGCAAAGGTGGATCAAGTTCTAATCACTCCTTGTCTCAGTATCTCCCATAATGCAAAGCACATCTCCTTGTGGACATGTATACTGCTATGCATTAAGAGAAGGGCCACTACCCATACCAGTTTCGACCTTTATTGAGGTCTCATCTGTGGGAGCCAGGCCCAGAAGTGGAGATACCAAGGCAGAAGCAATGGAGGTCATCTTTACCTATAGGAGTTGCCAAAAGGTGTGCAACCTTATTATTAAATTACTCTGGATTTAGAGAAAGATATTGAAAGATTATTTTTCACTTGGTTAGGCTATACGAAATTTAGTTTAATCCTGTATCTAAGTGTGAGCAAACAAAGTTTGCGCCTGAAAATATATTCAGGACAGGGGTAAGGTAGTACAACACCGGGAAACTCGCAGCAAAGGTGGATCTCATCACTCCTTGTCTCAGTATCTCCCATAATGCAAAGCACATCTCCTTGCGGACATGTATATTGCTATGCATTAAGAGAAGGGCCATTACCCATACAGGTTTCGGCCTTCTCTCTCTCTGGCTTCAAATCTTTTTCATAGTTTTGCTGATGAAAGTAATCAAATGATTCAAGCATCAACATCTTCCATAACCAGTGTTTTAAATATTAATCTTCTCACTATTCTCAAGTTAGCATAATCTAGTAAATTTCCAGAAGAAAGATTCTCCTGCATTCCCTCTTACATATGATAGTGTTCAATTTCCATAGCAGTATACATGTCCGCAAGGAGATGTGCTTTGCATTATGGGAGATACTGAGACAAGGAGTAATGAGAGCTTGATCCACCTGTGCTGCGAGTTGCCCGGTGTTGTACTACCTTACTTCAGTCCAGAAGATATTTTCAGGTGCAAACTTTGTTTGCTCACACTTGGATAAAGAATTAAACTAAATTTATTATAGTTTTACACAGTGTTTAGCTTTCTTACATTTGTCTCTGTATTCTCTAAGAGCACAAGCTGATTTATTTGCCAGGAACTTTTTATATGCTTGCAAAGCATATAAAAAGTTCCTTCAACTGCATTTTGCAAAGTGCAAAATGCAGGCAGTGGGAGGAAATAAGTGCATTCGAAATATCAGTATCTGACCTTGTTCCTCCAGGAACGGGGAATGAATGTAGGAAGACAAGTAGTGTGATAAGAGAGAATGAAAAACATATATATATATATGAATGAGAAAATAACAGTTGATAGTGTGGAAGGCGTGAGTGAATGTGAAAGTTTCGGAGATGGTTTTGTTTGGAAGAGTGAATTTAGATTAAGAGTGACTGACCTGCAGAGGGAGATAGATGAGTTGAAAGAGGAGGTGTAATGTCTTGTGAATGAGAGTATAAGTATGAAAGATAAGATTAGGAGAATGGAAGAGATAAATGCAAGCCGAATCAGAGTAGGGGAGAGAGAGAATTTTGGGAGCGTTAGAAGAGGAGAGAAAGGAAACAGTAGAAGAGTGGGAATGAGTGAGAGGTATGGGGGGGGTGCTAGAAGAGGAGAGAATGGAAACAATAGAAGAGAGGGAATGCTAGCAGACGAGAGGATGGAAACAGTAAGAGAGATGGAATGAGAGAGAGAGATATGGAAGTGCTAGAAGAGGAGAGAACGGAAACAGTAGGAGAGATGCAATGAGAGAGAAGTATGGGAATGCTAGAAGACGAGAGGATTGAAACAGTAGGAGAGACGGAATGAAAGAGAGATATGGAAGTGTTAGAAGAGGAGAGAAAGGAAACAGTACAAGAGAGGGAATGAGTGAGAGGTATGGAGGTGCTAGAAGAGGAGAGAATGGAAACAGTAGGGGAGAGAGGTATGGGAATGCTAGAAGAGAGAATAGCAGTAGAGGAGAGGGAATGAGAGAGACCTATGGAAATGAAAGAAGAGGAGAGAATGAAAACAATAGGAGAGAGGGAATGGTAAGAGGTATAATGTATGGTGACTCAATGAGTCGTGGTGTTCAAGATAGGATGCGTGAGGAGTGTTTGCCAGGAGGAACAATAGAAAAGGTGGCTATGGCAATTAAGAGAGGTGAAAGGGTTGATGAGATGATTGTGATGGTTGGAACAAATGACTTCAGTGGTAATGTAAGATGGGCAGCAAGAGATATGAGATTTTCGCTTGAGGCTGTACGGAAGAAGACAGAAAGAGGAAAAATAGTGTGCGTGTTGCCTAGGTATGATAATGATGAACTGAGCAGAAGAGCGGTGATATTGAATGGCATAATAGCGAGAATATGTGACAAGAGAGGACAGGTATATGTGGATGCCTGGAGTACGTTTAAGGAAAGAGAAGAATTGTATGTGAGAGACCGCTTACATTTGAATGAGGAAGTACATAGGCATCTGGAGCAATTGATGTTCTGAACAAGTCAGTGTGTCCCAATGAGGATTATAGTAGGGGTGGCCTCTTGTGGGAATGGATACTTGGGAGAAGGGAAATGACATTAGGTAACACTGAGCCCAGTGGAGTCTAGACGGAATAATGCTGGGTATAGAAACAATGGCATTTATATGTTTTATACTAATGCCAGGAGTATCTGGAATAAGGGAGAGGAATTGGTGGTGCATATAGCTTCAGCCTGGCCAAAAGTTATTGGGATCACTGAGACATGGTTGACAGAAGGGGATATAATAACAGGAATAGAAGTCGCTGGGTACAGCATTTTTCGTCAGGATAGGTGGAGAAAGCGTGGTGGTGGTGGTGGGGTACTACGTATGATAAGTGATGAACTATGTCTTCTAAGAGTGATGGCTTTGGAAAGCAGTGAGACAAATGATTTTGAGAGCATATGGTGTGAGGTAGAGGTGGGCAAGACAGGATATTTAGTGGGGTGTTGCTACAACCCAGGAGCACAGAGGATGGGGACCAGGAGATGTTTAGACAGCTAAGTTTGGCAAGTGCAAGAAGAATGATTGTTATGGGAGATTTTAACTACAGTAGTATAAATTGGAGAGAGGAAGATGCATGTAGCAATAGGGGAATGGAATGCATTGCCTGATGGAGTGGTGGGAGCGAGAACGGTCAGTGAGTTTAAAGAGTGGTATGATAGACTTTGTGTTTCTCAGGGGGGGGGACCTCCCCTCGATGAGTCTTGACAGACTTTATGTCTTAGGAAGGACCTCCCTCGATGAGTCTTTTGACTCCTTGGAAGCCTGAACAATAATAATAATAATAATAATAATAACAAATGTCTTAGGCAACATGTAACAGAGGGAACAAGAGGTTCAAGAATTTTGGATTTCGTTATAGCATCAGAAGAGTTGATAATAACTGAGTTGACATCTCTCCCACCAGTTGGAGAGAGTGACCATATGGTTTTGACTTGGAAAATGAATAGACATGCAGGAGTATCAAAGAGATGTGAACTTATGTGGAAATATAATGCAGGTGATTAGTCTTAGACGTCAACTTCGGGAAGTTTTTCATGAAGGGAGGAATTGGAAGGCCGGGATATCATTAGTGCGTGGGAAATTGTGAAAGAATATTTGTTAGCAGCAATGATAAGTTGTATACCACGAGTGAAGAAGAGGACACAATTTGGAGTAAAGTGGATGACAAACAACATTAAACAGGAATTGCATGATAAAAAGAAGCTCTAAGGAGACAGGTGAAGAGAAGGTGCATGAAGAATATAAGACACAGGCCATAAGAGTGACTAGTGTGGTAAGGAAAGCAAAACTGGAATATGAGAGGAGATTGGCCCTAAGATCCAAAGAAAATCCTAGGGAATTTTTTAGCTATGTGACTAGTAAGAGGAGAAAAGACTGTGAATGATATTGTGGGATAAAAATGGGAATAGAGCGAACTGCATGTGAAGTACAATATAGAAGAGATATAAGGCGACAGGTGAAGAAAAATCCATGAAGAATATCAGACACAGGCCAGGAGAGCGGCAAGTACTATAAGGAAGGCAAAACTGGAATACGAGAAGAGACCCAAAGAAAATCCTAAGATTTTCCCTAAAGAAAAGCCCTAAGATCCAAAGAAAATCCTAGGGAATTTTTTTAGCTATGTGGCCAGTAGGAGGAGAAATGACTGTGGAATAAAAATGGGAATAGAGTGACTGATGCAGAGGACATAGTGGAATTGTTCAATGAACACTTTATTGGAGTATTTCATCCTACAGGAGTCAGTTTTAATTCTAGAGAGATAGGGCTGGTTCGAGGTTTAGATGTGCAGGAGGAGAGTGTGTTTCAGATACTGAGTATGCTGGATGTCAGTAAAGCTTTGGGACTGGATGGTATTTCACCACGAGTTTTAATAGAATGTGCTAGGGAACTGACAGTGCCTTCAACCTGGCTTTTCAATGAAGGTCTGGCTGCGGGAAATGTACCCAGGGAATGGAAGGAAGGTAAGATAGTGTCATTACATAACGGTGGTAACAGACTGGAAGTGTCTAATTATAGGCCAGTCTGTGTGTCATCAGTAGTTGTTAAGATCTTGGAGAAAGTAGTGAGGGACCGTATACAGCATTGGGCAGATGAGGGTAATGTTATCTGTGAGAGTCAACATGGATTTTTGAAGAGGTGCTCTTGTTTTTGCAATATGCTAGCCTTTTATAATAAAGTTTCAAGAACATTAGATGAGGGAAAGGCATATACTGCAATTTTCTTAGAGTTACCGAAGGCATTTGACAGGGTGCCACATGATAAGCTGATATTTAAGTTGCATCACATGGGTATGGATGTCAGATTGGTCAACTGGATTCAGGATTGGCTGTCTGATAGGTATCAGAGAGTTGTGTATGGTGGAGCAGTTTCAAGGAGGCAGACGGTTACAAGTGGGGTCCCACAGGGCTCAGTACTAGGACCTATATTGTTTAACCTTTATATCAATGACATTGCCAGTGGACTGCAATGGGATATTCAGTTGTTTGCAGTTGATGCGAAGCTGGGAAGGATTATTAGTAATAATGCAGATGTGGTAGCCCTGCAGGAGGATTTGAATAAACTAGATAGATGTGCAAATGAATGGGCGGTGTCAGTTTAATGCAGCAAAATTTAAGGTTTTGAGGTTTGGGAAACATCGATGGGATGCTGCATTCTCTATGGCAGGAGTTATACTGGAGGAAGTAGGGGAGACAACAGATCTGGGGTTAATGATTGATAGAAATTTAGGAGACATATTGCAAAGGTGGTGAAGGTAACACAGAGGATTTCTGCAATTATATGAAGGACACTGACCTGCAGAGATAAAAGTGTTACCTTCACCACCTTTGCAATATGTCTCCTAAATTTCTATCAATAACTGATCAGACCACACTTAGACTATTTTTCTCAGATTTGGTCCCCAGGATTTGAAAGGGATAAATTAACTGTGGAAAGGATACAAAGACAGATGACAAAGATGGTTTAAGGACTGTACAAGCATAGTTATGAGGATTGGCTGAGGGAATGTGGACTGCAGAGTTTGGTGGATAGAAGAAGGAGTGGTGATATGATTGAGACTTTTAGACTGTTGAGAGGTGGTTACAGGGTTGACACTGGGGAGTTCTTTTGCTTGGTTGAACAGCAGGAAGGAGTGTTTACAAGAGGCCATCCCTGGAAGTTACGTAAGGAAACTATGAGCAGGAGGGTGAGGAGTGGTTTCTTTTCGTGGAGAGTAGTTGAACTGTGGAATGCATTTCCTGATGGAGTGGTGAGAGCAAGAACAGTCAATGAGTTTAAAGAGTGGTATGATAGACTTTGTGTTTCTTAAGGGGGACCTCCCCTCTATGAATCTTAACAGACTTTATGTTCTTAGGAAGGACCTCCCACAATGAGTCTTTTGACTCCATGGAGGCCTGAATAATAATAATTATTATTATTATTATCTCCTTTCCATCCAGTTCCACATTCCATGGCACAGATGCAACTAGTCTCCTTAGCATGTCATAATCATTGGCTAGTTCTGCATATTTCCCTTTCTCTTATTACTGCCTAGGTGATCTCATCATGGTAGGATCTCACGAACTGTTAGGAGATTCAACACCCCATTTATAAGAGCATCCTGTAATGAATTAAGGTGATGGTTAGTGGAGAAAACACGAGTCTTTAAATGACAATTAAATAACTGAATTTAATTAATTTGATTATTGCACCAATATCTTGCCTAGTCACCAGGTCATTATGATCAGTCAGGCCTAGCTGACCATGCATTGGATACCTTGCACAGAATAAAAAAATAAATAAATAAATAAAAGCTGCTATGCTTCATCACCACAAGTATAAACTTAAAAGACTTTTTTTTTCTTTTTTCTTTTTTTTGAGTCAGCAGCAGATTTTAAAAAACCAGCCTAATCTTAATTAATATAGTTGTATTAAACTTCCCAAGATTTGAAAAGCTCTAATTCTTAGACCTCCTGCCCACCAGCTATGGCTAGCCAATGGCACCCACAGAGGATACCCCCTTCCCATAGGATTTTAGGCTTTTAGTCTAATTTTCCACTTATTCTGTGTTTTTACAATTTTAAGATTGCATCCCTGATGATGTCTTTGTGATTAAAACAAAATATAGTCTCCGTTAAACATGAATTTAATTGTTTCATTCCATTGCTGTATTCATTCCATTAAACCTAATAATGAATTCAAACCAGACATAAGCTTAAATACTTATCACCAGATCATCTTCATGAAACAAAGAAATACACTAAGCACATGCATACAGGCACAAACAGAAAGGCAAACATAGACTGTGTGTGTGTGTGAAAGGCAGGATGCTACATTCTAACTGGCACCCTCTATGGCCATAGTGATGGAATCTTACCAGAAGTCTCAATATGATGGACTCCCAGATTTTTGATAATGTGATACAGCCAAATTTGTTAATGTTTGAAGACACTTATAGTGATATGGTAAATTCTAGAAACAATTTCTCAAACAGTTTCTTATATTATCTTTCAGTATGAAACGGAAGTTTTTCCCATTCAATCTGATTTGTATCCATGCCAGAGTCTCTTACTCCAGAATGGATGAACAGCGAAAATCTATCTGAAGGAACATGGAAACTATGTCCATTATATGTATTACAACCATAAATCATCTAAACAGTCTCCTAATATCCATTCTCATATTCTTGTTACCAACCAAATCATTTGTTCTTACTCAAGCTGTCAATTCTTTTTGAACACATAGTCCTCATATCCAATCCCTCAGTCACGCTGCTCATTCTATCAGAGTGACTGAGGGATTGGATATGAGAAAACAAGCCTTCTCATTCACCATACCACTAATAATCGAAATTCCACAGAATGCCATTCTCAAATCATTCATCACCTCTTTCATTCCATTCTTTCTCACTCTGTATATGCTTCATATCTTGCGATATTGTCACCATATATATGAGGATGGTAGGTTTCTACATTTTGGAAAAGTGGATAGTTTCCTCCTGTACAAAGGCAGACTTGCTAGAACAATCCAATACACTTAATAAACAGATATAATACAGTAGCATAATAAACTAGTTGTATAGCCTTATTTACTTCATAAAATTTACAAATAAAAATATATATTTAGGCATAAAACTAACCACCTAAAATTATGGTTACAACAGCAAATCTGGGCATGTTGTGAAGAGCTCATAAATACCAAGGATTATTATGGTTTTACTTATGGGCCATTCACAACCCATAAATCGCAGTTTTTTTGGCTTATTTTTACTTTCGAACAACTGATTGAGCATGCATGGTTGTGAAGAACTTAAAATAAACCTTTATTGGAAATTAAGACAAAAAAAAAAAAACTTTTATTTATTTATGTCTTTTTTATTATTATTAACGTTATTAACAAGGCATATCTATCTAGAATACCAATTTCCTTCAAAACAATCATTTTCAGATACTAAATGTTCAAAGCTGCCAGAAATTTTGAGATGAACAGGTGACTTGAAACCCTACAATAACCAACTCTCATAATCAATGGCATATCCATTGATTTAATGTGAGTCATATGAGAATATTTTACTCATTTTGAAAGAATTCAGTAATCAAATATAAAGAAATATTATATAAACAAATGATTAACAAAGCAAGAAGAATACAAATATCTTGGAAAACTTGGGAGAGATATTCTTCACTCTCAGTGTAAAATTAAAAATAAAATTAAAATTATCATCTTATCAAACAAATTCGAGCAGCTTTAAAATCAAAGCATGTTGTTCAAGTTTGGCTGTTAAGGATGTTGCCTGCCTGGTTGGCAGACTGCTTAGCAAATCTGCTCTCCAGCCAAAAGGCTGCAGGTTCGAATCCTGCAGTGGGCACAGATATTTGTGATTGTCTTTGAAAATACTAGTAGTGTTGGTGGGTGCTGGTGTAGATGATGTTGGTAGAGACGGAGAGTTGTAAAGTTGCCACCCTCCCTCAATGAGTCTTTAGACTCCTTGGAGGTGTCACATAATAATAATAATAATATAAACAGATATTGACCCTACGATCAGGTGTACATCTGGGATAACAGAAAAAGACATATTGGATCATAAATCTAGAAAGCCAATAGAAACCTTCTCTACATCATTATAGTGATATAGTAATAATAAGATAATGCTTTTTATTCCCCATCACAGGGAGTAGGCAAGGCTTTTAAACCATATTTAGCTTTGGGAGACTGAGTGGACAGTTCAATCTCTAGCGGATGCCAATCGGAGATAGTTGGCCCATGTCTATCACTAATTACAGGCAGCCACCAATGACCGGAAAACAAGTGCTGCCATCTCTTGGCACCTAACACTAACAGGATATGTTACTGTCTGAAATAATGTGGGTTCTACGGTCAATTTTCTTGAGTTTACAAGATGAAAAACCCAACTTTCCGGGGGAAAAAAAAGCTAGCCCATGCCACAGATTGAGTAACTTGGGAACCAGTCGAGAAAAGGCTTACAAAATGTTTCTCTAGTCAGTGACTAGATTTGAACCCCAAGTCTTTCTTCGTACAGTCAAGCACCATAGCGTGCAAACACCACTTCTACTGAGCTACATAGGCTTCTGTTTCAGATAAGTTTTTTGGAATAATTAATTGTAAATAAGTGTGTGTTTATGAGTAAGAGTTGCAGTAAAACTTATGTTTCTAGTGTGTGAGCTTGTTTATTTGTTAGTTTGTTTACAAAATCTTTAAACTTAGAGCAGAGTATAGTAACTGGCAGCAGCTTTGCCTTCACAGGAATTTAATTTTGATTTTAGTCATTTCGTGAAATGTGAGGTGTGTTATATGTATTCTTTCGATTATGCAGATAAAGATTCAGGCCAGATGGAAAGAGGGTGTGATCTGAATGAGGACTTCATTAGTTGTAATGTATTGGTAACTGAAAGTGTTCATTGTACAATAAAACCTGTGGAGAATTCGTGACTAAACAAACACACGTAATAACAACACTAATAAGTTTTAATAAGTAGATATTTCATCCTAACAATACTAGGAATAACATACAGTTAGGACACATGATTACAATGGAATCCCAATATGCATACAGTAGTGTGTTATAGAATTAAATTAAAACATATCTGGAGGGGGGGAAAAAAAACAGATTACCTTAAAATAAGATAACATATATAAAAATTATTTTACACAATTTTGTATGACAATTTCCCATACTTTAGGAATAGCAAGAACGGAGTTGAAAATCCAAACTGTGGTTTGGGTTATCAACTCCGTGTTGTGCGAGGCCAGATTTCTGTGGTTTGATAAGACGGATATGGTCTTGATGTTCCAAAAGGCGTTTATGAACATATCTACCTGTCTGTCCATAGTAAGACAATTTACAGGAGCATGTAACCTCATAGACTCCAGGTAGCATCAGAGGTGAGAGTTTGTCTTTAGGAGAAGGCAACAAGTTATAGATCTGGTTGATTGATTTGTAGGTAGTAGCAAGTTTGTATTTTTTCATAATTTTTGAAAGACGAAACAATAAGTTTTGTCTTTCAAACATATATTTTTTTTCTCCTCCATATACAGGGTGTTCGGGATAAATTTGACAGTTTCGTAAGGAAAAAGAAAATCTTCTTTGTATCTATTAAATTTAATGAATTGACAAAAAAACATTACAGGCAGAGTTAATTACAATACTATCAACAAGATTTACTCAAAATAACCACCATTAGCATCGATCACAGCTTCAATTCTGCTTCGGAACCTCGAACAAGCTGATGCTACAGTCTCCCTGGGAAGGGCCGCAAAAACTGTTTTAATTTTATCCATTAACTGGGCTTTTGTATTACTGGAAGTGCGATTGGTGTCTTTTTCAACTGCGCCCTATACAAAATAATCCATGGGGTTAAGGTCTGGGGAGTTTGGAGGCCAAACATTTGGACTGGTGAAGTCGTAGAAATTTTCAGACAACCATTTTTGACTTTTCCCAGAGGTGTGGCAAGGGGCCGAATCCTGCTGCCATACATACGGCCTACCATTGGCTACCCTTGTTATCCAGGGCTTGACTACAGTTAGCAACTCCACGAACAAAGCCCGAATTCCAATGCCAGGGTTCTTCAACACCTGTTCCTGCAGATTTGCGAGGAATTCTGCTGTACGAACGCAATCAGATCGTCTGCTAGGGATCTTTCTTCTTGCTACATCCTCGTAGTCACCATTGCAAGTCTCTAGTTCATGCCTGATTGTTTTTACTGTATTCAGGGAGCATTGGGCAGCAGTCGTAATATCCTTATTTTGATGGCGGGCACGAATCATCATGATACAAGTTATTCTCTTCCATGATTCAGGTGGGTTCCAGCTATCCATCCTTTCTGACATCTTGTATATGAATGAAGAAGGGTCCAAACTTTTAAATGAAGAGAAGTGTGTGTTAATACATGTAACTTACGGAAAAATATAATTAATTATAAATATGTCAAATTTATCCCGAACACCCTGTATATTTTAATTTAATTCTATAACACTCTACTACATGCATATTGGGATTCCATTGTAATCATGCACCCTAACTGTATGTCATTCCTTCTATTGTTTGAATTAACTGGTGTCCTAAGATCAATGTCTGCCGGTGAATATTTTAAGTGGGGTGCTGTATATACAAAATAAAAAAATATATATTTTTTTAAATTCTTTTTTTCCTAATCAGTAACCAATTTATTAATAAATAAATTTACATATTAAAAAATTGATTTAATAAAAGTATTTCACCCCACCACGAACAAACACCAATAATAAAAGTTTCATATATACGATACACTGCCCAAACGAGCAGTGTTGGAATCACTTATAATGTGCAATGAGTAACGCAGACGAATATCAGCGAATCTAGCTGCATTTGGCCTAACGTGATAATTCTGACACTGCATTAGATCGCAGTGCATTTGTTTCGTGTATCGATAATTGAAAAATATAATTCTTTTCATATTTTCAACAGTGACACTCATCATAATTCAACCTTGTATCTATAATAAATAAATAATTATACGTTATTTTAACATAATAAAATAAGATTTACAAAAAATAGTTCACCCTCACCATGAACACGCACCAATAATAAAAGTTTCATATCTCACAGAAATAACACATGCAAACATACAATACACTGCCCAAACGAGCAGTGTCGAAATCACTTATAATGTGCAATGAGAAGCGCAAATGAATATCGGCGATTCTTGCAGCAGTTGGCCGAATGTGATAATTCCGACACTGTGTTAGATTGCAGTGCATTTGTTTCGTAATCTAAAGTGTTAATCTGCATCGCGTGATGTTATGCGCATTACAAATGTGCAGTCGGCATCGATGTCCGAACAATTCCAATTATTAACTATTCAATCAATGTCAAAACATAAGCTGTAACCTTTAGCATGTTATATTGCATTTATATAATGTTGTAAGCATTGTTATTATTTATAAACACAAACAAAATTTTCATTTTTCATTTTTTCCTTGGGATGCTGCAGTGTCGCAGTGCTTATGTACGAAAATTGTTTCCACTGCCTAAGATACTTAGGATGAAATATTTACTTATTAAAACTTATTACTGTGGTTATTATATATGTTTGTTTAGTCATTAACTGAAAGTGTTAGTTGCGAGAAGGAGAAGTGCTCGTCTGATAGCAAAGAGGCACAGTGTAAAAGGGTAGCAAAAATTGGTAAAAAGTTTTGAAAAAGCCTATGAGCAATCTGATGAACAACAGTCGATGGTAAGAATGACAAAGCAGTATGAATGTAGCAAAAATTGAACAACAGTGCAATTAATGGTAAGGTGGTGAGCAGCAGTGACAGCAAACAAGAGTATATGGATGGCGATAAAATTGAGAGAGTGAAATAAAGACTCAATATTTGAATGCTAAGTTGGTTAAGATCAGCCAAGAGATGAAACAGATGTGGAGTGAAATGAAGATATTCATGCAAGATTGAAGAAGATGAAAATGAATGATGTCGGTATGAAAGAGGTAACAAAAGACCTATGAGTGGTGTTCTATGGGGGATTAGATTATTAGTTGTGTGTAAATGAGAAGATGCACAAGGTTTGTTTTCCTGGAGAAAAATGAATAGAGTGATTGAGACGTGGATATCAGGAGGTTGTTGAGAAGAATAAAAGATAATAGTATGATAGGACGGCTTGTGTAGCTCAGTGGAAGCAGTGCTGGATTACCAAATAGGCAGAGCAGGCACTGGCCATGGTCCCCACACCCTTTAGTTCCCCCAAGAGAACGGATCAAAATAATATTGATTTGATCTTGAAAGAAAGTTACAATCAAGCTTTCTTAAATTGTTTCCAAAAGATAGAAAAAATGAATCAACTCAAAGAAATGAAAACTTTACATTAAAGACTGTACAGAGAAAATACTGTATTAATCTAATGTGCCCATTGACAACTTAAAGTACATAAACCATAGACATCAGGTTCACATTACAGTTTGTCTCTTAAAAGCTCATTTTCTGTCAGCTGTCAGTTAGTAAAACATTTCGGTGCACACTACTTAGTTCAATGTTATCCCACAAAAATTCCTTATTTTTTGTTTAATAACATTGCATAATATTGTGTAATCATGTTTAATAACATTAATAATTGTTAAGGTTTGTTTTGGGTAATGTAATAGGTTTATTAAAATTGTTGGTTGATAAAATTAAAAACGTATTAGGAGATACGATAATTTGCTAGGGTTCCCGAGATTTTAATTGGCTATTGGCCTCCATAGGGTTTAATCCAGCACTGAGTGGAAGTGGTGCTTGCATCCTCTGTGCTAGGCCACCCAAAGATTGACTAATAGATCAAGTCTAGTCGCCGAATGAAGGGACTATTTCTAAGGCTTTCTTCGACTGGTTCCCTAGTTAGTCGATCTCTGGCACAAGAAAGTGGATTTTTTCCACTAAAAACTCGGGTTTCTGGTGAAGTAAACTTAAGAAAATCGACCGTACAACTAACATTATTTCAAACAGTAACATATCATGTTAGGTTATCGTACCAAGAGATTATTATTATTCAGGCCTCCATGGAGTCAAGAGACTCTTCGTGGGAGGCCCTTCCTAAGAAAATAAAGTCTGTCAAGACCCATTGAGGGGAGGTTCCCCCCAAGAAACACAAAGCCTATCATACCACTCCTTAAACTCATTGACCGTTCTCACCCTCAGAACTCTATCAGGCAATGCATTCCACGGCTCAACCACCCTCCATGCAAAGAAACCACTCCTCACCCTCTTGCTCAAAGTTTCATTTCATAACTTCCAGGGATGGCCTCTTGTTATCACTCCTTCCCGCTGTTCAACCAAGTGAAAGAACTCCACAGTGTCAACCCTGTAACCACCTCTCAACACTTTAAAAGTCTCAATCATATCACCTCTCCTTCTATCTGCCAAACTCTGCAGTCCACATTCCCTCAGCCGATACTCATAACTATCCTCGTACAGTCCTGAGACCATCTTTGTCATCCGTCTTTGTATCTTTTCCACAGTTAATTTATCCCCTTCAAATCCTGGGGACGAAATCTGAGAACAATAATCCAAGTGTGGTCTGATCAGAGACTTATACAACGGAATGATAACCCTCTTATCTCTGCAGGTCAGTGTCCTTCTCATAATTTCAGCAATCCTCTGTGTTACCTTCACGCCTTTGCAATATGTCCCCTAAACTTCAGGTTTCTATCAATCATCAACCCCAGATCTCTTGTCTCCCCAACTTCCTCCAGTATAACTCCTCCCATAGAGTATGCAGCATTCCATCGATGTTTCTCAAACCTCAAGACCTTACATTTTGCTACATTAAACTGACACCCCCATTCATTTGCCCATCTATCTAGCTTATTCAAATCCTCTTGCAGGGCTACCACATCTGCACTATTACTAATAATCCTTCCCAGCTTCGCATCATCCACAAACAACTGAATATCCCCTTGCAATGTCATTGTTATAAAGGTTAAACAATATAGGTCCTAGTACTGAGCCCTGTGGGACCCCACTTGTAACCATCTGCCTCCTTGAAACTGCTCCACCATACACAACTCTATGATACTATCAGACAGCCAATCCTGAATCCAGTTGACTAATCTGACATCTAGACCCATGTGCTGCAACTTAAATATCTGCTTATCATGTGACACCCTGTCAAATGCCTTTGCTAAGTCTAAGAAAATTGCAGTATATGCCTTTCCCTCATCTAATGTTCTTGTAACTTTATTATAAAAGGCTAGCATATTGCTAAAACAAGAGCGCCTTTTCACAAATCCATGTTGGCTCTCACAGATAACATTACCCTCATCTTCCCAGTGCTGTATATGGTCCCTCACTACTTTCTCCAAGATCTTAACAACTACTGATGACACACAGACTGGTCTATAATTAGACACCTCCAGTCTGTTACCACCCTTATGCAATGGCACTATCTTACCTTCCTTCCATTCCCTGGGTACCTTTGCGAAAGCCAGACTTTCATTGAAAAGCCAGGTTAAAGGCACTGTCCAGTCCCTAGCACATTCTCTCAAAACTCGTATTGAAATACCATCCAGTCCCAAAGCTCTATTGACATCCAGAGTTCTCAGTATCTGAAACACACTCTCCTCCTCTACCTCTAAACCTTGAACCTGCCCTATCCCTCTAGCATTAAAACTGACTCCTCCAGGATGAAATACTCCAATAAAGTGGTCATTGAACAATTCCACTATATCCTCTGCATCAGTCACTCTATTCCCATTTTTATCCCACAACATCATTCTTCCACAGTCATTTCTCCTCCTACTGGCCACATGGCTAAAAAATTCCCTAGGATTTTCTTTGGATCTTAGGGCCAATCTCCTCTCATATTCCTGTTTCGCCTCCCTTACTACACTAGTCACTCTTCTGGCCTGTGTCTTATATTCTTCATGCATCCTCTCTTCACCTGTCTCCTTATATCTCTTCCATAGCCTCTTTTTCACATGCAATTCCTGTTTAATATTATTTGTCATGTTTGCCGTCTCTTCATCTTATAATTAGTGATGATAGCCATGGGCCAGCTGATTGGCTACCGATGGAGATTGAACTGCCCACTCAGTCTCCAAAAGCTAGATATGGTTTATGGCCTCGTGTAATCCCTATAATGGAATAAAAGGCATTAGCTTATTATTATTTGTATGATAGGAAAGGTAGTCAGTGTGTTTCCCAGATATGACAGTGATGAAATGAGGCAGAGAACAAAGATTGTGAATGATATGTTAGCGGAAACGTGTGAGGTTTCTCCTCACACGTTTCTGCTAACAAATTGAACTGTATAAGAATGAAGACTGCATCTCTATAGTTTGGGGTTGAGTCATTTGGAGAGACTGCTGTTGTAAGTTCAAGAAATGAGTGCCGAGAATAAATCTGATCAAGTAAGAAGCAATGCGAAAGAGCCGAAGAGTATGAAAGGAGAGATTGAAATGGTGGTTATGAATGATGTGGGTAGCATGAGTATAGAGAATATTTATTCAAATCCAACTGTTTTTCCTTGATCCCATAATATTATTATTATTATTATTATTATTATTATTATTATTATTATTACATGACACCTCCAGGGAGTCCAAAGACTCATCGAGGGGAGGGCACCTACTCTACAACTCTCTGTCTCCATCACTCAATCCAACAATCACCACGAGAGCATGTGTACAAGACAAATAGGGAAGTTGGGAGGCTCAGGCTGGACAAGGAACACAGCATGAGTTAGTTGATGCCACAAGAGAATTTGAATGAATGTGTAGACAAAAAGTGAAGGGGGCCTGATTGGCTTAGTGGTTAGCGTATCCGCTCTTCAGCCAAAAGGCTGCGGGTTCTAATCCCACCGTGTGCATGGTGTTTGTGATTGTCTGTATAAATATTAGTGGTGATGGTGGTGGTGGGAGGTAAATGGTATTGGTGTAGATGACGATGGTAGTTGTGATTCGTTGTAGTTGGTGGATTGAGTGGTGGAAACAGAGAGTTGTAGAGTAGGTGCCATTCCCTCGATGAGTCTTTGGACTCCCTGGAGGTGTCATGTAATAATAATAATAATAACTTGGGATAATGGAAAAACAGTTGGATTGGAATAAGATTCTAAGATGAATAAGGAGAAAAAGAAATGGCTAGTTAATTAGGAGAAGTCACATCTAATAAGTGGTATCAGTGAATCTTGTTATAGATCCAGAAATGACCTGTTATTTTTGTATACAAATACTAGAAGTGTAAGAAACAAAAAAAAAAAACAAATGGTTGCATTGATTGAGTCTGTTCATCCAAAAATTGCTTGAATAAGAAAAACATAGTTGGGTGAGGATGACATCCTAACTGCAATAGAGATTGAAGGATATGATGTGTTTCATGACGATAGAAATGGTAAAAAAAAAAGGGGGGGGGGCAAGCACTATTGATGATAGAGAAAGAGTTATGTCTATACAAGGTAGAGATACAAGAGGGAAATAGTAGTTTTCAGGCATTATGGTGCCAGATAGAGGTGAATAGAAGGAAATAGTTGGATGTTACAGACCTGGTAATGTTGGTGGAAGTGACCATGAAATGTATAATCAAATTAGCTGAGCAAATAAGATGTTGATCATTATGGACGATTTTAATTATGGCAGTATAGACTGGGATGATGAGATAGTAACTGGAAGTAAAGTAAATGAGTTTTTAGTGTTTGTGGGACAACTACCTCAGGTAGTATGTAACAGAGGGCACACGAGGATTGAGAATCTTGGAATGGATCATTACATCAGAGGATGTTATTATAAATGAAGTGTCAAACCAGCCTCTAGTAGGTGAGAGTGACCATGAGGTGATTACCTGGGTGGTTCCCAGCAGTGTGAGGAATAGGTATATGTGGAACTATAAGGCTGGTGGTTATGAGAAGCTCAGGAGACAGCTTGCAGGTGTAGCGTGGAATGAGGAGTTGGCTAGAAAGGAGATTAACATTAAGCATGCAATACAGTGGAAAAAAGCATGAAGGATCTTTCATTCTTGTGAATGTAACATCATGGAGAGTTTAAGAGCAGTTGATGATGAGGAGGAGAGACTGACTGTAGGTAAGCAAGAGGAATATCGGAAATTCAGCAAACTTGATGTTAATAATGCTGTGAGAGTTGATAATAAATCACCATGCATTTTGAAGGAATGTGTCAGGAGTTGGTATGTACCTTGAGATATTTGTTTAATATGAGTATTACACTGGGTCAAGTTCATAAGGATTGGAAGCAGGGCCAGATGGAAGTTTGGCCAGTGTGGTCTCAGGGAAAAGTTATTGGTGAGGTACCAAAATATTTGCAAAAAAGAATTTTTGAATCAAAAAATCATATAACTTTATTAAACATAATTTACAAACATTAAAAAAATCAGCTAACGCCTTTTATTCCCTAATAGGGAGTAGGTGAGGCCCTTATACCCTATCTAGCCTTTGGAGACTGAGTGGCCAGTTCAATCTCCACCACTAGCCAATCAGAGATAGCTTGCCCATGTCTATCACTAATTGTAGGTGGCTACTGATGAGGAGACCAGCAAACAAATGCTGCCATCTCTTGGTGCCTAACCCTAACAAATATATGTTATTGTCTGAAACAAGTTGGGTACTACGGTCGATTTTCTTGAGTTTACAGGATGAAAAATCCGAGTTTCTGGGAGGAAAAGTCTGCTTGCCCATGCCAGAGATCGACTAACTCAGGAACCAGTCGAAGATAGGCTTAGAAAAAGTTCCTCTAGCCGGCGACTAGACTTGAACCTAGGTCTAACTTTGAGCGGCCAAGCGCAGAGGACACAAGTGCCACTTCCACTGAGCTACACAGGCCTCTAATTTACAAACATTAAATACATATATTTATATACTAAAATATTTCCCATATCAATACATCTCTGAAACATGAAAAATTCTTTTATCAAATTTTCTTAGAAATTTGAAACTGTGGGTCCTCAGTATTTGGCCCGAAAAACCGAAGTCTGAGTCGGCCCTGATTGGAAGGAGGGCAAGATTGTACCGCTTCATATTCGAGGTGTCAGAACTTAAGAATCAAATTATAGGACAATCTGTGTGTGAGTTGTTATGGTTACTGTGGGAGAGGCAGGTGAGAACCAGGATTCAGAATTTGGTTGACAGCAGCAGTATTATCTTTAATGGATTACTTACTTATTACAATAAGGTGAAGACTTCATTTGACAAAGGAGACAGATACACAGTAGTATCTTAGATTTTGCAGTCTTTTGATAGATTACATCATGATGAGTTGATAGTCAAACTAGACCAGATTCGGTTGGATTTTAGACCAGTGCATTGGATTGGAGATTGGCTAACTGGTAGGTATCAGCAAGTTGTGTACTAAGAAGCAATATCCCAGAGGAGGAAAAATCACTAGTGGTGTGATTTTTAGGGACATTGCTGTTTAATCTGTATGTTTATAATATTGGAGAAGATTTGGATGGGGATATTCAGACAGATGTTTGCAGATGATGCAAAGTTTGGAAGAACCCTCATGGTTCATCTTTATGTTCTTGCCTTACAAGAAGGAATAAATAAATCGAATAAATGGGCAGAGGGGGTGGGGATGTCAGTTTAACGTTGCAAAATGTAAGGGCTTAAAATTTGGCAAAGATGGGATGTATAATTTACGCTTGGTGGGGATATATTGTTAGAAGTGGGGGAAATAAGATATTTTGGTGTGATGGAGGATAATGATCTAAAATTTTGAGGAGACATTGCCTAACTTGTAAGGACAACACAACAAAATTCTGGAAATGATGTGGAGGACACTGACTTATAGAATTAAAGAGATTCTCGTTCCATTATATAAGACGATTATGCCACAAATGGACTACTATGCACAGATTTGGTCAACTGGTTTTCAGGATGAAGAGATGTTGGAAAGGGTCCAGAGGCGATTGACTAAGGTGGTCTCTGATCTCTGGAATGTTAAATATGAGGAAAAGCTTTATAAGATGAAATTTATAGTCTCCTGGAGGAAGAGAGGCTGATATTATAGAGACATACAAGTTGATAAGCGGTTATATGATCAATGTGTTGAGGATTTTCATAAAATGATGGGAGATCAGTAGAGAACAAGAGGTCATCCCTGGTAGTTGTATAAGGTAAGTTGTATAAACCTTCTTCTCACTTCCTTGTTCATGGTATGAACAAGGAAGTGAGAAGAAGGTTTTTTGCATGCAGTATTGTGAATGATTGGAATGCATTGCCTGAGAGTGTGGTGTCTAGAGAATTAGAATGAGTTTATGGTGTGGTATGATAAGCTGCATGTGTGACAAAAGGTACCTCCCAGATGAGTCTCTGATTCCATGTGGTCTTAGGATAATAATATTAATAGTAATAATAAGGAAACAGAAAAGTTTGCTGCGCAAGAACAAGCCTGATAAATACCATGCAAGTAAGGATCGGAAAAATCTTGAAAAGCAGTGAATAAATCCAATAATTTTTGAAAACTAGCAGGTAGCTAGACTTCAGCCTAAGTCGATTATAAAATAGCTGATCAAAGACTGTATGTGATTTTAATTGTCATCCCAAGGAGGAGAGTACAGTAGATAACTGCCACCATCTTCTGGTTCTAATGCTCAGTGGCACCCTGCCACCCCCAAAGAAAAAGGAAAAAACACTAGAAAAATTTCCAAAAATCTTTTCCTAATTAAAATTCTTTTTTTTTTTTTTAATTTATGTTGTGTCGTGGCTTCTATTTCTATATTACTTATGAATTAGCGGTCACATAAGATGGAAATACCCAACAGCTCTCGGGAATCACGGCCGCTGTGAACACAAGGCGAACGAAGTAGTGCTCGGGCAGACGTTATGCGAAGTAATGTTCGAACGGACCGAGAGCTACTTCGTTCGCCCCAGCTCAAGTTGTGGCATAAAAAATTTTAAAAACTGTTTGCAATAGTTCCATGCAAAAATGCCATTGATGTAATTTCGAAGTGTGACGAAATGATATATCCTAACATTTATAACTTATTAAATATATTTGCAACATTCCGGTAACAACATGCGTCAGTGAAAGGTCATGACAAAATCACGATTGAACGGACTGGCTCTGCTAATATACACAGAGAGATTAATGTAACCATGACTGAAGTAATTCAAGATCTTTGTAAAATGAAAAGAAAACTGAATAAAGAAAATTTTATTGAATTTGCATTTAAAATGTTTTAACCATTCAAATCGGTTCCCCCGAAGATTTTTTCTCGATTTTACGTGATTTCAGGAAATAATATCACTGCTTGCACGTGCCAGAGATTTATTACCTCAAGCACAGTTGAAGAAAGGCTTTGATAAAGTTCCTGTATGCAGTAACTGGAATCAAACTTAGAACGGTCTTTCTTCTGGCATTCTTGCGTTATAGATACAAATGTCATTTCCACTCTGAAAGGCTACCTAAATTTAGTCGGAATACAGTAAATGTCAATAATGTAAAATTAAATGAACACCAGACCATTATTTTTCAACCTGTGGACCAAGGACCCGCACCGGTCCGCGGAAATTTCCTGGCTGTCCGCCAAAAATATCCCCACAATCATGTAGCGCCCGAAGTATATAGGCGAAGCGCGCGGCCGTCGAATGCCAGTATATTGCGTCAGCTCGCCTGTCGACGACACGTCGCAAAAATTCTTATTTTATCGCGCTCGTCCGTATTGTTTTCTAATATTGTGTTCTAGTATTTCGAAAAACAAGTTATTTCTTTCGTAAAATTTGAAACCCTACAAAATAGAGACAAAAAAAGTCAAACAGCAAAACCTTTTAACCTTCGTTAGTGAGGCATGGAAAATATTCAGGAAAAAAAGAAGTGATGGTACCGAAAGTATGCCAAGTACTAATGCTTCAAGTTTAGAAGAAACAAAGAAAAAGAAATATGTTGATACTTCGGAATGTTCAATACAAACCAATAGAAAATGAAACTTTGTTAAGCGTTTCGACAAGGACTATATAAAGCTTGATTTCATTGTAGCCCCCTGGCAGGGAACTGTCGCCATAGCCTTTGTGTGTAGTAAGTTCCAAAATTCTGTCAAATGACGGTATGAAACCTTCCAAACTTACTCGTTATTTGTATTCGAAGCATAGAGATTTTATTGATAACCCATTGGACTTTTTTCTAAGACTACGTGACCAGATGAAAAGTCAAAAAAGTGAAATGAAAGTGATGCGACTAGTAACTAGTCGCTGCTTCGAGCGCCTTATTTAGTTGCTCTTCGAATAGCTAAAACGAAAAAATAGTTTACTATTGGTGAGGAGTTAGTAAAGCCTTGCATCTTAGATGTCGTACGAGAAATTTTGGGTCCTCAAGCCACTAAAAAAACTGGAGGCTATATCGCTTTCGGACACCACCATTCAGACGAGAATTATTGATATGACCACCAATATTGAAAAGCAAGTTGTAGAGGGGATAAAGAAATCGAGATTTTCACGATTCAGCTTGGTGAATCAACTGACGTGAGTAACCATGCTATCCTACTTTGCTTCGTGAAGTATAGTGAAGATGAAGACTTAAGGGAAGAACTTCTTTGTTGCCTTGACTTACCTGGATGGACCACTAATTCAGAGATGTTTAATACTCTTCACGGGTATTTTCAAGCACAGGGCTTAGACTGGAGAAAATGCGTCGGATTGTGTACGGATGGTGTTGCGAGCATGACTAGACGCTCAGGAGTAGTTGCGAAAATAAAGCAATTCACTCACCCAGAAGTTTTGTCCACTCACTGTATGATCCACCGGAGCACCTAGCTGCAAAGTAACTCTTTACTGAACTAAACACTGTGATTAATGACGAGGTGAAGATCATTAATGAAATTTGTAGTGGAGCTATGAACTCCAGGGTGTTCATGTCACTGTGTCATGAACAGCCTGGACTCACACCACCAACTTCTTCTCCATGCAAAAGTGAGGTGGTTATCGAGAGGAAGGGTTCTTAGACGCCTTTCCGAACTGAGGGAAGAAGTAAAGCAGCTTCTACGAGAGCGAAAATCTGACCATTGTTGAATGAGGAATAGATGGATATGCTTGCATATATGGCCGACATATTTAGCTTTCTTAACGAACTTAATATTTCTCTTCAGGGGTCTTGTACAAATATTTTTACACTGAGAAATAAAATGGATGCGTTCAAAAAGAAGTTGGCTCTTTAGGATAGTCGCGTACAAGAGGAAGATATCGAAATGTTTCCACATTTAGGAGAATTTTTGATTTCTGCTGATGTCAACAAGAAAGTCATAATCAACATAACAAGTCAACATTTAAGGACGTTAGCTGAAAACTTTAATAATTATTTCCCCCTGAAAATGAGGCTCCTCGTAAAGGTAAGGATTAATTTTCTGGATTAATAATCCCTTCTAGGAAGATATAAAATTATGCGCACTTGATCCTCGTGAAAAAGAAATGTTGATCGAGTTGTCTTCTGATGTCACTCTGCTGTCCAGACATAAAATGCAATCATTGACTCAGTTTTGGATATCACTCAAAAAAGAATATCCATCTCTGAGTTATAAAGCTATCAGATTGTTGGTCGTTTTTTCGACTTCCTATTTGTGTGAAACGACTTTTTCAGCCATGTCAGTAATAAAAACCAAGCAGAGAAACATCAGAAACAATGCTCCAGCCACGTATATCAAATTTTCTAACCTCTGAGCAGCAGCAGATATAGCACTAGCTAAAAATTGTAATTTTATAACATTGGATTTAATAAATAAAATACTATCCACACTGAGTTATGTTTCTGTTTTAGCCGTCAGCCGGTCCGTGAAATATTTCTCCTATTTTCCCCGGTCCGCAGGTGTAAAAAGGTTGAAGAACGCTGCACTAGATGATATGAGAATTCGGCCTGCAGCTGAATTCTCATGCAAATTACAAACAATGCTGAAATTAACGAATAAAAAATAGTATGTGAGAATGTAGATGTAAAACCCCTATGTGGTTTTTAAAATTCAACATATTGACATTTAGAATACTGGATACTTTTTATTTTATTTTTGTCATACATGTTTTGGTATAATCTGCTGATACTTGTTAATTTTCGTACAAAGTTGGGTTTCTACTTTGTATTTCTTCAATATTTAATATGAGTGAGCTTGATGAGTGATACGTTCAAGGAGAGGTTTACGATTTCTGTAATTGATAATAGATTTGGCAACACAGTACCACGAAACAGTACAGAATATACAGGAAACCTTGCTTAACGCGAATTCGATATCTGCGATAATCAATTAGCGCAATTGAGTCAAATGATACCATTTACTGCCTTAAGCTGAGTAATTAATCAGTCAACGCGAATTTTTCACGTTATGCGGAATTTTACGTTAATTTTTTGGTCGCCAATCTGTAGAGAGCGGCGGCACTTGTCAATGTAGCAGCCAGTGGGTAGTGGCAGTGCCAGGGGCGGTGGCCGGCGATACTCGGCCGTTGACTCAATGCTAAGGCCAGTGGCGGATTAAGGATAGTTGGGACCCCTAGGAAAATTATATTTGGAGGCCCCAAAAAAATTATAATAAAAAAAAAGAATTAAAAATAAATAAAAGTTAGGTGGCAAATAAATGAAATTTTGTACTTTTGAATTTTTGAACTTCTGGATTCTTCTGCCTGTTAAAGGATTAAAGGATGATAAATAATAAAACTTTTATTTTTATTTTATTTTTTTTTAAAAAATTTATTAGTTTTTTTTACAATTTTACAAAGTTTTATTTTACTTGCACTACACTCAAATAATGAAAACAAGAAAAGTCACACTAAAAAGTTATTTTTGAAACAAACACCTCACTCTTACACGATTCAATAACATGAAGTTAAGGAGCAACCAGGCGAAACTTCCTATCTCGACAATGCAATCAGTTTTCGTAACCTCGAAGTTGTCAACAGCATCGTGCGCCGACATTGGTAATGCGGTTTAATTTAAAGTGTAGATAGCGAGCGCTGTTCAAAATACAAAATACGACATTGGTATTGCGGCATTATTTAAAGCGTAGATAGTGCGTGCTGTTCAAAACACGTGTTAAAACATAATAATTGTTTTGAAAAAAAATTCGCTTAAAATAATCAAGATTTTTATGATGTTTACTGAAAACATTAATCTATTTTAAAACACTTTAGGAAAATGTCTTGGCTTCGGTTTTCCCCAAGCTTGAAACCCCTCGTCACGTGCCTCATTGCCTTAATGGGTAATCCGCCACTATCGCTAGCGCACGTGCAAACTCTGTTCTCTTGCTCAATCACTTTTCCTTCATTTTGCTTTAATTTAGATACCTATAAGGCTTTATTATATTCAAACCCTGATATGGAAAAGAGAAAGAACTGATAAAGAAGGCAAAAGTAATAAAAAGAGAAGAAACGTAATTACGTTAGAGAAAAAGCTGGAAGTCATTAAGAGACATGAAAGTGGCGCTAGTAATAATGATTGTTCTAGACCTGGGATACAGCTAATCTATAGTTCGGACTATATTAAATAAGAGCAAAGAATACAAAGAACAATGAAAAGTTGCTATTGCTTCTTTAAGCATGCAGATCACCCGAAATAAAAGCCATTTAATGATCGAGATGGAATGCCTTCTATCACTCTGGACTGATGACTGAAAGAGAATAGTTCTTAGTACAAGGAATATTCAGGCAAAAGCTCTCAATATTTTTACCTCATTGAAAGAGACCAAATTTCAAGAGGAATGTGAAAGTTTTACTGCGAATTTAGGATGGTTTGACCATTTACAAATCGAGCCGGACTGCATAACGTAAGAATAAATGGGAATGTTGACAGATTAGATCGCGCCCTGAGGTAAACAATTAAATATCGTCCCTGATGGATTATAAGACAAAAATATAAGAAAATCTCCAATTGCTATTTTGATTTTATTACAAGAGAAACATTAATGCAAAACGATTACAAAATAATATTAATTAAATGTTTGCTCTACAGGGATATCGCACAATAAAACTGTTTATAAGCTCTTCTAAATTTAAATTATAAGCTCTGTCCGTCTCTATCGATATACCGTAGTTGCTAGACCAACCAATCTTTCTTGGGTCGCTGCTGTTCGTAAATAATTTTTAATCAACTTAAGCTTAGAAAAATCTCTTTCCGCACTTGCTACGCTAACAATTCCTGTTAGCGTAGCAAGTGCGACGCCTACAGCAATATGGCCGAATAAGCGCCCTTATTAAGCCTCGCCGTAAGCCAGGCTGTCACTGTGCTGCATCTTGTCGACGGTAGTGAGTGTTGATGAAGATTCAGGAGGGTGGTTATGACGATTGTCAAGTATTCAACGTCGACGAAACTGGTCTCTTGGAAGCGTATGCTGACAAAAAATTTCCTAGCTAAAACTTACGCATTTCAGCTAGGATACAAAGTATCTAAAGATTGTCTTATGCTTGTATTAGGAAGCAATGCAGAAGGCAACTTTGAACTCAAGCCTATGTTAGTTTATTGTGTGCAAAATCAAAGATCTAACATTATTGAAGAAATCAGCACAATTGGAAAAGATTTTGGATTTAATGAACTGGATAATGAAAGTGTGAGAAACTTGCTCGTTTCAAATTCAGAACAGTTAAGTTCTCCTTTAACTAGAAGAAATTAAGCAATTGATTTTTATTAACTTTTATTACTTATCCTCTAATATAGCTTATACTGTATTTTTTTTTTCAAATTTGTGCTAACTGATGGATGAATTATAATTATTCCTATTGTTTATTGTATTCGCTAAACGCGATTTCGCTTAGCGCGCATTAATTGATGGATTAATTAATCGCGCTAAGCGAGGTTTTCCTGTAATAGTTTTTAAAACAGGGATAATTAAATACTTAGAATTACACACTGAAATACGATGATTTTATTATTATCACCACTAACAGAAAACGGACCCTAATGCAATACTAAAACAAAATCTTGAAAATCTGATACTATACAGGTATTCAAAAAAAACTAAAGAATTTAACACCTCTTCATCTACCAGAGACATCATTTCTTGAAAAGGCATACATCTTCAATGATCTGCTCACTAAGATCATGATACGAAGATCTGCTTGTATCATGGCTTGGAATGACATTGGAACTGATGATGATGTACCAGTCAAAGAGTTGAATCTACTATCTGTGAAACATGACTACTGTAATGATCATCATCGTAATCATGAACAGCAACAGTTATAGACACGTTTCCAGAGCTCAGTCTTTAATCATAATATAAACTTTGGTTGGAAGACGTTTTCGAATCTCATTGTTGTCACAATGAGAATCGAAATGCTGTGACAAGACGTACCATGGTTCTGATGTGAGATATAATAATGTAATACATCTTTTACTTCTTTAAAATATTAGCCGAAACAATTAAAACTACAGTAATGTCAAAACAAATCAAGTAACTCCTTTTTTGTTTGTATTAGATGATATTTATACTCAATAATAATAATCATAATATTTAATTTTTCCGCACGGTTAGCCTAGTGGCTGTGCGCTTCTCAACCATATGCCTGTGGAAGGAATGTCCTAGGTTCGATTCCCGTCGGAGATGTGAGGACCCTAAGGTTCTTTTTCAGCTATAGCCAACTTAGCCAGTCTTGGAAATGGACAATAGGGTTTTTTCCCCAGTTTATCCTGCTATTTTTCATCCCGCCAAGCAGGCAAACCGGCCTTGAGAACTCAACACCACTAGGGGCGCATGATACATCGGGGCATAGGGCTGACCACCTTATCCCGTGAACTGTTTAGGTCCGATGATAATAAACCCTCGACACCGCATGGTAAATGGTAAAAGAGGGAAAAAGGAAAATGATATTAGATAATATTTGATTTATGTGGAGTAGTCCTTTCTGGACTAACTAGATAAAATAACGACGATTAGGTCTGCAATAGTGAGACAGTGGCCTCAACTTTCAGTTGCTGCATTTAATATGATCCGAAAAGAAACAAATGTGATTTTGTTAATCCAAAACTAACAAAAAAAACTTGTGTACTCTTATTTCCTTGCTTATTTTGGTAACAGTAGGTTTGTCCAGAATTTTGAATTCTTTCCTGAGATTTAACAGAAATAGTGTTATGCGTGGAGATTCACTAATGAGATTAGCAAAGTGTGTAAAAAGTGTTATAGTATATGGTACCCATTTTTTCCAGAAACTAGTTGCTTCTAAGATAAGATGTTGCTCTTCTTTTCTCTTCAACCTTTCAGGCAATTCTCTATCAATTCCTCTATTTCTCTGTAATTGATAGATTTCCAAATGGGTTTTGACTAGATATATTGTTCCTCTTCCACTTGTAGATGAGTCATTATGGAAATGTTATACTCTAATATAAATCCAGAAGGAAAATTCGGGATAAATTAGGCTGAACTGCAAGATTTTCATTGAATCATAATGATGGATTCGAGTTTTAATCTGCAAATTTCAGGGTGAAGGTTGTCCTGTATTTATATATCAGACAGTGCTTTGACAGATTTTCAAACGAGAACTGATAATAGAATAATACGGCATCCAATCATTTCAGTACAACATATGTCTATGATAACGATGCTCTATGATTTTAGTGAACTTTGTTTGTTCTAATAACATAATCATCATAACCAAATTCCTGACATATATCCTCAGGTGGTCTACAGGATCTCATGATAGTATTACATGAAAAGTTACATTATTGCTAAATTCCTATCTATAATTTTCCTCCAAACAATCTGTTGTCTGTCAAGACTCCAATATTATCATATCTTATATTTCTGTCAGTAGGCTGACCATATTTCCTTGAGATTAAAACGGAACATTGGGATGGGAAAAATGGGACGGGGATTACGTAATATTCTGTATTCATGAAAAATTAAGGCGATAAAAAAGTTTTACTTTGCCCAATATGTATGGTGATAAAATGTTGGTAATTATTGATTCTGATTTGGTACGTGCTGAAAAAAAATTTTTGTTCATAAATTTCATTTATCAATGTCGACAAGCAGTTATTGGCGCGAAAATTTTGGCCCTGACGCACAGTATGATAAGCAATAAGCGCTTCACTTATTGCAAATTTATCGCCTCCATTATCTCACTCTATTACGAGCTAATGTTTTTAAATTGGAGCCAGAGTCTTTTCAGCATCCTTATGTTTCTGGCTATGTAGATGTTGATTGATGTCGCTTCTACCTCCATGAGCAAAGAAAAAATGGACATTATAATTATGGCATACCACTTTTGTTTCAGCACTCCACAATTTGTCCAGTGTAATAAATTTGAATTCCTTCTGGAGATTGTCATTTAAACTGGTTTCGCTTCTATGGCATTGCAAGGATAGACTTAAAGCTTTAAAAATAAAATTTAAAACTTTAAAAAAATATGAAATTTAAACCACCCGCATTGAATAACAAAGCCACCGCTTAGCATACAGGCAAAACACAAAGTAACGTTACAGCACAACAGACGCGCAAGTGTTGCCAAGATGTATTTTTCATTTTCTCTGAATTTCAAAATTCAGAGAAAATCACTGCATATTTAGTATCGAACAATGCGACTCCATAGTTATACAAATTCATGGTATCCATGATATTGATATAGGATTATAGGTTATGAATAATAATTTATGATTGCCAATATTAAAGTATATAAATCAGAAAAAAAAAAAAAATTTTTTTTTTTTCTGATTTATATTTATAGGTTTTATTTAATACGGGACAAAATTGACATTTTTATTGAAACGACGGGACGGCCGGAAATATGAAAAAGAAACGGTACTGTCCTGTTCAAAACGGTATGTATGTTCAGCCTATCTAAGGCACTTTTTGCTGTATCAATCCACCTACATCTTAGTCTTCCTCTTGGATTTATCCTGCCATCTTGGCAAAGAACACTTGTTTAGCTAATCTTTCCTCTCGTGTTTAAGTGGCGATACCACCTGAGATTAGCTCTGCTAACACATTTCTGAATGCTAACAAAGTCAAGTTCTGTCCTCGTTTTTAATATGATACTACCATCGATGCCATCTGTTCAGTCGGCTAACCTTTCTCAGGACTCTCATATGTGTGGACTCCAGACTTAGATCAAGAGTTTTATTTCTAACCCAGATCTCAGATCCATAAGTTTAAATTGGTTTGAAACTTTGAATACTGTCACGTATACAGATAGTTTTGATTAATCTCTTTCCTATTCTATATAAATTTATTCAGTTGATTTCTAAGCATACAAATTAGGCTACGTCTACTGTATATTTCAAGTTTAATTCGCCATCTTCACTAAAAATTGTGCTTAAATAGATGAAATATTTTACCTATTCTATAGGTTCTCCATTCAGGATGCAGTGGATGTATTAAATTTCTACTATTTTCATCGTCTTTGTATTTTTTATTGCTGAACTTTATAACAAATCTATTACAACAGTTATTCGATTTAGTCAGTAAATCCTGCAGACTTGTCCTGGATTTATTTAGGAGTATAACATCATCTGCATAATGTAAAGAGCAGAGACCATCATCTCCAATCTTGATAGAAGGTTAGTGTGCGTTTTTAATAGTGCAAACAAGTTAACATCCCTAGTGTTTCATTCATTATGTGTAGCTATAAAATGGGTACATCTCCAAGAAAGCGTTCAAAAATAGGCACTCTTTCTCGACATATATATGCATGACTCGGAGACAAATTGCCAATGAGTGTGGTGTTGGTTTTGACACTGTTAATGTGGTTTTAAAGGGATTTAGGAATACAGGTACCTTTTCTCCTGACAGAAAAGGAAACTGTGGGTGAAAAGGGAAACTACACTTATTCAAGATCATTTACTAGCTAGGAAAAGCAAAATGAATCGAATATTGTCTGCTGTCGACTTAAATAGAAACTTGGAAGCTAGTGAAATTAATGTTTCTGACATGACAGTCCATCGAAGATTGTGGAAGCAGGGAGGACTGCCCGCATACCAAAAAAGAAACAACTGTTGCCAAAGTCTATGCAGAAAAGAGTTTTCAGTGGGCAAAAGTGTATAAAGATTGGCAATTGTGGAAGAAGGTCATATTCTCTGATGAGATAAATTTCTTTATCCAAGAAGAGCAAGTACTCTATGTTCACAAATCAGCAGCTGAGAAGACTTCTCCCACCTACCCATCTATAACAAGCCCTAAACACTCAGCTAAAATGTTCTGGAATTGTTTTACACATGACGGTCCTGGATCACTTGTGCCAGCTAATAGTCTGATGAAAAAGTGACCAATACATAAAAATCTTGGAGAAACGAGTGGTCCGTGGTCCTACAGATCCAGAAAGACAAAGAACTCACCTTCCAACAGGATCTCGCTCCATGTCGGAAGATGAGTTCTTTGTCTCTTATCTAATTGCTTCAGTGTCCAGGTAACTCTTCTGACATTAACCCAATGCAAAATTTGTGGGCCATAGTGAAAAAGATACTTGGAACTTTAAATTGTGACACAAAGGATAACTTAATGCAATCCATTTTAAAAGTATGGTTTCGAGATGCATAAATAATGTATTCTACGTTGGTAGAATCGATGTCTAAGCAGATTAATGATCATATTAAGAACAGAGGATCACATATAAATTATTAGGTAAATTTTGAGTTTGATTTTTGTGCATGTTTCCTTGAGAAATTAAAATTTTCTTTAAAATATAAGTATTGAGCTTAATTTGTTCGCTACCGTAGATGATGAAAAACAATGGAAATAATGTACATCCTTGTCGCACATCTGACTTAACTTCAAACCATCTTCCTGAACTCCTTCAATTATAACTATTGATTTACAACTTAAATAGAAACTATGTATTGCATGATATAATATCCCATTAATACCATATAACTGGATCATTTTGAACAGCATTTCTCTTAGCACCTTGTCATATGCCTTTACCAGATCTATAAAACTTAAATGCAGATTCTTTTTATATTCTAATGATTTCTCAACTTTTTTCTTAAAGTGAAAATTTGATTCTTACAACCTCTGTTTGGCCTGAACCTTTCTTGTTCTTCTCCAAGCTTCTCGTACACAATTTCTCTTAGCTGCTTCTTAAAACACTTGCATAAATCTTACCAGGAACCCTCAGCAGACAAATACTTCTGCAATTCTCACTTTCAGTTTTATTCCCTTTTCAACAGATGGGTACTATAAATGCTCTACTCCAACCATGTGGAATTTGATCCACTCACCAAGACCTGAGCTCTGCAATGCATCCACTTGAAAACTTTTACACCGCCATATTTTAGCATTTCTGTTCGAATATCATCTACCTAGCTGCCTTTCCTCTTTTCAGGTTTGTGATAGCTCTTTCTACTTCAACTACAGATATATGTTCCAAATGTCATTCCTGTTGAGTGTTTTTCTATCACCATGCTGTCATAAAGAAATTTGAAAGATTGCTCATTTCATTTAGCAATCTTTCAAAGTAATTACTCTATACATGAAGAATATCTCTATCCTGAGTTCTCATGTTCCCTTTATTATCTATAATTTATTTTACATTACTCTTTCCTTCATTTTTGAGCTTCTTCAATAGACTCCTGAATATTTTAACACCTTACAGACATTTATTTTCAATGTCCTTACCAAAGTATTTCTATGACTTTTGTTTAACTCATTTTATGCAATGCTTTACCCTCTTACAATTTTCTCTAAAAGCACAAGGTGAATTGTTTGCCAGGAACTCTCAATATGCTTTCTTCTTTTCCTTGACTGCCTCTTTACCTTCCTGAGCCAATCATGGAGTTCTGCTTTTTCTTTCCTTTCAGATTATATCACCTCATGTGTCTTTGGCTGATTCAGTCAGTTTTCTTCAGGGTTTACCTCTGAATCTCAAAAGTTTGGTTCTTGTTTTCAAACTCTTTGAGTTTTTGTTGAATGATGTTTGTGTATTTAAGTGTACAATTCAAATATGATAGCTGTTCATCTTCGATTCGTTTCAAAACTTTCTTAGACTCTCTTCTCAATATGAAGTTAAATTTTTTCCTGCTCAACACTAAATTTCAAATAGGAAGGTGATCACTTCCTATTTGAAATCCTGTGTATACTCTTGCGGCCTGAACCATTGGGAAAACATCACTGTCGACAATAACACTCAATGAGACTTTTCTTCTTCTTATCAGTAGCGTTACTATGGCTTTTGTAAAAAAATACCACAAAACTATGAAAAATACCACAAAAAGTCAAAACGTCATATAGGGCAAAGTTCAAAGTTCCGCCTGGGGTGAACCTCCACCCCTAGCTACGCCACTTCTTCTTCTTCTTCTTCATATTATTATTATTATTATTATTATTATTATTATTATTATTATTATTATTATTTCATGATACCTCCAGGAAGGCTAAGAACTCATCGCAGGAGAGCATTCTACTCTACTTCGCTAAATACATCTCGTCCTCTTTACTGATACTTAATTCTCCTACTGCGACACTACTACCAATCATCGACATCTACCACCCATCATCATCAACGACAACATTATTTTTTGTCTGTAAATTGCATGTGTTCTGATGGCCAATTTGTCTGTATGCGGGATCAAAAACCCGAGTTTCTTGGGGGGGGGGGGAAACCCTGCTACCTCCAATATGAGATTGGCTAACTCAATTATTCCTTACATCTTCTCTCCATGTGAAGTTAAGTACATTTTTATTTTGGAACATCGTGTTAGTAATAACTTGTTCGTGTGTTGAGCAGGTACTCAGCATTATTATTAGCTTTGCCCTTTACTCCAAATTTTCCCAACACATTCTTACAAGTCTTGTAATAAATTCCTACTGCGCTGATCAGATCTCCGACAAGGGCGAACGTTTCCTTTTTAATGGTGTCATCTGCCTTTTCCAATGACTCGAAAAATTCCTGTGGGACCATATGTACAAATTCGTGTAATTGTTCAGTTCCCATTACAACATTAGCCCACATTGTTCAACTTGATATTGCCTGCTATTCAAGAAGATTATCCTCATATTTTGTGTTTAATATTATAGCTACTGCTTTTCCCTGATTGCTATTTCCTGAATATGATATCTTGTATTTCATGCTTAGAAATACTCACATATTATTGTCTTCTTTGTTTAGGTAAGGACTGTTAACAGTCCGGGACAATCTGGTCTGGGACAACAGTTCTGGAGCTCCTTACATGACTACAGAAAAAATGGTTCAAAATTCCAATTGATCGCTATAGTACGCTTGTGTAAATTATTCCCAGTAGTCATCGCAGCCTTCCTGACAGAGTCTTCAACTCCCTTCCTTCGATTAAACAAAGACCACATAGAATGTTCATCGAAATGGCCGATGGATACTGGGATAAAGAAGAAAATTACTAAATACCAAATCAAGAGCAAGATATGCAAAATTTTCTAGATCCAAATTCCCTATAACCGAGCACTAAGAACAAAGAGCAGGAGTTATCAAGGAAATTAGAAATCATTCTAAGTCCAGTTGTAAACAATGTATTCTGATTTATAATAAGTCCATTTTACAAAACGTTTTTCTTTAAACTGCATCATTCATACTTGCTGACCAAAATGTGTATTGCTGCAAAAGGCATGCCGTTGGATTATTCTTTAACCTTTCACTTTTGTAAAGAACCAGAAATACTTTATAACATGATGATTTATTATTTAAAAAAAAACGAACAAATCGGGTCTGTTGTGAAACAATGTACATCACAGATTCCAATAACAAATGAAAATGTACTCTTCTGCGATAAATGAGAAGCTAAAAAGAGTATGCAGTGAAAATATCCTGACAAAGTTCCACCAATACCTTCAAGATGCAAAGAGGAATCTATTCCTTTGAAAAATATCAATGCAGAAGGATGGGAGTATTAAAGATGCCACATCCCATGAAACTAATCAAGGCAATAAGTATATCGTTGTTGATTTACGCCCACGTGTTTTACCGTGCAGCCGTTCAAAACCGAAAATCCTAGAGAATAGGATGGTTACTTTTTTATTCTAGGTGTGTATTATGTATCTACATGTCTGCATGTGTGTTCATGAGGCCAGTTTGATTGTTCTCTGGGACAAAAGAAAACTGAGTTTCTGGGTGGAAAAACCTCTACCTCCATTCCGTAACCGATAATCCCTCGGAATTGGTTGGTTGCTCCTTATTCCCGGTAGTATTCCATGTCTGTCGAAGCATGTGTTCATGGGGCCGGTTTGCCTGCTTTGCAGGAGGAAAACCCCAGGATAAGCTGGAGAAAAAACCCTGCTGTCCATGCCCAAGATCAGCCAACTTGGCTGTGGCTGAGGAAGATCCTTAAGCTCCTTTCGTCTCCTCCGGGAATCGAACCTAGGACACTCCTTCCCCAGGCATATAGTTGCGAAGCGCACAGCCAATAGGTTAACCACGCAGACTTAAATAAGTGTATAAGACAACAAAATTGAATATAAATAAAAATATAATTATTGTCATGTAACTATACTTATCGAAAATTACATGATGCCCTTTATTCTCGTATAGGGAATAGGCGAGGCCGTTTTATCCCTATGTAAGTTTTAAAGATTGGACAGTTCACTCTCCGCCTATAGCCAATCAGAGATAGCTGGCCATAGACTATCATTAATTCTAAGCGGCACGCAGCGAAGATATGGCTAACAAGTGTCGCAATCCCGTTGTCCCTAACCCTGACACAATATATCTAATGTCTGAAATAGTGTGGGTTTTACAATCAAATGTTTTCAGTTATGGTATAAAAAACTCAACTTTCTGGAAGAAAAAAAACCTTGCCCATGAGAGAGCTCTGCTATCTTCAAATATCAGTCGAAAAATGGCTTAGAAAGTGTTCCTCTAGTCAGCGATTAGATTCTAACTCATGAAGTCTTTCTTCGGGCAGTGTAGTGCTGAGTAGTGCAAACGGCACTTCCACCAATCTATACAGCCCTTTTTTTTTTTTTAGAGAAAATAACAAATAAAAACAACTAATGCCTTTTATTCTCTTATAGGGAAACTATTCTTATGTATTAAAGATACCAAGAATTTTTATAAGCTAGATTTTCATCCTTTTTTCCCCAAGTAAGCAAACAGACAAGTATGTCAAGTTTGCGCCTGCACGTAGTGCAAGACTGAGGCAACTCTTGCAAGTAGTGCCCCACCAAGGCAAACTCTTACAAGTAGTGGCATACTGAGGCAACCGTGGTAAAGGTGGAGGAAGTTCCGATCACTTTCCTTAGTATTTTCCGCTAATGCAAAGCACACCCCCTTGCGGATATATATGATGCTATGCATTAAAAGCAGGGGCCACTATCCATACCGGTTTTGATCTTTATTAAGGTCTCATCAGTGGGATATAGACCTAAAAATGCTAAGTTGAAGTAATGCAGAGCTTATATGAATTTTATCTAAACAAGTTGCCACAAGGTGCTTTGACCTCATTAAATAAAAATCTCAGGATGAGAGTTAGATGTAGAAAGTTTTTTACCTTGGGTATACAGTATATTAAAGATACCAAGACATTAGGGAAAATTACTAAGGAAAGTGATCGGACCTTACTCCATCTTTACCACGAGTTGCCTCAGTATGGCACTATTTGTATGAGTTGCCTTGGTGGGGCACTACTTGCAAGAGTTGCCTCAGTCTTGCACTACATGCAGGCTCAAACTTGACATACATGTCTGTTTGCTTACTTGTGGAAAAAAAAAGGATTAACACCTAGCTTATAAAATTGCTTGGTATCTTTAATATACTATATACCCAAGGTAAAAAACTTTCTCTGTCTAACTCTCATCCTGAGATTTTTATTTAATCAGGTCAAAGCACCTTGTGGCAACTTGTTTAGGTAAAATTCATATAAGCTCTGCGTTATTTCAACCTTAGCATTTTTAGGTCTGGCTCCCACTGACGAGACTTCAATAAAGGTCGAAACCGGTGCGGGTTTGGCTCTGATTTCAGCGGCTCTGCTTGGGGGTATGTTTTTGCCTGTCTCTGAGTGGGGCCACCGTTGAGACTATGGTTCTGCTTGGTGGTGGGAGTGAGCCTGCCACTGGATAGCGCCTATGTTGAGAAGTTCTCAGTGACAGGGTTTGCTATGAATGAGTGGAACAACGCTGAGATGGGCGATCTTTCAGGATCGCCAAATTTTTAGAGACCGCTTCATCTATCCAAAGGTCCAAACCGGGCTGGGTAGTGGCCGCTGCCTTTAATGCATAGCATCATACATCTCCGCATGCAGGCGCAAACTTGACATACTTGTCTGTTTGCTTACTTGATGAAAAAAGGATTAAAACTTAGCTAATAAAATTACTTGACATCTTTAATATACTATATACCAAAGGTAAAAAACTTTCATTCTTATATAATTAGAAATCATTACATCAGTCAGAATCAGCTAACTCCTTTTATTCAATATAGAGAGAAAGCGAGGTTGTTTTAAGCTCTATCTAACTTTGGCAGACTGAGGGGGAAATTCAATCTTACTATGTTTACTGTTCGTAAATAGTGTGGGTTCTACATTTGATTTTCTTGAGTTTTATGGGACGAAAATCCTTAGTTTCCAGGAGAAAAAACTACTTGTCCGTGACAGAGTTCGATTAAATTGGGAACGAGTCAAAAAGACAGTAAACTTCCTCTGGTCAGCGCGTAGCAATGAGCTTAGGACGTTCTTTCGTTACGCGATTTAGTGCGGTGGACGGAACACTCTACTTCCACTGAGTGCACAGACGATTCATCAAATAACTACATATCAATAATTATTACATAAGAACTATAGGTCCCGAAAATATATCAAAACATTATATTTTTGACATTTTGTTGACCTATAAGTAGAGTGACCATACGTACCGTTTTGAACGGGACAGTACCGTTTTTTTTTTTCATGCACATTAATAAAAATGTCAATTTTGTCCCGTTTTAATAAAAACAAAAAATATGCTTTAATATTGGTCAATCATAAATTATTCATAACCTATAATCGTATATCAATATCGTGGATACCGGTAATCTGTATAACCATGGAGTCGGTTCGATAATAAATATCAATATATGCAGTGATTTATTCAGAGAAAATAAAAAAATACATGTTGGTATCACTTGCGAGTTCGAGACGCGGCATATGTTCTGTATGATCAAAACTGGAAAGGACGAAAACTGTAGCGTTAGTTTTTGTTTTGCCTGTATGCTAACCTGAAGCTTTGTTATTCAATGCTGGAAATTTCATATTTTTTATTGTCTTATTTTTTAAAGCTCTGAGTCTATCCTTGCAATGTCAAAGAGGCGAAACTGCAGTTTTAATGATCTCTAGAAAGAATTCAAATTTATTAAAATGGACATGCTGTGTAGTGATGGAACAAAAGTGGTACACCAACATTGTAATGTCCCTTTTTCCGTTGCTCATGAAGTCAGAAGCGACATCAACCATCTAAGTAGCCAGAAACATCAGGATGCTGAAGAGACTCTGACTTTAGTTAAAAAGATCAGCTCGTTTATGGTGAAGCATGATAGTGAAAGAGATAAAATTGCAGCAAGTGAAGCTCTTGTTGCTTATCGCACTGTGCGTCACGGACAAAGTATTCGCGCAAATCACTGCTTGTCGACATTTAAAAAAATCACGTAACGCATTTTTGTTCCTGTGTAGGGATCAGGCGAGGCCGGTTAAGCCTTATCTAACTTTTGGAGACTCAGTGGGCAGTATAATCTCCACTGGTAGCCAATCAGAGATAGCTGGTCCAAGGCTATCACTAATTAATCGGCAGGCAGTGAAGAAGACGGCTAATACGTTCCTCCATCTCGTGGTCCCTAACCCTAATATAATATTTTAAATGTCTGAAAATAGTGTGGGTTCGACGGCCAATTTTCTTGAGTTTATGGAACGAAAAACCCGAGTCTCGGTAGAAAAGAGACCCGTTTGCCCGTGCAGAGATCGACTAACTCGGGAACCGGTCGAAAAAAGGCTTAGAAAGTGTTCCTTCAATCGGCGACGACTAGACTGGAACTTATAAGCCTTTCTTCGGGCGGACAAGTGGCATAGAGTGCAAACGACACTTCTACTGAGCTACATAGGCTCCTTGCTTGTCGATATTGATAAATAAAATTTATGAACCAAAATTTTCTTCAGCACGTACCAGATCAGAAGTAAGAATTACCAACGTTTTATCACCATACATATTGGGCGAAGTAATAGAGGATTTCAATAAAACAAAAAACATTACTGTCAGTTTAGATGCATCAAAAACAAACAAAAAAAAGACATCAAACTTTTTCCAATCATTGGGCAATACTTGATGCCAAATTGTGGTATTGAAGACAAAATTATATACTTAATTTCCTTACCTGGTGAAACATCCGACATATAATGTTGTTAGTGGCAAATTTGTCTTACAAAACATAATTGTTGCTTTGGGTGCAGATAATATAATACGCCAAGTTTTTTGCAACCACCAAAATTGGTGGTTGCAAAAAAGAGGGTGTACAGCACATCCCCAAATCTAGAAGATACAACCTCAAAGCAGCAAGCCCATACAAGAAAACAGACCCACCCAACAAATCAGAGCCTCCACAACAAACAGAAGAACATATGCAGAAGTTGCAAGACCAACCCAACAAAAAGACCCCAAACCCAAAACAAACCACCCACAGGAAACCAGCAAGACCAATCTCCTCAACATAACAAGCTGCATAGGAGAGATGCTTGCAGAACTCCAACAAACTGACCCAACACAAGAGGCCAAGGACATCATTCTAAAACACACGCAGATTTTATTCTTTGCAATCCTTAATGGATAAAAGCAAAATAAAACCCAACTCTCTGCAGATCATCAGCTGGAATGCTAACGGATTATCCAACAAAGCAATAGAACTACAGGAATTCGTGGCAGAAACCCAAGCAGACATCATCTTAGTAAATGAAACACATTTGCGACCATCTGACAAGACAAGAATTAACAACTACACCATGTACCTCCTCCTCTTGCATAGAACCTATGCAAGAGGAGGAGGAACTGCCATCTTAATTAAAAGAAGTATAAAATACAACGCAATCGCCACACCTCAAACAGAACACATGAAAACAACAGGAATTGAATTACATATGGAGAACACAAACAGTATCATGGTATTTGCAGCCTACAACCCCCAAGATAAAATTTTCCTAGAATCAGATCTGGACGAAATACTAAATGCAGGCAAAGCAGTAATCATAGCTGGAGATTTGAATAGCAGAAACTCAAACAACAACGGAAGAATACTCAACTCTTATACTACTTCACGAAACATAGCAATAATAGGACCCACAGAACCAACACACTACGGAGCAACCGCACGTCCTGATGTACTTGTTATAGCTATATTAAAAAACAGCGCATATCTATCAATTACATGCAGTCAACGAATTAAGTTCTGATCACAGCCCCATCATATTGCAACTAGGCACCACACAAGATTTAACGGAAAATACCTTCACCTTTATAAACTAGAAACAACTTCCCACAGCCTTCCAGTAAATTCCTGGCCCAGTACCACATATAATATCCACTGAAGATATAGAAAAAGCAGAAACACCTTTGAAAAGCAAATGCTAACAGCAGTATCACAGGTAACACATACAACCAAATGCGCACCACCAAATAAACTCCCAGAGGACATAAAATGTTTTATCCGAGAGAAAAACAGGTTAAGAAGAAAATATCACAGAACACTGGATCCCGCAGATAATCAGGCAGTTAACAGAGCTACAAACCAGGTTCGGTATGCTCTAAAGGATCACCGTAACGAACTCTGGAATAACAAAATACACCAATTAAACACAGAGGAATCATTGTGGAGAATGATGAGATCACTTCGTTCAAAACGTAACACGCCTCCCCCAATCCAAGAGAATATAGAGTCGCGAGTGACGAGGAAAAGGTAGAAGCATTTGCAGCAGCTTAGAAACACAAGGCAGTCCCAATTATGCCAAGTAGATTTAAGCTTCATAAGAAAAATTCACACCCAAGTGCGGAAAATAACTCAAAACGCTTCACTCCAATCCAACAACAAATCCGTGTCAACAACAGAAATATATGACATCATAAGAAAACTAAACAACAAAAAGGCTCCGGGTTCAGATGGTATAAGGAACAAGGTGCTCAAGCTACTCCCACGTAAAGGGGTTATATATCTGGTAGCCATCACCAATGCCATTCTTCGGCTAAATTATTTCCCAGAGCGATGGAAGCTTGCGGAAGTCTTCCAAATTCCGAAACCTGGGAAAAATGCACAATTCCCACAGAACTATCGGCCTATAAGCCTTCTATCATGTGTAGGCAAGATAACAGAACGCGCTATACTAACACGGATTCAAGAAACAACAGGTAACAACCAAGTCATACAAGACGAGCAATTCGGATTCAGAAAACAGCATTCTACGACCCTCCAAATTTACAGAATCATTGAATATATCATCCAAGGGTATGAATGGCACCAACATTCTGGTGCAGTCTTCTTGGGCATAACACAAGCATTTGATAGAATTTGACATCGTGTAATTTTCAAGCTACACCAAGTAGGAATCCCAATATCACTAGTTCTAGTTATCAAATCGTATCTTCTTCTTCTTCTTCAAGTGTCATCTCCTAGAAGGAGGTTGTCAACCATGTCACAGAGCCTTTTTCTTTCTTTTGCTGCTCTGGAACATTTTTGGTAATTCAAGGCAGTCCAGTCATCAATGTCTTCGAACCACATTCTCCTGGGTCTACCTCCCTCTTTTTCCATCCAATTTCCCTTCTAATATTAATTTCTGAATGCCTTCTTGTCTGGTTTGATGTCCAAAATATTTAAGTTTTCGCTCTTTAATTGTTTTCATTAATGTTCTTTTCATTTTTGCTTTCTTTAAAACATCTTCGTTTTTCATTTTCTCTGTCCATGGTATTTTCAACATTCTTCTGATGGTCCACATTTCGAAAGCTTTTAATTTTTTCTCTGCTTCTTTATTTAGAGTCCAAGTTTCACTGTTGTAGAGAAGACGACCAGATATAGCATTTTATTAATCTTTTTCTTGTGTCTATATTAATGTCTCTGGATGTTAGGACAGTTTTCATATCAGTAAAGGCTTTTCTTGTTATCTCTATTCTTTTTATTTCTTTAAGGGAATTTCCTCTGTCTGTAAACATTTGTCCCAAATATATAAAAGACTGAACCTGTTCAATTTTCTTTCTGTTAACAATTATGTTCAGTTTCTTATTTATTGGTTCTTTTGATATAATCATGCACTTTGTTTTCTTTAGGTTAATAATTAGTCCCATGTCAAAGCTTCTGTTGTAAATTTCTGTGATTAAGTTTTGAAGATCATCTTCAGATTCAGCTATAAGAACTGTGTCATCTGCATACCTGAAGTTGTTGAAGTTCCTACCTCCAACTTTTACACCCTTCAGTTGTGAAATATTTTTAAAAACTTGCTCACTATATATATTGTACAGTAAGGGTGATAAGACACATCCTTGCCCTTACTCCTTTTTTGATTTCAAAGTTGCCAGAATATGTATTTTTATATCTTATTGAGGCCATTTGATTCCAGTATATATTTGTAATTATACGTAGATCTTTTCCTTTTAACCCATTTCTGTAGGATATATATTAATTTCTTGTGATCTATTGAATCAAATGCTTTGATGTAATCAATAAAACAAAGATATATGCTTTTCTGGTTGTCAAGGCTTCTTTCACATAATGTTTTCAAATTGAAGATTCCTTCTCTTGTATCTTTGTCTTTTTGAAAACCTGATTGCGTGCCTTCTATTTCTTCTGACAAAGTACCTTTTATTCTTTCTAGGATTATTCTCAGTAGTAATTTTGTAACATGGCTTGTTAAACTTATTAGTCTAAATTCTGTACATTCAAAAGTTCTTGGAAGTTTGGGAATAGTGACAAAGATGGATTTCCTTAGATCGTCAGGGATGTATCCTGAATCATAGATGTTATTAAAAATAACCTTAAAATCGTATCTTAGTAACAGAAAATTTAAAATAAAACTGAATGGAATCAGATTCACAGAAAGGAGAGTCATGGCAGGAGTCCCATAACTCTCTGCTATCTCCCCTACTCTTCTCCATATACATGGCAGATCACCCAAAGTTGTCCCCATCCATCACCTCTCTCTATGCCGACGACACAATTATCATAGCCAGATCTCTCCTTCCACATCTGGCTACAAACAAGCTATAGAGAGCAGTCAACGAATTAGAGGACTGGTACACCAAATGGCGCATTGCCATTAATCCAGGAAAAAGCTCTGTAGTACTTTTCACCAGACGTAAAGCAGAACCGAACGCAAGCATACAAATGTTTCGAAAAATCATCCCTTGGCAAAACTATACCAAATATCTAAGAGAGTTCATTTTGATAAACGCCTAAATTTTAAGACACACATAAATAGTATCTCCACCAAAGCAAGTCAGACAATAGCACAACTGTATCCACTTTTGAATAGGAAGAGCTTCTTAAACATAAATAACAAAATCCTCCTCTATAAATCAGTAATAAGACCACAACTCACTTAAGCATCATCAAACTGGGGACACGCAGCTAAAAGCAACATGAACAGATTACAGACGGTCCAGAACAAATGCCTAAGAATGGCATTTAATGCCCCTTGGTTCATGAGAAACCTCTTGTTACACCAGGAAGCCAACTATCCAGATATCAAGACGGTCAGGATTTAATCTTGGAGGAGGCCGAGGGCTCAGGATTTAACCTTTGGGGAGGGGGGGGGACCGAGTTGAGTAGACGTTTTGCGAATACACACTACACATCGCATATGACCTATCGCTGAGCATCTGCAGTGATCGCTAATTCATAAGTAGCACACAACATAAATAAAAAAAAATGAATTTTAATTAAGAAAAGATTTTTGGAAATTTTTCTAGTGTTTTTCCTTTTCTTTGGGGGGTGCCCGGGCCCCTTGGCCCCCCTCTCTGGATGCGCCACTGTCAAGACCTACATGACAGGCATTGCAGAAAAATTCGTCACAGACACAGATAATCACCCAAATCAGCTAATTCAACAGGCAGCAGACTACAAACCCTCAGATCATTTCAAACATAAAAAACCAAAATCCTCCATCGCAAGATAAAGCTAATACAGCTTAAAATGCCCACAATGAGTGGGTAATTTACCCACAATAATCTTCTCATACACAATCTAAAATCAGATGAAAGGATAAAGAGTCAAGGACTCGGTCCATCTCCCAAAGAAGTTCCAAGTTCCAACAATTGGTTACAATTATTTAATTTTTCGCAATTGCTTTTCGCAATTCGGTAATCCTACAAACCATCACGGTTTAAACTATAAAGATTACAGCTTACACTTTCAAAATGAAGAAGATGAAACTCTGGTTGTATTATTTAGCACATGCGTGCGTCTGAGATCTAGAGCATGCCAATATTGAATATTAGCGCTGTGAGAGTTCGGTAGGCTATAGCTTAGATTGTTGTTAATATGGATGGGGTTGAGTACTATTTCCTTAGATTCTATAATTTTTCTCTCTATCTCGTCATAACGGCAGTGAATATTGTCAGTTCTATCCCCGAGTGCCTGATTTTGAAGGTTTTCTTCATTCGAATTAGCTGAAAATAGCACATGGATTAGACACGGCACTGGCACGAGTTCTGCTGTAGTTGATGTGTCGTTGATGTTCAACGGTTTTCCGTAGTCGCAAAGAATCTTACAAACACCAGGATATTTGAGATTATTGTGTTTAGTTTTAGGACGACTTAAGATAGAACATAGTTTCGAAAGGGGTGTAAAGAACGTCTTGATGTTATATTTCCTTAGAACTTTAGCTAATTTCTAGGATATTGAACTAATATATGGCATGGAAATACTGACTTTAGAAGTAGTGTTATCTTCATTTCGTCGTTGATGAGGGTTAAACAATAATTTGTCTATAGTCTCAGCCATTAAGTAGGAATACACTTTGATGTCGACTGAGTTCATTTTTAAGTTCCTCTTCATCCGAAAGAAGAGACCTGGCTCTGTGAGCTGGCTCCATTCAGGTGCTCTTGAAATACCAGGAGGGCATCCAGACCATGCTCCCAGACCTAGAAAATGTCGTCTCTGTAGTGAAACAACACAGTAGGTTTTAAGGCAGAAGATGAAATCGATTTTTCCTCGAAGTTCTCTAGGTAAATATTGGCAAGAACTGGAGATAAAGGGTTGCATAATCCTGAATTCTGCTTGTATATAGAGTTCTCAAATTTGAAATAGTCTGAGGAGACGCTGTGTGTCAGCAGGGCGAAGATTTTCTTCGAAACTTTGTTCTTTTAAAGAATTCAGACGAAACTAGTTGTGCAAATAAATTTTTTTTTATTTTATTTTAACGTCAGTCAATAGTATAGAATATGTTATTAAACCGAGTAAGTCTTCACATGAACATACATATGTGTGTGTGTGTGTGTGTGTGTGTGTGTGTGTGTGTGTGTGTGTGTGTGTGTGTGTGTGTGTGTGTGTGTGTGTGTGTGTGTGTGTGTGTGTGTGTGTGTGTGTGTGTGTGTGTGTGTGTGTGTGTGTGTGTGTGTGTGTGTGTGTGTGTGTGTGTGTGTGTGTGTGTGTGTGTGTGTGTGTGTGTGTGTGTAAGAGAATATATATTGTATGCCCACACTTCATAGAAACGAGTCTGGCAACGTGCCACGAATAGTCAATTCATGCTGAAGGGGAGAAAGAAATAAAGAATGTACAAATTGGTCAGCAACATACGAAATCACTTGCTTTATGCGTAAATTTTCCAACTGTTGTACAAGCAAAATAGTTACGCTAAACGCTAAACTTTGATTCCCTTACAGGGAATAGGCGAAGTCGTTTTAGCCCTATCTAACTTTTTGTAGACTGAGGGGAAGTTCAACCTCCCAAAACCATCACTTACAATATCCGGCGTCCTGTGAAGACAGGCAGCTGACAAGTGCTGGTACTTCATGATCTCTAATCTTAACACTATATATTTATTGTCTCAGATTGTATGGGATTTACGGTCGATTTTCTTGACTTTAAGAATGGCTTTTTCTCCCGAGTTTCCGGGATAAAATCCCACTTGCCCGTGCCAGAGATCGACTAACTCGGCTAATGGAAGAAATGCTTAGAAAATATTCCACTTCTTATGCTTCAAGTCTCTAACGAAAACCGTTCATGTAAAACGCAGGTCTACCAGTGGTTTATTCCTTTTCAAAAATGAGGTCATGTCCCTCCTGGACAGACAGTGAACCAGCATTTTAATCTCAACGTGTTGAGAAGACTGCGTGATAGTGTGCGACGTAAACAGCCAAAAATGTGATGTATGCTATTGCAGATGTCAACTCCCTGGCACATTCCTTCAAAACATATGGCGATATATCATCAAGTCTGTAGCCTTATTAACATCAGGGGTTTACTCAATTCCCTATACTCCTGTTCGATCACAGTCAGTCTCTCCTCCTCCCCTTCCACAGTTCTCAAACCCAGCACACTGTCACATTCACAAGGATGAAATACCTTTATGAACTGCTCATTTATAGTGTGATGTTTATGAACTGCTCATAAAATGTGAGATTGGTTACTGTACCTAGTCCACACGACCTTGTCTGTCCAACAGTTCCTGATGAAAACAACATAGCGTGTGCCCTCCACCATTCCTACTTACCCGATCTCTCTACATATGATTTTTGTTTATTCCCGGATAAAAGAAACCATCGAAAACCGCCGAATCCTTGATGTGGGCGAAGTTAAAGAAAAGTCGATGGAGGCCATAAACAGTATTCCAGATGAATAATTCCAGATCTGTTTCCAGGAAATATTGCTAAAAACAACCTTGCATAATATCTGTGAGAGGATTAAAAGGAGTTAGATGATTATTTTAAATATATGTTAGTGGAAATTGTACTTGAATCCGTATTACTAGGCCAAAAAAGAATCATTCGAATCTATTCGTACACTGGAACTTTTTTTTTTTTTTTTTTTTTTTTGTAGATGGGAATAACTATTGCTTTGGTCCAATCTTGTGGGCATTTTCTTCTTTCCAGAACATATTATAAAAGTTAAGTAACCTGGTTGAGAATTCAAGTCCTGCATATTTGATAAGTTCCAAGTTTATATTGTCTTCTCCTGGAGCCTTTCCTGTTTTGCTTTGGGTTAATGCTTCTGTTAATTCTTCTGGAGTGATGTTTTCCAAGTTATCAAAGATGTTTACAAAGGGTAGATTTCTGTTTTGAATGTTTTCATCATACCATAGATTTTGGTAGTAATTTTGCCATGTTTATATTTTAATGGTATTAACACGGTCATTGCCAATCACGCGTTATCGCGTGGACGTCGCTATCAAGTTTCTAAGCGGAATAATATAGCGGCCACAGCGAAACGGCGCGTGATATTTATATTGGCCACTAGGGAAGGGATCGACTTTCATGGAGTGGGGATGGCCGCCAGCCATTGTCTATTGTTTAAGTTAGCCAGTGCGCACAATGGTGGCGTTCGGACAAGGCGACGACGCGACGATTTTGTTTAGCTATTCGTTGATTTAGCGTGCTTGAAGTTTGGTTTTTATTTATTTTGAGTATTGTTTTTTTTTTTTTTTTTTAGTAAGTTCCCTATAAATGTTGATTTTTGATAATTATTTTTTTCTATTTGTACGTTATTTTTAAAAATTCTATTTGATTATAAAAGACTGATAATTAAAGTTATAATTATTATATTTAAATGTTTTTTATTTGTAAAATATATAACTTATTTGACCGAATTACATATCATGCGATATCGCGTAATAATTTTATTTAGAGTACATAAATCCTATGTACATAATAATAAAAGCATATAAGTAATATATTTAACTTATTTTGAGCACAATCAAAACTAAATAAAAAAATAAAAAAAATTTGGCCACCACACGAAATTTCAATTTTCAGTTAGCAATGAACGTGTTAATATCTGCTTTTTCTCTAGTTTCATTGCTTAGATCTTTGAGGATTTTATATTCATTAGGTCTTTTGAGTGTATAGTCTCTCTCTAATTTTGTTACAAAATTTTCCATCTGCTTCTGTTTATTCTCCTGCATGCTACTTTTGCTATTGCTTTTTTTCTGTTGTATTAGATTTTTGATTCTATTGTTTTTAGGTTGAGCCAGTTTTTATATGCTTTTTTTTCTTATTTTCGATAATGCATTTAATTTCATCATCCAAGTCCCTAAGGCCTCTTTTTCTTTTCCACTTTTTCTTTGTTCCTAAACTTTCTTTTGAAGCTTTTGTCATCATCGTTTTTAGGTTTGACCATTCTTCTTCTATGTTATGATTTTGTTTTATACTTGTCATCCATTTCTTTATTCTTTTTTGGTACAAGTCTTTAATACTACTGTCGTCCAAAAGTCTAACTTTGAAAGATTCAAAATTTCTATTTTCCTTGTACTTTTTTGTTATTTTCCATCTTGGTTCCCATTTTATTTTTCCAATTAAAAGGTAATGATCTGATTCTATTTCAGATCCTCTGTATATTCTGTATATTAACAGCTAACGTCTTTTGTTCCCTTATAGGAAGTAGGCGAGGCCTTTTAACCCTATTTAGCTTTTGGAGACGTGTGGGCAGTTCAGTCTCCACTGGTTGCCAATCAGAGATAGCTGGCCCATGGCTAATCACTAGCTGTCTCTTCATCGGCTACCGATGAAGAGACCGGCAAACAGTTGCTGCCATCTCTTGGTATCTAACCCTAACAGGATATGTTACTGTCTGAAATAATGTGTGTTCTACGGTCGATTTTCATGAGTGTACGGGACGAAAAACCCGACCCGCTTGCCCGTGCCAGAAATCGACTAACTCGGGTAATGGTCGAAGAAAGGGCTATAAAAAGTTCCTCCAATCAGGGACTAGACGAACCTAAGTCTAACTTTGAGCAACCTAGGGAAGAGGATGCAAGCACTGCTTCCACTGAGAAACAGCCTCCTTTCACAGATTTTCTAATGACTTAAATTCTAGTCAGTCACCAGAGCAACTTTTTCTAGACCTTCTTTCAGCAGGTCCCCGAGTCAGTCAATCTGTGGTTCAGGCAAATGTGACGAAATTTCTTCTTCTCCCGAAACTCGTGTTTTTAACTGAGCAACTAAAACAATCGTCAGTGGAACTCACACTATTTTAATGTACAAGGTGGCCATAAATTAACTTTTCCTCTTTGGAAGTATCTGTAGCTAAAACTAATACACAGAATGAGACCACATTTTATATTGAGACTTTCGAAGGCATGGGGAGATGAATTCCGCGAAAAAAAGATTTAATACCAAATGTCGTCGATTGGGAAAATTTTGACACTGATGGAGCTGAAAGCAGTCATATATTTGTAGTAAATGCAGGTAAAAAGGATTATGCAAATTTTACTGTGCGTACGTGACAGCAGCGACTCAATTCCACTTAAAAAGGAATTGGGAACGTTCGGACAGTTATTCGAATGACTGACGAATTGTGCTCAATATGCGTCCAGCTTGCCTCAACGTGCTATACTTGTTAAGTTGTCCAGCTTGCCTCAACGTGCTTTACTTGTTAAGTTGTTTCACTTAAACAGTGCAATGCCGTAGCGGCCCTTCGGGAATTTAGATGCCTTCATAACCTTCGTACAGGTCCTAGAAGTTTGAAGAAACTGAATCGCCAGGAGTTAGACCTGACAGAGGACGGAAAGCAGTGCAAGAAGAGACAGTTACAGACGTTGCTACTGCTGTGTTCGACGACACAGGGACCAGTACTGATCCAAGTGCTCGTGCCATAGCTCGCAAACTTGATATGGCTTCTGGTACAGTCTGGAAAATCTTACTGAAAATGCTTTCACTTCTATCCGTATAAGTTCAGTCATGTGCAAGCGCTAACTACCGCAGATTATGATAAGCGCATGACCTTCGCGCTAACGTTTCTTGCCCGAATGGAGGTCGACAATGACTGGCCTTGGAGAATATTGTGGGGTGATGAGGCTCATTTTTATTTGAATGTGTCGGTCAACACTCACAACTTCAAAATATGGGCATCTGAACATCCCAAAGCGATCCAGCAAGTACCACTGCATTCTCCAAAAGTTACCGTGTGGTGTAGCTTCACAGGCGACTTCATAATAGGACCATACGTATTACTCCTACAGGTCCTGTAACCTGCTCCATTACTGGAGAGATTTATCGACGAATGCTGGAAAATTTTGTCATTCCTGCATTGTAGCAAAGAGAATGTTTGGACACCATAATTCTTATGCAGGATGGAGCACGGACAGACATTGAGCGTTCAGTACAGCGCCTTTTACGCCACCATTTCAATAATGAGAGAGTTATCAGTCAGTTCTTTCCGACGGCATGGCCGCCTCGATTCCCGTATATCACTCCATGTGACTTTTGGATGTTGGGGTATTTGAAATCCGTTGTGTATGTTGGTGGCGTTCCCAACTTGCATGTCTTGAAAGAGAACATAAAACGGGCTGTTATGAACATCCAATCCGACTCCTTATGCTCAACTGTAGAGCATGTAGCACACCAGATGCAATTTGTTGTACATAAGAAAGGTCAGCACCTTGAAAATTGTGTATATGGTCCAGGGAACCCTGATTCTGATGAATAAAACATTAATTCCTGTGAGTTTAATCACTACATTAATTTCTGTGTCTCTCGCAAGTTGCTGTTTTAGTTTAATTATTATTAGTATTATGATTATAAACGGCCTCGCCTACTTCCTATATACGGGAATAAAAAGTCGTTTCCTGATTTTTTAAAGAGTCTGTGTAGCTCAATGGATGTGGCATTTGCACACCACGGCGCTTGACCGCATGAAGATAGACTTCTTGGTTTCGAATCTAGTCGGTGACTAGAAGAAATTTTTCTAAGCCTTTTTTCGACCGATTCCCGAGTTTTAGTCGATCTCTTGCAAGGACAGTGGATTTTTTCTCCCGGAAACTCGGGTTTTTCATCCCATAAACTCAAGAAAATCGACCGGAGAACCCACATTGTTTCCGTCATTAAATACGAGTGTTAGGGTTAGGGACCACGAGATGGCGGCACTTGTTGAGCCGTCTCTCTTTACTGCATGCTGCTTCATTAGTGATAGCCTTGGGCCAGCTCTCTCTTATTGGGTACCAGTGGAGATTGAACTGTCCACTCAGTCTCCAAAAGTTAGATAGCGCTAAACGGCCTCGCCTACTCCCTATATACGGTAATAAAAAGGCGTTAGCTGAATTTTTTTAATATTCTTTTTATCATTGTAACACACCAAATATTCAGCTGGAATGAGTGATGCGGCTGTCGCTTACACCGTCGAAATATTATTATTCAATTTTATCTGCCTTTAATCTAATTATCCCCTTTTTCGGCTCCACCAGCGCCAAAAATCCCCCTATCGGCGACTTTTTGTACTAAATATTTTTTGAGCGAAAATCATCTCCCCATGCCTTCAAAAGTGTCAATATAAAATTTGGTCTCATTCCGTTTATTGATTTTAGCTACAGATGACTCCAAAGTGGGAAAGTTCTTTTATGACCACCCTGTATTTCAATAATAAATATTAGAGTTAATGAGTAGGAGAGATCACTGATAGCCCTTGAAACCTATGAAAATCACTGATAGCCCTTGGCCAAGTCTCAGTTACAGATAAGGATTAGAGATTGGCTGCCCACTCGTCTTCAAAAATTAGTAATGGTTAAATAGTACAACTTATTTTATTCATGCTTCTTCAAATGTTTTAGTTTAGGATTGGCTTTGGCTTACTATCACTGAAGGCTTGAAGGATTTAGATTAGCCGATACTTTTGTCAAAAATGTTAATTATGACTTAAGGAGCTATCTACACCTTTTGGGAAATAATATGCGTTCGAGGAGTTTTTTTTTTCCTGAAAAAATTCGAAATACATTTTTAATGAAAAATCTTTGAAAATTAAATATTTATTTTTTAACGATTTAATGAATATGAAATATTTCCTAGGATAATTATAAATTATACTGTATGAGAAAAATGATAAAAAGCAAAGGAATATTTGTAATCGTTTCATCAAAAAAAAAAAAAAAAAAACTCCGGAAGCTTATGGATGCCCCTTGATTTTCGAAAAAAGAATCAGCTATTATTATTATTATTATTATTATTATTATTATTATTATTATTACATGACACCTCCGGAGAATTTATGGACTCATCCAGGGAGGGCACCTCCTCTAAAACTCTCTGCCTCCACCACTCAAATTGACCAAAGAACCGCAGCTACAGCAACGCTATCTACCGCCCAACACCACTACTTTCACAGAAAATCACAATAACTGTAGTATTTAGCTGAAACTTAATATAAGGTTTAGCAATTTAAGTTCATGGTGTTTGAACTGCGCTTCACTCTCATTGAAACTACGGATTAATGCAGTAATTAAAAACTGTGAACATATTTCAGTTATACTATTGGATAATATGAAATATGCTATCTATAATACGCCATTATGCAGAGCAAACAACAAACAGGTAACACAACTTAAAGTCATGAATCCATAATTAGGTGACGATACTTATATCAAGTTTCACAACAATGACAACATAATAGGCAGGGCCGTGCCAATCCGAGGCCGAAAGGGATGCATCGCACCCGGGCAACAACATTGATAGGGCGACATTTTATGTAGCTAACATCTAATTTGGATTATACAATGCAGTATTAGGGGCGGCCGATGAAAGTTTGCACCTCGGCGGTAAATACCCTTGGTGTGCCCCTGATAATAGGCTTGCTAAGGTACGTCTATGGGACTTACCTTTGCAATAAGATTGGGAGATTACTTAATTTAGTTCAAAGACTCAGAGTTATAATTATTTCAGTGACATAACTGATACGCAGTGAAAACAAGATATCATTCTAACAACAATTTGAATGGTGATACAAAGCAATTCAGATTCTGAATCTTAGAGTAGTTTGTCAGGTAGCGTTGTAAAATATGGACTGTTCGAAGTAATGCCGTTTTTTGTATCATATGGAGCCACTTTGTGGATGTGTAATTCTTGTAAATAGTTGGTGAAATTTTGAGATTTTGGAAAAGTAAAATTAAAATTGCACCAATGCATCGATATCTATTGGGATGACTTTGATGCATTTAAGCCACAGCCGACCAACTTCGATTACCAGATCTCGATATTTAGTAATTTTTTTTCAGGTCTTTGTTGTTAATGTTGTTATTACTGAATACGTCATCATCATCATTGGCTAGACAGACCAACGTGGGCCCTGGCCTTCTTTAAAAACTTCTGCCAGCCTTCCTTATTGAATGCCAAATTCCTCCAATTTTTGAGTGAGGAAAAACCATAATAACCTAAAACCTTGATATATTGCATCACTCCATCTTCCGTCCAGCTTAGTAGTAAACATCTTAAATATTCTATTACTATCCATGCATATGTGTCCAGCCCAACTTATTCTATTTATTTTTATGTTCTCAATAATGTCTAGTTCATTGGGATGTTGGGTGAATGGAAGAAAATCGACCGTGAGATGCGGTGATTAATAACCTTGGAGGGTAATGGATGGCTTATTTTTTTAAGCGTCTCCGTAGCGCAATTGGAAGAACGACGGTCATTGCGCCCTTCGATTGGAATAGGCCTAAGTTCGATCTCATCGCGACGGGAGGAATCTTTATCTGCACGATTTCAATCGAAGGTGAGTTAGCCGATCTCATACGGAGGTAGCAGAGTTTTTCCTGCCGAAAACTCGGGTTTTTCATCCCGCATACAGACAAATCGGCCCTTCAGAACACACGCAATTTACAGACAAAAAATACTAGTTGTGGTGGCCGGTAGATGGCGTTGATGGAGATGATTCGTAGTAGAGGTTCGGTGTAGTGGTTGAGACAGCTGTAGGTGTCCTCCCGCAATGAGTCTTCGGACTCCTGGGAGGTGTCAGGAATAATAATAATAATAATTAATTAATCAGTATAGTTCATGGTTATATCTTTTCCTCCACGCAGGATTCTCTTGTACTGCTGCAAAAATATATCTCACAAGTCTTCTTTTAAACAGACCTAGCAATCTTTCATCTGCCATTGACAATGCCCAGTTTTCAGAGGCATAGTTTAACACTTGTCTTACAGATATTTTGTACATCATTATCTTTGTTTTTCTTGAGATCAGATGTCACTTTAAGTGTTTCCTAAGTCCACAAAAGCATCTGTTTGCGAAAAGAATATGTCGAAAGAATCTCAGTACTAATATCATTTTTACAATTAACTTCTCATCCCAAGTATATAAAGCTATGTACAATTTCAAATTTATAGGAACCAATTTTGATTTTAGAAGGATTATTATCACAAATCTTTCTAGTTACTGGCATATGCTTTGTTTTTTCTTAGTCAAACTGCAAATTCATCTTTTTTGCTACCTTTTCTAAACTGATGAAAGTTTCTTCCATTGCTTTTCGTGTCCTTCCTATAATATCGATATCGTCTGTATATGCCATAATTTGTACTGACTTGTAGAAAATAGTTCCACCCAGTATCTCTGAAACCCTTTTCAATTTCTATGTTAAACATTAAGCAAGCTAACCCATCCCCTTGTGGAACACCATTTTTATTTATATTGGACAACATGATCTGAATTATGATCTGATAACGAGTATTTCTCATTGTAGCTTTAGCTAAAGCAATAATTTTTCATGGAATCTGTAGTTCCTCCATTGCAATACATAAGTTAGATCTATCTATGCTATTATATGCGGTTCTAAAATCTGTGAAAAGGTGATGCATTTCAATTCCAAATTCGTTACATTTTTCAAGTAATTGGTGTATATTAAAAATCTGATCATTTGTAGATCTTCCTTGACGGAATCCACATTGATAATCGCCAATAACATTCTCTACATAGGGATAAAGTATCTTAAATAGAATGTTAGAGAAAATTTTATAAGTTGTACATAGTAAATTAATTCCTCTATAGTTAGAACATATCATTACATCACCTTTCTTATGGACGGAGCATGTGACACTCAGATTCCATTTGTCTGGAATTGCTTCATTAATACAAATTTTGTTGATAAGTTGACACAGCTGCTTAAAGTATTCTGTACCTGCACTTTTAAATAATTCTGCTTGTATCCTATCCATTTCTGGGGCCTTATTGTTCTTAAGTGTTTTAGCTTCCTCCACTTCTGCATCTGTTGGTACTGATTCAACATCTTCTAGATCTTGGCTCTCTTCCACATCATCTAATTGACCGGCTATATTTGAATTCAATAGAATTCAAATATAGCCGGTCAATTAGATGATGGGAAGAGCATTTCAATAGTTCATCGAAATGCTCTTCCCATCTTCCTAGTATCATTTCATTCCCACTCAAAATTATACCTTCCTTAGCACTACATAACGTTGTCCTATGCTGGAAAATTTCCCTACTACTATTTAACTTCTGATAGAAAGATCTGCTTGCATTCATACTTCTGAGATGTTCCAATTCCTTAAGTTAATTCTCATAGTATTTCTTTTTTCTATTCATGTGAACGCTTTTTTCTTCTTTTCTAGCCAAACGATATTCCTTTACAGCTTTACGAGTGTGGTTCCTTTGCTGCATTTGTTTATATGTCTCATTTTTTAATACAGTCACACATTCTGCATCAAACCTGGTTATACTCAACTCTACTGTCTTTTCCTAATATGTCTGCTGCTGTTATTATGACATCCCTAAGAACATCCCAATGTTCATTAACACTCTCAGCAATGTAGACCGGGCAGGTTTTCATTGATTCTCTCACCATATTTGGCTTTAACTTCTAATTCCTTCAATCTTTCCTTATTGACCTTTCTAGCATGGGACCCATATATCTTCCTTGCATTAGAGATTCTGTTTCTAATATTTGATATAATCAAATAGTGATCAGAATCAATATTTGCTCCTCTGTAGGTTCTAACATCCATCAAATTGGAGAGGTGTATTGTGTCTATTAAAAGATGATCAGTTTGGTTAAAGGTGCCTCGATCAGGAGACGTACAGGTCCTTTTATGAATATCTTTATGGCTAAACATTGTACTACCCATAACAATTTCTCTTGAAGAACCAAAGTTGATCAATCTAGTCTCATTGTCATTAGTCTCATTATGTAAACTATATTTCCCAATGGTTGGCCTGTGTGTATCCTCTTTGCTTATCTTGTCATTTAAATCACCTATAATAATTTTTACATCCCTCTTTGGACATTCCCTGTAGCTCTTATCTAATTGATAAAAAAAATCAACTCTTTTCCAGCATCATTCTTTTCTTCAGTTGAAGCATGTGCACAGACATTTAATTAAAAAATTAATTACAGAAACTGTAATTAAAAAATGTCCTTTAATTCTTAACCTACACATTCGAAGTGAGTTTGCCTTGAAGTCCATGATAAGATGTTTTATCTCTTGTTTACAATGAAACTTGTTCCAAACATGTGATCTTTCTTTTGACAGCTATAAAAAATATTATTATTTTTCTTTTCCATAATCCACTCTCCTATCCATCTCATTTCTTGTATAATTGTAACAAGTATCCTGTATTTATCCAATTGCTCCAGCAGCATTTTAAAGCTCCAGATCGGTAAATAGAAAGTACGCCCATGATTGAATTTTCAAATCCTTAAGATATTTGCAATTTTGTCGCCATTTAGTCCATCCAGCAGTTATTTCTTTAGATTTAATAACAAGTTGTTTTTTTCGAGGGGTGGGGTCGTCAGTCCCACATCTAACCCCCAACTTAGAGGACCAGGTCTCCGCATTTATGACCCCCAGTGACAGGGTGACCCAGCTATACCCCCAGGCACTGGGTACCCATTTTAGTCGCCTTGTACGACATGCATGGGCTACAGTGAGGCTATTCTTATACCCGGCCACCACACGGGGGGGGGGTATTACTGAGTAGAACAATGTTCGATAATTGTAATGTCAGGTCTATTATGTTCAAAATGCTGATAAGTTTGTATTCTAAACTCTCAGAAAATTTTAGCTGTTTCGTTTTCCAACACACTGTCTCTATTTTATGCAGCCACCAGTTATCTCAAGCAGAACAACGTGCCAATTAATTATTTTGGTCACTTGATCATGGCGGTATTTATAATGATTTTAAGATATCTTGCCGCAGGCGCTGATTATATGTTCTAATCGCATAATCTGAATTTGCTGTTATTATTGATGTTCAAAAATTTTGCTCTCATTGCATTAGGTTGTAATGCCTGTTCTTGAGCTGCTAAAACTTTCTGTTTCTTTTTTAATATATCCATATTGTAGTCATTGCCACGCCTCAATTTTTTCCTTAGTATCTAAAAGATACTAAGGAAAAAAATTAACCTTGCAAGTGTTTATATTTCCAGCTCACACAAACCTTTCCTGGCATAAACACAACCACTGCATCCTCAGCTTCAAAAAAACGAGGATTTTCGCTCAAGACGTTACTTCACCCTTGAACAACTGTTAACTTTATTATACAAATCGCAAATCCGCTCCTTATATCAGAGCAGTATGGAATACTGCTCGGACATTTGGAGAGGGCCCCTGAAAGCTCCCTCAAAATACTTGATTCAATACAGAGGAGAGCAAGCAGACTTATTAATGACCCATTTCTTACCAACTCACTCCCCCGGCACAGACAATTGGTCTCTACACTATGTATATTGTACAAATATTTCCATGGAAAATGTTCATATGAAATAGCATCAATAATTCCCCCTCTTAGCACTAAGGTCATTGGAACACGTCCAGCTGCTGCTCAACATCCCTTCACAGTGCATCTTGAAACCCAGAAAACAGGTTACTTTATCTTCTCCTTCATCCTCCCTGCAACTGCTGTATTGTGGAACAGTTTTCCATCTGTTGTGTTTCCCAAGGAATACAATATACAGTCTTTTCCTTTCCCAACCCACTACCCATATATGGTACTAATGTACTATAGGTTGATCAACGAACTTCTCTTGTGTGGGCTCAACATAAAAAACAAATATAAAACAGAGCATTCATCTAAACTAAATCCATTTTGATATCCTTACTAAAAATATGAACTGTGTTCAGTAAAGAGTCAATTTGTTGTGCCGATTTTTCATATAACTTCAAGTCAACCATATACCACAGATGGGAAATTTTAATATTATGTTTAGGAATTTAATATCCATATTTTGTTTTCTTCAAAATCATAGGCAAAGATATCAAAAAATATCGAAGAGCAATGGTGATTAGGAATCACCTTGGAAAATTCCACATTTAATGCTAATATCTCCGAATCGTTCATTAATAGTTTCTATTAATTAATAGTTCCTAATGTTCCTCTAGATTTTTTTAAAATTTTCGTTTTGTTCGATTGGATAAATCTAATTATCTGATAAGCAGTGATATATGGAATTTGCTCTGATTGCAGTGAACAGCTTAAGCAAGTTGGTAGGCATGTCACTGGATGATAGTTACTTGGGTCGGCACCCTTATTCTTATATTTCATGAAGAGAGAAATACGCCTAGATATCATCTAGTCTTCCACTGAGCTTGACTGAAACGAATAATTAAATTGTTCTGCCATTCGATCATATATATATCAACTATCAACTTTACTGACATAAGGGGGTGATGCAAAAGCTTTTCATATTCCCCGCTGTCTTGAGAGAAACTGTTAGTGGAGAAAGTTTATGAGCTAATTGCTCGCCCTGAGTGGGCTAGGAGATTAGTCCTCAGTGTTGAAGTTTAGGATGGCTTTAGGTCTTTTATGTTTGAAATAATCCATTTCGTCATAATGTGCAGCCAGTTGGATCAGTTTGTTAGGGTGCACAGATGCTTTTGATTGCTATAGTCTGCATGAAAGTGTAAATATAGGGAACATTTATGTCCCAATGTAGCTGGACAGTTCGCATGGGCCCACAGGATCATTCTGAGACTTTTATTCTGGATACGTTGTAATTTGAGAATATTAGTATTCGAAGTATGACTCCAGGCCGGTGAAGCGTAGATGAGTATTAGACGAACCATCACTTTGTATATGAGAAGTTTGATTCTGGTGCTCAGCTTACTGTTTGTGTTAATTAGCGGGTAGAGCTGGGCTATGGTTTTTGATGTGTTTGCACAGAGAGTCTTGATATGAGAGTTGAAAGTCAGTTTTCTGTCTAATATTACACCAAGATATTTGATCTCAGTTTTCCACGGAATTTTAGTGTTGAAAAGGAGAATATCTTCTTTAGGAAGCACTGATCTTCTAGAGAATAGGACGGCTACGCTCTTCAGGGGATTCACTTGGAGTCGCCATTTGGAGAAATATTGTTTGATTAGCAGTAGGTTTTCTTGCAGTTTCTTGATGGCTAGGTGAGGCTTAAGATCTAGCCAATATCGCTGTATCATCTGCATATCGAACTTTAATTGAAGATAATGGGTTGTGCGGTATATCATACAAGTATAAGGAGAATAGGACTGGTGCTAGTAAGGATCCTTGTGGAACTCCAGCCAAGATGCATTTTTGTGTCGAGACTACCCCACACATCCTGACTTGCATGCGCCTATCGTAGAGGTATGCCTTTATAAGATCAGTGATTCCGATTCGTACACCAGATGATATCAGTTTGTAAAGCAAACCATAATGCCAAACCTTGTCAAATCCACTGGCTTTGTCAAGGAAAACAGCCCCAGTGCATTGACGCCAGTTAAAATCCGTGGTGATGTGTTCCACTAATCGGTGTATTTGTTGCGTGGTGCTATGCGATTGTCGGAAGCCAAACTGCTCCTCAGGCAGGATATTTAGTCGGAGTACTGAATCTTGGAGTCTGGCAAGAGATTTCAGATAAGGATCATTGGTCTGTAATTTTGAGGCAATCTGAAATCTTTTCCAGGTTTATGGATCGGTATTATGTCCGCAGTTTCCAGTGGGAAGGGAAATGTTTGTAGTGAAAGATGGAGTTAATTATATTTGTCAGATGGACAATAGTTCTACATGGTAGAAGCTTTATTACTTTGTTAGAGATACCATCGGGTACAGGAGCCTTTTTGTTCTTGAACTTCTTATTAATAGCATATATTTTAGCAGGTGAATTGGGTGCAATTTGAGTGGAATATGTGAGAGCAGAATTGAGTGAATCTCTGACGTTACGATAGATCTTGTAGCAAATCAAATCAACTAACGCCTTTTATTCCCTAATAGGGAGTAGGCGAGGCCTTTATACCCTATCTTGTATAAATGTATATATACAAAATAGGGTGGATCATGTATATATGGTTAAAATTGAGGTGATCGTATGCAGGTTTATATTGTTTTTCAAGATGATTTGCTATTGTTTCAGCTTTATCAGCATCAGTGTGGATGAGACCTGAATCTGTTTGGAGGAGGGGGAAGAGATTTATTTCTGTTTTTAATCTTTCGGATGAGATTCCATATGGAGTGGTTATCAGTAGAAATGGAGGTCAGTTTTTCTTCCCAGAGTTGAGTTCTATGGACTGCGAGGGCATCTCTCACTGCAGAGTTGAACCTGTTCAAGATCTGTTTGTCTTGCAGTGCCCTGGTGTTGTGGTATCTTTTTTTTGCCTTATTTTTTTCTCTAATCAGATTCATAATCTTCTGGTAAGTGGTTGGATTTGCGGGTAGTTTCAGGGGTAGTAACTGCTGCACAGGCTGCTTTAATCTGTTCTGTTAGATTTTTAACGGCTGTTTCAATTTCCTCTTTTGATTTAATGAAGGGAACAGGGCCAATATATTTTGGAAGTACCTTGGAGAGCCTTTCCCAAGGAATGAATGAGTGAGGGGGGGGAGATAATTTTTTCAAAGTTTCCAATTTTAGCCATATTGGGTTATGGTCTGATGATAGATCGTTAATCGTCATTAAATTGTATTGGAGTCTGATGTGCTGCAATATGGCGATGTCCAACACATCAGTCAGCCCGACCATAAGTGTTGTGATCGGTGGGATCAGCGGATATGATGGTTGTTGAAACCAGCATAGTTTTGTAGTATCTGTCCATTTTTGTTGGTGGAACGGCTATTCCAGGTTGAATGCTTGGCATTTAAATCACCTGCCACAATGATAGGCTCTCTGGTATCGAATAAGGCGTTCAAATCCGAGAACAGTAATGATTTTTGTGGAGGATGATATGCTGCGAAGATTGCCGACAGAACTCGTGAGAACCTCAATACCGATGATGACCTCGAGGTTGGTGGTAGGAGGGATGTTTATGGAGTGATGAGAGATGAAAATTTTAATGAAAATTGCCATGTCTCCTTCTCTGTGGGATAGTCTATCAGCTCTATACAGTTGGTATCCACAAATTTTGGGATTATCTGAAGGTCTTAGGTGCATCTCATTGAGTAAAAGGACATCTTGCTGATGTCTTTGGATGAAATTTTGAAGTTCTGAAATCTTACTCCTCAGGCCGTTCGCGTTTCACGCAATGATCTCTAGAGATTCTAGTTTTAATTTGTTACTGTTCATTAGTGAGCACTGAAATAATGCCTCTTAGAAATCTGTTAATAGAACTTTGTGAAGGGTTGGATCTGCTAAAATCCAACGGCATATTTACGAGAGAAGAGATAATGATAGCTGTCAGATTTGTGTGTGGTGTTGTTCACGGGATGACTGTTTAGGACGAGTTACATCCGCATATGTCCTAGATTGTTGTTGCGGAGTTACTCTTTAGGGAACCTCTGGCTTCGTCTGAAGGGATTCTGACCTTTTATATTGAACTTCAGGAAACTATGAAGTAATCTCTGACATAGTGTGCTGAGTGAGGAAGAAAATGTTTCTGCTTCTGATTTTCCATTTCTTGGATTGTGAGCGCATCCTTTGTTATTCGCAGTGTGAGGACCGCCACAATTTTGGTTTTGTGCATGTATTTGTTGGGTGGGCGACCCCACATTTTAGACATCTGAATTCAGCCCTGCACATCCGGGCATGGACAAATCTTTGACATCTCTGGTACTACCCTGTTGAAGCGCTTTTTCTTAGTGGTTCTATAGTAATTTTTTAGTCCACAGATGGATGTCAGATCATATACTGTATGTGCTTATAAGCTTGACTGATCTCAATTAGAACCAGTGGCATTGGAGTGCTGTCTTTCTTGGTTATTCTACTGACCTTAACGGGTGGTAGGTCTTGTTGATGTAGATCCGCAACCATATCTTCTATGGATACGTCTTCCGAGACACCTCTGATTACTACTTTGGGGTTTCTTTCTGATCCTTGTGAAAAGGTGTGATACTGTATACCTTTGGCATCCAATTCGCCAGTCAACCTTCGATAATCCATCACTGAGCAGGGCTGTATTTTAATACCTTCTGTGATACTCTTTGATTGACTGTATGAAATCTTTAAATTGGACATCATCCATTTTTTTCTTTTCTCGCAGAATAATCGAAGGTATCTTTCCCTTGAGGAGGTAGGAGAGTACGGGTCAGGACCGTCTTCTTCCATTCGATCCGCTTTGGGTGGTTCAGAGGTTGCAGTGTTGCGTTCTTTGTGAGCGGGAACCTCCTGATAATCGCTGTAATCTGCAATGGAATTGTCATCAGCAGTTGTTTCTATTACGCTGGTGCTATCTTGATGGATACTGGGAAGAAGTTCAGAGCGCTGAGGGTCATCTGAATCAGCCTCTTTTATTTCATGAATTACGACTTTCCCTGGGCATTTAGTATGCAGTAGTTTGCCTACATGCTTGAAGATAGCCACTGTGGGGCAGGACATGCCTTGCTCTTGTCACGATAGCAAATAGACAGTTGCTTATGATTACAAGATATGAAACAATGGCGATAATAGCGGCAGTAGGCCAAGCGTATCGCCCTTGTAATTTCAATTGACTTACCTGGATAAACCACTATGGAAAAATAAAGTGTCTGTTTAGCAATTAACTACTATCAGCTAACGCAATTTTATTCCTGTATACGGGAGTAGGCGAGGCCATTTAGCCCTATCTAACTTTTGGAGACTGAGTGGGCAGTTCAATCTCCACTGGTACCGATCAGAGATAGATGGCCCAAGGCTATCACTAATTAAGCGGTACACAGTGAAGAGAGACGGCTCAAATGTGCCGCCATCTCGTGGTCCCTAACCCTAACACAATATATTTAATGTCTGAAATAATGTGGGTTCTACGGTCGATTTTCTTGAGTTTACGGGACGAAAAACCCGAGTTTCCGGGAGGAAAAACCCACTTGCCCGTGCCAGAGATCGACTAACTCGGGAAACGGTCGAAAAAAGGCTTAGAAAAATTTCCTCTAGTTGCAGACTAGACTCGAAACCGAGTCTTCCTTCGTGCGGCCAAGCGCCGTGGTATGCAAACGCCACATCCACTGAGCTACACAGGCTATACAATTAACTACTATTACTAATGAATAAGCATAAATCGCTAAAAACCATATCAATCAAATTCACTATTGGTACCATCAATAATACATGAAACACTAACACGCGAGCCCCCATCACGAACTTTCTGAATTCAATGCCATTCGGCATTGAATGTAGACTAGTTAGATGCTTTAACCAAAAAACTTGCTACATATCTTTTAAGTTTCTGTGTAGTCGCTGTAATTCTTTTTTAATTAGCTCTTCAATAACTTCAGCAATTGTTTTGTTTGCCAAATTATATGTGTTTATCAGTTTGTTTTTTATGCTATTATTTTTCAGTCGTCTTCTTTAAAACTCTTTAAGTTGCTCAGATCACCTCGAAGTTTGTTGACTTTTCGTTCCAACCGTATTTTCCATGGTGTAGACTGCTTTAAATCGGCTTTTACTCTTGCGGTTTCAAACCAAGCTTCATTGTAATGATATAGGCTGCGTTGTATAGGAGCTGATTTGTTTTCTTTATACTGTTGACTATGATGGTTTTTATCACTGCATTTGAGTCTAAGAGGAGCTGTTTTAGCTTAGATTTATGTAAAGCTTTGAATGGTGGTAGTGTTATACGGTTATTTATGGAGTTCCTATGTTCCGATATCTCTGACTTCATTATTATTATTAAAAAAAAATAAAAAAAATCAGCTAACGCCTATATGTTCCCGTAATAGGGAGTATGCGCTTGACTGCACGAAGAAAGAATTTGGTGGTTCAAATCTAGTCGCCGACTAGAGGAAATTTTTTTAACCCTTTTTTCGACCGGTTCCCGAGTTAGTCGATCTCTGGCATGGGCTAGCGGGTTTTTTCTCCCGGAAACTTGGGTTTTTCGTCCCGTAAACTCAAGAAAATCGACCGTCGAACCCACACTATTTTCAGACATTAAAAATATTGTGTTAGGGTTAGGGACCACGAGATGGCGGCACTAGCTTGCCGCCTTCTTCACTGCGTACCGATGAATCAGTGATAGCCTTGGGCAAGCTATCTCTCTGATTGGCTACCAGTGGAGATTGAATTGTCTACTCAGTCTCCAAAGGTTAGGGTAAACGGCCCTGCCTACTTATTATTATTGTTGTTGTTGTTGTTGTTGTTGTATTGTATCCACAAAACAAGATTTAAACAACATTAAATAATGTTGTTTAAATCTTGTAAACAACAAATATTATTTAAAGAACAATTTGACTTGATACAGAACAATTCAAATTCTACCGAAAAATCTAAGAATAGTCTATCAGGTTTGTTGTTGTTATGTTCCATCGAGTTGTTTTCGATTCCTGATGATTCTATGAACATACATTCTTTATTCAGATCTGTTCCTGGCCGTATCTTTCAGAATTTCCAAGTGCATTCCAGTTGCTTCTTTAACTCAATCCGCCCATCTAATTCTTGGTCTTCCTTGCTTCCACCAACTTTAGCAAGCATCATCATCTTCTCCAGACTGTCATTTGCTCGCATAATATGGCCGAAGTATGACAATATTTGCTTGACGATCATAGCTTCGAGGGAGCAATCTGGGTTTATTATGTCTATTGGTTGCTTTCCAGTCCATGGTTTTCTTAGTAAACTTCTCAAAACACATAGTTTAAATGCAGTACCACAGGGAATACCATTGCTTTCACGATTCAGATTTTTGTTGCGAGGCTAATAACTTTATCTTTAAAGATCTTGCTTAAATTTGTCATTGCTTTCTTTCGAAGTAATAATCTTCTAACTTCTTCAGTACAATAACCATCTTTATCAATTCGGGATCCTAGTAGCACAAAATTGTTAACTGCTTCCATTTTCTCCCCATCTACTTCAAAATCATTAAGTTCATATGTTGCCATAACATTTGTCTTTCTGGGTTTAAGTTTAAGACCATATTTAGCACTTTCTTCTTTAACTTTCATAATAAGTTCCTCCAAATCTTCTTTGCACTCTGCTAGCAAGGTGGTATCATCTGCATACCTCAAATTATCAATATTTCTTCTACCAATTTTAATTCCAACTGAAGACTCCTCCAGTCCTGCCATTCTTAAAATGTATTCACTGTATAAGTTAAACAGGTACGAAGATAAAATACATCCTTGTCGATTCCTTTACCTATTGTGAAATACTCAGTTTCTCCAAGATCTCTTCGGACAGTAGCTTCTTGTACATAATAAAGGTTCCTCAGAAGGATAATGAAATGCTCTGGAACTCCCATTGTTCTTAACACATTCCACAGTGTCTATGAAACTGTGGAATACTCTAGAGTCAAAAAGCCTTGCTAAAGTCAAGGAAACAAAGGTAGACATTATTTTGATATTCCTGTGTCTTTCTATTATCCATCTCATACTGGCAATTCGATCTCTTGTTCCTCTGCCTTTTCGAAATCCTACCTGTTCACCTGGCATTTCTCTCTTCATGAATGGTTACAGTTTTTCTGAAAGATCTTACAAGTAAGACTTTACTTGAATGAGAAATCAGTGCTATAGTTCTGTAATTTTCACACTCTCTTGCATCGCCTTTCTTCAATAAAAGTATATAAGCTGCTTTTTTCCATTCCCTAGGCCATGTAGTTGCGATTCAAATTCGCTGACACAGAGCTGTTAAAATTTTAACTGCCTCTTCTCCCAGGGCTTTGAGCAGCTCAATAGGTATTCCATCTCCTCCTGGTACCGTCTTACTGGATAGCTGTTGCAGTGCCCACCTCACTTCACTGTTCAGTAGTACTGGCTCCTGTGTATAATCCTGCTCTTCATATTTCTCAGTAATTTTGGAGACCTTTCTGTAAAGGGCTTCTGTATACTCTTTCCATCCTTCTTTGATGTCTGCAGCTTCTGTAAGATATCTTTTGTGTTTACTTTTCAATACTGTCACCTTGGCACTAAACTTCCCTGTTAGTTCTCTGATCTTTTTTGAAAAGATCTCTTGTTTTTCCTTTCTTGTTTTGGTCTATTTGCAGGCATTCCTGATTAAAGTATTTTTCCTTGTCTTTTCTGGCTTGTCGTTGAAACTCTGCATTCAAATGCTGTACTTCCTGCAAATTTCCTGTGGCCTTCATTTTCGTCCTTTCCTGAGCAGTTTTGATGGCATCTGCTGACAGCCATTTAAACTTCTTCTTGCAAACTGTTGGAATATTCTTCTTTGCTTCTGTTTTAGTTATATCTTTAATCTTTTCCCATAGATCATAGTTCATCTGTATAATAATATTGTATTCAGATGGTATGTTTCCAATATCATATCTGATCGACATTTGTGTTGTTTTCGTTTCTGTAATTTCACATGTATCGTATCCACTAATAACTCATGGTCTGTTTCACAGTCTGCACCTGGAAAAGTCTTGACAGACTGAATTGCACTTCTCCATCTTCTTTTTCCAAGTTTAAATGGAAAAAGAAGATGGAGAAGTGCAATTTGAATTATGCATTGTCCATCAGGTATATCATCTGTACAATCTTCTTTTGTGCTGTTTTAGCAGCAAACAAAGAATTCTCTGCACAAAACTCAACAAGTCCCTTCTCTGCAGTGTTATGAATACCTAAACGAAAACGACCTGTTATTCCTTGTTCCTCAGTCTCTCCCACTTTTGCATCCCGATCTCCGATAAGTAGCCATAAATCTTGCTTTGGTGTTACATCTATCACTTCTTGTAACTTGCCATAAAATTCTTCAATGTCTTCTCCTGGTGACTCTGTAGTGGGTGCATAAACCTGAATGATGGTGATATTCATTGAATGTCCACTCACTCTGAGAGAAATCAGTCTGTCACTCACTGGATTATAACTTAATACATGCCTAGCCATCTTTTTCCTGAGTATAAAGATACTCCATTTTTACAACTTGTGTCATGTCCTGAGTAATACACCATACAGTTCCCTGACTGAAAATTGCCCATTCTGTCCATCTAAGTTCAATTATTCCCAATATATCCAGCTTCTTACTCTCCATTTCCATCTTTAGTATTTCCAGCTTACCTTGGTTCATACCTCTAACATTCCAAGTTCTAATCCTGTGGTTTCTTGTGAAACAGGAAACCTCCCTTTTCCAATCCGTGACCAAGAGTCCTTCTGTGTTTGACCTGGCACATCATACAAACTAGTTCTACTTGTGGAAGCCCTCTGTTCTTCCCCAGTTGCATGTTGGATGGCTTCAGGCCCGTGGGTCTTACCATCCAGCACCATATCATACTTTCTCATTTTTGGCATGTTCATGGAATTTTCTTGGCAAGGTACATAAGTGGTTTGCCATTGCCTTCCTCTGGAATATTTTTCGACTTTCCAGTCTAGATCTGCACTGTTCTGTGAAAACGGGGGCACCTGTGGAAGGATGTGACTCTTCGCCACACAGTACGGTCTTGGTAAAGAAGAGGCTAAAACTCTGTATTAGAGATGTATTGTGCATATCTTAGCCTGGAATAATTCCAAGTAAAGAAATTATCCCTTACCCCCGTCTGTCAGGTAGCGTCGTAAAACACGGACAATTCCAAGTAATGCTGTTTTTTTTTTGTAGGTCGTATGGGATCACTTCGTTGATGTTTAATTGCTGTAAATAGTTGGATAGCTTCTTTGAAATTGCGCCAAGATCACAGCCTACCAACTTCGATTGTCAGATCTCGATATTTAGTAATTTTTTTCCAGTTCTTTGTTGTTAATGTTGCTATTACTGGGTGCTGCGATATCGATAATCCAAATCTGTCGATGTTCGATAATTGTGATGCACTACTACTACTACTACTACTAATAATAATAATAATAATAATAATAATTATTATTATTATTATTATTATTATTATTATTGGAAGTGAAATCTGGATAATAAAACAAAACGACAAACAAAGATTAATAACAGCTGAAATGAAGTTTATGAGAAAAACTGCAATACTCTGTTTGATCACAAAAGAAATGAAGAAATTATGAAAGAATTAAACCAGGAATCAGTAATAGAAAAAATTTAAACATATGAGCATAAATGGATGGAACATGTTCAAAGAATGAAAACAGAAAGATTACCAAAACAAGCCTTAAAGTACAAGCCATTAGGAAAAAGAGAACTATGACGTCCTCTTAAAAGATTCAACGATGACTTCTAAGGCCCGGAACAGGCCACTCTAGGCTTAAATCCTTGATAGGAATGTTGTTGTTGTTGTTGTTGATTATGATAAAGATGATGATAACAGTGTCTCCATGGTGTCAGAAGACTCATCGTGGGGGATCCTACATTGTCACCCTAACCATTATTCACACAATACCTATCATTAAAAAAAAAAAAATACCTATCATACTTTTTGTTAAATTTATTTATAGACGAAGCATTCACAAACACCTCCGGCAACGCATTCCACACCATCCAAGCAAAAAAAAAAAAAAAGTCCTAACTCCCTTATTCACATTCTTACACAATTTCCAGGGATGGCCACTCGTTCTATCCTTTCCTGCACTGTACGGGAAAATGTCATTAGTATTAATCCTATGAAATCCCTTTAATAACGTACACGCTTCTATCATATCTTCCCTCTTACCCATATCAGCAAGTTATTGGAGCTCACAGACCTTTAATCTTTCCCCATTGGAAACATTTCACAAACCTTAAACGATCTTTGTCACTCGTCTTCCGATCATTTCCAGCATTTTTTCATTACCAAGGAATCCGGGTGACTAGATTGGTGCACAATAGTTCAGATGTGGTCTTATCAATGCGTTATAAAGTGGAACAATAACTCCCCCCTATCCCTGCTTGTAAGTGTGTTCTTCAACAACCATGTAAGTTGATTTGTTGTTTTAGCAACCTTTGCAAATTCATGACAAAAACGCTAGTAGCGGATTACAGTAAATTACTATTACGTTTTGTATTGCATACATGTAAGTATATAAGTAAATTATAATTACTTATACTATTTATTATATATTATAATTAATCCTGATGCTTAAATAAAGGAGCACGTTTAAATTTAATTGCTTTAGGAAAGTATAACATATACTCAGAATGGCATTATGAAATGAAATAACGAATAATCAAAGAATGAGGTGTATCTGTGCTACTCTAAGTCACATGATATTATATATTGATCGCAACGTGGAGCTTGTATTGTGGAAAAATTAGTAATTCCTTATCGTTAAAATATAGGGCAAGATAGTGAACACACGGTAAACGTGAGAAATGTGCGCATAAAGAATGTATATTTGTCAACACGTTGGAAAGAAGTGGAGTGTATTGCCAATGCACAGGTAGGCTTAGTAAAATATATTTGCATTTTTCCACACTCTCTTTGTTCTTTATTATTATTTTTTCTGTCTACAAGTCCCAGATGAAGCTCATAATTAAATGATTAAATTTATTTCATTTATTTAAGGTTGCATTTGAAATATACTTCATCTAAGTATTAGAATTAGAAAACATTTTGTATAAAAAGAAAAATATTTTTTAAATATCTGTACACTGTACAAAGAGCACGAACTTTAAAGATTCAACTATAAAGAATTAGAATTACACGCGTGTGGTGCGTGCATGGGTGTATTTTAAAGATTTAACTCTTTAAAGGTTAATTTAATTGTGTGTAAAGGGTTAGGAAGAATCTAACATCACAAAGATGCTATTTTCTTTAGAATGATTCACGGTAACACTATAAAAGCCAATCCATCCACTGAAAACAATTCCCCCCTCCTTTACCTGACAATCGAGTTGGAGTCTAGAAACTATTTGTTTAAATGCTGTATATTTTCATTTATTCTTGATATCAAATTAATATAAAATGTGAAACAAACTATTAGCATTATTTTTATTTATATTCACACAACAGCTTATCAGGCCGGGCTTTAAACATGGAGCGAATTGATACAAGCTGACATATTCCGCGTAATCAAAAAAGAATAAAACACGTAAATTACAAAACGCTTCGTTTCTAAGTAAGCGCGAGTTTGTCTTCTTTAATTCATAATATTATGCTTTACCGGAATACTGCTGTATTTCTTCAATCCTATTTCGGACACTTTGGGCCACGGGAAAACTTTTACAACCTTATAGCCAATTGAACTTGATATCAAAAGCACCACTTTAATTAGTAGAGGGACTATTTTTATCTTCGTAGTAGAATACAAAAATACGGTATTATACCTCAGCAACAAATTGTGCAGTATGCAAGTGCACAACATCTGTAGATGTCAGAAACGTTACGTTATTGTGGTATGCGAAAAAATATTCTGTATACGCATGAAATTTTGCCGGTTATTGAAACTGTGGAGTACTTTATTGAGCATTGATCTGTAAAATAAACCACCGCTCCATAAGGAGCGTTGATTTTCTGAGGAAATCTAAAAAGCAGAACAAACCAGGTTTCCTAAAAATGTTCTATTTATTTTCAGTGTTTAGATTTCTAAACACTGAAAAAAAAAACAACGTTGCAAACATATTTTTGTTCCGTTTATTTCAATTTTTTATATCAATTTCGTTTATCTATCCCTTTCTATGGTATATTATTCACTAGGTTGGCAATGTTCGGTTTTATTTTGCAATTAGAAAAATGGGTGGCTTGCTGTGGTTTCTTCAGTCACTATATACCGTTGAGAGCAAACGAACCATCACTAGATTCGCTTGTTTCTGGATTCTGTACAAGTTGAACGGAATCCTTATTGATAGTTTAAATAATCGTTGTATACTGGTTGGTGTGCGTGTCATTAATTACATTTCCCCACTAATGTAAAGTGGCTTGAAGTAACGTCAGATTATTGCGATTGTTAAGCAGTGGAATACAACAAACCATGTTTCAGTTGTAAAAAGTTTTCCCTTATTATTATTAAAATACTCTGAATTAGAAATAGGTGCAGGATTTTTTTCCCCACTTGGTTATATAATGCTTATATAACCAAGTGGGGTATTATATAATTAGCATTATATACGTCCGAAAGAATGTGTGCTTTGCATTACGGAGTAATGCAAAGGCAGAACGCAGAACGATACTGACTTAATGGGTGAGGCATAAATGCTTTTCATATTCCCCTCCATCTGAAAAGGAAAGTTTTTTTGGTGGAGAATTATTGAGCTTTAAGCTAGCCCTGAAAGGGCAGTGAGATTAACTGTGTTCAGCTGAGCATAGAATTGACTTGGGTCTCTTGTATTTGCAGAAATCTGCTTCATTATAGTCTGAAGCTTGCGTGTTCACTGGGTTCGGATGATTTATTGTCTTGATGAAGAACTTTTCAGCTAGGTCATGAAGGAGAGTGATGTAGGGATTGTTGACTTCTCTGTGAATTTGAGAGTTTCTGATAAACCACGGGACATCCAAACTCATTCTCAGACATTTGTTCTGTATTCTCTGCAGCTCTTGAATATTTGTGTTCGAAGTACGACTCCATGCAGGAGATGTGTAAGTGATGACTGGGCGTATTACCATCTTGTATATGAGTAGTTTGTTCTGAGTATCGAATTTACTTTTTCTGTTGTTCATGGGGTAGAGCTGCGCTATTACTTTAGATGTCTTTGAACTTATGTGTTCTGTATGATTGGTGAATTGTAGTTTTTTATCTAGAGTTATGCCAAGATATTTGATAGTATTCTGCCATGGGATTTTAACACCCAGTAAATATATATCTTCCTTGATTTGAGGCTTTTTTCTAGTGAACAGTATGGCTGAACTCTTCTGTGGGCTGGCTTGGATTTTCCAGTCCATCAACCATTTCTCTAGTGTGTAAATACTGTTTTGGAGTCTTTTGATAGCTAGTTTGGGGCCGAGAGATCTTGCTAATAATGCTGTGTCATCAGCATATAATGCAGGGATTGTTGAGCTTGGGTTTTGAGGGATATCAGCTATATAGACAGAAAACAGCAAGGTGGCCAAGAGTAAGCCCTGCGGCACTCCCGCCAGAACCTTGCATCTGGTTGATACAGTTTCATTTATTTTGACTTGCATGTATCTGTCTCTGAGGTAAGAGTGAATTATTTTAACTAGATTAGTAGGCATATTGAATGTGATGAGCTTGTAGAGAAGATCCTGATGCCACACCTTATCAAAAGCCTTTGCAGCTTCTAAAAAGACTGCAGCTGTATGAAGGTTCCGGTTGAAGCCTTCGGAGATGTATTCGATCAGCCTGTGGATCTGCTGAACAGTGGAGTGGTTTTTTTCTAAATCCAAATTGCTCATTTGGAATTATACCTAGTTTATCCGTTTGTGATTGAAGCCTAGTAAGGATTACTTTTTCTGCGATCTTTCCAAGGTTAGACAGAAGACTAATAGCTCTGTAGCTTTCAGGGAGTTGGGTGTTTTTTCCAATCTTTTTGATTGGTGTGACATATGCTATCTTCCATGTTAAAGGGAAATATTTGAGCCTGAGGATGGCATTTATTATGTTGACTAGATGTACAATGGCTTTTCTAGGAAGTAGTTTGATTACTTTGTAATTCCATCTGAACCTGGAGCTTTATTATTGTTCAGGTGGGTTATAATAGTTATAACTTCTGTTGGAGAAGTGGGTGTGAGAGGTTCTAGGTTATCTTTTTGTTGTGTTATGGCCTGCCTGACTCGGTGGTGAATCATGTAGATGAGATTGATGTTCAGATTTTCATAAGAGGGGCTGCATTGAGTTTCCAAGCTGTCAGCCAGAGCCTCTCCCTTTTCCTTGGCAGTATGAGCTATTCCTTTCGTGGTCTGAATTAGGGGTAAAAGTTGTCTTTTAGTGCGGAAGGGTCTCAGAAACTTCCAAATGGAGTCGTCTTCTGGGTTTAATTTTGTTAGCTTAGATTCCCATTCTTGGTTTCGATGTTTTTGGAGAGCTTCCCGGACTTGTCTGTTTAATTTATTCAAATTTGTTTTTTCTTGAGGGGCTCTTGTGTTATAATACCTCTTTCTGGTTTTGTTTTTCAGTCTGATTAAATCCATGATTTCCTTGGGGATCCGACCACTTGGGTGAAAGACTAGTTTGGGTAATTGATTTTATTGCATTTTTGATTTGACTGGTAAGGTTGTTTGCAGCCAATTCTATCTCCTCTTTAGTGTGAATAGTAGGGACTGGGCCAGTGTGATCGGGTAGGATTCTGGAGAGTTTGTCCCAAGATATGAAAGCGTGGGGAGGGGAGAAATGTTCTTGTGTACCGAGTTGAAGCAGAATAGGGTTGTGATCGGACGAAAGTTCATTTATTGTTTCAAGCTGATATTGGTATCTGATGTTTTTGAGGACGACTATGTCAAGTACATCTGAACTTCCAGTTGAGCTGTGATGGGTGGGCTCCGTGGTTCCAGTTACAACAATAGAATGTTGCGTTGATTAATGGTTTAGAGTTCGACCTTTGTCGTTGATTGTGGAGCTATGCCAGGCTGTATGTTTGGCGTTAAAGTCACCAGCCATGATGATGGAGTCTGCGTAGCTGAGAATGGTGTCTAAGTCAGATACCAGTAATGGAATGCTGGGTGAATTATATACAGCATAGATTTTGATACTGCCAGCATTGTTGCTATGAACTTCAATGCCTGTTATCTCTAGGTTCTTGGTTTGTGGATTGATCAGAACATTGTGGCTTAGTTAGTTTTTAATGTATATAGCTGTTCCTCCTCCGCTGCTGGTGAGTCTATCTGTTTTGTACATAATATAGTTCCGTAATTTGGGGTTATTAGATGGCCTGAGATGTGTTTCATTTACCAGTAATATGTCAGGATTATGTCTGTGAGAGAACTCTTGTAGTTCTAGGATTTTGTTATTAAGTCCATTGGCGTTCCATGCAGTAATCATGAGATAGTTGGGATGGAACTTTCTTTTATTCATTATTGAGGGCTGTCAGAATTGAGTGGGTACCTTGTAGGAATCTTTTCATGGAGGACTGCAAAGGATTTGTCATACTGAATTCTTGTAACATGGTAACTAGTGAGGCAGTTAGTACTGATGTTAGATTTGAGCTTATATGATCATGAGATGGAGCAGCCTTTGTTCTTGCTGCCTCTGCAGAAGTTTTAGGCATTTGTTTCCTTTCTTGAGTTGCCAAGCTGGAGATAATTTGGACCGGGGTGTGACTTGCATGGGTGTCTTGAGCATCGCTGAAATGTGTTGGAATGGTAGTTTTTGATGACCCTCGGTTATTTGGGTGTGTAATGCATCCCTTGTTGTTAGCGGGGTGAGGTCCTCCACAATTGGCCCATTTAGCTGGAGTGGATCTTGGTTTTGTACACGTGACAGCTGGTGGCCCTCGCCGCATTTTAAACACCTGTAATTTGCCTTGCAAAGTTTTTGGGCATGGCCAAACCTTTGGCACCTATGGCACTGCCCAGCTGTCGACTTTTTCATCAGTAGAAATTCTGAGGCCACAGATCGTTGTCAGTTCATATCTCTTTCTGTGTCTTATCAATTTCTACGAGTACCAGTGGCATTGGTTGTTTATCTGCCCAGAGCATCCTGCTCACTTTCACTGATGTTAGACTCGGACTCATAAGATCAGCAGATCTTATGAGTAGATAAAATCTCAAAGTAGTACTTTGCGGGACACCTTCGGTTATCCTGCAAAGTACTACTTTGAGATTTTTTTCACTCGGTAAAGCAAAAGTGTGATATGGAAGACTTTTGTTATTCATTAATCTTGTCAGCTGTCTGTAGTCAGTGACTGAGGCTGGCTGGATTTTGATTCCTTCATCTTGATTTTTAGCCCAGGAATATGAGATTTTATGTTACATAAGGGCTGATGTGATAGTGGTCCATTTGTCCTTGTCCCTTAGAATAACAGGTGGAACCTTTTCGGTGTTCCTTGGGACATCTGATGTTGGTATGTCTTCATCCATCTGGTCTTCTATAATTCTTCTTCTTTTGTTAGAGTACTCCCCTGAGAGATGTTTTGACAGGGGGATTTTGGTGACACAGCAGCAATGAGTTCATCTTGTGAAATCTCATTCTCCTCCTCTCCATCCTGATCATTAGAGTGAATATATTGTTTTATAAATCCTGGCCAGTCAGATTCTAACTTGCCTATTATGAGTTTCAGTAATTCTAGGGACTGCTCCTTATTAAGGATCTGGATCTGTTCTTTGATGTTTTCCATGTCAAAGTGGCGATTTCCTGCCAGCAGAAATTGGTTGATTGCAGTATAAATAATCCCGCAGGGCTAGGGGCCTGCCAGCAAAGTATCCTGTAGTCCTAGATGGACTATGCAAGTAAATCGTGCAAATATATGTATCTGAAATAGATGAGCTAACAATGGCGATTCTAACGGCTGTTAGGCCTAACAAATCGCCCTCGTTGCAATTACAGTCCACTTACTTGTGCTGCTGTTCTTAAATACAATATAATCTGTAATTTAATAACTTTAATCACGTCTCTTCTAGTTAATCTAGCAACTACACTATAAAACCAGAGTTTCTCATATTTGATTAATATGTTTTACCAAGAAGAAAATCCACAACCGTCATAATGACAAAAACTCTATGTGCCAAACCGAGTAGTAAGGCAGTATGTGAAGCCTTTATATACAAGTAGCCTAGTCGTGAAGATATATCACATGTAAACTTTGTTTGCTTACACTTGGATAAAGGATTAAACAAGAATATAATTCCTTGGCAAATTTCATTTATAAGCAAGCGGTAAAAAAAAAAAAAACTTTCTACAGCTGAGTATTTGCAGAGCATTTTGATAATAAGGCAGCAGCGTAGCTAGGAGGGAACGATCCGCCCAGGGCGGCACTTTTCACGTGAGACAATTTTATTTTTCGAAGATTATTCTATTTATGTTAACTTGGTAATTTTATTACTTAATAATTAGTTTTCAGCAACTATACTATAAATAAAATAAACAAACACAGTGTTTTAATTTCTTTCCCTACGTCGTTTTGACTTTTTATAATATTTTTGGTGTGTATTGAGATGGACGACAAACTTGGGGGTCACCAGGGACTCTTTTGACAAAGGGAATTCAACTGTTATCTTGAATAGGACAGATTATATGACCAAAATTTCAGTTTTACTTTTAGATACCTCTACTCAGGGCCTTCGACAGATTAGATTGCCCCCCCCCCCCCCCAGGGGAGATATTTAATTGAAGCAAACAATTAAATATCTCCCCTGATGGATTATAAGACAAATATATAAGAAAATCTCCAATTGCTATTTTTTTTTTATTACAAGAGAAACAATGCAAAACTATTACATACATAGTTTATTCACAATATGATACAATGTGAAAAGGTAAAAGAGATTTATATTAAAAATTAAATACTGCAAATTATGGTCTTCCGAGTCTCTCTATCTTGAGCTAACTGGTAGATGTCAGATGGAGTTTTGCAGTTCAGTCTACTGATGGTTTCACATATGCATTGCCAAAATTGTTTACATGGTCTTACTCTACTGCGTTTGTCATCTTCTGGTTTGTACAGGATGAGGGATTCCAAAAAGGGCGAGACTTCAGGATGTCTGAGTTGATGCCCAAGCCACGTGAGTTGTAGTTTTTTGACTATACTGAAAAGTATACGCAAAACTATTACATAATAATATTAATTAAACGTTGTTGTATGAGGATATTGCACAATAAAACTATTTATAAGCACTTCTAAATTTAAATTATAAGCTATGTCTGCCCTCTAATGATATAGTTACTAGGCCGATCAATCTTTCTTGGGTCATTGCTGTCTGCAAATAAGTTTTAATCAGCTTAAGTTTGGAAAAACTTCTTTCTGCACTTGCTACGTTAACAGGAAGCTGACAGGAATTGTTAGCATAGTGACGGTGCCTACCGCAACATGGCTGAGCGAGTGCCCTTATTAAGCTGCTCCATGAGGCAGGCTGCCTCTATGCTACATCCTGTCGATGCCACTGCTTCTACTTATTGTCAATTAGATTCTAACCATACTTGGATGAGTCATGTAGAAACCAACACCCTTTTATGCAAAATGACTACATGGCCCATGGATCTAAAGAAAAAACTGAAATCCATGCATCCGTTAACTCCACGTTTATATGAATCACCAAAAGTACACAAGACCAATATTCCTCTTTGACAGATCATAGATGGTATTAGCTCACCAACTTATTTGTTATCAAAACATTTCGCTCATCTTCTAAAGGAGCACATTAGACACATGAATGTCTATATCAAAAAAACACAACAATTTGTAAAAAAAGTAGGAGAAATTTCTATCTCAAGAACAGACATTCTAGCTAGTTTTAGATGTTGTATCATTATTTAAAAATGTTCCTGTGAACGAAGTTATGGTACTTATAGATGATCTGTTCTCTCAAGACATCTCTCAACTAAAAGGAAAAATCTACAAACAACTTCGGGCCTTGCAATAGGAAGCCCTCTATCTCCTCACTGAGTGGAAAAGTTCGAAAATGACATCCTGTTATTTACAAATACTAAACTGTCAATTTGGTGGATGTATGTAGATGACATATTCATAATATGACAACACAATGTAGCTGAGTTATATGATTTTTGACATCTATTAACTTCTCCACCTCTTCCTCATCAAATTACTGATATGTACCCTCAAAGTGTATACAGGATATGATAGTAGTACATGAAAAACTTACATTACTAACTTCCTATCTACAATTTTTCTCCAAATCAATCTGTTACCTGCAAAACTCCAACATTATCAAATCTTATATTTCTATCTTTTAAGGCAATTTTTACTATATCAATCCACTATATCTTGATCTTCCTCTGGTTCTTTTTCTTGCCAACCTGGCAGAGAACACTTGTTTTGCTAATCTTTCCTCTCCCATTTTGGTTAACTGACCATACCACCTAAGATTAGCTCTGCTAACACATTCCTGGATGCTAACAATGTTAAGTTC